>NC_092726.1:124070091-125288424 GCF_047496885.1 Scyliorhinus torazame | reverse complement strand
TGACTGAGGGAGTGGGAGAGGGAAAGATTGTGAGAGAAAGTGTGAGAGAGGGAAAGAGCGTGAGAGAAAGTGTGAGAGAGGGAAAGAGAGGGAGAGAAAGTGTGAGGGAGGGAAAGAGTGTGAGAGAGAGTGAGAGAAAGTGTGAGGGAGGGAAAGAGTGTGAGAGAAAGTGTGAGAGAGGGAAAGAATGTGAGAGAAAGTATGAGAGAGGAAAAAAGTGTAAGAGAAAGTGTGAGAGATGGAAAGAGTGAGAGAAAGTGTGAGACAGGAAAAGAGTGGGAGAGAAAGTGTCAGTTAGTGAGTTGTGTGAGAGGGAGGGAGGCATGGAGGGAGAGAGAATAGAGGGGGAGTGTGTGAGAGAGGGAAAGACTGCGGAATAAAGTGTCTAAAGAAGGTGGGAGTGAGGGAGGGAGGCATGGAGGGAGAGAGTGTGAGAGAGAGGGAGGTTGAGAGAGAGAGTGTGAGAGAGGGAGAGAGTGAAAGGGAGAGATAGAGTGCGAGGGAGTGTTCTTGGAGATGTGGGGATCTGGGTGTGATGTGGAAAACACAATCCGGATTAATACATTTGCTGAATACACAAACTTGCTCCTAAATTATAAACTCAGATCCTGGATAAAGTAAATGTCCTTCATGCAGTATTGCACCATTTAAGTTGTGAATAACTGACAGAGTGTGATAGGTCAGTTATTGTGCAGAGCTGGAATAGAACTTGTCTTTCCCCAGTGAGAGGCCAGAAAGCAAACACGTGGCACAGCCGCTTTTAAAAATAATTGTAATGCAACCTGAAAAAAGATAGACCTCCCTCTAATTATCAAATGTGCGTCTGCTTTTATTGGGAGCAACACAGATGTTTTCAATATTAACAGCACAGGGAGCGCCCAGGGTCAGACAGATTGGAACTTACAATGAAGTTGATGCTGTGAAGTAAGCAGTGAGCTAAAGCGGACGCTGGGTTCACACATGGACACAGTGAATAGAAAGGATTACAGTGAGAATACTCGCGGTGGTGGGGAACTTGGAGGGAACCTGCAGGTGTTGGTCCCATCATCTCACAGCCAGACCACATCCAAAGCCTAAAAAGTGCGTGAAGTCCCGAAGGAGGACATTCATTCCTGGGGCTGGTTTAGCACACTGGGATAAATCGCTGGCTTTTAATGCCGACCAAGGCAGGCCAGCAGCACAGTTCAATTCCCGTACTAGCCTCGCTTAACTGGCGCCGGAATGTGGCGACTAGGGGCTTTTCACAATAACTTCATTTGAAGCCTACTTGTAACAATAAGCGATTTTCATTCAATTTCATTTCATTCCGTTTGACCTCAGCGGCTCTGTAGATGAGCAGATGATTCAATCCGACTGGAGCGCCCTTTCCCTGGAGACATACATTTGATTTCTGTCACTCCTACCATTCCCTGTGAATCCACTGTTGTATCTGCCGGCACCAGTGTCCCAGGCCGTGCAGGCCAGATCAGAACCACTCGCTGTGTGAATCGTTTAGGAGCATTTTTCCCTTCGGGATGATTGGATAGGCTGGGGCTGGGTTATTGGGAATAAAAGACGATGATGTGAGATTCGTTCCACACATTTGAGATGATATAGGATTTGGATAATCTGGATATAAATGAACTGTTTCCATGAACAATATAACTATCTGTTGGAAAGATGCAACTGAAATATATGATCATGCAGCTACATTCATCAGCGAGTAATGCAGAGCCGGAACTGATAACAAATGGCAACATGGGGAGACTACACGGTCACTCACACCTCCTCCACCATTCAATTTAATCACTGCTCAGCTTCTGCCTCAATCTCATTTCCCGCTTGTTCCTCACATCCTTTCATTACCTCATTTTCTGTAAGAATAATGTAGGCAGACACCCAAAGCCACATTTCAAACCGAGTTGGACATTTACGGCCATAAGACCATAAGACACAGGAGCTGAACTTGGTCACTAGGCCCAGCGAGCCTGCTCCGCCATTCAATCATGGCTGATATGTTTCTCATCCTCATTCTTCGACCTTCTCACCTTCTCCCCAAAACTCCTGATCTCCTTATTAACCAAGAACCTATCTGTCTCTGTCTAAAAGACACTCCGTGAGGTGGCCTCCACTGCCTTCTGCGGGAAAGAGTTCCACAGATTCACCACCCCCTGGCTGAATAAATTCCTCCACATCTCAGTTTTAAAGCATCGTCCCGTTGGTCTGAGATTGTGTCCTCTGGTTCTAGTTTTTCATACAAGTGGAAACATCCTCTCTATATCCGCTCGATCCAGGACTCACAGTATCCTGGAAGTTTCAATAAGACCTCCCCTCATCCTTCTAAACTCCAACGAGTACAGACCCATTGACCTTAACCGTTCATCATACGACAAGCTCTTCATTCCAGGGATCGTTCTAGTGAACCTCCTCTGCAACCTTTCCAAGGGAAGCATATCCTTCTTCAGATACGGGCCCAAAACTGCTCACAATACTCCAAATGGGATCTGACCAGAGGCTTACACAGCCTCAGAAATACACCCCTGCTCTTGTACTCTCGCCCTCTCGACATGAATGCTAACATTGCAATTGCCTTCCGAACTGCCGACTGAACCTCCACGTTAACCTTAAGAGAATCGTGAACACGGCCTCCCAAGTCCCTTTGAGCTTCTGATTTCCGAAGCATTTCCCCATTTAGGGAATAGTCAATTCCTCCATTCCTCCTTCCAAAGTGCATAGCCTCACACTTTTCCACATTGTTGTCCATCAGGGGTTGGTTTAGCACACTGGGTTAAATCGCTGGCTTTTAAAGCAGACCAAGGCAGGCCAGCAGCACGGTTCAATTCCCGTACCAGCCTCCCAGAACAGGCGCCGGAATGTGGCGACTAGGGGCTTTTCACAGTAACTTCATTTGAAGCCTACTTGTGACAATAAGCGATTTTCATTTCATTTTTTTCATCTGCCACTTCTTTGCACAATCTCCGAGCCTCGAAGTCCTTCTGCAGCCCTTCCCCCCGCTTCCTCAGTGCTACCTGTCCCTCTACAGATCTTTGTATCATCTGCAAACTTAGCAACAGTGCCTTCAGTTCCTTCTTCCAGGTCATTAATGTACATTGTGGAAAGTTGCGGTCCCAGCACAGACCCCTGAGGCACACCACTAGTCACCGGCTGCCATCCTGATAAAGGCCCCTTTATCCCCACTCTCTGCCTTCTGCCAGTCAGCCAATTCTTTTTCCATCCCAGGATATTACCCTGAACACCATAGGCTCTTAACTTATTTAACAGACTGTAATGCGCACCGTGTCAAAGGCCCTCTGGAAATCTAAATAAGTTGCATCCGCTGGTTCTCGTTTGTCTAACTTCCTTGTTACTTTGTCAAAGAACTCTAACAGATTTGTCAGACATGACCTCCCCTTGACGAAGCCGTGCTGACTCAGTCCTATTTTATCCTGCACTTCCAAGTACTCCGCGATCTCATCCTTAATAATGGATCTAAAATCTTACCAATGACCGAAGTCAGGCTAACCGGCCTATAATTTCCCGTCTTCTGCCTCCCTCCCTTCTTAAACAGCGGTGCTACATTCGCCACTTTCCAGTCCTCTGGGACCCTTTCTGCCTTCAGTGATTCCTGAAAGATTCCCGCCACTGCCTCTACAATCTCCTCAGCTATCTCTTTTCGAACCCTGGGATGTAGTCCATCCGGTCCAGGTCATTCATCCCCCTTCAGACCTTTCAGTTTCCGCAGAACCTTCTCCTTAGTGATGGCCACGGCCCTCCCCTCTGCCCCCTGGCTCTCCTGGAGCTCTGGCATCCCACTGGTGTCTTCGACCGTGAAGACTGATGCAAAGTAACTATACAGTTCGCCTGCCATTTCTTTGTTACCATTCATGACTTCCCCAATCACATTTTACAGTGGTCCAGTGTATTTTTCTTGTCTCTCTCTTAACTTGTATATATTGAAAAGAACATCTTCTTATCGTCTTTTACGTTACTAACTAGCTTGCACTCATACTTCATCTCCTCCTCCTTTGTTGTTTTTTTCAGCTGTCCGCTGCTCGCTATTAAAGGCTTATCAATCTTCCGGCATCCCACTATTCTGCGCCACATTGTATGCTTTTTATTTGGCTGTACTGCTGTCCTTGACTTCCCTCGTGAGCCATGGATTCCTTGTCCTCCCCTTGGTATGTTTCCTCCTCCTTGGGGTGAAATTCTGTTGTTCCTCCCGAATAACCCCCCAAAACACCTGCCATTGCTGTTCCACTGTCTTCCCTGCTCGGCTCATTTTCCAATCACCTCTGGGCAGCTCCTCCCTCATGTCTTTGTAGTTACCCCTATTTAATTGTAATACTGTTATATCTGGCTCCAGCTTCCCCCTCTTAAACTGCAGGGTAAATTGTAGCATATGATGGTCACTGCTCCCTTAGGGTTCCTTCACCTTATGTTCCCTAATCAATTCTGCCTCATTACACATCACCAAATCCAGAATTGCCTGTTCCCCAGTCGGCTCTGTCACAAGCTGCTCCAAAAAAAACATCTCTTAGACTTTCCACAAATTCCTTTTCTTGGGATCCACGACCAACCTGATTTTCCCAGTCCACCTGCATATTGAAGTCCCCCATGATTATTGTAATATTGCCTTTTTTACACGCCTTTTCTATCTGTGATTTATTTACTGCTCGGGGTCCTGCAAATAACTCCCATCAGGGTCGTTTTATCTATTCTATTTCTCAACTCTGTCCACAGAGAATCTTTGCCTTCTGATCCTATATCGCCCCTTGCTATCGATTTAACTAAATTCCTTACTAACAATGGAGGCCCGCCCCCTTTGCCCACCTGCCTGTCCTTTCGACAGAACACTTGCATATTTTGACCCCAGCCCTGATCACCTTGCAGCCACGTCTCTGTGATTCCAACCACATCCCCCCAGCCAATTTCAATGTGCGCAACATGCAAATTTACCTTGTTCCGTACAGTGCGCACATTTAGGGACATCACCCTCAATCCTGCATTGAGCACCTCCCTTCTCACACTTGTCACCTTTTTTTGCTCTGCCTGAGGGTGATGTTGTTCAGGTATTTGTGTTCTCCATTTCCCCTTCAGTTATTACACCTGCTGAGCTACCGCTCTGGTTTCCACACCCTTCCATATTAGTTTCAATTCTCCCGGGTGACACTAACAAACCTCCCAGCGAGGATAGTGATGCCCCTCCAGTTTACATGCTGCCCGCCCTTCTTGTCCAGGTCCCACCTGTCCCGGAAGATAGCCCAATGGCCCAGAAATCAGAAACCCTCCCTCCTACACCACCAGTTTAGCCACGTGTTTAGCTGGACTATCCTCTTATTTCTGGCCTTACTGTGACGTGGCACTGGGAATAATCCTGAGAGTAATCTTCAAAGCACCCGGAGGAAATCCACGCAGACACGGGGAGAACGTGCAGACTCCGCACAGACAGTGACCCACGCCAGGAATCGAATATGGGACCCTGGTGCTGTGAAGCAACAGGCTTCACGCCTCTGTGCTATTGTGCCGCCTTCAAATCAGGAATCCTGAAGAATTGGGAGAGTGTCGGTATCACGGAGAGCTATGGATCTGCTGTGTAATACTGAGAAATAAATCACCAAGGCCATGGCAGGGTTTGATTCTCCGACAATCCTCCAGCTCCAATCTTAACCATCGCATTAGACCCCGGCATTGATGAGTCATTAAACCTGGGGAACAGACTCTAATTGATGAATAATGAATGGAAACAATGGTTGATCACTCTCTTATTGTGAAACAGTCAGTATTTTCCCGATGAGAAACACGAGAGGATACAGAAGGGAACCAAAAGGACCGGTCTCCCTAACAACACCAGCGGGAGTTTGTAGTTATCCAGTTCCAGCAGTCAGATAGCCTCAATAATTTAAATAAATATGTAACACAATATATAATAGTTTCTCAGCCCATTACTTCACCGATTCCATTATTTAAATTGCTGAGACGTCTTCAGTAGAAACAGGCAGAGAGATCACATTGTATTCCACCACATAGCTGCGATATTTCTAGTAATTCATGGAATTAAAAACTGAAAGATAATTTCTGATACTCATAGACATTTACAAATGCATATTATTGTGAAAAGTATAAAGATTTCTAGACATATTCACCAATCATTGGACTGAAAATAATCATGTTCCTGGCATGATGATTCTATAGAAAGATAATCACAGTTTAGTTAATTGTGAGCAGAAATGTGCATGTTCAATTTATTGTGTTATTGTAGTGAGGTCAGGAATTACTGACTCTATTTGAAAGAACAATCTTAGTATGAATATTGTCTGACAATATTTTTTTACGCCTGTGATTAATGGAAGAATCAATCCTTCAATAATCACATTCAATGTTGTAATTAAATGTTTTTCGTTATTTACTGTGTTCAATGGACTGAAAACGAACGTGATGCTTTCTATCAATGTTGTGCAAACATGGTGTCATCCTGCCTTCAACATTGGATTTCATAGACCATAGGTCATAGAATTTATAGTGCAGAAGGCGGCCATTCGGCCCATCAAGTCTGCACCGGCTCTTGGAAAGAGCACCCTACCCAAGCCCACACCTCCACCCTAACCCCATAACCCAGTAAGCCCATCCAACCTGAGGGCAATTTAGCGTGGCCAATCCACCTAACCTGCACATCTTTGGACTGTGGGAGACAATCAGAGCACCCGGAGGAAACCCACGCAGACACGGGGAGAACGTGCAGACTCTGCACAGACAGTGACCCAAGCGGGAATCGAACCTGGGACCCTGGCGCTGGGAAGTCATCGTGGTAACCACTATGCTACCGTGCTGCCCGACTTGCTCAGTTTTCTTTGGTGGAAACAGGCAGAGAAAATTCTCACACTATTCAGTCATGGCACAACTATGATTAATGAAATTAAGTCCTGAGATATAATTGCTGGTATCATAGACATGGACAATATTTCCCAATACATATTATTGTGGGAAGTTAAAAGATTTATTCATTCCGTTAGTGATCAATGGATTAATCAGTATCTTGCCATGATAATTCTCTTGGAAAATGACCATCGGTTTAATGTCCTGTACCCGGTTCTCCGTCCCGGCAGCCCCGTTATCTGGCGCTGTGCACCCCCCCGCCACAACGGGATTCTCCATTCCCGCAGCCGGTCAATGAGGTTTCCCGTTGTGACCACCCCACGCCATCGAGAAACCCGCCGACATGGGTGCGCTGCCGGCGGAATTGGAGGATGCTGCCGAGGGAGAATCCCATTGATTGGGATTGTGAGCTGAACAAATGCATTTTTAATTCATGGTATTATTGTTGTGTGGTCAGGAATTACAGATTCTATTCCACTGAATAACAATCTCAATTTGATTATGGTCTGAACAATAATTAGAAACCGCCTGTGATCATTGGAATGAACAATTCTTTGACAATCGCAGTGAAAGATGCAATGAAATGTGTTTAGTTATTTGGTGTGTTTAATGGACTGAAAACAAATTTGTTATTTTCTCTCAATGTTGCACAAATAACAGTTAGTTGTGTAATGCTTGTTGGACTTTAACATAATGAGCTGTTCACTGATTTAATTCAACCTCGCAATGAATGAATGAGATAATTGTTTATTGGACCAAACAATCAATCAATTCCAGGACCTACTCAGTCAATGGTATGGCGTTGGGGAGAGTTATAGAACAAAGAGATCTCGGAGTACAGGTTCATAGCTCCTTCATAGATTATCATAGAATTTACAGTGCAGAAGGAGGCCATTCGGCCCATCGAGTCTGCACCGGCTCTTGGAAAGAGCACCCTACCGAAGGTCAACACCGCCACCCTATCCCCATAACTCAGTAACCCCACCCAACACTAAGGGCAATTTTGGACACTAAGGGCAATTTATCATGGCCAATCCACCTAACCCGCACATCTTTGGACTGTGGGAGGAAACCGGAGCACCCGGAGGAAACCCACGCAGACACGGGGAGGATGTGCAGCCTCCGCACAGAAAGTGACCCAAGCCAGAATCGAACCTGGGACCCTGGAGCTGTGAAGCAATTGTGCTATCCACAAGGCTACCGTGCTGCCCCAAAAGGTGGAGTCGCCCCTTGAAGGTGGAGTCGCAGGTGGACAGGCTTGTGAAGAAGGCATTCGGCATGCTTGGTTTCATTGGTCAGAACATTGAATACAGGAGTTGGGACGTCTTGTTGAAGTTGTACAAGACATTGGTACGGCCACACTTGGAATACTGTGTGCAGTTCTGGTCACCCTATTATAGAAAGGATATTATTAAACTAGAAAGAGTGCAGAAAAGATTTACTAGGATGTTACCGGAACTTGATGATTTGAGTTATAAGGAGAGGCTGGATAGACTGGGACTTTTTTCCCTGGAGCGTAGGAGGCTTAGGTGTCATCTTATAGAGGTCTATAAAATAATGAGGGGCATAGATAAGGTAGATAGTCAACATCTTTTCCCAAAGGTAGGGGAGTCTAAAACTAGAGGGCATAGGTTTAAGGTGGGAGGGGAGAGATTCAGAAGGGCCCAGAGGGGCAATTTCTCCACTCAGAGGGTAGTGAGTGTCTGGAATATGCTGCCAGAGGTAGTAGTAGAGGCGGGTACAATTGTGTCTTTTAAAAAGCATTTAGATAGTTACATGGGTAAGATGGGTATAGAGGGTTATGGGCCAAGTGCGGGCAACTGGGACTAGCTTAATGGTAAAAACTGGGCGGCATGGACTGGTTGGGCCGAAGGGCCTGTTTCCATGCTGCAAACTTCTATGATTCTAAGTTCACTCTGATTATTGGGATGAACTATGTTAACAGGTGATTAATCTTCCACAGAAAATAATTAAATAATTCAAGTACAAAGCACCAGATCCGTCAGAATTTCACCAGTTTAAAGACATTTAATGTCGGGACTCTGGCAATCATTGGTTAATACATTCTGATCCATTTTAACATCTAGTTCTTCCATATTCGCTTTGATCATTGGGTGTAATGATTAAAAGTTAATTACTCTAACTCTTGGACTGATGAAGAATTTGCTCTTCACTTTTATACGGAATCCAAGCAGCAGAAAAAGTGTTGGCCCTCAGGACAATCTCAACAAAAGGACATTTGAAAAGGGACCTGTTGCAGTGACTGATGTTGTCTCCAAATCCCGCAGCCCACTCACCCCTCACTGGCATTGGGTGATATCTGGCGTTGGGTGATCTCTGGTGTTGGGTGATATCTGGCGTTGGGTGATATCTGGGGTTGGGTGATATATGGGGTTGGGTGATATCTGGGGTTGGGTGATCTCTGGGGTTGGGTGATATCTGGGGTTGGGTGTGATCTGGGGTTGGGTGATATCTGGGGTTGGGTGATATGTGGGGTTGGGTCTCCCTGTGGTTGGGTGATATCGCTGGTTGGGTGATATCTGGGGTTGGGTGATCTCTGGGGTTGGGTGATATCTGGGATTGGGTGATCTCTGGGGTTGGGTGATCTCTGGGGTTGGGTGATATTTGGGGTTGGTGATATCTGGGGTTGTGTGATATCAGGGTTTGGGTGATATCAGGGTTTGGGTGATATGTGGGGTTGGGTGAACTCTGGGGTTGGGTGATATCAGGCTTTGCGTGATGTCCGTGGTTGGGTGATCTCTGAGGTTGGGTGATCTCTGGGGTCGGATGATATCTCGGGTTGGGTGATATCCGGGGTTGGGTGATATCATGTGTTGGGTGATGTCTGGGGTTGGGTGATATCTGGGGTTGGGTGATATCCGGGGTTGGGTGATATCATGTTTTGGGTGATATCTGGGGTTGGGTGTTATCCGGGGTTGGGTGATATCATGTGTTGGGTGATGTCTGGGGTTGGGTGATATCTGGGGTTGGGTGATATCCGGGGTTGGGTGATATCATGTGTTGGGTCATATCTGGGGTTGGGTGATATCCGGGGTTGGGAGATATCATGTGTTGGGTGATGTCTGGGGTTGGGTGATATCTGGGGTTGGGTGATATCCGGGGTTGGGTGATATCATGTGTTGGGTGATATCTGGGGTTGGGTGATATCCGGGGTTGGGTGATATCATGTGTTGGGTGATCTCTGGGGTTGGGTGGTATCTGGGGTTGGGTGATATCTGGGGTTCGGTATTACCTGGCGTTGGGTGATATCAGCGGTTTGGGTGATATTGAGGTGGTGGGTAGATATCCGTTCTGCGGTGATGTTTGAGGGGGAGCATGAATTACAGGCTGGGTTTATATCGGGGGGGGGGATGATATATTAAAATTAATAATCGCTTACTGTCACAAGTATACTTCACTGAAGTCACTGTGGAAGTCACTGTGAGTTGCCATATTACGGCGCTTGTTTGTGGAGACCGGCACTGGAAGTGAACCCGCGCTGCTGGCATTGTTCTCCTTTGCAAGGCGGCTATTTAGCCCACTGTGCTAATCCAGCCCCTGTTGGGCTAGTTCGGGGGTTTGGGGTTGTCATCGGGCGGGATGATACCAGCCTGGGGACATCCGGGGGTTGTGGGTAATATCCGGGGGCTAATATCGAGTGTCGCTATATCTGGGACTGATATACGCGGGGGTGGGGGGGTGGGGGTTGATATTTAGGGGTTGTGTCATTCGGTTGGGTGGGGTTATATCCGGTTGGGACGGGTCACATTTGGCCGGCGGGGGTGATAGCCGAGGGAGGGGCGGAGTTGATATCCCAGAGAAGTGACATCTGCTGGGGGGTGGGGGGATTTGATGATATCGAGGGGCTGACCTGGGACGGGGCGATACCTCGAGGGGGGTGGGTTGGGGGAGGGGCTGGATCTGGTGGGATAATAGAGTAGAATCATAGCATCAGCAGTGCAGAAGGAGGCCATTCGGTCCATCGCGTCTGCACCAGCCCTTGGAAAGAGCGTCTCACCTAAGCCCACACCTTTGCCCCATCCCAGTAACCCAGTGACCCCCTAACTCCGAGGTAACGATATCAGAGAGGCGAATATCCGACGGGGGGTGATATTTGTTGGGGGGGGGATGATATGAAGGGGGTGATATCGGGTGTGTGTGATATCAGGGAGGGGGATATTGGGAGGGGGTGATGTCGTGAGGGGGTGATATCGGGAAGGGGTGATATCGGGGAGCAGGTGATATTGGGGAGGAGGTGAAATCGGGGAGGGGGTGATCTCAGGATGAGGGTGATATCCGAGAGGTGGCGATATCGGGGAGGGGGTGATATTGCAGAGGGGGTGATAGCGGGGAGGGGGTGATATCGGGTTGGGGGTGATTTCGGGAAGGGGGTGATACGGGGAGTGGGTGATATCCGAGAGGTGGCGCTATCGGGGAGGGGGTGATATTGCGGAGGGGGTGATAGCGGGGAGGGGTGATATCGGGTTGGGGGTGATATCGGGAAGGGGTGATACGGGGAGGGGGTGATACGGGGAGGGGGTGATATAGGGGAGGAAGTTATATCGGGGTTGGGGTGATATCGGAAGGGGGTGATATCGGGGAGGGGGTGATATCGGGGAGGGGGTGATATCGGGAGGGGGTGATATTGGGGAGGGGGTGATACGGGGAGGGGGTGATATAGGGGAGGAAGTTATATCGGGGTTGGGGTGATATCGGGGAGGGGGTGATATCGGGGAGGGGGTGATAGCGGGGGGGGTGATATAGGGGAGGAAGTTATATCGGGGGGGGTTGATATCGGGGAGGGTGTGTTATCGGGGTGGGGTGATATCGGGAGGGGGTGATATTGGGGAGGGGGTGATTGCGGGGAGGGGGTGATATCGGGGAGGGGTGATATCGGGAAGGGGTGATACGGGGAGGGGGTGATACGGGGAGGGGGTGATATAGGGGAGGAAGTTATATCGGGGTTGGGGTGATATCGGAGAGGGGGTGATATCGGGGAGGGGGTGATACGGGGAGGTGATATAGGGGAGGAAGTTATATCGGGGGGGTTGATATCGGGGAGGGAGTGATATCGGGGTGGGGTGATATCGGGAGGGGGTGATATTGGGGAGGGGGTGATTGCGGGGAGGGGGTGATATCGGGGAGGGGTGATATCGGGAAGGGGTGATACGGGGAGGGGGTGATACGGGGAGGGGGTGATATAGGGGAGGAAGTTATATCGGGGTTGGTGTGATATCGGGGAGGGGTGATAAGGGGGGGTGATATAGGGGAGGAAGTTATATCGGGGGGGGGGTGATATCGGGGAGGGGGTGATATCGGGGAGGGGGTGATATCGGGGAGGGGGTGATATCGGGAGGGGGTGATATTGGCGAGTGGATATCCGGGGTGGGGGAGGTGCAGTGCTGCGGTGTCTATTGAGACACAACAATCCCGACGACCCCCAATGGGGCCAATGGGCTGGACTCCGGCTTCACTCTCGGTGCTGAAACACCCATTCCCCTTTCCTTGGAGGGACAGCAGAAGCCGCCGCTGCGCCTGTGCCACAGCCATCCTAGCATCCCCTGCGTGCTGGCGGCGGTCATATGTTACCAGTAGGACCTCCGGCAGCCAAATTGTGTTTCCAGGGGAGACTCCAGGTGAACATCTTGTGTTGCCAGGGGAGACTCCAGGTGGCCACCTTGTGTTGCCAGGGGAGACTCCCGGTGAACATCTTGTGTTGCCAGGGGAGACTCCCGGTGAACATCTTGTGTTGCCAGGGGAGACTCCCGGTGAACATCTTGTGTTACCAGGGGAGACTCCAGGTGGCCACCTTGTGTTGCCAGGGGAGACAATGCCAGTCAGTGGGTGGCCCGCGCACTGCCTGCTGGGATAGTGACCCTCCCGCACATGCGCACGGACAGCTCTGTGTGAATCCTCCATTGTCTGAAGCATTATTACTGCCATAAGCCCCACGGTCCTCAACCGTTCCTCATATGACAAGCCCGCCTCTGCTTCCGGACGCTTCACACTCGGTTCTGAAACACCCATTCCCCTTTCCTTGGAGGAGACAGCGGCCTCTGGCGGCGGGGGGACAGCGGCCTCTGGCGGCAGGGGGACAGCGGCCTCTGGAGGCAGGGGGACAGCGGCCTCTGGAGGCAGGGGGACAGCGGCCTCTGGCGGCAGGGGGACAGCGGCCTCTGGCGGCAGGGGGACAGCGGCCTCTGGCGGCAGGGGGACAGCGGACTCTGGAGGCAGGGGGACAGCGGCCTCTGGCGGCAGGGGGACAGCGGCCTCTGGCGGCAGGGGGACAGCGGCCTCTGGCGGCAGGGGGACAGCGGCCTCTGGAGGCAGGGGGACAGCGGCCTCTGGAGGCAGGGGGACAGCGGCCTGTGGCGGCAGGGGGACAGCGGCCTCTGGAGGCAGGGGGACAGCGGCCTCTGGCGGCAGGGGGACAGCGAGCTCTGGAGGCAGGGGGACAGCGGCCTCTGGCGGCAGGGGGACAGCGGCCTCTGGCTGCGGGGGGACAGCGGCATCTGGCGGCAGGGGGACAGCGGCCTCTGGCGGCGGGGGGACAGCGGGCTCTGGAGGCAGGGGGTCAGCGGCCTCTGGCGGCAGGGGGACAGCGGCCTCTGGCGGCAGGGGGACAGCGGCCTCTGGCGGCAGGGGGACCGGCCTCTGGAGGCAGGGGGACAGCGGCCTCTGGCGGCAGGGGGACAGCGGCCTCTGGCGGCAGGGGGACAGCGGCCTCTGGCGGCAGGGGGACAGCGGCCTCTGTAGGCAGGGGAACAGCGACCTCTGCCGGCAGAGGGACAGCGGCCTCTGGAGGCAGGGGGACAGCGGCCTCTGGAGGCAGGGGGACAGCGGCCTATGGAGGCAGGGGGACAGCGGCATCTGGAGGCAGGGGGACAGCGGCCTCTGGCGGCAGTGGGACAGCGGCCTCTGGCGGCAGGGGGACAGCGGCCTCTGGAGGCAGGGGGACAGCGGCCTATGGAGGCAGGGGGACAGCGGCCTCTGGCGGCAAGGGGACAGCGGCCTATGGCGGTAGGGTACAGCGGCCTCTGGAGGCAGGGGGACAGCGGCCTCTGGCGGCAGGGGGACAGCGGCCTCTGGTGGCAGGGAGGAGGGACATCAGTTTGTGAGCAGTGAGTGCGGGTGGGACTTGTCTCTGTCTCTGTCTGTGTCTGCGTCTGTGACTCTGTGTCTGTGTGTCTGTGTCTCTGACCGTTTCTGTGTCTGTGTCTCTCTCTGTGTCTCAGGCTGTGTCTGTGTCTGTGATTCTGTCTGTGTCTCTGTCTGTGTCTGTGACTCTGTCTGCGTCTCCGTCTGTGTCTCTGCCTGTGTCTCATGCTCTGCCTCAGTGTCTATGTCGGTGTCTCTATCTGTGTCTGTTTCTGTGCCTGTGTCTGTGTCTCTGTCTCTGTCTCTGCCTGTGTCTCTGTCTGTGTCTCTGTATGTGTCTCTGCCTGTGTCTCTGTCTATGTCTCTGTCTGTGTCTCTGTCTGTGTCTCAGGTTGTGCCTCTGTCTGTGTCTGTCTCTCTGTCTGTATCTCTGTCTGTGTCTCTGTCATTGTCCCTGCCTCTGTCTGTCTCTGTATCTCTGTCTGTGTCTGTATCTGTGTCTATGTCTCTGCATGTGTCTCGGTCTGTGTCTCTGTCTGTGTCTCTGAATATGTCTGCGTTTCTGTCTGTGTCTCTGCATATGTCTCCAACTGTATCTTTCTCACGCTCTCTGGCTGTGTCCATGTCTAAGTATGTGTCTCTGCCTGTGTCTCTATTTGTGTCTATGTCTGTGTTTCTGTCTATGTCTGTGTCTCTGACTGTGCCTGTGTATCTGTCTTTTTCTCTGTCTGAGTCTGTGACCCTGTCTGTGTCTCTGTCTGGGTCTGTGACTCTGTTTGTGTTTCTGTCTGTGTCTGTGCTTCTGTATCAGTCTGTGACCGTGTCTCTGTCTCTATCTCTGTCTGTGTCTGTGTCTCCGATTATGTCTCCGTCCGTTTATCTGCCTGTGTCTCTGTCTGTGCCTGTGTATCTGCCTGTAATTCTGCCTCTGACACTGTCTGTGTCTCTGTCTGTGTCTCCGTCTGTGTCTTTGTCTCTGTCTGTGTCTGTGTCGGTATCTCTCTATCAGTGTCTGTGTCTCAGTGTCTAAGTCTGTGTCTCTGTCTGTGTAGCTGTCTGTGTCTCTGAATCTGCCTGTGTCTGTGTCTCATTCTATGCCTGTGTTTGTGTCTGTCTCTGTATCTCTGTCTGTGCCTCTGCCTCTTTCCCTGACTCTGTCTGTGTCTCAGTCTGTCCCTGTCTCTGTATCTCTGTCTGTGACTGTGTCTCTGTCTGTGCCACTGCCTCTGACTGTGTCTGTCTCTCTGTCTGTGTACCTGACTCTGTCTATGTCTGTCTCTGTATCTCTGTCTGTGTCTCTGTCTGTGTCACTGCCTCTGTCTGTGTCTGTGTGTGTGTCTCTGTCTGTGCCTCGGTTTCTGTCTGTTTCTGTGATTGTCTCTGTCTGTGTCTCTGTTCCTATCTGTGTCTGTGCCTCCGTCTGTGTCTTTGTCTCTGTCTATGTCTGTGTCTGTGTCTCTGTCTGTATCTCTCTCTCTGTGTATGTGTATCTGTGTGTGTCTCTGTCTCTGTCTGTGTCTCTTTCTCTGTCTGTGTTTGTGTCTGCCTCTGTATCTCTGTATGTGTCCCTGGCTCTGTCTGTGTCTGTGTCTGTCTCTGTATCTCTGTCTGTGTCTGTGTCTCTGTCTGTTTCACTGCCTCTGTCTGTGCCTGTTTCTCTGTCTCTGTCTGTATCTCTGTTTGTGTCTCTGTCTGTGGATCTGTCTGCGTCTCTGCCTGGGTCTCTTCCTGGGTCTCTGTCTGTGTTTCTGCCTGTGTCTCTGTCTGTGTCTCTGCCTCTGTATGTGTCTGTATCTGTATCTCTGCCTGGGTTTGTGTCTATGTCACTGTCTGTGTCTCTGTTTGTGCCCCTGTCTATGCCTAAGTCTCTGTCTGTGTCTCAGTCTGTATCTCTGTTGGTATCTCAGTGTCTGCCTGTATCTGTGTCTGTGTCTCTGTCTGTTTCTGTGATTGTCTCTGCCTGTGTCTCTGTTCCTATCTGTGTCTGTGTCTCTGTCTGTGTCTCTGGCTGTGTCTCTGCCTCTGTCTGCGTCTCTGTCTGTAATACTGTCTCTCACACTTTCTGTGTCTCTGTCTGTGTCTTTGTCTCTGTCTGTGTCGGTGTCTCTGTCTGTATCACTCTATGTGTCTGTATCTCTGTCTGTGTCTCAGTGTCTATGTCGGTGACTCTATCTGTTTCACTGTCTGCGTATCAGTATGTGTCTCTGTCTCTGTCTGTGTCTGTCCCTGTCTCTGTATCTCTGTCTGTGTCTGTCAAACTGTCTGTGTCTGTGTCTCTGTCTGTGTCACTGCGTCTGTCTGTGTCTGTGGCTGTGTCTGTGTCTCTGTCCCTGACTCTGTCTGTGTCTGTGTCTGTCCCTGTCTATGCATCTCTGGCTGTGTCTGTCAAACTGTCTGTGTCTCTGTCTGTGTCTCTGTCTGTGTCACTCTGTCTGTTTCTGTGATTGTCTCCGTCTGTGTCGCTGTTCCTCTCTGTGTATGTGTCTCTGTATGTGTCTCTGTCGGTGTCTCTGCCTCTGTCTGTGTCTCTGTATGTGTCTCTGTCTGTGTCTGTGTATGTGTATATATCTTTGTCTGTGTCTCTGTCTGAGTCCCTGTCTCGATATGAGTTTCTGTCTGTGAGTCAGTCTGTATCTCTGTTTGTGTCTGTATCTCTGTCTTTGTCTGTGTCTTTGTCTCTGTCTGTGATTTTGTCTCTGGCTGTGTCTCTGCCTCTGTCTGCGTCTCTGTCTGTAATACTGTCTCTCACACTTTCTGTGTCTCTGTCTGTGTCTTTGTCTCTGTCTGTGTCGGTGTCTCTGTCTGTATCACTCTATGTGTCTGTGTCTCTGTCTGTGTCTCAGTGTCTATGTCGGTGACTCTATCTGTTTCACTGTCTGCGTATCAGTATGTGTCTCTGTCTCTGTCTGTGTCTGTCCCTGTCTCTGTATCTCTGTCTGTGTCTGTCAAACTGTCTGTGTCTGTGTCTCTGTCTGTGTCACTGCGTCTGTCTGTGTCTGTGGCTGTGTCTGTGTCTCTGTCCCTGACTCTGTCTGTGTCTGTGTCTGTCCCTGTCTATGCATCTCTGGCTGTGTCTGTCAAACTGTCTGTGTCTCTGTCTGTGTCTCTGTCTGTGTCACTCTGTCTGTTTCTGTGATTGTCTCCGTCTGTGTCGCTGTTCCTCTCTGTGTATGTTTCTCTGTATGTGTCTCTGTCGGTGTCTCTGCCTCTGTCTGTGTCTCTGTATGTGTCTCTGTCTGTGTCTGTGTATGTGTATATATCTTTGTCTGTGTCTCTGTCTGAGTCCCTGTCTCGATATGAGTTTCTGTCTGTGAGTCAGTCTGTATCTCTGTTTGTGTCTGTATCTCTGTCTTTGTCTGTGTCTTTGTCTCTGTCTGTGATTTTGTCTCTGTCTGTGTCTCTGTCAGTGTTTTTTTCTGTGTCTCAGTCTGTACCTCTGTTTGTGTCTGTGCCTCAGTATGTATCTCTGTTTGTGTCTGTGTCTCTGTCTTTGTCTGTGTCTCAGGTTGTGCCACTGTATGTGTCACTGTCTGTGTCTGTCTCTCTGTCTGTGTCTGTGTCTGTCTATGTATCTCTGTCTGTGTCTGTCAAACTGTCTGTGTCTGTGTCTCTGTTTGTGTCTCTGTCTGTGTCACTCTGTCTGTTTCTGTGATTGTCTCTGTCTGTGTCGCTGTTCCTATCTGTGTATGTGTCTCTGTCTGTGTCTCTGTCGGTGTCTCTGCCTCTGCCTGTGTCTCTGTATGTGTCTCTGTCTGTGTATGTGTATATATCTTTGTCTGTGTCTCTGTCTGAGTCCCTGTCTCTATATGAGTTTCTGGCTGTGACTCAGTCTGTATCTCTGTTTGTGTCTGTGTCTCTGTCTTTGTCTGTGTCTTTGTCTCTGTCTGTGATTTTGCCTCTGTCTGTGTCTGTGGCGCTGTCAGTGTTTCTGTCTGAGTCTCTGTCATTGTCTCTGTCTGTGTCTCTGCCTGTGTCTCTGTCTATGTCTCTGTCTGTGTTTCTGTCTGTGTCTCAGGTTGTGCCACTGTCTGTGTCACTGTCTGTGTCTGTCTCTCTGTCTGTGTCTGTGCCTGTCTATGTATCTCTGTCTGTGTCTGTCAAACTGTCTGTGTCTGTGTCTCTGTCTGTGTCTCTGTCTCTGTCCCTGCGTCTGTCTGTGTCTGTGTCTCTGTCTGTGTCTCTGTCTGCGTTTCTGTCTGTGTCACTGTCTGTGTATTTGCCTGTCTCTCTGTTTGTGTCTGTGTCTCTTTCACTGTCTTTGTGTGTGTCTGTCTCTGTATCGCTGTCTGTGTCTCTGTCTGTGTCCCTGCATCTGTCTATGTCTGTGACTGTCTCTGTATCTCTGTCTGTGTCACTGCCTCTGACTGGGTCTGTGTCTATGTCTCTGCCTGTTTCTGTGTTTATCTCTGTCTGTGTCTTTGTCTCAGTCTGTTTCTGTGTTTGTCTCTGTCTGTGTCTGTCTCTGTATCTCTGTCTGTGTCACTGCCTCTGTCTTTGTCTGTGCCTGTGTCTCTGTCTGTGTCTCTGTCTGTGTCTGTGTCTCTGTCTGTGTCTCTGTCTGTGTCTCTGTCTGTGTCTCTGTCTGTGTCTGTGCCTGTTTCTCTATCTGGGTCTGTGTCTGTGTCTCTGTCTGTGTCGATGTTTCTGACGGGGTCAATGTGTACGTCTGTGTCTCTTTCTGTGGCCGTGTTCGTGTCTGTATCGGTGTCGCTGTCTCTGCATGCGTTTCGGCCTGTGTCTCTGTCTGCGTCTCTGAATCTGTCTGCGTTTCTTTCTGTGTCTCTGCCTGAGTCTTTCTCTCTCTCTCTAGCTGTGTCCATGTTTAAGTATGTGTCTCTGTCTGAGTCTCTATTTGTGTCTCTGTCTTTGTCTCTGTCTATGTCTGTGTCTCTGCCTGTGTCTGTGGATCTGTCTGTGTCTCTGTATGTGTCTGTGACACTGACTGTGTCTCTGTCTGGGTCTGTGACTCTGCCTGTGTTTCTGTCTGTGTCTGTGCCTCTGTATCTGTCTGTGCCTGTTTCACTGTCTCTATCTGTGTCTGTGTCTGTGTCTCCGGTTATGTCTCCGTCTGTTTATCTGCCTGTGTCTCTGCCTGTGCCTGTGTCTCTGTCTGTAATTCCGCCTCTGACACTGTCTGTGTCTCTGTCTGTGTTTCCGTCTGTGTCGTTGTCTCTGCCTGTGTCTCTGTCTTTATCTCACTCTCTGGATCTGTGCCTCAGTGTCTATGTCGGTGTCTCTATCTGTGTCTCTGTCTGTGTAGCTGCCTGTATCTCTGTCTCTGTCTGTGTCTCATTCTCAGTCTGTGTTTGTGTCTGTCTCTGTATCTCTGTCTGTGCCTCTGTCTGTGTCCCTGACTCTGTCTGTGTCTCAGTCTGTCCCTGTATCTGTATCTCTGTCTGTGTCTGTGTCTCTGTCTGTGTCACTGCCTTTGTCTGTGCCTGTGTGTGTGTCTCTGTCTGTTTCTGTGTTTATCTCTTTCTGTGATTTTGTCTCTGTCCGTGTCTGCGTCTCTGTCTGTGTGTCTGTGTCTGTGTCTATGTCTCTGTGTCTCTGTCTGTTTCTGTGATTGTCTCTGTCTGTGTCTCTGTTCCTATTTGTGTCCGTGTCTCTGCCTGTGTCTCTGCCTGTGTCTCTGCCTCTGTCTGTGTCTCTGTATGTGTCTCAGTCTGTGTCTGTGTCTATATCTCTGTCTATGTCTCTGTCTATGTCTCTGTCTGTGTTTCTGTCTCTATCTGAGTCTCTGTCTGTGTCTCAGTCTGTATCTCTATTTGTGTCTGTGTCTCTGTCTTTGTCTGTGTCTGTGTCTGTAATACTGTCTCTCACACTGTCTGTGTTTCCGTCTGTGTCTTTGTCTCTATCTGTATCTCTCTCTCTGTCTGTGTCTCTGTCTGTGCCTCAGTGTCTATGTCGGTGTCTCTATCTGTGTCTCTGTCTGTGTATCTGTCTGTGTCTCTGTCTGTGTCTGTGTCTGTCCCTGTCTCTGTATCTCTGTCTGTGCCTGTCAAACTATCTGTGTCTGTCACTGTGTCTCTGTCTGTGTCACTGCGAATATCTGTGTCTGTGGCTGTGTCTCTGACCCTGACTCTGTCTGTGTCTGTGTCTGTCTATGTATCTCTATCTGTGTCTGTCAAACTGTCTGTGTCTGTGTCTCTGTTTGTGTCTCTGTCTGTGTCACTGCGTCTGCCTGTGTCTGTGTCTGTTTCTGTGATTGTCTCTGTCTGTGTCTCTGTTTCTTTCTGTGTATGTGTCTCTGTCTGTGTCTCTGTCAGTATCTCGGCCTCTGTCTGTGTCTCTGTATGTGTCTATGTCTGTGTCTGTGTCTATGTCTCTGTCTGTGTCTCTGTCTGTGTCTCTGTCTGAGTCCCTGTCTCTATCTGAGTTTCCGTCTGTTTCTCAGTCTGTATCTCTGTTTGTGCCTGTGTCTCTGTCTTTGTCTGTGTCTCTGTCTGTGATTTTGTCTCTGTCTGTGTCTCTGTCAGTGTTTTTGTCTGTGTCTCAGTCTGTATCTCTGTTTGTGCCTGTGCCTCAGTATGTATCTCTGTTTGTGTCTGTGTCTCTGTCTTTGTCTGTGTCTCTTTCTGTGATTTTGTTTCTGTCTCTGTCTGTGTCTCTGTCTGTGTTTCTGTCTGTGTCTCTGTCTGTGTCTCTGTCTGTGTCTATGCCTGTGTCTCAGGTTGTGCCTCTGTCTGTGTCTGTCTCGCTGTCTGTGTCTCTGTCTGTGTCTGTGTCTCTGTCTGCGTTTCTGTCTGTGTCACTGTCTGTGTCTCTGCCTGTCTCTCTGTGTCTCTTTCTCTGTCTGTGTTTGTGTCTGTCTCTGTATCTCTGTCTATGTCTCTGTCTGTGTCCCTGCCTCTGTCTGTGCCTGTGTCTGTCTCTGTATCTCTGTCTGTGTCTGTACCTGTGTCTCTGTCTCTGCATGTTTCTCGGTCTGTGTCTCGGCCTGTGCCTCTGAATCTGTCTGCGTTTCTGTCTGTGTCTCTGCATGTGTCTCTACCTGTGTCTTTCTCTCTATCTCTGGATGTGTCCATGTCTATGTATGTGTCTGTGCCTGTGTCTCTATTTGTGTCTCTGTCTTTGTCCTTGTCCATGCCTGAGTCTCTGTCTCTGTCAGTGTTTCTGTCTGAGTCTCTGTCTGTGTCTCAGTCTGTATCTCTGTTTGTGTCTGTGTCTCTGTCTTTGTCTGTGTCTGTGTCTGTAATACTGTCTCTCACACTGTCTGTGTCTCCGTTTGTGTCTTTGTCTCTGTCTGTGTCTGTGTCTCTGTCTGTATCTCTCTCTCTCTGTCTGCGTCTCTGTCTGTGCCTCAGTGTCTATGTCGGTGTCTCTATCTGTGTCTCTGTCTGTGTATCTGTTTGTGTCTCTGTCTCTGTGTGTGTCTGTGTCTGTCCCTGTCTCTGTATCTCTGTCTGTGTCTGTCAAACTATCTGTGTCTGTCACTGTGTCTCTGTCTGTGTCACTGCGAATGGCTGTGTCTGTGGCTGTGTCTGTGTCTCTGACCCAGACTCTGTCTGTGTCTGTCCCTGTATATGTATCTCTGGCTGTGTCTATCAAACTGTCTGTGTCTGTGTCTCTGTTTTTGTCTCTGTCACTGCGTCTGTCTGTGTCTGTGTCTGTGTCTCTGTATCTGTCTGTTCCTGTGATTGTCTCTGTCTGTGTCTCTGTTCCTATCTGTGTATGTGTCTCTGTCTGTGTCTCTGTCAGTATCTCTGCCTCTGTCTGTGTCTTTGTATGTGTCTGTGTCTGTGTCTATGTCTCTGCCTGTGTCTCTGTCTGAGTCCCTGTCTCTATCTGAGTCTCCGTCTGTGTCTCAGTCTGTATCTCTGTTTGTGTCTGTGTCTCTGTCTTTGTCTGTGTCTTTGTCTCTGTCTGTGATTATGTCTCTGTCTGTGTCTCTGTCAGTGTTTTTGTCTGTGTCTCTGTCTGTGTCTCAGTCTGTATCTCTGTTTGTGTCTGTGCCTCAGTATGTATCTCTGTTTGTGTCTGTGTCTGTGTCCTTGTCTGTGTCTATGTCTCTTTCTGTGATTTTGTCTCTGTCCGTGTCTGCGTCTCTGTCGGTGTTTCTGTCTGTGTCTCTGTCTGTGTCTCTGTCTGTGTCTACCTGTGACTCTGACTATGTCTCTGTCTGTGTCTATGTCTGTGTCTCAGGTTGTGCCTCTGTCTGTGTCTCTGTCTGTGTCTGTGTCTCTGTCTGCGTTTCTGTCTGTGTCACTGTCTGTGTCTCTGCCTGTCTCTCTGTGTCTCTGTCTTTGTCTGTGTCTGAGTCTCTGTCTGTAATAATGTCTCTCACACTATTTGTGTCTCCGTCTGTGTCTTTGTCTCTGGCTGTGTCTGTGTCTCTGTCTGTGTCCCTGCCTATGTCTGTGCCTGTGTCTGTCTCTGTACCTGTCTCTGTGTCTGTACCTGTGTCTCTGTCTCTGCATGTTTCTCGGTCTGTGTCTCTGTCTGTGTCTCTGAATCTGTCTGCGTTTTTGTCTGTGTCTCTGCATGTGTCTCTACCTGTGTTTTTCTCTGTCTCTCTGGCTGTGTTCATGTCTAAGTATGTGTCTCTGCCTGTGTCTCTATTTGTGTCTCTGTCTTTGTCTCTCTCTATGTCTGAGACTATGTCTGTGTCAGTGTTTCTGTCTGAGTCTCTGTCTGTGTCTCAGTCTGTATCTCTGTTTGTGTCTGTGTCTCTGTCTTTGTCTGCGTCGGTGCCTCTGTCTGTAATACTGTCTCTCACACTGTCTGTGTCTCCGTCTGTGTCTTTGTCCCTGTCCTGTCTGTGTCACTACCTGTATCTCTCTCTCTGTGTCTGTGTCCCTGTCTGTGCCTCAGAGTCTATGTCGGTGTCTCTATCTGTGTCTGTGTCTGTGTCTCTGTCTCTGCCTGTGTCTCTGTCTGTGTCTCTGTCTGTGTCTCTGCCTGTGTCTCTGTCTATGTCTCTGTCTGTGTCCCAGGTTGTGCCTCTGTCTGTGTCTGTCTCTCTGTCTGTATCTCTGCCTGTGTCTCGGTCTGTGTCTCTGTCTGTGTCTCTGAATCTGTCTGCGTTTCTGTCTTTGTCTCTGCATGTGTCTCTACCTGTGTCTTTCTCTCTCTCTCTCTGGCTGTGTCCATGTCTAAATATGTGTCTCTGCCTGTGTCTCTATTTGTGTCTACGTCTTTGTCTCTGTCTATGTCTGTGTCTCTGTCTGTGTATCTGTCTGTGTCTGTGACCCTGTCTGTGTCTCTGTCTGGGTCTGTGACACTGTTTGTGTTTCTGTCTTTGTCTGTGCCTCTGTAACTGTCTGTGCCCGTGTCTCTGTCTCTATCTCTGTCTGTGTCTCCGATTATGTCTCCGTCTGTATATCTGCCTGTGTCTCTGTCTGTGCCTATGCCTGTGCCTGTGACTCTGTCTGTAATTCTGCCTCTGACACTGTCTGTGTCT
The DNA here is from genome assembly GCF_047496885.1 of Scyliorhinus torazame. Classification (NCBI taxonomy): domain Eukaryota; kingdom Metazoa; phylum Chordata; class Chondrichthyes; order Carcharhiniformes; family Scyliorhinidae; genus Scyliorhinus; species Scyliorhinus torazame. The sequence goes on along the minus strand of NC_092726.1, from coordinate 125,265,071 downwards.
CTGTCTGTGACTCCGTCTGTGTCTTTGTCTTTGTCTCTGTCTGTGTCTGTGTCTCTGTCTGTATCTCTATCTCTGTGTCTGTGTCTCAGTGTCTGTGTCTCAGTATCTATGTCGGTGTCTATGTCTGTGTCTCTGTCTGTATAGCTGCCTGTGTCTCTGCCTCGTTCTCTGCCTGTGTGTGTGTCTGTCTCTGTATCTCTGTCTGTGCCTCTGCCTGTGTCCCTGACTCTGTCTGTGTCTCAGTCTGTCCCTGTCTCTGTATCTCTGTCTGTGTCTGTGTCTCTCTCTGTGCCACTGCCTCTGTCTGTGTCTGTGTCTCTGTCTGTGTACCAGACTCTGTCTGTGTCTGTGTCTGTCTCTGTATCTCTGTCTGTGTCTCTGTCTGTGTCACTGCCTCTGTCCGTGTCTGTGTGTGTGTCTCTGTCTGTGTCTCTGTCTCTGTCTGTTTCTGTGATTGTCTCTGTCTGTGTCTCTGTTCCTTTCTGTGTCTGTGTCTCCGTCTGTGTCTGTGTCTCTGTCTGTATCTCTCTCTCTGTGTATGTGTATCTGTGTGTGACTCTGTCTCTGTCTCTTTCTCTGCCTGTGTTTGTGTCTGTCTCTGTATCTCTGTCTGTGTCTGTGTCTGTGTCCCTGCCACTGTCTGTCTCTGTGTCCGTCCCTGTCTCTGTATCTCTGTTTGTGTGTGTGTCTCTGTCTGTGTCACTGTCTCTGTCTGTTTCTGTGATTGTCTCTGCCTATGTCTCTGTTCCTATCTGTGCCTGTGTCTCCGTCTGCTTCTTTGTCTCTGCCTATGTCTGTATCTGTGTCTCTGTCTGTATCTTTCTCTGTGTGCCTGTGTATCTGTCTGTGACTCTGCCTCTGTCTCTTTCTCTGCCTATGTTTGTGTCTGTCTCTGTATCTCTGTCTGTGTCTGTGTCCCTGCCACTGTCTGTGTCTGTGTCTGTCTTTGTATCTCTGTATGTGTCTGTGTCTGTGTCTCTGTCACTGTCTGTATCGGTGTTTGTGACTCTGTCTATGTCTCTGTCTGTGTCTCTGTCTGGGTCTCTGCCTATGTTTCTGTCTGGGTCTCTGTCTGGGTCTCATTTTCTATCTGTGTCTTTGTCTCTGTCTGTGTCTCTGCCTCTGTCTGTGTCTGTGTATCTGTCTGTGTCTGTGACTTTGTCTGTGACTCTGTCTCTGCCTGGATCTGTGAATATGTCTGTGTTTATGCCTGTGTCTGTGCCTCTGTATCTGTCTGTGCCTGTGTCTCTGTCTTTATCTCTGTCTGTGTCTGTCTCCGATTATGTCTCTGTCTGTGTATCTGTCTGTGTCTCTGTCTGTGCCTGTGTCTCCGTCTGTAATTCTGTCTCTGAGACTGTCTGTGTCTCTGTCTGCATCTCCATCTGTGTCTTTGTCTCTGTCTATGTGTGTGTCTGTGTCTCTGTCTGCACCTCTCTCTCTGTGTCTGTGTCTCTGTCCGTGTCTCAGTGTCTGTGTCGCTGTCTCTATCTGTGTCTCAGTCTGTGTATCTGTCTGTGTCTCTGTCTATGTCTGTGTCTCATTCTCCGTCTGTGTTTGTGTCTGTCTCTGTCTCTCTGCCTGAGTCTCTGTCCGTGTCCGTGACTCTGTCTGTGTCTGGCCCTGTCTCTGTATCTCTGCCTGTGTCTATGTCTCTGTCTTTGTCACTGCCTCTGTCTATGCCTGTGTGTGTGTCTGTGTCTATGTCTCTGCCTGTTTCTGTGATTGTCTCTGTCTGTGTCTGTGTCTCTGTCTGTATCTCTCTCTCTGTGTATCTGCCTGTGTCTCTTTCTCTGTCTGTGTCTCTTTCTCTGCCTGTGTTTGTGTCTGTCTATGTATCTCTGTCTGTGTCTGTGTCCCTGCCTCTGTCTGTGTCTGTGCCTGTGACTCTGTCTGTAATTCGGCCTCTGAAACTGTCTTTGTCTCTGTCTGTGTCTCCGTCTGTGTCTTTGTCTCTGTCTGTGTCTGTGTCTCTGTCTGTATCTCTATCTCTGTGTCTGTGTCTCAGTGTCTGTGTCTCAGTATCTATGTCGGTGTCTCTGTCTGTGTCTCTGTCTGTATAGCTGTCTGTGTCTCTGTCTGTGCCTGTGTCTCATTCTCTGTCTGTGTTTGTGTCAGTCTCTGTATCTCTGTCCGTGCCTCTGCCTGTGTCCCTGACTCTGTCTGTGTCTCAGTCTGTCCCTATCTCTGTATCTCTGTCTGTGTCTATGTCTCTCTCTGTGCCACTGCCTCGGTCTGTGTACCAGACTCTGTCTGTGTCTGTGTCTGTCTCTGTATCTCTGTCTGTGTCTCTGTCTGTGTCACAGCATCTGTCAGTGTCTGTGTGTGTGCCTCTGTCTGTGTCTCTGTCTCTGTCATTTTCTGTGATTGTCTGTGTCTGTGTCTCTGTTCCTATCTGTGTCTGTGTCTCCGTCTGTGCCTTTGTCTCTGCCTATGTCAGTGTCTGTGTCTCTGTCTGTATCTCTCTCTCTGTGTATGTGTATCTGTGTGTGTCTCTGACTCTGTCTGTGTCTATTTCTCTGTCTGTGTTTGTGTCTGCCTCTGAATCTCTGTCTGTGTCTCTGTATGTGTCCCTGCCTCTGTCTGTGACTGTGTCTGTCCCTGTCTCTGTATCTCTGTCTGTGCCTGTGTCTCTGTCTGTGTCACTGTCTCTGTCTGTTTCTGTGATTGTCTCTGCCTATGTCTCTGTTCCTAACTGTGCCTGTGTCTCCGTCTGCTTCTTTGTCTCTGCCTATGTCTGTATCTGTGTCTCTGTCTGTATCTCTCTCTGTGTGCCTGTGTATCTGTCTGTGACTCCGCCTCTGTCTCTTTCTCTGCCTGTGTTTGTGTCTGTCTCTGTATCTCTGTCTGTGCCTGTGTCCCTGCCACTGTCTGTGTCTGTGTCTGTCTTTGTATCTCTGTATGTGTCTGTGTCTGTGTCTCTGTCACTGTCTGTATCGGTGTTTGTGACTCTGTCTATGTCTCTGTCTGGGTCTCTGTCTGGGTCTCTGCCTATGTTTCTGTCTGGGTCTCTGTCTGGGTCTCATTTTCTATCTGTGTCTTTGTCTCTGTCTGTGTCTCTGCCTCTGTCTGTGTCTGTGACTTTGTCTGTGACTCTGTCTCTGCCTGGATCTGTGACTCTGTCTGTGTTTATGCCTCTGTCTGTGCCTCTGTATCTGTCTGTGCCTGTGTCTCTGTCTTTATCTCTGTCTGTGTCTGTCTCCGATTATGTCTCTGTCTGTGTATCTGTCTGTGTCTCTGTCTGTGCCTGTGTCTCCGTCTGTAATTCTGTCTCTGAGACTGTCTGTGTCTCTGTCTGCATCTCCATCTGTGTCTTTGTCTCTGTCTATGTGTGTGTCTGTGTCTCTGTCTGCACCTCTCTCTCTGTGTCTGTGTCTCTGTCCGTGTCTCAGTGTCTGTGTCGGTGTCTCTATCTGTGTCTCAGTCTGTGTATCTGTCTGTGTCTCTGTCTATGTCTGTGTCTCATTCTCCGTCTGTGTTTGTGTCTGTCTCTGTCTCTCTGCCTGAGTCTCTGTCCGTGTCCGTGACTCTGTCTGTGTCTGGCCCTGTCTCTGTATCTCTGCCTGTGTCTATGTCTCTGTCTTTGTCACTGCCTCTGTCTATGCCTGTGTGTGTGTCTGTGTCTATGTCTCTGCCTGTTTCTGTGATTGTCTCTGTCTGTGTCTGTGTCTCTGTCTGTATCTCTCTCTCTGTGTATCTGCCTGTGTCTCTTTCTCTGTCTGTGTCTCTTTCTCTGCCTGTGTTTGTGTCTGTCTATGTATCTCTGTCTGTGTCTGTGTCCCTGCCTCTGTCTGTGTCTGTGCCTGTGCCTGTGACTCTGTCTGTAATTCGGCCTCTGAAACTGTCTTTGTCTCTGTCTGTGTCTCCGTCTGTGTCTTTGTCTCTGTCTGTGTCTGTGTCTCTGTCTGTATCTCTATCTCTGTGTCTGTGTCTCAGTGTCTGTGTCTCAGTATCTATGTCGGTGTCTCTGTCTGTGTCTCTGTCTGTATAGCTGTCTGTGTCTCTGTCTGTGCCTGTGTCTCATTCTCTGTCTGTGTTTGTGTCAGTCTCTGTATCTCTGTCCGTGCCTCTGCCTGTGTCCCTGACTCTGTCTGTGTCTCAGTCTGTCCCTATCTCTGTATCTCTGTCTGTGTCTATGTCTCTCTCTGTGCCACTGCCTCGGTCTGTGTACCAGACTCTGTCTGTGTCTGTGTCTGTCTCTGTATCTCTGTCTGTGTCTCTGTCTGTGTCACAGCATCTGTCAGTGTCTGTGTGTGTGCCTCTGTCTGTGTCTCTGTCTCTGTCATTTTCTGTGATTGTCTGTGTCTGTGTCTCTGTTCCTATCTGTGTCTGTGTCTCCGTCTGTGCCTTTGTCTCTGCCTATGTCAGTGTCTGTGTCTCTGTCTGTATCTCTCTCTCTGTGTATGTGTATCTGTGTGTGTCTCTGACTCTGTCTGTGTCTATTTCTCTGTCTGTGTTTGTGTCTGCCTCTGAAACTCTGTCTGTGTCTCTGTATGTGTCCCTGCCTCTGTCTGTGACTGTGTCTGTCCCTGTCTCTGTATCTCTGTCTGTGCCTGTGTCTCTGTCTGTTTCACTGCCTCTGTCTGTGCCTGTGTCTCTGTCTCTGTCTGTATCTCTGTTTGTGTCTCTGTCTGTGGCTCTGTCTGGGTCACTTCCTGGGTCTCTGTCTGTGTTTCTGTCTGTGTCTCTGGCTGTGTCTCTGCCTCTGTCTGTGTCTGTATCTGAGTCTCTGTCTGGGTCTGTGTCTATGTCACTGTCTGTGTCTCTGTCTGTGCCCATGTCTATGTCTAAGTCTCTGTCTGTGTCTCAGTCTGTACCTCTGTCGGTGTCTTGGTGTCTGTCTGTATCTGTGTCTGTGTCTCTGTCTGTTTCTGTGATTGTCTGTGCCTGTGTATCTGTTCCTATATGTGTCTGTGTCTCTGTCTGTGTCTCTGTCTGTGTCTCTGCCTCTGTCTGTGTCTGAGTCTGTATCCCTGTTTGTGTCTGTGTCTCTGTCTTTGTCTGTGCCTGTGTCTCTGTCTGTAATACTGTCTCTCACACTGTCTGTGTCTCCGTCTGTGTCTTTGTCTCTGTCTGTGTCTGTATCTCTGTCTGTGCCTCTGCCTGTGTCCCTGACTCTGACTGTGTCTCAGTCTGTCCCTGTATCTGTATCTCTGTCTGTGTCTCTGCCTGTGTCACTGCCTTTGTCTGCGTTTGCGTCTGTGTCGCTGTCTGTGTCTGTGCCTGTCTCTCTGTCTGTGTCTCTTTCTCTGTCTGTGTTTGTGCCTGTCTCTGTATCTCTGTCTGTGTCTCTGTCTGTGTCCCTGCATCTGGCTGTGCCTGTGTCTGACTCTGTATCTCTGATAGTGTCTGTTTCTGTTTTTGTCTCTGTCTGTGTCTCTGTCTGCGTTTCTGTCAGTGTCTCTGTCTGTGTATCTGCCTGTGTATCTGTCTCTGCCTGTCTCTCTGTCTGTGTCTCTTTCTCTGTCCGTGTTTGTGTCTGTCTCTGTATCTCTGTGTTTGTCTCTGTCTGTGTCACTGTCTGTGTCTGTGTCTGTGTCTCTGTTCCTATCTGTGTCTGTGTCTCTGTCTGTATCTCTGCCTCTGTCTGGTTCTCTGTCTGTGTCTCAGTCTGTATCTGTGTTTGTGTCTGTGTCTCTGTCTTTGTCTGTGTCTGTGTCTCTGTCTGTGATGTTGTCTCTGTCTGTGGCTGTGTCTGTGTTTCAGTCTGTGTCCATGTCTGTGTCTGTGTCTCTTTCTCTGCCTGTGTCTGTGTTTGTGCCAGTGTCTCTGCCTCTGTCTGTGCCGGTGTCTGTGTCTCAGTCTATGTTTCTGTCTATGTCTCTGTCTGTGTCTCTGACTGTGTCTCAGGTTGTGTCTGTGTCTCTTTCTGTGTCGATCTCTCTGTCTGGGTCTGGGTCTCTTTCTGTGTCTATGTCTGTGTCTCTGTTTTGCCTGTGTCTGTGTCTCTGTCTCGGTCTGTATCTGTATTCTGTCTGTGCCTGCGCCTCTGTGCCTCTGTCTCTGTCTGTGTCTCTGACTGTGTCTCAGGTTGTGTCTGTGTCTCTTTCTGTGTCGATCTCTCTGTCTGGGTCTGGGTCTCTTTCTGTGTCTATGTCTGTGTCTCTGTTTTGCCTGTGTCTGTGTCTCTGTCTCGGTCTGTATCTGTATTCTGTCTGTGCCTGCGCCTCTGTGCCTCTGTCTGTGTGTGTCTCTCTCTGTATGTGTCTCTAACTGTGTCTCCGCCTATGTCTGTGTCTGTGTCTCTTTCTATGTCTCTGCCTGTGTCTCTGCCTGTGTCACTGCCTTTGTCTGCGTTTGCGTCTGTGTCTGTGCCTGTCTCTCTGTCTGTGTCTCTTTCTCTGTCTGTGTTTGTGCCTGTCTCTGTATCTCTGTCTGTGTCTCTGTCTGTGTCCCTGCATCTGTCTGTGCCTGTGTCTGACTCTGTATCTCTGATAGTGTCTGTTTCTGTTTTTGTCTCTGCCTGTGTCTCTGTCTGCGTTTCTGTCAGTGTCTCTGTCTGTGTATCTGCCTGTGTATCTGTCTCTGCCTGTCTCTCTGTCTGTGTCTCTTTGTCTGTCCGTGTTTGTGTCAGTCTCTGTATCTCTGTTTTTGTCTCTGTCTGTGTCATTGTCTGTGTTTGTGTCTGTGTCTCTGTCTTTGTCTGTGCCTGTGTCTCTGTCTTTGATGTTGTCTCTGTCTGTGGCTGTGTCTGTGTTTCTGTCTGTGTCCATGTCTGTGTCTGTGTCCCTTTCTCTGCCTGTGTCTGTGTTTGTGTCAGTGTCTCTGCCTCTGTCTGTGCCGGTGTCTGTGTCTCAGTCTATGTTTCTGCCTGTGTCTCTGTCTATGTCTCTGTCTGTGTCTCTGACTGTGACTCAGGTTGTGTCTGTGTCTCTTTCTGTGTCGATCTCTCTGTCTGGGTCTAGGTCTATTTCTGTGTCTATGTCTGTGTCTCTGTTTTGCCTGTGTCTGTGTCTCTGTCTCGGTCTGTGTCTGTATTCTGTCTGTGCCTGCGCCTCTGTGCCTCTGTCTGTGTGTGTCTCTGTCTGTATGTGTCTCTAACTGTGTCTCCGCCTATGTCTCTGTCTGTGTCTCTTTCTATGTCTCTGTCTGTGTCTCTGCCTGTGTCACTGCCTTTGTCTGCGTTTGCGTCTGTGTCTGTGTCTGTGCCTGTCTCTCTGTTTGTGTCTCTTTCTCTGTCTGTGTTTGTGCCTGTCTCTGTATCTCTGTCTGTGTCTCTGTCTGTGTCCCTGCATGTGTCTGTGCCTGTGTCTGACTCTGTATCTCTGATAGTATCTGTTTCTGTTTTTGTCTCTGTCTGTGTCTCTGTCTGCGTTTCTGTCAGTGTCTCTGTCTGTGTATCTGCCTGTGTATCTGTTTCTGCCTGTCTCTCTGTCTGTGTCTCTTTCTCTGTCCGTGTTTGTGTCTGTCTCTGTATCTGTTTTTGTCTCTGTCTGTGTCACTGTCTGTGTCTGTGTCTGTGTCTCTGTTCCTATCTGTGTCTGTGTCTCTGTCTGTGTCTCTGCCTCTGTCTGGTTCTCTGTCTGTGCCTCAGTCTGTATCTGTGTTTGTGTCTGTGTCTCTGTCTTTGTCTGTGCCTGTGTCTCTGTCTGTGATTTTGTCTCTGTCTGTGGCTGTGTCTGTGTTTCTGTCTGTGTCCATGTCTGTGTCTGTGTCTCTTTCTCTGCCTGTGTCTGTGTTTGTGTCAGTGTCTCTGCCTCTGTCTATGCCTGTGTCTGTGTCTCAGTCTATGTTTCTGCCTGTGTCTCTGTCTATGTCTCTGTCTGTGTCTCTGACTGTGTCTCAGGTTGTGTCTGTGTCTCTTTCTGTGTCGATCTCTCTGTCTGGGTCTGGGTCTCTTTCTGTGTCTATGTCTGTGTCTCTGTTTTGCCTGTGTCTCTGTCTCGGTCTGTGTCTGTATTCTGTCTGTGCCTGTGCCTCTGTGCCTCTGTCTGTGTGTGTCTCTCTCTGTATGTGTCTCTAACTGTGTCTCCGCCTATGTCTCTGTCTGTGTCTCTTTCTATGTCTCTGTCTGTGTCTCAGTCTGTGTCACTGTTTCTGCCTGTGTCTCTGCCTGTATCTGTGTCTCTCTCTATCGCTGTCTGTCTCTCTGCCTGTGATTCTGTCTGTGTTTCTGTCTGTTTCTCTGTCTCTGTCTGTGTCACTGTCTGAGTCTCTCTGTGTGCCTGTGCCTCTATGTGTGTCTATGTCTCTGTCGCTGACTGTTTCTCTGACAGTGTCTGTGTCGCTGTCTGTGTCCCTGTCTGTGCGTGTGTCTGTGTCTCAATCATAATCTCTGCCTGTGTCTACGTCTCTGACTGTGTCTCTGTGTACGTCTGTGTCTCTCTCTGTGTCTTTGTCGGTGTCTGTATCTGTGTCTCTGTCTCTGCATGCGTCTCGGTCTGGGTCTCAGTCTGTGTCTCAGTCTGTGTCTTTGAATCTGTCTGCGTATCTGCCTGTGTCTCTGCCTGTGTCACTGCTTGTGTCTATTTCTCTCTCTCTGTCTGTGTCTATGCCTATGTCTGTGTCTCTGTCTGTGTCTCTATTTGTGTCTCTGTCGGTGTCTCTGTCTAGGTCTGTGTCCCTGTCTGTGCCTGTCTATCTGTCTGTGTCTCTGTATGTGTCTGTGACTTTGCCTGTGTCACTGTCTCTGACTGGATCGGTGACTCTGTCTGTGTTTATGTCTGTGTCTGTGCCTCTGTATCTGTCTGTGCCTGTGTCTGTCTCTCTAACTCTGGGTGTCTCTGATTATGTCTCTGTCTGTGTAACTGTCTGTGTCTCTGTCTGTGCCTGTCCCTGTGTCTCTGTCTGTAATTCTGTCTCTGACACTGGCTGTGTCTCTGTCTGCGTCTCCATCTTTTTCTTTGTCTCTGTCTATGTCTGTGTCTGTGTCTCTGTTTGTATCTCTCTCTCTGTGTCTGTGTCTCTGTCTGCGTCTCAGTGTCTGTGTCGGTGTCCCTATCTGTGTCTCTGTTTGTGTCTGTGTCCCTGACTCTGCCTGTGTCTGTGTCTGTCCCTGTCTCTGTATCTCTGTCTGTGTGTGTGTCTCTGTCTGTTTCGGTGTCCCATCTGTGTCTCTGTTAGTGTCTGTGTCTGCGTCCCTGACTCTGTCTGTGTCTGTCCCTGTCTCTGTATCTCTGTCTGTGTGTGTCTCTCTGTTTGTGTCTCTGTCTCTGTCTGTTTCTGTGATTGTCTCTGAATGTGTCTCTGTTCCTATCTGTGCCTGTGTCTCCGTCTGCTTCTTTGTCTCTGCCTATGTCTGTGTATCTGTCTGTATCTCTCTCTCTGTGCCTGTGTATCTGTCTGTGACTCTGTCTCCCTCTCTGACTCTGCCTCTGTCTCTTTCTCTGCCTGTGTTTGTGTCTGTCTCTGTATCTCTGTCTGTGTCTCTGTCTGTGTCCCTGCCTCTGTCTGTGTCTGTGTCTGTCTCTGTCTCTGTATCTCTGTATGTGTCTGTGTCTGTGTCTCTGTCACTGTCTGTATCGGTGTTTGTGACTCTGTCTATGTCTCTGTCTGGGTCTCTGTCTGGGTCTCTGCCTATGTTTCTGTCCGGGTCTCTGTCTGGGTCTCATTTTCTATCTGTGTCTTTGTCTCTGTCTGTGTCTCTGCCTCTGTCAGTGTCTGTGACTTTGTCTGTGTCTCTGTCTCTGCCTGGATCTGTGACTTTGTCTGTGTTTATGCCTGTGTCTGTGCCTCTGTTTCTGTCTGTGCCTGTGTCTCTGTCTTTATCTCGGTCTGTGTCTGTCTCCGATTATGTCTCTGTCTGTGTATCTGTCTGTGTCTCTGTCTGTGCCTGTGCCTGTGTCTCTGTCTGTAATTCTGTCTCTGACACTGTCTGTGTCTCTGTCTGCATCTCCATCTGTGTCTTTGTCTCTGTCTATGTGTGTGTCTCTGTCTCTGTCTGTACCTCTCTCTCTGTGCCTGTGTTTCTGTCCGTGTCTCAGTGTCTGTGTCGGTGTCTCTATCTGTGTCTCTGTCTGTGTATCTGTCTGTGCCTCTGTCTATGTCTGTGTCTCATTCTCCGTCTGTGTTTGTGTCTGTCTCTCTATCTGACTCTCTGTCTGTGTCCCTGACTCTGTTTGTGTCTGGCCCTACCTCTGTAGCGCTGTCTGTGTCTATGTCTCTGTCTGTGTCACTGCCTCTGCCTGTGCCTATGTGTGTGTCTGTGTCTGTCTGTTTCTGTGATTGTCTCTGTCTGTGTTCCTATCTGTGTCTGTGTCTCCGTCTGTGTCTTTGTCTCTGTCTATGTCTGTGTCTGTGTCTCTGTCTGTATCTCTCTCTCTGTGTATCTGTCTGTGCCTCTTTCTCTGTCTGTGTCTCTTTCTCTGTCTGTGTTTGTGTCTGTCTATGTATCTCTGTCTGTGTCTGTGTCCCTGCCTCTGTCTGTGTCTGTGTCTGTCTCGGTAGCTCTGCCTGTGCCTGTGTCTCTGTCTGTGTCACGACCTCTGTGTCTGTGCCTGTGCCGGTGTCTCTGTCTCTGTCTGTATCTGTGCTTGTGCCTCTGCCTGTGTCCCTGTCTCTGTCTGTTACTCTGTCTGGGTCTCTGTCTCTGTCTGTGCCCCTGTCTATGTCTAAGTCTTTGTCTGTGTCTCAGTCTGTACCTCTGTATGTGCCTCGGTGTCTGTCTGTATCTGTGTCAGTGTCTCTGTCTGCGTTTCTGTCTGTGTCTCTTCCTGTGTCTGTACCTCTGTATGTGTCGCTCTCTGAGTCTCTGTTTGTGTCTGTGTCTCTGTCTTTGTCTGTGTATGTGTCTCTGTCTGTGATTTTGTCTTTTTCTCTGTCTGTGTCTCTGTCTTTCTTTCTGCCTGTGCGCTGTCTGTGTCTGTGTCTCTTTCTCTGTTTGTGTCTGTGTCTCTGGCTGTGTCTCAAAAAGAACAAAGAACAAAGAACAAAGAAATGTACAGCACAGGAACAGGCCCTTCGGCCCTCCAAGCCCGTTCCGACCATACTGCCCGACTAAACTACAATCTTCTACACTTCCTGGGTCCGTATCCTTCTATTCCCATCCTATTCATATATTTGTCAAGATGCCCCTTAAATGTCCCTATCGTCCCTGCTTCCACTACCTCCTCCGGTAGTGAGTTCCAGGCACCCACTACCCTCTGCGTAAAAAACTTGCCTCGTACATCTACTCTAAACCTTGCCCCCCTCACCTTAAACCTATGCCCCCTAGTAATTGACCCCTCTACCCTGGGGAAAAGCCTCTGACTATCCACTCTGTCTATGCCCCTCATAATTTTGTATACCTCTATCAGGTCTCCCCTCAACCTCCTTCGTTCCAGTGAGAACAAACCGAGTTTATTCAATCGCTCCTCATAGCTTATGCCCTCCATACCAGGCAACATTCTGGTAAATCTCTTCTGCACCCTCTCTAAAGCCTCCACATCCTTCTGGTAGTGTGGCGACCAGAATTGAACACTATACTCCAAGTGTGGCCTAACCAAGGTTCTATACAGCTGCAACAAGACTTGCCAATTCTTATACTCAATGCCCCGGCCAATGAAGGCAAGCATGCCGTATGCCTTATTGCCTACCTTCTCCACCTGTGTTGCCCCTTTCAATGACCTGTGGACCTGTACTCCTAGATCTCTTTGACTTTCAATACTCTTGAGGGTTCTACCATTCACTGTATATTCCCTACCTGCATTAGCCCTTCCAAAATGCATCTCCATCTGTGTCTCTGTCTGTGTCTCTGTCTGTGTCTATGTCTGTGTCTCTGTCTGTGTCTCTATCCGTGTCTCTGTCTGTGTCTCTGTGTGTGCTTGTGCCTGTGTCTCTCTCTGTAATTCTGTCTCTGACACTTTCTGTGTCCATGTTTGCTTCTCCATCTGTGTCTGTGTCTCTATCTATGTCTGTGCCTGTGTCTCTGTCTGTATCTCTCTCTGTGTGTCTGTGTCTCTGTCTGTGTCTCAGTGTCTGTGTCGGTGTCGATATCTGTGTATCTGTTTGTGTATCTGTCTGTGTCTGTGTCTCTGTCTCTGTCTGTGTCTCATTCTCTGTCTGTGTTTGTGTCTGTCTCTGTCTCTCTGTCTGAGTCTCTGCCTGTGTCCCTGACTCTGTCTGTGTCTGGCCCTGTCTCTGTAGCTCTGTCTGTCTCTGTCTCTCTGTCTGTGTATCTGTCTGTGTCCCTGACGCTGTCTCTGTCTGTATCTGTCCCTCTCTCTGTATCTCTGTCTGTGTATGTGTCTGTGTCACTGCCTCTGTCTGTGTCCGTATGTGTCTGTCTGTCTGTGTCTCTGTCTGTGTCTCTGTCGCTGTCTGTTTCTGCGATAGCCATGTCTGTGACGCTGTTCCTATCTGTGTCTGTGTCTCCGTCTGTGTCTTGGTCTCTGTCTATCTCTGTGTCTGTGTCACTGTCTGTATATCTCTCTCTCTCTGTCTGTGTATCTGTCTGTGTCTCTGTCTCTGTCTGTGTCTCTTTCTCTGGCAGTGTTTGTGTCTGTCTCTGTATCACTGCCTGTGTCTCTGTCTGTGTCCCTGCCACTGTCTGTGTCTGTCCCTGTCTCTGTATCTCTGTCTTTGTCTGTGTCTCTGTCTCGGTCTGTATCGGTGTTTGTGTCTCTGTATGTGTCTCTGTCTGTGTCTCTGCCTGGGTCTCTGCCTGTGTTTCTGGCTGTGACTCTGTCTGTGTCTCAGTTTCTATCTGTGTCTGTGTCTCTGTCTGTGTCTCAGTCTGTGTCTGTGACTTTGACTGTGTCTCTGACTCTGCCTGGATCTGTGACTCTGTCTGTGTTTATGTCTGTGTCTTTGCCTCTGTATCTGTCTGTGCCTGTGTCTCTATCTCTGTCTGTGTCTGTCTCCGATTATGTCTCTGTCTGTGTATTTGTATGTTTCTCTGTCTGGGCCTGTGCCTGTGTCTCTTTCTGTAATTCTGTCTCTGACACTGTCTGTGTCTCTGTCTCAATCTCCATCTGTGTCTTTGTCTCTGTCTATGTCTGTGTCTGTGCCTCTGTCTGTATCTCTCTCTCTGTGTCTGTGTCTCTGTCTGTGTCTCAGTGTCTGTGTCGTTGTCTCTATCTGTGTATGTGTCTTTCTATCTGTCTGTGTCTGTGTCTCTCTCTGTGCCTGTGTCTCATTCTCTGTCTGTGTTTGTGTCTATCTCTGTCTCTCTGTCTGTGTCTCTGTCTGTGTCCCTGACTCTGTCTGTGTCTGTGTCTGTCCCTGTCTCTGTATCTCTGTCTGTGTCTCTGTCTGTGTCACTGCCTCTGTCTGTGTCTGTGTGTGTGTCTCTGCCTGTGGCTCTGTCTCTGTCTGTTTCTGTGATTGTCTCTGCCTATGTCTCTGTTCCTGTATGTCTCTGTGTCTCCGTCGTTGTCTTTGCCTCTGTCTATGTCTGTGTCTGTGTCTCTGTCTGTGCCTCATTCTCTGTCTGTGTTTGTGTCTGTCTCTGTATCTCTGTCTGTCTCTCTGCCTGTATCCCTGCCACTGTCTGTATCTGTGTCTGTCCCTGCCTCTGTATCTCTGCCTGTGCCTGTGTCTCGGTCTGTGTCACTGCCGCTGTCTGTGACTGTGTCTCTGTCTCTGTCTCTGTCTGTATCGGTGTTTGTGTCTCTGTTTGTGTCTCTGTTTGTGTCTCTGTTTGTGTCTCTGTCTGGGTCTCTGTTTCTATCTGTGTCTGTGTCTGCGTATGTGTCTCTGCCTCTGTCTGTATCTCTGTCTGTGTCTCTGTCTGTGTCTGTGACTTTGTCTGTGTCTCTGTCTATGCCTGGATCTGTGACTCTGTCTGTTTTAATGTCTGTGTCTGTGCCTATGTATCTGTATGTGCCTGTGTCTCTGTCTCTATCTGTCTGTGTCTGTCTCCGATTATGTCTCTGTCTGTGTCTCTGTCTGTGCCAGTGTCTGTGTCTCTGTCTGTGCCAGTGTCTGACACTGTCTGTTTCTCTGTCTGCATCTCCATCTGTGTCTTTGTCTCTGTCTATGCCTGTGTCTGTGTCTCTGTCTGTATATATCTCTCTGTGTCTGTGTCGCTGTCGGTGTCTCAGTGTCTGTGTCGGTGTCGCTATCTGTGTCTCTGTCTGTGTATCTGTCTGTGTCTCTGTATTTGTCTGTGTCTCATTCACTGTCTGTGTTTGTGTCTGTGTCTGTCCCTGTCTCTGTATCTCTGTCTGTGTCCCTGTCTCTGTCTGGTTCTGTGATTGTCTCTGCCTGTGTCTCTGTTCCTATCTGTGTCTGTGTCTTTGTCTCTGTCTATGTATGTGTCTGTGTCTCTGTCTGTATCTCTCTCTCTCTGTATGTGTATCTGTGTGTGTCTCTGTCTGTGTCTGTGTCTATTTCTCTGTCTGTGTTTGTGTCTACCTCTGTATCTCTATCTGTGTCTCTGTATGTTTCCCTGCCTCTGGCTGTGTCTGTGTCTGTTCCTGTCCCTGTGACTCTGTCTGTGCTGTGTCTCTGTCTGTTGCACTGCCTCTGTCTGTGTCTGTGTCTGTGTATGTGCCTGAGTCTCTGTCTCTGTATCTGTCTGTATCTCCGTTTGTGTCTCTGTCTGTGGCTCTGTCTGGGTCTCTGCCTGGGTCTCTTCCTGGGTCTCTATCTGTGTTTCTGTCTGTGTCTCTGTCTGTGTATCTGCCTCTATCTGTGTCTGTGTCTCTGTCTCTTTCTGTGTCTGTGTCTATGTCACTGTCTGTGTCTCTGCCTGTGCTCCTGTCTATGTCTAAGTCTCTGTCTGTGTCTCAGTCTGTACCTCTGTCGGTGTCTAGGTGTCTGTCTGTATCTGTGTCTGTGTCTCTGTCTGCGTTTCTGTCTGTGTCTCTTCCTGTGTCTGTACCTCTGTCCGTGTCTCTCTCTGAGTCTCTGTGTCTCTGTCTTTGTCTGTGTCTGTGTCTCTGTCTGTGATTTTGTCTCTGTCTCTGTCTGTGTCTCTGTCTGTGTTTCTGCCTGTGCCTCTGTCTGTGGCTGTGTCTCTTTCTCTGTTTGTGTCTGTGTCTCTGGCTGTGTCTCTATATGTGTCTCTGTCTGTGTCATGTCTGGGTCTCTGTCTGTGTCTCTATCTCTGTCTCTATCTGTGTCTCTACCTGTGTCTCTACCTGTGTCTCTGTCTGTGTCTCTGTCTGTGTTTCTGTCAGTGTCTCTTTCTGTATCTCTGCCTGTGTCTCTGTCTGTGTCTGTGCCTGTGTCTGTTTTTCTGTCTGAGTCTCTGTTTGTGTCTGTTTTTCTGTCTGAGTCTCTGTTTGTGTCTGTGTCTCTGTCTTTGTCTGTGATTTTGTCTCTGTCTCTGTCTCTATCTGTGTCTCTGTCTGTATGTCTGTCTGTGTCTGTGTCAGTGTTTTTGTCTGTGTCTCTGGCTGTGTCTCTATCTGTGTCTCTATCTGTGTCTCTGTCTGCGTCTCTGTCTGTGTCCCTGTCTGTGTCTCTATCTCTGTCTCTATCTATGTCTCTGTCTGTGTCTCTGCCTCTGTCTGTGTCTGTATCTCTGTCTGTGTCTCTGTCTGTGCCTGTGTCTGTTCCTGTGTTTGTGTCTCTGACTGTCTCTCTGTCTGTGTCTCTGCCTGTGTTTCTATCTATGTCTCTGTTCATGTCGGTGTCTCTGTCTGCCTCTGTATTTCTGCCTGTGTCTCTGACTGTCTCTCTGTCTGTGTCTCTGTCTGTGTCTATGTCTCTGTCTGTGTCTCTGTCTGTGTCTCTGTCTGTATCCCTGTATGTTTCTCTGTCTGTGTCTCTGTCTGTGTCCCTGTCTGTGTCCCTGTCTGTGTCTCTGTCTGTGTCTCTGACTGGGGCAAATTCTGCTGCACAGACTGTGTTTAAGTGTGAGGCACACATCCAGCTGATAGGCAATTGGGGGAGGCAAACACCCTGCTGATCTGGCATGGGGGAAGCATACATCCAGCTGATCGGCAATGCGGGGAAGCACAGACCCAGCTGATCGGCAATGGGTGGAAGCACACAACCAGCTGACAGGCATTGGGGCAAGCACACATCCTGCTGATTGGGCATGGCGGAGACACACCCAGCTGATCGGCAATCGGGGGTAGCACACTCCCAGCTAATCGGCCATGGCGGAGACACAACCAGCTGATCGGCATTTGGGGGAGGCAAACACCCAGCTGATCTCGCATGGGGGAAGCGCACATCCAGCTGATCAGCAATGCGGGGAAGCACAGACCCAGCTGTTCGGCAATTGGGGGAGGCACACAACCAGCTCATCGTCAATGGGTGGAAGCACACAACCAGCTGATGGGCCAATGGGCGAGTCACAGTGACCCAACTGGTCGGCCATGGGGTGAGTCACACACAACCGGGTGATGGGCCATGGGTGAGTCACAAAGACCCTGCTGATCGGTCATGGGGGGAGTCACACAGACACAACTGATCGGCCGTGGAGGAGTTACACCGACACAACTGATCGGCCATGGTGGAGTCACACTGATCCTGCCAATGGGCCATGGGGGTGTCCCACTGACCATTAAATTGGCCATGGGGGAGTCACACATACGCACCGACAGTCCCTCCTGCTAATGCAGAATGGTAAATCAGGTTGAGGCTGGCTGGGGATGGTCAGTTGCACCTTCAGTGCGAGGAGAGAGATGAGAGAGATGCCTTGTGGGTGGGGTTTCCTATCAGGATTTAACGAATTGTAGAATTGAACTAAAGGGAACTTTCAGCACATTCTTCAACTGCTGCCTGAACTGAGTCTGTGTCACGGCGTAAATCGCAGTGTTTGTGCAGCAACTCAGGAGCTGCAGCATGAAGCCCAATTCCTGAACATAATAATTTAACGATACAGACCTATACCCGAGAATCCACATCCGGCTCCATATAGAATACACCATTAACGTTGACCATAACATGATGAAATTGGCGGAGATAATGAAGAGTAAAATGATGGATTTCCTCCGACTCTCCATCTCTGGGTCTCTGGAACTGTGTCCACTGCTGTGAGCCCGGAGTCTCCTGCGGGCCCTGCTGCTCAGGACAATGTGTCTGACGGTGAGAACATTGAGCAGCAGAATCAGGGCGAATGGAACACCCGGGGTTAGAATGTTGTGGAGGAACTCGATTGTTACCCAGACCGGAGAGAACACAACAAGCTCTGTGACATCACAAAACCAGGGGCGGTTCACCAGCCAATACCCACCGGACATCATAAACCCCCAGGAAATGTCCTTCAAACAGCTCAGCACAGCCACTGTTCCCAGAACCACAGCCGCCGTTTTCTCGCTGCAATATTTACTTTTCAGCTTCGGGCAACAAATGGCCGCAAATCGATCAAAGGTGAACGTTACGGTGAACCAGACAGAACAGTCAGTGGCTGCATAAAGCAGGACGGCGTGGATATTACACACGGGGATGGACCGCAGGAAATAAAACTGTTCCATAAAAACAATGGGAATGTGTCTCATTATCAGGTCGAGAATAACGACCAGTAGATCCCCCACTGCCATGGCCAACAGGTAACAAGTCACACATTTGGACAGCCCACAGTTTCTTCTCTTCAGGATCACAATTGTGATGAGGTTCGCTGTGAGGAAGGGAAATAAACAATGAAATTATACATCACCCTGGGAAAAACATTACAATCATGGTCGACGTGGTGTTGAGGAAGTCAAAAAAATATATACAAATACACACACTCACACACATACAGACACAGTAATATAAGCACAGACACAAACACATAGAACATTACAGCGCAGTACAGTCCCTTCGGCCCTCGATGTTGCGCCGACCAGTGAAAACACTCAAAAGCCCATCTGCACTATTCCCTTATCGTCCATATGTCTTTCCAATGACCATTTGAATGCCCTTAGTGTTGGCGAGCCCACTACTGTTGCAGGAAGGGCATTCCACACCCTTAATACTCTCTGAGTAAAGAACCTACCTCTGATATCTGTCTTCTATCTATTTCCCCTCAATTTAAAGCTATGTTCCCTCGTGATAGACATCACCATCCGAGAAAAAAGGCTCTCACTGTCCACCCTATCCAATCCTCTGATCATCTTGTGTTCCTCAATGAAGTAACCTATTAACCTTCTTCTCTCTAACGAAAACAGCCTCAAGTCCCTCACCCTTTCCTCATAAGATCTTCCCTCCATACCAGGCAACATTCTGGTAAATCTCCTCTGCACCCTTTCCAGTGCTTCCACATACTTCCTATAACACGGCAACCAGAATTGCACGCAATACTCCAAATGCGGCCGCACCAGAATTTTGTACAGCTGCAACATGACCTCATGGCTCCGAAACTCAATCCCTCTACCAATAAAAGCTAAGATGTGGAGATGCCGGCGTTGGACTGGGGTGAGCACAGTACGAAGTCTTACAACACCAGGTTAAAGTCCAACAGGTTTGTTTCGATGTCACTAGCTTTCGGACCGCTTATCCTGCCTCAGGTGAATGAAGAGGTCTGTTCCAGAAACACATATATAGACAAATTCAAAGATGCCAAACAATGCTAGGAATGCGAGCATTAGCAGGTGATTAGATCTTTACAGATCCAGAGATGGGGTAACCCCAGGTCAAAGAGGTGTGAATTGTACCAAGCCAGGACTGTTGGTAGGATTTTGCAGGCCAGATGGTGGGGGATGAATGTAATGCGACATGAAGCCCAGGTCCCGGTTGAGGCCGCACTCATGTGTGCGGAACTTGGCTATAAGTTTCTGCTCGGCGATTCTGCGTTGTCGCGGGTCCTGAAGGCCGCCTTGGAGAACGCTTACCCGGACATCAGAGGCTGAATGCCCTTGACTGCTGAAGTGTTCCCCGACTGGAAGGGAACATTCCTGCCTGGTGATTGTTGCGTGATGTCCGTTCATTCGTTGTCGCAGCATCTGCATGGTCTCGCCAATGTACCACGCTTCGGGACATCCTTTCCTGCAGCGTATGAGGTAGACAACGTTGGCCGAGTCGCACGAGTATGTACCGCGTACCTGGTGGGTGGTGTTCTCACGTTTAATAGTGGTATCCATGTCGATGATCTGGCACGTCTTGCAGAGATTGCCATGACAGGGTTGTGTGGTGTCGTGGTCACTGTTCTGAAGACTGGGTAGTTTGCTGCAAGCAATGGTTTGTTTGAGGTTGCGAAGTTGTTTGAAGGCAAGTAGTGGGGGTGTGGGGATGACCTTGGCAAGATGTTCATCGTCATCAATGACGTGTTGAAGGCTGTGAAGAAGATGACGTAGTTTCTCCGCTCCGGGGAAGTACTGGACGACGAAGGGTATTTTTTCGGTTGTGTCCCATGTTTGTCTTCTGAGGAGGTCGATCCGGTTTTTCGCTGTTAACAACCCTCTCAACCTGGGTGGCAACTTTCAGGGAACTATATACATGGACACCGAGATCTCACTGCTCATCCACACTGCCAAGAATCTTACCATGAGCCCAGCACTCTGTACGCTGAAATAAGACAGAGGGTGGTGATTGATGGGAAATGTTCAGAATGGTGTTCAGTTACAAGTGGAGTACCACTAGGATCTGTTCTGGGGCCGTTGCTGTTTGTCATTTTTATCAATGACCTAGACGAGGGCGCATAAGGTTGGGTGAGTAAATTTGCAGACGACACTAAAGTCGGTGGTGTTGTCGACAGTGCGGAAGAATGTAGCAGGTTACAGAGGAACATAGATAAGCTGCAGAGCTGGGCTGAGAGGTTGTAAATGGAGTTTAATGTAGAGGAGTCTGAGGTGATTCACTTTGGAAGGAATAACAGGAATGCGGAATATTTGGCTAATGGTAAAGTTCTTGGAAGTGTGGATGAGCAGAGGTATCTAGGTGTCCATGTACATAGATCCCTGAAAGTTGCCACCCAGGTTGATAGGGTTGTGAAGAAGGCCTATGGAGTGTTGGCCTTTATTGGTAGAGGGATTGAGTTCCGGAGTCAGGAGGTCATGTTGCAGCTGTACAAAACTCTGATACGGCCGCATTTGGAGTATTGTGTACAGTTCTGTTCACCGCATTATAGGAAGGACGTGGAAGCTTTGGAGCGGGTGCAGAGGAGATTTACCAGGATGTTGCCGGGTATGGAGGGAAAATCATATGAGGAAAGGCTGATTGACTTGAGGTTGTTTTTGTTGGAGAGAAGAAGGTTAAGAGGAGACTTAATAGAGGCATACAAAATGATCAGGGGGTTAGATAGGGTGTACAGTGAGAGCCTTCTCCCGCGGATGGAAATGGCTGGCACGAGGGAACATAGCCTTAAACTGAGGGGTAATAGATAATAGGACAGAGGTCAGAGGTAGGTTCTTTACGCAAAGAGTGGTGAGGACGTGGAATGCCCTACCTGCAACAGTAGTGAACTCGCCAACATTGAGGGCATTTAAAAGTTTATTGGATAAGCATATGGATGATAATGGCATAGTGTATTTTACGAAAAGTAAGAAAGCGATAATGTTAGCAGTTCTGCTTTAAAATTTTTTTTATTTCGGTGCAACATCTGGGCCGAAGTGCCTGTACGGCGCTGTATCGTTCTATGTTCTATGTTCTGTCTTTCTGTTATTCCTTCCAGAGTGAATCACCTCACACTTTTCTGCATTAAACTCCATTTGCCACCTCTCAGCCCAGCGCTGCAGCTTATCTTTGTCCCTCTGTAACTTTTCACATCCTTCCGCACTGTCCACAACTCCACCGACTTTAGTGTCACCTGCAAATTTACTCACCCATCCTTCTGCGCCCTCCTCCTGGTCATGTATAAAAATGACAAACAGCAGTGGCCCCAAAACAGATCCTTGTGGCACACCACTAGTAACTGCACTCGAGCCTGAACATTTCCCATCAACCACCACCCTTTGTCTTCTACCAGCTAGCCAATTTCTGATCCAAACTGCTAAATCACACTGAATCCCATGCCTCCGTATTTTCTGCAGTAGCCTACCGTGGGGCACCTTATCAAACGCTTTACTGAAATCCATATACACCACATCAACTGTTTTACCCTCATCCACATGTTCAGTCACCTTCTCAAAGAACTCAATAAGGTTTGTGAGTCACGACCTACCCTTCACAAAACAGTGTTGACTATGTCTAATCAAATTATTCCTTTCCAGATTCACTGACACATAGAATCATAGAATCATAGAAGTTTACAGCATGGAAACAGGCCCTTCGGCCCAACCAGTCCATGCCGCCCAGTTTTTACCATTAAGCTAGTCCCAGTTGCCCGCACTTGGCCCATAACCCTCTATACCCATCTTACCCATGTAACTATCTAAATGCTTTTTAAAAGTCACAATTGTACCCGCCTCTACTACTACCTCTGGCAGCCCATTCCAGACACTCACTACCCTCTGAGTGAAGAAATTGCCCCTCTGGGCCCTTCTGAATCTCTCCCCTCTCACCTTAAACCTATGCCCTCTAGTTTTAGACTCCCCTACCTTTGGGAAAATATGTTGACTATCTACCTTATCTATGCCCCTCATTATTTTATAGACCTCTATAAGATCACCCCTAAGCCTCCTACGCTCCAGGGAAAAAAGTCCCAGTCTATCCAGCCTCTCCTTATAACTCAAACCATCAAGTCCCGGCAACATCCTAGTAAATCTTTTCTGCACTCTTTCTAGTTTAATAATATCCTTTCTATAATAGGGTGACCAGAACTGCACACAGTATTCCAAGTTTGGTCGTACCAATGTCTTGTACAACTTCAACAAGACGTCCCAACTCCTGCATTCAATGTTCTGACCAATGAAACCAAGCATGCCGAATGCCTTCATCACCACCCTGTCCACCTGCGACTCCACCTTCAAGGAGCTATGAACCTGTACTCCTAGATCTCTTTGTTCTATAACTCTCCCCAACGCCATACCATTAACTGGCCTGATTCGATCTGCCAAAATGCATCACTTCACATTTATCTAAATTAAACTCCATCTGCCATTCGTCGGCCCACTGGCCTAATTGATCAAGATCCCGTTGCAATCCTAGATAACCTTCTTCGCTATCCACTGTGCCACCAATCTTGGTGTCATCTGCAAACTTACTAACCATGCCTCCTAAATTCTCATCCAAATCATTAATATAAATCACAAATAACAGTGGACCCAGCACCGATCCCTGAGGCACACCACTGGTCACAGGCCTCCAGTTTGAAAAACAACCCTCTACAACCACCCTCTGCCTTCTGTCGTCCAGCCAATTTTGAATCCAATTGGCAACCTCACCCTGGATCCCGTGAGCGTTAACCTTCTGCAACAACCTACCATGCGGTACCTTGTCAAAGGCTTTGCTAAAGTCCATGTAGACAACGTCTACTGCACTGCCCTCATCTACCTTCTTGGTCACTCCCTCAAAAAACTCAATCAAATTTGTGAGACATGATTTTCCACGCACAAAGCCATGCTGACTGCCCCGAATCAGTCCTTGCCTCTCTAAATGCTTGTAGATCCTGTCTCTCAGAATACCTTCTAGCAACTTACCTACTACAGACGTTAGGCTCACCGGTCTGTAGTTCCCAGGCTTTTTCCTGCTGCCCTTCTTAAACAAGGGCACAACATTCGCCACTCTCCAATCTTCAGGCACCTCACCTGTGGCTGCCGATGATTCAAATATCTCGGTTAGGGGACCCGAAATTTCCTCCCTAGCCTCCCACAACATCCTGGGATACATTTCATCAGGTCCGGGGATTTATCTACCTTGATGCGCTTTAAGACTTCCAGCACCTCCTCCTCTGTAATATGCACACTTCTCAAGACATCACTATTTATTTCCCTTAGTTTCCTAACATCCATGCCTTTCTCCACCGTAAATACCGATGAGAAATATTCATTCAGGATCTCACCCAACTCTTGTGGCTCTGCACATAGATGTCCTTGTTGATCCTTAAGAGGCCCTACTCTGTCCCTAGTTACTCTTTTCCCCTTTATGTATCTGTAGAATCTCTTTGGATTCTCCCTTGCATTATTTGCCAAAGCAATTGCATGTCCCCTTTTTGCCCTCCTGATTTCCCTCTTAACTCTATTTCGTTATAGAGAAAGAAATATACACACTCACACACATACAGAGACACACTCACACATACAGAGACAGTAGTACACTCTCACTCACATATACATTAACACACACACATACAGAGACAGTAATACACTCACACTCACACATACATTAACACACTCACACACACTTACAGAGATAGTAATACACGCACACATACTTTAACACACACACACATATACAGAGACAGTAATACACTCACACTCACGCATACATTAACACACATACACTCATACAGAGACAGTAATACACTCACACTCATACAGACAATAACACGCATACAGACACAGAGACAGTAACACACTCACACACACAGGCATTAATACTCACTCACAAAGAAACTAATGCACACACTCACACAAACAGACACTAATACACACACTCACTGACACCGATACACTAACACAAACACTCACAGAAACAGTGACACTAATAAACACACTCAAAGACATACAGAGGCACTAATACACACTCGCTGACACGCAGATAAACTAATCAAACTCACAGACACTGATGCACACATTCACAGGCACACACATACACTAATACAAACACACACAGGCACTAATGCGCACATTCACTGACACTGATCAACACACTCACAGACACAGTGACAATAATACACACAGTCACACACAGACACTAATACACACTCAGAGACACAGAGACAATAATACACACACTCACACACAGACACTAACACTGTCTCACAGATACACAGCAACACTAATACACACACTCACACACAGAGAGAAACGAATACATACTCACAGACACAGAAACAATAATACACACACTCACACACATACACTAATACACACTCACAGACACTGATCAACACACTCACAGACACAGAGGCAGTAATGCACACACTCACACACAGACACTAATACACACTCGCAGATACACAGAAACACTAATACACACAGTCACACACAGATAGAAACGAATACACGCTCATTGACATTCAGAGACACTCATACACACTCACAGAAACACAGACACACTAATACACACACAGACACTAATACAGACAGTCACACACACACGCACACTAATCCACACACTCTCAAACACAAACATTAATTCACACACTCACAGACACACACAAACACTAATCCACAAACGCACACAGACACTAATACACACATTCACTGGGACATAGTGACAGTAATGTACACACTCAGAGACACAGAGACAATAATACACACACTCACACACAGACACTAATACTCTCTCACAGATACACATAAACACTAATACACACACTCACACACAGAGAGAAACGAATACACACTCATAGACATACAGAGACACTAATATACACTCACAGAAACACACACACAATAATACACACACAGACAGACACTAATACAGGCAGTCATACACACACACGCACACTAATAGACACACATTCTCACACACAGACACTAATACACAAACTCTCAGACACACATACACTAATACACACACTGACACACACAAACTCACACAGGCACTAAACACATACTCACTGGCATGCAGATACACTAATGCACACACATATACAGACACATAGAAACAATAATACACACCCAGAGACACCCAGAGACACTCATTCACACACTCACTGACACACAGAGACACTAATTTACACACTCACAGGCACAGAGACACTGAAACTCAGACACACAGACATACACAGATACACTGATAGATACATTCAAACACAGAGGAACACTAATACACACAATCACACACAGACACTAATACACACACTCACAGACATACAGAGACACTAACACACACACAGCTACACAGAGGCACTAATTCACACACTCACTGACACACAGAGACACTAATTTACACACATACAGACACATACAGAGGCACTAATACACACTCTCACACAAACAGACCCTAATACACACACTCATACATACATACAGACACTAATACACACAGTCACACACATACACAAATTAACAGAGAGACTAATACACACTGTCACAGAAACACAGGCAATGCTACACACACTCACAGACACACAGGCAATAATACACGCGCAGAAAAACGTACAAAGACTGTGAATACACACACTCACAGACACACATACACACATACACACACTCACACACAGAGACAGTAACACACACATTCATACACACATCCTTGTCACTAATACACTCTGAAAGACACACACACACTAATACACACACTCACGCACAGCGACGCCAATACACGCACTCAGAGGCACACATGAAATGAAAATGAAAAATGAAAAACGCTTATTGTCACTACTAAGCTTCAATGAAGTTACTGTGAAAAACCCCAGTCGCCAAATTCCTGCGCCTGTTCGGGAAGGATGGTACGCAAATTGAACCGTGCTGCTGGCCCGCTTGGTCTGCTTTAAACGCCAGCGATATAGCCCAGTGTGCTAAACCAGCCCCACATGAACTCTAAAACACACATACACAGGGTCTCTAATAAACACAATCACAGACAGACAGAGTCAAAAAACACACACTCACACACAGAGACACTAACACGCACTCAGACACACCGATACACTTATACAAGCACTCACACACAGAGGCACTAGTACACAGCTCACAGACAGGCAGAGACACTAATACACACACAGAGACACTAAGACACACACTCGCAGACACAGAGACACTAATACACACACTCGCAGACACACAGAGAACTAAGACACACACTCACACACACACAGTGACACTAAGACACACACTCGCAGACACACAGAGACACTAAGACACACACTCGCAGACACACATAGACACTAATACACACACTCACACACACACAGCGACACTAAGACACATACTCGCAGACACACATAGACACTAAGACACACACTCACACACACACAGAGACACTAAAACACACACTCGCAGACACACAGAGACACTAATACACACACTCGCAGACACACAGAGACACTAATACACACACTCACAGTTAAACAGAGACACTAACACACACACTCACAGACACACAGAGACACTAACACACACTCGCAGACACACAGAGTCATTAACACACACTCTCGCAGACACAGAGACACTAATACACACGCTGGCAGACACACAGAGTCACTAACACACACACTCACAGACACACAGAGACACTAATACACACTCTCGCACACACACAGAGACACTAATATACACTCTCGCAGACACACAGAGACACTAATACGCACACTCACAGATAACAGACACACTAACACAGACACTCACAGACACACAGAGACACTAACACACACTCGCAGACACACAGAGTCACTAACACACACTCTCGCAGACACAGAGACACTAATACAGACGCTGGCAGACACACAGAGTCACTAACACACACACTCACAGACACACAGAGACACAAATACACACTCTCGCACACACACAGAGACACTCATATACACTCTCGCAGACACACAGAGACACTAAGACACACACTCGCAGACACATAGAGATACTAATACACACACTCGCAGACACACAGAGACACTAATACACTCTCTCGCAGACGCACATAGACACAAATACACACACTCCCAGACACACAGAGACATTAATACACACTTTCGCAGACATACAGAGACAGTGAGACACGCACTCGCAGACACATAGAGACACTAACACACGCTCGATGACACACAGAATCACTAACACACACACTCACAGGCACACAGAGACACTAATAAACACTCTCGCAGACACAGAGTGACACTAATATATAGTCTCGCAGACACACAGAGACACTAAGACACACACTCGCAGAACCACAGAGACACTAACACACACACACTCGCAGACACACAGAGACACTAACACACACACTCAGACACACACAGCGACACTAAGACACCCACTCGCAGACACACAGAGACACTAAGACACACACTCGCAGACACACAGAGACACTAATACACACACTCACAGATAAACAGAGACACTAACACACACACTCACAGACACACAGAGGCACTAACATACACACTCGCAGACACACAGAGTCACTAACACACACACTCGCAGACACACAGAGACGCTAATACACATTCTCGCAGACACACAGAGTCACTAATACACACTCTCGCAGACACATAGAGACACTAAGACACACACTCTCAGACACATAGAGACAGTAATACACACTCTCACAGACACACAGAGACACTAATAAACACTCTCGCAGACACCCAGAGATACTAATACACACTCTCGCAGACACACAGAGGCACTAACACACACACTCACAGACACGCAGAGACACTAACACACACTCGCAGACACGCAGAGACACTAATACACACTCTCGCAGACACACAGAGACTCTAAGACACACACTCGCAGACACACAGAGACACTAACACACACACTCGCAGACACACACAGACACTAATACACACTCTCGCAGACACACAGAGACACTACGACACACACTCGCAGACACATAGAGACACTAATACACACTCTCGCAGACTCACAGAGACACTAATACACACTCTCGCAGACACACAGAGACACTAAGACACACACTCGCAGACACATAGAGACACTAATACACACTCGCAGACTCACAGAGATACTAATACACACTCTCGCAGACACACAGAGACACTAACACACACACTCACAGACAAACAGAGACACGAGCACACACACTCGCAGACACACAGAGTCACTAACACACACTCGCAGACACACAGAGACACTAATACACACTCTCGCAGACACACAGAGACACTAATACACACTCTCGCAGACACACAGAGACACTAAGACACACTCTCGCAGACACATAGAGACACTTACACACACTCGCAGACACACAGAGACACAAATACATACTCTCGCAGACACACAGAGACACTAATACATACTCTCACAGACATACAGAGACACTAAGACACACTTTTGCAGACACACAGAGACACTAAAACACACACTCGCAGGCACATAGAGACACTAATACACACACTCACAGACACACAGAGACACTAAAACACACTCGTAGACACACAGAGACGCTAATACACACTCTCGCAGACACACAGAGACACTACGACACACACTCGCAGACACACAGAGACACTAAGACACACTCTCGCAGACACACAGAGACACTAAGACACACACTCGCAGGCACACAGAGACACTAAGACACACCCTGGCAGACACACAGAGACATTAAGACACACACTCGCAGACACACAGAGACACTAAGACGCACACTCGCAGACACACTGAGAGACTAAGACACACACTCTGCCACACAGACACACGAATACACCCAGTCACACACAGGCACTAATACACACACTCACTGACACACATATGCATTAATACACACTCACGGAACACACAGATACACTAATACACAAACTCACAAATACACACAGCCACAGAGACACACACATGCAATAATGCACAAGATCAAAGTCACACACAAAGACACGAACACACACAACCAGACGCACACAGATACTAATACACACACTCACACACACTCAGAGACACTAAGACATACACTCACTGACACATAGATACACCAATACACACTCACATTCACACATACAGACACTAATACACACAGTCACACACATACACTAATACACACACTCAGACACACACGCAGACACACACAGAACCACTAATACACACACTCACTGACACATAGATACACTAATACACACTCACAGACACACATACAGTCACTAATACACACACTCACGCACACATACACTAATACACGAACTCATAGGCACACACTTACACCAATATGCACACAAACACAGAGGCACTAACACAGACACACAGATACTAATACACACATTCACATACACACAGAGATACTAATATGCACACTCACTGATACACAGAGGCAATACTATACACACTCACAGACACAGGGAGATTGTAATTCCCGCGCTCACAGGCACACACATACACTAAGACACACACTCACAGACACACACAGACACTAATACACACACTCTCAGACTCACACAGACACTAGTAGACGCACTTACACACAGAGAGACACTCGTACACAGCTCACAGACCGACAGAGACACTACTACACAAACACACACAGACAATAATGGAGACACTCACACACATCAGACACTAATGCCCTCACACACACAGACACCCACAGACACTAATGCACGCACTCGCCCACACAGAGACACTAATACACACTCACTGACACATAGATGCATTAGTACCCACTCACAGACACACACGAAGACACTAATACACACATTCACACAAATACACGCATTCACAGACGCACACAAAGACAGACACTAATACCCACACTATTGCATACACAGACACATACAGACACACACTTACACTAATGCACAAACTCAAAGACACACACACAGACACTAATACACACACACAGGCATACACAGACACTAATACACACACTCGCACACACACACAGACAATCTAATACACACACTCACTGACACATATATACATGAATACACAGTCACAGGCATACAGAGACACTAATACACGCACTCACTGACACATAGATGCACTTATACACACTCACATACACACATAGACACTAATACACACACACAGACACACATACAGATACTAATACACACATATACACTAATACACGCACTCACAGACACACTCTGGCACCAATACACACGCACGCACACACACACTCAGGCACTAACACAGACACACACAGATACTAATACACACACACACATACTCTAACACACACAAAGATACTAATTCACACACTCAGTAATAAACAGAGAACACAATATACACACTCACGGACACAGGGAAATTGTAAAGCACACACACACAGACACACAGAGACACTAATACACACACTTGCAGACACATACAGCCACTAATACACACACAGACACACACATGCACTAATACACGTTCACAGAAATACACTAATACACACTCACACAGGCACTAGTACACAGCTCACAGAACGACAGAGACAGTAATACACAAACACACACACACATTAACAGAGACACTCACACACATAGACACTAATACATTCACAATAGACACGAATGCACACATTCTCACACACAGACACTAATACACACACTCTCACACACACAGGGACACTAATACACACTCCCACAGAGAGAGTCACTAGTATACAGCTCACAGACAGAGACGCTATGACACACACTCAGCCACACACACTAATAGAGACACACACACAGACACTAATACACACTCACACACACAGACACTGAAGCACACATTCTCACACACTCACAGATACACTAATACACACAGAAACACAGACACACACAGACTCTAATACACACACTCAATGAAACACAGCGACACTAATATACACACTTACATACACAGAGACACAAAACACACACACACAGACACCCAGATACAATGATACACACATAGGGACAGTAATAAACACACTCGCAGACACACATAGAACATAGAACATAGAACATAGAAAATACAGCACAGAACAGGCCCTTCGGCCCACGATGTTGTGCCGAACCTTTGTCCTAGATTAATCATAGATTATCATTGAATCTACAGTGCAGAAGGAGGCCATTCGGCCCCCTGAGTCTGCACCAGCTCTTGGAAAGAGCACCCTACCCAAACTCAACACCTCCACCCAACACCAAGGGCAATTTGGACATTAAGGGCAATTTATCATTGGCCAATTCACCTAACCCGCACATCTTTGGACTGTGGGAGGAAACCGGAGCACCCGGAGGAAACCCACGC
Source organism: Scyliorhinus torazame (assembly GCF_047496885.1). Lineage (NCBI taxonomy): Eukaryota > Metazoa > Chordata > Chondrichthyes > Carcharhiniformes > Scyliorhinidae > Scyliorhinus > Scyliorhinus torazame. The sequence continues at coordinate 125,234,409 of NC_092726.1, read as the reverse complement.
AGACACGGGGAGGACGTGCAGACTCCACACAGACAATGACCCAAGCCGAAATCGAACCTGGGACCATGGATCTGTGAAGCAATTGTGCTATCCACAATGCTACCGTGCTGCCCTTAAGAACAAATAAATCTACACTATATAATTTTCCCGTAATCCATTTACCTATCCAACAGCTGCTTGAAGGTCACTAATGTTTCTGACTCAACTACTTCCACAGGCAGTGCATTCCATGCCCCCACTACTCTCTGGGTAAAGAACCTACCTCTGATATTCCTCCTATATCTTCCACCTTTCACCTTAAATTTATGTCCCCTTGTAATGGTGTGTTCCACCTGGGGAAAAAGTCTCTGACTGTCTACTCTATCTATTCCCCTGATCATCTTATAAACCTCTATCAAGTCGCCCCTCATCCTTCTCCGCTCTAATGAGAAAAGGCCTAGCACCCGCAACCTTTCCTCGTAAGACCTACTCTCCATTCCAGGCAACATCCTGGTAAATCTTCTTTGCACCTTTTCCAGAGCTTCCACATCCTTCCTAAAATGAGGCGACCAGAACTGTACACAGTACTCCAAATGTGGCCTTACCAAAGTTTTGTACAGCTGCATCATCACCTCACGGCTCTTAAATTCAATCCCTCTGTTAATGAACGCGAGCACACCATAGGCCTTCTTCACAGCTCTATCCACTTGAGTGGCAACTTTCAAAGATGTATGAACATAGACCCCAAGGTTTCTCTGCTCCTCCACAATGCCAAGAACTCTACCGTTAACCCTGTATTCCGCATTCATATTTGTCCTTCCAAAATGGACAACCTCACACTTTTCAGGGTTAAACTCCATCTGCCACTTCTCAGCCCAGCTCTGCATCCTATCTATGTCTCTTTGCAGCCGACAACAGCCCTCCGTACTATCCACAACTCCACCAATCTTCGTATCGTCTGCAAATTTACTGACCCACCCTTCAACTCCCTCATCCAAGTCATTAATGAAAATCACAAACAGCAGAGGACCCAGAACTGATACCTGCGGTACGCCACTGGTAACTGGGATCCAGGCTGAATATTTGCCATCCACCACCACTCTCTGACTTCTATCGGTTAGCCAGTTCGTTATCCAACTGGCCAAATTTCCCACTATCCCATGCCTCCTTACTTTCTTCATAAGCCTACCATGGGGAACTTTATCAAATGCCTTACTAAAATCCATGTACACTACATCCACTGCTTTACCTTCATCCACATGCTTGGTCACCTCCTCAAAGAATTCAATAAGATTTGTAAGGCAAGACCTACCCCTCACAAATCCGTGCTGACTATCCCTAATCAAGCAGTGTCTTTCCAGATACTCAGAAATCCTATCCTTCAGTACCCTTTCCATTACTTTGCCTACCACCGAAGTAAGACTAACTGGCCTGTAATTCCCAGGGTTATCCCTAGTTCCTTTTTTGAACAGGGGCACGACATTCGCCACTCTCCAATCCCCTGGTACCACCCCTGTTGACAGTGAGGACGAAAAGATAATTGCCAACGGCTCTGCAATTTCATCTCTTGCTTCCCATAGAATCCTTGGATATAACCCGTCAGGCCCGGGGGACTTGTCTATCCTCAAGTTTTTCAAAATGCCCAACACATCTTCCTTCCTAACAAGTATTTCCTCGAGCTTACCAATCTGTTTCACACTGTCCTCTCCAACAATATCGCCCCTCTCATTTGTAAATACAGAAGAAAAGTACTCGTTCAAGACCTCTCCTATCTCTTCAGACTCAATACACAATCTCCCGCTACTGTCCTTGATCGGACCTACCCTCGCTCTAGTCATTCTCATATTTCTCACATATGTGTAAAAGGCCTTGGGGTTTTCTTTGATCCTACCCGCCAAAGATTGTTCATGCCCTCTCTTAGCTCTCCTAATCCCTTTCTTCAGTTCCCTCCTGGCTATCTTGTATCCCTCCAATGCCCTGTCTGAACCTTGTTTCCTCAGCCTGACATAAGTCACCTTTTTCCTCTTAACAAGACATTCAACCTCTCTTGTCAACCATGGTTCCCTCACTCGACCATCTCTTCCCTGCCTGACAGCGACATACATATCAAGGACACGTAGCACCTGTTCCTTGAACAAGTTCCACATTTCACTTGTGTCCTTCCCTGCCAGCCTATGTTCCCAACTTATGCACTTCAATTCTTGTCTGACAACATCGTATTTACCCTTCCCCCAATTGTAAACCTTGCCCTGTTGCACGTACCTATCCCTCTCCATTACTAAAGTGAAAGTCACAGAATTGTGGTCACTATCTCCAAAATGCTCCCCCACTAACAAATCTATCACTTGCCCTGGTTCATTACCCAGTACTAAATCCAATATTGCCCCTCCTCTGGTTGGACAATCTACATACTGTGTTAGAAAAGCTTCCTGGACACACTGCACAAACACCACCCCATCCAAACTATTTGATCTAAAGAGTTTCCACTCAATATTTGGGAAGTTAAAGTCGCCCATGACTACCACCCTATGACTTCTGCACCTTTCCAAAATCTGTTTCCCAATCTGTTCCTCCACATCTCTGCTACTATTGGGGGGCCTATAGAAAACTCCTAGCAAGGTGACTGCTCCTTTCCTATTTCTGACTTCAACCCATACTACCTCAATAGGGTGATACTCCTCGAACTGCCTTTCTGCAGCTGTTATACTATCTCTAATTAATAATGCCACCCCCCCACCTCTTTTACCACCCTCCCTAATCTTATTGAAACATCTATAACCAGGGACCTCCAACAACCATTTCTGCCCCTCTTCTATCCAAGTTTCCGTGATGGCCACCACATCGTAGTCCCAAGTACCGATCCATGCCTTAAGTTCACCCACCTTATTCCTGATGCTTCTTGCGTTGAAGTATACACACTTCAACCCATCTCCGTGCCTGCAAATACTCTCCTTTGTCAGTGTTCCCTTCCCCACTGCCTCATTACATGCTTTGGCGTCCTGAATATCGGCTACCTTAGTTGCTGGACTACAAATCCGGTTCCCATTCCCCTGCCAAATTAGTTTAAACCCTCCCGAAGAGTACTAGCAAACCTCCCTCCCAGGATATTGGTGCCCCTCTGGTTCAGATGCAACCCGTCCTGCTTGTACAGGTCCCACCTTCCCCAGAATGCGCTCCAATTATCCAAATACCTGAAGCCCTCCCTCCTACACCATTCCTGCAGCCACGTGTTCAACTGCACTCTCTCCCTATTCCTAGCCTCGCTATCACGTGGCACCGGCAACAAACCAGAGATGACAACTCTGTCTGTCCTGACTTTCAACTTCCAGCCTAACTCCCTAAACTTGTTTATTACCTCCACACCCCTTTTCCTACCTATGTCGTTGGTACCAATGTGCACCACGACTTCTGGCTGCTCCCCCTCCCCCTTAAGGATCCTGAAGACTCGATCCGAGACATCCCTGGCCCTGGCACCCGGGAGGCAACATACCTTCCGGGAGTCTCGCTCGCGACCACAGAATCTCCTATCTATTCCCCTAACCATTGAATCTCCTACAACTATTGCTTTTCTATTCTCCCCCCTTCCCTTCTGAGCCCCAGAGCCAGACTCAGTGCCAGAGACCTGGCCGCTAGGGCCTTCCCCCGGTAGGTCATCCCCCCCAACAGCATCCAAAACGGTATACTTGTTTTGAAGGGGAACGGCCACGAGGGATCCCTGCACTGTCTGCCTGTTTGTTTTTTTCCCCCTGACTGTAACCCAGCTATTCTTGTCCTGTACCTTGGGTGTGGTTACCTCCCTGTAACTCTTCTCAATCACCCCCTCTGCCTCCCGGATGATCCGAAGTTCATCCAGCTTCAGCTCCAGTTCCCTAACACGGTCTTTGAGGAGCTGAAGTTGGGTGCACTTCCCGCAGGTATAGTCAGTGGGGACACCGGTGGTATCCCTCACCACCCACATCCTACAGGAGGAGCATGTAACTGGCCTAGCCTCCATCCCCTCTTACCTTAAAGGATATAGCTGCTGTGTGGACTAACTAGATCTCCGTCCTCCGACTCTGCTCCCAGTCAGCTACACTTCCTGTAAACACCTGGCTCTCTTTGCACTCTTTGCGGAAATGTCGGAAACAAAATGAAAGGAGCACCTTACTCCCTCCTCACCTAACTCCCTCGGTCACCAAACTCTCACTATCGCACTCAAAAATCACCAAATTCAGCACTCAGTGCAAAGACACACACAGAGACACTAAGACACACACTCGCAGACACACAGAGACACTAATACACACACTCGCAGACACATAGAGACACTAAGGCACACACTCGCAGCCACACAGAGACACTAAGACACACACTCTGCCACACAGACACACGAATACACCCAGTCGCACACAGACACTAATACACACACTCACTGACACGCATATGCATTAATAGACACTCACGGAACACACAGAGACACTAATACACAAACTCACAAATACACACAGCCACACAGACACACACATGCAATAATGCACAAGATCAAAGTCACACACAAAGACACGAACACACACAAACAGACGCACACAGACACTAATACACACACTCACACACACTCAGAGACACTAAGACACACACTCACTGACACAGATACACCAATACACACTCACAGACACACATACAGACACTAATACACACACTCACGCACACATACACTAATACACGAACTCATAGACACACACACTTACGCCAATATGCACACACACACAGGCACTAACACAGACACACAGATACTAATACACACACTCACATACACACAGAGATACTAATATGCACACTCACTGATACACAGAGGCAATAATATACACACTCACAGACACAGGGAGATTGTAATTCCCGCGCTCACAGACACACACAGACACTAAAGCACACACTCACAGACACACACAGACACGAATACACACACTCACAGACTCACACAGGCACTAATACACGCACTTACACACAGAGAGACACTCGTACACAGCTCACAGGCCGACAGAGACACTACTACACAAACACACACAGACAATAATAGAGACACTCGCACACATCAGACACTAATGCCCTCACACACACAGACACCCACAGACACTAATACACGCACTCACACACACAGAGACACTAATACACACTCACTGACACATAGATGCATTAGTACCCACTCACAGATACACACGAAGACACGAATACACACATTCACACAAATACACGCACTCACAGACACACACTGGCACCAATAGATACACACAGGCACTAACACACACACAAACATATACTAATACACACACTCACACACACAACAGACTAATACACAAACTCTCAGACACACAGAGACACTAAAACACACAATCACACACACAGACACTAATACACACACTCGCACACACAGGACACTAATTCACAAACACTCAGACACACAGAGACACTAAGACACACAATCACACACACAGAGACACAAAGACACACACTCACAGACACAACGAGACTCTAATACACACTCACAGAAACACTAACACACACACTCACAGGCACGCAGAGACACAAATATACACACACTCTCCCAGACACTAATACAGACACTCACTAACACTCAGAGTCACGAATCTACACACTCACACAAAGACAGACACTAATACACACACTCTTGCGTACACACAGACACGCACTTACTCTAATTCACAAACTCAAAGACACACACAGAGACACTAATACACACACACAGACATACACAGACACCAATACACACACTCGCACACACACAGACAATCTAATACACACACTCACTGACACATATATACACTAATACACACTCACAGGCATATATAGACACTACTACACACACTCACTGACACATAGATGCACTAATACACACTCACAGACACACATAGACACTAATACACACTCACAGACACACATACAGATACTAATACACACACATATACACTAATACACGCACTCACAGACACATTCTGGCACCAATACACACGCACGCACACACACACTCAGGCACTAACACAGACACACACAGATACTAATACACACACACATACACTAACACACACACAGCTGCTAATTCACACACTCACTAATACACAGAGAACACAATATACACACTCACAGACACAGGGAAATTGTAATGCACAAACCCACAAACACACAGAGACACTAATACACACACTCGCAGACACATGCAGCCACCAATACACACACAGACACACACATACTCTAATACACATTCACAGACACACAAATACACTAATACACACTCACACAGACAATAGTACTCAGCTCACAGAACGACAGAGACACTAATACACAAACACACACAAACATTAACAGAGACACTCACATACATAGACATTAATACATTCACAATAGACACGAATGCACACATCCTCACACACACTCAGACACACACAGACACTAATACACACACTCTTACACACACAGGGACACTAATACACATGCCGACACAGAGAGTCACTAGTATACAACTCACAGACAGAGACGCTAAGACACACACTCAGCCACACACACTAATAGAGACACACACACAGACACTAATACACACTCACACACACAGACACTGAAGCACACATTCTCACACACACACAGACACTCACAGATACACTAATACACACAGAAACACAGACACACACAGACTCTAATACACACACTCACTGACACACAGCGACACTAATATACACACTTACATACACAGAGACACTAAAACACACACACACACAGACACACAGATACAATGATACACAAATAGGGACAGTAATAAACACGATCACAGTCTCACAAAGACACTAAAACACACTCACACACAGATACACTAATACACACACAGATACACTTATACACGCACTCACACACACAAAGAAAATAGTACACAGCTCACAGACGGACAGAGACACTCATACACAAACACACACACACATTAATAGAGGCACTCACACACTGAAACTCGAAGACATTCACACCCAGACACTAATGCACACATTCTCACACACACTCAGAAACACACAGGCACTAATACACACACAGAGACACTAATACACATACGCACTGACACATAGATATGCTAATACACACTCACAGACACACATACATACACTAATACGCATACTCACACACACGGACACTAAAACACACTCTCGCAGACACACATCGATACTAATACACACACTCACGCACACAGAGACACAAATGCACACACTCACAGATACACAGAGACACTAATGCACACATTCGCAGAGACACAGAGACACTAATACACACACTCGCAGACACACAGAGACACTAATACACACTAACAGACACACAGAGACACTAAGACACACTCACAGACGCACAGAGCCACAGATGCACACACTCAAACAAACACAGACACTAATGCACACACACACAGACACTAATACATACACTTACTGACACGCAGATGCACTAATACACACACTCACACAACACACAGACATACTAATGCACACGCATACGCACACACACATATAGTAATACACACGCACTCAAAGACAGACAGAGACACTAACACACAAACTCATAAACACACACAGCCACACACATATACTAATGCACAAACTCAAAGACACACTCAGAGATACTAATACACACACACAGACACATGCATACACCAATACACAGACACACACATGCAAACGAATACACACACTCACTGACAGACAGATACACTAATACACACTTACAGACACACAGAGACACTAATACACACTCGCAGACATACAGCGATACTAATACACACATTCACAGGCACACACAGACACTAATGCACAAACTCAAAAACACACACAGAGACACTAATACACACACACATACGTACACAGACACTAATGCACACACTCACACACATACAGACAATCTAATGCACACACCCACACAGATACACTAATACACACACTCCCAGACACATGCAGCCACTAATACACACACAGACACACAAAGACACTAATACACATTCACAGACACACAGATACACTGATACACACTCTCACACACACACACCCATGTCACTAGTACACAGCTCACAGGCAGAGACGCTAATACACACACTCAGACACACACACTATTAGAGACACACACACAGACACCAATACACGCTCACAGACACTGAAGCACACATTATCATGCACACACAGATACACTAATACACACAGAAACACAGACACACACAGATTCTAATACACAAACTCACATACACACATAGGGACACTAATATAGAGACTCACACGCAGACACACAGACACTAATTGACACTCTTTCAGACACACACAGACACAATGAGACTCTAATGCACACACTCACACACAGGCAGACTCTAATACGCACACTCACAGACATACAGAGACACTTTCATGTGAGAGTACCTTTAAGAAATGGGCGTTTATAAATGGGTATGTGTATAAATATCTGTAGTGGGAATACCTTTAAGAAATGGGTGCTTATTATTGAGTGATGGCGGAGAGTTGGTGGAGCTGGGCTCTCTGTCTGCTTTTTACTTTCGTTTTAGGCTGTTTGCTCCAGGGTGTGATTAAGATTTGTTTTCAGTGTTGGAGCTGAAGCCAGACAGAGCAGGTGTACTGTTGATCTCTCTGCCATGAAAAGACTATCTCTTGATCATTTGGTGAATTCAGAATTATAAATGTTCTCAGTATTGAATGTAAACCTAATTTGCTTCTGGTGAAAGGTGTTTCTTTAGTCTTCTGGATGTCAAAAGGACAGCTTTCGGATTATTGTTGTATTCCTTGGGGTTTGAATTTGAATTAATGGTTTCTAAGTTGTTCACTACATGTTTTAAAAAGGTTAACTTTAGTTCATAGAATAAACATGGTTTGGCTTTGAAAAATAATTTTCCAATTCTGCTGTACCACACCTGTGGAGTGGGCCGTGTGCTCCCCATACCACAATATATTAAACATTGTGGGACAGGGGAAATTCATGATAAACTTTGGGGTTCTCTAAACCCCGACCCATCACAACAGTAATACAGAAACTCACAGACACACAGAGACACTAATACACACACTCGCAGACACACAGAGACACTAAGACACACACTCGCAGACACACAGAGACATTAATACACACACTCGCAGACATACAGAGGCACTAATACAAACACTCACAGGCACACAGAGACACTAATACACACACTCGCAGACACACAGAGACACTAATGCACACACTCACAGACACACAGATACACTAATACACACACTCGCAGACACACAGAGACACTAATGCACACACTAACAGGCACACAGAGACACTAATGCACACACTCACAGTCACATACAGACACTAATACACACACTCGCAGACACAGAGAACCACTCACAGACACACAGAGACACTAATGCACACACTCACAGACACACACAGACACTATTACACACACTCACAGACACGCAGAGAGACTAATACACACACTCACACACACTCAGAGACACTAATGCACACACTCACAGAGACACACAGACACTAATACACACACTCACAGACACACACAGACACTAATACACACACTCACACACACTCAGAGACACTAATACACACACTCACAGACACACAGACACTAATGCACACACTCACAGACACACACATACTCTATTACACACACTAACACACACTCACACACTAATACACAAATTCAGAGACACACGGACCCTAATACACTCTCACAAACACACTCAGACAATAATAGACACACACACATAGACACTAATACACAGTCACACACAGTGACAATAATATACACACTCACAGATATACGGAGAATCTAAAGCACCCACTCACACACACACTCACACAGACTCTAATACACACAGTCACAGACATAGTGACAAGAAAAAACACACTCGCACACACAGGTAGATAGTAATGCACACCTTCTCACACACACATACAGTAATACACACACTCACGGCCACAGAGACACTAATACACACCCAACAAACACCCCCCCCCACAAACACACACTAACCTCCCCACAGACACACACTACCCCCCCACCCCCACACTAACCCCCCCACACACACACACACACTAACTCCCCACACAAACAATAACCTCCACACACACACACACACACACACACACACACACACACACACACACACACACACACTAACCCACCCACAGAAACACTAACCCCCCCGGAATCTCACACACTGACCCGCTCCCCTCAAACACTAACCCCACCACACACACTAACCCCCACACACACACATATATTGACCACACCACACACACACTAACCCCCCAACTCACACAACCCCACCCCCCACAAATTTACCCTCCCCACACATTAACCCACGCACACAAATACGCGCTAAACCCCCACACATATACTAACCCTACGCACACACACCAACTACACCCCACACACGCACTAACCCGCCCCTCACACACGTACACTAACTCACCCACGCACACACACTAACTCCCTCCAACACACACTAACCCCCACCACACACACACACTAACCACCCCAAACTCACACTAGCCCCTCCCCCACAAACACAACCCCCCCACACACACACATTATCCCATCCACACACACACACACACGAACAACCCCCCACACACGCACACTAACCAACCACACACACGCGCATCCCCCCCACACACACACACTAACTACCCCAGCACACTCACTAACCCCCCACACAGACACTAACTGAAACGCACATTAACCCACCCCCAACCACACAGACTGAGCTCCCTACCAGACACACACACACTAACCCCACATACACAATAACCCCCTCAACACAACACTAGCCCATCCCCCACACACACTAACCCACCTAACACACGCACACTAACACCTCCACACAGACACTAAATCCCCCCCACACGCACTAAACCCTCGACACACAGTAACCTCCCCCCACATACAAACTAACGCCCCCCACATAAACACTAACCCACTCAACACACACACGAACAACCCCACACTAACCCCCCCCCCCCTCAAACACTAACCCCCCACACACACTAATACCCCACACACATATTAAGCCTCCCGACACACACATGAAACCACACACTCACACTAAGGTCCCCATACACACACATTTACCCCCTAACACATACACTAACACCCCACACACCCCAACCCACCACGCACACACTAACCCCCCCCCCACACACACACATACTACCCCGCCCCCACACACACACTAACACATTAACACACTATTAACACACACTAACACACACATACACTAACGCCCTCCCACACACACTAACCCCCCACACGCACACTAACCCCATACACACACAAGCCCCTCCCCCACAGACACTATCCCCCCACACACATTAACCACACACACACACACGAACCACCCACCCCTCCTCCCACCACATACTAACCCCCAACACACACACACTAACACTCCCAAACACACAGTAACCCCCCCCACACACACTAAACCCCCGACACACAAACACTCATCCACCCAACACACACACTAACACCCCCACACTAACCCCCCACACACTAACCCCCACACACACTAACTCAAAACACAGATTAACCCCCAGACACACACATTAACCCTGACACTCACACTAACGCCCCCCACACACACACTTACCCCCAACTCACACACTAACACTCCACACACACTAACCCCCCACACACACTAACCCCGCCACACACACACTAACCCTCCCCACACACACTAATCCACCCACACACACTAACCCCCCCACACACACACTAACCCACCACACACACTAACCCCACACACACACTAACCCCCCACACACACACTAACCACCCCACACACACTAACCCCCCCACACACACATTAACCTCCCACACACATACTTACACCCCCTCCCCCCACACACACACAAACTAACCCCCCCATAAACACACTAATCCCCCCCCCCACACACACACACTAACCACCCCACAGACTCAGCCCCTTCCCCACACACACCAACCCACCTCCACGCACAAACCCCCAACACATACAACCCCTTCCCCACACTCACTAATGCCCCCACACACACAACGCACTCACAGACATTAACCCCACCAAGCACACACTAACCCCCCATACACACACACTCACCCTCGGACACACACTTACACTCCCACAGACACTATCTCTCCCCGCTACACAAACACTAGCCCCCCACCACACACGCATACACTCACCCACACACACACACACACAAGCTTACCGCCTCAAACACACTCACCCTCCGACACACACTAACACTCCCACACACAGTATCTCTCCCCCCACACATACACACTAACCTCCCCCAAACACACACACACACACACTCACACACGCTAAACTCCCCCACGCATACACTCACCCTTCAACACACACTAACCCCCACACACACTCACGAACCCAACCGCACCACACGACCCCACCACACATACACATACTAACCCTCTCAACACACAGACTAACCCCTCCCCCCCACACACTACCCACCAACACAGACACACACTACCACCCCCTCACACACTCTAAATCCCCCCAAGCACACTAAACCCCCGGCACACACACTAACGCCCCCCAAATAAACACTAACCCACCCAACACACACTGACAGCCCCACACTAACCCCCCCCCCAACACTAACCCCCCACACACACTAACCCCCCACACACATTAACCCCCCGACACACATATTAACCCCCACACTCGCACTAACCCCCCACGCACACTAATCCCCCCCACACACGTACACTAAGCCACCACACACACGCACAGTCCCCCCCCCGCACACACAGACTGACACCACACCGTACACACATACTAACCCTTCTCCACACACACACTAACTACCCCCGCACACTCACTAACCCCCCACACAGACACTAACTGACACACACATTAACCGCCCCGCACACACAGACTGAACCCCCCACAACACACACACTAGCCCCACACACACACTAACCCCCCAACACACACACTTGTCCTTCCCTCACACACACTAACCCCCCCCAAACAAACACTAACCCACCCAACCCACACACTAAAACCCCCACACTAGCCCCCCATACATACTAACCCACCACACACACAACACCCCCTCCCCACATACACTAACCCCCCCCGTACACACACACACAATAATCCGCCCCACACATACACACACTAACCCTCCGCACACACACACTAACCCACCCCCCGCACACACACGCTCTAACACCCCCACACAAACACTAACCCCCCCCCACAGACACTAACCACCCACACACACTCTAACGCCCCCCACACACATACTAACCCCAACACACACACTAACCCCCCAAACACACTAAACCCCGCAACACTCACACACTAACAACCCCGCACACACACACTGGTCCCTCCCCCCCACATACTAACCCCCCAAACACGCACTAACCCCCCTCACACACACACTAAACCCCCGCACACACAGACTAACCCGTCCCACACACATTAACCTCTCCCCACACAGACACTAACAACTCCACACACACACGCACTAACACCGCCCCCCACACACACACTAACACCCCCACAGACTCGCACACTAACCTCCCCCACACACACACTAACTCACCCCCCCCACATCCCCACACTAACCTCCTCACACACACACAGACTAACTCCCCACACAAACAATAACCTCCTCACACACACCCGCCCTCCTCCTCTAACCTAATAATAAACCCCATTGGTCTGAGGTAAGTACCATATTGTATTATAATTATTATTTTTTTAAATTTAGTTGTTAGCCAGATCTTGGTAGAAAGTTAGAGGGATGGCAGGGAAGGGAGTGCAATGTTCCTCCTGCAGGATGTTTGAGGTGAGGGATGCCGTTAGTGTCCCTGCTGATTTTACCTGCAGGAAGTGCTGCCATCTCCAGCTCCTCCAAGACCGAGTTAGGGAACTGGAGCTGAAGTTGGAAGAACTTCGGATCATTCGGGAGGCAGAGGGGGTCATAGATAGCAGCTTCAGGGAATTAGTTACACCAAAGATTGGAGAGAGATGGGTAACTGTAAGAGGGACTGGGAAGAAGCAGTCAGTGCAGGGATCCCCTGCGGTCGTTCCCCTGAGAAACAAGTATACCGCTTTGGATACTTGTGGGGAGGGGGACTTACCAGGGGTAAGCCATGGGGTACGGGCCTCTGGCACGGAGTCTGCCCCTGTTGCTCAGAAGGGAAGGGGGAGAGGAGCAGAGCATTAGTAATTGGGGACTCGATAGTCAGGGGCACAGATAGGAGATTTTGTGGGAGAGTGAGAGACTCACGTTTGGTATGTTGCCTCCCAGGTGCAAGGGTACGTGATGACTCGGATCGTGGTTTCCGGGTCATTAAGGGGGAAGGTGAGCAGCCCCAAGTCGTGGTCCACATTGGCACTAACGACATAGGTAGGAAAGGGGACAAGGGTGTCAGGCAGGCTTTCAGGAAGCTAGGGTGGAAGCTCAGAACTAGAACAGACTAGAACTGGGTTGTTATCTCTGGGTTGTTGCCCGTGCCACGTGATAGTGAGATGAGGAATAGGGAGAGAGAGCAATTAAACACGTGGCTACAGGGATGGTGCAGGCGGGAGGGATTCAGATTTCTGGATAACTGGGGCTCTTTCTGGGCAAGGTGGGACCTCTACAGACAGGATGGTCTACATCTGAACCTGAGGGGCACAAATATCCTCGGGGGGGGGAGATTTGTTAGTGCTCTTTGGGGGGTTTTAAACGAATGCAGCAGGGGCATGGGAACCTGGATTATAGTTTTAGGGTACGGGAGAATGAGAGTATAGAGGTCAGGAGCACAGATTTGACGTCGCAGGAGGGGGCCAGTGTTCAGGTCGTTGGTTTGAAGTGTGTCTACTTCAATGCCAGGAGTATACGAAATAAGGTAGGGGAACTGGCAGCATGGGTTGGTACCTGGGAATTCGATGTTGTGGCCATTTCGGAGACATGGATGGAGCAGGGACAGGAATGGATGTTGCAGGTTCCGGGGGTAAGGTGTTTTAGTAAGCTCAGAGAAGGAGGCAAAAGAGGGGGAGGTGTGGCGCTGCTAGTCAAGAGCAGTACTACGCTGGCGGAGAGGATGCTAGTTGGGTACTCATCTTCCGAGGTAGTATGGGCTGAGGTTAGAAACAGGAAAGGAGAGTTCAACCTGGTGGGAGCTTTCTATAGGCCTCCAAATAGTTCTAGGGATGTAGAGGAAAGGATGGCGAGGATGATCCTGGATAAGAGCGAAAGTAACAGAGTAGTTATTATGGGAGACTTTAACTTTCCAAATATTGACTGGAAAAGATATAGTTCGATTACATT
The DNA here is from genome assembly GCF_047496885.1 of Scyliorhinus torazame. NCBI lineage: Eukaryota > Metazoa > Chordata > Chondrichthyes > Carcharhiniformes > Scyliorhinidae > Scyliorhinus > Scyliorhinus torazame. The sequence goes on along the minus strand of NC_092726.1, from coordinate 125,219,085 downwards.
AGATGGGTCGTTTTTTGTACAGTGTGTGCAGGAGGGTTTCCTGACACAATATGTTGACAGGCCAACAAGAGGCGAGGCCACGTTGGATTTGGTTTTGGGTAATGAACCAGGCCAGGTGTTGGATTTGGAGGTAGGAGAGCACTTTGGGGACAGTGGCCACAATTCGGTCACGTTTACGTTAATAATGGAAAGGGATCAGTATACACCGCAGGGCAAGAGTTATAGCTGGGGGAAGGGCAATTATGATGCCATTAGACGTGACTTGGGGGGGATAGGTTGGAGACGGAGGCTGCAAGTGTTGGGCACACTGGATAAGTGGAGCTTGTTCAAGGATCAGCTACTGCGTGTTCTTGATAAGTATGTACAGGTCAGGCAGGGAGGAAAGCGTCGAGCGAGGGAACCGTGGTTTACCAAAGAAGTGGAATCTCTTATTAAGGGGAAGAAGGAGGCCTATGTGAAGATGAGGTGTGAAGTTTCAGTTGGGGCGATGGATTATTACAAGGTAGCGAGGAAGGATCGAATGAGAGAGCTAAGACGAGCAAGGAGGGGACATGAGAATTATTCGGCAGGTCGGATCAAGGAAAACCCAAAAGGTTTCTATAGGTATGTCAGGAATAAGCGAATGACTAGGGTAAGAGTAGGGCCAGTCAAGGAAAGAGATGGGAAGTTGTGTGTGGAGTCTGAAGAGATAGGCGAGATACTAAATGAATATTTTTCGTCAGTATTCACTCAGGAACAAGATAATGTTGTGGAGGAGAATGGTGAGACCCAGGCTATTAGAATAGATGGCATGGAGGTACGTAGGGAAGAGGTGTTGGCAATTCTGGACAGGCTGAAAATAGTTAAGTCCCCTGGGCCTGATGGGATTTGTCCTAGGATTCTCTGGGCGGCCAGGGAAGAGATTGCTGGACCGTTGGCTTTGATTTTTATGTCATCATTGGCTACAGGAATAGTGCCAGAGGACTGGAGGATAGCAAATGTGGTCCCTTGGTTCAAAAAGGGGAGCAGAGAAAACCCCGGCAACTATAGACCAGTGAGCCTCACGTCTGTAGTGGGTAAAGTCTTGGAGGGGATTATGAGAGACAAGATTTATAATCATCTCGATAGGAATAATATGATCAGAGATAGTCAGCATCGCTTTGTGAAGGGTAGGTCATGCCTCACAAACCTTATCGAGTTCTTTGAGAAGGTGACTGAACAGGTAGACGAGCGTACAGCAGTTGATGTGGTGCATATGGATTTCAGTCAAGCGTTTGATAAGGTTCCCCACGGTAGGCTCTTGCAGAAAATACGGAGGCTGGGGATTGAGGGTGATTCAGAGATGTGGATCAGAAATTGGCTAGCTGAAAGAAGACAGAGTGTGGTGGTTGATGGGAAATGTTCAGAATGGAGTTCAGTTACAAGTGGCGTACCACAAGGATCTGTTCTGGGGCCGTTGCTGTTTGTCATTTTTATCAATGACCTAGAGGAAGGCGCAGAAGGGTGGGTGAGTAGATTTGCAGACGACACTAAAGTCGGTGGTGTTGTCGACAGTGTGGAAGGATGTAGCAGGTTACGGAGGGACATAGAAAAGCTGCAGAACTGGGCTGAGAGGTGGCAAATGGAGTTTAATGTAGAGAAGTGTGAGGTGATTCACTTTGGAAGGAATAACAGGAATGCGGAATATTTGGCTAATGGTAAAGTTCTTGAAAGTGTGGATGAGCAGAGGGATCTAGGCGTCCATGTACATCGATCCCTGAAAGTTGCCACCCAGGTTGATAGGGTTGTGAAGAAGGCCTATGGAGTGTTGGCCTTTATTGGTAGAGGGATTGAGTTCCGGAGTCAGGAGGTCATGTTGCAGCTGTACAAAATTCTGGTACGACCGCATTTGGAGTATTGCGTACAGTTCTGGTCACTGCATTATAGGAAGGACGTGGACGCTTTGGAGCGGGTGCAGAGGAGATTTACCAGGATGTTGCCTGGTATGGAGGGACAATCTTATGAGGAAAGGCTGATGGACTTGAGGTTGTTTTTGTTGGAGAGAAGAAGGTTAAGAGGAGACTTAATAGCGGCATACAAAATGATCAGGGGGTTAGATAGGGTGGACAGTGAGGGCCTTCTTTCGCGGATGGAAATGGCTGGCACGTGGGGACATAGCTTTAAACTGAGGGGTAATAGATATCGGACAGAGGTCAGAGGTAGTTCTTTACGCAAAGAGTGGTGAGGCCGTGGAATGCCCTACCTGCAACAGTAGTGAACTCGCCAACTTTGAGGGCATTTAAAAGTTTATTTGCTAAGCATATGGATGATAATGGCATCGTGTAGGTTCGATGGCTTTTGTTTCGGTGAAACATCGTGGGCCGAAGGGCCTGTACTGCGCTGTATCGTTCTATGTTCTATGTTCGAACCCACCCACACAAACACTAACCCCCCCGGAAACTCACACACTAACCCGCCACACACACACACTAGCCCCCCACATACACAGTAACCCCTCACACAGACTAACCCGCTTCCCTCACACATTATCCCACCACACACACTAACCCCCACACACACATAAATTGACCAGACCACACACACACTAACCCTCCCACACACAACCCCCTCACACATTAACCCTTCCCACATATTAACCCACACAAATGCACGCTAACCCCCCACATACATACTAACCCCCCCACACACACACGTTAATACCCCCACACACACAGACTAACCCCCCACCACACACACACACACACTAACCCCACACACACACTAACCCCCTCAACACACACTAGCCCCTCCCCCACACACACTACCCCCCCACGAACACACACACACTAACATCCCCACACACACACTGAATCCCCCCACACACACTGAACCCCCAACACACACACACTAACCCTCCCACATACACACTAACGCCCCCCACATAAACAATAAACCACCCAGCACACACACTAACTCCCCCACACTAAACACCACCCCAAACACTAACGACCCCACACACACTAACCCCCCACACACACTAACCCCACCGCAGACACTAACCTCCCAACACACAAAAAATGCCCCCCCCACACACACTAACACCCACGACACACTAATCCCCCTCACATTCACTAAACCCCCACCCACACACACACACTAATTTGCCTCCACTCACACCAAACCCCCCAAATACACTAACCCCCCACACTATCACCCGACACACAGTAACCCCCCCCACACTCACTAACCCCCCTCACATACACGAACCCCCACACACACACACTAATGCCCCCCACACACACATTACACCCCCCCCCACACATACACACACACTAACCCCAACACACATTAACAATCCCCCCACACACACGCACACACACTAACCAACACCCCACACACACCAACCCGGCCGGACACACACACTAACCCCCCCAATACACACTAAATCCCCCCGGACACGCACGAACCCCCCCACCACACACAACCCCCCCCCCCGGACACACACACTTATCCCCCCACACACATACACTAACCCTATACACACACTAACACCCCCACACACACTAACTCTCTACTCACGTAAACAAACCACCCCCGCACACACACTAACACCCCACAGGCAAACTAGACCCCCCCCACACACACAAACATTAAACTCCCCAACACACACACTCTAACACCCCGACACAAACTCTAACCCCCACCCCCCCCACACAGACAGTAACATCTCCTCCCACACTCACTAGCCCATCCCCACACATACTAACTCTCCCACACACACTAACCCCCCAGTCAGACACTAAACCCCCCACCACACACAAACACTAACCCCCCCAAAAACACAACATCCCTCCAGACACACTAACCCTCCCACACATAGACGAACCCCCCACACACAGACCAGCCCACACAAAATGACTACCCCCACACACAGTAACCCCCCCCCCCCACACACACACACTAACCCCCCCCCCCCCACACACACACAAACATTAAACTCCCCAAAATACACACGCTAACACACCGACACAAACACTAACCCCCCCACACAGAGAGTAACACCTCCTCCCACACTCACTAGCCCATCCCCCACACATACTAACTCTCCCACACACACGAACCCCCCCAGGCATACACGAACCCCCCCCCCACCCACACACACACAAACACTAACCCCCCAAAAAACACAACCTACCTCCAGACACACTAACTTTCCCACACAAAGACGAACTCCCAACACATAAACCAGCCCACACAAAATGACGACCCCCACACACACTAACCCCCCCACACACACACTAACCTCCCCCATACACACACACACACTAACCCCCCCCATACACACACACTAACCCCCCACACACACACTAAACCCCCCCACACACACACTAACCCCCTCACACACTCATTAACCCCCCACACACACACTAGCCCCCCAAACACACACTAACCCCCCCCCACACACACACACTACCCCCCCACACACACACACACACCCACCCACACACACTACCGCCCCCCCCACACACACACACTAACCCCCCCATACACACACAATAAAACCCCCACACACACTAACCCTCAAACACACACTAAACCCCCAACACACACTAACCGTCCCAGACACACTAAGCCCCCCCCCCACACACACACTAACCCCCCAACACACACTAACCGCCCCAGACACACTAACCCCCCCCCCACACACTAACCCCCCAACACACACTAACCGCCCCAGACACACTAAGCCCGCCGCACACACTAACCCCCCCCACACACACACTAAACCCCGCCACACACACTACCCCACCCACACATACACAACAACCCCCACACACATACTAACCCCCCACACACACTAACCCGCCCCACACACACTAACCCACCCACACATACACAACAACCCCCCCCCACACACACACTTAACCCACCACACACACTAAACCACCCACACATAAACAACAACCCCCCCACACACACACGCGCACTAATCCCCCCCCCGCATACACTAACCTCCCAACACACAAAAAATGACCCCCCACACACACACTAAAACCCCGACACACTAACCCCCCTCACATACACTAACCCCCCCACACACACACCAATTCCCCCACACACACACTAACATCCCCACATACATTAACCCCCCCCCCCACATACTAACCCCCCTCACATACACTAACCCCCCCCCACATACTAACTCCCCTCACATACACTAACCCCCCCCCCACATACTAACCCCCCTCACATACACTAACACCCCACACACACTTAACCCCCACACACCCACTAACTCGCCCACACACACACTAACCCCCCCACACCCACTAACCCCCACACACACAAATTAACCCCGCACACACACAGGAGCCTCCCCAGACACACACACAAACTAACCCCCCTCACATACACTACCCCCCCCCACACACACACTAAAGCCCCCCCCCCCACGCACACACACACTAACCCCCCCAAACACACACACTAACCCCCACACACATTAACACATCCCCCACACCAACCCGGCCGGACTCACACACTAACCACCCAAAAACACACTAACCCTCCCAGACACACGCGATACCCCTCACCACACACAACCCCCCCCCCCCCCGCACACACACACTTATCCCCCCACATACATACACTAACCCTATACTCACACTGACCCCCCACACACACACTAAAACCCCACACACACAACCCCACACACAGAAACACTACCCCCCCCGCAGACACTAGCCCCCCCCACACACACAAAAAACCCCAACACACACGCACACTAACACCCCCCACACACACTAGTCCCTCCTCCACACATACTATTCCCCCCAACACAAACTAACACTCCCCACACAGACTAACTCTCCACTCACATATACAAACCATCCCCGCACACACACTAACCTCCCACAGACAAATTATCTCCCCCCCCACACACACACATTAAACTCCCCAACACACACACTCTAACACCCCGACACAAACACTAATCCCCCCCCCCACACAGACAGTAACACCTCCTCCCACACTCACTAGCCCACGCCCCACACATACTAAATCTCCCACACACACTAACACCCCCCCCAGGCATACACTAACCCCCCCCCCACACACACACACACTAACCACCCAAAAAACGCAACCTCCCTCCAGACACACTAACCCTCCCACGCATAGACAAACCCCCCACACACAGACCAGCCAACACAAAATTACTCCCCCACACAGACTAACCCCCCGACACACACACTAACCCCCCATACACACAAACTAACCCCCCATAGACACACAATAACCCCCCACCCCCACACACACACCCACTAACCCCCCGCCCACACACACTAATCCCCTCACACACTCATTAACCCCCCACACACACTAGCCCCCCAAACACACACTAACCCCCCCCCCCCACACACACACTACCCCCCCCCACACACACACACACTAACCCCCATACACACACACTAAACCCCCCCACACACACTAACCCTCAAACACATACTAATCCCCCAACACACACGAACCGCCCCAGACACACTAAGCCCCCCACACACACACTAACCCCCCAACACATACTAACCGCACCAGACACACTAAGCCCACCACACACACACTAACCCCCCAACACACACTAACCGCCCCAGACACACTGAGCCACCCATACACACTAACCCCCCACACACACTAAACCCGCCCACACACAGTAACCCACCCACACACACACAACAGCCCCCCACACACACACTAACCCCCCCACACACACTAAACCTCCACACACACACTAACAAACCCACACATACACAACAATCCCACCACACACACACTAAACCCCCCCACACACACACCCACCTACACATACACAACAACCCCTCACACACAAATAAACCCCCCACACACCCACTAACGACCCCACACACACACGCACACACATTAACCACCCACTAACCCCCCATCCACACACACACACTAACCACCCAAAACACACTAAACCCCAACACATACTAACCCCACACACACTAACCCCCCACCCACCGACACATAAACACACACAACTCCCCGCCCCACACACACACACTAACTCTCCCACAGGCCCACTAACACCCCCCCCCACACACACACACACTAACCCCCCAAAAAACTAACGGCCCCCACACACACGCTTATCTCCCACACACCCACTAACTCGCCCACACACACGCACTAACCCCCCCACACCCACTAACCCCCCCACACACAAACTAACCCCCCACAAACACACTAACCTCCCCCACACACACACTAACCACCACTCAGACACACACACAAACTAACCCACCTCACACAAACACTAACCTCCCCCCCACACACACAACCCCCCACAGACACACTCACACTAACCCCCACACACACACACTAACCCCCCCCCCACACACACACAACCCCCCCCCCCAGATCAACAGGCAGATTACCGACCCCCCCCAGACACACACACACAAACTAATCCCCCCACACACTAACCCACCTCACACACACACTAAGCCGCCCCACCCACACACTAACCCCCCATACACGCTAACCCCCCCAACACACACACACTACCCCCCCCCCCCGCCACACACTCTAACCCCCCAAACACACTATCCGCTCCACACACCCTCTACCTCACCTACACGGACACACAGTAACCCCCCCACACACTAACACTCCACACACACTAACCCCCCGCCACACACATACACACACTAACCACCCACACACACTTACCCCCACAAACTAACCCCCCCATACACACTAACCCCCACACACCAACTATCCCCCTACACACACTAACCCGCACAGACACTAACCCCCCCCCCCACACACACACTTACACCCCCCCCACACTAACACCCCCACACACACTAATCCCCCACACACTAACACCCAAACACACTAACCCTCCCAAACACACTAATCCCCACACACACACTAATCCTCCCACACACTAACCCCCCCCCCCCCACACACTAACCCCCCCCACACACACACTAACCCCCCCACACACACTAACCCCCACACACATTAACCCCCCCCACACACTAACCCCCCCACACACTAACCCCCCACACACACTAACCCACACACACACACTAACCCCCACACGCACTAACCCCCCCACACACACACTAACCCCCCACGCACACTAACCCCACCCCACTCACACTAACCCCCCACACACACTAACCCTCCCACACACTAACCCCCCTAAAACACTAACCCCCCCCACACACAGACTCCACACACACTAACCCCCACACACACTAACCCACAGACACACACTAACCCCTCAAAACACAAACACCCGCAACATACTACATCACCCCCACACACACTCTAACCCCCCCAGACACACTAAACTCCCCCCACACACACACTAATACCCCACACACACTAACCCCCCCCCACACACACTAACACCCCCATACACATATACTAACCCCCACCCCCATAGTCACTAACACCCCCGAACATATTAAGCCCCACACTCACGAACCCAACCACACGCACGCTAACGCCCCCCACACACACTCATGCCCCCTCACACACACTAACACACCCACACCCAACAACCCCCCACACACACACACTAACCCCCCAACACACTCTAACCCCGTCACACACAGACTAACCTCCGAGAACGCACACTATAAACCCCTCCACACACTCACTAACTCCCCAACACACACACTAAACCGCCCCACACACTAACACGCCACACATATTAACCACACCCACACACATACTAACCTTTACCACGCACACGTTACCTCCTCCCGCACGCACACACACTAATCCCCCCTGCACACACTAACCCACCCCCCCCATATACACACACTAAGCCCCCACAAACCTAACTCCCCGCACACACATACCAATCCACCCGAACGCACACTAACCCACACCACACACACAAACCCCCGACAACGCACACTCTAACCACCCCAACACTCAAACTAATCCCGCCCGACAAATACACTAACGCCCCCAACACAGACACAAACCTCCCCCACTCCCATACTAACACCCCCCGCACACAAACACTATTCCCCACCCCACACACACACTAACCCCTCCACACACACACCAACACCCACACTCACACACTAGCCCCCCCCGCACACACCACCACCCCCACTCACACACTAACCCCCACACGCACACAATAAACCCCCACACACAGACAAAACCCCCACACAAACCACTAAACCCACACACATACTAGTGCCCCCCAAACACTAACCGCCCCCCACACACACACACACACTACCCACACCACGCACACACACTAACCCCCCACGAACACTATACGCCCTCACCTAAAAACTAACCCCCCCACACACACACACACACTCCACACACACTAACCCCCCCCATACACACACACTAACCCATCCCACACACACACACTAACCCACCCCCACACACACTAACCCCCCACAAACAATAAATCCCCCGCCACATACACACACTAACCCCTCTTGACACACATAATAACCCGCCACACAAGGACATTAACTCCCGCCACACACACACGACCCCCCCACACACACACACTAACCGCCCCCACACACTGAAGCCCCCGACACACACACTACCCCCCCCACTCACACGCACTAACCCCCACAACAAACACAAACCCCCACCACACACAGCAACGCCGCCCAACAAACACACAAATCCCCCCCCCACACACACACAAAACTCCCCTCCCAAACACACCCCAACACCCCCAAGAAGACACAAAAGAACATCCCCCCACACACACAATCTACCCACCCAACATACACACACGAACATCCCCCCTACACACTAACCCCCCCCCCCACCACACACACACACACCAACCCCACCACACACAGACTAACTCCCCCACGCGTACACACGCTAACCTCCCCCTCCACACACACACACACACACACACACACACACACACATACTCTAACATCCCCCCACACACGCACTAAAACCCCACACAGACACACTCAGCCCCTCCACACAGACTAAACCCCACACACACTCGCCCCACACAAACACTAACGCCCCACACACTAACCCACACCCCACACACACAGTACCACCCTGCACACGCACTAACACCCCCTCGCCCATACTAAACACCCGCATACACATTTAAACCCCCCACATACACTAACCCACCCACGCAAACGAACCACCTCACACACATAAACCCACCCAATACACCCACACTAACCCACCCAACACACACTAACCCACGCAAACACACTAAACCCAACCCACACATACACACTTCCCCCACACACTCACACGCACAAACCCCCCCCCCCCCACACACACACACTATCCCCCCTCCACAAACACACACATCTACACCCACACACACAGTAAACCCCCACCCCACCTCTGTGCCTGTATATAGTTAACCGTTTACTTCTCAATAATCCCTGGGACTAGGGGACAGTCAGTGTGGCCTCGGGAGCCCCCAATTAAAAAGCTGTTTCAGAGACCTCTGTGCCTGTATATAGTTAACCACGTACTGCTCAATAATCCCTGGGAGCAGGGGACAGGCAGTGTGGCCTCGGGAGTCCCCAATTAAAAAGCTGTTTCAATTACATCTGTGCTGTGTATAGTAAACCATTTGCTGCACAATAATCCCTGGGAGCAGAGGACAGGCAGAGTGGTCCGGGAGACCACAATTAAAAAGCTGTTTCAGAGACCTCTGTGCCTGTATATAGTTAACCATTTACTTCTCAATAATCCCTGGAAGCAGGGGACAGACAGTGTGGTCCGGGAGCCCCCAATTAAAAAGCTGTTTCAGAGACCTCTGTGCCTGTATATAGTTAATCATTTACTTCTTCTCAATTAACCCCTTTCTTGTTATACAAGGAGCCTCTGCAGTGTTGCCTCAAACCACCACAGTTTCATGGTCACCATGACTGAGACGGGTTTTTAAATTCCGGATACAGAGAAGGTCAATGGAACTGTGACGTTTACAGCCCCTGACAGGACCATCCACAGCCTGGCGTCAGGCTCCAGGCCGTGCTGAAGGAGGCGACACCGTTCTGTAACCAGCTCCTTGTTATATCAGATTTGACAGGACCATCCACATCCTGGTGTCAGGCTCCAGGTCGTGCTGAAGGAGGTGACACCGTTCTGTAACCAGCTCCTTGTTATATCAGATTTGACAGGACCATCCACAGCCTGGTGTCAGGCTCCAGGCCGTGCTGAAGGAGGCGACACCGTTCTGTAACCAGCTCCTTGTTATATCAGATTTGACAGGACCATCCACAGCCTGGTGTCAGGCTCCAGGCCGTGCTGAAGGAGGTGGCACCGTTCTGTAACCAGCTCCTTGTTATATCAGATTTGACAGGACCATCCACAGCCTGGTGTCAGGCTCCAGGCTGTGCTGAAGGAGGTGACACCGTTCTGTAACCAGCTCCTTGTTATATCAGATTTGACAGGACCATCCACAGCCTGGTGTCAGGCTCCAGGCTGTGCTGAAGGAGGTGACACCGTTCTGTAACCAGCTCCTTGTTATATCAGATTTGACAGGACCATCCACAGCCTGGTGTCAGGCTCCAGGCTGTGCTGAAGGAGGTGACACCGTTCTGTAACCAGCTCCTTGTTATATCAGATTTGACAGGACTATCCACAGCCTGGTGTCAGGTTCCAGGCCGTGCTGAAGGAGGCGACACCGTTCTGTAACCAGCTCCTTGTTGTATCAGATTTGACAGGACCATCCACAGCCTGGTGTCAGGCTCCAGGCCGTGCTGAAGGACGCGACGCCGTTCTGTAACCAGCACCTTGTTATATCAGATTTGACAGGACCATCCACAGTCTGGTGTCAGGCTCCAGGCCGTGCTGAAGGAGGTGACACCGTTCTGTAACCAGCTCCTTGTTATATCAGATTTGACAGGACCATCCACAGCCTGGTGTCAGGCTCCAGGCCGTGCTGAAGGAGGTGACACCGTTCTGTAACCAGCTCCTTGTTATATCAGATTTGACAGGACCATCCACAGCCTGGTGTCAGGCTCCAGGCCGTGGTGAAGGAGGCGACACCGTTCTGTGTCCAGCTCCTTGTTGTATCAGATGTGCCAGATGCTCTGCTCCTGGGTTAGGTGTAGATTGTTAAAGTGTTCTTATAATTCCCCAAGATGCTGGCACAGAGACCTTCCTAGTCTCTCTTTCCAGCCTTTCCCCTCTCAGCTGACTTTGCTCCATTTGTTGGTCATGTTACAGACCCAGTTTCACAGTAACTGCAGTCGCCAGACCTCGCCCAGAGCTGGGTCAGCAAATCATCTGTTCTCACTGAATGTCTGCAGCAGCTCACAACACGACGTCCAGATACCGATCTGTATCCCCTCTACTAACTTCCCAATAACACAACCTCCAGAAACCCAACCACATCACCTCCACTAATGTCCCAATGACACAAACACTTCCTCATCACCTCCACTAACTCCCCAATAACTAAACGTCCTGAAACACATCCTCATCGCCTCCACTAACTCCCCAATAACATAACCTCCAGAAATACATTCACACCAGTTCCACGAACTTCACAATGCCACAACGTCCAAAACCCCATCCACATCTTATGTTCAGGCACAGGGGTAAATCGCCGGCTTTGAATGCAGACCAAGGTAGGCCAGGAACACGGTTCAATTCCCATAGCAACCTCCCCAAACAGGCGCCGGAATGTCTCGATTAGGGGCTTTACACAGTAATTTTGTTGAAAGCCTACTTGTGACAATAAGCGATTTTCATCACATCACCCCACCAACCTCCCAATAATACAACCTCCAGAAACCCATCGACATCACCTCCACTAACTTCCCAATAACACAACCTCCAGAAACCCATCGACATCACCTCCACTAACTTCCCAATAACACAACATCCAGAAACACATCCTCATCACCTCCACTAACTTCCCAATAACACAACCTCCAGAAACCCATCGACATCACCTCCACTAACTTCCCAATAACACAACCTCCAGAAACATATCCTTATTACCTCCACTAACTTCCCAATAACACAACATCCAGAAACACATTCACATCACCTCCACTAGCTCACCAATAACACAACCTCCAGAAACACATTCACATCACCTCTACTAACTTACTAATAACACAACCTCGTGAAAAACATCCTCTTCACCTCCACCAATTACCCAATAAAACAACCTCCGGAAACCCATCCACATCATCTCCACTCCGTTCCCAATCGCACAACATCCAGAAACCCAGCCACATCACCTCCACTAACTCCACAATAACACATCCTCCAGAAACATAACTAATTTGTCAGGGGGCTGGGAAGACGAGCTGTAGTCCAGAAGCCAGTGTCGAGAGTAGTGAGGTACTGAGGAGGGTGTCAAGGTCGCAGGAGTGTACCGGCAGACAGAAAGGTGGGTTGAAGTGTGTCTACTTCAATGCAAGGAGCATCCGGAATAAGGTAGGTGAACTTGGAGCGTGGATTGGTACTTGGGACTACGAAGTTGTGGCCATTACGGAGACATGGTTAGAACATGGACAGGAATGGTTGTTGGAAGTTCCGCGGTATAGATGTTTCAGTCAGAGTCGGGAAGGTTGTAAAATATGTGGATGGGTAGCATTGTTAAGCAAGGCTCGTTTAACGGCTGCAGAAAGGCAGTCTGAAGGGGATCTGCCTTATGGGGTCGAATTTTGAAATAGGAAAGGAGCGATCACGTTGTTAGGATTTTCTATAGACCCCCAAATAGTAATAGAGATGTGGAGGTGGAAATTGCAAAACAGATTGTGGATATGTGTGGAGTCTCAGGGTAGTTGTCATGGGTGACTTTAACATTCCAAATATTGATTGGTATCTCTATTGGTCGAACACTTCGGGTGGGGCAGTTTTTATACACTGTGTGCAGGAGGGTTTCCTGTTACAATGTGTGGATAGGCCGACAAGGGGGTGGGGGGCACATTGGATTTGGTACTGAGTAATGAACCGGGCCAAGTGTTAGATTTGTTTGTGGGAGAGCACTTTGGAGATAGTGACCACAATTCGGTGTCTTTCACTATTGCAATGGGTAGGGAGAGGGCCATACGACAGGGCAAGGTTTATAATTGGGGGAGGGGTAATTATGATGCGATCAGGCAAGAATTAGGGAGCATAAGATGGGAACAGAAATTGTCTGGGCAAGGGACATATGAAAAGTGGAGCTTGTTCAAGGAACAAAAACCAAAAAGTCCTTGATAGGTTTGTCCCTGTGTGGCAGGGAGGAAATGGCCGTTTGAGGGAACCATGGTTCACAAAAGAGGTTGAATGTCTTGTCAAGAGGAAAAAGGAAGCGTATGTAAGAATAAGAAAACAATGTTGAGTTGGGTCGCTTGAGGGTTACAAGGTAGCAAGGAATGAGCTAAATATAAGGGCGCAGGAGATCAAGGAGGGGGCATGGGAAGTCCTTGGTGGGTCGGATCAAGGAAAACCCCAAGGCCTTTTACTCTTATGTGAGAAATAAAAGAATGACCAGGGTGAGGTTAGGGCCAGTCAAGAACAGTAGTGGGGACTTGTGCATGGAGTCAGAAGAAATAGGAGAGGCGTTGAATGTATACTTTTCTTCAGTTTCCACAAAGGAGAGGGGCCATGTCTTTGAGGGTGAGAGTGTGATGCAGGCGGGTAGGCTGGAGGAAGTAGATGTTCTGAGGAAGGATGTATTAGCAATTGTGAAAAACCTGAGGGTCGACAAGTCCCCTGGGCCAGATGGGTTATACCCAAGGATTCTTTGGGAGGCAAGGGATGAGATTGCAGAGCCTTTGGCTTTGATCTTTGGGTCCTCGCTGTCCACGGGGATAGTGCCAGAGAACTGGTGCGTGGCGAATGTTGTTCCTCTGTTCAAGAAAGTGTATAAGAATGACCCTGGTAATTATAGGCCAGTTAGTCTTACTTCGGTGGTCGGGAATATAATGGAAAAGGTCCTGAAGGATAGGATTTATGACCATTTGGAAAGATGCAGCTTAATCCGGGATAGTCAACACGGATTTGTGAAGGGTAGGTCTTGCCTCACGCATTTGATTGAATTCTTTGAGGAGGTAACAAACTGTGTAGATAAAGGTAGAGCAGTTGATGTCGTATACATGGATTTTAGTCAGGCGTTTGATAAAGTTCCCCATGGTCGACTCATGAAGGAAGTAAGGAGGTGTGGGATAGAGGGAAATTTGGCCAATTGGATAAGTAACTGGCTGTCACATAGAAGACAGAGGGTGGTGGTGGATGGAACATTTTCAGACTGGAGACCAGTTACCAGCGGTGTACCTCAGGGATCAGTGCTGGGTACTCTGCTATTTGTGATTTCTATCAATGACTTGGAGGAGGGGGCTGAACGGTGGGTCAGTAAATTTGCTGATGACACCAAGATTGTTGGATTAGTGGATGAGGGGGGAGGGCTGTTGTTGGCTGCAAAGAGATATTGCTAGGATGCAGAGCTGGGGCGAAAAATGGCAGATGGAGTTTAACTCTGATAAGTGCGAGGTGATTCATTTTAGTAGAAAAAAATTGAATGTGGATTACAGGGTCAACGGCAGGGTTCTGAGGAATGTGCAGGGACAGAGAGATCTTGGGGTTCATGTCCACAGATCTCTGAAGGTTGCCACTCAAATGGATAGAGCCGTGAAGAAGTCTTCCAGTGTGTATAGCGTTTATGAACAGGTGGCTTGAGTTTAAGAGCCGCGGGGTTATGCTGCAATTATACATGGCCCTGGTGAGACCACATTGGGAGTACTGTGTGCAGTTCTGGTCTCCGCACTATAGGAAAGATGTGGAAGCATTGGAAAGGGTGAAAAGGAGATTTACCAGGATGCTGCCTGGTTTGCAGGATAGGTCTCATTAGGAAAGGTTGAGGGAGCTAGGGTGTTTCTTTTTCGAGCGGAGGAGGATGAGAGGCGACTTTAAAGAGGGTTATAAGATAATGAAGGGGATAGATAGAGTGGATGTTCAGAGACTATTTCCTCGGGTGGATGTAGCTGTTACAAGGGGGCATAACTATAAGATTCAGGGTGGGAGATATAAGATGGATGTCCGAGATACGTTCTCAAATCAGAGGGTGGTTAGAGTGTGGAATGGACTGCCTGCTGTGATAGTGGAGTCGGACACTTTAGGATCTTTAAAGCGGTTATTGGATAGGCACATGGAGTACACCAGAATGACAGGGAGTGGGATAGTTTGATCTTGGTTTCGGACAATGCTCGGCACAACATCGAGGGCCGAAGGGCCTGTTCTGTGCTGTACGGTTCTATGTTCTATGTTGTCATCACCTCCAATAACTTACTAATAACACAACCTCCAGAAACCCCTCCACAGCACTTCCACCAACTTCCCAATAACACAAACTCCACAAACACATCCACTTCACCCCCACTAACTTCCCAATATCACAACCTCTAGAAACACATCCACATCACCTCCACTAACGTCCCAATAACACAACCTCCAGAAACACATCCACATCACCTCCACTAACGTCCCAATAATACAACTTCCAGAAACACATTCACATCACCTCCACTAACTTACTAATAACACAACCTCGTGAAAAACATCCTCTTCACCTCCACCAATTACCCAATAAAACAACCTCCAGAAACCCATCCACATCATCTCCACTCCGTTCCCAATCACACAGCATCCAGAAACCCAGCCACATCACCTCCACTAACTCCACAATAACACAACCTCCAGAAACATAACTAATTTGTCAGGGGGCTGGGAAGACGAGCTGTAGTCCAGAAGCCAGTGTCGAGAGTAGTGAGGTACTGAGAATGGTGTCAAGGTCGCAGGAGTGTACCGGCAGACAGAAAGGTGGGTTGAAGTGTGTCTACTTCAATGCAAGGAGCATCCGGAATAAGGTAGGTGAACTTGGAGCGTGGATTGGTACTTGGGACTACGAAGTTGTGGCCATTACGGAGACATGGTTAGAACATGGACAGGAATGGTTGTTGGAAGTTCCGCGGTATAGATGTTTCAGTCAGAGTCGGGAAGGTTGTAAAATATGTGGATGGGTAGCATTGTTAAGCAAGGCTAGTTTAATGGCTGCAGAAAGGCAGTCTGAAGGGGATCTGCCTTATGGTTTTGGACAATGCTCGGCACAACATCGAGGGCCGAAGGGCCTGTTCTGTGCTGTACGGTTATATGTTCTATGTTGTCATCACCTCCAATAACTTACTAATAACACAACCTCCAGAAACCACTCCACAGCACTTCCACCAACATCCCAATAACACAAACTCCACAAACACATCCACTTCACCCCCACGAACTTCCCAATATCACAACTCTAGAAACCCATCCACAGCACCTCTACTAATTGCCCAATAACACATCCTTCAGAAACACATCCACAGATCCTCCACTAACCTCTCAATAACACAATTTCCAGAAACACAACCTCACCACCTCCGCTAACTCCCCTATATCACAACCTCTAGAAACAAATCCTCATTACCTCCACTAACTTCCCAATAACACAAACTTCGGCAACCCATCCTGATCACCTCCACCAACTCCCCAATAACACAACATCCAAAAACATACCTTCGTCACCCCCACTAACTTCCATATAACAAAGCCTCCAAAAACACATTCACACCACCTATACTGACCTCCCAATAACACAACCCCCAGAAACACATCCTCATCACCACCACTATCTACCCAATAACACAACCACGAGGAACCCATCCACATCACCTCCACTGACATCCGCAATAACACAACCTCCAGAAACACATCCCCATCACCTCCATTAACTTCCCAATAACACAACCTCCAGAAAACTATCCACATCACCTCCACCAAACATTCAATAACACAACCTCCAGAAACACATTCAAAGCACCTCCACTAACTTCCCAATAAGACAAACACGACAAACCCATCCACATCACCTCCACTAACTTCCTAATAACACTACCTCCAGAAACACATCCTCAACACCACCACTAACGTCCCAATACCACAACCACGTGGAACCCATCCACATCACCTCCACTAACTTTGCATTAACAATACCTCCAGAAACACATCCTCATCACCTCCACTAACTTACTAATAACACAACCTCGTGAAAAACATCCTCTTCACCTCCACCAATTACCCAATAAAACAACCTCCAGAAACCCATCCACATCATCTCCACTCCGTTCCCAATCACACAGCATCCAGAAACCCAGCCACATCACCTCCACTAACTCCACAATAACACAACCTCCAGAAACATAACTAATTTGTCAGGGGGCTGGGAAGACGAGCTGTAGTCCAGAAGCCAGTGTCGAGTGCAGTGAGGTACTGAGAATGGTGTCAAGGTCGCAGGAGTGTACCGGCAGACAGAAAGGTGGGTTGAAGTGTGTCTACTTCAATGCAAGGAGCATCCGGAATAAGGTAGGTGAACTTGGAGCGTGGATTGGTACTTGGGACTACGAAGTTGTGGCCATTACGGAGACATGGTTAGAACATGGACAGGAATGGTTGTTGGAAGTTCCGCGGTATAGATGTTTCAGTCAGAGTCGGGAAGGTTGTAAAATATGTGGATGGGTAGCATTGTTAAACAAGGCTAGTTTAACGGCTGCAGAAAGGCAGTCTGAAGGGGATCTGCCTTATGGTTTTGGACAATGCTCGGCACAACATCGAGGGCCGAAGGGCCTGTTCTGTGCTGTACGGTTATATGTTCTATGTTGTCATCACCTCCAATAACTTACTAATAACACAACCTCCAGAAACCACTCCACAGCACTTCCACCAACTTCCCAATAACACAAACTCCACAAACACATCCACTTCACCCCCACGAACTTCCCAATATCACAACTCTAGAAACCCATCCACAGCACCTCTACTAATTGCCCAATAACACATCCTTCAGAAACACATCCACAGATCCTCCACTAACCTCCCAATAACACAATTTCCAGAAACACAACCTCACCACCTCCGCTAACTCCCCTATATCACAACCTCTAGAAACAAATCCTCATTACCTCCACTAACTTCCCAATAACACAAACTTCGGCAACCCATCCTGATCACCTCCACCAACTCCCCAATAACACAACATCCAAAAACATACCTTCGTCACCCCCACTAACTTCCATATAACAAAGCCTCCAAAAACACATTCACACCACCTATACTGACCTCCCAATAACACAACCCCCAGAAACACATCCTCATCACCACCACTTCTACCCAATAACACAACCACGAGGAACCCATCCACATCACCTCCACTGACATCCGCAATAACACAACCTCCAGAAACACATCCCCATCACCTCCATTAACTTCCCAATAACACAACCTCCAGAAAACTATCCACATCACCTCCACCAAACATTCAATAACACAACCTCCAGAAACACATTCAAAGCACCTCCACTAACTTCCCAATAAGACAAACACGACAAACCCATCCACATCACCTCCACTAACTTCCTAATAACACTACCTCCAGAAACACATCCTCAACACCACCACTAACGTCCCAATACCACAACCACGTGGAACCCATCCACATCACCTCCACTAACTTTGCATTAACAATACCTCCAGAAACACATCCTCATCACCTCCACTAACTATCCAATAACACAACCTCCGCAAACACATCCACATCACCCCCTCTAACATCCCAATATCACAACCACCAGAAACACATCCACATCGCTTCTACTAACGCCCCAATAACACAACTTCCATTAATACATCCTCATCACACCCGCTGTCTTCCCAATATGACAACTTCCACAAACATATTCACAACACCTCCACTAACTCATCAATAGCACAACCTCCAGAAACCCATCCTCATCACCTCCACTAACTTCCCAATAACACAACCTCCAGAAACACATCCACATCACCTCCACTAACGTCCCAATCACACAACCTCCAGAAACGCATCCTCATCACCTCCACTAACTTCCCAATAACACAACCTCCAGAAACGCATCCTCATCACCTCCACTGACTTCCCAATAACACAATCTCCAGAAACACATCCTGATTACCCCACTAACTTCCCCAAAACACAAACTCCAGAACACCATCCACATCACCTCCACTAACTTCCCAAAAACACTACCTCCAGAAACACATCCTCATCACCTTCACGAACTTCCAAAAGCAGAAACTTCAGCAACCCATCCTCATCACCGCCACTAACTCCTCGATAACACAACCTCCAGAAACCCATCCACATCACCTCCACTAAATACCCCAAAACGCAAACTCCAGAAACACATTCACATCATCTCCACTTACTCCCCAATTACACAACATCCAGAAACACATCCACATCACCAACTCTAATTCCACAATAACACAACCTCCAGAAAGACATCCTCATGGCCACCATTAACTCCCCAATAACACAACCTTCAGAAAACTATCCACATCACCTCCATCAAACATTCAATAACACAACCTCCAGAAACACATGCACATCACCTCCACTAATTTGGCAATAACACTACCTCCAGAAACACATCCTCCTCACCTCCCGTAACTTCCCAATAACACTACCTCCAGAAACACAACCTCATCACCTCCAGTAGCTACCCAATAACACAACCACCAGAAACACATTCACATCACCACTACGAACTCCCGAAGAACACAACTTCCATAAATACATGCTCATCAGCCCCACTATCTTCTCAATATCAAAACCTCCACAAACATATTCACATCACCTCCACTAACTTCCCAATAACACAACATCGAGGCACACATCCACATCACCTTCACTAACTCCCCAATAACACAACATCCAGAATCACATCCAAAACACCTCCACTAATTTCCCAACACCAAAACATTCAGAAACCCATCCAGATCAGCTGAATTACACAACCTCCACAAACACATTCACATCACCATCACTTACTTCCCAACAATACATACTCCTGAAACACATCCTCATCACCTCCACTAACTCCCCAATAACACAACCTCCAGAAACACCTACACTAACTCCCCAAAACACAAACTCCAGAAACCCATCCACATCACCTCCACTAACCTCCCAATAACACAACCACCAGAAAAAAATCCTCATCACCTCCACTAACCTCCGAATACCACAACCTCCAGAAACCCATCCTCATCACCTCCACTACCTTCCCATTAACACAACCTCCAGAAACCCATTCACATCACCTCCACTAACTCCCCAATAACACAACCTCCAGAAACAGATCCACATCACCTCCACTAACTTCCCAATAACACAACCTCCAGAAACCCACCCTAATCACCTCCACTAACTTCCCAATAACACATCCTCCAGAAACCCATCCACATCACAATGATCTTTAAGAACATAAGAACTAGGAGCAGGAATAAGCCATTTGGCCCTCGAACCTGCTCCGCCATTCAATGAGATCATGGCTGATCTTTTGTGGACTCAGCTCCACTTTCCGGCCCGAACACCATAACCCTTAATCCCTTTATTCTTCAAAAAACTATCTATCTTTATCTTACAAACATTTAATGAAGGAGCCTCAACTGCTTCACTGGGCAAGGAATGCCATAGATTCACAACCCTTTGGGTGAAGAGGTTGCTTCTAAATTCAGTTCTAAATCTACTTCCCCTTATTTCACCCTCCAGTGGAAGCAACCTGGCCGCATCTATCCAATCTATTACTTTCATAATTTTATATTTTTCTGTAAGATCCCCCCTCATCCTTCTAAATTCCAACGAGTACAGTCCCAGTCTACTGAACCTCTCCTCGTAATCCAACCCCTTCAGCTCTGGGATTATTTTTGCTTTACCACCTATCTTAGTGTCGTCTGTAAACTTTGACACATTGCCCTTGGTCGACAACTCCAAATCATCTATGTAAATTGTGAACAGTTGTGGGCCCAACACTAATCCCTGAGGGACACCACTAGCTACTGATTGCAAACCAGCGAAACACCCATTCATCCCCACTTTTTGCCTTCTATTAATCAACCAATCCACTATCCATGCTACTACTTTCCCCTTAATGCCATGCATCTTTATCTTATGCAGCAACCTTTTGTGTGGCACCAAGGTCAAAGGCTTTCTTGAAATCCAGATATACCACATCCATTGGCTCCCCGTTATCTACCGCAGTGGTAATGCGCTCAAAAAAATCCACTAATTTAGTTATGCACGACCTGCCTTTTATGAACCCATGCTGCGTCTGCCCAATGGGACAATTTCCATCCAGATGCCTCGCTATTTCTTCCTTGATGATAGATTCCAGCATCTTCCCTACTACCGAAGTTAAGTTCACTGGCCTAAAATTATCCGCTTTCTGCCTACCTCCTTTTTTAAACAGTGGTGTCACGTTTGCGAATTTCGAATCCGCCGGGACCACCCCAGAGTTTAGTGAATTTTGGTAAATTATCACTAGTGCATTTGCAATTTCCCTAACCATCTCTTTTAGCACTCTGGGATGCATTCCATCAGGCCCAGGAGACTTGTCTACCTTTAGCCCCATTAGCTTGCCCATCACTAACTTCTTACTGGTAACAATCATCTCAAGGTCCTCACATGTCATAGCCTCATTTCAATCAGTCACTGGCATGTTATTTTTGTCTTCCACTGCGAAGACCGACCCAAAAAACCTGTTCAGTTCCTCAGCCATTTCTTCATCTCCCTTCTCATCCTCTAAAGAGCCAGTATTTACCTTACTACTCTTTTTTGTCTTATATATTTGTAGAAACGTTTACTATCTGTTTTTATATTCTGAGCAAGGTTACTCTCATAATCTATGTCACTCTTCTTTACAGCTTTTTTAGTAGCTTTCTGATGCTCCCTAAAGATTTCCCAGTCCTCGAGTCTCCCACTGATCTTTGCTACTTTGTATGCTTTTTCCTTCAATTTGATACACTCCCTGATTTCCTTAGATATCCACGGTCGATTTCCCTTCTTTCTAACATCCTTCCTTTTTGTTGGTATAAACCTTTGCTGAGCACTGTTAAAAATCACTTGGAAGGTTCTCCACTGGTCCTCAACTGTTTCATCATAAAGTCTTTGCTCCCAGTCTACCTTAGCTCGCTCTTCTCTCATCCCATTGTAATCTCCTTTGTTTAAGCACAAAACACTAGTGTTTGATTTTACCTTCTCACCCTCCATCTGTATTTTAAATTCCACCATATTGTGATCGCTTCTTCCGAGAGGATCCCTATCTATGAGATCATTAATCAATCCGGTCTCATTACACAGGGCCAGATGTAGGACCGCCTGTTCCCTTGTAGGTTCCATTACATACTGTTCTAGGAAACTATCGCGGATACATTCTATAAACTCCTCCTCAAGGCTGCCTTGACTGACCTGGTTAAACCAATCGACATGTAGATTAAAATCCCCCATGATTACTGCTGTACCATTTCTACATGCATCAGTTATTTCTTTGTTTATTTCCTGCCCCACCATAATGTTACTATTTGGTGGCCTATAGACTACTCCTATCAGTGACTTTTTCGCCTTACTATTCCTGATTTCCACCCAAATAAATTCAACCTTATCCTCCATAACACTGATGTCATTCCTTACTCTTGCCCGGATGTCATCCTTAAATAACAGAGCTACACCACCTCTGATACTATCCACTCTGTCCTTCCGAATAGTTTTATACCCTTCGATATTTAACTCACAGTCGTGACCATCCTTTAACCATGTTTCAGTAACGGCCACTAAATCATAGTCGTTCACGATAATTTGGCAATCAACTCATTTCCCTTATTCCGAATACTACGAGCATTCAGGTAAAGTACACTTATGTTGGCTGTTTTTACCTCTGTTCTGAATCTTAAAACCTCGATCAGTAACCTCTCCTAAGTTATAATTCCTCTTAACTTTTCTCCTAATTTTCCTTGTCGTCGAACCCATATCTTCATGTAACAACCTGCCGCGTCGCTTACCATTCATGTTTTCACTTCCCGTTTCATTCCTTTTAGTATTCCTGGTCCTATTCACTGAGCTCCCCTCAGTCACTGTACCTTGTACTGTCGCCCTTTTTGCTTTTTGACTATGGCTCCTCTGCCTTACACTTTCCCCCTCACTGCCTTTTGCTTCTGACGCTATTTTACTAACTTCCGACTTCCTGCATCGGTTTCCATCACCCTGCCACATTAGTTCCAACCCCCCCCCCCCCCCACAACAGCTCTGGCAAACACCTTTTGGACGCAATAAGACAACCTCCAGAAACACATGCATATCACCTCCACTAACGCGCCAATAATATAACCTCCAGATACACATCCACATCACCTCCTCTAACTTCCCAATAACACAATCTCCAGAAATACACCCTCATCACCTCCACTAACTACCCAATAACACAATCTCCAGAAAAACATCCACATCACCTCCACTAACTATCCAAGAACACAACCTCCAGAAACCCATCCACAGCAGCTCCACTACCCTCCCAATAACACAACCTCCAGAAATCCATCATCATCACCTCCAATAACTTCCCAACAACACAATCTACATAAAGACATCCTCATCACCTCCAATAACTTCCCAATAGCAGAACCTACAGAAACACATCCAGAGAACAGCCACTGTTTCCAGTAGGGACTGGTTCCAGTCGGGACTGGTTTGCACAGGGCTACATCGCTGGCTTTGAAAGCAGACCAAGCAGGCCAGCAGCACGGTTCAATTCCCGTCCCAGCCTCCCCGAACAGTCGCCGTAATGGGGCGACTAGGGGCTTTCACAGTAACTTCATTTGAAGCCTACTTGTGACAATAAGCGATTTTCAATTTTCCTTTTCATTTCAATAACACAACCTCCAGAAACACTTTCACAGCACCTCCACTATCTACCCAATAACAAAACCTCCAAAAACACATCCACAGCACCCCCACCAACCTCCCAATAACACAGCCTTGGTAACCACATCCTCATCACCTGCACTAAACTTCCAATAATACAATCTCAAGAAACCCAACCACAGCAACTCCACTAAATTCCCAATAACACAACCTCCAGAAACAATTCCACGTCACCTCCACTAACTTCCCAATAACACAACCTCCAGAAAACCCTTCCTCACGACCTCCAGTAACTTCCCAATAACACAACCTCCAGAAACACATCCACATCACCTCCACTAAGTTCCCAATAACACAACCTCCAGAAACACATCCTCAACACCAACACTAACTTCCCAATTAGAAAACATCGACAAACCCAACCACAACATCCCCAATATCTTCCAAATAACACAACCTCCAGAAACACATCCACAGCAACTACACTAAACTCCCAATAAGTTAACCTCCAGAAACGCATCAACATCACCTCCACTAACGTCCCAATAACACAACCACCAGAAACCCGTTCTCATCACCTCTGTGTTTTGCTCTGAGTGCTGAATTTGGTGGATTTGAGTGCTATAGTAAGTGTTTGGTGACCGATGGAGTTAGGCGAGGAGGGAGTAAGCTGCTCCTTTCATTTTGTTTCCGACATTTCCGCAAAGAGTGAGAAGAGAGCCAGGAGTTTACAGAAAGTGTAGCTGACTGGGAGCAGAGTCGGAGAGTGGAGATCTAGTTAGTCCACACAGCAGCTATATTCTGTCAGGTAAGAGGGGATGGAGGCTAGGCCAGTTGCATGCTCCTCCTGTAGGATGTGGGTGGTGAGGGATACCACCGGTGTCCCCGCTGACTATACCTGTGGGAAGTGCACCCAACTTCAGCTCCTCAAAGACCGTGTTAGGGAACTGGAGCTGAAGCTGGATGAACTTCGGATCATCCGGGAGGCAGAGGGGGTGATTGAGAAGAGTTACAGGGAGGTAACCACACCCAAGGTACAGGACAAGAATAGCTGGGTTACAGTCAGGGGCAAAAAAACAAACAGGCAGACAGTGCAGGGATCCCTCGTGGCCGTTCCCCTTCAAAACAAGTATACCGTTTTGGATGCTGTTGGGAGGGGGGGGGGGATGACATACCGGGGGAAGGCCCTAGCGGCCAGGTCTCTGGCACTGAGTCTGGCCCTGGGGCTCAGAAAGGAAGGGGGGAGAATAGAAAAGCAATAGTTGTAGGAGATTCAATGGTTAGGGGAATAGATAGGAAATTCTGTGGTCGCGAGCGAGACTCCAGGAAGGTATGGTGCCTCCCGGGTGGCAGGGCCAGGGATGTCTCGGATCGTGTCTTCAGGATCCTTAATGGGAGGGGGAGCAGCCAGAAGTTGTGGTGCACATTGGTACCAACAACGTAGGTAGGAAAAGGGGTGTGGAGGTAATAAACACGTTTAGGGAGTTAGGCTGGAAGTTAAATGCCAGGACAGACAGAGTTGTCATCTCTGGTTTGTTGCCGGTGCCACGTGATAGCGAGGCTAGGAATAGGGAGAGAGTGCTGCTGAACACGTGGCTGGAGGAATGGTGTAGGAGGGAGGGCTTCAGGTATTTGGATAATTGGAGCGCATTCTGGGGAAGGTGGGACCTGTACAAGCAGGACGGGTTGCATCTGAACCAAAGGGGCACCAATATCCTGGGAGGGAGGTTTTCTAGTACTCTTCGGGAGGGTTTAAACTAATTTGGCAGGGGAATGGGAACCGGATTTGTAGTCCAGCAACTAAGGTAGCCGATATTCAGGACTCCAAAGCGTGTAATGAGGCAATGGGGAAGGGAACACTGACAAAGGAGAGTACTTGCAGGCACGGAGATGGTTGAAGTGTGTATACTTCAACGCAAGAAGCATCAGGAATAAGGTGGGTGAACTTAAGGCATGGATCGGTACTTGGGACTACGATGCGGTGGCCATCACGGAAACTTGGCTAGAAGAGGGGCAGAAATGGTTGTTGGAGGTCCCTGGTTATCGATGATTCAATAAGATTAGGGAGGGTGGCAAAAGAGGTGGGAGGGTGGCATTGTTAATTAGAGATAGTATAACAGCTGCTGAAAGGCAGTTCGAGGAGTTTCACCCTACTGAGGTAGTTTAGGTTGAAGTCAGAAATAGGAAAGGAGCAGTCTCCTTGTTAGGAGTTTTCTATAGGCCCCCCAATAGTAGCAGAGATGTGGAGGAACAGATTGGGAAACAGATTTTGGAAAGGTGCAGAAGTCATAGGGTGGTAGTCATGGGCGACTTTAACTTCCCAAATATTGAGTGGAAACTCTTTAGATCAAATAGTTTGGATGGGGTGGTGTTTGTGCAGTGTGTCCAGGAAGCTTTTCTAACACAGTATGTAGATTGTCCGACCAGAGGAGGGGCAATATTGGATTTAGTACTTGGTAATGAACCAGGGCAAGTGATAGATTTGTTAGTGGGGGAGCATTTTGGAGATACTGACCACAATTCTGTGACTTTCACTTTAGTAATGGAGAGGGATAGGTGCGTGCAACAGGGCAAGGTTTACAATTGGGGGAAGGGTAAATACGATGTTGTCAGACAAGAATTGAAGTGCATAATTTGGGAACATAGGCTGTCAGGGATGGACACAAGTGAAATGTGGAACTTGTTCAACGAACAGGTACTACGTGTCCTTGATATGTATGTCCCTGTCAGGCAGCGAAGAGATGGTCGAGTGAGGGAATAAGAGGTTGAATGTCTTGTTTAGAGGAAAAATGAGACTTATGTAAGGCTGAGGAAACAAGGTTCAGACAGGGCATTGGAGGGATACAAGATAGCCAGGAGGGATCTGAAGAACGGGATTAGGAGAGCTAAGAGAGGGCATGAACAATCTTTGGCGGGTAGGATCAAGGAAAACCCCAAGGCCTTTTACACATATGTGAGAAATATGAGAATGACTAGAGCGAGGGTAGGTCCGATCAAGGACAGTAGCGGGAGATTGTGCATTGAGTCTGAAGAGCTAGGAGAGGTCTTGAACGAGTACATTTATTCTGTATTTACAAATGACAGGGGCGATATTGTTGGAGAGGACAGTGTGAAACAGACTGGTAAGCTCAAGGAAATACTTGTAAATAAGGAAGATGTGTTGGGCATTTTGAAAAACTTGAGGATAGACAAGTCCCCCGGGCCTGACGGGATATATCCAAGGATTATATGGGAAGCAAGAGATGAAATTGCAGAGCAGTTGGCAATGATCTTTTCGCCCTCACTGTCAACAGGGGTGGTACCAGGGGATTGGAGAGTGGCGAATGTCGTGCCCCTGTTCAGAAAAGGGACTAGGGATAACCCTGGGAATTACAGGCCAGTTAGTCTTACTTCGGTGGTAGGCAAAGTAATGGAAAGGGTACTGAAGTATAGGATTTCTGAGCATCTGGAAAGACACTGCTTGATTAGGGATAGTCAGCACGGATTTGTGAGGGGTAGGTCTTGCCTTACAAGTCTTATTGAATTCTTTTAGGAGGTGACCAAGCATGTGGATGAAGGTAAAGCAGTGGATGCAGTGTACATGGATTTTAGTAAGGCATTTGATAAGGTTCCCCATGGTAGGCTTCTGCAGAAAGTAAGGAGGCATGGGATAGTGGGAAATCTGGCCAGTTGGATAACGAACTGGCTAACCGATAGAAGTCAGAGAGTGGTGGTGGATGGCAAATATTCAGCCTGGATCCCAGTTACAAGTGGCGTACCGCAGGGATCACGTCTGGGTCCTCTGCTGTTTGTAATTTTCATTAATGACATGGATGAGGGAGTTGAAGGGTGGGTCAGTAAATTTGCAGGCGATACGAAGCTTGGTGGAGTTGTGGATAGTGAGGAGGGCTGTTGTCTGCTGCAAAGAGACATAGATAGGTTGCAGAGCTGGGCTGAGAAGTGGCAGATGGAGATTTACCCTGAAAAGTAAGAGGTTGTCTATTTTGAAAGGACAAATATGAATACGGAATGCAGGGTTAACGGTAGAGTTCTTGGCAATGTGGAGGAGCAGATAGATCTTGGGGTCTATGTTCATACATCTTTGAAAGTTGCCACTCAAGTGGATAGAGCTGTGAAGAAGGCCTATGGTGTGCTAGCGTTCATTAACAGAGGGATTGAATTTAAGAGCCGTGAGCTGATGATGCAGCTGTACAAAACTTTGGTAAGGCCACATTTGGAGTACCGTGTACAGTTCTGGTCGCCTCATTTTAGGAAGGATGTGGCAGCTTTGGAAAAGGTGCAAAGGAGATTTACCAGGATGTTGCCTGGAATGGAGAGTAGGTCTTACGACGAAAGGTTGTGGGTGCTAGCCTTTTCTCATTGGAACGGAGAAGGATGAGGGGCGACTTGATAGAGGTTTATGAGATGATCAGGGGAATAGATAGAGTAGACAGTCAGAGACTTTTTCCCTGGGTGGAACAAACCATTACAAGGGGACATAAATTTAAGGTGAATGGTGGAAGATATAGGGGGGATGTCAGAGGTAGGTTCTTTACCTAGAGAGTAGTGGGGGCATGCATGGAATGCACTGCCTGTGGAAGTAGTTGAGTCGGAAACAATTAGGGACCTTCAAGCAGCTATTGTATAGGTACATGGATTACGGTAAAATGATATAGTGTGGTTTTATTTGTTCTTAAGGGCAGCACGGTAGCATTGTGGATAGCACAATTGCTTCACAGCTCCAGGGTCTCAGGTTCGATTCCGGCTTGGGCACTGTCTGTGCGGAGTCTGCACATCCTCCCCGTGTGTGCGTGGGATTCCTCCGGGTGCTCCGGTTTCCTCCCACAGTCCAAAGATGTGCAGGTTAGGTGGATTGGCCATGATAAATTGCCCTTAGTGTCTAAAGTTGCCCTTGGTGTTGGGTGGAGGTGTTGTGTTTCGGTAGGGTGCTCTTTCCAAGAGCCGGTGCAGACTCAAAGATGCAGACTTCTGAACTGTAAATTCAATTATAATCTAGGATAAAGGTTCGGCACAACATCGTGGGCCGAAAGGGCTGTTCACTGCTGTATATTTTCTTCGTTCTATGTTCTACATCCACTAACCCCTCAATAACACACCCTCCAGAAACACATCCACATCACCTCCACTAACCTCGTAATAACACAATCTCCAGAAACCCATCCACAGTACCCCCACTCGCTTCCTGATAGCACAACCTCCAGAATGTCACTCAAAGCACCGCCACTAACTTCCCAGTAACAAAATCTCCAGAAACCCATCCACAGCGCCTCCACTGTGAATAACATACCTTCCAGAAACTCATCCTTATGAATTCCACTAACTTCGCAATAACACAACCTCGAGAAAACCATCCTCATCAACTCCACTAAACTCCCAATAACACAATCTCAAGAAACCCAACCACAACACCCCCAATAACTTCCAAATAACACAACCTCCAGAAACACATCCACAGCAACTACACTAAACTCCCAATAACTCAACCTCCAGAAACACATCCTCATCACCTCCACTAACTTCCCAATAACACAAACTCCAGAAACACATCCTCATCACCTCCACTAACTTCCCAATAACACAACCTCCAGAAACACATCCTCATCACCTCCACTAACCTCCCAATAACACAACCTCCAAAAACACATCCTTATCACCTCCAGGAACTCCCCAATAACACAATCTCCCG
Source organism: Scyliorhinus torazame (assembly GCF_047496885.1). Lineage (NCBI taxonomy): Eukaryota > Metazoa > Chordata > Chondrichthyes > Carcharhiniformes > Scyliorhinidae > Scyliorhinus > Scyliorhinus torazame. Next base: position 125,188,654 of record NC_092726.1, on the reverse strand, counting down.
AAACACATCCACAGCCCCTCCACTAACTTCCCAATAACACAACCTCCAAAAACCCATCCACATCACCTCCACTAACTCCCCAATAACACAACCTCCACAGACCTATCCACAGCACCTCCACCGTCTTTCCAATAATATAACTGGACATGGAATGAAAATTTACTGTTTTCCCATTTGTTGTAAATGGGATAAATGTTGTGCGTGAGACTGTGGAGAATTACAATCACAGAATGAGAACATTGCTATTGAGAGCTGCATGATTGGGAACCAACGTAGCTCAGTGGGCAGAGGGGTGGTACGTGACTAGTATTGAGTGTGGGTTAGGATATGGACAGCAGAGTTGGGGGTGATCTGTGCTTCATGAAAATTTGTAACAGCAATTGGGTGACTAGAATTTAACCATTTAATCGCAATACTCCAATCTGGATTTGACACAGACACAGATGATGGATTATTCTGCAGCTGTGATGAGGGGATGGCAAGTGGGCAGGATTGGGAATAGAAAGAACATCTGGCTATAAATAATTTCAGTGTCAAAGGGATCGCGGAGATTGTGACGCCAGTCTCCGATTTCAGCCAGAGAGCGGTGTGTGGATACTGGATAGGGACTGAGATTCTTGACTGGAACTGAAGAACATGCATTCAATCTTTCCAAGACGGAAATGTCCAGATCAATAATACACTTAAAGTAGTTTATACAATGAACAACTGGATAGTGAGACTTACCAGGGACACCGACAACAGCCAGGAGGGGATAATAACCCGCCTGAATTATATAGAGTACATCTTCCATCCAATCTGGTGAAAGGAAAGGATCTCGAGTAATCCAATAAAGACCCCAGGATAAACGCCTGTCCATTGCTGTAACGTCCCAGTGGTTACTTCCCAGATTCTGCTCCATTGCTGTAACGTTCCTGTGGGTAGTTCCCAGATTCTGATCCATTGCTGTAACGTTTCTGTGGGTAGTTCCCAGATTCTGATCCATTGCTGTAACGTTCCTGTGGGTAGTGCCCAGATTCTGACCCATTGCTGTAACGTTCCTGTGGGGAGTTCCCAGATCCTGCTCCCTCCTCTCGGTCTCTGTGGAGCCGCTGATCACTGGCAGTGTTGGAATTGACGCTCCCGCTGACTGTTTGGGATAACACAGAGAAAGGAATCGCTTATTAATAGCAGAGAGACACCCTCCAGCGACACGCTTAGATCCATAGAGACTGACATTAATCACAGTCACTAAACAAACAGGCTCAGTTAACCCCATTCAATCCAATACTTTTTAGATCACAATGAAATAGAAGATTAGCCTGGTCTGGATTGGCTGTGTGACAGTGACTGAGGGATGCAGTGGGGAAATAGTGGACACACTGACCCTGATACTCAATCCTCATTGATATCTGAGTGGTTCCAGGGGACAGGGGCATTTTCAATGTCCCATCCTGTTTATAAAAGGAGAGAGAGAGATAAACCCTAGAGTGACAGAGCAGTCAGTATAATGTTAGTCACCAGGACATCTCTCTCTATATATATCTCTCTGTATCTCTCTCTGTATCTCTCCCTGTATCATTCTCTGTCTCACTCTCTCTGTCTCCCTCTGTCTCTTTCTGTTTCTCTCTGCCTCTCCCGCTCGGTCTCTCCCTCTGTATCTCTCTCTCTCTATCTCTCTCTCTGTCTCTGTATCTCTCTGCCTCTGCATCTCTCTGTCTCTGTATCTCTCTGTCTCTGTATCTTTCTGTCTCTGCATCTCTCTGTCTCTGTATCTCTCTGTCTCTGTATCTCTCTGTCTCTGCATCTCTCTGTCTCTGCATCTCTCTGTCTCTGTATCTCTCTGTCTCTGTATCTCTCTGTCTCTGTGTCTCTCTGACTCTGTATCTCTCTGTCTCTGTATCTCTCTGTCTCTGCATCTCTCTGTCTCTGCATCTCTGTCTCTGTGTCTCTCTGTCTCTGTATCTCTCTGTCTCATTATCTCTCTGTCTCATTATCTCTCTGTCTCTGCAACTCTCTGTCTCTGTATCTCTGTCTCTGAACTTCTGTCTCTGCATCTCTCTGTCTCTGTATCTCTCTGTCTCTTCATCTCTCTGTCTCTGAATCTCTCTTTCTCTGAATCTCTCTGTCTCTTCATCTCTCTCTCTGTATCTCTCTGTATCTGTATCTCTCTGTCTCTGTATCTCCCTGTCTCTGCATCTCTCTGTCTCTGCATCTCTCTGTCTCTGTGTCTCTCTATCTCTGTATCTCTCTGTCTCATTATCTCTCTGCCCCTGTATCTCTCTGTCTCTGAGTCTCTCGGTCTCTGTATCTCTCTGTCTCTTAACTCTCTGTCTCTGTATCTCAATCTGTATCTGTCACTATCTCTCTCTGGCTCTCGCTGTATCTCTCTCTCTGTGTATCTCCCTCTGTATCTCTCTCTGTATTTCGCTCTATATCTCTCTCTGTATCTCGAAGTATCTCTCTGTCTCTGTATCACTCTCTCTATCTTTCACTGTATCTCGCTGATTATCACTCTTTGTAGCTCTCTCTATATCTATCTCTCTATCTTTCTCTGTATATCTCTCTATAGCTATCTCTCTGTATCTCTCTCTGTATCTCACTCTGTATCTCTCTGTATCTTCCTCTGCATCTCTCTCTGCATCTCTCTCTGTGTCTGTCTCTGTATCTCTCTGTCTCGCTCTCTCTCTGTATCTCTCTTTCTCTGCGTATCTCTCTCTGTATCTCTGTCTATCTCTCTCTGTATCTCTCTCTGTATCTCTCTCTGCATCTCTCTCTGCATCTCTCTCTGTATCTCTCTCTGTATCTCTCTCTCTCGATCCCTCTCTCTCTATCTCTATATGTATCTCTCTCTCTGTATCTCTCTCTGTACCTCACTCTGTATCTCTCTCTGTATCTCTCTCTGCATCTCTCTCTGCATCGCTCTCTGTGTCTCTCTCTGTATCTCTCTCTGTGTCTCTCTCTGTATCTCTCTGTATCTCTCTTTCTCTGCGCATCTCTCTCTGTATCTCTGTCTATCTCTCTCTGTCTTTCTCTCTGTGTATCTCTCTGTATCTCTCTGTCTCTCTCTCTCTCTGTATCTCTCTTTCTCTGCGTATCTCTCTCTGCATCTCTGTCTATCTCTCTCTGTATCTCTCTCTGTATCTCTCTCTGCATCTCTCTCTGCATCTCTCTCTGTATCTCTCTCTGTATCTCTCTCTGCATCTCTCTCTGTATCTCTCTCTGTATCTCTCTCTGTATCTCTCTCTCTGTATCTCTCTCTCTCTATCTCTCTATGTATCTCTTTCTCTCGGTATCTCTCTCTGTATCTCTCTGCCTATATATCTCTCTCTGTAGCTCTCTTTGTACCTTTCTCTGTGTCTCTCACTGTATCTCGCATTGCGTCTCTCTCTGTCCCTCTCTGTATCTCTCTCTGTATCTCTCTCTCTGTATCTCTCTCTGTATCTCTCTCTGTATCTCACTCTCTGCATCTCTCTCTGCATCTCTCTCTGTAACTCTCTCTGTATCTCGCTCTGTATCTCTCTCTGTATCTCTCTCTGTATCTTTCTCTCTCTATCCCTCTCTCTCTATCTCTCTATGTATCTCTCTCTCTGTCTCTCTCTCCGTATCTCTCTGTATCACCTTCTGTACCTCTCCCCCTGTATCTCTCTCTCTATCTCTCTCTGTATCTCTCTCTGTATCTTTCTTTCTCCATCCCTCTCTCTCTATCTCTCTCTCTGTCTCTCTCTCTGTATCTCTCTGTATCACCTTCTGTAGATCTCCCTGTATCTCTCTCTCTCTATCTCTCTATGTATCTCTTTCTCTCTCTATGTCTCTCTGTATCTCTCTCTGAATCTCCCACTGTACATCTCTCTGTATTTCTCTCTCGCTGTTTCTCTCTCTGTATCTCTCGCTCTCTCTCTTTATCTCTCTCTCTATCTCACTATGTATTTCTCTCTCTCTGTCTGTATCTCTCTCTGTTTCTCTCTCTGTATCTCCCTCTGTATCTCCCTCTGTACCTCTCGCTCTGTATCACTCTCTGTATCTCTCTCTGTATCTCTCTCTGTATCTCTCTCTGTATGTCTCTCTGTATCTCTCCCTGTATCTCTCTCTGTACGTCTCACTCTGTACCTCTCTCTCTGTATCTCTCTCTGTATTTCTCTCTTTATCTCTCTCTGTATCTCTCTCTCTCTCCGTATCTCTCTCTGTATCTCTCTCTGTATCTCCCTCTCTCTGTGTCTCATTGTGTATCTCTCTATATATCTCTTTGTGTTTATATCTGGAACTCTCTGTGTATCTCTCTGTGTACCTCTCTCTGTGTATCTCCCTCTGTATCTCCCTCTCTCTATCTATCTATCTCTCTGTCTCTCTCTCTGTATTTCTCTCTGTACCTCTCCCTGTATCGTTCCCTGCTTTTCTTTCTGCATTTTTCACTGCATCTCTCTGTCTGTATCGCTCTGTCTATGTATCTCTCTGTCTCTGTGTCTCTCTGTCTCTGTATCTCTCTGTCTGTATCTGTCACTGTATCTCTCTCTGTCTCTGTCTCTCTTTGTGTCTTTCTCTCTGTCTCCCTCTGTATCTCTCTCTGTATCTCTAAGTGTCTCTCTGTCTCTGTATCTCTCTCTCTGTATCTCTCTCTCTGTATCTCTCTCTATTTCTCTCTCTCTATCTCTCTCTGTATCTCTCTCTGTATCTCTCCCTGAATCTCTCTCTGTATCTTTCTTTGTATCTCTCTCTCTGTATCTCTCTCTAAATCTCTCTCTGTATCTCTCCCTCTGTATCTCTCTCTGTATCTCTCCCTGTATCTCTCTCTGTACCTCTCTCTCTGTATCTCTCTCTGTATCTCTCTCTCTGTCTCTCTCTGTATCTCTCTCTCTGTATCTCTCTCTCTGTATCTCTCTCTGTATCTCCCTCTCTCTGTATCTCTTTCTGTATCTCTCTATATATCTCTTTGTATTTCTATCTGGACCTCTCTGTGTATCTCGCTGTGTACCTCTCTCTGTGTATCTCCCTCTGTATCTCCCTCTCTCTATCTATCTATCTCTCTGTCTCTCTCTCTGTATCTCTCTCTGTACTCTCCCTGTATCGTTCTCAGTATTTCTTTCAGCATTTTTCTCTGCATCTCTCTGTCTCTGTATCTCTCTGTCTATGTATCTCTCTGTCTCTGTGTCTCTCTGTCTCTGTATCTCTCACTCTGTATCTGTCACTGTATCACTCTCTCTCTCTGTCTCCCTTTGTGTCTTTCTCTCTGTCTCCCTCTGTATCTCTCTCTGTATCTCCAAGTATCTCTCAGTCGCTGTACCTGTCCCTCTACATCTCTGTCTCTGCATGTCTCTCTGTATCTGTCTCTGTATCGCTCTGTCTATCTCTCTGTATCTCTCCCTGTATCTCTCTCCCTATATCGCTCTCTGTATCTCTCTGTGCATCTGTTCCTGCATTTGTCTGTCTCTGTATCTCTCTGTATCTGTCTGTCTCTGAATCTCTGTCTCTTCATCACTCTGTCTCGGAATCTCACTGTCTCTGAATCTCTCTGTCTCTGAATCTCTCTCTCTGTACCTCTCAGTCTCTGTATCTCTCTGTCTCTGTATCTCTCTGTCTCTGCATCTCTCTGTCTCTGTACCTCTCTGTCTCTGTATCTCTCTGACTCTGCATCTCTCTCTCTGCATCTCTCTCTGTATCTCTCTCTGCATTTCTCTCTGTAGCACTCTCTGTATCACTCTCTCTCTCTCTGTATATCTCTTTCTCTCTGTATCTCTCTCTGTATCTCTCTATGTATCTCTGTCTATCTCTCTCTGTATCTCTCTCTGCATCTCTCCCTGTACCTCTCTCTGCATCTCTCTCTGTATCTCTCTCTGTATCTCTCTCTCTGTATCTCTCTCTGCATCTCACTCTTTTTCTCTCTCTGTATCTCTCTCTGCATCTCTCTCTGCATCTCTCTCTGTGTCTCTCTCTGTATCTCTCATTCTCTCTCTCTCTGTATCTCTCTTTTTCTGCGTATCTCTCTCTGTATCTCTATCTATGTCTCTCTGTATCTCTCTCTGAATCTCTCTCTGCTTCTCTCTCTGCTTTTCTCTCTATATCTCTCTCTGTATCTCTCTCTCTATCCCTCTCTCTCTATCTCTCTCTGTATCTCTCTCTCTGTATCTCTATCTGTATCAGACTCTGTATCTCTCTCTGTATCTCTCTCTGCATCTCTCTCTGCATCTCTCTCTGTGTCTCTCTCTGATGAACTCTGTCTCTCTCTCTGTATCTCTCTTTCTCTGCGTATCTCTCTCTGTATCACTGTCTATCTCTCTGTCTTTCTCTCTGTGTATCTCTCGCTGTATCTCTCTCTGCATCTCTCTCCGTATCTCTCTCTGCATCTCTCTCTGTATCTCTCTCTCTGTATTTCTCACTCTCTATCTCTCTATGTATCTCTTTCTATCGGTATCTCTCTCTGTATCTCTCTGCCGGTATCTCTCTCTCTGTATCTCTCTTTGTATCTTTCTCTGTGTCTCTCACTGTATCTCTCTATGTATCTCTGTCTATCTCTCTCTGTATCTCTCTCTGCATCTCTCCCTGTACCTCTCTCTGTATCTCTCTCTGTATCTCTCTCTGTATCTCTCTCTCTGTATCTCTCTCTGCATCTCACTCTGTTTCTCTCTCTGTATCTCTCTCTGCATCTCTCTCTGCATCTCTCTCTGTTTCTCTCTCTGTATCTCTCTGTCTCTCTCTCTCTTTCTCTGCGTATCTCTCTCTGTATCTCTATCTATCTCTCTCTGTATCTCTCTCTGTATCTCTCTCTGCTTCTCTCTCTGCATCTGTCTCCATATCTCTCTCTGTATCTCTCTCTCTATCCCTCTCTCTCTATCTCTCTATGTATCTCTCTCTCTGTATCTCTATCTGTATCAGACTCTGTATCTCTCTCTGTATCTCTCTCTGCATCTGTCTCTGCATCTCTCTCTGTGTCTCTCTCTGATTCTCTCTGTCTCTCTCTCTGTATCTCTCTTTCTTTGCGTATCTCTCTCTGTATCTCTTTCTATCTCTCTGTCTTTCTCTCTGTGTATCTCTCGCTGTATCTCTCTCTGCATCTCTCTCTGTATCTCTCTCTGAATCTCTCTCTGTATCTCACTCTCTGTATCTCTCTCTCTATCTCTCTATGTATCTCTTTCTCTCGGTATCTCTCTCTGTGTCTCTCTGCCTGTATCTCTTCTCTCTGTATCTCTCTTTGTATCATTCTCTGTGTCGCTCACTGTATCTCGCATTGCGTCTCTCTCTGTACCTCTCTGTATCTCTGTCTGTATCTCTCTCTCTCTGTATCTCTCTCTGTATCTCTCTCTGTATCTCACTCTCTGCATCTCTCTCTGTATCTCTCTCTGTAACTCTGTCTGTATCTCGCTCTGTATCTCTCTCTGTATCTCTCTCTGTATCTCTCTCTCTGTCTCTCTCTCTGCATCTCTCTGTCTCTGTATCTCTCTTACTCTGCATCTCTCCCTCTCCATCTCTCTCTGTATCTCTCTCTGCATTTCTCTCTGTAGCTCTCTCTGTATCGCTCTCTCTCTCTGTGTATATCTCTTTCTCTCTGTATCTCTCTCTGTATCTCTCTATGTATCTCTGTCTATCTCTCTCTGTATCTCTCTCTGCATCTATCCTTGTACCTCCCTCTGTATCTCTCTCTGTATCTCTCTCTGTACCCGTCTCTCTGTATCTCTCTCTGCATCTCACTCTGTATCTCTCTCTGTATCTCACTCTCTGCATCTCTCTCTGTATCTCTCTCTGTAACTCTCTCTGAATCTCGCTCTGTATCTCTCTCTCTGTCTCTCTCTGTATCTCTCTCTCTCTATCCCTCTCTCTCAATCTCTCTATGTATCTCTCTCTCTGTCTCTCTCTCTGTATCTCTCTCTGTATCACTCTCTGTATCTCTCTCCCTGTATCTCTCTCTCTCTATCTCTCTCTCTGTATCTCTCTCTCTCTCTCTATCTCACTATGTATCTCTCTCTCTCTGTCTCCCTGTTGTATCTCTCTCTGTTTCTCTCTCTGTATCTCCCTCTGTATCTCCCTCTGTATCTCTCGCTCTGTATCTCTCTCTGCATCTCTCTCTGTATCTCTCTCTGTATCTCTCTCTGTATGTCTCTTGGATCACACTCAGTATCTCTCTCTGTATCTCTCTCTGAATCTCTCTCGGTATCTCTCACTCTGTATCTCTCTCTGTATCTCTCTCTGTACCTCTCTCTCTGTACCTCTCTCTCTGTACCTCTCTCTCTGTATCTCTCTCTGTATCTCCCTCTGTATCTCTCTCTGTATCTCTCTCTCTGTATCTCTCTCTGTATCTCTCTCTGTATCTCCCTCTCTCTGTGTCTCTTTCTGTATCTCTCGAAATATCTCTGTATTTCTATCTGGAACTCTCTGTGTATCTCTCTGTGCACCTCTCTCTGTGTATCTCCCTCTGTATCTCCTCTCTCTATCTATCTATCTCTCTGTCTCTCTCTCTGTATCTCTCTCTGTACCTCTCCCTGTATCGTTCTCTGTTTTTCTTTCTGCATTTTTCTCTGCATCTCTCAGTCTCTGTATCGCTCTGTCTATGTATCTCTCTGTCTCTCTGTCTCTGTATCTCTCTATCTGTATCTGTCACTGTATCTCTCTCTCTCTCTGTCTCTCTTTGAGTCTTTCTCTCTGTCTCCCTCTGTATATCTCTCTGTATCTCTAAGTATCTCTCTGTCTCTGTATCTCTCTCTCTGTATCTCTCTCTGTTTCTCTCTCTCTATCTCTCTCTGTATCGCTCTCTATATCTCTCTCTCAATCTCTCTCTGTATCTCTCTCTGTATCTCTCTCTCTGTATCTCTCTCTGAATCTCTCTCTGTATCTCTCTCTCTGTATCTCTCTCTGTATCTCTCTCTGTATCTCTCTCTGTACCTCTCTCTCTGTACATCTCTCTCTGTATCTCTCTCTGTATATCTCTCTGTGTCTCTCTCTGTATCTCTCTTTCTGTAACTCTCTCTCTGTATCTCTCTCTGTATCTCTCTGTCTCTCTCTCTCTCTGTATCTCTCTTTCTCTGCGTATCTCTCTCTGTATCTCTGTCTATCTCCCTCTGTATCTCTCTCTGTATCTCTCTCTGCATCTCTCTCTGCAACTCTCTCTGTATCTCTCTCTGTATCTCGCTCTCTCAATCCCTCTCTCTCTATGAATCTCCCTCTCTGTATCTCTCTCTATATCTCTCTCTGTATCTAACTCTCTGCATCTCTCTCTGTATCTCTCTCTGCAACTCTCTCTGTATCTCGCTCTGTATCTCTCTCTGTATGTCTCTTGGATCACACTCAGTATCTCTCTCTGTATCTCTCTCTCTGTATCTCTCTCTGTATCTCTCTCTGTATCTCTCTCTGTATCTCTCTCTGTATCTCTCCTTGTATCTCTCTCTGTACCTCTCTCTGTGTACCTCTCTCTCTGTATATCTCTCTGTATCTCTCTCTGTATCTCTCTCTGTATCTCCCTCTGTATCTCTCTCTGTATCTCTCTCTCTGTATCTCTCTCTGTATCTCTCTCTGTATCTCCCTCTCTCTGTGTCTCTTTCTGTATCTCTCGAAATATCTCTTTGTATTTCTATCTGTAACTCTCTGTGTATCTCTCTGTGCACCTCTCTCTGTGTATCTCCCTCTGTATCTCCTCTCTCTATCTATCTATCTTTCTGTCTCTCTCTCTGTATCTTTCTCTGTACCTCTCCCTGTATCGTTCTCTGTTTTTCTTTCTGCATTTTTCTCTGCATCTCTCAGTCTCTGTATCGCTCTGTCTATGTATCTCTCTGTCTCTCTGCCTCTGTTCTCTCTCTGTATCTGTCACTGTATCTCTCTCTCTCTCTGTCTCTCTTTGAGTCTTTCTCTCTGTCTCCCTCTGTATCTCTCTCTGTATCTCTAAGTATCTCTCTGTCTCTGTATCTCTCTCTCTGTATCTCTCTCTGTTTCTCTCTCTCTATCTCTCTCTGTATCTCTCTCTGTATCTCTCTCTCAATCTCGCTCTGAATCTCTCTCTGTATCTCTCTCTCTGTATCTCTCTCTGAATCTCTCTCTGTATCTCTCTCTCTGTATCTCTCTCTGTATCTCTCTCTGTATCTCTCTCTGTACCTCTCTCTCTGTACATCTCTCTCTGTATCTCTCTCTGTATTTCTCTCTGTATCTCTCTCTGTACCTCTCCCTGTATCGTTCTCTGTTTTTCTTTCTGCATTTTTCTCTGCATCTCTCAGTCTCTGTATCGCTCTGTCTATGTATCTCTCTGTCTCTCTGTCTCTGTATCTCTCTATCTGTATCTGTCACTGTATCTCTCTCTCTCTCTGTCTCTCTTTGAGTCTTTCTCTCTGTCTCCCTCTGTATATCTCTCTGTATCTCTAAGTATCTCTCTGACTCTGTATCTCTCTCTCTGTATCTCTCTCTGTTTCTCTCTCTCTATCTCTCTCTGTATCTCTCTCTATATCTCTCTCTCAATCTCTCTCTGTATCTCTCTCTGTATCTCTCTCTCTGTATCTCTCTCTGAATCTCTCTCTGTATCTCTCTCTGTATCTCTCTCTGTATCTCTCTCTGTATCTCTCTCTGTACCTCTCTCTCTGTACATCTCTCTCTGTATCTCTCTCTGTATATCTCTCTGTGTCTCTCTCTGTATCTCTCTTTCTGTATCTCTCTCTCTGTATCTCTCTCTGTATCTCTCTGTCTCTCTCTCTCTCTGTATCTCTCTTTCTCTGCGTATCTCTCTCTGTATCTCTGTCTATCTCCCTCTGTATCTCTCTCTGTATCTCTCTCTGCATCTCTCTCTGCAACTCTCTCTGTATCTCTCTCTGTATCTCGCTCTCTCAATCCCTCTCTCTCTATGAATCTCCCTCTCTGTATCTCTCTCTATATCTCTCTCTGTATCTAACTCTCTGCATCTCTCTCTGTATCTCTCTCTGCAACTCTCTCTGTATCTCGCTCTGTTTCTCTCTCTGTATCTCTCTCTGTATCTCTCTCTGTATCTCTCTCTGTATGTCTCTTGGATCACACTCAGTATCTCTCTCTGTATCTCTCTCTCTGTATCTCTCTCTGTATCTCTCTCTGTATCTCTCTCTGTATCTCTCCCTGTATCTCTCTCTGTACCTCTCTCTCTGTACCTCTCTCTCTGTATCTCTCTCTGTATCTCTCTCTGTATCTCCCTCTGTATCTCTCTCTGTATCTCTCTCTCTGTATCTCTCTCTGTATCTCTCTCTGTATCTCCCTCTCTCTGTGTCTCTTTCTGTATCTCTCGAAATATCTCTTTGTATTTCTATCTGTAACTCTCTGTGTATCTCTCTGTGCACCTCTCTCTGTGTATCTCCCTCTGTATCTCCTCTCTCTATCTATCTATCTTTCTGTCTCTCTCTCTGTATCTTTCTCTGTACCTCTCCCTGTATCGTTCTCTTTTTTCTTTCTGCATTTTTCTCTGCATCTCTCAGTCTCTGTATCGCTCTGTCTATGTATCTCTCTGTCTCTCTGCATCTGTATCGCTCTCTGTATCTGTCACTGTATCTCTCTCTCTCTCTGTCTCTCTTTGAGTCTTTCTCTCTGTCTCCCTCTGTATCTCTCTCTGTATCTCTAAGTATCTCTCTGTCTCTGTATCTCTCTCTGTATCTCTCTCTGTTTCTCTCTCTCTATCTCTCTCTGTATCTCTCTCTGTATCTCTCTCTCAATCTCGCTCTGAATCTCTCTCTGTATCTCTCTCTCTGTATCTCTCTCTGAATCTCTCTCTGTATCTCTCTCTCTCTGTATCTCTCTCTGTATCTCTCTCTGTATCTCTCTCTGTACCTCTCTATCTGTACATCTCTCTCAGTATCTCTCTCTGTATTTCTCTCTGTGTCTCTCTCTGTATCTCTCTCTCTGTATCTCTCTCTGTATCTCTCTCTGTATCTCTCTGTCTCTCTCTCTCTGTATCTCTCTTTCTCTGCGTACCTCTCTCTGTATCTCTGTCTATCTCCCTCTGTATCTCTCTCTGTATCTCTCTCTGCATCTCTCTCTGCAACTCTCTCTGTATCTCTCTCTGTATCTCTCTCTCGCTATCCCTCTCTCTCTATGTATCTCTCTCTCTGTATCTCTCTCTGTATCTCTCTCTGTATCTCACTCTCTGCATCTCTCTCTGTATCTCTCTCTGTAACTCTCTCTGTATCTCGCTCCGTATCTGTCTCTGTATCTCTCTCTGTATCTCTCGCTCTGTATCTCTCTCTGTATCACTCTCTGTATCTCTCTCCCTGTATCTCTCACTCTCTATCTCTCTATGGCTCTCTTTATCTCTCTCTGAATCTCCCACTGTACATCTCTCTGTATTTCTCTCTCGCTGTTTCTCTCTCTGTATCTCTATCTCTCTCTCTATCTCACTATGAATCTCTCTCTCTCTGTCTCTCTGTCTGTATCTCTCTCTGTTTCTCTCGCTATGTATCTCTCTCTGCATCTCTCTCTGTATCTCTCTCTGTATCTCTCTCTGTATGTCTCTTGGATCACACTCTGTATCTCTCTCTGTATCTCACTCTGAATCTCTCTCTGTATCTCTCTCTCTGTATCTGTCTCTGTATCTCTCTCTGTATCTCCCTCTCTCTGTGTCTCTTTCTGTATCTCTCTATATATCTCTTTGTATTTCTATCTGGAACACTCTGTGTATCTCTCTGTGTACCTCTCTCTGTGTATCTCCCTCAGTATCTCCCACTCTCTATCTATCTATCTCTCTGTCTCTCTCTCTGTATCTCTCTCTGTACCTCTCCCTGTATCGTTCTCTGTTTTTCTTTCTGCATTTTTCTCTGCATCTCTCTGTCTTTGTATCGCTCTGTCTACGTATCTCTCTGTCTCTGTGTCTCTCTCTGTCTCTGTATCTCTCTCTCTGTATCTGTCACTGTATCTCTCTCTCTGTCTCTCTTTGTGTCTTTCTCTCTGTCTCCCTCTGTATCTCTCTCTGTATCTCTAAGTATCTCTCTGTCTCTGTATCTCTCTCTCTGTATCTCTCTCTCTGTATCTCTCTCTGTTTATCTCTCTCTGTATCTCTCTTTGTATCTCTCTCTCTGTATCTCTCTCTGAATCTCTCTCTGTATCTCTCCCTGTACCTCTCTCTCTGTACATCTCTCTCTGTATCTATCTCTGTATCTCTCTCTGTGTCTCTCTCTGTATCCCTCTCTCAGTATCTCTCTCTCTGTATCTCCCTCTCTCTGTATCTCTTTCTGTATCTCTCTATATATCTCTTTGTATTTCTATCTGGACCTCTCTGTGTATCTCTCTGTGTACCTCTCTCTGTGTATCTCCCTCTGTATCTCCCTCTCTCTATCTATCTATCTCTCTGTCTCTCTCTCTGTATCTCTCTCTGTACCTCTCCCTGTATCGTTCTCAGTATTTCTTTCAGCATTTTTCTCTGCATCTCTCTGTCTCTGTATCTCTCAGTCTATGTATCTCGCTTTCTCTGTGTCTCTCTGTCTCTGTATCTCTCACTCTGTATCTGACAATGTATTTCTCTCTCTCTCTCTCTCTCTTTGTGTTTTTCTCTCTGTATCCCTCTGTATCTCTCTCTGTATCTCTAAATATCTCTCTGTCGCTGTATCTGTCTCTGTACCTGTCTGTCTCTGCATGTTTCTCTGTATCTGTCTCTATATCGCTCTGTCTATCTCTCTGTATCTCTCCCTGTATCTCTCTCCCTATATCGCTTTCTGTATCTCTCTCTGCATCTGTTCCTGCATTTGTCTGTCTCTGTATCTCTCTGTCTCTGTATCTGTCGGTCTCTGTATCTCTGTCTCTTCGTCACTCTGTCTCTGAATCTCTCTGTCTCTGAATCTCTCTGTCTCTGAATCTCTCTCTCTGTACCTCTCAGTCTCTTTATCTCTCTGTCTCTGTATCTCTCTGTCTCTGCATCTCTCTGTCTCTGTACCTCTCTGTCTCTGCATCTCTCTGCCGCTGTGTCTCTCTGTCTCTGTATCTCTCTGTCTCAGCATCTCTCTGTTTCTGCATCTCTCTGTCTCTGTATCTCTCTGTCTCTGCAACTCTCTGTCTCTGCATCTCTCTGTCTCTGCATCTCTCAGTTTCTGTGTCTCTCTGACTCTCTGTCTCTGCATCTCTCTGCCTCTGCATCTCTCCGTCTCTGTATCTATCTGTCACTGCATCACTCTGTCTCTTTATCTCTCTGTCTCTGTATCTCTCTGTCTCTGTATCTCTCTTTCTCTGCATCTCTGTGTCTCTGTATCCTCCCTGTCTCTTTATCTATCTATCTCTGCATCTCGCTGTCTCTGTATCTCTCTGTCTCTGCGTCTCTCTGTCTCTGTGTCTCTGTATTTCTCTGTCTCTGTATCTCTCTGTCTCTGCATCTCTCCGTCTCTGTATCTCTCTGTCTCTGCATCTCTCTGTCTCTGCATCTCTCCGTCTCTGTATCTATCTGTCACTGCATCACTCTGTCGCTTTATCTCTCTTTCTCTGTATCTCTCTGTCTCTGTATCTGTCTGTCTCTGCATCTCACTGTCACTGTATCTCTCTGTCTCTGTATCTCTCTGTCTCTGTATCCTTCCTTCTCTTTATGTCTCTATCTCTGCATCTCGCTGTCTCTGTATCTCTCTGTCTCTGCATCTCTCTGTATCTGCATCTCTCTATCTCTGCATCTCTCTGTCTCTGTATCTCTCTGTCCGTATATCTCTCTGTCTCTGCGTCTCTCTGTCTCTGTGTCTCTGTATCTCTCTCTGTCTCTGCATCTCTCCGTCTCTGCATCTCTCCGTCTCTGTATCTCTCTGTCTCTGTATCTCCCTGTCTCTGTGTCTCCCTCTCTCTGCATCTCTCTGTCTCTGTATCTCTCTGTCTCTGTATCTCTCTGTACCTCTCTGTCCGTATATCTCTCTGTCTCTGCGTCTCTCTGTCTCTGTGCCTCTCTGTCTCTGTATCTCTCTGTCTCTGTATCACTCCGTCTCTTCATCTCTCCGTCTCTGTATCTCTCTGTCGCTGTATTTCCCTGTCTCTGTGTCTCCCTGTCTCTGGATCTCTCTGTCTCTGAATCTCTCTGTCTCTGTATCCACCTGTCTCTGTATCTCTCTGTCTCTGCATCTCTCTGTCTCTGCATCTCTCTCTCCCTGTATCTCTCTGTCTCTGCATCCCTCTGTCTCTGCATCTCTCTGTCCCTGTATCTCTCTCTCTGTATCTCTCTCTCTGTATCTCTCTCTGTTTCTCTCTCTCTATCTCTCTTTGTATCTCTCTCTGTATCTCTCTCTGAAGCTCTCTCTGTATCTCTCTTTGTATCTCTCTCTCCGTATTTTTCTCTGAATCTCTCTCTGTATCTCTCTCTCTGAATCTCTCTCTATATCTCTCCCTGTATCTCTCGCTGTACCTCTCTCTCTGGACATCTCTCTCTGTATCTATCTCTGTATCTCTCTCTGTGTCTCTCTCTGTATCCCTCTCTCTGTATCTCTCTCTCTGTATCTCTCTCTGTATCTCCCTCTCTCTGTGTCTCTTTCTGTATCTCTCTCTATATCTCTTTGTATTTCTATCTGGACCTCTCTGTGGACCTCTCTGTGTACCTCTCTCTGTGTATCTCCCTCTGTATCTCCCTCTCTCTATCTATCTAACTCTCTGTCTCTCTCTCTGTATCTCTCTCTGTACCTCTCCCTGTATCGTTCTCAGTATTTCTTTCAGCATTTTTCTCTGCATCTCTCTGTCTCTGCATCTCTCTGTCTCTGTGTCTCTCTGTCTCTGTATCTCTCACTCTGTATCTGTCAATGTATCTCTCTCTCTCTCTGTCTCTCTTTGTGTCTTTCTCTCTGTCTCCCTCTGTATCGCTCTCTGTATCTCTAAATATCTCTCTGTCGCTGTATCTGTCTCTGTATCTCTCTGTCTCTGCATGTCTCTCTGTATCTGTCTCTGTATCGCTCTGGCTAATTCTCTGTATCTCTCCCTGTATCTCTCTCCCTATATGGCTTTCTGTATCTCTCTCTGCATCTGTTCCTGCATTTGTCTGTCTCTGTATCTGTCTGACTCTGTATCTGTCTGTCTCTGAATCTCTGTCTCTTCATCACTCTGTCTCTGAATATCTCTGTCTCTGCATTGCTCTGTCTCTGTATCTCTCTGTCTCTGTATCTCTCTGTCTCTGCGTCTCTGTGTCTCTGCATCTCTCTGTCTCTACATCTCTCTGTCTCTGTGTATCTCTGTCTCTGCATCTCGCTGTCTCTGCATCTCTCTGTCTCATATCTCTCTGTCTCTGAATCTCTCTGTCTCTGTATCTCTGTCTCTGCATCTCTTTGTCTCTGTATTTTATCTGTCACTGTACCTCTCTGTCTCTGCATCTCTCTGTCTCTGTATCTTTCTGTCTCTGCAGCTCTCTGTCTCTGCATCACTCTCTCTGTACCTCTCAGTCTCTGTATCAGTCTGTCTCTGTATCTCTCTGTCTCTGCATCTCTCTGTCTCTGTACCTCTCTGTATCTGTATCTCTCTGTCTCTGCATCTCCCTGTCTCTGTATCTCTCTGTCTCTCTGTCTCTGTATCTCTCTGTCTCTGTATCTCTCTGTATCTGTATCTCTCTGTCTCTGCATCTCCCTGTCTCTGTATCTCTCTGTCTCTCTGTCTCTGTATCTCTCTGTCTCTGCATCTCTCTGTCTCTGCATCTCTGTCTCTGTGTCTCTCTGTCTCTGTATCTCTCTGTCTCATTATCTCTCTGTCTCATTATCTCTCTGTCTCTGCATCTCTCTGTCTCTGTATCTCTGTCTCTGAACTTCTGTCTCTGCATCTCTCTGTCTCTGTATCTCTCTGTCTCTTCATCTCTCTGTCTCTGAATCTCTCTTTCTCTGAATCTCTCTGTCTCTTCATCTCTCTCTCTGTATCTCTCTGTATCTGTATCTCTCTGTCTCTGTATCTCCCTGTCTCTGCATCTCTCTGTCTCTGCATCTCTCTGTCTCTGTATCTCTCTGTCTCTGTATCTCTCTGTCTCATTATCTCTCTGCCCCTCTATCTCTCTGTCTCTGAGTCTCTCTGTCTCTGCATCTCCCTGTCTCTGTATCTCTCTGTCTCTCTGTCTCTGTATCTCTCTGTCTCTGCATCTCTCTGTCTCTGCATCTCTGTCTCTGTGTCTCTCTGTCTCTGTATCTCTCTGTCTCATTATCTCTCTGTCTCATTATCTCTCTGTCTCTGCATCTCTCTGTCTCTGTATCTCTGTCTCTGAACTTCTGTCTCTGAATCTCTCTTTCTCTGAATCTCTCTGTCTCTTCATCTCTCTCTCTGTATCTCTCTGTATCTGTATCTCTCTGTCTCTGTATCTCCCTGTCTCTGCATCTCTCTGTCTCTGCATCTCTCTGTCTCTGTATCTCTCTGTCTCTGTATCTCTCTGTCTCATTATCTCTCTGCCCCTGTATCTCTCTGTCTCTGAGTCTCTCTGTCTCTGTCTCTCTCTGTCTCTTAACTCTCTGTCTCTGTATCTCAATCTGTATCTGTCACTATCTCTCTCTGGCTCTCGCTGTATCTCTCTCTCTGTGTATCTCCCTCTGTATCTCTCTCTGTATTTCGCTCTATATCTCTCTCTGTATCTCGAAGTATCTCTCTGTCTCTGTATCACTCTCTCTATCTTTCACTGTATCTCGCTGATTATCACTCTTTGTAGCTCTCTCTATATCTATCTCTCTATCTTTCTCTGTATATCTCTCTATAGCTATCTCTCTGTATCTCTCTCTGTATCTCACTCTGTATCTCTCTGTATCTACCTCTGCATCTCTCTCTGCATCTCTCTCTGTGTCTGTCTCTGTATCTCTCTGTCTCTCTCTCTCTCTGTATCTCTCTTTCTCTGCGTATCTCTCTCTGTATCTCTGTCTATCTCTCTCTGTATCTCTCTCTGTATCTCTCTCTGCATCTCTCTCTGCATCTCTCTCTGTATCTCTCTCTGTATCTCTCTCTCTCGATCCCTCTCTCTCTATCTCTATATGTATCTCTCTCTCTGTATCTCTCTCTGTACCTCACTCTGTATCTCTCTCTGTATCTCTCTCTGCATCTCTCTCTGCATCTCTCTCTGTGTCTCTCTCTGTATCTCTCTCTGTGTCTCTCTCTGTATCTCTCTGTATCTCTCTTTCTCTGCGCATCTCTCTCTGTATCTCTGTCTATCTCTCTCTGTCTTTCTCTCTGTGTATCTCTCTGTATCTCTCTGTCTCTCTCTCTCTCTGTATCTCTCTTTCTCTGCGTATCTCTCTCTGTATCTCTGTCTATCTCTCTCTGTATCTCTCTCTGTATCTCTCTCTGCATCTCTCTCTGCATCTCTCTCTGTATCTCTCTCTGTATCTCTCTCTCTCTATCCCTCTCTCTCTATCTCTATATGTATCTCTCTCTGTATCTC
The DNA here is from genome assembly GCF_047496885.1 of Scyliorhinus torazame. Lineage (NCBI taxonomy): Eukaryota > Metazoa > Chordata > Chondrichthyes > Carcharhiniformes > Scyliorhinidae > Scyliorhinus > Scyliorhinus torazame. The sequence goes on along the minus strand of NC_092726.1, from coordinate 125,170,404 downwards.
TCTCTGTACCTCACTCTGTATCTCTCTCTGTATCTCTCACTGCATCTCTCTCTGCATCTCTCTCTGTATCTCTCTCTGCATCTCTCTCTGTATCTCTCTCTGTATCTCTCTCTGTATCTCTCTCTCTGTATCTCTCTCTCTCTATCTCTCTATGTATCTCTTTCTCTCGGTATCTCTCTCTGTATCTGTCTGCCTATATCTCTCTCTCTGTAGCTCTCTTTGTATCTTTCTCTGTGTCTCTCACTGTATCTCGCATTGCGCCTCTCTCTGTACCTCTCTGTATCTCTCTCTGTATCTCTCTCTCAGTATCTCTCTCTGTATCTCTCTCTGTATCTCACTCTCTGCATCTCTCTCTGTATCTCTCTCTGTAACTCTCTCTGTATCTCGCTCTGTATCTCTCTCTGTATCTCTCTCTGTATCTTTCTCTCTCTATCCCTCTCTCTCTATCTCTCTATGTATATCTCTCTCTGTCTCTCTCTCTGTATCTCTCTGTATCACCTTCTGTATCTCTCTCCCTGTATCTCTCTCTCTCTATTTCTCTATGTATCTCTTTCTCCCTCTATGTCTCTCTGTATCTCTCTCTGAATCTCCCACTGTACATCTCTCTGTATTTCTCTCTCGCTGTTTCTCTCTCTGTATCTCTCGCTCTCTCTCTTTATCTCTCTCTCTATCTCACTATGTATTTCTCTCTCTCTGTCTGTATCTCTCTCTGTTTCTCTCTCTGTATCTCCCTCTGTATCTCCCTCTGTCCCTCTCGCTCTGTATCACTCTCTGTATCTCTCTCTGTATCTCTCTCTGTATCTCTCTCTGTATGTCTCTCTGTATCTATCCCTGTATCTCTCTCTGTACGTCTCACTCTGTACCTCTCTCTCTGTATCTCTCTCTGTATTTCTCTCTGTATCTCTCTCTGTATCTCTCTCTCTCTCCGTATCTCTCTCTGTATCTCTCTCTGTATCTCCCTCTCTCTGTGTCTCATTGTGTATCTCTCTAGATATCTCTTTGTACTTCTATCTGGAACTCTCTGTGTATCTCTCTGTGTACCTCTCTCTGTGTATCTCCCTCTGTATCTCCCTCTCTCTATCTATCTATCTCTCTGTCTCTCTCTCTGTATTTCTATCTGTACCTCTCCCTGTATCGTTCCCTGTTTTTCTTTCTGCATTTTTCACTGCATCTCTCTGTCTCTGTATCGCTCTTTCTATGTATCTCTCTGTCTCTGTGTCTCTCTCGCTGTATCTCTCTCTCTGTATCTCTCTCTGTTTCTCTCTCTCTATCTCTCTCTGTATCTCTCTCTGTATCTCTCCCTGAATCTCTCTCTGGACCTCTCTTTGTATCTCTCTCTCTGTATCTCTCTCTAAATCTCTCTCTGTATCTCTCTCTCTGTATCTCTCTCTGTATCTCTCCCTGTATCTCTCTCTGTACCTCTCTCTCTGTATCTCTCTCTTTATCTCTCTCTGTGTCTCTCTCTGTATCTCTCTCTCTGTATCTCTCTCTCTGTATCTCTCCCTGTATCTCCCTCTCTCTGTATCTCTTTCTGTATCTCTCTATATATCTCTTTGTATTTCTATCTGGACCTCTCTGTGTATCTCGCTGTGTACCTCTCTCTGTGTATCTCCCTCTGTATCTCCCTCTCTCTATCTATCTATCTCTCTGTCTCTCTCTCTGTATCTCTCTCTGTACTCTCCCTGTATCGTTCTCAGTATTTCTTTCAGCATTTTTCTCTGCATCTCTCTGTCTCTGTATCTCTCTGTCTATGTATCTCTCTGTCTCTGTGTCTCTCTGTCTCTGTATCTCTCACTCTGTATCTGTCACTGTATCTCTCTCTCTCTCTGTCTCTCTTTGTGTCTTTCTCTCTGTCTCCCTCTGTATCTCTCTCTGTATCTCCAAGTATCTCTCTGTCGCTGTACCTGTCTCTGTACATCTCTGTCTCTGCATGTCTCTCTGTATCTGTCTCTGTATCGCTCTGTCTATCTCTCTGTATCTCTCCCTGTATCTCTCTCCCTATATCGCTCTCTGTATCTCTCTGTGCATCTGTTCCTGCATTTGTCGGTCTCTGTATCTCTCTGTCTCTGTATCTGTCTGTCTCTGAATCTCTGTCTCTTCATCACTCTGTCTCGGAATCTCACTGTCTCTGAATCTCTCTGTCTCTGAATCTCTCTCTCTGTACCTCTCAGTCTCTGTATCTCTCTGCCTCCGTATGTCTCTGTCTCTGCATCTCTCTGTCTCTGTACCTCTCTGTCTCTGTATCTCTCTGTCTCTGCATCTCTCTGTCTCTGTATCTCTCTGACTCTGCATCTCTCTCTCTGCATCTCTCTCTGCATCTCTCTCTGCATTTCTCTCTGTAGCACTCTCTGTATCGCTCTCTCTCTCTGTATATCTCTTTCTCTCTGTATCTCTCTCTGTATCTCTCTATGTATCTCTGTCTATCTCTCTCTGTATCTCTCTCTGCATCTCTCCCTGTACCTCTTCTGTATCTCACTCTATCTCTCTCTGTATCTCTCTCTCTGTATCTCTCTCTGAATCTCACTCTTTTTCTCTCTCTGTATCTCTCTCTGCATCTCTCTCTGCATCTCTCTCTGTGTCTCTCTCTGTATCTCTCTGTCTCTCTCTCTCTCTGTATCTCTCTTTTTCTGCGTATCTCTCTCTGTATCTCTATCTATGTCTCTCTGTATCTCTCTCTGAATCTCTCTCTGCTTCTCTCTCTGCATCTCTCTCTATATCTCTCTCTGTATCTCTATCTCTATCCCTCTCTCTCTATCTCTCTATGTATCTCTCTCTCTGTATCTCTATCTGTATCAGACTCTGTATCTCTCTCTGTATCTCTCTCTGCATCTGTCTCTGCATCTCTCTCTGTGTCTCTCTCTGATTCTCTCTGTCTCTCTCTCTGTATATCTCTTTCTCTGCGTATCTCTCTCTGTATCTCTGTCTATCTCTCTATCTTTCTCTCTGTGTATCTCTCTCTGTATCTCTCTCTGCATCTCTCTCTGCATCTCTCTCTGTGTCTCTCTCTGATTATCTCTGTCTCTCTCTCTGTATCTCTCTTTCTCTGCATATCTCTCTCTGTATCTCTGTCTATCTCTCTGTCTTTCTCTCTGTGTATCTCTCGCTGTATCTCTCTCTGCATCTCTCTCTGTATCTCTCTCTGAATCTCTCTCTCTGTATTTCTCACTCTCTATCTCTCTATGTATCTCTTTCTATCGGTATCTCTCTCTGTATCTCTCTGCCGGTATCTGTCTCTCTGTATCTCTCTTTGTATCTTTCTCTGTGTCTCTCACTGTATCTCTCTATGTATCTCTGTCTATCTCTCTCTGTATCTCTCTCTGCATCTTTCCCTGTACCTCTCTCTGTATCTCTCTCTGTATCTCTCTCTGTATCTCTCTCTCTGTATCTCTCTCTGCATCTCACTCTTTTTCTCTCTATGTATCTCTCTCTGCATCTCTCTCTGCATCTCTCTCTGTTTCTCTCTCTGTATCTCTCTGTCTCTCTCTCTCTCTTTCTCTGCGTATCTCTCTCTGTATCTCTATCTATCTCTCTCTGTATCTCTCTCTGTATCTCTCTGTGCTTCTCTCTCTGCATCTCTCTCTATATCTCTCTCTGTATCTCTCTCTCTATCCCTCTCTCTCTATCTCTCTATGTATCTCTCTCTCTGTATCTCTATCTGTATCAGACTCTGTATCTCTCTCTGTATCTCTCTCTGCATCTGTCTCTGCATCTCTCTCTGTGTCTCTCTCTGATTCTCTCTGTCTCTCTCTCTGTATATCTCTTTCTCTGCGTATCTCTCTCTGTATCTCTGTCTATCTCTCTATCTTTCTCTCTGTGTATCTCTCGCTGTATCTCTCTCTGCATCTCACTCTGTATCTCTCTCTGCATCTCTCTCTGTATCTCACTCTCTGTATCTCTCTCTCTCTATCTCTCTATGTATCTCTTTCTCTCGGTATCTCTCTCTGTATCTCTCTGCCTGTATCTCTTCTCTCTGTATCTCTCATCGTATCATTCTCTGTGTCTCTCACTGTATCTCGCATTGCGTCTCTCTCTGTACCTCTCTGTATCTCTCTCTGTATCTCACTCTCTGCATCTCTCTCTGTATCTCTCTCTGTAACTCTCTCTGTATCTCGCTCTGTATCTCACTCTGTATCTCTCTCTGTATCTCTCTCTCTCTATCCCTCTCTCTATCTCTCTATGTATCTCTCTCTCTGTCTCTCTCTCTGCATCTCTCTGTCTCTGTATCTCTCTGACTCTGCATCTCTCTCTCTGCATCTCTCTCTGTATCTCTCTCTGCATTTCTCTCTGTAGCTCTCTCTGTATCGCTCTCTCTCTCTCTGCGTATATCTCTTTCTCTCTGTATCTCTCTCTGTATCTCTCTATGTATCTCTGTCTATCTCTCTCTGTATCTCTCTCTGCATATCTCCTTGTACCTCCCTCTGTATCTCTCTCTGTATCTCTCTCTGTATCCGTCTCTCTGTATCTCTCTCTGCATCTCACTCTGTATCTCTCTCTGTATCTCACTCTCTGCACCTCTCTCTGTATCTCTCTCTGTAGCTCTCTCTGTATCTCGCTCTGTATCTCTCTCTCTGTCTCTCTCTGTATCTCTCTCTCTCTATCCCTCTCTCTCAATCTCTCTATGTATCTCTCTCTCTGTCTCCCTCTCTGTATCTCTCTCTGTATCACTCTCTGTATCTCTCTCCCTGTATCTCTCTCTCTCTATCTCTCTCTGTATCTCTCTCTCTCTCTCTCTCTCTATCTCACTATGTATCACTCTCTCTCTCTGTCTCCCTGTCTGTATCTCTCTCTGTTTCTCTCTCTGTATCTCCCTCTGTATCTCCCTCTGTATATCTCGCTCTGTATCTCTCTCTGCATCTCTCTCTGTATCTCTCTCTGTATCTCTCTATGTATCTCTGTCTATCTCTCTCTGTATCTCTCTCTGCATCTCTCCTTGTACCTCCCTCTGTATCTCTCTCTGTATCTCTCTCTGTATCCGTCTCTCTGTATCTCTCTCTGCATCTCACTCTGTATCTCTCTCTGTATCTCACTCTCTGCATCTCTCTCTGTATCTCTCTCTGTAACTCTCTCTGTATCTCGCTCTGTATCTCTCTCTCTGTCGCTCTCTGTATCTCTCTCTCTCTATCGCTCTCTCTCAATCTCTCTATGTATCTCTCTCTCTGTCTCTCTCACTGTAACTCTCTCTGTATCACTCTCTGTATCTCTCTCCCTGTATCTCTCTCTCTCTATCTCTCTCTGTATCTCTCTCTCTCTCTCTATCTCACTATGTATCACTCTCTCTCTCTGTCTCCCTGTCTGTATCTCTCTCTGTTTCTCTCTCTGTATCTCCCTCTGTATCTCCCTCTGTATATCTCGCTCTGTATCTCTCTCTGCATCTCTCTCTGTATCTCTCTCTGTATCTCTCTCTGTATGTCTCTTGGATCACACTCAGTATCTCTCTCTGTATCTCTCTCTGAATCTCTCTCTGTATCTCTCACTCTGTATCTCTCTCTGTATCTCTCTCTGTACCTCTCTCTCTGTACCTCTCTCTCTCTGTATCTCTCTCTGTATCTCCCTCTGTATCTCTCTCTGTATCTCTCTCTCTGTATCTCTCTCTGTATCTCTCTCTGTATCTCCCTCTCTCTGTGTCTCAATCTGTATCTCTCGAAATATCTCTGTATTTCTATCTGGAACTCTCTGTGTATCTCTCTGTGCACCTCTCTCTGTGTATCTCCCTCTGTATCTCCTCTCTCTATCTATCTATCTCTCTGTCTCTCTCTCTGTATCTCTCTCTGTACCTCTCCCTGTATCGTTCTCTGTTTTTCTTTCTGCATTTTTCTCTGCATCTCTCAGTCACTGTCTCGCTCTGTCTTTGTATCTCTCTGTCTCTCTGTCTCTGTATCTCTCTCTCTGTATCTGTCACTGTATCTCTCTCTCTCTGTCTCTCTTTGAGTCTTTCTCTCTGTCTCCCTCTGTATCTCTCTCTGTATCTCTAAGTATCTCTCTGTCTCTGTATCTCTCTCTCTGTATCTCTCTCTGTTTCTCTCTCTCTATCTCTCTCTGTATCTCTCTCTGTATCTCTCTCTCAATCTCTCTCTGTATCTCTTTCTGTATCTCTCTCTCTGTATCTCTCTCTGAATCTCTCTCTGTATCTCTCTCTCTGTATCTCTCTCTGTATCTCTCTCTGTATCTCTCTCTGTACCTCTCTCTCTGTACATCTCTCTCTGTATCTCTCTCTGCATCTCTCTCTGTGTCTCCCTCTGTATCTCTCTCTCTGTATCTCTCTCTCTGTATCTCTCTCTGTATCTCTCTGTCTCTCTCTCTCTGTATCTCTCTTTCTCTGCGTATCTCTCTCTGTATCTCTGTCTTTCTCCCTCTGTATCTCTCTGTATCTCTCTCTGCATCTCTCTCTGCAACTCTCTCTGTATCTCTCTCTGTATCTCGCTCTCTCAATCCCTCTCTCTCTATGAATCTCCCTCTCTGTATCTCTCTCTGTATCTCTCTCTGTATCTAACTCTCTGCATCTCTCTCTCTGTATCTCTCTCTGCAACTCTCTCTGTATCTCGCTCTGTATCTCTCTCTGTATATCTCTCTGTATCTCTCTCTGTATCTCTCTCTGTATGTCTCTTGGATCACACTCAGTATCGCTCTCTGTATCTCTCTCTGAATCTCTCTCTGTATCTCTCTCTCTGTATCTCTCTCTGTATCTCTCCCTGGATCTCTCTCTGTGTCTCTCTCTCTGTACCTCTCTCTCTGTATCTCTCTCTGTATCTCTCTCTGTATCTCCCTCTGTATCTCTCTCTGTATCTCTCTCTCTGTATCTCTCTCTGTATCTTTCTATGTATCTCCCTCTCTCTGTGTCTCTTTCTGTATCTCTCGAAATATCTCTTTGTATTTCTACCTGTAACTCTCTGTGTATCTCTCTGTGCACCTCTCTCTGTGTATCTCCCTCTGTATCTCCTCTCTCTATCTATCTATCTTTCTGTCTCTCTCTCTGTATCTCTCTCTGTACCTCTCCCGGTATCGTTCTCTGTTTTTCTTTCTGCATTTTTCTCTGCATCTCTCAGTCTCTGTATCGCTCTGTCTATGTATCTCTCTGTCTCTCTGTCTCTGTATCTCTCTCTCTGTATCTGTCACTGTATCTCTCTCTCTCTGTCTCTCTTTGAGTCTTTCTCTCTGTCTCCCTCTGTATCTCTCTCTGTATCTCTAAGTATCTCTCTGTCTCTGTATCTCTCTCTCTGTATCTCTCTCTGTTTCTCTCTCTCTATCTCTCTCTGTATCTCTCTCTGTATCTCTCTCTCAATCTCTCTCTGTATCTATCTCTGTATCTCTCTCTCTGTATCTCTCTCTGAATCTCTCTCTGTCTCTCTCTCTCTGTATCTTTCTCTGTATCTCTCTCTGTATCTCTCTCTGTATCTCTCTCTGTACCTCTCTCTCTGTACATCTCTATCTGTATCTCTCTCTGCATCTCTCTCTGTGTCTCTCTCTGTATCTCTCTCTCTGTATCTCTCTCTCTGTATCTCTCTCTGTATCTCTCTGTCTCTCTCTCTCTGTATCTCTCTTTCTCTGCGTATCTCTCTCTGTATCTCTATCTTTCTCCCTCTGTATCTCTCTCTGTATCTCTCTCTGCATCTCTCTCTGCAACTCTCTCTGTATCTCTCTCTGTATCTCGCTCTCTCAATCCCTCTCTCTCTATGAATCTCCCTCTCTGTATCTCTCTCTGTATCTCTCTCTGTATCTAACTCTCTGCATCTCTCTCTGTATCTCTCTGCAACTCTCTCTGTATCTCGATCTGTATCTCTCTCTGTATCTCTCTCTGTATCTCTCTCTGTATCTCTCTCTGTATGTCTCCTGGATCACACTCAGTATCGCTCTCTGTATCTCTCTCTGAATCTCTCTCTGTATCTCTCTCTCTGTATCTCTCTCTGTATCTCTCCCTGTATCTCTCTCTGTGTCTCTCTCTCTGTACATCTCTCTCTGTATCTCTCTCTGTATCTCTCTCTGTATCTCCCTCTGTATCTCTCTCTGTATCTCTCTCTCTCTGTATCTATCTGTATCTCTCTCTGTATCTCCCTCTCTCTGTGTCTCTTTCTGTATCTCTCGAAATATCTCTTTGTATTTCTACCTGTAACTCTCTGTGTATCTCTCTGTGCACCTCTCTCTGTGTATCTCCCTCTGTATCTCCTCTATCTATCTATCTATCTTTCTGTCTCTCTCTCTGTATCTCTCTCTGTACCTCTCCCTGTATCGTTCTCTGTTTTTCAATCTGCATTTTTCTCTGCATCTCTCAGTCTCTGTATCGCTCTGTCTATGTATCTCTCTGTCTCTCTGTCTCTGTATCTCTCTCTCTGTATCTGTCACTGTATCTCTCTCTCTCTGTCTCTCTTTGAGTCTTTCTCTCTGTCTCCCTCTGTATCTCTCTCTGTATCTCTAAGTATCTCTCTGTCTCTGTATCTCTCTCTCTGTATCTCTCTCTGTTTCTCTCTCTCTATCTCTCTCTGTATCTCTCTCTGTATCTCTCTCTCAATCTCTCTCTGTATCTCTCTCTGTATCTCTCTCTCTGTGTCTCTCTCTGAATCTCTCTCTGTATCTCTCTCTCTGTCTCTCTCACTGTAACTCTCTCTGTATCACTCTCTGTATCTCTCTCCCTGTATCTCTCTCTCTCTATCTCTCTCTGTATCTCTCTCTCTCTCTCTCTCTCTATCTCACTATGTATCACTCTCTCTCTCTGTCTCCCTGTCTGTATCTCTCTCTGTTTCTCTCTCTGTATCTCCCTCTGTATCTCCCTCTGTATATCTCGCTCTGTATCTCTCTCTGCATCTCTCTCTGTATCTCTCTCTGTATCTCTCTCTGTATGTCTCTTGGATCACACTCAGTATCTCTCTCTGTATCTCTCTCTGAATCTCTCTCTGTATCTCTCACTCTGTATCTCTCTCTGTATCTCTCTCTGTACCTCTCTCTCTGTACCTCTCTCTCTCTGTATCTCTCTCTGTATCTCCCTCTGTATCTCTCTCTGTATCTCTCTCTCTGTATCTCTCTCTGTATCTCTCTCTGTATCTCCCTCTCTCTGTGTCTCAATCTGTATCTCTCGAAATATCTCTGTATTTCTATCTGGAACTCTCTGTGTATCTCTCTGTGCACCTCTCTCTGTGTATCTCCCTCTGTATCTCCTCTCTCTATCTATCTATCTCTCTGTCTCTCTCTCTGTATCTCTCTCTGTACCTCTCCCTGTATCGTTCTCTGTTTTTCTTTCTGCATTTTTCTCTGCATCTCTCAGTCACTGTCTCGCTCTGTCTTTGTATCTCTCTGTCTCTCTGTCTCTGTATCTCTCTCTCTGTATCTGTCACTGTATCTCTCTCTCTCTGTCTCTCTTTGAGTCTTTCTCTCTGTCTCCCTCTGTATCTCTCTCTGTATCTCTAAGTATCTCTCTGTCTTTGTATCTCTCTCTCTGTATCTCTCTCTGTTTCTCTCTCTCTATCTCTCTCTGTATCTCTCTCTGTATCTCTCTCTCAATCTCTCTCTGTATCTCTTTCTGTATCTCTCTCTCTGTATCTCTCTCTGAATCTCTCTCTGTATCTCTCTCTCTGTATCTCTCTCTGTATCTCTCTCTGTATCTCTCTCTGTACCACTCTCTCTGTACATCTCTCTCTGTATCTCTCTCTGCATCTCTCTCTGTGTCTCTCTCTGTATCTCTCTCTCTGTATCTCGCTCTCTGTATCTCTCTCTGTATCTCTCTGACTCTCTCTCTCTGTATCTCTCTTTCTCTGCGTATCTCTCTCTGTATCTCTGTCTTTCTCCCTCTGTATCTCTCTCTGTATCTCTCTCTGCATCTCTCTCTGCAACTCTCTCTGTATCTCTCTCTGTATCTCGCTCTCTCAATCCCTCTCTCTCTATGAATCTCCCTCTCTGTATCTCTCTCTGTACCTCTCTCTGTATCTAACTCTCTGCATCTCTCTCTGTATCTCTCTCTGCAACTCTCTCTGTATCTCGCTCTGTATCTCTCTCTGTATATCTCTCTGTATCTCTCTCTGTATCTCTCTCTGTATGTCTCTTGGATCACACTCAGTATCGCTCTCTGTATCTCTCTCTGAATCTCTCTCTGTATCTCTCTCTCTGTATCTCTCTCTGTATCTCTCCCTGGATCTCTCTCTGTGTCTCTCTCTCTGTACCTCTCTCTCTGTATCTCTCTCTCTATCTCTCTCTGTATCTCCCTCTGTATCTCTCTCTGTATCTCTCTCTGTATCTCTCTCTGTATCTAACTCTCTGCATCTCTCTCTGTATCTCTCTCTGCAACTCTCTCTGTATCTCGCTCTGTATCTCTCTCTGTATCTCTCTCTGTATCTCTCTCTGTATCTCTCTCTGTATGTCTCTTGGATCACACTCTGTATCGCTCTCTGTATCTCTCTCTGAATCTCTCTCTGTATCTCTCTCTCTGTATCTCTCTCTCTGTATCTCTCCCTGTATCTCTCTCTGTGACTCTCTCTCTGTACCTCTCTCTCTGTATCTCTCTCTGTATCTCTCTCTGTATCTCCCTCTGTATCTCTCTCTGTATCTCTCTCTGTATCTCTCCCTGTATCTCTCTCTGTGTCTCTCTCTCTGTACCTCTCTCTCTGTATCTCTCTCTGTATCTCTCTCTGTATCTCCCTCTGTATCTCTCTCTGAAGCTCTCTCTCTGTATCTCTCTCTGTATCTCTCTATGTATCTCCCTCTCTCTGTGTCTCTTTCTGTATCTCTCGAAATATCTCTTTGTATTTCTACCTGTAACTCTCTGTGTATCTCTCTGTGCACCTCTCTCTGTGTATCTCCCTCTGTATCTCCTCTCTCTATCTATCTATCTTTCTGTCTCTCTCTCTGTATCTCTCTCTGTACCTCTCCCTGTATGGTTCTCTGTTTTTCTTTCTGCATTTTTCTCTGCATCTCTCAGTCTCTGTATCGCTCTGTCTATGTATCTCTCTCTCTCTCTGTCTCTGTATCTCTCTCTCTGTATCTGTCACTGTATCTCTCTCTCTCTGTCTCTCTTTGAGTCTTTCTCTCTGTCTCCCTCTGTATCTCTCTCTGTATCTCTAAGTATCTCTCTGTCTCTGTATCTCTCTCTCTGTATCTCTCTCTGTTTTTCTCTCTCTATCTCTCTCTGTATCTCTCTCTGTATCTCTCTCTCAATCTCTCTCTGTATCTCTCTCTGTATCGCTCTCTCTGTATCTCTCTCTGAATCTCTCTCTGTATCTCTCTCTCTGTATCTCTCTCTGTATCTCTCTCTGTATCTCTCTCTGTACCTCTCTCTCTGTACATCTCTCTCTGTATCTCTCTCTGCATCTCTCTCTGTGTCTCTCTCTGTATCTCTCTCTCTGTATCTCTCTCTCTGTATCTCTCTCTGTATCTCTCTGTCTCTCTCTGTATCTCTCTTTCTCTGCGTATCTTTCTCTGTATCTCTGTCTTTCTCCCTCTGTATCTCTCTCTGTATCTCTCTCTGCATCTCTCTCTGCAACTCTCTCTGTATCTCTCTCTGTATCTCTCTCTGTATCTAACTCTCTGCATCTCTCTCTGTATCTCTCTCTGCAACTCTCTCTGTATCTCGCTCTGTATCTCTCTCTGTATCTCTCTCTGTATCTCTCTCTGTATCTCTCTCTGTATCTCTCTCTGTATGTCTCTTGGATCACACTCAGAATCGCTCTCTGTATCTCTCTCTGAATCTCTCTCTCTACCTCTCTCTCTGTATCTCTCTCTGTATCTCTCCCTGTATCTCTCTCTGTGTCTCTCTCTCTGTACCTCTCTGTATCTCTCTCTGTATCTCTCTCTGTATATCCCTCTGTATCTCTCTCTGTATCTCTCTCTCTGTATCTCTCTCTGTATCTCTCTCTGTATCTCCCTCTCTCTGTGTCTCTTTCTGTATCTCTCGAAATATCTCTTTGTATTTCTACCTGTAACTCACTGTGTATCTCTCTGTGCACCTCTCTCTGTGTATCTCCCTCTGTATCTCCTCTCTCTATCTATCTATCTTTCTGTCTCTCTCTCTGTATCTCTCTCTGTACCTCTCCCTGTATCGTTCTCTGTTTTTCTTTCTGCATTTTTCTCTGCATCTCTCAGTCTCTGTATCGCTCTGTCTATGTATCTCTCTGTCTCTCTGCCTCTGTATCTCTCTCTGTATCTGTCACTGTATCTCTCTCTCTCTCTGTCTCTCTTTGAGTCTTTCTCTCTGTCTCCCTCTGTATCTCTCTCTGTATCTCTAAGTATCTCTCTGTCTCTGTATCTCTCTCTCTGTATCTCTCTCTGTTTCTCTCTCTCTATCTCTCTCTGTATCTCTCTATGTATCGCTCTCTCAATCTCTCTCTGAATCTCTCTCTCTGTATCTCTCTCTCTGTATCTCTCTCTGAATCTCTCTCTGTATCTCTCTCTGTATCTCTCTCTGTATCTCTCTCTGTATCTCTCTGTCTCTCTCTCTCTGTATCTCTCTTTCTCTGCGTATCTTTCTCTGTATCTCTGTCTATCTCCCTCTGTATCTCTCTCTGTATCTCTCTCTGCATCTCTCTCTGCAACTCTCTCTGTATCTCTCTCTGTATCTCTCTCTCGCTATCCCTCTCTCTCTATGTATCTCTCTCTCTGTATCTCACTCTCTGCATCTCTCTCTGCATCTCTCTCTGTAACTCTCTCTGTATCTCGCTCTGTATCTCTCTCTGTCTCTCTCTCTGTATCTCTCGCTCTGTATCTCTCTGTATCACTCTCTGTATCTCTCTCCCTGTATCTCTCACTCTCTATCTCTCTATGGCTCTCTTTCTCTCTCTACGTCTCTCTTTATCTCTCTCTGAATCTCCCACTGTACATCTCTCTGTATTTCTCTCTCGCTGTTTCTCTCTCTGTATCTCTATCTCTCTCTCTATCTCACTAAGTATCTCTCTCTCTCTGTCTCTCTGTCTGTATCTCTCTCTGTTTCTCTCTCTGTATCTCCATCTGTATCTCCCTCTGTATCTCTCGCTATGTATCTCTCTCTGCATCTCTCTCTGTATCTCTCTCTGTATCTCTCTCTGTATGTCTCTTGGATCACACTCTGTATCTCTCTCTGTATCTCACTCTGAATCTCTCTCTGTATCTCTCTCTCTGTATCTGTCTCTGTATCTCTCTCTGTATCTCCCTCTCTCTGTGTCTCTTTCTGTATCTCTCTATATATCTCTTTGTATTTCTATCTGGAACACTCTGTGTATCTCTCTGTGTACCTCTCTCTGTGTATCTCCCTCAGTATCTCCCACTCTCTATCTATCTATCTCTCTGTCTCTCTCTCTGTATCTCTCTCTGTACCTCTCCCTGTATCGTTCTCTGTTTTTCTTTCTGCATTTTTCTCTGCATCTCTCTGTCTTTGTATCGCTCTGTCTACGTATCTATCTGTCTCTGTGTCTCTCTGTCTCTGTATCTCTCTCTCTGTATCTGTCACTGTATCTCTCTCTCTGTCTCTCTTTGTGTCTTTCTCTCTGTCTCCCTCTGTATCTCTCTCTGTATCTCTAAGTATCTCTCTGTCTCTGTATCTCTCTCTCTGTATCTCTCTCTCTGTATCTCTCTCTGTTTATCTCTCTCTGTATCTCTCTTTGTATCTCTCTCTCTGTATCTCTCTCTGTTTCTCTCTCTGTATCTCCATCTGTATCTCCCTCTGTATCACTCGCTATGTATCTCTCTCTGCATCTCTCTCTGTATCTCTCTCTGTATCTCTCTCTGTATGTCTCTTGGATCACACTCTGTATCTCTCTCTGTATCTCACTCTGAATCTCTCTCTGTATCTCTCTCTCTGTATCTGTCTCTGTATCTCTCTCTGTATCTCCCTCTCTCTGTGTCTCTTTCTGTATCTCTCGAAATATCTCTTTGTATTTCTATCTGTAACTCTCTGTGTATCTCTCTGTGCACCTCTCTCCGTGTATCTCCCTCTGTATCTCCTCTCTCTATCTATCTATCTTTCTGTCTCTCTCTCTGTATCTCTCTCTGTACCTCTCCCTGTATCGTTCTCTGTTTTTCTTTCTGCATTTTTCTCTGCATCTCTCAGTCTCTGTATCGCTCTGTCTATGTATCTCTCTGTCTCTCTGCCTCTGTATCTCTCTCTGTATCTGTCACTGTATCTCTCTCTCTCTCTGTCTCTCTTTGAGTCTTTCTCTCTGTCTCCCTCTGTATCTCTCTCTGTATCTCTAAGTATCTCTCTGTCTCTGTATCTCTCTCTCTGTATCTCTCTCTGTTTCTCTCTCTCTATCTCTCTCTGTATCTCTCTCTGTATCTCTCTCTCAATCTCTCTCTGAATCTCTCTCTGTATCTCTCTCTCTGTATCTCTCTCTGAATCTCTCTCTATATCTCTCTCTGTATCTCTCTCTGTGTCTCTCTCTGTATCTCTCTCTCTGTATCTCTCTCTGTATCTCTCTCTGTATCTCTCTGTCTCTCTCTCTCTCTGTATCTCTCTTTCTCTGCGTATCTCTCTCTGTATCTCTGTCTATCTCCCTCTGTATCTCTCTCTGTATCTCTCTCTGCATCTCTCTCTGCAACTCTCTCTGTATCTCTCTCTGTATCTCTCTCTCGCTATCCCTCTCTCTCTATGTATCTCTCTCTCTGTATCTCTCTCTGTATCTCTCTCTGTATCTCACTCTCTGCATCTCTCTCTGTATCTCTCTCTGTAACTCTCTCTGTATCTCGCTCTGTATCTCTCTCTGTATCTCTCTCTGTATCTCTCGCTCTGTATCTCTCTCTGTATCACTCTCTGTATCTCTCTCCCTGTATCTCTCACTCTCTATCTCTCTATGGCTCTCTTTCTCTCTCTACGTCTCTCTTTATCTCTCTCTGAATCTCCCACTGTACATCGCTCTGTATTTCTCTCTCGCTGTTTCTCTCTCTGTATCTCTATCTCTCTCTCTATCTCACTATGTATCTCTCTCTCTCTGTCTTTCTGTCTGTATCTCTCTCTGTTTCTCTCTCTGTACCTCCATCTGTATCTCCCTCTGTATCTCTCGCTATGTATCTCTCTCTGCATCTCTCTCTGTATCTCTCTATGTATCTCTCTCTGTATGTCTCTTGGATCACACTCTGTATCTCTCTCTGTATCTCACTCTGAATCTCTCTCTGTATCTCACTCTCTGTATCTGTCTCTGTATCTCTCTCTGTATCTCCCTCTCTCTGTGTCTCTTTCTGTATCTCTCTATATATCTCTTTGTATTTCTATCTGGAACACCTCTCTCTGTGTATCTCCCTCAGTATCTCCCACTCTCTATCTATCTATCTCTCTCTCTGTATCTCTCTCTGTACCTCTCCCTGTATCGTTCTCTGTTTTTCTTTCTGCATTTTTCTCTGCATCTCTCTGCCTTTGTATCGCTCTGTCTATGTATCTCTCTGTCTCTGTGTCTCTCTGTCTCTGTATCTCTCTCTCTGTATCTGTCACTGTATCTCTCTCGCTGTCTCTCTTTGTGTCTTTCTCTCTGTCTCCCTCTGTATCTCTCTCTGTATCTCTAAGTATCTCTCTGTCTCTGTATCGCTCTCTCTGTATCTCTCTCTCTGTATCTCTCTCTGTTTATCTCTCTCTGTATCTCTCTTTGTATCTCTCTCTCTGTATCTCTCTCTGAATCTCTCTCTGTATCTCTCCCTGTACCTCTCTCTCTGTACATCTCTCTCTGTATCTATCTCTGTATCTCTCTCTGTGTCTCTCTCTGTATCCCTCTCTCAGTATCTCTCTCTCTGTATCTCTCTCTGTATCTCCCTCTCTCTGTATCTCTTTCTGTATCTCTCTATATATCTCTTTGTATTTCTATCTGGACCTCTCTGTGTATCTCTCTGTGTACCTCTCTCTGTGTATCTCCCTCTGTATCTCCCTCTCTCTATCTATCTATCTCTCTGTCTCTCTCTCTGTATCTCTCTCTGTACCTCTCCCTGTTTCGTTCTCAGTATTTCTTTCAGCATTTTTCTCTGCATCTCTCTGTCTCTGTATCTCTCAGTCTATGTATCTCGCTTTCTCTGTGTCTCTCTGTCTCTGTGTCTCTCACTCTGTATCTGACAATGTATCTCCCTCTCTCTGTCTCTCTTTGTGTCTTTCTCTCTGTCTCCCTCTGTATCTCTCTCTGTATCTCTAAATATCTCTCGGACGCTGTATCTGTCTCTGTACCTGTCTGTCTCTGCATGTTTCTCTGTATCTGTCTCGATATCGCTCTGTCTATCTCTCTGTTTCTCTCCCTGTATCTCTCTCCCTATATCGCTTTCTGTATCTCTCTCTGCATCTGTTCCTGCATTTGTCTGACTCTGTATCTCTCTGTCTCTGTATCTTTCTGTCTCTGAATCTCTGTCTCTTCGTCACTCTGTCTCTGAATCTCTCTGTCTCTGAATCTCTCTGTCTCTGAATCTCTCTGTCTCTGAATCTCTCTCTCTGTACCTCTCAGTCTCTGTATCTCTCTGTCTCTGTATCTCTCTGTCTCTGCATCTCTCTGCCGCTGTGTCTCTCTGTCTCTGTATCTCTCTGTCTCAGCATCTCTCTGTTTCTGCATCTCTCTGTCTCTGTATCTCTCTGTCTCTGCAACTCTCTGTCTCTGCATCTCTCTGTCTCTGCATCTCTCAGTTTCTGTGTCTCTCTGACTCTCTGTCTCTGCATCTCTCTGCCTCTGCATCTCTCCGTCTCTGTATCTATCTGTCACTGCATCACTCTGTCTCTTTATCTCTCTGTCTCTGTATCTCTCTGTCTCTGTATCTCTCTTTCTCTGCATCTCTCTGTCTCTGTATCCTCCCTGTCTCTTTATCTATCTATCTCTGCATCTCGCTGTCTCTGTATCTCTCTGTCTCTGCGCCTCTCTGTCTCTGTGTCTCTGTATTTCTCTGTCTCTGTATCTCTCTGTCTCTGCATCTCTCCGTCTCTGTATCTCTCTGTCTCTGCATCTCTCTGTCTCTGCATCTCTCCGTCTCTGTATCTATCTATCACTGCATCACTCTGTCGCTTTATCTCTCTTTCTCTGTATCTCTCTGTCTCTGTATCTGTCTGTCTCTGCATCTCTCTGTCACTGTATCTCTCTGTCTCTGTATCTCTCTGTCTCTGTATCCTCCCTTCTCTTTATGTCTCTATCTCTGCATCTCGCTGTCTCTGTATCTCTCTGTCTCTGCATCTCTCTGTATCTGCATCTCTCTGTCTCTGCATCTCTCTGTCTCTGTATCTCTCTGTATCTCTCTGTCCGTATATCTCTCTGTCTCTGCGTCTCTCTGTCTCTGTGTCTCTGTATCTCTCTCTGTCTCTGCATCTCTCCGTCTCTGCATCTCTCCGTCTCTGTATCTCTCTGTCTCTGTATCTCCCTGTCTCTGTGTCTCCCTCTCTCTGCATCTCTCTGTCTCTGTATCTCTCTGTCTCTGTATCTCTCTGTATCTCTCTGTCCGTATATCTCTCTGTCTCTGCGTCTCTCTGTCTCTGTGCCTCTCTGTCTCTGTATCTCTCTGTCTCTGTATCACTCCGTCTCTGCATCTCTCCGTCTCTGTATCTCTCTGTCGCTGTATTTCCCTGTCTCTGTGTCTCCCTGTCTCTGGATCTCTCTGTTTCTGAATCTCTCTGTCTCTGTATCCACCTGTCTCTGTATCTCTCTGTCTCTGCATCTCTCTGTCTCTGCATCTCTCTCTCCCTGTATCTCTCTGTCTCTGCATCTCTCTGTCTCTGCATCTCTCTGTCCCTGTATCTCACTCTCTGTATCTCTCTCTCTGTATCTCTCTCTGTTTCTCTCTCTCTATCTCTCTTTGTCTCTCTCTCTGTATCTCTCTCTGAAGCTCTCTCTGTATCTCTCTTTGTATCTCTCTCTCCGTATCTTTCTCTGAATCTCTCTCTGTATCTCTCTCTCTGTATTTCTCTCTATATCTCTCCCTGTATCTCTCTCTGTACCTCTCTCTCTGGACGTCTCTCTCTGTATCTATCTCTGTATCTCGCTCTGTGTCTCTCTCTGTATCCCTCTCTCTGTATCTCTCTCTCTGTATCTCTCTCTGCATCTCCCTCTCTCTGTGTCTCTTTCTGTATCTCTCGCTATATCTCTTTGTATTTCTATCTGGACCTCTCTGTGTATCTCTCTGTGTACCTCTCTCTGTGTATCTCCCTCTGTATCTCCCTCTCTCTATCTATCTAACTCTCTGTCTCTCTCTCTGTATCTCTCTCTGAATCTCTCTCTGTATCTCTCCCTGTACCTCTCTCTCTGTACATCTCTCTCTGTATCTATCTCTGTATCTCTCTCTGTGTCTCTCTCTGTATCCCTCTCTTAGTATCTCTCTCTCTGTATCTCTCTCTGTATCTCCCTCTCTCTGTATCTCTTTCTGTATCTCTCTATATATCTCTTTGTATTTCTATCTGGACCTCTCTGTGTATCTCTCTGTGTACCTCTCTCTGTGTATCTCCCTCTGTATCTCCCTCTCTCTATCTATCTATCTCTCTGTCTCTCTCTCTGTATCTCTCTCTGTACCTCTCCCTGTATCGTTCTCAGTATTTCTTTCAGCATTTTTCTCTGCATCTCTCTGTCTCTGTATCTCTCAGTCTATGTATCTCGCTTTCTCTGTGTCTCTCTGTCTCTGTGTCTCTCACTCTGTATCTGTCAATGTATCTCCCTCTCTCTGTCTCTCTTTGTGTCTTTCTCTCTGACTCCCTCTGTATCTCTCTCTGTATCTCTAAATATCTCTCGGTCGCTGTATCTGTCTCTGTACCTGTCTGTCTCTGCATGTTTCTCTGTATCTGTCTCGATATCGCTCTGTCTATCTCTCTGTTTCTCTCCCTGTATCTCTCTCCCTATATCGCTTTCTGTATCTCTCTCTGCATCTGTTCCTGCATTTGTCTGACTCTGTATCTCTCTGTCTCTGTATCTGTCTGTCTCTGAATCTCTGTCTCTTCGTCACTCTGTCTCTGAATCTCTCTGTCTCTGAATCTCTCTGTCTCTGAATCTCTCTGTCTCTGAATCTCTCTCTCTGTACCTCTCAGTCTCTGTATCTCTCTGTCTCTGTATCTCTCTGTCTCTGCATCTCTCTGCCGCTGTGTCTCTCTGTCTCTGTATCTCTCTGTCTCAGCATCTCTCTGTTTCTGCATCTCTCTGTCTCTGTATCTCTCTGTCTCTGCAACTCTCTGTCTCTGCATCTCTCTGTCTCTGCATCTCTCAGTTTCTGTGTCTCTCTGACTCTCTGTCTCTGCATCTCTCTGCCTCTGCATCTCTCCGTCTCTGTATCTATCTGTCACTGCATCACTCTGTCTCTTTATCTCTCTGTCTCTGTATCTCTCTGTCTCTGTATCTCTCTTTCTCTGCATCTCTCTGTCTCTGTATCCTCCCTGTCTCTTTATCTATCTATCTCTGCATCTCGCTGTCTCTGTATCTCTCTGTCTCTGCGCCTCTCTGTCTCTGTGTCTCTGTATTTCTCTGTCTCTGTATCTCTCTGTCTCTGCATCTCTCCGTCTCTGTATCTCTCTGTCTCTGCATCTCTCTGTCTCTGCATCTCTCCGTCTCTGTATCTATCTGTCACTGCATCACTCTGTCGCTTTATCTCTCTTTCTCTGTATCTCTCTGTCTCTGCATCTCTCTGTCACTGTATCTCTCTGTCTCTGTATCTCTCTGTCTCTGTATCCTCCCTTCTCTTTATGTCTCTATCTCTGCATCTCGCTGTCTCTGTATCTCTCTGTCTCTGCATCTCTCTGTATCTGCATCTCTCTGTCTCTGCATCTCTCTGTCTCTGTATCTCTCTGTATCTCTCTGTCCGTATATCTCTCTGTCTCTGCGTCTCTCTGTCTCTGTGTCTCTGTATCTCTCTCTGTCTCTGCATCTCTCCGTCTCTGCATCTCTCCGTCTCTGTATCTCTCTGTCTCTGTATCTCCCTGTCTCTGTGTCTCCCTCTCTCTGTCTCTGTATCTCTCTGTCTCTGTATCTCTCTGTATCTCTCTGTCCGTATATCTCTCTGTCTCTGCGTCTCTCTGTCTCTGTGCCTCTCTGTCTCTGTATCTCTCTGTCTCTGTATCACTCCGTCTCTGCATCTCTCCGTCTCTGTATCTCTCTGTCGCTGTATTTCCCTGTCTCTGTGTCTCCCTGTCTCTGGATCTCTCTGTTTCTTTATCTCTCTGTCTCTGTATCCACCTGTCTCTGTATCTCTCTGTCTCTGCATCTCTCTGTCTCTGCATCTCTCTCTCCCTGTATCTCTCTGTCTCTGCATCTCTCTGTCTCTGCATCTCTCTGTCCCTGTATCTCACTCTCTGTATCTCTCTCTCTGTATCTCTCTCTGTTTCTCTCTCTCTATCTCTCTTTGTCTCTCTCTCTGTATCTCTCTCTGAAGCTCTCTCTGTATCTCTGTTTGTATCTCTCTCTCCGTATCTTTCTCTGAATCTCTCTCTGTATCTCTCTCTCTGTATCTCTCTCTATATCTCTCCCTGTATCTCTCTCTGTACCTCTCTCTCTGGACGTCTCTCTCTGTATCTATCTCTGTATCTCGCTCTGTGTCTCTCTCTGTATCCCTCTCTCTGTATCTCTCTCTCTGTATCTCTCTCTGCATCTCCCTCTCTCTGTGTCTCTTTCTGTAACTCTCGCTATATCTCTTTGTATTTCTATCTGGACCTCTCTGTGTACCTCTCTCTGTGTATCTCCCTCTGTATCTCCCTCTCTCTATCTATCTAACTCTCTGTCTCTCTCTCTGTATCTCTCTCTGTACCTCTCCCTGTATCGTTCTCAGTATTTCTTTCAGCATTTTTCTCTGCATCTCTCTGTCTCTGCATCTCTCTGTCTCTGTGTCTCTGTGTCTCTGTATCTCTCACTCTGTATCTGTCAATGTATCTCTCTCTCTCTGTCTCTGTTTGTGTCTTTCTCTCTGTCTCCCTCTGTATCGCTCTCTGTATCTCTAAATATCTCTCTGTCGCTGTATCTGTCTCTGTATCTCTCTGTCTCTGCATGTCTCTCTGTATCTGTCTCTGTATCTGTCTGTCTCTGAATCTCTGTCTCTTCATCACTCTGTCTCTGAATATCTCTGTCTCTGAATCTCTCTGTCTCTGAATCTCTCTCTCTGTACCTCTCAGTCTCTGTATCTCTCTGACTCTGCATCTTTCGGTCTCTGTACCTCTCTGTCTCTGCATCTCTCTGTCTCTACATGTCTCTGTCTCTGCATCTCTCTGTCTCTGTATCTCTCTGTCCGTATATCTCTCTGTCTCTGCGTCTCTCTGTCTCTGTGTCTCTGTATCTCTCTGTCTCTGTATCTCTCCGTCTCTGCATCTCTCCGTCTCTGTATCTCTCTCTCTGTATCTCCCTGTCTCTGTGTCTCCCTGTCTCTGCATCTCTCTGTCTCTGTATCTCTCTGTCTCTGTATCTCTCTGTATCTCACTGTCCGTATATCTCTCTGTCTCTGCGTCTCTCTGTCTCTGTGTCTCTCTGTCTCTGTATCTCTCTGTCTCTCTATCTCTCTGTCTCTCTATCTCTCTGTCTCTGTATCTCCCTGTGTCTGTGTCTCCCTGTCTCTGCATCTCTCTGTCTCTGAATCTCTCTGTCTCTGTATCTCTCTGTGTCTGTATCTCTCTGACTCTGTATCTCTCAGTCTCTGCATCTCGCTGTCTCTGTATCTATATGTCTATGTATCTCTCTGTCTCTCTATCTCTCTGTCCCTGTATCTCTCTGTCTCTGCGTCTCTCTGTCTCTGTATCTCCCTGTATCTCTCTGTCCCTGTATCGCTCTGTCTCTGTATCTCTCTGTCTCTGCATCTCTGTCTCTGCATCGCTCAGTCTCTTTATCTCTCTGTCTCTGCATCTCTCTGTCTCTGCATCTCTCTGTCTCTGCATCTCTGTCTCTGCATTGCTCTGTCTCTGTATCACTCTGTCTCTGTATCTCTCTGTCTCTGCGTCTCTGTGTCTCTGCATCTCTCTGTCTCTACATCTCTCTGTCTCATATCTCTCTGTCTCTGAATCTCTCTGTCTCTGTACCTCTCTGTCTCTGCATCTCTTTGTCTCTGTGTATCTATGTCTCTGCATCTCTCTGTCTCTACATCTCTCTGTCTCATATCTCTCTGTCTCTGAATCTCTCTGTCTCTGTACCTCTCTGTCTCTGCATCTCTCTGTCTCTGTGTATCTCTGTCTCTGCATCTCTCTGTCTCTGCATCTCTCTGTCTCATATCTCTCTGTCTCTGAATCTCTCTGTCTCTGTATCTCTGTCTCTGCATCTATTTGTCTCTGTCTTTTATCTGTCACTGTACCTCTCTGTCTCTGCATCTCTCTGTCTCTGTATCTCTTTGTCTCTGTACCTCTCTGTCTCTGCATCTCTCTGTCTCTGTCTCTCTCTGTCTCTGCATCTCTCTGTCTCTGCATTTCTCTCTCTGTACCTCTCAGTCTCTGTATCAGTCTGTCTCTGTATCTCTCTGTCTCTGCATCTCTCTGTCTCTGTACCTCTCTGTATCTGTATCTCTCTGACTCTGTATCTCCCTGTCTCTGCATCTCTCTCTCTCTGCATCTCTCTGTCTCTGTATTTCTCTATCTCTACATCTCTCTGTCACTGCATCTCTCTGTTTCTGTATCTCTCTGTATCTCTCTGTCCGTATATCTCTCTGTCTCTGCGTCTCTCTGTCTCTGCATCTCTCTGTCTATATATCTCAGTCTCTGAATCTCTCTGTGTCTCTCTGTCCGTATATCTCTCTGTCTCTGCGTCTCTCTGTCTCTGTGTATCTCTGTCTCTGTATCTCTCTGTCTCTGTATCTCTCCGTCTCTGCATCTCTCCGTCTCTGTGTCTCTCTGTCTCTGTATCTCCCTGTCTCTGTGTCTCCCTGTCTCTGCATCTCTCTGTCTCTGAATCTCTCTGTCTCTGTATCTCTCTGTCTCTGTATCTCTCTGACTCTGTATCTCACAGTCTCTGCATCTCTCTGTCTATGTATCTCTCTGTCCCAGTATCTCTCTGTCTCTGTGTCTCTCTGTCTCTGTATCTCTCACTCTGTATCTGACATTGTATCTCTCTCTCTCTCTGTCTCTCTTTGTGTCTTTCTCTCTGTCTCCCTCTGTATCTCTCTCTGTATCACTAAATATCTCTCTGTCGCTGTTTCTGTCTCTGTACCTCTCTGTCTCTGCATGTCTCTCTGTATCTGTCTCTGTATCGCTCTGTCCATCTCTCTGTATCTCTCCCTGTATCTCTCTCCCTATATCGCTCTCTGTATCTCTCTCTGCATCTGTTCCTGCATTTGTCTGTCTCTGTGTCTCTCTGTCTCTGTATCTGTCTGTCTCTGAATCTCTGCCTCTTCATCACTCTGTCTCTGAATCTTTCTGTCTCTGAATCTCTCTGTCTCTGTACCTCTCAGTCTCTGTACCTCTCTGTGTCTGTATCTCTCTGTCTCTGCATCTCTCTGTCTCTGTATCTCTCTGAATCTGTATATCTCTGTCTCTGCATCTCTCTGTCTCTATACATCTCTGTCTCTGTATCTCTCTGTCTCTGCATCTCTCGGTCTCTGTACCTCTCTGTCTCTGCATCTCTCTGCCGTTGTGTCTCTCTGTCTCTGTATCTCTCTGTCCCAGAATCTCTCTGTCTCTGCATCTCTCTGTCTCTGTATCTCTCTGTCTTTGCATCTCTCTGTCTCTGCATCTCTTTGTCTCTGTATCTCTCTGTCTCTGCATCTCTCTGTCTCTGTATCTCTCTCTATATCTCTGTCTCTGAATCTCTCTGTCTCTGAATCTCTCTGTCTCTGAATCTCTCTCTCTGTATCTCTCTGTCTCTGCATCTCTCTGTCTCTGTATCTCTCCGTCTCTGCATCTCTCTGTCTCTGTACCTCTCTGTCTCTGTATCTCTCTGTCTCTGCATCTCTCTGTCTCTGTATCTCTCTGACTCTGTATCTCTCTGTCTCTGCATCTCTCGGTCTCTGTACCTCTCTGTCTCTGCATCTCTCTGCCGCTGTGTCTCTCTGTCTCTGTATCTCTCTGTCTCAGCATCTCTCTGTCCCTGCATCTCTCTGCCTCTGTGTCCCTCTGTCTCTGTATCTCTGTCTCTGTATCTCTCTGTCTCTGCATCTCTCTGTCTCTGCATTTCTCTGTCTCTTTATCTCTCTATCTCTGCATCTCGCTGTCCTTTATCTCTCTGTCTCTGCATCTCTCTGTCTCTGCATCTCTCTGTCTCTGCATCTCTCTGTCTCTGTATCTCTCTGTATCTCCCTGTCCGTATATCTCTCTGTCACTGCATCTCTCTGTCTCTGCATCTCTCTGTCTCTGTATCTCTCTGTCTCTGTATCTCTGTCTCTGCATCTCTTTGTCTCTGTGTTTTATCTGTCTCTGTATCTCTCTGTCTCTGTAACTCTCTGTCTCTGCATCTCTCTGTCTCTGTATCTCTCTGTATCTCTCGGTCTCTGCATCTCTCTCTCTCTGTACCTCTCAGTCTCTGTATCTGTCTGTCTCTGTCTCTCTGTCTCTGCATCTCTCTGCCGCTGTGTCTCTCTGTCTCTGTACCTCTCCGTCTCTGTATCTCTCTGTCTCTGCATCTCTCTGTCTCTGTATCTCTCTGACTCTGTATCTCTCTGTCTCTGCATCTCTCTGTCTCTGTACCTCTCTGTCTCTGTATTTCAATGTCTCTGCATCTCTCTGTCTCTGTGTCTCTGTATCTCTCTGTCTCTGCATCTCTCTGTCTCCATCTCTCCGTCTCTGCATCTCTCCGTCTCTGTATCTCTCTGTCTCTGTATCTCCCTGTCTCTGTATCTCTCTGTCTCCGTATCTCTGTCTCTGAATCTCTCTGTCTCTTTATCTCTCTGTCTCTGTATCTCTCTGTCTCTGCATCTGTTTGTCTCTGTATCGCTCTGTCTATCTCTCTGTATCTCTCCCTGTATCTCTCACCCTATATCGCTTTCTGTATCTCTCTCTGCATCTGTTCCTGCATTTGTCTGTCTCTGTATCTCTCTGTCTCTGTATCTGTTTGTCTCTGAATCTCTGTCTCTTCATCACTCTGTCTCTGAATCTCTTTGTCTCTGAATCTCTCTGTCTCTGAATCTCTCTCTCTGTACCTCTCAGTCTCTGTATCTCTCTGTCTCTGTATCTCTCTGTCTCTGCATCTCTCTGTCTCTGTACCTCTCTGTCTCTGTATTTCTCCGTCTCTGCATCTCTCCGTCTCTGTATCTCTCTGTCTCTGTATCTCCCTGTCTCTGTGTCTCCCTGTCTCTGCATCTCTCTGTCTCTGAATCTCTCTGTCTCTGTATCTCTCGGTCTCTGTATCTCTCTGACTCTGTATCTCTCAGTCTCTGCATCTCTCTGTCTCTGTATCTCTCTGTCCCTGTATCTCTCTGTCTCTGTGTCTCTCTGTCTCTGTATCTCTCACTCTGTATCTGTCAATGTATCTCTCTCTCTCTCTGTCTCTCTTTGTGTCTTTCTCTCTGTCTCCCTCTGTATCTCTCTCTTTATCTCTAAATATCTCTCTGTCGCTCTTTCTGTCTCTGTACCTCTCTGTCTCTGCATGTCTCTCTGTAACTGTCTCTGTAACGCTCTGTCTATCTCTCTGTGTCTCTCCCTGTATCTCTCTCCCTATATCGCTTTCTGTATCTCTCTCTGCATCTGTTCCTGCATTTGTCTGTCTCTGTATCTCTCTGTCTCTGTATCTCTATGTCTCTGAATCTCTGTCTCTTCATCACACTGTCTCTGAATCTCTCTGTCTCTGAATCTCTCTGTCGCTGAATCTCTCTCTCTGTACCTCTCAGTCTCTGTATCTCTCTGTCTCTGCATCTCTCTGACTCTGTATCTCTCTGTCTCTGCATCTCTCTTTCTCTGTACATCTCTGTCTCTGTATCTCTCTGTCTCTGCATCTCTCGCTCTCTGTTCTCTCTCTGCATCTCTCTGCCGCTGTGTCTCTCTGTCTCTGTATCTCTCTGTCCCAGCATCTCTCTGTCACTGCATCTCT
Organism: Scyliorhinus torazame; assembly: GCF_047496885.1. Taxonomy (NCBI): domain Eukaryota; kingdom Metazoa; phylum Chordata; class Chondrichthyes; order Carcharhiniformes; family Scyliorhinidae; genus Scyliorhinus; species Scyliorhinus torazame. Next base: position 125,144,605 of record NC_092726.1, on the reverse strand, counting down.
CTGTCTCTGTATCTCTCTGTCTCTGCATCTCTCTGTCTCTGTATCTCTCTGGCATTGCATCTCTCTGTCTCTGTATCTCTCTGTCTCTGTATCTCTCTGTCTCTGCATCTCTCTGTCTCTCTGTCTCTCTGTCTCTGTATCTCTCACTCTGTATCTGTCAATGTATCTCTCTCTCTCTCTGTCTCTCTTTGTGTATTTCTCCCTCTGTATCTCTCTCTGTATCTCTAAGTATCTCTCAGTCGCTGTATCTGTCTCTGTACCTGTCTGTCTCTGCATGTCTCTCTGTATCGCTCTGTCTATCTCTCAGTATCTCTCCCTGTATCTCTCTCCCTATATCGCTTTCTGTATCTCTCTCTGCATCTGTTCCTGCAGTTGTCTGTCTCTGTATCTCTCTGTCTCTGTATCTGTTTGTCTCTGAATCTCTCTCTCTGTACCTCTCAGTCTCTGTATCCCTCTGTCTCTGTATCTCTCCGTCTCTGCATCTCTCTGTCTCTGTACCTCTCTGTCTCTGTATCTCTCTGTTTCTGCATCTCTCTGTCTCAGTACCTCTCTATCTCTGCATCTCGCTGTCTCTGTATCTCTCTGTCTCTGCATCTCTCTGTATCTGCATCTCTCTGTCTCTGCATCTCTCTGTCTCTGTATCTCTCTGTATCTCTCTGTCCGTATATCTCTCTGTCTCTGCGTCTCTCTGTCTCTGTGTCTCTGTATCTCTCTCCGTCTCTGCATCTCTCCGTCTCTGCATCTCTCCGTCTCTGTATCTCTCTGTCTCTGTATCTCCCTGTCTCTGTGTCTCCCTCTCTCTGCATCTCTCTGTCTCTGTATCTCTCTGTCTCTGCAACTCTCTGTCTCTGCATCTCTCTGTCTCTGCATCTCTCAGTTTCTGTGTCTCTCTGACTCTCTGTCTCTGCATCTCTCTGCCTCTGCATCTCTCCGTCTCTGTATCTATCTGTCACTGCATCACTCTGTCTCTTTATCTCTCTGTCTCTGTATCTCTCTGTCTCTGTATCTCTCTTTCTCTGCATCTCTCTGTCTCTGTATCCTCCCTGTCTCTTTATCTATCTATCTCTGCATCTCGCTGTCTCTGTATCTCTCTGTCTCTGCGCCTCTCTGTCTCTGTGTCTCTGTATTTCTCTGTCTCTGTATCTCTCTGTCTCTGCATCTCTCCGTCTCTGTATCTCTCTGTCTCTGCATCTCTCTGTCTCTGCATCTCTCCGTCTCTGTATCTATCTGTCACTGCATCACTCTGTCGCTTTATCTCTCTTTCTCTGTATCTCTCTGTCTCTGCATCTCTCTGTCACTGTATCTCTCTGTCTCTGTATCTCTCTGTCTCTGTATCCTCCCTTCTCTTTATGTCTCTATCTCTGCATCTCGCTGTCTCTGTATCTCTCTGTCTCTGCATCTCTCTGTATCTGCATCTCTCTGTCTCTGCATCTCTCTGTCTCTGTATCTCTCTGTATCTCTCTGTCCGTATATCTCTCTGTCTCTGCGTCTCTCTGTCTCTGTGTCTCTGTATCTCTCTCTGTCTCTGCATCTCTCCGTCTCTGCATCTCTCCGTCTCTGTATCTCTCTGTCTCTGTATCTCCCTGTCTCTGTGTCTCCCTCTCTCTGTCTCTGTATCTCTCTGTCTCTGTATCTCTCTGTATCTCTCTGTCCGTATATCTCTCTGTCTCTGCGTCTCTCTGTCTCTGTGCCTCTCTGTCTCTGTATCTCTCTGTCTCTGTATCACTCCGTCTCTGCATCTCTCCGTCTCTGTATCTCTCTGTCGCTGTATTTCCCTGTCTCTGTGTCTCCCTGTCTCTGGATCTCTCTGTTTCTTTATCTCTCTGTCTCTGTATCCACCTGTCTCTGTATCTCTCTGTCTCTGCATCTCTCTGTCTCTGCATCTCTCTCTCCCTGTATCTCTCTGTCTCTGCATCTCTCTGTCTCTGCATCTCTCTGTCCCTGTATCTCACTCTCTGTATCTCTCTCTCTGTATCTCTCTCTGTTTCTCTCTCTCTATCTCTCTTTGTCTCTCTCTCTGTATCTCTCTCTGAAGCTCTCTCTGTATCTCTGTTTGTATCTCTCTCTCCGTATCTTTCTCTGAATCTCTCTCTGTATCTCTCTCTCTGTATCTCTCTCTATATCTCTCCCTGTATCTCTCTCTGTACCTCTCTCTCTGGACGTCTCTCTCTGTATCTATCTCTGTATCTCGCTCTGTGTCTCTCTCTGTATCCCTCTCTCTGTATCTCTCTCTCTGTATCTCTCTCTGCATCTCCCTCTCTCTGTGTCTCTTTCTGTAACTCTCGCTATATCTCTTTGTATTTCTATCTGGACCTCTCTGTGTACCTCTCTCTGTGTATCTCCCTCTGTATCTCCCTCTCTCTATCTATCTAACTCTCTGTCTCTCTCTCTGTATCTCTCTCTGTACCTCTCCCTGTATCGTTCTCAGTATTTCTTTCAGCATTTTTCTCTGCATCTCTCTGTCTCTGCATCTCTCTGTCTCTGTGTCTCTGTGTCTCTGTATCTCTCACTCTGTATCTGTCAATGTATCTCTCTCTCTCTGTCTCTGTTTGTGTCTTTCTCTCTGTCTCCCTCTGTATCGCTCTCTGTATCTCTAAATATCTCTCTGTCGCTGTATCTGTCTCTGTATCTCTCTGTCTCTGCATGTCTCTCTGTATCTGTCTCTGTATCTGTCTGTCTCTGAATCTCTGTCTCTTCATCACTCTGTCTCTGAATATCTCTGTCTCTGAATCTCTCTGTCTCTGAATCTCTCTCTCTGTACCTCTCAGTCTCTGTATCTCTCTGACTCTGCATCTTTCGGTCTCTGTACCTCTCTGTCTCTGCATCTCTCTGTCTCTACATGTCTCTGTCTCTGCATCTCTCTGTCTCTGTATCTCTCTGTCCGTATATCTCTCTGTCTCTGCGTCTCTCTGTCTCTGTGTCTCTGTATCTCTCTGTCTCTGTATCTCTCCGTCTCTGCATCTCTCCGTCTCTGTATCTCTCTCTCTGTATCTCCCTGTCTCTGTGTCTCCCTGTCTCTGCATCTCTCTGTCTCTGTATCTCTCTGTCTCTGTATCTCTCTGTATCTCACTGTCCGTATATCTCTCTGTCTCTGCGTCTCTCTGTCTCTGTGTCTCTCTGTCTCTGTATCTCTCTGTCTCTCTATCTCTCTGTCTCTCTATCTCTCTGTCTCTGTATCTCCCTGTGTCTGTGTCTCCCTGTCTCTGCATCTCTCTGTCTCTGAATCTCTCTGTCTCTGTATCTCTCTGTGTCTGTATCTCTCTGACTCTGTATCTCTCAGTCTCTGCATCTCGCTGTCTCTGTATCTATATGTCTATGTATCTCTCTGTCTCTCTATCTCTCTGTCCCTGTATCTCTCTGTCTCTGCGTCTCTCTGTCTCTGTATCTCCCTGTATCTCTCTGTCCCTGTATCGCTCTGTCTCTGTATCTCTCTGTCTCTGCATCTCTGTCTCTGCATCGCTCAGTCTCTTTATCTCTCTGTCTCTGCATCTCTCTGTCTCTGCATCTCTCTGTCTCTGCATCTCTGTCTCTGCATTGCTCTGTCTCTGTATCACTCTGTCTCTGTATCTCTCTGTCTCTGCGTCTCTGTGTCTCTGCATCTCTCTGTCTCTACATCTCTCTGTCTCATATCTCTCTGTCTCTGAATCTCTCTGTCTCTGTACCTCTCTGTCTCTGCATCTCTTTGTCTCTGTGTATCTATGTCTCTGCATCTCTCTGTCTCTACATCTCTCTGTCTCATATCTCTCTGTCTCTGAATCTCTCTGTCTCTGTACCTCTCTGTCTCTGCATCTCTCTGTCTCTGTGTATCTCTGTCTCTGCATCTCTCTGTCTCTGCATCTCTCTGTCTCATATCTCTCTGTCTCTGAATCTCTCTGTCTCTGTATCTCTGTCTCTGCATCTATTTGTCTCTGTCTTTTATCTGTCACTGTACCTCTCTGTCTCTGCATCTCTCTGTCTCTGTATCTCTTTGTCTCTGTACCTCTCTGTCTCTGCATCTCTCTGTCTCTGTCTCTCTCTGTCTCTGCATCTCTCTGTCTCTGCATTTCTCTCTCTGTACCTCTCAGTCTCTGTATCAGTCTGTCTCTGTATCTCTCTGTCTCTGCATCTCTCTGTCTCTGTACCTCTCTGTATCTGTATCTCTCTGACTCTGTATCTCCCTGTCTCTGCATCTCTCTCTCTCTGCATCTCTCTGTCTCTGTATTTCTCTATCTCTACATCTCTCTGTCACTGCATCTCTCTGTTTCTGTATCTCTCTGTATCTCTCTGTCCGTATATCTCTCTGTCTCTGCGTCTCTCTGTCTCTGCATCTCTCTGTCTATATATCTCAGTCTCTGAATCTCTCTGTGTCTCTCTGTCCGTATATCTCTCTGTCTCTGCGTCTCTCTGTCTCTGTGTATCTCTGTCTCTGTATCTCTCTGTCTCTGTATCTCTCCGTCTCTGCATCTCTCCGTCTCTGTGTCTCTCTGTCTCTGTATCTCCCTGTCTCTGTGTCTCCCTGTCTCTGCATCTCTCTGTCTCTGAATCTCTCTGTCTCTGTATCTCTATGTCTCTGTATCTCTCTGACTCTGTATCTCACAGTCTCTGCATCTCTCTGTCTATGTATCTCTCTGTCCCAGTATCTCTCTGTCTCTGTGTCTCTCTGTCTCTGTATCTCTCACTCTGTATCTGACATTGTATCTCTCTCTCTCTCTGTCTCTCTTTGTGTCTTTCTCTCTGTCTCCCTCTGTATCTCTCTCTGTATCACTAAATATCTCTCTGTCGCTGTTTCTGTCTCTGTACCTCTCTGTCTCTGCATGTCTCTCTGTATCTGTCTCTGTATCGCTCTGTCCATCTCTCTGTATCTCTCCCTGTATCTCTCTCCCTATATCGCTCTCTGTATCTCTCTCTGCATCTGTTCCTGCATTTGTCTGTCTCTGTGTCTCTCTGTCTCTGTATCTGTCTGTCTCTGAATCTCTGCCTCTTCATCACTCTGTCTCTGAATCTTTCTGTCTCTGAATCTCTCTGTCTCTGTACCTCTCAGTCTCTGTACCTCTCTGTGTCTGTATCTCTCTGTCTCTGCATCTCTCTGTCTCTGTATCTCTCTGAATCTGTATATCTCTGTCTCTGCATCTCTCTGTCTCTATACATCTCTGTCTCTGTATCTCTCTGTCTCTGCATCTCTCGGTCTCTGTACCTCTCTGTCTCTGCATCTCTCTGCCGTTGTGTCTCTCTGTCTCTGTATCTCTCTGTCCCAGAATCTCTCTGTCTCTGCATCTCTCTGTCTCTGTATCTCTCTGTCTTTGCATCTCTCTGTCTCTGCATCTCTTTGTCTCTGTATCTCTCTGTCTCTGCATCTCTCTGTCTCTGTATCTCTCTCTATATCTCTGTCTCTGAATCTCTCTGTCTCTGAATCTCTCTGTCTCTGAATCTCTCTCTCTGTATCTCTCTGTCTCTGCATCTCTCTGTCTCTGTATCTCTCCGTCTCTGCATCTCTCTGTCTCTGTACCTCTCTGTCTCTGTATCTCTCTGTCTCTGCATCTCTCTGTCTCTGTATCTCTCTGACTCTGTATCTCTCTGTCTCTGCATCTCTCGGTCTCTGTACCTCTCTGTCTCTGCATCTCTCTGCCGCTGTGTCTCTCTGTCTCTGTATCTCTCTGTCTCAGCATCTCTCTGTCCCTGCATCTCTCTGCCTCTGTGTCCCTCTGTCTCTGTATCTCTGTCTCTGTATCTCTCTGTCTCTGCATCTCTCTGTCTCTGCATTTCTCTGTCTCTTTATCTCTCTATCTCTGCATCTCGCTGTCCTTTATCTCTCTGTCTCTGCATCTCTCTGTCTCTGCATCTCTCTGTCTCTGCATCTCTCTGTCTCTGTATCTCTCTGTATCTCCCTGTCCGTATATCTCTCTGTCACTGCATCTCTCTGTCTCTGCATCTCTCTGTCTCTGTATCTCTCTGTCTCTGTATCTCTGTCTCTGCATCTCTTTGTCTCTGTGTTTTATCTGTCTCTGTATCTCTCTGTCTCTGTAACTCTCTGTCTCTGCATCTCTCTGTCTCTGTATCTCTCTGTATCTCTCGGTCTCTGCATCTCTCTCTCTCTGTACCTCTCAGTCTCTGTATCTGTCTGTCTCTGTCTCTCTGTCTCTGCATCTCTCTGCCGCTGTGTCTCTCTGTCTCTGTACCTCTCCGTCTCTGTATCTCTCTGTCTCTGCATCTCTCTGTCTCTGTATCTCTCTGACTCTGTATCTCTCTGTCTCTGCATCTCTCTGTCTCTGTACCTCTCTGTCTCTGTATTTCAATGTCTCTGCATCTCTCTGTCTCTGTGTCTCTGTATCTCTCTGTCTCTGCATCTCTCTGTCTCCATCTCTCCGTCTCTGCATCTCTCCGTCTCTGTATCTCTCTGTCTCTGTATCTCCCTGTCTCTGTATCTCTCTGTCTCCGTATCTCTGTCTCTGAATCTCTCTGTCTCTTTATCTCTCTGTCTCTGTATCTCTCTGTCTCTGCATCTGTTTGTCTCTGTATCGCTCTGTCTATCTCTCTGTATCTCTCCCTGTATCTCTCACCCTATATCGCTTTCTGTATCTCTCTCTGCATCTGTTCCTGCATTTGTCTGTCTCTGTATCTCTCTGTCTCTGTATCTGTTTGTCTCTGAATCTCTGTCTCTTCATCACTCTGTCTCTGAATCTCTTTGTCTCTGAATCTCTCTGTCTCTGAATCTCTCTCTCTGTACCTCTCAGTCTCTGTATCTCTCTGTCTCTGTATCTCTCTGTCTCTGCATCTCTCTGTCTCTGTACCTCTCTGTCTCTGTATTTCTCCGTCTCTGCATCTCTCCGTCTCTGTATCTCTCTGTCTCTGTATCTCCCTGTCTCTGTGTCTCCCTGTCTCTGCATCTCTCTGTCTCTGAATCTCTCTGTCTCTGTATCTCTCGGTCTCTGTATCTCTCTGACTCTGTATCTCTCAGTCTCTGCATCTCTCTGTCTCTGTATCTCTCTGTCCCTGTATCTCTCTGTCTCTGTGTCTCTCTGTCTCTGTATCTCTCACTCTGTATCTGTCAATGTATCTCTCTCTCTCTCTGTCTCTCTTTGTGTCTTTCTCTCTGTCTCCCTCTGTATCTCTCTCTTTATCTCTAAATATCTCTCTGTCGCTCTTTCTGTCTCTGTACCTCTCTGTCTCTGCATGTCTCTCTGTAACTGTCTCTGTAACGCTCTGTCTATCTCTCTGTGTCTCTCCCTGTATCTCTCTCCCTATATCGCTTTCTGTATCTCTCTCTGCATCTGTTCCTGCATTTGTCTGTCTCTGTATCTCTCTGTCTCTGTATCTCTATGTCTCTGAATCTCTGTCTCTTCATCACACTGTCTCTGAATCTCTCTGTCTCTGAATCTCTCTGTCGCTGAATCTCTCTCTCTGTACCTCTCAGTCTCTGTATCTCTCTGTCTCTGCATCTCTCTGACTCTGTATCTCTCTGTCTCTGCATCTCTCTTTCTCTGTACATCTCTGTCTCTGTATCTCTCTGTCTCTGCATCTCTCGCTCTCTGTTCTCTCTCTGCATCTCTCTGCCGCTGTGTCTCTCTGTCTCTGTATCTCTCTGTCCCAGCATCTCTCTGTCACTGCATCTCTCTGTCTCTGTATCTCTCTGTCTCTGCATCTCTCTGTCTCTGTATCTCTCTGGCATTGCATCTCTCTGTCTCTGTATCTCTCTGTCTCTGTATCTCTCTGTCTCTGCATCTCTCTGTCTCTCTGTCTCTCTGTCTCTGTATCTCTCACTCTGTATCTGTCAATGTATCTCTCTCTCTCTCTGTCTCTCTTTGTGTATTTCTCCCTCTGTATCTCTCTCTGTATCTCTAAGTATCTCTCAGTCGCTGTATCTGTCTCTGTACCTGTCTGTCTCTGCATGTCTCTCTGTATCGCTCTGTCTATCTCTCAGTATCTCTCCCTGTATCTCTCTCCCTATATCGCTTTCTGTATCTCTCTCTGCATCTGTTCCTGCAGTTGTCTGTCTCTGTATCTCTCTGTCTCTGTATCTGTTTGTCTCTGAATCTCTCTCTCTGTACCTCTCAGTCTCTGTATCCCTCTGTCTCTGTATCTCTCCGTCTCTGCATCTCTCTGTCTCTGTACCTCTCTGTCTCTGTATCTCTCTGTTTCTGCATCTCTCTGTCTCAGTACCTCTCTATCTCTGCATCTCGCTGTCTCTGTATCTCTCTGTCTCTGCATCTCTCTGTATCTGCATCTCTCTGTCTCTGCATCTCTCTGTCTCTGTATCTCTCTGTATCTCTCTGTCCGTATATCTCTCTGTCTCTGCGTCTCTCTGTCTCTGTGTCTCTGTATCTCTCTCCGTCTCTGCATCTCTCCGTCTCTGCATCTCTCCGTCTCTGTATCTCTCTGTCTCTGTATCTCCCTGTCTCTGTGTCTCCCTCTCTCTGCATCTCTCTGTCTCTGTATCTCTCTGTCTCTGTATCTCTCTGTATCTCTCTGTCCGTATATCTCTCTGTCTCTGCGTCTCTCTGTCTCTGTGCCTCTCTGTCTCTGTATCTCTCTGTCTCTGTATCACTCCGTCTCTGCATCTCTCCGTCTCTGTATCTCTCTGTCGCTGTATTTCCCTGTCTCTGTGTCTCCCTGTCTCTGGATCTCTCTGTTTCTGAATCTCTCTGTCTCTGTATCCACCTGTCTCTGTATCTCTCTGTCTCTGCATCTCTCTGTCTCTGCATCTCTCTCTCCCTGTATCTCTCTGTCTCTGCATCTCTCTGTCTCTGCATCTCTCTGTCCCTGTATCTCACTCTCTGTATCTCTCTCTCTGTATCTCTCTCTGTTTCTCTCTCTCTATCTCTCTTTGTCTCTCTCTCTGTATCTCTCTCTGAAGCTCTCTCTGTATCTCTCTTTGTATCTCTCTCTCCGTATCTTTCTCTGAATCTCTCTCTGTATCTCTCTCTCTGTATCTCTCTCTATATCTCTCCCTGTATCTCTCTCTGTACCTCTCTCTCTGGACGTCTCTCTCTGTATCTATCTCTGTATCTCGCTCTGTGTCTCTCTCTGTATCCCTCTCTCTGTGTACCTCTCTCTGTGTATCTCCCTCTGTATCTCCCTCTCTCTATCTATCTAACTCTCTGTCTCTCTCTCTGTATCTCTCTCTGTACCTCTCCCTGTATCGTTCTCAGTATTTCTTTCAGCATTTTTCTCTGCATCTCTCTGTCTCTGCATCTCTCTGTCTCTGTGTCTCTGTATCTCTCACTCTGTATCTGTCAAGGTATCTCTCTCTCTCTGTCTCTCTTTGTGTCTTTCTCTCTGTCTCCCTCTGTATCGCTCTCTGTATCTCTAAATATCTCTCTGTCGCTGTATCTGTCTCTGTATCTCTCAGTCTCTGCATGTCTCTCTGTATCTGTCTCTGTATCTGTCTGTCTCTGAATCTCTGTCTCTTCATCACTCTGTCTCTGAATATCTCTGTCTCTGAATCTCTCTGTCTCTGAATCTCTCTCTCTGTACCTCTCAGTCTCTGTATCTCTCTGACTCTGCATCTCTCTGTCTCTGTATCTCTCTGACTCTGTATTTCTCTGTCTCTGCATCTCTCTGTCTCTGTACCTCTCTGTCTCTGTATTTCTCTGTCTCTGCATCTTTCGGTCTCTGTACCTCTCTGTCTCTGCATCTCTCTGTCTCTACATGTCTCTGTCTCTGCATCTCTCTGTCTCTGTATCTCTCTGTCCGTATATCTCTCTGTCTCTGCGTCTCTCTGTCTCTGTGTCTCTGTATCTCTCTGTCTCTGTATCTCTCCGTCTCTGCATCTCTCCGTCTCTGTATCTCTGTCTCTGTATCTCCCTGTCTCTGTGTCTCCCTGTCTCTGCATCTCTCTGTCTCTGTATCTCTCTGTCTCTGTATCTCTCTGTATCTCTCTGTCCGTATATCTCTCTGTCTCTGCGTCTCTCTGTCTCTGTGTCTCTCTGTCTCTGTATCTCTCTGTCTCTCTATCTCTCTGTCTCTCTATCTCTCTGTCTCTGTATCTCCCTGTGTCTGTGTCTCCCTGTCTCTGCATCTCTCTGTCTCTGAATCTCTCTGTCTCTGTATCTCTCTGTGTCTGTATCTCTCTGACTCTGTATCTCTCAGTCTCTGCATCTCGCTGTCTCTGTATCTATATGTCTATGTATCTCTCTGTCTCTCTATCTCTCTGTCCCTGTATCTCTCTGTCTCTGCGTCTCTCTGTCTCTGTATCTCCCTGTATCTCTCTGTCCCTGTATCGCTCTGTCTCTGTATCTCTCTGTCTCTGCATCTCTGTCTCTGCATCGCTCAGTCTCTTTATCTCTCTGTCTCTGCATCTCTCTGTCTCTGCATCTCTCTGTCTCTGCATCTCTGTCTCTGCATTGCTCTGTCTCTGTATCACTCTGTCTCTGTATCTCTCTGTCTCTGCGTCTCTGTGTCTCTGCATCTCTCTGTCTCTACATCTCTCTGTCTCATATCTCTCTGTCTCTGAATCTCTCTGTCTCTGTACCTCTCTGTCTCTGCATCTCTTTGTCTCTGTGTATCTATGTCTCTGCATCTCTCTGTCTCTACATCTCTCTGTCTCATATCTCTCTGTCTCTGAATCTCTCTGTCTCTGTACCTCTCTGTCTCTGCATCTCTCTGTCTCTGTGTATCTCTGTCTCTGCATCTCTCTGTCTCTGCATCTCTCTGTCTCATATCTCTCTGTCTCTGAATCTCTCTGTCTCTGTATCTCTCGGTCTCTGTATCTCTCTGACTCTGTATCTCTCAGTCTCTGCATCTCTCTGTCTCTGTATCTCTCTGTCCCTGTATCTCTCTGTCTCTGTGTCTCTCTGTCTCTGTATCTCTCACTCTGTATCTGTCAATGTATCTCTCTCTCTCTCTGTCTCTCTTTGTGTCTTTCTCTCTGTCTCCCTCTGTATCTCTCTCTTTATCTCTAAATATCTCTCTGTCGCTCTTTCTGTCTCTGTACCTCTCTGTCTCTGCATGTCTCTCTGTAACTGTCTCTGTAACGCTCTGTCTATCTCTCTGTGTCTCTCCCTGTATCTCTCTCCCTATATCGCTTTCTGTATCTCTCTCTGCATCTGTTCCTGCATTTGTCTGTCTCTGTATCTCTCTGTCTCTGTATCTCTATGTCTCTGAATCTCTGTCTCTTCATCACACTGTCTCTGAATCTCTCTGTCTCTGAATCTCTCTGTCGCTGAATCTCTCTCTCTGTACCTCTCAGTCTCTGTATCTCTCTGTCTCTGCATCTCTCTGACTCTGTATCTCTCTGTCTCTGCATCTCTCTTTCTCTGTACATCTCTGTCTCTGTATCTCTCTGTCTCTGCATCTCTCGCTCTCTGTTCTCTCTCTGCATCTCTCTGCCGCTGTGTCTCTCTGTCTCTGTATCTCTCTGTCCCAGCATCTCTCTGTCACTGCATCTCTCTGTCTCTGTATCTCTCTGTCTCTGCATCTCTCTGTCTCTGTATCTCTCTGGCATTGCATCTCTCTGTCTCTGTATCTCTCTGTCTCTGTATCTCTCTGTCTCTGCATCTCTCTGTCTCTCTGTCTCTCTGTCTCTGTATCTCTCACTCTGTATCTGTCAATGTATCTCTCTCTCTCTCTGTCTCTCTTTGTGTATTTCTCCCTCTGTATCTCTCTCTGTATCTCTAAGTATCTCTCAGTCGCTGTATCTGTCTCTGTACCTGTCTGTCTCTGCATGTCTCTCTGTATCGCTCTGTCTATCTCTCAGTATCTCTCCCTGTATCTCTCTCCCTATATCGCTTTCTGTATCTCTCTCTGCATCTGTTCCTGCAGTTGTCTGTCTCTGTATCTCTCTGTCTCTGTATCTGTTTGTCTCTGAATCTCTCTCTCTGTACCTCTCAGTCTCTGTATCCCTCTGTCTCTGTATCTCTCCGTCTCTGCATCTCTCTGTCTCTGTACCTCTCTGTCTCTGTATCTCTCTGTTTCTGCATCTCTCTGTCTCAGTACCTCTCTATCTCTGCATCTCGCTGTCTCTGTATCTCTCTGTCTCTGCATCTCTCTGTATCTGCATCTCTCTGTCTCTGCATCTCTCTGTCTCTGTATCTCTCTGTATCTCTCTGTCCGTATATCTCTCTGTCTCTGCGTCTCTCTGTCTCTGTGTCTCTGTATCTCTCTCTGTCTCTGCATCTCTCCGTCTCTGCATCTCTCCGTCTCTGTATCTCTCTGTCTCTGTATCTCCCTGTCTCTGTGTCTCCCTCTCTCTGCATCTCTCTGTCTCTGTATCTCTCTGTCTCTGTATCTCTCTGTATCTCTCTGTCCGTATATCTCTCTGTCTCTGCGTCTCTCTGTCTCTGTGCCTCTCTGTCTCTGTATCTCTCTGTCTCTGTATCACTCCGTCTCTGCATCTCTCCGTCTCTGTATCTCTCTGTCGCTGTATTTCCCTGTCTCTGTGTCTCCCTGTCTCTGGATCTCTCTGTTTCTGAATCTCTCTGTCTCTGTATCCACCTGTCTCTGTATCTCTCTGTCTCTGCATCTCTCTGTCTCTGCATCTCTCTCTCCCTGTATCTCTCTGTCTCTGCATCTCTCTGTCCCTGTATCTCACTCTCTGTATCTCTCTCTCTGTATCTCTCTCTGTTTCTCTCTCTCTATCTCTCTTTGTCTCTCTCTCTGTATCTCTCTCTGAAGCTCTCTCTGTATCTCTCTTTGTATCTCTCTCTCCGTATCTTTCTCTGAATCTCTCTCTGTATCTCTCTCTCTGTATCTCTCTCTATATCTCTCCCTGTATCTCTCTCTGTACCTCTCTCTCTGGACGTCTCTCTCTGTATCTATCTCTGTATCTCGCTCTGTGTCTCTCTCTGTATCCCTCTCTCTTTGTACCTCTCTCTGTGTATCTCCCTCTGTATCTCCCTCTCTCTATCTATCTAACTCTCTGTCTCTCTCTCTGTATCTCTCTCTGTACCTCTCCCTGTATCGTTCTCAGTATTTCTTTCAGCATTTTTCTCTGCATCTCTCTGTCTCTGCATCTCTCTGTCTCTGTGTCTCTGTATCTCTCACTCTGTATCTGTCAAGGTATCTCTCTCTCTCTGTCTCTCTTTGTGTCTTTCTCTCTGTCTCCCTCTGTATCGCTCTCTGTATCTCTAAATATCTCTCTGTCGCTGTATCTGTCTCTGTATCTCTCAGTCTCTGCATGTCTCTCTGTATCTGTCTCTGTATCTGTCTGTCTCTGAATCTCTGTCTCTTCATCACTCTGTCTCTGAATATCTCTGTCTCTGAATCTCTCTGTCTCTGAATCTCTCTCTCTGTACCTCTCAGTCTCTGTATCTCTCTGACTCTGCATCTCTCTGTCTCTGTATCTCTCTGACTCTGTATTTCTCTGTCTCTGCATCTCTCTGTCTCTGTACCTCTCTGTCTCTGTATTTCTCTGTCTCTGCATCTTTCGGTCTCTGTACCTCTCTGTCTCTGCATCTCTCTGTCTCTACATGTCTCTGTCTCTGCATCTCTCTGTCTCTGTATCTCTCTGTCCGTATATCTCTCTGTCTCTGCGTCTCTCTGTCTCTGTGTCTCTGTATCTCTCTGTCTCTGTATCTCTCCGTCTCTGCATCTCTCCGTCTCTGTATCTCTGTCTCTGTATCTCCCTGTCTCTGTGTCTCCCTGTCTCTGCATCTCTCTGTCTCTGTATCTCTCTGTCTCTGTATCTCTCTGTATCTCTCTGTCCGTATATCTCTCTGTCTCTGCGTCTCTCTGTCTCTGTGTCTCTCTGTCTCTGTATCTCTCTGTCTCTCTATCTCTCTGTCTCTCTATCTCTCTGTCTCTGTATCTCCCTGTGTCTGTGTCTCCCTGTCTCTGCATCTCTCTGTCTCTGAATCTCTCTGTCTCTGTATCTCTCTGTGTCTGTATCTCTCTGACTCTGTATCTCTCAGTCTCTGCATCTCGCTGTCTCTGTATCTATATGTCTATGTATCTCTCTGTCTCTCTATCTCTCTGTCCCTGTATCTCTCTGTCTCTGCGTCTCTCTGTCTCTGTATCTCCCTGTATCTCTCTGTCCCTGTATCGCTCTGTCTCTGTATCTCTCTGTCTCTGCATCTCTGTCTCTGCATCGCTCAGTCTCTTTATCTCTCTGTCTCTGCATCTCTCTGTCTCTGCATCTCTCTGTCTCTGCATCTCTGTCTCTGCATTGCTCTGTCTCTGTATCACTCTGTCTCTGTATCTCTCTGTCTCTGCGTCTCTGTGTCTCTGCATCTCTCTGTCTCTACATCTCTCTGTCTCATATCTCTCTGTCTCTGAATCTCTCTGTCTCTGTACCTCTCTGTCTCTGCATCTCTTTGTCTCTGTGTATCTATGTCTCTGCATCTCTCTGTCTCTACATCTCTCTGTCTCATATCTCTCTGTCTCTGAATCTCTCTGTCTCTGTACCTCTCTGTCTCTGCATCTCTCTGTCTCTGTGTATCTCTGTCTCTGCATCTCTCTGTCTCATATCTCTCTGTCTCTGAATCTCTCTGTCTCTGTATCTCTGTCTCTGCATCTATTTGTCTCTGTCTTTTATCTGTCACTGTACCTCTCTGTCTCTGCATCTCTCTGTCTCTGTATCTCTCTGTCTCTGTACCTCTCTGTCTCTGCATCTCTCTGTCTCTGTCTCTCTCTGTCTCTGCATCTCTCTGTCTCTGCATTTCTCTCTCTGTACCTCTCAGTCTCTGTATCAGTCTGTCTCTGTATCTCTCTGTCTTTGCATCTCTCTGTCTCTGTACCTCTCTGTATCTGTATCTCTCTGACTCTGTATCTCCCTGTCTCTGCATCTCTCTCTCTCTGCATCTCTCTGTCTCTGTATTTCTCTATCTCTACATCTCTCTGTCACTGCATCTCTCTGTTTCTGTATCTCTCTGTATCTCTCTGTCCGTATATCTCTCTGTCTCTGCGTCTCTCTGTCTCTGCATCTCTCTGTCTATATATCTCAGTCTCTGAATCTCTCTGTGTCTCTCTGTCCGTATATCTCTCTGTCTCTGCGTCTCTCTGTCTCTGTGTATCTCTGTCTCTGTATCTCTCTGTCTCTGTATCTCTCCGTCTCTGCATCTCTCCGTCTCTGTGTCTCTCTGTCTCTGTATCTCCCTGTCTCTGTGTCTCCCTGTCTCTGCATCTCTCTGTCTCTGAATCTCTCTGTCTCTGTATCTCTCTGTCTCTGTATCTCTCTGACTCTGTATCTCACAGTCTCTGCATCTCTCTGTCTATGTATCTCTCTGTCCCAGTATCTCTCTGTCTCTGTGTCTCTCTGTCTCTGTATCTCTCACTCTGTATCTGACATTGTATCTCTCTCTCTCTCTGTCTCTCTTTGTGTCTTTCTCTCTGTCTCCCTCTGTATCTCTCTCTGTATCACTAAATATCTCTCTGTCGCTGTTTCTGTCTCTGTACCTCTCTGTCTCTGCATGTCTCTCTGTATCTGTCTCTGTATCGCTCTGTCCATCTCTCTGTATCTCTCCCTGTATCTCTCTCCCCATATCGCTCTCTGTATCTCTCTCTGCATCTGTTCCTGCATTTGTCTGTCTCTGTGTCTCTCTGTCTCTGTATCTGTCTGTCTCTGAATCTCTGTCTCTACATCACTCTGTCTCTGAATCTTTCTGTCTCTGAATCTCTCTGTCTCTGTACCTCTCAGTCTCTGTATCTCTCTGTCTCTGTATCTCTCTGTCTCTGCATCTCTCTGTCTCTGTACCTCTCTGTGTCTGTATCTCTCTGTCTCTGCATCTCTCTGTCTCTGTATCTCTCTGAATCTGTATATCTCTGTCTCTGCATCTCTCTGTCTATACATCTCTGTCTCTGTATCTCTCTGTCTCTGCATCTCTCGGTCTCTGTACCTCTCTGTCTCTGCATCTCTCTGCCGTTGTGTCTCTCTGTCTCTGTATCTCTCTGTCCCAGAATCTCTCTGTCTCTGCATCTCTCTGTCTCTGTATCTCTCTGTCTTTGCATCTCTCTGTCTCTGAATCTCTTTGTCTCTGTATCTCTCTGTCTCTGCATCTCTCTGTCTCTGTATCTCTCTCTATATCTCTGTCTCTGAATCTCTCTGTCTCTGAATCTCTCTGTCTCTGAATCTCTCTCTCTGTATCTCTCTGTCTCTGCATCTCTCTGTCTCTGTATCTCTCCGTCTCTGCATCTCTCTGTCTCTGTACCTCTCTGTCTCTGTATCTCTCTGTCTCTGCATCTCTCTGTCTCTGTATCTCTCTGACTCTGTATCTCTCTGTCTCTGCATCTCTCGGTCTCTGTACCTCTCTGTCTCTGCATCTCTCTGCCGCTGTGTCTCTCTGTCTCTGTATCTCTCTGTCTCAGCATCTCTCTGTCCCTGCATCTCTCTGCCTCTGTGTCCCTCTGTCTCTGTATCTCTGTCTCTGTATCTCTCTGTCTCTGCATCTCTCTGTCTCTGCATTTCTCTGTCTCTTTATCTCTCTATCTCTGCATCTCGCTGTCCTTTATCTCTCTGTCTCTGCATCTCTCTGTCTCTGCATCTCTCTGTCTCTGCATCTCTCTGTCTCTGTATCTCTCTGTATCTCCCTGTCCGTATATCTCTCTGTCACTGCATCTCTCTGTCTCTGCATCTCTCTGTCTCTGTATCTCTCTGTCTCTGTATCTCTGTCTCTGCATCTCTTTGTCTCTGTGTTTTATCTGTCTCTGTATCTCTCTGTCTCTGTAACTCTCTGTCTCTGCATCTCTCTGTCTCTGTATCTCTCTGTATCTCTCGGTCTCTGCATCTCTCTCTCTCTGTACCTCTCAGTCTCTGTATCTGTCTGTCTCTGTCTCTCTGTCTCTGCATCTCTCTGTCTCTGCATCTCTCTGTCTCTGTACCTCTCTGTCTCTGTATTTCTATGTCTCTGCATCTCTCTGTCTCTGTGTCTCTGTATCTCTCTGTCTCTGCATCTCTCTGTCTCCATCTCTCCGTCTCTGCATCTCTCCGTCTCTGTATCTCTCTGTCTCTGTATCTCCCTGTCTCTGTATCTCTCTGTCTCCGTATCTCTGTCTCTGAATCTCTCTGTCTCTTTATCTCTCTGTCTCTGTATCTCTCTGTCTCTGCATCTGTTTGTCTCTGTATCGCTCTGTCTTTCTCTCTGTATATCTCCCTGTATCTCTCACCCTATATCGCTTTCTGTATCTCTCTCTGCATCTGTTCCTGCATTTGTCTGTCTCTGTATCTCTCTGTCTCTGTATCTGTTTGTCTCTGAATCTCTGTCTCTTCATCACTCTGTCTCTGAATCTCTTTGTCTCTGAATCTCTCTGTCTCTGAATCTCTCTCTCTGTACCTCTCAGTCTCTGTATCTCTCTGTCTCTGTATCTCTCTGTCTCTGCATCTCTCTGTCTCTGTACCTCTCTGTCTCTGTATTTCTCCGTCTCTGCATCTCTCCGTCTCTGTATCTCTCTGTCTCTGTATCTCCCTGTCTCTGAGTCTCCCTGTCTCTGCATCTCTCTGTCTCTGAATCTCTCTGTCTCTGTATCTCTCTGTCTCTGTATCTCTCTGACTCTGTATCTCTCAGTCTCTGCATCTCTCTGTCTCTGTATCTCTCTGTCCCTGTATCTCTCTGTCTCTGTGTCTCTCTGTCTCTGTATCTCTCACTCTGTATCTGTCAATGTATCTCTCTCTCTCTCTGTCTCTCTTTGTGTCTTTCTCTCTGTCTCCCTCTGTATCTCTCTCTGTATCTCTAAATATCTCTCTGTCGCTGTTTCTGTCTCTGTACCTCTCTGTCTCTGCATGTCTCTCTGTATCTGTCTCTGTAACGCTCTGTCTATCTCTCTGTATCTCTCCCTGTATCTCTCTCCCTATATCGCTTTCTGTATCTCTCTCTGCATCTGTTCCTGCATTTGTCTGTCTCTGTATCTCTCTGTCTCTGTATCTCTATGTCTCTGAATCTCTGTGTCTTCATCACACTGTCTCTGAATCTCTCTGTCTCTGAATCTCTCTGTCGCTGAATCTCTCTCTCTGTACCTCTCAGTCTCTGTATCTCTCTGTCTCTGCATCTCTCTGACTTTGTATCTCTCTGTCTCTGCATCTCTCTTTCTCTGTACATCTCTGTCTCTGTATCTCTCTGTCTCTGCATCTCTCGCTCTCTGTTCTCTCTCTGCATCTCTCTGCCGCTGTGTCTCTCTGTCTCTGTATCTCTCTGTCCCAGCATCTCTCTGTCACTGCATCTCTCTGTCTCTGTATCTCTCTGTCTCTGCATCTCTCTGTCTCTGTATCTCTCTGGCATTGCATCTCTCTGTCTCTGTATCTCTCTGTCTCTGTATCTCTCTGTCTCTGCATCTCTCTGTCTCCCTGTCTCTCTGTCTCTGTATCTCTCACTCTGTATCTGTCAATGTATCTCTCTCTCTCTCTGTCTCTCTTTGTGTATTTCTCCCTCTGTATCTCTCTCTGTATCTCTAAGTATCTCTCAGTCGCTGTATCTGTCTCTGTACCTGTCTGTCTCTGCATGTCTCTCTGTATCTGTCTCTGTATCGCTCTGTCTATCTCTCAGTATCTCTCCCTGTATCTCTTTCCCTATATCGCTTTCTGTATCTCTCTCTGCATCTGTTCCTGCAGTTGTCTGTCTCTGTATCTCTCTGTCTCTGTATCTGTTTGTCTCTGAATCTCTCTCTCTGTACCTCTCAGTCTCTGTATCCCTCTGTCTCTGTATCTCTCCGTCTCTGCATCTCTCTGTCTCTGTACCTCTCTGTCTCTGTATCTCTCTGTTTCTGCATCTCTCTGTCTCTGTACCTCTCTGTCTCTGCATCTCTCTGCCGCTGTGTCTCTCTGACTCTGTATCTCTCTGTCTCAGCATCTCTCTGTCTCTGCCTCTCTCTGTCTCTGTATCTCTCTGTCTCTGCATCTCTCTGTCTCTGCATCTCTCTGTCTCTGCATTTCTCAGCTGCTGTGTCTCTCTGTCTCTGTGTCTCCCTGTCTCTGCATCTCTCTGTCTCTGCATCTCTCCGTCTCTGTATCTATCTGTCACTGCATCTCTCTGTCTCTTTATCGCTCTGTCTCTGTATCTCTCTATCTCTGTATCTCTCTGTCTCTGCATCTCTCTGTCCCTGTATTTCTCTGCCTCTGTATCTCTCTGTATATGTATCCTCCCTGTCTCTTTATCTCTCTATCTCTGCATCTCGCTGTCTCTTTATCTCTCTGTCTCTGCCTCTCTCTGTCTCTGCATCTCTCTGTCTCTGCATCTCTCTGTCTCTGTATCTCTCTGTCTCTGTATCTCTCTGTATCTCTCTGTCCGTATATCTCTCTGTCTCTGCGTCTCTCTGTCTCTGTGTCTCTGTATCTCTCTGTCTCTGTATCTCTCCGTTTCTGCATCTTTCCGTCTCTGTATCTCTCCGTCTCTGTATCTCCCTGTCTCTGTGTCTCCCTGTCTCTGCATCTCTCTGTCTCTGTATCTCTCTGTCTCTGTATCTCTCTGTCCGTATATCTCTCTGTCTCTGCGTCTCTCTGTCTCTGTGTCTTTCTGTCTCTGTATCTCTCTGTCTCTGTATCTCTCCGTCTCTGCATCTCTCCGTCTCTGCATCTTTCTGTCTCTGTATCTCCCTGTCTCTGTGTCTCCCTGTCTCTGCATCTCTCTGTCTCTGAATCTCTCTGTCTCTGTATCTATCTGTCTCTGTATGTCTCTGACTCTGTATCTCTCAGTCTCTGCATCTCTCTGTCTCTGTTTCTCTCTGTCTATGTATCTCTCTGCCTCTCTATCTCTCTATCCCTGTATCTCTCTGTCTCTGTGTCTCTCTGTCTCTGTATCTCTCTGTATCTGTCTGTCCCTGTATCGCTCTGTCTCTGTATCTCTCTGTCTCTGCATCTCTGTCTCTGCATCTCTCTGTCTCTGTATCTCTGTCTCTGCATCGCTCTGTCTCTGTATCTCTCTGTCTCTGTATCTCTCTGTCTCTGCGTCTCTGTGTCTCTGCATATCTCTGTCTCTACATCTCTCTGTCTCTGTGTCTCTCTGTCTCTGCATCTCTCTGTCTCTGCATTTCCCTGTCTCTGTATCTCTCTGTCTCTGTATCTCTCTGTCTCTGTATGTCTCTGACTCTGTATCTCTCAGTCTCTGCATCTCTCTGTCTCTGTTTCTCTCTGTCCCTGTATCTCTCTGTCTCTGTGTCTGTCTGTCTCTGTATCTCTCAGTATCTCTCTGTCCCTGTATCGCTCTGTCTCTGTATCTCTCTGTCTCTGCATCTCTCTGTCTCTGTATCTCTCTGACTCTGTATCTCTCTGTCTCTGCATCTCTCTTTCTCTGTACATCTCTGTCTCTGTATCTCTCTGTCTCTGCATCTCTCGCTCTCTGTTCTCTCTCTGCATCTCTCTGCCGCTGTGTCTCTCTGTCTCTGTATCTCTCTGTCCCAGCATCTCTCTGTCACTGCATCTCTCTGTCTCTGTATCTCTCTGTCTCTGCATCTCTCTGTCTCTCTATCTCTCTGTCATTGTATCTCTCTGTCTCTGTATCTCTCTGTCTCTGTATCTCTCTGTCTCTGAATCTCTCTGTCTCTCTGTCTCTGTATCTCTCACTCTGTATCTGCCAATGTATCTCTCTCTCTCTCTCTGTCTCTCTTTGTGTATTTCTCCCTCTGTATCTCTCTCTGTATCTCTAAGTATCTCTCAGTCGCTGTATCTGTCTCTGTACCTCTCTGTCTCTGAATGCCTCTCTGTATCTGTCTCTGTATCGCTCTGTCTATCTCTCTGTATCTCTCCCTGTATCTCTCTCCCTATTTCGCTTTCTGTATCTCTCTCTGCATCTGTTCCTGCAGTTGTCTGTCTCTGTATCTCTCTGTCTCTGTATCTGTTTGTCTCTGAATCTCTCTCTCTGTACCTCTCGGTCTCTGTATCCCTCTGTCTCTGTATCTCTCCGTCTCTGCATCTCTCTGTCTCTGTACCTCTCTGTCTCTGTATCTCTCTGTTTCTGCATCTCTCTGTCTCTGTACCTCTCTGTCTCTGCATCTATCTGCCGCTGTGTCTCTCTGTCTCTGTATCTCTCTGTCTCAGCATCTCTCTGTCTCTGCATCTCTCTGTCTCTGTATCTCTCTGTCTCTGCATCTCTCTGTCTCTGCATCTCTCTGTCTCTGCATTTCTCAGCTGCTGTGTCTCTCTGTCTCTGTGTCTCTCTGTCTCTGCATCTCTCTGTCTCTGCATCTCTCCGTCTCTGTATCTCTCTGTCTCTGTATCTCTCTGTCTCTGCATCTCTCTGTCCCTGTATCTCTCTGCCTCTGTATCTCTCTGTATATGTATCCTCCCTGTCTCTTTATCTCTCTATCTCTGCATCTCGCTGTCTATTTATCTCTCTGTCTCTACCTCTCTCTGTCTCTGCATCTCTCTATCTCTGCATCTCTCTGTCTCTGCATCTCTCTGTCTCTGTATCTCTCTGTATCTCTCTGTCCGTATATCTCTCTGTCTCTGCGTGTCTCTGTCTCTGTGTCTCTGTATCTCTCTGTCTCTGTATCTCTCCGTCTCTGCATCTTTCCGTCTCTGTATCTCTCTGTCTCTGTATCTCCCTGTCTCTGTGTCTCCCTGTCTCTGCATCTCTCTGTCTCTGTATCTCTCTGTCTCTGTATCTCTCTGTATCTCTCTGTCCGTATATCTCTCTGTCTCTGCATCTCTCTGCCGCTGTGTCTCTCTGTCTCTGTATCTGTCTGTCCCAGCATCTCTCTGTCACTGCATCTCTCTGTCTCTGTATCTCTCTGTCTCTGCATCTCTCTGTCTCTGTATCTCTCTGTCATTGTATCTCTCTGTCTCTGTATCTCTCTGTCTCTGTATCTCTCTGTCTCTGAATCTCTCTGTCTCTCTGTCTCTGTATCTCTCACTCTGTATCTGCCAATGTATCTCTCTCTCTCTCTCTGTCTCTGTTTGTGTATTTCTCCCTCTGTATCTCTCTCTGTATCTCTAAGTATATCTCAGTCGCTGTATCTGTCTCTGTACCTGTCTGTCTCTGTATGCCTCTCTGTATCTGTCTCTGTATCGCTCTGTCTATCTCTCTGTATCTCTCCCTGTATCTCTCTCCCTATATCGCTTTCTGTATCTCTCTCTGCATCTGTTCCTGCAGTTGTCTGTCTCTGTATCTCTCTGTCTCTGTATCTGTTTGTCTCTGAATCTCTCTCTCTGTACCTCTCAGTCTCTGTATCCCTCTGTCTCTGTATCTCTCCGTCTCTGCATCTCTCTGTCTCTGTACCTCTCTGTCTCTGTATCTCTCTGTTTCTGCATCTCTCTGTCTCTGTACCTCTCTGTCTCTGCATCTCTCTGCCGCTGTGTCTCTCTGTCTCTGTATCTCTCTGTCTCAGCATCTCTCTGTCTCTGCATCTCTCTGTCTCTGTATCTCTCTGTCTCTGCATCTCTCTGTCTCTGCATCTCTCTGTCTCTGCATTTCTCAGCTGCTGTGTCTCTCTGTCTCTGTGTCTCTCTGTCTCTGCATCTCTCTGTCTCTGCATCTCTCCGTCTCTGTATCTATCTGTCACTGCATCTCTCTGTCTCTTTATCGCTCTGTCTCTGTATCTCTCTGTCTCTGTATCTCTCTGTCTCTGCATCTCTCTGTCCCTGTATCTCTCTGCCTCTGTATCTCTCTGTATATGTATCCTCCCTGTCTCTTTATCTCTCTATCTCTGCATCTCGCTGTCTATTTATCTCTCTGTCTCTGCCTCTCTCTGTCTCTGCATCTCTCTATCTCTGCATCTCTCTGTCTCTGCATCTCTCTGTCTCTGTATCTCTCTGTTTCTCTCTGTCCGTATATCTCTCTGTCTCTGCGTGTCTCTGTGTCTCTGTATCTCTCTGTCTCTGTATCTCTCCGTCTCTGCATCTTTCCGTCTCTGTATCTCTCTGTCTCTGTATCTCCCTGTCTCTGTGTCTCCCTGTCTCTGCATCTCTCTGTCTCTGTATCTCTCTGTCTCTGTTTCTCTCTGTATCTCTCTATCCGTATATATCTCTGTCTCTGCGTCTCTCTGTCTCTGTGTCTCTCTGTCTCTGTATCTCCCTGTCTCTGTATCTCTCCGTCTCTGCATCTCTCCGTCTCTGCATCTCTCTGTCTCTGTATCTCCCTGTCTCTGTGTCGCCCTGTCTCTGCATCTCTCTGTCTCTGAATCTCTCTGTCTCTGTATCTATCTGTCTCTGTATGTCTCTGACTCTGTATCTCAGTCCCTGCATCTCTCTGTTTCTCTCTGTCTATGTATCTCTCTGCCTCTCTATCTCTCTGTCCCTGTATATCTCTGTCTCTGTGTCTCTCTGTCTCTGTATCTCTCTGTATCTCTCTGTCCCTGTATCGCTCTGTCTCTGTATCTCTCTGTCTCTGCATCTCTATGTCTCTGTATCTCTGTCTCTGCATCGCTCTGTTTCTGTATCTCTCTGTCTCTGTATCTCTCTGTCTCTGCGTCTCTGTGTCTCTGCATCTCTCTGTCTCTACATCTCTCTGTCTCTGTGTCTCTCTGTCTCTGCATCTCTCTGTCTCTGCATTTCCCTGTCTCTGTATCTCTCTGTCTCTGTATCTCTCTGTCTCTGTATCTCTGCCTCTGCATCTATTTGTCTCTTTGTTTTATCTGTCTCTGTACCTCTCTGTCTCTGCATCTCTCTGTCTCTGCATGTCTCTCTGTATCTGTCTCTGTATCTGTCTGTATCTCTCCCTATATCTCTCTCCCTATATCGCTCTCTGTATTTCTCTCGGCATCTGTTCCTGCATCTGTCTGTCTCTGTATCTCTCTGTCTCTGTATCTCTCTGTCTCTGAAACTCTGTCTCTTCATTACTCTCTCTCTGAATCTCTCTGTCTCGGAATCTCTCAGTCTCTGTATTTCTCTGTCCCTTTTTCTCTCTGTCTCTGTATCTCTCTGTCTCTGTATCTCTCTGTCTCTGCATCTCTCTGTATCTGCATCTCTTTGTCCCCGTATCTCTCTGTCTCTCCATCGCTCTTTCCCTGTATCTCTCTGTCTCTGTACCTCTCTGTCTCTGAATCTCTCTGTCTCTGTATCTCTCTGTCTCTGCATATCTCTATCTCTGCATCTATCTGTCTCTGCACCTCTCTCTCTCTCTGTCTCTCTGTCTCTGCGTCTCTCTGTCTCTGTATATTTCTGTCTCTGCATCTCTCCGTCTCTGCATCTCTCCGTCTCTGTATCTCTCTTTCTCTGTTTCTCTCTGTCTCTGTGTCTCTCTGTCTCTGTATCTCTCTGTCTCTGTATCTCTCCGTCTCTGCATCTCTCCGTCTCTGCATCTCTCTGTCTCTGTATCTCCCTGTCTCTGTGTCTCCCTGTCTCTGCATCTCTCTGTCTCTGAATCTCGCTGTCTCTGTATCTCTCTGTCTCTGTATGTCTCTGACTCTGTATCTATCTGTCACTGCATCTCTCTGTCTCTTTATCGCTCTGTCTCTGTATCTCTCTATCTCTGTATCTCTCTGTCTCTGCATCTCTCTGTCCCTGTATTTCTCTGCCTCTGTATCTCTCTGTATATGTATCCTCCCTGTCTCTTTATCTCTCTATCTCTGCATCTCGCTGTCTCTTTATCTCTCTGTCTCTGCCTCTCTCTGTCTCTGCATCTCTCTGTCTCTGCATCTCTCTGTCTCTGTATCTCTCTGTCTCTGTATCTCTCTGTATCTCTCTGTCCGTATATCTCTCTGTCTCTGCGTCTCTCTGTCTCTGTGTCTCTGTATCTCTCTGTCTCTGTATCTCTCCGTTTCTGCATCTTTCCGTCTCTGTATCTCTCCGTCTCTGTATCTCCCTGTCTCTGTGTCTCCCTGTCTCTGCATCTCTCTGTCTCTGTATCTCTCTGTCTCTGTATCTCTCTGTCCGTATATCTCTCTGTCTCTGCGTCTCTCTGTCTCTGTGTCTTTCTGTCTCTGTATCTCTCTGTCTCTGTATCTCTCCGTCTCTGCATCTCTCCGTCTCTGCATCTTTCTGTCTCTGTATCTCCCTGTCTCTGTGTCTCCCTGTCTCTGCATCTCTCTGTCTCTGAATCTCTCTGTCTCTGTATCTATCTGTCTCTGTATGTCTCTGACTCTGTATCTCTCAGTCTCTGCATCTCTCTGTCTCTGTTTCTCTCTGTCTATGTATCTCTCTGCCTCTCTATCTCTCTATCCCTGTATCTCTCTGTCTCTGTGTCTCTCTGTCTCTGTATCTCTCTGTATCTGTCTGTCCCTGTATCGCTCTGTCTCTGTATCTCTCTGTCTCTGCATCTCTGTCTCTGCATCTCTCTGTCTCTGTATCTCTGTCTCTGCATCGCTCTGTCTCTGTATCTCTCTGTCTCTGTATCTCTCTGTCTCTGCGTCTCTGTGTCTCTGCATATCTCTGTCTCTACATCTCTCTGTCTCTGTGTCTCTCTGTCTCTGCATCTCTCTGTCTCTGCATTTCCCTGTCTCTGTATCTCTCTGTCTCTGTATCTCTCTGTCTCTGTATGTCTCTGACTCTGTATCTCTCAGTCTCTGCATCTCTCTGTCTCTGTTTCTCTCTGTCCCTGTATCTCTCTGTCTCTGTGTCTGTCTGTCTCTGTATCTCTCAGTATCTCTCTGTCCCTGTATCGCTCTGTCTCTGTATCTCTCTGTCTCTGCATCTCTCTGTCTCTGTATCTCTCTGACTCTGTATCTCTCTGTCTCTGCATCTCTCTTTCTCTGTACATCTCTGTCTCTGTATCTCTCTGTCTCTGCATCTCTCGCTCTCTGTTCTCTCTCTGCATCTCTCTGCCGCTGTGTCTCTCTGTCTCTGTATCTCTCTGTCCCAGCATCTCTCTGTCACTGCATCTCTCTGTCTCTGTATCTCTCTGTCTCTGCATCTCTCTGTCTCTCTATCTCTCTGTCATTGTATCTCTCTGTCTCTGTATCTCTCTGTCTCTGTATCTCTCTGTCTCTGAATCTCTCTGTCTCTCTGTCTCTGTATCTCTCACTCTGTATCTGCCAATGTATCTCTCTCTCTCTCTCTGTCTCTCTTTGTGTATTTCTCCCTCTGTATCTCTCTCTGTATCTCTAAGTATCTCTCAGTCGCTGTATCTGTCTCTGTACCTCTCTGTCTCTGAATGCCTCTCTGTATCTGTCTCTGTATCGCTCTGTCTATCTCTCTGTATCTCTCCCTGTATCTCTCTCCCTATTTCGCTTTCTGTATCTCTCTCTGCATCTGTTCCTGCAGTTGTCTGTCTCTGTATCTCTCTGTCTCTGTATCTGTTTGTCTCTGAATCTCTCTCTCTGTACCTCTCGGTCTCTGTATCCCTCTGTCTCTGTATCTCTCCGTCTCTGCATCTCTCTGTCTCTGTACCTCTCTGTCTCTGTATCTCTCTGTTTCTGCATCTCTCTGTCTCTGTACCTCTCTGTCTCTGCATCTATCTGCCGCTGTGTCTCTCTGTCTCTGTATCTCTCTGTCTCAGCATCTCTCTGTCTCTGCATCTCTCTGTCTCTGTATCTCTCTGTCTCTGCATCTCTCTGTCTCTGCATCTCTCTGTCTCTGCATTTCTCAGCTGCTGTGTCTCTCTGTCTCTGTGTCTCTCTGTCTCTGCATCTCTCTGTCTCTGCATCTCTCCGTCTCTGTATCTCTCTGTCTCTGTATCTCTCTGTCTCTGCATCTCTCTGTCCCTGTATCTCTCTGCCTCTGTATCTCTCTGTATATGTATCCTCCCTGTCTCTTTATCTCTCTATCTCTGCATCTCGCTGTCTATTTATCTCTCTGTCTCTACCTCTCTCTGTCTCTGCATCTCTCTATCTCTGCATCTCTCTGTCTCTGCATCTCTCTGTCTCTGTATCTCTCTGTATCTCTCTGTCCGTATATCTCTCTGTCTCTGCGTGTCTCTGTCTCTGTGTCTCTGTATCTCTCTGTCTCTGTATCTCTCCGTCTCTGCATCTTTCCGTCTCTGTATCTCTCTGTCTCTGTATCTCCCTGTCTCTGTGTCTCCCTGTCTCTGCATCTCTCTGTCTCTGTATCTCTCTGTCTCTGTATCTCTCTGTATCTCTCTGTCCGTATATCTCTCTGTCTCTGCATCTCTCTGCCGCTGTGTCTCTCTGTCTCTGTATCTGTCTGTCCCAGCATCTCTCTGTCACTGCATCTCTCTGTCTCTGTATCTCTCTGTCTCTGCATCTCTCTGTCTCTGTATCTCTCTGTCATTGTATCTCTCTGTCTCTGTATCTCTCTGTCTCTGTATCTCTCTGTCTCTGAATCTCTCTGTCTCTCTGTCTCTGTATCTCTCACTCTGTATCTGCCAATGTATCTCTCTCTCTCTCTCTGTCTCTGTTTGTGTATTTCTCCCTCTGTATCTCTCTCTGTATCTCTAAGTATATCTCAGTCGCTGTATCTGTCTCTGTACCTGTCTGTCTCTGTATGCCTCTCTGTATCTGTCTCTGTATCGCTCTGTCTATCTCTCTGTATCTCTCCCTGTATCTCTCTCCCTATATCGCTTTCTGTATCTCTCTCTGCATCTGTTCCTGCAGTTGTCTGTCTCTGTATCTCTCTGTCTCTGTATCTGTTTGTCTCTGAATCTCTCTCTCTGTACCTCTCAGTCTCTGTATCCCTCTGTCTCTGTATCTCTCCGTCTCTGCATCTCTCTGTCTCTGTACCTCTCTGTCTCTGTATCTCTCTGTTTCTGCATCTCTCTGTCTCTGTACCTCTCTGTCTCTGCATCTCTCTGCCGCTGTGTCTCTCTGTCTCTGTATCTCTCTGTCTCAGCATCTCTCTGTCTCTGCATCTCTCTGTCTCTGTATCTCTCTGTCTCTGCATCTCTCTGTCTCTGCATCTCTCTGTCTCTGCATTTCTCAGCTGCTGTGTCTCTCTGTCTCTGTGTCTCTCTGTCTCTGCATCTCTCTGTCTCTGCATCTCTCCGTCTCTGTATCTATCTGTCACTGCATCTCTCTGTCTCTTTATCGCTCTGTCTCTGTATCTCTCTGTCTCTGTATCTCTCTGTCTCTGCATCTCTCTGTCCCTGTATCTCTCTGCCTCTGTATCTCTCTGTATATGTATCCTCCCTGTCTCTTTATCTCTCTATCTCTGCATCTCGCTGTCTATTTATCTCTCTGTCTCTGCCTCTCTCTGTCTCTGCATCTCTCTATCTCTGCATCTCTCTGTCTCTGCATCTCTCTGTCTCTGTATCTCTCTGTTTCTCTCTGTCCGTATATCTCTCTGTCTCTGCGTGTCTCTGTGTCTCTGTATCTCTCTGTCTCTGTATCTCTCCGTCTCTGCATCTTTCCGTCTCTGTATCTCTCTGTCTCTGTATCTCCCTGTCTCTGTGTCTCCCTGTCTCTGCATCTCTCTGTCTCTGTATCTCTCTGTCTCTGTTTCTCTCTGTATCTCTCTATCCGTATATATCTCTGTCTCTGCGTCTCTCTGTCTCTGTGTCTCTCTGTCTCTGTATCTCCCTGTCTCTGTATCTCTCCGTCTCTGCATCTCTCCGTCTCTGCATCTCTCTGTCTCTGTATCTCCCTGTCTCTGTGTCGCCCTGTCTCTGCATCTCTCTGTCTCTGAATCTCTCTGTCTCTGTATCTATCTGTCTCTGTATGTCTCTGACTCTGTATCTCAGTCCCTGCATCTCTCTGTTTCTCTCTGTCTATGTATCTCTCTGCCTCTCTATCTCTCTGTCCCTGTATATCTCTGTCTCTGTGTCTCTCTGTCTCTGTATCTCTCTGTATCTCTCTGTCCCTGTATCGCTCTGTCTCTGTATCTCTCTGTCTCTGCATCTCTATGTCTCTGTATCTCTGTCTCTGCATCGCTCTGTTTCTGTATCTCTCTGTCTCTGTATCTCTCTGTCTCTGCGTCTCTGTGTCTCTGCATCTCTCTGTCTCTACATCTCTCTGTCTCTGTGTCTCTCTGTCTCTGCATCTCTCTGTCTCTGCATTTCCCTGTCTCTGTATCTCTCTGTCTCTGTATCTCTCTGTCTCTGTATCTCTGCCTCTGCATCTATTTGTCTCTTTGTTTTATCTGTCTCTGTACCTCTCTGTCTCTGCATCTCTCTGTCTCTGCATGTCTCTCTGTATCTGTCTCTGTATCTGTCTGTATCTCTCCCTATATCTCTCTCCCTATATCGCTCTCTGTATTTCTCTCGGCATCTGTTCCTGCATCTGTCTGTCTCTGTATCTCTCTGTCTCTGTATCTCTCTGTCTCTGAAACTCTGTCTCTTCATTACTCTCTCTCTGAATCTCTCTGTCTCTGAATCTCTCAGTCTCTGTATTTCTCTGTCCCTTTTTCTCTCTGTCTCTGTATCTCTCTGTCTCTGTATCTCTCTGTCTCTGCATCTCTCTGTATCTGCATCTCTTTGTCCCCGTATCTCTCTGTCTCTCCATCGCTCTTTCCCTGTATCTCTCTGTCTCTGTACCTCTCTGTCTCTGAATCTCTCTGTCTCTGTATCTCTCTGTCTCTGCATATCTCTATCTCTGCATCTATCTGTCTCTGCACCTCTCTCTCTCTCTGTCTCTCTGTCTCTGCGTCTCTCTGTCTCTGTATATTTCTGTCTCTGCATCTCTCCGTCTCTGCATCTCTCCGTCTCTGTATCTCTCTTTCTCTGTTTCTCTCTGTCTCTGTGTCTCTCTGTCTCTGTATCTCTCTGTCTCTGTATCTCTCCGTCTCTGCATCTCTCCGTCTCTGCATCTCTCTGTCTCTGTATCTCCCTGTCTCTGTGTCTCCCTGTCTCTGCATCTCTCTGTCTCTGAATCTCGCTGTCTCTGTATCTCTCTGTCTCTGTATGTCTCTGACTCTGTATCTCTCAGACTCTGCATCTCTCTGTCTCTGTTTCTCGCTGTCTATGTATCTCTCTGCCTCTCTATCTCTCTGTCCCTGTATCTCTCTGTCTCTGTGTCTCTCTGTCTCTGTATCTCTCTGTATCTCTCTGTCCCTGTATCGCTCTGTCTCTGTATCTCTCTGTCTCTGCATCTCTGTCTCTGCATCGCTCTGTCTCTGTATCTCTCTGTCTCTGCATCTCTCTGTCTCTGTATCTCTGTCTCTGCATCGCTCTGTCTCTGTATCTCTCTGTCTCTGTATCTCTCTGTCTCTGCGTCTCTGTGTCTCAGCATCTCTCTGTCTCTACATCTCTCTGTCTCTGTGTCTCTCTGTCTCTGCATCTCTCTGTCTCTGCATTTCCCTGTCTCTGTATCTCTCTGTCTCTGTATCTCTCTGTCTCTGTATCTCTGTCTCTGCATCTATTTGTCTCTTTGTTTTATCTGTCTCTGTACCTCTCTGTCTCTGCATCTCTCTGTCTCTGCATGTCTCTCTGTATCTGTCTCTGTATCTGTCTGTATCTCTCCCTATATCTCTCTCCCTATATCGCTCTCTGTATTTCTCTCGGCATCTGTTCCTGCATCTGTCTGTCGCTGTATCTCTCTGTCTCTGTATCTCTCTGTCTCTGAAACTCTGTCTCTTCATTACTCTGTCTCTGAATCTCTCTGTCTCTGAATCTCTCAGTCTCTGTATCTCTCTGTCCCTGTATCTCTCTGTCTCTGTATCTCTCTGTCTCTGTATCTCTCTGTCTCTGCATCTCTCTGTCTCTGCATCTCTTTGTCCCCGTATATCTCTGTCTCTCCATCACTCTGTCCCTGTATCTCTCTGTCTCTGTACCTCTCTGTCTCTGAATCTCTCTGTCTCTGTATCTCTCTGTCTCTGCAGATCTCTATCTCTGCATCTATCTGTCTCTACACCTCTCTCTCTCTGTGTCTCTCTGTCTCTGCATTTCTCTGTCTCTGTACCTCTCTGTTCCTGTATCTCTCTGTCTCTGCGTCTCTCTGTCTCTGTATAGTTCTGTCTCTGCATCTCTCCGTCTCTGCATCTCTCCGTCTCTGTATATCTCTCTCTCCGTATCTCTGTCTCTGAATCTCTCTGTCTCTTTATCTCTCTGTCTCTGTATCTCTCTGTCTCTGCATCTGTCTGTCTCTGTATCGCTCTGTCTATCTCTCTGTATCTCTCCCTGTATCTCTCTCCCTATATCGCTTTCCGTATCTCTCTCTGCATCTGTTCCTGCATTTGTCTGTCTCTGTATCTCTCTGTCTCTGTATCTGTTTGTCTCTGAATCTCTGTCTCTTCATCACTCTGTCTCTGAATCTCTCTGTCTCTGAATCTCTCTGTCTCTGAATCTCTCTCTCTGTACCTCTCAGTCTCTGTATCTCTCTGTCTCTGTATCTCTCTGTCTCTGCATCTCTCTGTATCTGTACCTCTCTGTCTCTGTATCTCTCTGTCTCTGTATCTCTCTGACTCTGTATCTCTCTGTCTCTGCATCTCCCTGTCTCTGTACCTCTCTGTCTCTGTATCTCTCTGTCTCTGCATCTCTCGGTCTCTGTACCTCTCTGTCTCTGCATCTCTCTGCCGCTGTGTCTCTCTGTCTCTGTATCTCTCTGTCTCAGCATCTCTCTGTCTCTGCATCTCTCTGTCTCTGTATCTCTCTGTCTCTGTATCTCTCTGTCTTTGTATCTCTCTGTCTCTGTATCCTCCCTGTCTCTTTATCTCTCTATCTCTGCATCTCGTTGTCTCTGCATCTCTCTGTCTCTGCATCTCTCTGTCTCTGCATCTCTCTATCTCTGCGTCTCTCTGTCTCTGTGTCTCTGTATCTCTCTGCCTCTGTATCTCTCCGTCTCTGCATCTCTCCGTCTGTGTATCTCTCTGTCACTGTATCTCACTGTCTCTGTGTCTTCCTGTCTCTGCATCTCTCTGTCTCTGTATCTCTCTGTCCCTGTATCTCTCCGTCTCTGTATCTCTCTGTCTCTGTATCTCCCTGTCTCGGTGTCTCCCTGTCTCTGCATCTCTCTGTCTCTGAATCTCTCTGTCTCTGTATCCCTCTGTCTCTGTATCTCTCTGACTCTGTATCTTTCAGTCTCTGCATCTCTCTGTCTCGGTATCTCTCTGTCTATGTATCTCTCTGTCTCTCTATCTCTCTGTCCCTGTATCTCTCTGTCTCTTCGTCTCTCAGTCTCTGTATCTCTCTGTATCTCTCTGTCCCTGTAACGCTCTGTCTCTGTATCTCTCTGTCTCTGCAGCTCTGGCTCTGCATCGCTCTGTCTCTGTATCTCTCTGTCTCTGCATCGCTCTGTCTCTGCGTCTCTATGTCTCTGCATCTCTCTCTCTCTACATCTCTCTGTCTCTGTATCTCTCTGTCTCTGCATCTCTCTGTCTCTGTATCTCTCTGTCTCTGTATCTCTCTGTCTCTCTGTCTCTGCATCTCTCTGTCTCTGAATCTCTCTGTCTCTGCATCTCTCTGTCTCTGCATCTCTCTGTCTCTGTGTCTCTCTGTCTCTGTATCTCTGTCTCTGCATCTCTTTGTCTCTGTGTTTTATCTGTCTCTGTACGTCTCTGTCTCTGCATCTCTCTGTCTCTGCATGTCTCTCTGTATCTGTCTCTGTATCTCTCTGTATCTCTCCCTATATCTCTCTCCCTATATCGCTCTCTGTATCTCTCTCGGCATCTGTTCCTGCATCTGTCTGTCCCTGTATCTAACTGTCTCTGAATCTCTGTCTCTTCATTACTCTGTCTCTGAAACTCTCTGTCTCTGAATCTCTCAGTCTCTGTATTTCTCTGTGCCTGTATCTCTCTGTCTCTGGGTCTCTCTGTCTCTGTATCTCTCTGTCTCTGCATCTCTATGTCTCTGGGTCTCTCTGTCTCTGTATCTCTCTGTCTCTGCATCTCTCTGTCTCTGCATCTCTCTGTCCCCGTATCTCTCTGTCTCTGCATCTCTCTGTCTCTGCATCTCTCTGTCCCTGTATCTCTCTGTCTCTGGGTCTCTCTGTCTCTGTATCTCTCTGTCTCTGCATCTCTATGTCTCTGGGTCTCTCTGTCTCTGTATCTCTCTGTCTCTGCATCTCTCTGTCTCTGCATCCCTCTGTCCCCGTATCTCTCTGTCTCTGCATATCTCTGTCTCTGCATCTCTCTGTCTCTGCATCTCTCTGTCTCTGCATCTCTCTGTCCCCGTATCTCTCTGTCTCCGAATCTCTCTGTCTCTGTATCTCTCTGTCTCTGCATCTCTCTATCTCTGCATCTCTCTGTCCCTGTATCTTTATGTCTCTGCATCTCTCTGTCTCTGCATCTCTCTGTCTCTGCATCTCTCTGTCCCCGTATCTCTCTGTCTCCGAATCTCTCTGTCTCTGTATCTCTCTGTCTCTGCATCTCTCTATCTCTGCATCTCTCTGTCCCTGTATCTTTATGTCTCTGCATCTCTCTGTCTCCGAATCTCTCTGTCTCTGCATCTCTCTGTCTCTGCATCTCTCTGTCTCTGCATCTCTCTGTCCCCGTATCTCTCTGTCTCCGAATCTCTCTGTCTCTGTATCTCTCTGTCTCTGCATCTCTCTATCTCTGCATCTCTCTGTCCCTGTATCTCTCTGTCTCTCCATCGCTCTCTCCCTGTATTTCTCTGTCTCTGTACCTCTCTGTCTCCGAATCTCTCTGTCTCTGTATCTCTCTGTCCCTGCATCTCTCTATCTCTGCATCTCTCTGTCTCTGTACCTCTCTCTCTGTGTCTCTCTGTCTCTGCATCTTTCTGTCTCTATATCTCTCTGTCTCTGTATCTCTCTGTCTCTGCATCTCTCTGTCTCTGTACCTCTCTGTTCCTGTATCTCTCTGTATCTGCGTCTCTCTGTCTCTGTATATTTCTGTCTCTGCATCTCTCCGTCTCTGCATCTCTCCGTCTCTGTACCTCTCTGTCTCTGTATCTCTCTGTCTCTGCATCTTTCTGTCTCTTTATCTCTCAGTCTCTGTATCTCTCTGCCTCTGCATCTCTCTGCTCTGTATCTCTCTGCTCTGTATCTCTCTGTTTCTGAATCTCTCTGTCGCTGTATCTCTGTCTCTGCATCTCACTGTCTCTGTAACTCTCTGTCCCTCTATCTCTCTGTCTCTTATCTCTCTGTCTCTGCATCTCTCTGTCTCTGTATCTCTCTGTCTCTGTATCTCTCTGTCTCTGCATCTCGCTGTCTCTGCAACTATCTGTCTCTGCATCTCGCTGTCTCTGCATCTCTCTGTCTCTGTATCTCTCTGCATCTCTCTGTCTCTGTGTCTCTGTGTCTCTGCATCTCTCTGTCTCAGCATCTCCCTGTCTCTGTATTTCTCTGTCTCTGTACCTCTCTGTCTCTGCATGTCTCTCTGTATCTGTCTCTGTATCTCACTGTCTATCTCTCTGTATCTCTCCCTGCATCTCTCTCCCTATATCGCTCGCTGCATCTCTCTCGGCATCTGTTCCTGCATCTCTATGTCACTGTATCTCTGTCTCTGTATTTCTCTGTCTCTGAATCCCTGTCTCTTCATCACTCTGTCTCTGCATCTCTCTGTCTATCTCTCTCAATCTATCCCTGTATCTCTTTGTCTCTGAATCTCTCTCTCTGTACCTCTCAGTCTCTGTATCTCTCTGTCCCTATAGCTCTCTGTCCTGGCATCTCTCTGTCTCTGTACCTCTCTGTCTCTGTATCTCTCTGTCTCTGCATCTCTCTGTCTCTGTACCTCTCTGCATCAGCATCTCTCTGTCTCTGTATCTCTCTGTCTCTGTATCTCTCTGTCTCTGCATCTCTCTGTCTCTGTGTCTCTCTGTCTCTGTATCTCTCTGTCTCTGCATCTCTCTGTCTCTGTACCTCTCTGTTCCTGTATCTCTCTGTATCCGCGTCACTCTGTCTCTGTATATTTCTGTCTCTACATCTCTCCGTCTCTGCATCTCTGCGTCTCTGTATCTCTCTGTCTCTGCATCTCTCTGTCTCTGCATCTCTCTGTATCTGTATCTCTCTGTTTCTGAATCTCTCTGTCTGTGTATCTCTGTCTCTGCATCTCCCTGTCTCTGTAACTCTCTGTCTCTCTATCTCTCTGTCTCTTATCTCTCTGTCTCTGCATCTCTCTGTCTCTGTATCTCATTGTCTCTGTATCTCTCTGTCTCTGCATCTCGCTGTCTCTGCATCTCTCTGTCTCTGCATCTCGCTGTCTCTGCATCTCTCTGTCTCTGTATCTCTCTGCATCTCTCTGTCTCTGTGTCTCTGTATCTCTGCATCTCTCTGTCTCTGCATCTCGCTGTCTCTGCATCTCTCTGTCTCTGTATCTCTCTGCATCTCTCTGTCTCTGTGTCTCTGTGTCTCCGCATCTCTCTGTCTCCGCATCTCCCTGTCTCTGCATTTCTCTGTCTCTGTACCTCTCTGGCTCTGCATGTCTCTCTGTATCTGTCTCTGTATCTCTCTGTCTATCTCTCTGTATCTCTCCCTGCATCTCTCTCCCTATATCGCTCGCTGCATCTCTCTCGGCATCTGTTCCTGCATCTCTATGTCACTGTATCTCTGTCTCTGTATCTCTCTGTCTCTGAATCCCTGTCTCTTCATCACTCTGTCTCTGCATCTCTCTGTCTATCTCTCTCTATCTCTCCCTGTATCTCTTTGTCTCTGAATCTCTCTCTCTGTACCTCTCAGTCTCTGTATCTCTCTGTCTCTATAGCTCCCTGTCCTGGCATCTCTCTGTCTCTGTACCTCTCTGTCTCTGTATTTCTCTGTCTCTGCATCTCTCTGTCTCTGTACCTCTCTGCATCTGCATCTCTCTGTCTCTGTAAATCTCTGTCACTGATTCTCTCTGTCTCTGCATCTCTCTGTCTCTGTGTCTCTCTGTCTCTGTATCTCTCTGTCTCTGCATCTCTCTGTCTCTGTATCTCTCTGTCTCTGCATCTCTCTGTCTCTGTACCTCTCTGTTTCTGTATCTCTCTGTCTCTACGTCTCTCTGTCTCTGCATCTCTCTGTCTCTGCATCTCTCTGTATCTGTACCACTCTGTCTCTGCATCTCTCTGTCTCTCTACCTCTCTGTTCCTGTATCTCTCAGTTTCTGCGTCTCTCTGTCTCTGTATCTTTCTGTCTCTGCATCTCTCCGTCTCTGCATCTCTCCGTCACTGTATCTCTCTGTCTCTGTATCTCTCTGTCTCTGCATCTCTCTGTCTCTGTGTCTCTCTGTCTCTCTGTCTCTACGTCTCTCTGTCTCTGCATCTCTCTGTCTCTGCATGTCTCTGTCTCTCTACCTCTCTGTTCCTGTATCTCTCAGTTTCTGCGTCTCTCTGTCTCTGTATCTTTCTGTCTCTGCATCTCTCCGTCTCTGCATCTCTCCGTCACTGTATCTCTCTGTCTCTGTATCTCTCTGTCTCTGCATCTCTCTGTCTCTGTGTCTCTCTGTATCTCTGTCTTTGCATCTCTCTGTCTCTGTATCTCTCTGTCTCTGTATCTCTCTGTCTCTGCATCTCTCTGTCTCTGTGTCTCTCTGTATCTCTGTCTCTGCATCTCTCTGTCTCTGTATCTCTCTGTCTCTGTATCTCTCTGTCTCTGTATCTCTCTGTATCACTCTGTATCTCTCTGTCTCAGTATCTCGCTGTCTCTGCAGCTCTCTGTCTCTGTATCTTTCTGTCTCTGTATCTCTCTGTCTCTGCATCTCTGTGTCTCTGTATCGCTCCGTCACTGTTTATTTCTGTCTCTTATCTCTCTGTCTCTGCATCTCTATGTCTCTGTGCCTCTCTGTCTCTGAATCTCTCTGTCTCTGTGTCTCTCTGTCTATCTCTCTCTATCTCTCCCTGTATCTCTCTCCCTATATTGCTCTCTGTATCTCTCTCGGCATCTGTTCCTGCATCTGTCTGTCTCTGTATCTGTCTGTCTCTGAATCTCTCTGTCTCTGTATCTCTGTCTCTGCATCTCCCTGTCTCTGTATCTCTCTGTCTCTCTATCTCTCTGTCTCTTATCTCTCTGTCTCTGCATCTCTCTGTCTCTGTATCTCTCTGTCTCTGTATCTCTCTGTCTCTGCATCTGTCTACCTCTGCATCTCGCTGTCTCTGCATCTCTCTGCCTCTGCATCTCGCTGTCTCTGCACCTCTCTGTCTCTGTATCTCTCTGCATCTCACTGTCTCTGTGTCTCTGTGTCTCTGCATCTCTCTGTCTCTGTACCTCTCTGTCTATGCATGTCTCTCTGTATCTGTCGCTTTTTCTCTCTGTCTATCTCTCTGTATCTCTCCCTGTATCTCTCTCCCTATATCGCTCTCTGCATCTATCTCGGCATCTGTTCCTGCATCTGTCTGTCTCTGTATCTCTCTGTCTCTGTATCTCTCTGTCTCTGAATCTCTGTCTCTTCATCACACTGTCTCTGCATCTCTCTGTCTCTTAACCTCTCAGTCTCTGAATCTCTTTGTCTCTGAATCTCTCTCTCTGTACCTCTCAGTCTCTGTATCTCTCTGTCTCTGTAGCTCTCTGTCTCGGAATCTCTCTGTCTCTGTACCTCTCTGTCTCTGTATCTCTCTGTCTCTGCATCTCTCTGTCTCTGTACCTCACTGCCTCTGCATCTCTCTGTCTCTGCATCTCTCTGTCTCTGTGTGTCTCTGTCTCTGCATCTCTCTGTATCTGTATCTCTCTGTCTCTGCATCTCTCTGCCTCTGTATCTGTCTGTCTCTGTATCTCTCTGTCTCTGTATCTCTGTCTCTGCATCTCTCTGTCCCTGTATCTCTCTATCTCTGCATCTCTCTGTCTCTGTGTCTCTCTGTCTCTGCATCTCTCTGTCTCTGCATCTCTCTGTCTCTGTATCTCTCTGCATCTTTCTGTGTCTGTATCTCTGTCTCTGCATCTCTCTGTCTCTGTGTTTTATCTGTCTCTGTACCTCTCTGTATCTCTCTGTCCCTGAATCTCTCTGTCTCTGCGTCCCTCTGTCTCTGTATCTCCCTGTCTCTGTATCTCTCTGTCTCTGTATCTCTGTTTCTGCACCTCTCTGTCTCTGTATCCTCCCTGTCTCTGTATGTCTCTGTCTCTGCATCTCGCTGTCTCTGTATATTTCTGTCTCTGTATCTCTCTGTCTCTGTATCTCTCTGTCTCTGTATCTCTATGTCTCTGCATCTCGCTGTCTCTGTATCTCTCTGTCTCTGCATCTCTCTGTCTCTGTATCTCTCTGTCTCTGTATCTCTCTGTCTCTGTATCTCTGTTTCTGCACCTCTCTGTCTCTGTATCTCTGTTTATGCACCTCTCTGTCTCTGTATCCTCCCTGTCTCTGTATCTCTCTGTCTCTGCATCTCGCTGTCTCTGTATATTTCTGTCTCTGTATCTCTCTGTCTCTGTATCTCTCTGTCTCTGTATCTCTCTGTCTCTGTATCTCTCTGTCTCTGTATCTCTGTTTCTGCACCTCTCTGTCTCTGTATCCTCCCTGTCTCTGTATCTCTCTGTCTCTGCATCTCGCTGTCTCTGTATATTTCTGTCTCTGTATCTCTCTGTCTCTGTATCTCTCTGTCTCTGTATCTCTATGTCTCTGCATCTCGCTGTCTCTGTATCTCTCTGTCTCTGCAGCTCTCTGTCTCCTTGTTTCTCTGTCTCTGCATCTCTCTGTCTATGCATCTCTCTTTCTCTGTATCTCTCTGTATCTTTCTGTGTCTGTATCTCTGTCTCTGCATCTCTCTGTCTCTGTGTTTTATCTGTCTCTGTACCTCTCTGTATCTCTCTGTCCCTGTATCTCTCTGTCTCTGCGTCCCTCTGTCTCTGTATCTCTCTGTCTCTGCATCTCGCTGTCTCTGCATATTTCTGTCTCTGTATCTCTCTGTCTCTGTATTTCTCTGTCTCTGCATCTCTCTGTCTCTGTATATCTCTGTTTCTGCACCTCTCTGTCTCTGTATCCTCCCTGTCTCTGTATCTCTCTGTCTCTGTATCTCTCTGTCTCAGCATCTCGCTGTCTCTGTATATTTCTGTCTCTGCATCTCGCTGTCTCTGTATCTCTCTGTCTCTGCAGCTCTCTGTCTCCTTGTTTCTCTGTCTCTGTATCTCTCTGTCTCTGTATCTCTCTGTATCTCTTTGTCCCAGTATCACTCTGTCTCTGCGTCTCTCTGTCTCTGTATCTTTCTGTCTCTGTATTTCTCTGTCTCTATATCTCTCTGTCTCTGCATCCTCCCTGTCTCTGTATCTCTCTGTCTGTGCATCTCTCTGTCTCTGTATATTTCTGTCTCTGTAAATCTCTGACTCTGATTCTCTCTGATTCTGTATCTCTCTGTCTCTGTATCTCTCTGTCTCTGTATCTCTCGGTCTCTGTATCTCTCTGTCTCTGCACCTCTCTCTCTCTGCATCTCGCTGTCTCTGTATATTTATGTCTCTGTAAATTTCTGTCTCTGATTCTCTCTGTTTCTGTATCTCTCTGTCTCTGTATCTCTCTGTCTCTGTATCTCCATGTCTCTGCATCTCGCTGTCTCTGTATCTCTCTGTCTCTGCAGCTCTCTGTCTCCTTGTCTCTCTGTCTCTGTATCTCTCTGTCTCTGTATCTCTCTGTATCTCTTTGTCCCTGTATCACTCTGTCTCTGCATCTCTCTCTCTCTGTCTCTGTATCATTCTATCTCTGTTTCTCTGTCTCTGCATCTCTCTGTTTCTGTGTTTTATCTGTCTCTGTACCTATTTGTCCCTGTGGCTATCTGTCTCTGTATCTCTCTGTCTATCTCTCTGTATCTCTCCCTGTATCTATCTCCCTATATCGCTCTCTGTATCTCTCTCGGCATCTGTTCCTGCATCTGTCTGTCTCTGTATCTCTCTGTCTCAGTGTCTCTCTGTCTCTGTATCTCTCTGCATCTCTCTGTCTCTGTGTTACTGTGTCTCTGCATCTCTCTGTCTCTGCATCTTTCTGTCTCTGTATCTTTCTGTCTCTGCATCTCTCTGTCTCTGAATCTCTCTCTCTGTACATCTCAGTCGCTGTGTCTCTCTGTCTCTGCATCTCTCTGTCTCTGCATCTCTCTCTCTCTGTCTCTGTATCATTCTGTCTCTGTATCTCTGTTTCTGCATCTCTCTGTTTCTGTGTTTTATCTGTCTCTGTACCTCTCTGTCTCTGTGGCTATCTGTCTCTGTATCTCTCTGTCTATCTCTCTGTATTTCTCCCTGTATCTCTCTCCCTATATCGCTCTCTGTATCTCTCTCGGCATCTGTTCCTGCATCTGTCTGTCTCTGTATCTCTCTGTCTCAGTGTCTCTCTGTCTCTGTATCTCTCTGTCACTGCATCTCTCTGTCTCTGTATATTTCTGTCTCTGTATCTCTCGGTCTCTGTATCTCTGTCTCTGCATCTCCCTGTCTCTGTATCTCTCTGTCTCTCTATCTCTCTGTCTCTTATCTCTCTGTCTCTGTGTCTGTCTCTGTTCCTCTCTGTCTCTGCATGTCTCTCTGTATCTGTCTCTGTATCTCTCTGTCTATCTCTCAGTATCTCTCCCTGTATCTCTCTCCCTATATCGCTCTCTGTATGTCTCTCGGCATCTGTTCCTGCATCTGTCTGTCTCTGTATCTCTCTGTCTCTGTATCTGTCTGTCTCTCTATCTCTCTGTCTCTCTATCTCTCTGTCTCTTATCTCTCTGTCTCTGCATCTCTCTGTCTCTGTATCTCCCTGTCTCTGTATCTCTCTGTCTCTCTATCTCTCTGTCTCTTATCTCTCTGTCTCTTATCTCTCTGTCTCTGCATCTCTCTGTCTCTGTATCTCTCTGACTCTGTATCTCTCTGTCTCTGCATCTCTCTGTCTCTGCATCTCGCTGTCTCTGCATCTCTCTGTCTCTGTATCTCTCTGCATCTCTCTGTCTCTGTGTCTCTGTGTCTCTGCATCTCTCTGTCTCTGTACCGCTCTGTCTCTGCATGTCTCTCTGTATCTGTCTCTGTATCTCTCTGTCTATCTCTCTGTATCTCTCCCTGTATCTCTCTCCGTGTATCGCTCTCTGCATCTCTCTCGGCATCTGTTCCTGCATCTGTCTGCCTCTGTATCTCTCTGTCTCTGTATCTCTCTGTCTCTGAATCTCTGTCTCTTCATCACACTGTCTCTGAATCTCTCTGTCTCAGAACCTCTCAGTCTCTGAATCTCTCTGTCTCTGAATCTCTCTCTCTGTACCTCTCAGTCTCTGAATCTCTCTGTCTCTGTAGCTCTCTGTCTCTGCATCTCTCTGTCTCTGTACCTCTCTGTTCCTGTATCTCTCAGTCTCTGCGTCTCTCTGTCTCTGTATCTCTCTGCATCTCTCTGTCTCTGTGTCTCTGCATCTCTCTGTCTCTGTACCTCTCTGTCTCTGCATGTCTCTCTGTATCTGTCTCTGTATCTCTCTGACTATCTCTCTGTATCTCTCCCTGTATCTCTCTCCGTGTATCGCTCTCTGCATCTCTCTCGGCATCTGTTCCTGCATCTGTCTGTCTCTGTATCTCTCTGTCTCTGTATCTCTCTGTCTCTGAATCTCTGTCTCTTCCTCACGTTGTCTCTGAATCTCTCTGTCTCAGAACCTCTCAGTCTCTGAATCTCACTGTCTCTGAATCTCTCTCTCTGTACCTCTCAGTCTCTGTATCTCTCTGACTCTGTATTTCTCTGTCTCTGCATCACTCAGTCTCTGTACCTCACTGTCTCTGCATCTCTCTGTCTCGGTATCTCTCTGTCTCTGTATCTGTCTGTCTCTGCATCTCTCTTCTCTGTATCTCTCTGTCTCTGCATCTCTCTGTCTCTGCATCTCTCTGTCTCTGTACCTCTCTGTTCCTGTATCTCTCTGTCTCTGCATCTCTCTGTCTCTGTATCTCTCTGTCTCTGTATCTCTCTGTATCTCTCTGTCTCTGCACCTCTCTGTCTCTGCATCTCGCTGTCTCTGTATATTACTGTCTCTGTAAATCTCTGTCTCTGATTCTCTCTGTTTCTGTACCTCTCTGTCTCTGCAGCTCTCTGTCTCCATGTCTCTCTGTCTCTGTATCTCTCTGTATCTCTTTGTCCCTGTATCACTCTGTCTCTGCATCTCTCTCTCTCTGTCTCTGTATCTTTCTGTCTCTGCATCTCTCCGTCTCTGTATCTCTCTGTCTCTGCATCTCTGTCTCTGAATCTCTCTCTCTGTACATCTCAGTCGCTGTATCTCTCTGTCTCTGCATCTCTCTGTGTCTCTACCTCTCTGTATCTGTATCTCTCTGGCTCTGAATCTCTCTGTCTCTGCATCTCTCTGTCTCTGTGTCTCTCTGTCTCTGCATCTGTCTGTCTCTGCATCTCTCTCTCTCATTCCCTGTATCATTCTGTCTCTGTATCTCTGTTTCTGCATCTCTCTGTTTCTGTGTTTTATCTGTCTCTGTACCTCTCTGTCTCTGTGGCTATCTGTCTCTGTATCTCTCTGTCTATCTCTCTGTATCTCTCCCTGTATTTCTCTCCCTATATCGCTCTCTGTATCTCTCTCGGCATCTGTTCCTGCATCTGTCTGTCTCTGTATCTCTCTGTCTCAGTGTCTCTCTGTCTCTGTATCTCTCTGTCACTGCATCTCTCTGTCTCTGTATCTTTCTGTCTCTGTATCTCTCTGTCTGTATCTCTGTCTCTGCATCTCGCTGTCTCTGTATCTCTCTGTCTCTCTATCTCTCTGTCTCTTATCTCTCTGTCTCTGTGTCTGTCTCTGTTCCTCTCTTTCTCTGCATATCTCTCTGTATCTGTCTCTGTATCTCTCTGTCTATCTCTCTGTATCTCTCCCTGTATCTCTCTCCCTATATCACTCTCTGTATCTCTCTCGGCATCTGTTCCTGCATCTGTCTGTCTCTGTATCTCTCTGTCTCTGTATCTCTCTGTCTCTGTATCTCTGTATCTGCATCTCCCTGTCTCTGTATCTCTCTGTCTCTCTATCTCTCTGTCTCTTATCTCTCTGTCTCTGCATCTCTCTGTCTCTGTATCTCTCTGACTCTGTATCTCTCTGTCTCTGCATCTCTCTGTCTCTGCATCTCGCTGTCTCTGCATCTCTCTGTCTCTGTATCTCTCTGCATCTCTCTGTCTCTGTGTCTCTGTGTCTCTGCATCTCTCTGTCTCTGTACCTCTCTGTCTCTGCATGTCTCTCTGTATCTGTCTCTGTATCTCTCTGTCTATCTCTCTGTATCTCTCCCTGTATCTCTCTCCGTGTATCGCTCTCTGCATCTCTCTCGGCATCTGTTCCTGCATCTGTCTGTCTCTGTATCTCTCTGTCTCTGTATCTCTCTGTCTCTGAATCTCTGTCTCTTCATCACACTGTCTCTGAATCTCTCTGTCTCAGAACCTCTCAGTCTCTGAATCTCTCTGTCTCTGAATCTCTCTCCCTGTACCTCTCAGTCTCTGTATCTCTCTGTCTCCGCATCTCTCTGTCTCTGTACCTCTCTGTTCCTGTATCTCTCAGTCTCTGCGTCTCTCTGTCTCTGTATCTCTCTGTCTCTGTATCTCTCTGTCTCTGCATCTCTCTGTCTCTGTGTCTGTCTGTATCTCTGTCTCTGCATCTCTCTGTCTCTGTATCTCTGTGTCTCTGTATCTCTCTGTCTCTGCATCTCTGTGTCTCTGTATCGCTCAGTCTCTGTAACTCACTGTCTCTGCATCTCTCAGTCTCGGTATCTCTCTGTCTCTGTATCTGTCTGTCTCTGCATCTCTCTGTCTCTGTGTCTCTCAGTCTCTGTGTCTCTCTGTCTCTGCATCTCTCTGTCTCTGCATCTCTCGGTCCCTGTATCTCTCTGTCTCTGTATCTCTCTGTCTCTGCATCTCTCTGTCTCTGCATCTCTCTGTCTCTGCATCTCTCTGTCTCTGCATCTCTATGTCTCTGTATCTCTCTGTCTCTGTATCTTTCTGTCTCTGCATCTCACCGTCTCTGCATTTCTCCGTCTCTGTATCTCTCTGTCTCTGTATCTCTGTCTCTGCATCTCTCTGACACTGTATCTCTCTCTCTGTATCTCTCTGTCTCTGCATCTCTCTGTCTCTGTAAATCTCCGTCTCTGTATCTCTCTGTCTCTGCATCTCTCAGTCTCTGTATCTCTCTGTCTCTGCATTTCTCTGACTCTGTACTTCTCTGTTCCTGTTTCTCTCTGTCGCTGCGTCACTCTGTCTATGTATCTCTCTGTATCTGCATCTATCTGTCTCTGTACCTCTCTGTCTCTACATCTCTCTGTCTCTGCATCTCTCTGTCTCTGCATCTCTCTGTCTCTGTACATCTCTGTCTCTGCATCTCTCAGTCTCTGCGTCTCTCTGTCTCTGTATCTCTTTGTCTCTGTATCTCTCTGCCTCTGCATCTCTCTGTCTCTCTGTCTGTCTGTATCTCTGTCTCTGCATCTCTCTGTCTCTGTATCTCTGTGTCTCTGTATCTCTCTGTCTCTGCATCTCTGTGTCTCTGTATCGCTCCGTCTCTGTATCTCTCTGTCTCTGTACCTCTCTGTCCCTGTATCTCTCTGTCTCTGCGTCCCTCTGTCTCTGTATCTTTCTGTCTCTTATCTCTCTGTCTCTGCATCTCTCTGTCTGTGTCACTCTGTCTCTGAATCTCTCTGTCTCTGTGTCTCTCTGTCTCTGAATCTCTTTGTTTCTGCATCTCTCTGTCTCTGTGTCTCTCTGTCTCTACATCTCTCTGTCTCTGCATCTCTCTGTCTCTGCATCTCTCTGTCTCTGTATGTTTCTGTCTCTGTATCTCTCTGTCTCTGCATCTGTCTGTATTTGTATCTCACTGTCTCTGCATCTCTCTGTCTCTGAATCTCTCTGTCTCTGCATCTCTCTGTCTCTGTATCTCTCTGTATCTCTGTCTCTGTATCTCTCTGTCCCTGTATCCCTCTGTTTCTGCTTCTCTCTGTCTCTGTGTCTCTCTGTCTCTGCATCTCTCTGTCTCTGCATCTCTCTGTCTCTGTATCTCTCTGTCTCTGTATCTTTCTGTCTCTGTATCTCTGTCTCAGCATCTCTCTGTCTCTGTGTTTTATCTGTCTCTGTACCTCTCTGTCTCTGCATGTCTCTCTGTATCTGTCTCTGTATCTCTCTGTCTCTGTATCTATCTCTGTATCTCTCTGTCTCTGTATCTATCTGTCTCTGCATCTCTCTGTCTCTGTAAATCTCTGTCTCTGATTCTCTCTGTTTCAGTATCTCTCTGTCTCTGTATCTCTCTGTCTCTGTATC
Organism: Scyliorhinus torazame; assembly: GCF_047496885.1. Classification (NCBI taxonomy): domain Eukaryota; kingdom Metazoa; phylum Chordata; class Chondrichthyes; order Carcharhiniformes; family Scyliorhinidae; genus Scyliorhinus; species Scyliorhinus torazame. The sequence goes on along the minus strand of NC_092726.1, from coordinate 125,100,003 downwards.
TCTCTGTCTCTGCACCTCTCTGCCTCTGTATCCTCCCTGTCTCTGTATCTCTCTGTCTCTGCATCTCGCTGTCTCTGTATATTTCTGTCTCTGTATCTCTCTGTCTCTGTAACTCTTTGTCTCTGCATCTCGCTGTCTCTGTATATTTCTGTCTCAGTAAATCTCTGTCTCTGATTCTCTCTGTTTCTGTATCTCTCTGTCTCTGTATCTCTCTGTCTCTGTATCTCTCTCTCTCTCTGCACCTCTCTGTCTCTGCATCTCGCTGTCTCTGTATATTTCTGTCTCTGTAAATCTCTGTCTCTGATTCTCTCTGTTTCTGTATCTCTCTGTCTCTGTATCTCTCTGTCTCTGCATCTCTATATCTCTGCAACTCGCTGTCTCTGTATCTCTCTGTCTCTTCAGCTCTCTGTCTCCTTGTCTCTCTGTCTCTGTATCTCTCTTTCTCTGTATCTCTCTTTATCTCTTTGTCCCTGTATCACTCTGTCTCTGCGTCTCTCTGTCTCTGTATCTATCTGTCACTGTATCTCTCTGTCTCTGTATCTCTCTGTCTCTGCATCTCACTGTCTCTGTATCTCTCTGTCTCTGCATCTCTCCGTCTCTGTATCTCTCTGTCTCTGCATCTCTCTGTCTCTGTGTCTCTCTGTCTCTGCATCTCTCTGTCCCTGCATCTCTCTCTCACTGTCTCTGTATCATTCTGTCTCTGTATCTCTGTCTCTGCACCTCCCTGTTTCTGTGTTTTATCTCTCTCTGTACCTCTCTGTCTCTGTATCTCTCTGTCTCTGTATGTCTCTATCTCTGTATCTCTCTGACTCTGTATCTCTGTTTCTGCATTTCTCTGTCTCTGTGTTTTATCTGTCTCTGTACCGCTCTGTCTCTGCATGTCTCTCTGTATCTGTCTCTGTATCTCTCTGTCTATCTCTCTGTATCTCTGCCTGTATCTCTCTCCCTATATCGCTCTCTGTATCTCTCTCTGCATCTGTTCCTGCATCTGTCTGTCTCTGTATCTCTCTGTCTCTGTATCTCTGTCTCTGCATCTCCCTGTCTCTGTATCTCTCTGTCTCTCTATCTATCTGTCTCATATCTCTCTGTCTCTGCATCTCTCTGTCTCTGTATCTCTCTGTCTCTGTATCTCTCTGTCTCTGCATCTCTCTGTCTCTGCATCTCTCTGTCTCTGCATCTCGCTGTCTCTGCATCTCTCTGTCTCTGTATCTCTCTGTATCTCTCTGTCTCTGCATCTCTCTGTCTCTGTACCTCTCTGTCTCTGCATGTCACTCTGTATCTGTCTCTGTGTCTCTCTGTCTATCTCTCTGTATCTCTCCCTGTATCTCTCTCCGTGTATCGCTCTCTGCATCTCTCTCGGCATCTGTTCCTGCATCTGTCTGTCTCTGTATCTCTCTTTCTCTGTATCTCTCTGTCTCTGAATCTCTCTGTCCCAGAACCTCTGTCTCTGAATCTCTCTCTCTGTACCTCTCAGTCTCTGTATCTCTCTGTCTCTGTAGCTATCTGTCTCTGCATCTCTCTGTCTCTGTACCTCTCTGTCTCTGTATTTCTCTGTCTCTGCATCACTCTGTCTCTGTACCTCTCTGTCTCTGCATCTCTCTGTCTCTGTATCTCTCTGCCTCTGTATCTGTCTGTCTCTGCATCTCTCTGTCTCTGTGTCTCTCTGTCTCTGTGTCTCTCTGTCTCTGCACCTCTATATCTCTCTGTCCCTGTATCTCTCTGTCTCTGTATCTCTCTGTCTCTGCATCTCTCTGTCTCTGCATCTCTCTGTCTCTGCATCTCTCTGTCTCTGTATCTTTCTGTCTCTGCATCTCTCCGTCTCTGCATCTCTCTGTCTCTGTATCTCTCTGTCTCTGTATCTCTGTCTCTGCATCTCTCTGACACTGTATCTTTCTCTCTCTGTATCTCTCTGTCTCTGAATCTCTCTGTCCCAGAACCTCTCTGTCTCTGCATCTCTCTGTCTCTGTACCTCTCTGTCTCTGCATCTCTCTGTCTCTGTATCTCTCTGCCTCTGTATCTGTCTGTCTCTGCATCTCTCTGTCTCTGTGTCTCTCTGTCTCTGTGTCTCTCTGTCTCTGCACCTCTATATCTCTCTGTCCCTGTATCTCTCTGTCTCTGTACCTCTCTGTCTCTGTATATCTCTGTCTCTGTATCTCTATGTCTCTGAATCTCTATGTCTCTGGATCTCCCTGTCTCTGTATCTCTCTGTCTCCGCATCTCGCTGTCTCTGGATCTCTCTGCATCTCTCTGTCTCTCTGTCTCTGTATCTATCTGTCTCGGTATCTCTCTGTCTCAGTATCTCTCTGTCCCTGTATCTCTCCGTCTCTGCATCTCTCTGTCCCTGTATCTCTCTGTCTCTGCGTCTCTCTGTCTCTGCATCTCTCTGTCTCTGTATCTTTCTGTCTCTGTATCTCTCTGTCTCTGTATCTCTCTGTCTCTGCATCTCTCTGTCTCTGTATCTCTCTGACTCTGCATCTCTCCGTCTCTCCGTCTCTGTATCTCTCTGTCTCTGCATCTCTCTGTCTCTGTGTCTCTCTGTCTCTGTGGATCTCTGTCTCTGCATCTCTCAGTCTCTGCATCTCTCTGTCTCTGCATCTCTCTGTCTCTGTACTTCTCTGTTCCTGTATCTCTTTGTCGCTGTGTCACTCTGTTTCTGTATCTCTCTGTATCTGCATCTCTCTGTCTCTGTACCTCTCTGTCTCTGCATCTCTCTGTCTCTGTACCTCTCTGTTCCTGTATCTCTCAGTCTCTGCGTCTCTCTGTCTCTGTATCTCTCTGTATCTGTATCTCTCTGTCTCTGCATCTCTCTGTCTCTGTGTCTGTCTGTATCTCTGTCTCTGCATCTCTCTGTCTCTGTATCTCTGTGTCTCTGTATCTCTCTGTCTCTGCATCTCTGTGTCTCTGTATCGCTCCGTCTCTGTATCTCTCTGTCTCTGTATGTTTCTGTCTCTGAGTCACTCTGTCTCTGAATCTCTCTGTCTCTGTGACTCTCTGTCTCTGAATCTCTTTGTCTCTCCATCTTTCTGTCTCTGTGTCTCTCTGTCTCTACATCTCTCTGTCTCTGCATCTCTCTGTCTCTGTATCTCTCTGTCTCTGTATGTTTCTGTCTCTGTATCTCAGTGTCTCTGCATCTCTCTGTATCTGTATCTCACTTTCTCTGCATCTCTCTGTCTCTGTGTCTCTCTGTCTCTGCATCTCTCTGTCTCTGTATCTCTATGTCTCTGTATCTCTGTCTCTGTATCTCTCTGTCCCTGTATCTCTCTGTCTCTGCTTCTCTCTGTCTTTGTGTCTCTTTGTCTCTGCATCTCTCTGTCTCTGCATCTCTCTGTCTCTGTATCTCTCTGTCTCTGTATCTTTCTGTCTCTGTATCTCTCTGTCTCTGTATCTTTCTGTCTCTGTACCTCTCTGTCTCTGTATCTCTCTGTCTCGGCATGTCTCTCTGTATCGGTCTCTGTATCTCTCTGTCTCTGTATCTCTCTGTCTCTGCATCTCTCTGTCTCTGTAAATCTCTGTCTCTGATTCTCTCTGTTTCTGTATCTCTCTGTCTCTGTGTCTCTCTGTATCTCTTTGTCCCTGTATCACTCTGTCTCTGCATCTCTCTGTCTCTGTATCTCTCTGTCTCTGTATCTCTCTGACTCTGCATCTCTCCGTCTCTCCGTCTCTGTATCTCTCTGTCTCTGCATCTCTCTGTCTCTGTGTCTCTCGGTCTCTGTGGATCTCTGTCTCTGCATCTCTCTGTCGCTGTACCTCTCTGTCTCTGCATCTCTCTGTCTCTGTACCTCTCTGTTCCTGTATCTCTCAGTCTCTGCGTCTCTCTGTCTCTGTATCTCTCTGTATCTGTATCTCTCTGTCTCTGCATCTCTCTGTCTCTGTGTCTGTCTGTATCTCTGTCTCTGCATCTCTCTGTCTCTGTATCTCTGTGCCTCTGTATCTCTCTGTCTCTGCATCTCTGTGTCTCTGTATCGCTCCGTCTCTGTATCTCTCTGTCTCTGTATGTTTCTGTCTCTGAGTCGCTCTGTCTCTGAATCTCTCTGTCTCTGTGACTCTCTGTCTCTGAATCTCTTTGTCTCTCCATCTCTCTGTCTCTGTGTCTCTCTGTCTCTACATCTCTCTGTCTCTGCATCTCTCTGTCTCTGTATCTCTATGTCGCTGTATCTCTGTCTCTGTATCTCTCTGTCCCTGTATCTCTCTGTCTCTGCATCTCTATGTCTCTGCATCTCTCTGTCTCTGTATCTCTCTCTCTCTGCATCTCTCTGTCTCTGTATCTCTCTGTCTCTGTATCTTTCTGTCTCTGTATCTCACTGTCTCTGTATCTTTCTGTCTCTGTACCTCTCTGTCTCTGTATCTCTCTGTCTCGGCATGTCTCTCTGTATCAGTCTCTGTATCTCTCTGTCTCTGTATCTCTCTGTCTCTGCATCTCTCTGTCTCTGTATCTCTCTGTCTCTGTAAATCTCTGTCTCTGATTCTCTCTGTTTCTGTATCTCTCTGTCTCTGTGTCTCTCTGTCTCTGTGTCTCTCTCTCTTTGTATTTCTGTCTCTGCATCTCTCTGTCTCTGTATCTCTCTGTCTCTGCATCTCTCTGTCTCTGTGTCTATCTGTCTCTGTGTCTATCTGTCTCTGCATGTCTCTCTGTATCTGTCTCTGTATCTCTCTCCCTATATCGCTCTCTGTATCTCTCTCTGCATCTGTTCCTGCATCTGTCTGACTCTGTATCTCTCTCTGTCTCTGTATCTCTCTGTCTCTGAATCTCTCTGTCTCTGAATCTCTCTGTCTCTGTATCTCTCGGTCTCTGAATCTTTCTGTCTCTGAATCTCTCTGTCTCTGTATCTCTCTGTATCTCTCTGTCCCTGTATCTCCCTGTCTCTGCGTCTCTATGTCTCTGTATCTTTCTGTCTCTGCATCTCTCCGTCTCTGCATTTCTCCGTCTCTGTACTCTCAGTCTCTGTATCTCCCTGTCTCTGTATCTCTCTATCTCTGCATCTCCCTGTCTCTGTATCTCTCTGTCTCTGTGTCTCTCTGTCTCTATCTCTCTCTGTCTCTGCATCTCTCTGTCTCTGTACCTCTCTGTCTCTGTATATCTCTGTCTCTGTATCTCTATGTCTCTGAATCTCTCTGTCTCTGTATCTCGCTGTCTCTGCATCTCGCTGTCTCTGGATCTCTCTGCATCTCTCTGTCTCTCTGTCTCTCTGTCTCTGTATCTATCTGTCTCGGTATCTCTCTGTCTCTCTATCTCTCTGACTCTGTACCTCTCTGTCTCTGTATCTCACTGTCTCTGTATCTCTCTGTCTCTGTGTCTCACTGTCTCTATATCTCTATGTCTCTGTATCTCTCTGTCTCTGTATCTCTCTGTCTCTGTATATCTCTATCTCTGCATCTCTCTGTCTCTGCATCTCTCTGTCTCTGCATCTCTCTGCCTCTGCATCTCTCTGTCTCTGCATCTCTCTGTCTCTGTATCTCTCTGTCTCTGTATCTCTCTGTCTCTGTGTCTCACTGTCTCTATATCTCTATGTCTCTGTATCTCTCTGTCTCTGCATCTCTCTGTCACTGTATCTCTCTGTCTCTGTGTCTCTCTGTCTCTATCTCTCTCTGTCTCTGCGTCTCTCTGTCTCTGTATCTCTCTGTCCCTGTATCTCTCTATCTCTGCATCTCCCTGTCTCTGTATCTCTCTGTCTCTGCATCTCTCTGTCTCTGCATCTCTCTGCCTCTGCATCTCTCTGTCTCTGCATCTCTCTGTCTCTGTATCTCTCTGTCTCTGTGTCTCTCTGTCTCTGTATCTCCCTGTCTCTGCATCTCTCTGCCTCTGCATCTCTCTGTCTCTGCATCTCTCTGTCTCTGTGTCTCTCTGTCTCTGTATCTCTCTGTCTCTGTATCTCTCTGTCTCTGCATTTCTCTTTCTCTGTATCTCTCTGTCTCTGTGTCTCTCTGACTTTGTATCTCTGTCGCTGCATCTCTCTGTCTCTGTGTCTAACTGTCTCTGTTCCTCTCTGTCTCTGATCCTCTCTGTCTCTGCATCTCTCTGTATCTGTCTCTGTATCTCTCTCCGATTATCGCTCTCTGTATCTCTCTCTGCATATGTTCCTGCATCTGTCTGACTCTGTATCTCTCTGTCTCAGTGTCTCTCTGTCTCTGTATCACTCAGTCTCTGAATCTCTCTGTCTCTGTATCTCTCGGTCTCTGAATCTCTCTGTCTCTGAATCTCTCTGTCTCTGTATCTCTCTGTATCTCTCTGTCCCTGTATCTCTCTGTCTCTGCGTCTCTCTTTCTCTGCATCTCTCTGTCTCTGTGTCTCTCTGTCTCTGAATCTCTCTGTCTCTGAATCTCTCTGTCTCTGTATCTCTCTGTACCTCTCTGTCTCTGTATCTCTCTGTCTCTGCATCTCTCTGTCTCTGCATCTCTCTGTCTCTGTGTCTCTCTGTCTCTGAATCCCTCTGTCGCTGTATCACTCTGTCTCCGCATCTCTCTGTCTCTGCATCTCTCTGTCTCCGCATCTCTCTGTCTCTGTATCTCTCTGTCTCTGCATCTCTCTGTCTCTGCATCTCTCTGTCTCTGTGTCTCTCTGTCTCTGAATCCCTCTGTCGCTGTATCACTCTGTCTCCGCATCTCTCTGTCTCCGCATCTCTCTGTCTCTGCATCTCTCTGTCTCCGCATCTCTCTGTCTCTGCATCTCTCTGTCTCCGCATCTCTCTGTCTCTGTATCTTTCTGACTCTGTATCTCTCTGTCTCTGCATCTCCCTGTCTCTGTATTTCTCTGTCTCTGCATCTCTCTGTCTCTGTACCTCTCTGTCTCTGTACCTCTCTGTCTCTGCATCTCCCTGTCTCTGTATTTCTCTGTCTCTGCATCTCTCTGTCTCTGTACCTCTCTGTCTCTGTCTCTTTCTGTCTCTGTATCTCTCCGTCTCTGTATCTCTCTGTCTCTGTATCTCTCTGTCTCTGCATCTCTCTGTCTCTGAATCTCTCTCTCTGTATCTCTCTGTCTCTGTACCAATCTGTCTCTGCATCTCTCTGTCTCTGTATCTTTCTGCTCTTATCTCTCTGTCTTTGCATCTCTCTGTCTCTCTCTGTCTCTGTATCTCTCTGTCTCTGCATCTCTCTGTCTCTGCATCTCGCTGTCCCTGTATCTCTCTGTCTCTGTATCTCTCTGTCACTGCATCTCTCTGTCTCTGTCTCTCTCTATCTCTGTATCTCTCTGTCTCTGCATCCCTCTGCCTCTGTATCTCTCTGTCTCTATCTCTCTGTCACTGTATCTCTCTGTCTCTGTATCACTCTATCTGTGCATCTCTCTGTCTCTGCATCTCTCTGTCTCTGTATCTTTCTGTCTCTGCAACTCTCTGTCTCTGCATCTCTCTGTCTCTGTACCTCTCTGTCTCTGCATGTCTCTCTGTATCTGTCTCTGAATCTCTCTGTCTATCTCTCTGTATCTCTCCCTGTATCTCTCTCCCTATATCGCTCTCTGTATCTCTCTCTGCATCTGTTCCTGCATCTGTCTGTCTCTGTATCTCTCTGTCTCTGTATCTCTCTGTCTCTGAATCTCTCTGTCTCTGTAACTCTCTGTCTCTGTACCTCTCTGTCTCTGTATCTCTCTGTCTCTGCATCTCTCTGTCTCTGTACCTCTCTGTCTGTGCATCTCTCTGTCTCTGAATCTCTCTTTCTCTGTATCAAGAGTATTGAAATTCAAAGAGATCTAGGAGTACAGGTCCACAGTTCATTGAAAGGGGCAACACAGGTGGAGAAGGTAGTCAAGAAGGCATACGGCATGCTTGCCTTCATTGGCCGGGGCATTGAGTATAAGAATTGGCAAGTCATGTTGCAGCTGTATAGAACCTTAGTTAGGCCACACTTGGAGTATAGTGTTCAATTCTGGTCGCCACACTACCAGAAGGATGTGGAGGCTTTAGAGAGGGTGCAGAAGAGATTTACCAGAATGTTGCCTGGTATGGAGGGCATAAGCTATGAGGCGAGGTTGAATAAACTCGGTTTGTTCTCACTGGAACGAAGGAGGCTGAGGGGCGACCTGATAGAGGTATACAAAATTATGAGGGGCATAGACAGAGTGGATAGTCAGAGGCTTTTCCCCAGGGTAGAGGGGTCAATTACTAGGGGGCATAGGTTTAAGGTGAGAGGGGCAAGGTTTAGAGTAGATGTACGAGGCAAGTTTTTTACGCAGAGGGTAGTGGGTGCCTGGAGCTCGCTACCGGAGGAGGTAGTGGAAGCAGGGACGATAGGGACATTTAAGGGGCATCTTGACAAATACATGAATAGGATGGGAATAGAAGGATACGGACCCAGGAAGTGTAGAAGATTGTAGTTTAGTCGGGCAGTAAGGTCGGCACGGGCTTGGAGGGCCGAAGGGCCTGTTCCTGTGCTGTACATTTCTTTGTTCTTTGTTCTTTGTTGTATCTCGCTGTCTGTATCTGTCACTGTATCTCCCTCTCTCTGTCTCACTTTGTATCTCTCTCTCTCTATCTCTCTCTGTGTCTCCCTCTGTATCTCTATCGAAATATCTCTCTGTATCTCTCTCTCTGTCTCTATCTGTATTTCAATCTGTGTATCACGCCCTGTATCTCTCTCTGTATATCTCTCTGTCTCTCTCCCTGTATCACCCTCTCTGTCTGTATCTCCCTCTGCATCTCTCTCTCTGTATCTCTCGCTCTGTATCTCTCTCTGTAGCTCTATCTGTGTCTCTATCTGTATCCCTCTCTGTATCTCTCTCTGTATCTCTCTCTGTGTCTCTATCTGTATCTCTCCCTGTATCTCTCTGTGTATCTCTCTCTATCTGTATCTCTCTCTGTATCTCCCTCTCTGTCTGTATCTCCCTCTGTATCTCTCTCTCTGTATCTCTCGCTCTGTATCTCTCTCTGTGTCTCTCTCTGTGTCTCTATCTGTATCTCTCTCTGTATCTCCCTCTGTCTCTCTCTCTGTATCTCTCTCTGTATCTCTCGCTGAGTATCTCTCTCTGTGTCTCTCTCTGTTTCTCTATCTGTATCTCTCTCTGTATCTCCCTCTGGCTCTCTCTCTGTATCTATCTCTGTATCGCTCTCTGTATCTCTCGATGTGTCTCAATCTGTAATTCTATCTGTGTATCTCTCTCTGTAACTCTCTGTGCATCTCTCTCTGTGTATCTCTCTCTGTATCTCTCTGTATCTCTCTCTCCCAGTATCGATTACTGTAACTCTCCCTGTATCTCCCTCTCTGTCTCTCCCTCTCTGTGTATCTCTCTCTCTGTATCTCTCTCTCTGTATCTCTCTCTCTCTCTGTATCTCTCTCTGTATCTCTCTCTGTATCTCTCTCTCTCTGTATCTCTCTCTGTATCTCTCTCTATCTCTCTCTCTATCTCTCTCTCTCTCTCTCTGTATCACCCTCTCTGTATCTCCCTCTCTGTATCTCTCTGTATCTCTCTCTTAGTATCTATTTCTGTAGCTCTCCCTGTATCTCCCTCTCTGTATCTCTCTCTCTGTATCACCCTCTCTGTCTCTCTCTGTCTCACCCTTTCTGTCTCTCTCTATCTCTTTATCTCTCTCTGAGTATCTTTTTCTATAACTCTCTCTGTATTTCTCTGTATCTCTCTCTGTATCTCTCTCTCTCTGTATCTCTCCGTAACCATTCCCCCTCTCTCTGTATCTCTCCATCTGTATCTCTCTCTATATCGTTCTTCATTTCTTTCCATGTACTCTCCCTCGGTACACGTGACAATAAACAAAATCCAATCCAAATCCAGTCCAATCCAATCTCTCTGTATCTCGTTCGCAATCTGTACCACTTCCTGTGTCTCCCTCGTCCTCCTTCATTGCCTCCCTCTCTCTGTTTCTCTATCGTAACTCCCCCGCTGAATCTCTCTCTCCCTGAATCTCTCTCTGTATCTCACCCTCTATATCTCTCTGTATCTTCCTATCTCTCTGTATATCTCTCTCTCTGTTCACCTCTCTGCATCTCTCTCATTATTTACAGTGACCTTGAGTAGAATAACATCAGTGACAGTGGTCACTGGGCAGGATACCATTATTCATAGTGGCCCCTGGGTCGTACATCATTATTTACAGTGGTCCCTGAGCAGTATATCATTATTTACAGTGGTACCTGTGTAATATATCATTATTTACACTCGTCTCTGGGTCGTCTATCATTATTTACAATGGTCCCTGAGCAGTATATCATTATTTACACTGGCCCCTGGGTCGTATATCATTATTTACACTGGTCCCTGGGTAGTATATCATTAATTACACTGGTCCCTGAGCAGTATATCATTATTTACAGTGGTCCCTGGGTCGTACATCATTATTTACAGTGGCCCCTGTGTAGTATATCATTAATTACACTGGTCCCTGAGCAGTATATCATTATTTACAGTGGTCCCTGGGTAGAATATCATTATTTACAGTGGTACCTGTGTAATATATCATTATTTATACTGGTCACTGGGTCGTATATCATTATTTACATTGGTCCCTGGGTAGTATATCATTAATTACACTGGTCCCTGAGCAGTATATCATTATTTACAGTGGTCCTTGGGTCGTATATCATCATTTACACTTGTCCCTTGGAAGTATAACATTATTTACAGTGAACGCTAGGCAGTATATCATTATTCAGAGAGATGCCTTTTTTAGTATATCATCAACAACAGCGGTTCCTGGGTAGTGTATCATTATTTACAGCGGGCCCTGGGTAGTATATCTTTATGTACAGTGTTCCCTGGGAAGTACATCATTATTTAAAGTGGCCGCTGTGTAGAATATCATTATTTACAGTGGTCTCTGGGTAGAATATCATTATTTACAGTGGTCCCTGGGTAGAATATCATTATTTACAGTGGTCCCTGTGTATAAAATCATTATTTACAGTGGTCCCTGGGTCGGATATGATTATTTCCAGTGATCCCTGGGTAGAATATCATTATTTACAGTGGTCCCTGTGTAGTATATCATCATTTACACTCGTCTCTGGACAGTATATCATTATTTACAGTGGCATTGGTTAGGTATCATCATTTACATTGGTTACTGGATACTTTTGATTATTTACAGAGGCCCCTGGGCAGTATATAATTATTTACAGTGGTCCCTGGGTAGTACATCATTATTTACAGTGGGCCCTGGGCAGTATATCACTATTTATAGTGGTGCCTAGGCCGTATATCTTTATTTACAGTGGTCCCTCTGTTCTATATCATTGTATACAGTGGCGTTGGGTAGGTATCATCATTGACTGTGCTCACTGGATAGTATATCATCATTTACAGTTGTCCCTGGGTAGAATATCATTATTTACAGTGGTCCCTCGGCAGTATGTCATTATTTACAGTGGTCTCTGGGGAGTATATCATTATTTACAGTGGTTGCTGCGTTGTAGTTCATTATTTAAAGCGGTCACTGGATAGTATTTCATGATTTACAGTGGTCCCTTGTAAGTATATCATTATTTGCAGTGGTCCCTGGACAGCGTATCATTTTTACAGTGGTCCCTGTGCAGTATATCATTATTTACATTTGCCCCTGGGTAGAATAACATTATTTACAATTGTCCGTGGGTAGTATTTCATTATTTCCAGTGGTCCCTGGGAAGTATATCATTATTTTCATTGGTCCCTGGGTAGAATAACATTATTTACAATTGTCCGTGGGTAGTATTTCATTATTTCCAGTGGTCTCTGACAAGTATATCAATATTTACAGTGGCTGTTGTAGTTATCATCATTTATAGTGGTCACTGGATAGTATATTATTATTTACAGTGGTCCCTGTGTAGTACTTCATTATTTACAGTGGTCCCTGGTTGGAATATCATTATTTACAGTGGTCCCTGGGCAGTAGATCATTATTTACAGTGGTCCCTGGTTAGTACATTATTATTTACAGTGGTCCCTGGACAGTACATCATTAGTTACTGTGGTCTCTGATGTGGAGATTCCGGAGTTGGACTGGGGTGAGCACAGTACGAAGTCTTACAACACCAGGTTAAAGTCCAACAGGTTTGGTTCGATGTCACTAGCTTTCGGAGCGCTTCTCCTTCCTCCGGTGAATGAAGAGGTATGTTCCAGAAACATATATATAGACAAATTCAAAGATGCCAAACAAGGCTTGGAATGCGACCATTAGTAGGTGATTAAATCTTTACAGATCCAGAGATGGGGTAACCCCAGGTTAAAGAGGTGTGAATTGTATCAAGCCAGGACAGTTGATAGGATTTCGCAGGCCAGATGGTGGGGGATGAATGTAATGCGACATGAAGCCCAGGTCCCGGTTGAGGCCGCACTCATGTGTGCGGAACTTGGCTATAGGTTTGTGCTCGGCGATTCTGCGTTGTCGCGCGTCCTGAAGGCCGCCTTGGAGAACGCTTAGCCGGAGATAAGAGGCTGAATGCCCTTGACTGCTGAAGTGTTCCCCGACTGGAAGGGAACATTCCTGCCTGGTGATTGTTGCACGATGGCCGTTCATTCGTTGTCGCAGCGTCTGCATGGTCTCGCCAATGTACCACGCTTCGGGACATCATTTCCTGCAGCGTATGAGGTAGACAACATTGGCCGAGTCGCACGAGTATGTACCGCGTACCTGGTGGGTGGTGTTCTCACGTGTAATAGTGGTATCCATGTCGATGATCTGGCACGACTTGCAGAGATTGCCATGGCAGGGTTGTGTGGTGTCGTGGTCACTGTTCTGAAGACTGGGTAGTTTGCTGCAAACAGTTGTTCGTTTGAGGTTGCGCGGTTGTTTGAAGGCAAGTGGTGGGGGTGTGGGGATGACCTTGGCAAGATGTTCATCGTCATCAATGACGTGTTGAAGGCTGTAAAGAAGATGACGTAGTTTCTCCGCTCCGGGGAAGTACTGGACGATGAAGGGTATTCTGTCGGTTGTGTTCCATGTTTTTCTTCTGAGGAGGTCGGTGCGGTTTTTGCTGTGGCGCGTTGGAACTGTCGATCGATGAGTCGAGTGCCATATCCCGTTCGTTCGAGGGCATCTTTCAACGTCTGTAGATGTCTGTTACGCTCCTCCTCGTCTGAGCAGATCCTGTGTTTCCGGAGCGCTTGTCCATAGGGGATGGCTTCTTTAATGTGTTTAGGGTGGAAGCTGGAGAAGTGGAGCATCATGAGGTTATCCGTGGGTTTGCGGTAAAGCGAAGTGCTGAGGTGACTGTCCTTGATGGAGACGAGTCTGTCCAAGAATGCAACTGATTTTGGAGAGTAGTCCATGGTGAGTCTGATGGTTGGATGGAACTTATTGATGTCATCGTGTAGTCCTTTCAGTGATTCTTCGCCGTGGGTCCAAAGGAAAAAAATGTCATCGATGTATCTGGTGTATAACGTCGGTTGTAGGTCCTGTGCGGTGAGGAGGTCCTGTTCAAACTTGTGCAGGAAGATGTTGGCGTATTGGGGTGCGCATTTGGTCCCCATGGCAGTTCCGTGCGTCTGGATGAAGAACTTGTTGTCGAAGGTGAAAACGTTGTGATCCAGAATGAAGCGGATGAGTTGCAGAATTGCGTCTGCAGATTGGCAGTTCTTCGTGTTGAGTACTGAGGCGGTTGCAGCAATGCCGTCGTCATTGGGGATGCTGGTGTAGAGTGCCGAGACGTCCATTGTGACGAGGAATGTTCCTAGTTCAGCTGGTCCATGGGTGCTGAGTTTCTGGAGGAAGTCCGTCGTGTCGCGACAGAAGCTGGGCGTACCTTGTACGATGGGTTTCAAGATGCCCTCGATGTAGCCAGAGAGGTTCTCACACAGGGTCTCATTGCCTGAAACGATAGTGCGGCCTGATGTGTTGGCCTTGTGTATTTTCGGTAGGCAGTAGAGATCTCCAATGCGGGGAGTACGTGGGATGAGAGCACGTAGGGTGCTCTGAAGATCTGGATCCAAGGTCTTGATCAGTCTGTTAAGTTGGCGGATGTGTTCCTTGGTCGGATCTGTGAGTAACTGTCTGTAATGTTCTTGGTTGTTCAGTTGTCGGTATACTTCTTTGCAGTAGTCCGTTCTGTTCAGTATGACAGTGGCCCCTCCTTTGTCTGCTGGTTTGATGACGATGCTGCGGTTGGTCTTGAGAGCACGGATCGCATTGCGTTGTGCTTGGGTGACGTTCGGGGCTGTCTTGTGAATGCGACTGATGAATCTGGCATTGACGCGACTCCTGACGGCTTGAGCATACATGTCGAGTCTAGGGCAGCGGCCTTCCGGAGGGGTCCAATTCGACTCTTTCCTCTTCGGTTGCCGCACCGCAGATCTCTCGGTCTGCTGTTCTGGTTCATTGATAGTCTGCTTGGGTTCGCTGTTGGCCTCTTGGGGTCTGTGGAAGAATTCCCGGAGCCCCATTCGCCTGATGAATTCCTCCGTGTCTGCCGCGAGACTGATGGGGTCCATTTTGGTGGTGGTGCAGAAATTGAGCCCTCTGCTGAGGACTTCGATTTCGTCTGGTTGAAGGGTGTAGACTGACAAGTTGACAATAGATTTCCCTGTATAGTTTTCTACTGTGGTACCGGGGGTGGCTTGGTTGCTGCTGTTGGTGATGCCGAGTTTCTCAAGCTTCCTGTTCTTGGTATGCATATAGGTTGCATAGTAGTGTTGTCTCATCTGTTTGGCGGTTTTCCGCAGGTGGTCTGCTGCATCCTGAGCGCAAGTTGAGAATATGGCCTCTATCTTGGTTTCCAGGTTGCGTCGTCTGCTGTAGAGCTGGCGTACGAGGTGGTTGAGGAGTGTGAGAGAGGTTCGACGGCAGAGTCTCTCAGCGAAGTCTGTGTTGTAGGTCGACTTGAGTGGGTTTGTGATATGTAGCCCTTCGGGATCGTGTCTGCTTCCTTGCATCTTTGTAGAAACTTAATGTCAGTGTCTATATGCGCGATCTTCCTGGAGATCCTCGCCACTTTGAGCCGATAGTTTTCGGTGTCGATGGTAGCCATGATGTGGAGATACCGGCGTTGGACTGGAGTGAGCACAGTAAGAAGTTTTACAACACCAGGTTCAACTCCAACAGGTTTGTTTCGATGTCACTAGCTTTCGGAGCACAGTTCCTTCCTCAGGTGAATGAAGAGGTATGCTCCAGAAACATGTATATAGACAGAGTCAAAGATGCCAAACAATGCTTGGAATACGAGTTTTAGCAGGTGATTAAATCTTTACAGATCCAGAGATGGGGTAACCCCAGGTTAAAGAGGTGTGAATTGTGTCAAGCCAGGACAGTTGGTAGGATTTCGCAGGCCAGATGGTGGGATGAATGCAATGCGACATGAATGCCAGGTCCCGGTTGAGGCCGCACTCATGTGTGCGGAACTTGGCAGTAAGTTTCTGCTCGGCGATTCTGCATTGTTGCGCGTCCTGAAGGCCGCCTTGGAGAACGCTTACCCGGAGATCCGAGGCTGAATGCCCTTGACTACTGAAGTGTTCCCTGACTGGAAGGGAACATTCCTGCCTGGTGATTGTCGCACGATGTCCGTTCATTCGTGCGACTCGGCCAACGTTGTCTACCTCATACGCTGCAGGAAAGGATGTCCCGAAGCGTGGTACATTGGCGAGGCCATGCAGACGCTGCAACAACAAAGGATTTTATACGCAATCCTTCTCACCTAATCTGCCGCCCTCATCCACTCACCCGCTTGGTCTCCAATCCCTGCTTCCATTTCTCTCAGGCAATCTATCTCCTTCTCCAGTTTTATCCTTTATTTCTCCCACCCTCTTTCTCTCCAAATATATCTCCTCCCACCCTCTTTCTCTCTCACCCTGTCTTCTATCAGCACATCTCACAGACCAGTTCCCACTTCCTCCACATCTCATCCCGCCTCTCTCCCAGTTGAAGTGTGTGTATCAGACGGTCGGCCGGTATCAGTTAGAGACGGGCTTTTAGTTTTCACAGCTGAATATGTTTTAATGCTGCTCTCTGAGGTGAGGAGTTTGGGCTGCTGCAGACTCTGAGTTTTCTGAGGTTCCAATGATTCTAAACGTTTTCTTAGTTTGAGGGGCTGAATCGATTTAGATATGGGATCACATACTTTGCGCTTTTAATTGTTCCAGATTTTGGAGACATTGAAATGTTGTACTTGTGCTCAAAAAGAAACGGCTGAAATGAAATAAAGGAATGGTCACAGTTACAGAGGCAGCTGCACCCAAGAGTGCAGTGGAACCACTCAGAGAAACACACTGACAATTGGAACTGAATCACTGAATGGTCACAGTTACAGAGGCAGCTACACCCCAGAGTTCAGTGGACCCACCCAGAGAAACACACTGACAATTGGAACTGAATCACTGAATGGTCACAGTTACACAGGCAGCTACATCCCAGAATGCAGTGGACCCACCCAGAGAAACACACTGGCAATTGGAACTGAATCACTGAATGGTCACAGTTACAGAGACAGCTACACCCCAGAGTGCTGTGGAACCACACAGAGAAACACACTGACAATTGGAACTGAATCACTGAATGGTCACAGTTACAGAGGCAGTTACACCCCAGAGTGCAGTGGAACCATCCAGAGAAACACACTGACAATTGTAACTGAATCACTGAATGGTCACAGTTACAGAGGCAGCTATACCCCAGAGTGCAGTGGAACCACACAGAGAAACACACTGACAATTGTAACTGAATCACTGAATGGTCACAGTTACAGAGGCAGCTATAACCCAGAGTGCAGTGGAACCACCCAGAGAAACACACTGACAATTGGAACTTAATCACTGAATGGTCACAGTTACAGAGGCAGCTACACCCCAGAGTGCAGTGGACCCTCCCAGAGAAACACACTGACAATTGGAACTGAATCACTGAATCGTCACAGTTACAGAGGCAGCTACACCCCAGAGTGCAGTGGAACCACCCAGGGAAACAGACTGACAATTGGAACTGAATCACTGGATGGTCACAGTTGCATAGGCAGCTACATCCCAGAGTGCAGTGGACCCACCCAGAGAAACACACTGACAATTGGAACTGAATCACTGAATGGTCACAGTTACAGAGACAGCTACACCCCAGAGTGCTGTGGAACCACTCAGAGAAACACACTGACAATTGGAACTGAATCACTGAGTGGTCACAGTTACAGAGACAGCTAGACCCCAGAGTGCAGTGGAACCACCCAGAGAAAAACACTGACAATTTGGACTGAATCATTGAATTGTCACAGTTACTGAGACAGCTACATCCCAGAGCGCAGTGGAACCACCTAGAGAAACACACTGACAATTGGAACTGAATCACTGAATGGTCACAGTTACAGAGGCAGCTACACCCCAGATTGCAGTAGAACCACCGAGAGAAACACACTGACAATTGAAACTGAATCACTGAGTGGTCTCAGTAACAATGACAGCTACACCCCAGAGTGCAGTGAACCCACCAAGAGAAACACACTGACAATATGATCTGAATCACTGAATGGTCACAGTTACAGAGACAGCTACACCCCAGAGTGCAGTGGAACCACCCACAGAAACACACTGACAATTCAAACTGAATCACTGAATGGTCACAGTTACAGAGACAGCTACACCCCAGAGTGCAGTGGAACCACACAGAGAAACACACTGACAATTCGAACTGAATCACAGAATGGTCAGAGTTACAGAGGCAGCTACACCCCAGAGTGCAGTAGAACCACCCTGAGGAACACACTGACAATTGGAACTGAATCACTGAATGGTCACAGTTACAGAGACAGCTACACCCCAGAGTGCAGTGGAACCACCCAGAGAAACACACTGACAATTGGAACTGAATCACTGAATGGGCACAGTTGCAGAGACAGTTACACCCCAGAGTGCAGTGGAACCACCCAGAGAAACACACTGACAATTGGAACTGAATCACTGAATGGTCTCATTTACAGAGACAGCTACACCCCAGGATGCAGTGGACCTACCCAGAGAAACACACTGACAATTGTAACTGAATCACTGAATTGTCACAGTTACAGAGGCAGCTACACCCCAGAGTGCAGTGGACCCACCCAGAGAAACACCCTGACAATTGGAACTGAATCACTGAATGGTCACAGTTACAGAGGCAGCTACACACCAGAGTGCAATGGACCCACCCAGAGAAACACAGTGACAATTGGAACCGAATCACTGAATGGTCACAGTTACAGAGGCAGCTATACCCCAGAGTGCAATGGACCCACGCAGAGAAACACACTGACAATTGGAACTGAATCACTGAATGGTCTCAGTTACAGAGACAGCTACACCCCAGAGTGCAGTGGAACCACCCAGCGAAACACACTGACAATTGGAACTGAATCACTGAATGGTCACAGTTACAGAGGCAGCTACACCCCAGAGTGCAGTGGAACCACCCATAGAAACACACTGACAATTGGAACTGAATCACTGAATGGTCTCAGTTACAGAGACAGCTACACCCCAGAGTGCAGTGGAACCACCGAGCGAAACACACCGACAATTGGAACTGAATCACTGAATGGTCGCAGTTACAGAGGCAGCTACACCCCAGAGTGCAGTGGACCCACCCAGGGAAACACACCAAATTGGAACTGAATCACTGAATGGTCACAGTGGAGTGAGGGATATCACTGAAACAATATGAGATGTAGAGATGGGACAGATGATGCCTGAGTGGACAGCATCCTCACTGTTAATGTTAGCTGAACAATGTGATCAACACAGTCCAGTGTTTGGAAAGAGGTCACTCACTCACAAAAATAATATTTGCTTTCACTGAACCAAATATCGTAATCTGTTTATTGACATATTTGAAAAATAAGTTAAACGATGTCACAACCTCAATATCCCTGCGGTAGCTCCACAGGGCATTACTAAAAAGCTTGGAGAATATAAAACCGCCGAGTTTCAGACAGAGGATTGCCAATCGCAGGAAGGGACACATCACTTCACACTGAAAATGCTTTATCCAATTCAGACTGCTGAGAAAGTATTCTACCCAATCCTTGCAATTGTTGGTGTTCCTGGTAAGTGACTGTCACCATTGAAGTTGTGTAAATCTGTGTGTGAGCGGCTCTCTGATTTTAAACTCTGACAGAAAATATCTGAGCCTGATCTCGTGCTCACTGTTACACAGCCACCTGGTCAACGGTATAATTCACTTAATTCAAATCTCGTTCATAATGTCTATGGTTTGAATCCATTTCATCAACTAACAATAAAACTGTTTGTAACTCACGGGATCGCTGATCAATAAAGTTGTCATATTGAGTGGAATCTTGTATAATGTTAGATTGGATCTCAGTGAAGGCAATCTCTCTGAAGAAAGGTTTAGTGGGAGTAAGAATGAAATCACACTGACGGTGGATCACTAATCAGTTTGAAATATCTGACAGCAGTGAACAAGGATTACTGGGAGTATCTGTCAGTTTAGAATTGTACTGAATGTGGGTCTCTCACCAGAGTGAAATATCTTATCCAATTAACTATCTATTACTGGGATTATCTGTCCGTCTGGAATTGTATTGTGTGTGGGACAGTAACTGGACTGAAATTAGTTGGTTCTGTTTCGAAATGATGTATTTTATTGGTGAGTGGCCGCTCCATTCTGTGGAGTTCTCTCTGTGTGTTTTAACTTTGGAATAGGTTGAAAACAGGAAGAGTTTGGCTGTGTTTTGAAGATGTTTATATTTATTGTATGAAGTGAAATATCTCTATTTCTGTTCTCTGTTGATCTACTCTAACAGGAACAGATATCACCCACACTCTAATATTTCGCAAAACCCACAACAGTGCAGTATTCTAATAGGTTTTGTGATATTTTCTCAATTCTATTCATCCTGAAATGAACATACATGTTTGATCAATTTTTATGGGTGTTTGTATACTGTTTTTCTGCTTGACACGATTTGTGAATCTATCCACCTGAAGCCAGAAACCCCTCCAGTCCATTCACACACTAGTTTTCCAAGGAGTGATTGGGGGATTTATTGTTCTGATCAAAATGCAGCAGCGGACACTGATCTGTCGGAACATTAATCTCCCATTGAAATACCCGCTTTGCAAATTCATGATTAATGATGAATGTGTGAATGTAATTATTTGTATTCTTCCTCTGTTTTCACTATCACTCTCAATGTGATTTTGTAATTATCATTCTGCTTCCCGATCCCATACTGTTGATGGGAATGGTGAAGGAGAGTGATCCCAGTGCTGATCCTTGTGGAACACCACTTCCCACCTTCCAACATCAGCCCTTTCCCTGTAACTCCTCTTCCTGTTTACTGTGTGTGTCGCCAGCATGTGTCCATTCTGCTGCTGTGTCCCCTAACTCCACTGGCTCTGAGATTACCCATCAGTCTGCTATGTCGGATCTTACTGACGGCCTTTAGAAAATCAAATTGTTTAACATCTATCAGACTACTGAGATCTATTATTTCTGGTAGTTATTGAAATAATTGGATGAAATGTGTCAGGAATAATGTTGACTTTCGAATATGTGCAGACTATTTAGTATACTCTGTGTTACTGGATTTCTTTTAACTCAGACTTCTATTTCCATTTTTCCAACTGTTGACATTGTGACTGGAAGATTTTTTAATATTCTGTTCTAAATTCAAGAATAACAGAGACCGACTTCTGCTTTTCAATTCTTTGGTAATTATTCTGATGGTGTTCAGTGAATAGATAATATTGTCTCTGCTCTTTCTCACTGTCTATTTTATGAAAATTTGTTGTTGAAATCCATCCGCCTCCAGTAATCTCCCTCTACCTGGACCCCACCCGCTGGCCTCCTATCAGCTCTTGATCAATTCATTGAGATCATCGACCGTCTCAATTTCTCTGTGCCTCTCGCCAACTCTACCCCTACTCACTCTAAACTTGCTCCAATCCTCTCTCGAATATCGAACCCTGGCCTGGTGATCTAAGCTGCTCACAAGGGTGGTGCCATTATTGTCTGGTGTACTGACCTTTTCCTCACAGAGGCTGACCGTCAACTCTCAGACCCATCCTGCTACCTCCCCCTGGACCAGCAGCACACCACCAAACATCATGATATTGTTTCCAGGGCTTTCACTGACCTCCTCGACTCTGGATATCTTCTGTCCACAGCCTCGGACATGATAACCCCACAATACCACACATCCTGCATCAACCTCCCGCTTCTATCTCCTTCCCAAAATCCACAGACAGGAATGTCCCAGTACACCCATTATTTCGACCTGTTCCAGCCCCTCCAAGATCATTTCTTCAATCTTGATTCCATCCGCTTTACCCTCTTCTGCCCCTTCCCAAAGACATTGGTGGCACAGTGACACAGTGGTTTGCACTGCTGCCTCACAGCACCAGGTTCTCCGGATCAATTCCCACCTTGGGTGACTGTCTGTGTGGAGACTGCACTTTTTCTCCCTGTCTGTGTGGGTTTCCTCCGGGTGCTCCGGTTGCCTCCCACAGTCCTGGTTCGGTGGATTGACCATGCTAAATTATTCCGTAGTGTCCAAAAAGAGGTTAAGGTTAGATTAAGGGGTTAATGAGATAGGCGGGGGAGTGAGCTTGGATGGGGTTCTCTTTCATAGGTTTGGTACAGGCTGAATGGGCCTAATTACCTCCTTCTGCACTGTGGGGATTCTATGATTCCTGATTCCTCTGGTGCCGTATGTCATATAAACTAGGTCCATTTCCCCGGCCCTAACCGCCTAATCTTCACAATGGATGTCCATTCCTTCCACATCTCCTTTCCCCAACACAAGGGTTCTGTACAGATCCTCATTCCCTGCTTCCAATAAAGACTGCATCTGATTAAAGTCGACACTAAAGTCGGTGGAGTTGTGGACATTGCGGAAGGATGTTACAAGTTACAGAGGAACATAGATAAGCTGCAGAGCTGGGCGGAGAGGTGTCAAATGGAGTATCATGCAGAAAATTGTGAGGTCATTCATTTTGGAAGGAATAACAGGAAGACAGAGTACTGGGCTCATGGTAAGATCCTTGGCAGTGTGGATGAGCAGAGAAATCTCGGTGTCCATGTACATAGATCCCTGAAAGTTGCCACCCAGGTGGAGAGGGTTGTTAAGAAGGTGTACGGTGTGTTAGCTTTTATTGGTAGAGGGATTGAGTTTCGGAGCCATGAGGTCATGTTGCAGCTGTGCAAATCTCCGGTGCGGCCGCATTTGGAGTATTGCGTGCAATTCTGGTCGCCGCATTAGAGGAAGGATGTGGAAGCATTGGAAAGGGTGCAGAGGAGATTTACCAGAATGTTGCCTGGTATGGAGGGAAGATCTTATGAGGAAAGGTTGAGGGACTTGAGGCTGGTTTCGTTAGAGAGAAGAAGGTTAATCGGTGACTTAATTTAGGCATACAAGATGATCAGAGGATTGAATCGGGTGGACAGTGAGAGCCTTTTTCCTCGGATGGTGATGTCTAACACGAGGGGACATAGCTTTAAATTGAGCGGAGATAGATATAAGACAGATGTCAGAGGTAGGTTCTTTACTCAGAGAGTAGTAAGGGCGTGGAATGCCCTGCCTGCAACAGTAGTGGACTCGGCAAAACGAAGGGCATTCAAATGGTCATTGAATAGACATATGGGCAACAAGGGAATAGTGTAGCTGGGCTTTAGAGTGGTTTCTTAGGTCGGCGCAACATCGAAGGCCGAAGGGCCTGTACTGCGCTGCAATGTTCTATGTTCTATGTCCATTCTCCCACTTTCTCCGCCTCCATCGCCTCGGTTCTGATGATGGCGTCTTCGAAAATAGCCCGTCTGGCAGGTCTGTCTTTTCCTTAACCGGGCTGTCCCCACAACCTTCCTTTGTTAACAGGGCTCTCAATCGTGTTCAATTCATTTCTCACACCTCTGTCCTCACACATCCCCCTCCCTCCCGGAAACATGATAGTGTCTCCCTCTCCTCACTTTCCACACCATCAGCCTCCCAATTGAAAGGCAAATCCTCCTCCATTTCTGCCAACTCCAGCATGATATTACCATGAAACACATCTTCACCTCTCTCCAACCACCCTCCTCAATTTCTGAATTCCTCAGGTAACCCTCCCTCGTCAACACCCTTGTCCACTTCCCCATCACACCCCACACTCCTTTCCCTTCCCGCAGCACCTTCCCCTGCAATCACAGACGGTGCAACAACTGTCCCTTTACCACCTCTCGTCTCATGGTGCCCGCAGGACGTGACTTTAATTTCAACTGCTTTAGTCAGGAAACTTTCTCCTCCACCTTAACGCTCTTGTTTTGGAATGTTCCTACTTTTTTGTCGAATGCAATGAGTCCGAATCTGGAGAGAGTCTATTCCGGCCAAGTGAACCCTGGGGAATGTCCAATGACGGAGCGGGAATATTCCTGAGAAAAGCTTGGCAGGGATTGTTTTCAAACAGGGAGAGGATGGATTCGTGGGAACAGTGATGTTGGGATGTTCGAGACATGGCAATGGGGGATTCCTGGGAGCGGGTGCTTGACGAATCACTAAACCTTGGAGGGGTGATCCCTCGGGATGTTCTGGAGACTGGACAGACTCTATTCTGGACAAGCTGGGCTGCACGGTAGCACAGTGGGAGGCACAGTTGATTCACAGCTCCAGGGTCCCAGTTTCGATTCCCGGCTTGGGTCACTGTCTGTGCGGAATCTGGACTTTCTCCCCCGTGTCTGCGTGGGTTACCTCAGGGTGCTCCGGTTTCCTCCCACAGTCCAAAGATGTGCAGGTTATGTGGATTCGCCAAGATAAATTTTGTTTAGTTTCCAAACAATTTAGATAGGGTCACTGGGTTATGGGGATGGGGTGGGCTGAACTGGTTTTCTCTTTCCAAGGGCCGGTGCAGACTTGATGGGCCGAATGGCCTCCTTTTGCACTGTACATTCTATATTTCTATTCCTCCCATGGTTATGAAGTGGGAAGGTCCTGCATTTGTTTTATTGTTTCCATTGATCGTGGAGTATTCAAATAAACCAGGAATGGGGTCCAAGCCCATCAGAAATCTAGTCCAGGGAACGGTCCAATCCGGGGAGTGGTCCAATAATTGAGTTGGGATGACAATCTCTCGTATGTTTGTATCCGGTTTGGGAAACCTGGCCGGCCTGAGTGAATTCTGTAAATCAGACTAAATGAGATTTGTAACCTCTCGCAAAGGTCTCTGAATTATAAACATTTTCCTACCACTGCCATCAAACTGACAGGGCTGCAATTCACACTCCCCCGCCCCCCGCCCCCGCGCCATTCCCCATCTTTAACACTGGAGTTACATTTCCTACTTCCCTCTCTGCAATGTTTATCTCTGTGCCCACTCCTCTCCCGACAACCCCACCACCCACTGTCCATTATATTGATGCTGAAATTATGTCCTGGTTCAGACAGGGAGATTCATTACCCAGTAATTTCCCGCGTCTCTCCTTTCTCTCTCTGACAGTTAATTTACTGGGAATTGTGATTCTGTGTCGGGGGAAGTGTGGCCTCTGTACCTGCACCACTCGCTACCTGGTGGCCATGGCAACGGCGGATCTGCTGTTTATTATCACTCGTATCATACTGAGCAAGATCAGTTATTATTATTTCCCCGTGAGTTTCCTGTCCCTCACCCCTGTGTGTAGTGTTAACGGTGTCCTGCAGGCTGCAGCCACTGACTGTTCGGTCTGGTTCACCCTCACTTTCTCCTTTGATCGATTTGTGGCCATTCGCTGCCAGAAACTGAAAACTAAATATTGCACCGGGAAAACTGCGGCTGTGGTTCTGTCCACAAGCGGCCTCCTGCTCTGTGTAAAAAACATCCCCTGGTACTTTACATTGGAACCTTGGGAGATAATCGACAATGTCCAGTCGGGATGTCGGACAAAGAGCAGCGCTTTCACTGACCCGGGATGGGTTGGATATAACTGGTTTTCTCGGGTTTTAACCCCATTGATGCCTTTCTTCTCAATCCTGTTGATCAACGCTCTGACAGTCAGACACATTTTACTCACCAGTCGGGTCCGGAAGGCACTGAGGGCTCAGATTCAGGGAGACACTCGCACAGATCCAGAGATGGAGAGCAGAAGGAAGTCAATGATTTTACTCTTCAGCATCTCCGGAGCTTTCATCCTCCTCTGGACCGTGTCTGTTTTAAAATTTTTCTATATGGATGTGAGAGGATTAGTTTACCTCACCCTTCCTCAATATAATTTACAACAAGTCGGATTTATGCTGCGGGATTTAAATTGCTGCACAAACACATTTATTTATGTGGTTACTCAGTCCAGGTTCAGGGAGCAGATCAAGATCGCGGTGAAATATCTGGTTAAACCAATTATTAAATTAATGAGAAAATAAAACTGCTGACAGCATCTCAGCCAATCAGGAATTCCACTCGCTGACTGACAGCCTCTCAGCCAATCAGGAGTTCCAGCCACTGATTGACAGCCGTTCAGCCAACCAGGAGCTCCAGCCGCTGACTCACAACCTCTCAGCCAATCATGAACTCCAACGCCCGACTGACAGCATCTCAGCCAATCAGGATCTCCAGTCGCTGACTCACAGCCTCTCAGCCAATCAGGAGGTGCAGCGCCAGACTGACAGCGTCTCAGCCAATCAAAAGCTCCAGCCGTCGACTCACAGCCTCACAGCAAATCAGCATCTCCAGCCACAGACTGACAGCATCTCAGCCAATCAGCAGCTCTAGCGCCTGACTGACAACCTTTGAGTTAATCAGCAGCTCCAGTGGTTGACTGACAGCCTCTCAGCCAATCAGCAGCCCCAGCCGCTGTGACAGCCCCTCAGTCAATCAGCTGCTCCAGCCGCTGTGACAGCCCCTCAGCCACTCAGCATCTCCAACCGCTGCTGACAATTGTGTGGGGAGCACTGGCAGTGCTTGCTTTGGGGAGCACTGGCAGTGCTGGCTGTGGGGGGGTGGGGGGCACTGGCAGTGCTGGATGTAGGGAGCACTGGCAGTGCTGGCTGTGGGGAGCACTCGTACTGCTGTCTGTGGGGGGGGGGGGTGGTGGCACTGCCAGTGCTGGCTGAGGGTGGAGGGCACTGGCAGTGCTGGCTGGGGGGCACTGCCAGTGCTGGCTGTGGGTGGAGGGCACTGGCAGTGCTGGCTGGGGGGCACTGCCAGTGCTGGATGCGTGGGAGCACTGGCAGTGCTGGCTGTGTGTGGGGGGGGGCACTGGCAGTGCTGGCTGTGGTGGGGAGCACTGGCATTGCAAGCTGTGGGGGGTGGCACTGGCAGTGCTGGCTGCGGGGGGGGGGGGGGGGTGGCACCGGCAGTGCTGGATGTGTGGGGAGCTCTGGCAGTGCTGGCTGTAGGGGGATCAGCACTGGCAGTGCTTGTTGTGGGGTGTTCGGGAGTACTGGCAGTGCTGGATGCGGGGGGGGGGTGGCACCGGCAGTGCTGGATGTGTGGGGAGCACTGGCAGTGCTGGATGTGTGGGGAGCACTGGCAGTGCTGGCTGTAGGGGGATCAGCACTGGCAGTGCTGGATGTGGGAGTACAGGAGCACTGGCAGTGCTGGCTGTGGGGGAGGGAGCGAAGGCTGTGGGGAGCACTGACAGAGCTGGCTGTGGGGGATCACTGCCAGTGCTGGCCTTGTGGGGGAGCACTGCCAGTGCTGGACTTGTGGGGGAGCACAGGCATTGCTGTCTGTGTGTCGGAGCACTGGCAGTGTAGGATGTGTGTGGGGAGCACTGGCAGTACTGGGTGTGGAGAGGCACTCGAAGTGCTGGCTGTGGGGGTGGGTACTGGCAGTGCTGGCTGTGGGGGGTGGATCACTGTCACTGCTGTTCGTTTGCAGCAATGGCACTGCTGGTTGTGGGGAGCACTGGCAGTGCTGGCTGCGTGGGGGAGGGAGCGGTGGCTGTGTGGGGTCTGCTGGCATTGCTGGCTGTGTTGGGGTAGCACTGGCTGCTGGATAAGTGGCGGAGTACTGGCAGTGCTGGCTGTGGGAACACTGGCAGTGCTAGCTGTGGAGCTGAGCACTGCAAGTGCTAGCATTTGGTGGGAGCATTGGCAGTGCTGGCAATGGGGGCAGCACTGGAAGTGCTGGCTGTGAGGCGGAGAACTAGCAGTGCTGGCTGTGGGGGGCAGTGGCAGTGCTTGCTGTGGGGAGCACTGGATGTGATGGCAGTGAGGGGGAGCACTGGAAGTGTTGGCTTGGGGGGAGCACTGCAAGTGCTGGCTGTGAGGGGAGCACTGGCAGTGCTGGTTGTGGGGAGGATCTCTGGCAGTGCTGGTTATTGGGAGTAGTGGCAGTGCTTGCTGTAGGGGAGCACTGGCAATGATGGCTGTGTGGGGTGTGCACAGGCAGTGCTGGCTGTGGGGGAGCACTGGCAATGTTGGCTTTGTGTGGGAGCATTGGCAGTGCTGGTTATGGGGGTGGGCACAGGCATTGCTGGCTGTGGGGAGCACTGGCAGTGCTGGCTGTGTGGGGGGTGCACAGGAAATACTGGCTGTCGGGGAGCACTGGCAATGCTGGCTTTGTGTGCGACCAATGGCAGTAATGGCTGTGGGCGAGGGAGCGCTGGCTATGTGGGGAGCAGTGGCAGTGCTGGATTTGTGTTGAGGGAGCGCTGGATGTGGGGAGCGCTGGCTGTGGGATCACTGGCGGTGCAGGCTGTGGGGGAGCACAGGCAGTACTAGCTGTGGGGAGCACTGGCAGTACTGGCAGTTGGGTAGCACTAGCAGTGCTGGCTGCGTTGGGAGTAGCACTCGGTTCTGGATACGTGTGGGGCTGCACAGGCAGTCCTGGCTGTGCGGGGCGGGAGCACTGACAGTGCTATCTGTGGGGATAGCGCAGGCAGTGCTGGCTGTGGGGGAGCACTGGAAGTGCTGCCTGTGGGGGGGGAGAACTGACAGTGCTGGCTGTGTGGGGGGAGCACTAACAGTGCTGGCTGTGTTGGGGAGCACTGACAGTGCTGGCTGTGTGGTGGGAGCACTGACAGTGCTGGCTGTGTGGTGGGAGCACTGACAGTGCTGGCTGTGTGGGGGGAGCACTGACAGTACTAGCTGTGTGGGGAGCACTGACACTGCTGGCTGTGTGGAGGGAGCACTGACAGTGCTGGCTGTGTGGCGGATTCAGAGGAAGTTGTAATGTGAAAGATTGCAAGGACTTAGAGATGGAAAACCGAAGGAAATCCATTGTTTCACTGTTCAGTCTATCCAGCAGTTTTCTTCTGCTATGGGTGACTCAAGTGATATTCTACACCTATCAGAGAATTGCTAATGTGCATTCTTATTCTACCACTGACAGACTTTACATTGTGGAGGTTGTCGCCAGCATGCTTCAGGTTTTCAGTTCTTGTACTAACACGGGTATCTATGTCCTGACACAGAGGAAGTTCCGAGAGGAGTTGAAGACGATGCTGAAATACCCACTAAAACTAATTGTTAATTTATTAGCATCACATCACAGTAAGGATCGTTTCTTGCAATGAAGCAACAGAATACAATCGGCATCCACTGCGCACCTTTATTTAAGGACATTATTAGTCCTCAAAAAACATTGAAATGTGCTTGTTACATATCACAAGGAAAGGAAGAGATGGAGAGGAAGGGTATGTGTGGGAGAGAGGGTGTGGGAGATTGAGTGAGGGGGTGGGGAAGAGAAAGCGAGATTAGTAACTAAATGGTTGGTGACTGATATCGATGAGGATAAGGTAATATGAACTCGAAGGAACGATAAGCAGAGAGAAATACAGTAACCAAATGGCGAAGTGACGGTAATGTAGATAGTAGGCGTACAG
Source organism: Scyliorhinus torazame (assembly GCF_047496885.1). Taxonomy (NCBI): domain Eukaryota; kingdom Metazoa; phylum Chordata; class Chondrichthyes; order Carcharhiniformes; family Scyliorhinidae; genus Scyliorhinus; species Scyliorhinus torazame. The sequence continues at coordinate 125,071,402 of NC_092726.1, read as the reverse complement.
AATGATAGATCAAAATGATAACTGACTAATAGATACTAAATTAGAACGAGAAATAGAACATGAAGATAATAAGTAGATATCAGTAGAAGAAGACCCGTAAGGGAAGGGCTTTGTAACATAATACGCTGTAAAGGAAATACATGTGGAAAGAGAAAACAGACCTTACAATATCCGAAATTAAGTTTTGAAAAATGTGATAGGAAACACGGAGGATAACAAATTACATATTTCTGCAGGTATTTTAAACAGAAACAATCGCATCCTCAATGCCAGCAAAACTAAAGAGCTGGTCATTGACTTCAGGAAGCAAAGTACTGTACACACCCCTGTCAGCATCAATGGGGCCGAGGTGGAGATGATTAGCAGTTTCTAATTCCTCGGGGTGCTCATCTCCAAAAATTTGTCCTTGTCCACCCACGTCAACGCTACCACCAAGAAAGCACAACAGCGCCTATACTTCCTGAGGAAACTAAGGAAATTCGACATGTCCACATGAACCCTTACCAACCTTTACAGATGCACCATAGAAAGCATCCTATCTGGCTGCATCACAGCCTGCTATGGCAACTGCTCGGCCCAGGACCGAAACTGCAGAGAGTCGTGGACACCACCCAGTCCATCACACGAACCATCCTCCCATCCATTGAGTCTATCTACACCTCCCGCTGCCTGGGGAAAGTGGGCAGCATACTCAAAGACCACTCCCACCTGGCTTACTCACTCTTCCAACGTCTTCCATCGGGCAGGAGATACAGAAGTCTGAGAACACGCACGAACAGACTCAAAAACAGCTTCTTCCCCGCTGTTACCAGATTCTTAAACGACCCTCTTATGGACTGACCTCATTAACACTGACAGATGCCAGTCTGCTCAGGGAACCATCCAACGTCCTCCACGGTCTCCTTTTCCCTGAGGGCCTCGAGGACATTACGTGCTGACCACTGCTTCATTGCCTTGTGGTCAAAGGTGTTTTTCTTCAAAAACTTTTCCACGAAGGACAGGTGGTACGGTACGGTCCAACTACTTGGAGCGTTCCGCGGCAATGAGGCCAGGCCCATCCTTCGTAACACCGGGGACAGGTAGAACCTCAGTATGTAGTGACACTTGGTGTTTGCATACTGGGGGTCCACGCACAGCTTTATGCAGCTGGACACAAAGGTGGCCAACAGGATGAGGGAGGCGTTGGGTACGTTCCGCCCTCCCTTCTCCAGAGGTTTGTACATGGTGTCCCTTCGGACACGGTCCATCTTGGATCGCCAGATAAATTTGAAGATGGCCCGGGTGACTGCTGTGGCGTAGGGTCGGGTTATGGGCCAGACCTGCGCCACGTACAGTAGCACCGAGAGTACCTCACACCTGATGACCAGGGTTTTGCCCGCAATGGAGAGGGAGCGTTGCTCCCACCAGCTCAGTTTCTGCCTTGCCTTTGCTAAGCGCTCCTCGCAGGTTTTGGTGCACGCCCCAGCAGCTCCGAACCATATCCCCAGCACCTTCAGGTAATCTGACCTGACAGTGAAGGGGACAAAGGACCGGTCGGCCCAGTTCCCAAAGAACATGGCCTCGCTCTTGCCACGGTTTACTTTGGCTCCCGAGGCCAGTTCAAACTGGTCGCAGGTGGTCAAGAGCCTGCGCACAGACGCACGATCCGAGCAGAAGACGGCAACGTCGTCCATGTACAGGGAGGCCTTGACTTGCATGCCTCCACTGCCTGGGATCGTCACTCCTCTTATACCCGGATCCCTCCTGATGGACTCGGCAAAAGGTTCTATGCAGCACACAAAAAGGGCAGAGGAGAGGGGGCAGCCCTGCCTGGCTCCGGATTTGATCTGGAACTTTTCTGATTCCCACCCATTGATTGAGACTGCGCTGTAGATGTTTGTGTAGAGCAGTTTGATTCAATTGCGAATTCCCTCCCCAAACCCCATTTTGGAGAGCACATCCATCATGTAGGTGTGCGATATTCTGTCAAAAGTCTTCTCCTGGTCAAGGCTGATGAGGAAAGTGCCCACCCTCCTGTGGTAGTAGGTATTGGGGGTCATGTGGGACTGGAAGCCCTAATGTCATTGGCTGACAGATCCCGGGTCCTGGTTGGCCGTTGACCTCATGCTCCGCCCTGAAGGCGAAGTATAAGAAGCCGGTGCCTTCCCCCGCAGGCCAGTTTACTATCGGGCTGCTGGGGAACAGACACGCTTAATAAAGCCTCATTGACTTCACTCTATTCGTCTCACGGAGTCTTTGTGCGCTACACCTCCTGTCCTGCACGTAGGCGATCGTATCCCTGAGTAGCGCGATGCTATCAGAGATCTTCCTGCCGGGTACAGCACAGGTTTGGTCAGGGTGGATCACCGACTCCAGAGCAGACCTGACCCGATTGGCGATGACCTTGGCTAGAATTTTGTAATCCACATTCAACAGTGAAATGGGTCGCCAATTTCGAATTTCTTCCCTTTCCCCCTTCTGCTTGTAGATGAGGGTGATGATGCCTTTCCTCATGGACTCTGACATGCTGCCTTCCAGGAGCATACTCTCGTACACTTCCAGCAGGTCTGGGCCCATCTACTCCCACAGAGCCAAATACAACTCAACCGGTAAGCCGTCGTTTGGTCCGGAGATTTTACTCATCTCGAAGGACTTGGCGGCCTTTGTCAAATCATCCAGAGTTAGTGGTTTGTCCAGGTTTTCCAGCTCGCTGTCGCCTATGACCTCCGTGATAGTCGACAGGAAGGTCTGGGCAACAGTGCTATCTGTTGGCTTCAGATCATACAGTCCGGCAGAAAAGGATTGGCTGATCCACAGGATGTCAGACTGTGATGACTTTACAGAGCCATCTTCTTCCTTCAGGCTGCTGATCACAGAGGTCTCTCTGTGTACCTTTTGGAAGAAGAAGGGTGAGCACTTTTCGTCCTGCTCCACGGAGCGGACTCTGGAACGGAAGATAACCTTGGAGGCCTCCGAGTTGTAGAGTGAGGCTTGCTGGCTCTTCACCTCTTGGAGATCCTCCTTGACATCCACCCCCATCGACTGCAGCTGGAGCAAATTCTGCATACTTTTCTGGAGACTGGACATGACCCCTCGTCTCTCTCTCACCTTTTGAACACCCTTGAGGATGAAAAACCTCTTGATATTCCCCTTGATTGCTTCCCACCAGAGATGTGGGGCATCAAAGAGGGGTTTTACTGTTCTCCAACCTTTGTAATCCCTCCTGAGTTCCTCGAGTTTCTCAGGGGTCAGCAGTTTTACATTTGGCTTCCATTTTCCCCTGCCTACCCCCTGGTCTTCCTGCAGGTGGCAGTCGGCCAGTAGGAGGCAGTGGTCAGAGAAGAACACCGGCGTTACGTCGATGGAACTGACCGTGGAAGCTCTAGACACAAAAAAGAAGTCTATCCTGGAGCAGACAGACCCGTCTGGCCGTGACCATGTGTATCTACGCTGCGTTCCGTCTGCAGGGTTGCTGCAGACGTCGAGCAGCTTGGCGTCTTTTACCGTTTCCATCAGGAGTCTGGACGTAGTGTCTAGTTTGCTGTCGGCTTTGCTGGATCGTCCAGCTGCATCGATGATGCAGTTGAAGTCACCACCCGGGATGACCGGCTTGGAGGTGGCCAACAGCAGTGGGAGTTCCTGAAGGACTGCCAGCCGCTCACTTTTTACGTCCGGGGCGTACACATTAATAAGTCTGAGAAGGAAGTTTTTGTATTTCACATCTGCTACGAGGAGGCGCTCGCCCACCACCTTCTTAACGTCCGAGATGGTGAAGTTGCCTCCCCGCAGCAGAATACCCAGGCCGGAGGAGCAGCAGTCGTTTCCTTCTGACCAGATGGACGGCCCGTGGGACCAGCGCTTGTCGTGGCTGAGGTGCGGAATTCCGCACTCCTGCAGGAACAGTCGGTCGGCTTTCACATTTCCCAAATAGTTGAGGGTGGCTGCACACCGCGAAGTATCTTTGATGCTTCGCACATTTATGGATGCAATTTTTAAACCCATTATAAAAAGGTAGATTTACCAGTCTCAAGAGTCCAGAGCCTGTACTGTTGGCTGTTCCAGCTGTTGGATGTTCCCCAGCATGCCGGTGGTGCTCGCAAACTTTAGCACAGTTGCAGGGCTGAGAAAACTGTTCTGGTCCGCACTGGCCCCGTGATTTTGATGCAGATGCATTGGGGGGGGGGGGGTGTAGCCCTGGGGTTCGTCGTGGCAGTCAGTAGGTGTTGGGGATGCAGGCCGGTCTTCACCTGGGTTGTTGCTGCTCGTTACTATCGGGGTTGGTCTGTGACCTTGTTTTCTTCCCGGTCGGTGGTCTGGGGGGGGGGGTCTGTGCCTCCCCAAGTTGGTGCTTTGCCTCTTTATTTGAGGCCGATTCTTGTCCTGTTTTCCCTCATCGGAGGAGGTGTCGGCGCTAAGTGCGCTGGCTGAAAGGTGTCGCTTTTTGCCACTACCCCTCGGGGGGTTCTTCAGTTTGTTTTTTTGTTTCCTCTTTCGTTTGTCCCTGTTCACTGTTTCCCAGGGCTCTTTATTCTTTGTCCTATCCTCTTCCTCTTCCATTGAGTGTTCCTCATCAGTTGGGGATAGTGCTGGGTTGTCAGGGCGTGCTGGGGCCTCCTATTTTTGTTGGGGGCCCTTCTGTTGCTTTTCCGCATTCTGTGCCATGGTGTCTTTTTCGGTGAAGGGTGTATGCACCTCCTCTCTGGTCGCCTTTTTAACTCCGCTGCTGATGATTTGAGCATATGTCGCCCCGCGGTTCGGGCAGGCCCTGTAAAGATGGCCGACCTCCCCACACAGGTTGCAGCACTTGTCCTCTTTGCAGTCCTTAGTCATGTATCCCTCCTGCCTGCAATTTTTGCAGAAGGTCACACTGCAGTTTGCGGCAACATGCCCCGTTTTGCCACAGGTGTGGTTACTCGTTGCTGTCCCACGTAGTAGAGGTAGCCACGATTCCCTCCAATGGCGAAACTGGAGGGGGGATGCAGGATGTTTCCGTTGCCGTCTGTTCTTAGAGTCACCTTGATCTGGTGCTCACTTGTCCAGATGCCGAAGGTGTCTTTCACTTGCACGCTGTCACTTTTCAGCTCAGAATACCTGGCGAGGAAAGTGAGCACATCAGACACAAGGACGTGGGGGTTGTACGTATGCAGTGTAACAACCCGGTTTTGCTGTGACGGTAGCGTAAACAGAGGCTCCGCAGTCAGGATCGACAGGGGAATCTGGTTACCTTTTTCCTTGATGACGTTCAAGAATTTGATGCACGCTGCGACGCTCTTGAAGGTGACTTCAAAATATCCTTTGTTGGGGAAGTTTTGCAAGCAGAAGATCTCTGTTGCTTTAAACCCACAACACTAGAGCAGCACCGTCTTCACGAAGTGTTTCCGGTCCAAAGGTGACTCTCCTTCCGTTTTCTTCACTGTGACTCGGACAGTGTTTCGCACTCCCCAGCCTGGTGGTCGGGATGCAGCTGCATCCATAGCTCGTACGTTTGGTCTGAAACTGTATCGGCGTTAGGCATGTAGATCCACCAATAGCAGGCACGCTCCAAACGTTTCTTCTTTGACGACTTCAATCCCTCCGAGTTCTCCAATCCACGATCGTCATCGAAATCCTGAGCTTCCCTCGATCAAATGAGACTACACTTGATCTTAGCCAAAAGGCCGAGAAGCGATTGCCAAGTAAACCGATAAGAACAGATTTTTTTTTTTTTTTCAAAAAAATATACTTTATTCATAAAAATTTATCATAAGCATTAAAGAAACATTTCAAATTGTCTTGACTGTACATTTCCGGCAGGGTTACATGTTGCCTTGACTTTGTTTCATTCAATTTTGATATTGTCGTACACATATCACTCTTTACATTACAATTCCTTCTTAAATATTTACAGTGGCATGTTTGTTTTTGTACATTGGAATATTGGTTGCCCAGACCGAGGGGCTTTTCACTGTTACCTGCCCCTCGGTGTACATTTGCTGGAAAGACTTTACACAGTGGTCTTTCCCCATTGAGCCTTGGCGGCAGCTGCCCCAAGCTTGAGTGCGTCCCTCAGCACGTAGTCCTGGACCTTGGAATGTGCCAGTCTGCAACACTCGGTCGAGGACAATTCTTTGCACTGGAAGATCAGCAAGTTTCGGGCAGACCAAAGAGCGTCTTTTACCGAGTTGATGACCTTCCAGCAGCAGTTGATATTTGTCTCGGTGTGTGTCCCTGGAAACAGTCCGTTGAGCACAGAGTCCTGTGTCACAGATCTGTTCGGGATAAACCTTGACAAATACCAGTGCATCTCTCTCCAGACCTTCTTTGCAAAGGCACATTCCACAAGGAGGTGTATGACCGTCTCATTTCCCCCACAGCCACTCCGAGGGCAGCGTGCATTGGCGCAGAGCCTTCGGGTGTGCATGAAGAATCTGACAGGGAGGGCCCTTCTCACCACCAGCCAAGCTAGGTCTTCGTGCTTGTTTGAAAGTTCTGGTGATGAGGCGTTCTGCCAGATGACTCTAGCAGTCTGCTCAGGGAACCATCCCACGTCCTCCACGGTCTCCTTTTCCCCGAGGGCCTCGAGGACATTTCGTGCTGACCACTGCTTCATTGCCTTGTGGTCAAAGGTGTTTTCCTTCAAAAACTTTTCCACGAAGGACAGGTGGTACGGTACGGTCCAACTACTTGGAGCGTTCCGTGGCAATGAGGCCAGGCCCACCCTTCGCAACACCGGGGACAGGTAGAACATCAGTATGTAGTGACACTTGGTGTTTGCATACTGGGGGTCCAAACACAGTTTGATGCAGCTGGACACAAAGGTGGCCAACAGGATGAGGGACGCGTTGGGTATGTTCCGCCCTCCCTTCTCCAGAGGTTTGTACATGGTGTCCCTTCGGACACGGTCCATCTTGGATCGCCAGATAAATTTGAAGATGGCCCGGGTGACTGCTGTGGCGTAGGGTCGGGTGATGGGCCAGACCTGCGCCACGTACAGTAGCACCGAGAGTACCTCACACCTGATGACCAGGGTTTTGCCCGCAATGGAGAGGGAGCGTTGCTCCCACCAGCCCAGTTTCTGTCTTACCTTTCCTATGCGCTCCTCCCAGTTTTTGGTGCACGCCCCAGCAGCTCCGAACCATATCCCCAGCACCTTCAGGTAATCTGACCTGACAGTGAAGGGGACAAAGGACCGGTCGGCCCAGTTCCCAAAGAACATGGCCTCGCTCTTGCACCGGTTTACCTTGGCTCCCTGGGATCGTCACTCCTCTTATACCCGGATCCCTCCTGATGGACTCGGCAAAAGGTTCTATGCTGCACACAAAAAGGGCAGAGGAGAGAGGGCAGCCCTGCCTGGCTCCGGATTTCATCTGGAACTTTTCTGATTCCCACCCATTGATTGAGACGGCGCTGTAGATGTTTGTGTAAAGCAGTTTGATCCAATTGCGAATTCTCTCCCCAAACCCCATTTTGGAGAGCACAGCCATCATGTAGGTGTGCGATATTCTGTCAAGAGCCTTCTCCTGGTCAAGGCTGATGAGGCAAGTGTCCACCCCTCTGTCCTGCATGTAGACGATCGTATCCCTGAGTAGCGCGAGGCTATCAGAGATCTTCTTGCCGGGTACAGCACAGGTCTGGTCAGGGTGGATCACCGACTCCAGAGCAGACCTGACCCGATTGGCGATGACCTTGGCTAGAATTTTGTAGTCCACATTCAACAGTGAAATGGGTCACCAATTTCGAATTTCTTCCCTTTCCCCCTTCTGCTTGTAGATGACGGTGATGATGCCTTTCCTCATGGACTCTGACATGCTGCCTTCCAGAAGCATACTCTCGTACACTTCCAGCAGGTCTGGGCCCATCCAATCCCACAGAGCCGAATACAACTCAACCGGTAAGCCGTCGCTTCCGGTAGTTTTACTCGTCTCGAAGGACTTGACGGCCTTTGTCAGCTCGTCCAGAGTTAGTGGTTTGTCCAGGTTTTCCAGCTCGCTGTCGCCTATGACCTCCGTGATAGTCGACAGGAAAGTTTGGGAAACAGTGCTATCTGTTGGCTTCAGGTCATACAGTCCGGCATAAAAGGATTGGCAGATCCTCAGGATGTCAGACTGCGATGACTTTTCTGAGCCATCTTCTTCCTTCAGGCTGCTGATCACAGAGGTCTCTCTGAGCACATTTTGGAAAAAGAAGCATGAGCACTTTTCGTCCTGCTCCACGGAGCGGACTCTGGAACGGAAGATAAACTTGGAGGCCTCCGAGGTGTAGAGCGAGGCTTGCTGGCTCTTCACCTCTTGGAGATATTCCAGCACATCGACCCCCATCGACTGCAGCTGGAGCAAATTCTGCATACTTTTCTGGAGCCTGGACATGATCCCTCGTCTCTCTCTCACCTTTTGAACGCCCTTGAGGATGAAAAACCTCTTGATATTCCCCTTGGTTGCTTCCCACCAGAGATGTGGGGCCTCAAAGAGGGGTTTCACGGTTCTCCAACCTTTGTAATCCCTCCTGAGTTCCTCGAGGTTCTCAGGGGTCAGCAGTTTTACATTTAGCTTCCATGTCCCCCTGCCTACCCCCTGGTCTTCCTGCAGGTGGCAGTCGGCCAGTAGGAGCAAGTGGTCAGAGAAGAACACCGGCGTTACGTCGGTGGACCTGACCGTGAAAGCTCGGGACACAAAAAAGAAGTCTATCCTGGAGCGGACGGACCCGTCTGGCCGTGACCATGTGTATCTACGCTGCGCGCCGTCTGCAGGGTTGCTGCAGACGTCGAGCAGCTTGGCGTCTTTTACCGTTTCCATCAGGAGTCTGGACGTAGCGTCTAGTTTGCTGTCGGCTTTGCTGGATCGTCCAGCCGCATCGATGATGCAGTTGAAGTCACCACCCAGAATGACCGGCTTGGAGGTGGCCACAGCAGTGGGAGTTGCTGAAGGACTGCCAGCCGCTCACTTTTTACGGCCGGGGCGTACACATTAATAAGTCTGAGAGGGGTGTTTTTGTATTTCACGTCTGCTACGAGGAGGTGCCCGCCCACCACCTCCTTAACGTCGGAGATGGTGAAGTTGCCTCCCCGCAGCAGAATACCCAGGCCGGAGGAGCGGCAGTCGTTTCCTCCCGACCCGATGGATGGCCCGTGGGACCACCAGCTCGACCAGCGCCTGTAGTTGCTGAGGTGCGGAATTATGCACTCCTGCAGGAACAGTAGGTCAGCTTTTACATTTGCCAAATAGTTGAGTGTGGCTACACACCGCAAAGTATCTTTGATGCTTCGCACATTTATGGATGCAATTTTTAGACCCATTATAAAATGGTAGATTTACCAGTCTCAAAAGTCCAGAGTCTATACAGTTGGCTGTTCCAGCTGTTGAATATTCCCCAGCATGCCGGTGGTGCTCGCGGTATTAATATGGAGCCGTATTAATATGGCTGCATATTAAAATGGAGCAGAATTATTATGCTGGATAGAAATATGGAACAGTTTTAATTTGGCTGGATCCCGTTGAGTTTCTGGAAGGGCATATACTGGCCTCGAGAAAGGTGTTTTTTTAGGTCTCCAAAGCAATTCGCTTTACATAAACATGTTTAATGTTTAAAAACATGATTTATTATCGGGCACATTTTAAGTCCGATCACAGTAGGGCACTTTTAGTTGGTGTGTTACTGTAATGCTCTGTTTAAATAAGGTCTGTTTGACTGTAGGGCACTGTTTAAATACATTTGATTGGCTATAGGGCACTGTTTAAACGCATCTGATTTCCTGTAGGGCACTGTATAAATGCATTTGATTTCCTGTAGGACACTGTTTAAATGCATTTGATTTACTATAGGGCACTATTTAAATGCATTTGATTTCCTGTAGGGCACAGTTTAAATGCATTTTATTTACTTCACCGCACTATTTAAACACATTTGGTTTACTACAGGGCACTGTTTAAATTCATTTAATTTACTGTAGGGCACTACTTATATGCATTGGAGTGTTGGGCACTCTTTAAATGTATTTAGTTTACTGTCGGAAACTGTTTAAAAGCATTTAGTATACTGTAGGGCACTGTTTGAATGCATTTGATTTACTGGAGGGCACTTTTTAAATGAATTTAGTTCACTGTAGGATACTGTTTAAATGCATTTGATTCATTGTAGCGCCTGTTTAAAAACATTTCATTTACTGTGTCACTGTTTAAATGCATTTCATTTACTGTAGGGCACTGTTTAAATGCATTTGATTTACTGTGTCACTGTTTAAATGCATTTGATTTACTGTAGGGCACTGTTTAAATGCATTTGATTTACTGGAGGGCACTTTTTAAATGAATTTAGTTCACTGTAGGATACTGTTTAAATGCATTTGATTCATTGTAGCGCCTGTTTAAATGCATTTGATTTACTGTGTCACTGTTTAAATGCATTTGATTTACTGTAGGGCACTGTTTAAATGCATTTGATTTAACGTAGAACACTGTTTAAATGCATTTTATTTACAGGAGGGCAATATTTAAATGCATTTGAGTATCGGGCACTGTTTAAATGCAATTAGTTTACTGTAGGGCACTGTTTAAATGCCTTTAGTTTGCTTTCGGGCACTGTTTAAATGCTCTTGACTTACTGTAGGGCACTGTTTCAATGCGTTTGATTTCGTGTCGGGCACTGTTTAACGCATTTAATTTATTCTAGGGCTCAAAGTTAAATACTTTTGATTTACTGTCAGGCACTGTTTAAATGCAATTAATTTACTATAAATCACTATTTAAATATATTTGGCTTACTGTAGGGCACTGTTTGAAGGCATTTGATTTGCTTCAGGGCAGTTTTTAAATGCATTTAGTTTACTGTGTCAATGTTTGAATGCATTTGATTTATTGTAGCGCCTGTTTAAATACATTTAATTTACTGTGTCACTGTTTAAAAACATTTGATTTACTGTGGCACTATTTAAATGCATTTGATTTACTATAAAGCACTGTTTAAAAACATTTGGTTTACTGTAGGGCATTGTTTAAATGCATTTGACTTAACGTAGGACACTTTTTAAATGCATTTGATTTACAGTCAGGCACTGTTGAAATGCATTTAATTTACTCGAGGGCACTGTTTCAATCCATTTGATGGACTGTTGTGCGCTATTTAATTATATTTGATTTACTGCAGTGTACTGTTTAAATACTCTGGATTTATTCTGGGGCACTGTTTCTGGATATTTGATTCACTGAAGGGCACTGTTTAAATGCCTTTAGTTTCCTGTAGGAAAAAGAAAGGGAGAAAGAAAGAGATAGAGAGGAATAAGAAAGAGAGAGAGACGAAAATGAACGAGAGAGAGAGAAGAAATAGAAAAGGTGAGAGAAGAAAGTAGAAAAGAAAGAATAGCCCCAGCAGAACAAAGAGAAAGATAAAGGGAGATACAGACCAGGGGACAAAAATAAAGAGAGAGAGTTTGAACTTCAGAAAATGACCATGAAAAATGAGAGTCAGTTAAAATTGGTAGACGTAAAGGGAAACGTACAGTTGGATGATAGTGATGAGAGACAGGATCTACAAGCATTTAGAGAGGCAAGGACTGATTCGGGGCAGTCAGCATGGCTTTGTGCGTGGAAAATCATGTCTCACAAATTTGATTGAGTTTTTTGAGGGAGTGACCAAGAAGGTAGATGAGGGTAGTGCAGTAGACGTTGTCTACATGGACTTTAGCAAAGCCTTTGACAAGGTACCGCATGGTAGGTTGTTGCAGAAGGTTAAAGCTCACGGGATCCAGGGTGAGGTTGCCAATTGGATTCAAAATTGGCTGGACGACAGAAGGCAGAGGGTGGTTGTAGAGGGTTGTTTTTCAAACTGGAGGCCTGTGACCAGTGGTGTGCCTCAGGGATCGGTGCTGGGTCCACTGTTATTTGTGATTTATATTAATGATTTGGATGAGAATTTAGGAGGCATGGATAGTAAGTTTGCAGATGACACCAAGATTGGTGGCACAGTGGATAGTGAAGAAGGTTATCTAGGATTGCAACGGGATCTTGATCAATTAGGCCAGTGGGCCGACGAATGGCAGATAGAGTTTAATTTAGATAAATGTGAGGTGATGCATTTTGGCAGATCGAATCAGGCCAGGACCTACTCAGTTAATGGTATGGCGTTGGGAGAGTTATAGAACAAAGAGATCTAGGAGTACAGGTTCATAGCTCCTTGAAGGTGGAGTCGCAGGTGGACAGGGTGGTGAAGAAGGCATTCGGCATGCTTGGTTTCATTGGTCAGAACATTGAATATAGGAGTTGGGACGTCTTGTTGAAGTTGTACAAGACATTGGTACGGCCACACTTGGAATACTGTGTGCAGTTCTGGTCACCCTATTATAGAAAGGATATTATTAAACTAGAAAGAGTGCAGAAAAGATTTACTAGGATGTTGCCGGGACTTGATGGTTTGAGTTATAAGGAGAGGCTGGATAGACTGGGACTTTTTTCCCTGGAGCGTAGGAGGCTTAGGGGTGATCTTATAGAGGTCTATAAAATAATGAGGGGCATAGATAAGGTAGATAGTCAACATCTTTTCCCAAAGGTAGGGGAGTCTAAAACTAGAGGGCATAGGTTTAAGGTGAGAGGGGAGAGATTCAGAAGGGCCCAGAGGGGCAATTTCTTCACTCAGAGGGTAGTGAGTGTCTGGAATGGGCTGCCAGAGGTAGTAGTAGAAGCGGGTACAATTGTGTCTTTCAAAAAGCATTTAGATGGTTACATGGGTAAGATGGGTATAGAGGGTTATGGGCCAAGTGCGGGCAACTGGGACTAGCTTAATGGTAAAAACTGGGCGGCATGGACTGGTTGGGCCGAAGGGCCTGTTTCCATGCTGTAAACGTCTATGATTCTAGGATAGTGAGAAAGAGCGTCAAAGTTGAAGTCTTGGTGGAAATTTATTTAAATATGTCCAAGCATTGCCAAGGTTTGACGAGAAGGCGGGAGAAGCCTTTTTCATTTAATTTGAGAAGGTGGCTAAACAAATAAAATGGCCCCAGGACATGTGGGTATTACTGATTCAAACAAAGCTGGAAGGTAGAGCTAGTGAAGTGTTTGCATCACTACCGGAGGAGGTGTCTGGGACGTATGAGAAGGTGACCAAATCCATCTTAGGTGCATATAAACTCGTGCACGAAGCTCACTGACAAAGGTTTAGAAATTTAAAGAAATAATTTGGTCATACATACATGGAGTTTGAAAGGCTCAAACAAATTAATTTTGATAGGTGGATAAGGGATTTGAAAATAGACCAAACGTATGAAGCTATCAGAGAAATTATGCTTTTGGAGGAGTTTCAAATTGAATTCCTGATGCAGTAAGCACTCATGTGCAAGAACAGAGGGTTAAAATTGCGAGATTAGCAGCAAAATGGCAGATGATTATGAATCAGTTCATAAATCAAAGCTTGGTTTCCGGCATCAGTTTCAGCCTGTGAGGGATGGAAACTGGGGACATGAGAAATACTCAAGTGGTAAAAGTAAAGGTGATGTGATGGGATATAATAAGGACAGTGCACCTCAGAGTAAAAATCCAGGAGGGTGGAAGAAACATGAAAAGGTTCAAATGTTTTCACTGTAATAAACTAGGCCATGTAAAGTCACAGTGTTGGTGCTTGAAGAAAAGCGCTGGGAAGGCTGATGTGGTAAAACAGGATAAGACAGTGGGGGTAGTTAAAGTGGTAAAGGAAAGCCCAAAAGAAGCGAAGGAGGTGCAAAAGATTGTACACCTGATCAAGAGGTGATTGATCAAATGGTGCCAGATCTCTTTCAAGAATTTACTTGTGTTGGTAAAGGTTACTCATGTGTATCATGAGGAGCAGGTAAAGAAGACACAGTTTTAAGAGATACGGGAGCGAGTCAATCTTTCATGGTCGGAGATGAGGAGTTATGGTGTTTGGGAAGAATGCTGCCAGAAAAGGTGGTAATATGTGGAATTCAGGGTGAGAGGAGTAGTGTTCAATTATATAAGGTAAGGTTGGTAAGTCCAGTAAAGAGTGGTGAGGTGGTAGTAGGAGTAATAGAGAAACTATCTTGTCCAGGAATACAGTTTATCTTGGGTAATGATATAGCTGAATCGCAGGTGGGAGTGATGCCCACGGTGGTTGATAATCCAGTGGGAAATCAGACAACTGAAATGTTGAAGGATTTTTCCGGATTCTGTAGTTACAAGGTCGCAAAGTCACAGGTTAAGACAGGAGGGGAATTCAGAGAGTGAAGATGAAGTTGAAGTGCAATTATCAGAACCGATTTTTGATCAGATGGTTGACAAAGAAAAAGATCAGGTAGAGGATGAGGCGGATATTTTTAGCTCAGGAAAATTGGCAGAGTTACAACAGAAAGGTATAGAAATAAAACGGATGTATCAGAAACATACACGGAAGAGTGTATAACAGAGTGTTATTACCGTAAAAGTAATGGCTTGATGAGGAAATGGAGACCTTTATACATGCAGGCGGATGAAAAGTGGGCAGAAGTTCATCAAGTCGTATTGCCGTTGGGTATGGAAAGGAGGTGTTGCCAGTTTCACATGAGGTACCAGGGAGGTCATTTGGGAATAAAGAAAACTTGAGCTGAAATACAAAAACAATTTTATTGGCCTGTACGCCAGAAAGATGTAATTAAATGTTGTCAGTCATGTCACACATGTCAGGTGACAGGGAAACCTCAAGCAGTGATAAAACCAGCGCCCTTAATACCCGTTGCAGCATTTGAGGAACGTTTTACAAGGGTCCTAATTGATTGCGTAGGACAACTTCCTAAAACAAAAAGTTGGAATCAATACCTTTTGACGATAATGGAGGTGTCTACTAGGTTTCCGGAGGCCATTCCAGTAACATTACAATTAAAAAGATTCTGGAAGAATTACTTAAATTATTTACTAGCAATAGACGACCCACAGAAATACAACCGGATCAAGGATCATATTTTACCTCCTGATTATTCAAAGAAGTTATGGATTGTTTAGGAATAAAACAATTTAAATCAACTGCGTACCACCCAGAATCGCAGGGAGTTTTAGAAAGGTGGCGTCAGAAATTAAAGACAATGTTGAGGGCTTAGTGTCACGATTATTGAGAGGATTGTGATAAAGAAAGTCCATTCGTACTGTTTGCAATTATGGCTGCACCTAATCAGTCAACCAAATTTAGTCCTTTTGAACTAATTTTTCGTCATGAGGTAAGAGGACCACTTAAATTGATTAAGGAAAAATTGGTGAGTGATAAATCAGAAATTACATAATTGGATTACGTGTCAAATTTTAGGGAACGATTAAATAGAGCAGGTCAATTGGCTAGACAACATTTAAAAGTTGCACAAAATGCGATGAAACGGGCAGCGGACAAGAAATCCAAAGTTCGTAGTTTTGCCTGTGGAGATCAAGCTTTAGTATTGTTCCAAGTGGGAGGTGAACTTTTAAAAGCTAGGTTTTGTGCACCATATCAGATTGAAAGGAAATTAAGTGAAATTAATCACGTGGTAACAACACCAGATAAAAGGAAGACTCACCGAGTGTGTCATGCGAATATGCTTAAAAGGTACTTGGAAAGGGAAGGAGAGAAAAAGGTTTTAATGATTCTAACTCAAAATGACCAACCAAATCCAGATGACTGTGAATTTGACATAGCTCAAATTAAATTGGAAAACGGGGCTGTTCTTAAAAATTGGGATAAATTGTAGAGTTACCTTCCAGAGGAAAAACGGACTGACCTCAAAGTTATCACATGGGCAAGTTTGTGGACATAAATTGGGAAATACTAAAATGGCTATACATGATGTAGATGTGGGAAATGCTGTTCCAATCAAACGACATCCATATAGACTTAATCCTTTAAAATTGTCACAGGTTAACAAAGAGATTGAGATTATGCTTTAAAATGGCATAATTGAAGTGGGTTGCAGCCAATGGAGCTCGCCCATATTGATGATACCAATACCAGACGGTACCCGACAGTTGTGTGTGGACAACAGAAAGGTTAATGCAGTTACAAGAACGGGCTCTTACCCTATCCCACGTTTGGAGAATTGTATTGAGAAAGTGGGACAATCAGCTTTTATTTCCAAACTGGATTTAGTTAAGGGTTACGGGCAGGTATCTTTATCCGATACGGCGAAGGAGATTTCAGCTTTTGTGACTCCAGATGGTGCATAACAATTCAAAGTTATGCCATTTGGCATGAAAAACGCCCCAGCCACGTTTAAATGGTTAACTAGCAAAGTTGTTTCAGGATTACCCAATTGTGTGGTATACATCGACGATCTGATAATCCAGACATGGAAAGAACAGTTGAAACGTCTGATGGAATTATTCCATCGACTTCAGGAGGCGGGTTTGGTGATAAACCTAGCCAAATGTGAATTTGGAAAACCCCAAATCACTTTCATTGCGAAGTTTCCCATACCCTCAAACATAGGGAAATAATGCGATTTCTTGGCATGAGTGAATTTCATTGAACATTTAAGTAAAATTTCATGTTGAAAGTGACTGTCAATCGAGAAGGGCTTCAGTTGAAGGAAGAAGAACAAAAATGGACAATATTATTATCCCTGTTAGCGTGTGTTGTTTTTAGAAACGCAAAAGTGTGTTTACTTCGTGCATTTCTTAAAGGATAGTGACAAGGTGAAAAATGAAACCATCTTGAAGTTGATGGCTTATTTTTTTTCTTGGGCGGAGGTGTCATGTGAGAGTACCTTTAAGAAATGGGTGTTTCAGAAATGTACCTTTCAGAAACGAGTGTTTATCAGTGACGTCAGCGTATGGGTGGTGCTGGGCTGTCTGGCAGCTTTTTACTTTCGTTTTAGGCTGTTCGCTGCAGTGTGTGTTTTAGTTTCAGTGTTGGAGCTGAAGCCAGACAGAGCCGGTGTACTCTTGATCTCTCTGCCATGATGCGTCTATCTCTTGATCATTTGGTGAAGTCAGAATTATAAACGTTTTCAGGAGTGACGTTAACCAGATGTGCTTCTGTTAAAGGCTCTGTTTTTTGTAAGTCTTCTGGATGTTAAAAGGACAGCGTAAGCATTACTTAGTGTTGTATTCTTTGGGGGTTGTAGTTGAATTGTGGTTGCTAAGATGTTCACTGTATGTTTTTAAAAAGGTTAACTTAAATTCACAGAATAAACATCGATTTGTTTTTTAAAATATATTTTCCATTTCTGCTGTACCACCCCTGTAGAGTGGGCCGTGTGCTCCCCATACCACAGTCTATTAAAAGTTCTGGGTCAGGTGGGTCAGGTGAAGTCCATGATACACTTTGGGAGTCTCTAAACCCTGGCCCATAACAAATAAGATTGATGTACTACTGTAGGGCACTATTTAAGTACATTTGGTTTATTGTAGGACACTGCTTAAATGCGATTGATGTACAGTAGGGCACTGATTAAATGCATTTGGTTATTGTAGGACACTGTTTAAATGCGATTGATGTACAGTAGGGCACTGATTAAATGCATTTGGTTTACGGTAAAGTCCTGTTTAAATGTATTTGATTTACTGTAGGGCACTGTTTAAATCCAAGTGATTTTACATTAGGGCACTGGTTAAATACGTTTGGTTTGCTGTAGGGCACTGATTAACTGCATTTGATTTTCTTCAGAGCACAGTTTAAATGCATTTGCTTTAGTGTCGGGCACTGTTTAAACACATTTGATTTACTGTGGTGCACTGTATAAATGTATTTGGTTGACTGTCGGGCACTGTTTAAATGCATTTGATTTACTGTAGTGCACTGGATAAACGTATTTGGTTTATCGTCGGCCACTGTTTTCATGCATTTTATTTACTCTGGGGCACTGTTAAATGAATTTGATTTACTGTAGGGCGCTGTTTAAATGCATTTGGTTTACTGCAGGGCACTTTCTAAATGCACTTGATTGAGTGTGGGCCACTGTTCAACTGCATTTGTGTTGTGCATGGCACTGTTTAAGCACATTTAATTTACTGTAGGGCACAGTTGAAATGCATTTGGTTTACTGCAGGGCTCTGTAAATGCATTTGTTTTACTATAAAGCACTGTTTAAAATCATTTGGTTCACTGCATGGAACTGTTTAAATGTGATTTATTTACTTTGAGGCACGGTTTATATGCGATTGAAAAACTGTCGGGCACTATTTAAGAGAATTTGGTTTACTGGAGGGCACTTTGTAAAAGCGATTGATTTACTGAGGGCACTGTTTAAATACGATTGATATACTGTAGGGCACTGTTTAAATCATTTTATTTGCTTGAGGGCGCTGTTTAAATGCATTTGACTTACCGCAGGGCACTGTTTACATGCATTTGATTTTCTGCATGGCGCTGTTTAAATGCATTTGATTTACCGTAGGGCACTGTTTAAATACATTTGACTTACTATAGGGCACTGTTTAAATACATTTGATTTTCTGTCGGGCACTGTTTAAATACATTAGATTTTTTGTTGTGCACTGTTGAAATGCATTTGGTTTACTTCAGGGCACTGTTTCCCGTATTTCCCGTACCGACTCCCCGGACAGACATTGGAATGTGGCGACGAGGGGCTTTTCACAGTAACTTCCTTTGAAGCCTACTTGTGACAATAAGCGATTTTCATTTCATTTCACTGTTTAAATTTGTATGATTTACTGTCAGACACTTTAAGGGCATTTGGTTTTTGTCGGGCACTATTTAAAAGCATTTGATTTACTGTAAGGCACTGTTTAAATGCATTTGACTTACTGCAGAGCACTGATTAAATGTGTTTGACTTACTGTAGGACACTGTTGAAATACATTGGATTTACTAGGGGGCACTGTTTAGACGCATTTGATTTTCTGCAGGGCCCTGTTTAACTATATTTGATTTACTGTCGGGCACTGTTTAAATACATTTTATTTACTGGATGGTCCAGTTTAAATGCATTTGATTTAACGTAGATCACTGTTCAAACGCATTTGGGTTACGATAGGGCACTGTTTGAATGCATTTTCTTTACTGTAGGACACTGTTTAAATGCATTTGATTTACTGTAGGGCACTGCTTCAATGCATTTGATTTACTGTAGGACACTGTTTAAATGCATTTGAGTTACTGCAGGGCACTGTTTTAATGCATTTTATTTACTGTAGGGTTCTGTTTAAATGCATTTGACTTAACGTAGGGCACTGTTTAAATGCATTTGGGTTACGGTCGGGCACTGTTTAAATGCATCTGATTTGCTGTAGGACACTGTTTAAATACGTTTGATTTACAGTAGAGCACTGTTTCAAGACATTTGATTTAGAGTCGGGCACTGTTTAAATGCATTTGATTTACTGTGGTGCACTGTTTGAATGCATTTGATTTACTGTAGGACACTGTTTAAATGCATTTGATTTGCTGTAGGACACTGTTTAAATACGTTTGATTTACTGGAGGGCACTGTTTAAATAAATTTGATTTACAGTAGAGCGCTGTTTCAAGACATTTGATTTAGAGTCGAGCACTGTTTAGATGCATTTAATTTGCTCTAGGACCCTCTTTAAGTACATTTGAATTCCTGGAATGCGCAGTTAATGCTATTTGTTTACTGTCAGGCACTGTTTAAAGGCATTTGGTTCACTGTAGCGCATTATTTAAAAGCATTTGATTTTCTGTAGCACACTGTTTAAATGTCTTTGATTTACTGTCGGGCACTGTTTAAAAACATTTTCTTTAATGTAGCGCATTGTTCAAATTCATTTGGTTTCCATTTGGGCACTGTTTAAATGCACTTGATTTCCTGTAGGACACTGTTTAAATACATTAGATTTAGTGGCGGGCACTGTTTAACTGCCTTTAGTTTACTGTGGGACACTGTTTAAATGCATTTAATTTTCAGTAGGGCACTTTAAATGCATTTTATTTACTGTAGGGCACTGTTTAAATGCATTTGCTTTTGTGTCGGGCACTGTTTAAATACATTTGATTGACTGTAGGGCACTGTTTAAATGCATTTGGTTTACTGCGGCACACTTTCTTAATGCATTTGATTTAGTGCAGGGCACTGTTCAACTGCATTTGTATTGTCTTGGGCAATATTTAAGAACATTTGATTTACTGTGGGGCACAATTGAAATGCATTTGATTTACTGTAGCGCACTGTTTAAATGCATTTGATTTACTGTAGCGCACTGTTTAAATGCATTTGATTTACTGTAGCGCACTGTTTAAATACATTTGGTTTACTGTCGGTAACTGTTTAAATGTTTACTTTCGGGTCCGGTAAAAATACATTTGATTTACTGCAGGGCACTGTTTCAATCCAAATGATTTTACATTAGGGCACTGTTTAAGTACGTTTGGTTTGCTGTAGGGCACTGATTAAATGCGTTTGATTTAGTGTCGGGCACTTTTCAAATACATTTGATTTACTGTGGTGTACTGTATAAATGTATTTGGTTGACTGTCGGGCACCGTTTAAATGCATTTGCTTTACTGTAGTGCACTGGATAAACGTATTTGGTTTATTGTAGGCCACTGTTTTCATGCATTTTATTTACTCTGGGGGCACTGTTTAAATGAATTTGATTTACTGTAGGGCGCTGTTAAAATGCATTTGGTTTACTGCAGGGCACTTTCTAAATGCACTTGATTGAGTGTGGGCCACTGTTCAACTGCATTTGTGTTGTGCATTGCACTGTTTAAGCACATTTAATTTACTGTAGGGCACAGTTGAAATGCATTTGGGTTACTGCAGGGCACTGTTTAAAAACATTGGGTTCACTGCATGGAGCTGTTTAAATGTGATTTATTTACTTTGAGGCACGGTTTATGTGCGATTGAAAAACTGTCGGGCAATCATTAAAATGTAATGATTTACTGGAGGGCCCTGTTCAAATGCATTTCGTTTACTTTAGGGCACTGTTTATAAGGAAAAAGAATAAAGACACGTACAGCACATGAACAGACCCTTCGGCCCTCCAATCCCGTGCCGACCATCCTGCCCGACTAAACTACACTCTTCTACACTTCCTGGGTCCGTATCCACCTTTCCCATCCTCTTCACGTATTTGTCAAGATGCCCCATAAATATCACCCCCTCCGGCAGCGAGTTCCAGGCACCCACTACCCTCTGCGTAAAAAACATGCCTCGTACATCCACTCTAAACCTTGCCCCTCGCACCTTAAACCTATGCCCCCTATTAATTGACCCCTCTACCCTGGGAAAAAGCCTCTGACAATCGACTCTGTCTTTGACCCTCCTCATAGCGAATTCACTCCATAGCAGGCACCATTCTGGTAAATCTCTTCTGCACCCGCTCTAAAGTCTCCACATCCTTCTGGTAGTGTGGCTAACAGAATTGAACACTATACTCCAAGTGTGGCCTAACTAAGGTTAGCTGCAACATGACTTGCCAATTCTTATACTCAATGCCCCGGCCAATGAAGGCAAGCATACCGTATGCCTTCTTGAGCACCTTCTCCACCTGTGTTGCCCCTTTCAGTGGCCTGTCTACCTGTATACCTAGATCTCTCTGACTTTCAATACTCATGAGGGTTCTACTGCATATTCGCTACCTGCATTAGACCTTCCAAAATGCATTACCTCATATTTGACAGGATTAAACTCCATCTGCCATCTCTCCGTCCAATCTCCAAACAATCTAAATCCTGCTGTATCCTCTGACAGTCCTCATCGCTATCCGCAATTCCACCAACCTTTGTGTCGGCTGCAAACTTACTAATCAGACCAGTTACATTTTCCTCCAAATCATTTATATATACTACAAATAGCAAAGGTCCCAGCATTGATCCCTGCGGAACACCACTAGTCACAGCCCTCCAATTAGAAAAGCATCCTTCCATTGCTATTCTCTGCCTTCTATGACCTAGCCAGTGCTATGTCCAGCTTGCCAGCTCACACGTGTGACTTCACCTTTTGTACTAGTCTGCCATGAGGGACCTTGTCAAAGGCCTTACTCAAGTCCATATCGACAACATCCACTGCCCTACCTGCATCAATCATCTTTGTGACCTCCTCGAAAAACTCTATCAAGTTAGTGAGACACGACCATGCTGCCTCTCACTAACACGTCCATTTGCTTCAAAATGGGCAGCATGGTAGCATTGTGGATAGCACAATTGCTTCACAGCTCCAGGGTACCAGGTTCGATTCCGGCTTGGGTCACTGTCTGTGCGGAGTCTGCACATCCTCCCCGTGTGTGCGTGGGTTTCCTCCGGGTGCTCTGGTTTGCTCCCACTGTCCAAAGATGTGCAGGTTAGGTGGATTGGCCATGAGAAATTGCCCTTAGTGTCCAAAATTGCCCTTAGTGTTGGGTGGTGTTACTGGGTTATGGGGATAGGGTGAAGGTGTTGACCTTGGGTAGGGTGCTCTTTCCAAGAGCCGGTGCAGACTCGATGGGCCGTATGGCCTCCTTCTGCACTGTAAATTCTATGATAATCAAACGTGAGCAGATCCTGTCTCGAAGAATTCTCTCCAGTACTGGGTGATACTGGGTGATACTGCCGAAGATCTCTTGAGTGGGGCAACACTAATGGAAATGAATACACAAATTGGGGAATTAAAGTGAGAAAAATACGTGAAATTCTGATTTACAGCCTTCAGGACCCGATTGTCAGGGGCAGTGCTGGAATGAATGTGAGGGACTTGGCTGCTGGGAGAATGCAGTGATCGCTGCTCCTCGAATACATGATGTACGGGCTCAACAACTGGGCAGTAAGATGTCTAACAAACACCAGGTTAAAGTCCAAGAGGTTTGGTTCGAATTACTAGCTTTCGGAGTGCAGCTCCTTCACCTGAGAAAGGAGCTGTGGTCCGAAAGCTCGTAATTCGAAACAAATCTGTTGGACTTTTATCTGGTGTTGTAAGACGTCTTACTGTGCTCACCCCAGTCCAACGCCGGCATCTCCACATCATCAATAACTGGAGATAAAACAGAGAAATAATGCATTAATCACTCCTAACCTTAATGTAATGGTGCAAGAGTGAGGGACTTTACCAAATGGTCTTCCAATACACCTGACATGAAACAGCATCAGTTATTTAATTATAATGCCGTTTCGGTTCCACAATGCAGTGCGATTTAACACAGCTTTAACATGGGCAGTGCAATACTGGATATACATTGTGTTTTGTTTTTCATTCTTAAAGAGACAGAATGCAGATTCTTTCACACAAAATAAGGAGAGATATGTGATTCTAATACACACAACAGGAAGTAATCTCTCATTCAGTCAAATACAATATTGATATCGGGCAGCAAAGCATAATCAAAGCGATGACATTTTGGAAAAGTTCTGATGTCTTCCATCAGATTTAATGTAGAGTCATATATCTGTGGACCTCAGGGATGTGGAGTTGACAATTATCTGAGATGGGTGAAAAGAAAGAAGAGATCATCGAAAGAAATCACATCTACATGTTTTCTCTTTCGCAACATTTCCAGTGCAACTGGCTTTTTAAAATTCTATCCAAAACATTCTCCGTTTTTTTTCTCATAAACTCTCACTCAGTGAACCGTGGGAATACTCCAGGAGTCCCAAAATTACACGGGACAGGTAACGCCCCAGCAGCGCGCCACATACAGAGGGAAATGGAACCAACCATCACCGTTTACCAGTGCAATGCAGATTTGTAAACTTTAGATGTAAACGGTCAATGCCCAATGATGGTAGAATCCCCCGGCCTGTGACACAGATAACATTGGTATTGTGAGAAGGTGTGGAAGGAACCGATAACGCGGGGTCAATGAGGATATGACTGTTGTACACTGTGGGGATGAGCATACTTCAGTTAAACATTGGGCTGAAAGTTAGTTGCTTTGTTTAAATTATTTGCATTCGCGACATGAACAATTGCAAATCCCACTTTGTTCCATGATCGATTAGAATAACTTCAATACAGAGCGAGTCAATTCCTCACAAGAGTGTGGGTGACTGAGGCAATAACCAGAGCTGATAATCTATTCGGAACGCAGTCGCAACAGGAGACATGGAAAAGAGGGACATGGAAAAGTACAGGAATGTCCTCAAACATCCAAGCAAATTGAAACATGCGCGATGACCAATGGACGGTCCTGGAATTAGACAGCCCAAGAATGTGGAAGGGTCGCCCCCAATGGCATGAAGCACATCAAGAGTCTTCGTGGAATTGCGCAAAGCCGAACTTGAATCGTGAAAACTTGATGACCCTCATGTTAAACAACCTGTTTACCCAGCCCATCAAGCGCAGCGTGCCCCAGGTGTAGAAAAATCTGCAGGTCGCCCATTGGGCTCATCATTCATCCTAGAACAGGAGAATCAAAGATTTATCTTACCCAGAGTATAGAGATCACTGCTGAACTTTCCCAATTGTAATGCGATCATCAGACCCAGGATCCTGCAGCAAGTGTCCACCCTGAGAGTCAATGGTTTCAGTCTCAGCCTCGTCATCGTCGGCAGAAACAGGATCTGAGAGGCACAGGTGTTTTCAGTTGAAGTTACTTACGTCCAAAAGACAGTTAGAAAGATATACTGTAATCATTCTCTCCCAAGTATAACAGGGGCAGGAAAGTGGATCGATTTCGGTATGACGTCATTGAGTTTGAGCGGAAAGAATTATTGGGCCAGCTTGTGCGGCAGTATTTTCAATTTTAGTTTAAATTCATACTGTTCCCAGAAAATGAGCATCCCTCCAACCTGCAAACATTTCACTGCCTCCATTGGCTTGTGGAGAATCACAAGGAAACGTTTAATATTAATTTATTTTATTGGGAGAAATGATAAAACGCTGTTTCAGACTCAAGCGGTTTAGATGTTTCTGTTGCTGAAATCATTGTGCAATACGTGAGATCCTTGAATCTCTCATTTAATGGCCGATGTGTTTTGTAATTCAGATATTACAGAGTGAAGATCTGAAACGAGCTGGTGGAACGAAAATTTCTACAGACCCTAAATATTTGAGCATTCAACTTCAGGATATGCGGATCCAGGATCAGTGTCACCCAAACTGCGACTGCTGTAATATTCAATCTGGTTGAGAGTGTTAATGGTTGCAGAATCTGCTAAACACAAAGTGATTGGTTAATGGATCAGTTGTTTGTGGTGGAGTCATCACAAAGTCATCATGACACATAATACTTCAACCAATCGGAGACGAGGTATTAATAACTTCACCATCTCTGTGACACTGTCCATGAATTGATACATGCCTCCACTTTGGAAGAACATTCAGCTTTGGGAGATCAGGCGAAGAAACTGCTCAAACGTTTCAGGACAACTGTACAGAGGAAGACAGAGAGACATAGAAATATGGAACTTCGGAGCAGGAGTGGGTCTTTCTGCGCTTCTAATTCGTTCTGGAAATCATCATATGTGTTTTGACCTCAATTATTTTTGTGGTAGCAAATTACACAATATCGTAACCGAGTGAAGGACGTAATCCTGATTGCATTTTATAGGTTTCAGATCGATGCCAGAAACTCTCCGCATTCTTCTGAACTCAAGCGTAAATGATCGTAAAGGACTCAATCTTTCCTCATATGTCAGACTCACCATTATAGGGATACATCTGGTAAATATTCGTTGCACTCCCTTTATAGCAAAAAAATATCACCCCTCAGATAAGGTGACCAAAACTGTACAATATTCCTGGTGTGGTCTCACGAAGGCACTTTATAATTGCAGCATGACATCCTGCTCTGCTACTTTTATGGCCAGCAAACCAGTTGCCTTCTGTTCCACCTGCTGTACCTGCAGGATTACCACAGCGACTGGTGTGAGAAGAGACCGGGTCTCGTTGCACAAACGCCTCTCTCAATTTATAACCAATCAGGTAATATTCTGCCTTCTTATTTTTGCTGCCAACCTCACATTTATCCACATAACTCTGCATATTCCCTGAATTTTCCCACTCAGCTCGGCCAAATCACACTGAAGCATCTTTGTATCGATCCTCCTTATAGCTCATCCTCTCACCCAACGTGTGGCATCTGAAGAGTTGGGCATATTGCATTCTTTAAATCATGAATGTATATTGTGAACAGCTTGGGTCCCAGCACTGAAACATGACTCAATGGACATGACTGCCATTCTGAAAAAAAATGTTTATCCCTACTCTTCTGCTTCTTTTC
Organism: Scyliorhinus torazame; assembly: GCF_047496885.1. Lineage (NCBI taxonomy): Eukaryota > Metazoa > Chordata > Chondrichthyes > Carcharhiniformes > Scyliorhinidae > Scyliorhinus > Scyliorhinus torazame. Next base: position 125,045,411 of record NC_092726.1, on the reverse strand, counting down.
TGCCAAACATTATTCCATCCATCTTAATATCCTCCCCCCCAATCGTTTGCGCTTCAATGTCGCTTGCTAATAATCGGGTGAGGGACATTGTAGAAAGCCTTCTGAAAGTCTAGGTAAACCAGGCCCACTGTCCCAATTCATAAATTCTACTGATTATATGCTCAAATAGTTCCAGTCGATTTCATAAGCATGTTTTCCTTTTCGTAAATCCATGATGACTCTGTACGATGTTATCACTGTTTTATAAGTGGTCTGCTATTAAGTCTTTCATAATGTCTCTAGAATTGTCCTCACTACAGACGTTAGGTGTAATGATCTTTTCCCGTTTTCACTCTCCCTCTCCTTCAGGATAGTGGGATTACATGAGCTATCCTCCAATAATTAATTACAACGTGTAAATAATCACAAAAGATGACGCACAATGCATTAACAATATCTAGCGCCACGTTTGTAAGTTGCCTAGAATGTATATTATCAAGTCCTGATATTTATCGGCCTTCACTGTCATCAGTTTCCAACCTCCACTTCCTTACTAATACTGAGTTTCTTCAGTAAACCCTGTGTTCCAGAAAATTTCTGGTTTGTTATTTATGTCCATCAGGTGGACAATAAATGTCACTTTTGTCATCTAACAGTTCCGTCCGTTCGGATAGTTAATGTGTCAGATAACCCAGTGGATTAAATAATATAAGGCATAATCCGTGAGGTCAGCATCAGCCGTTGGGTGTTTGATACAGAACCGCTTCCCCTGCCACAATAATTCCTTCTGTTTCAATTTCACTGACGGTAAATACATCAGAAGTGGATTTAGATCGTGGAACCCGCGGGCAATGGTTCAGGGAAGAGCCAGAATGCTCCAAATGGGATCATTTTGCTTCCTTTCTGTTCAGCCATTCTGGATAAACGGCACCCCTCAATACTGTTCACACTCTTGTACATTGTGTTCAGCCCTCCCCTGAACTGTTCTTGCACTTTCGTAATATCATGTTCAGAGCCATACAATCTACTCCAATTCCATCCAACCACAGTTCGATTGACTTTGATCTTCAATCTTCTACTTTCCAGTAGGTATAAAATAAACTTTTATAAAAGCAACATACTGCGGATGCTGAAACTCAAATTATGTCACAGTCAGAGGGTCTGGCAGGAAGAGTCACATGGTCTCAAAGTGTTGCATTTGTTGGTTTCTCCCAGAATCCTGCCACACCTGCTGACTTTGTCCGGAAATGTCTGTTTTCCCGGTGTTAGAAATGAACATTTGTGTTTTATTTGGTTTTAGTTGACCGTTTTACTTTACATAAGATTATTTTTCTACCTTTGTGTTCTTAATCCCTTTTAGAAACTATGCCATTTAAATTATTCTTAATTTAATACACTTTGAGACCATGTGACTCTTCCTGCCAGACCCTCTGACTTTGACATAATTTGAGTTTCAGCATCCGCAGTATGTTGCTTTTATAAAGGTTTATGTTTAACCAGGTATAACTGGAAAGTAGAAGAGTGAAGATCAAAGTCAATTCGATTCGAGCCGCACCTTTTATTGACATCTGCCGCTGCATTACTGTCACCAGGGCGAGTAACTCACAGATCAATAGGACTCCGACTGATATGCAGATAACAAGAGGAATGGAAGTGCTTTCATCTTCAGGAGCTGTATTAAAGATTCAGGAAAGTTTTCACAGATAAAGGTTTCACCGTGTGATTTTCAATGTTTACATGATTATCATTTTGAGAAATCCTCACAACAAGGCAATTCCAATGTCCAATTATTCCCCGAATATAAAAATAACAATAATATTGAATGACTTCTATCAACGAGATGTACCTTCAGGCGTGGATGGAGAAGAAGTTGGAGAGAAAAGCGGATCTGTGGAACATGTTGAAAAAAATAAACAATTATTTGGATTTGATGTTCGAAATTCAGCTGTTATTCTTAATGGATAAACGTGCTTCACATTCAGCACCAAGAACCAATCACCCCTGTCCTGCTCAAGCACCCACCACTCTGTGCGATGCTTACCGGAACAAACCACACTGGCGTCTTCCTTGTGATCACAGTCAGCTTGAGGCCACACTGATAAAGGACAATCAGAGAGAAAGGATTCATTTCCAGAGCACTTCACCTCATCCAGCCAGGTAGTACCGTTACCCTGGCCAAAAGCGGCCCCTCCTGGGGCCAATAGAGGGGGACCACACTCCAACTGCCTGCACACAACTCTGGCATCGTTCATATCCCAGGAATCATCACATACCGTGCCCCAAGTGTTGTTACACAATATCGCCACTCGCCCGGAGCATTTGGTGTCACCTACAGCCAAGCGCAAGATTTTTCCTGAGTTTATCAAAGTAAAAATAATTATTACACTTGACGTGACACAAGCGCAGAATACAGTCAGGCAGCTGTTAGAAAAGATGAAGGAGAACCTGATTCTCCATCGCAGTCCTTGACACTTTAGTGTGACCCTTCATTGTGTTTCCCCCTGTTGATAAGACAGACATGTTGAATGAAGATGACATTAATATGTGAAATTACATCTGCAAACAAAGTAGTTCATTGTGTCACCTGAACAAACAATACCCGCATCTTCCCGATGATCACAGTCGTGTTGACCCCACGGGTCTACCTGACATTGCCAAAGCGTCGTCTCATGTGACAGATATTCGATCTCATCGAGCCAAGTGTGGCCGGTACCCATTCTAAATGATTTAGCGTCATAGTCAATGAAATCGGCGGTGCCGCAAAATAACTGTTTACAGATCACATCTGCATCACGGTTCTCCAGTTTGTCAGAGCACACTGTGCCCCAGGTCCCATTGTAGAACACATCCATTAACCAGACGTAGCTCTTTGTGCTCTATCAATGAAATAACAAACATCTAGTTGCTCCTACTGACCAATTGTGTATCCAGAGTGCACTGCAATATATATGTTGCGCCAGTTGAGTTAACATTGTCATTGATATTATTTCTGAAAATTAACGGAACCGAGCAGCTGAAATCAAACTATGCAGTCCAGAATAAGTAACTGTGAATTAAAAACCAGACATTTGCATGATGTGCCGCATTGAATGACTAGGAAACTTTGTAACGTTTAGTGTTGGGTGGAGTTACTGGGTTATGGGGATAGGGTGTGGAGGTGTTGACCTTGGGTAGGGTGCTCTTTCCAAGAGCCGGTGCAGACTCGATGGGCCGAATGGCGTCCTTCTGCACTGAAAATTCTATGATAATCTATGATGAATGCGTTACTTTAAATCAGCCTGGATTGTCAGCAGAGCTTTGACAAATTCCCACATTGTTAACTCAGGTCAAAAAATGAGAAACCAGCGAGTCAGTGGGAAAGTTGCCGTAAAATTAGCTGTAAATTATTCTGTTAGTTAAATAGCAGAAGTACGAACGGGATGTTCACATGGATTGGTGCTGGTGTTGCTGTTCCTGATGATATACATCAATTAGTCGTACTTTGCCCTCACAAGTAAAATTTCCAAATTCATAGGAGGCAGAAAATGGGGCAAGCAGTTAATTCTGAAGAGGACTGCACAATATATAACAGACACGATGGGCCGAGAGGTCTTTTCTGTGCTGTGGATCTGTATGACCCTGGTACGACCATCTGTTGTACGAATAACATTCACAGTAAGTTCAGGAGAACATGTTTTTCTTCTGATTGCCAGAAAGTTGGAAGAAAGTGAAACTCAGAAAACATAAGATACTTGAGGCGGACAGCACCGATGCCTTTACACTGAGAGTATAAACGGAAGTGAGAGGAGAAAGAATCGGAAGGGAACATAGATCCGGTAGGCTGAACCAACTTTTTAATGCTATTTGTGTGCAGAATAAACGCCACACATGGCGTTAGTCCGACTAACCTCCGTCAGTGCTGTTCCGACCAAATCGGGGATATATCTTCAGTATGAAACTTCGCTTATAACTAAAGGAAATACGATCTTTACCTGAGTACATGATCTCCACATCTTCTTTATGATTACAGTCGTGGTTTCCCCACAATGCATGGGGGCATTGCCAGATAGACGATTCGTTCCCGGAGCAGTCCAGCTCTTCAAGCCAAATGGTGCCTGTGCCTGGTCCAGACGGAGCTGGAAATGGAAGCTGCAATGCACTTCGACAACCCAGCTGTTTGCAAACCACTTCAGCGTCTGTCAGGTCCCAGGAATCGACACACACTGAGACCCAAGTCCCAGAGTAATAAATCTCCAATCGGCCAGCACACCGGCTTGCCCCGTCAGACAGACTTAACTGTTTCTGTCCTGATAGAAAACAATGCAGTGGAGTATTATCCTTCTAACACAAATTCATATCACTGTTTAATTCAAACTATTGTGTAATAGCCGCTTTCGGGGGTTGGTCTTTGACCTTGTTTTCGATGTCCGGCGTTTGGTGGCTGTTGGTCATGCTGCTGTTCCCATCAGCCAGAGGTTGGTTGTCTCGGCGTGTTTTATGTTCTTCCCGGTCGGTGGTCTGGGGGCTCTGTGCATCCCGTTCGACATTGGTGCTTTGCCTCTTTATTTGAGGTAGATTCTTGTCTTGTTTTCCCTCATCGGAAGAGGTGTCGGCACTGAGTCCGCTGGCTGAAAGGTGTCGCTTTTTGCCACTCCCCATCGGGGGGGGGGGGCGGGGGTTCTTCAGTTTGGTTTTTTGTTTCCTCTTCCGTTTGTCCCTGTTCAATGTTTCTCAGGGGTCTTTATACTTCGTCCCATCCTCTTCCATTGACTGTTCCTCGTCAGATGAGGCTGGGGTTGGGTTGTCCGGTCGTGCTGGGGCCTCCTCTTTTTATTGGGGGCCCTTCTGTTGCTTTTACGCATTCTGTGCTGTGGTGTCTTTTTCGGTGGAGGGTGTATGAACCTCCTCTCTGGTCGCCTTTTTAACTCCGCTGCTGATGATTTGAGCATATGTCGCCCCGCGTTTCGGGCAGGCCCTGTAAAGATGGCCGGCCTCCCCACACAGGTTGCAGCACTTGTCTTCTTTGCAGTCCTTAGTCGTGTGCCCCTCCTGCCTGCAGCTTTTGCAGAAGGTCACACTGCTGTTTGCGGCAACATGCCCCGTTTTGCCACACGTGTGGCATACTCGTCGCTGTCCCACGTAGTAGAGGTAGCCACGATTCCTCCAATGGCGAAACTGGAGGGGGGATGCAGGATGGTTCCGTTGCCGTCTGTTCTCAGAGTCATCTTGATCTGGTGCTCACTTGTCCAGAGGCTCTGCAGTCAGGATAGACAGGGGACTCTGGTTACCTGTTTCTTTGAAGACGTTCAAGAATTTCATGCACGCTGTGACACTCTTGAAGGTGACATCAAAATATCCATTGTTGTGGAAGTTTTGCAAGCAGAAGATATCTCTTGCTTTAAACCCACAACACTTGAGCAGCACCCGCTTCACGAGGAATTTCCGGTCCACAGGAGACTCTCCTTCCGCTTGCTTCACTGTGACTCGGATAGTGTTTTGCACTCCCCAGCCTGGTGGTCGGGATGCAGCTGCATCCATAGCTCGTAAATTGAGTCTGAACTGTATCGGCGTTAAGTCTAAAGCAGAGGCTTTGACCAGCATGTATAGCTGCCGAGCTCTAACCGTTTCTTCCATGACGACTTGAATCCTTCCGTGTTCTCCAAGCCACGATCGACATCGACATCAAAATTCTCAGGTTCTTTCTATCAAACGAAACTACACTTGATCTTAGCCAAAAGGCAGAGAAACGATAGCCCACATTTCCCAGCTATGGCCCGTATCCTCCTCATTCACCGACATTCAGGTGCACCTTGCTGCGCTCGACTGTGCTTTGGAACTTTTAGTCTACGGTCACTTTTGGTCAAGAGACCTCCAGCGTGGCCGAGCACGGTGGAGTCTGTGCATGCAGAACCAGTAAAACACAACAGGAAGACATCGTCTGGCACGCCTTCCACTATCGTCACCAGAAGAAATGGAGAGCCTGTGAAGGCTTCGTGACACCCACCGCAGGGAGTCGAAGAAACCTGCAGCTTTGCCGAACAAAGGGCAATCCGTGCAAGCAGCAAGTACTGACGGAATCCAACAGGGGGCAACGTCTAGTCTCACTGAGCTCCACCCTGGCGTGTTGGTCGTGCAGTCAGGAGAACGAAAAGGGACGCCGTTAAGGTACACCTACATCCAAATCAGGATGCCGTTCCGTCTGTCGCCACACTTCCCTGTTGTGCAGCATGAAGGGCTGTGGTAGCTGAAGTGAGGAGAAGGCATGTCGGCATCCTGGGGTAAGGGTGAGTGGCCTGTAACAAGCAACAGGAAATCTGTGTGGCATATCAGCTGCAACATTAGTGCACGAAGCGCCCGCCAGCAGAAAAGCTAGCAATGCTTTGGAACCTGAAAGGCCTTAAATTGGTCAGGATGAGACAACTGGACAAGAGAGAAGAGGGGCAGCCAGGTTTTGCGCCATTTTCTGCATTTACACTTTTTGCTCCCCTAAGCGGGGTGAAGGCAATATTCCTGGAAGCATTGCAAGACGAGGTTGATGCGTGGAGCGGAAGAAGCAAGCCCCTGAACCATCTCCGAGTCCCAAAAATCAATTTAATATTCGGTCCCCATACAGGGGACATACCAGATATTAAACTGACAAGAACAGATACTACATTTGATCTGAACCAAAAGGCCGAGAAGCGATAGCCCATGTTTTCCGGCTATTTCCCTAGTTATCCTTTTACACATAATGAGCTGGTAAAACTACTTAGGACGTTCGTTCATTTTACCTGCCTGTCTCCTTTCATGTACCGTTTTTGCTCTCCTAATTTCCTTAAGTTCCCAGTTCACATTGCCTCGCTGCGCCGAGGACCCGGGTTCGACCCCGGCCCCGGGTCACTGGCCGCGTGGAGTTTGCACATTCTCCCCGGTTCTGCGTGGCTCTCACCCCACAACTCAAAGATGTGGGAGGTAGGTGGATTAGCCACCATAAATTGGAAAAATAATTGACGACTCTTAATTTTAAGAACTGTGTATTTCATTGTAAAACAGAAAAGAGGCTGTCAGAGACCCCAGAGATTGTTCTACACGGTGAATCTGTGCAGCACAGAGTCCAGGCGGCTGCAATACGGTGTCACAGTGGTTTGCACGCTTGCCTCAGAGCGCCAGCAACCCAGGTTCAATTCCAGCCTCGGATGTCTGTCCATGTGGAGTTTGCACTTTCTCTGACACGGTTTCCTCTGGGTGCTCTGTTTTCCTCCCACAGTCCAAATATGTGCAGGTCAGGTGGATTCGCCGTGCCAAATTGCCCTTTAGGTTAGATTGGGTTGCGGGAATGTGGATATGGTGGCGGTCTGGGCTTAAGTAGGTTGCTCTTTCCAAGGGCTGGTGCAGACTCGTTGGGCCGAATGACCCGCCTTCCGCACTGTAGGGATTCTATGATTCTATAAAGAATTGTAACCTACATTCGAGCCTGACGTGGGATTCCGAAACAATCCAAGGCGAATGGCACAGGCAGATTGGCTTCTGAAGTACAGCTCGGGTCAGTGGGTGTGGACAGTGGTTGGGAAATGAAACGCATACATGTTCGGCAGCAGGGCAGGTGCATGTGTCCGGTGGAGCACCAGGTTAGAACGGAACAGCGAAATATTGCTCCAGACTATATCTGGATGTGTTCAGCAGAGTGCACTGGGGACACGCAGATCTCGTACAGCTCACCTTGATCTGTTTTTATGAACAATAGAGCCAAAAATGACACAGAAAAGTCAGGCCAAAGTATATCTGGACGTAGTGCACTAATGTGTGAACAGAAGTGTGGATAGGAAGGCAGAATTGTCCTTCTGAAGTTCACCAGCTTCTTCAATATAGAACAGTCGGCTGGATAGGAAAACAATTATTCTTCCTGAGTATTGCTGGATTTGGTATTGTGGAAAGTCCAGTGGGTTGGAACAGTAACTAAGGTGGGATTTATGCAGTAGAGCAATTAGGGTCAGAGGATCTATCCATTTTTGTCTTGAAAAAAAAATCTTAATGACGTTGAGGACGTGTTTAAATTCCCTCTAACCTCCTGCAGCTCCAGAAAGACGAATCCCAGCTTCTACACACAACTGGGTTGTCGGACAGCCATATCCATCGTCACAGGGATGTGTGGGGCGGGCGGGACCATGAGGAACGAGGGCTCACCACTGCGCTATCCTTCTCCCAGTTTTACTGGTGCTTCCAGTCCCATTTTCAGTCTGTCTCACAACTGGCGTGTCCCGTCCATCGATGAACTGTTTCATCCCTGAGCTGAGGGCTTTTGGTGAATAACCCCCGGAAGGTCTCAAATGCCTCGTAGACATTTTCTGGATCAGCCACTAGATTCGGTCTGCTGCGTCTAATCTGAGCTATTACCCCCGTGGCTGCCTGCTTTCTCAGCTGGTGAACCAGCAGTGGCTGGCTTTATCTCCGTGTTCGTAAAGGGTCTCCCGTGCCTGGCGGAGTTGCTGCACTGCTTCCCTCGTGGAGAGCAGGTCAAAGTCCATTTGTAGCTTTTTCCTCTCCGCCAGGAGTTCTTTGGGCGAGTCCTCAGAGTATCGCACGTCTACCTCCAGTATGGAGTCCACAACTGTCGCCTAGCCGCCATCTCTACCTTGTCTCTACATGCGTTCTAGGCCATGATATCACCCCTGATCACAGTCTTCGTGGCCTCCCAGAACGTGAAGGGCGAGACTTCACCATTCTAGTTATTAATAATATAGTCATCTGTGGCCTGTGATACTTTCTTGCACAAAGCCTTATGGGCAAGTCGGGCCATGTCCAACCTCCATGTGGGGGGCGGGGTAGCAGGCATTGAGCAAAAACGCAGTAATCTGGCTGCATATTAATATGGAACCATATTGAAATGGAACAGTATTAATATGGCTGAATATTAATATGGAACATTATTTGTATGGAACAGTATTAATATGGCTGCATGTCAACTTGGAATCGTATTAATATGGAATAGTATTAATATGGCTGAATATTAATATGGAACAGTACTAATATGGAACAGTATTAATATGGAACCATATATTCACAGCTCCAGGATCCCAGATTTTATTCCTAGCTTGGGTCACTCTCTTTGCGGAGCCTGCATGTTCTCCCGGTGTCTGCGTGCATTTCCTGCGGGTGCTCCTGTTTCCTCTCACAAGGCCCGAAAGGCGTGCTTGTAAGGTGAATTGGACATTCTGAATTCTCCCTCTGTGTACCCGAACAGGCGCCAGAATGTGACGACGAAGGGCTTTTCACAGTAACTTCGTTGTTGTGGTAATGTAAGACTACTTATGACAAAGATGATTATTATTAATATGGAATGTGGCTGGATTTTAATATGGAACTGTATTACTATGGAACAGTGTTAATATGGCCGGATATTAATATGGCCAGATACTAATATGGAACAGTACTAATATGGAACAGTATTAACATGGCTGGCTATTAATATGGAACAGTAATCATATAGAACAGTATTAATATGGAACACTACTAATATGGAAAATTTATAATATGAACGAGTATTAATATGGAACAGTGTTTATATGCTGGACATTAATATGGAACAGTACTCATTTGTAACGGTCTTAAAATGAAGCAGCACTAATATGGAAGAGTATTAATATGGAAGAGTATTAATATGGAAGAGTATTAATATGGCTGCATTTTAACATGGAACATAATTAATATGGAACAGTATTAAAGTGGAGCAGTATTAATATGACTGGACATTAATATGGCACAGTACTCAAATATAACAGGACTATATGGAAAAAGATTAATGTGGAAGAGTATTAACATGGAACAGTATTAATATGGAGCCGTATTAATATGGCTGCATATTAAAATGGAGCAGAATTAATATGCTGTATAGAAATATGGAACAGTATTAATTTGGCTGGATCCCATTCAGTTTCTGGAAGGGCATATACTGGCCTCGAGAAAGGTGTTTTTTTAGGTCTGTAAAGCAATTCGCTTTACATAAACATGTTTAATGTTAAAAAGCATGATTTATTATCGGGCACATTTTAATTCCGATTACAGTAGGGCACTTTCAATTGGTGTGTTACTGTAATGCTCTGTTTAAATAAGGTCTGTTTGACTGTAGGGCACTGTTTAAATACATTTGATTGGCTATAGGGCACTGTTTAAATGCATTTGGTTTACTGGAGGGCACTGTTTAAAAACACTTAATTTCCTGTAGGGCACTGTATAAATAAATGTATTTGATTTACTGTAGGACACTGTATAAATGCATTTGATTTCCTGTAGGACACTGTTTAAATGCATCTGATTTCCTGTAGGGCACTGTTTAAATGCATCTGATTTCCTGTAGGGCACTGTTTAAATGCATTTGATTTACTGTAGGGCACTGTTTAAATGCATTGATTTACTATGGGCACTGTTTAAATGCATTTGATTTATTGTAGGGCACAGTTTAAATGCATTTTATTTACTTCACCGCACTATTTAAACGCATTTGGTTTACTACAGGGCACTGTTTAAATTCATTTAATTTACTGTAGGGCACTACTTATATGCATTGGAGTGTTCGGCACTCTTTAAATGCATTTAGTTTACTGTCGGAAACTGTTTAAAAGCATTTAGTATACTGTAGGGCACTGTTTGAATGCATTTGATTTATTGTAGCGCCATTTAAAAACATTTGATTTACTGTGTCACTGTTTAAATGCATTTCATTTACTGTAGGGCACTGTTTAAATGCATTTGATTTACTGTAGGGCACTGTTTAAATGCATTTAATTTAACGTAGAACACTGTTTAAATGCATTTAATTTACTGTAGGGCTCTGTTTGAATGCATTTGATTTACTGTAGGGCTCTGTTCAAATGCATTTAATTTACTCGAGGGCACTGTTTAAATACATTTGATGGACTGTTGTGCGCTATTTAATTTTATTTGATATACTGCAGTACACTGTTTAAATACTTTGGATGTATTCTGGGGCACTGTTCAAATACATTTGATTTACTGTCGGGCACTGTTTAAATGCATTTGATTTACTGCAGGGCACTGGTTAAATGCCTTTAGTTTGCTGTCGGGCACTGTTTAAATGCACTTGACTTACTGTAGGGCACTATTTCAATGCGTTTGATTTCGTGTCGGGCACTGTTGAACGCATTTAATTTATTCTAGGGCACAAATTTAAATACTTTTGATTTACTGTCAGGCACTGTTTAAATGCAATTAATTTACTATAAATCACTATTTAAATATATTTGGCTTACTGTAGGGCACTGTTTGAAGGCATTTGATTTGCTTCAGGGCACTTTTTAAATGCATTTACTTTACTGTGTCACTGTTTAAATGCATTTGATTTATTGTAGCGCCTGTTTAAATGCATTTAATTTACTGTGTCACTGTTTAAAAACATTTGGATTACTGTAGGGCACTATTTAAATGCATTTGATTTACTATAAAGCACTGTTTAAAAACATTTGGTTTACTGTAGGGCATTGTTTAAATGCATTTGACTAAACGTAGGACACTGTTTAAAAGCATTTGATTTACAGTCGGGCACTGTTGAAATGCATTTAATTTACTCGAGGGCACTGTTTAATACATTTGATGGACTGTTGTGCGCTATTTAATTATATTTGATTTACTGCAGTGCACTGTTTAAATACTTTGGATTTATTCTGGGGCACTGTTTCTGGATATTTGATTCACTGTAGGGCACTGTTTAAATGCCTTTAATTTGCTGTAGGGAAAGAAAGGGAGAAAGAAAGATAGAGAGGAATAAGAATAAGAGAGAGAGACGAAAATGAACGAGAGAGAGAGAAGAAATAGAAACGGTGAGAGAAGAAAGTAGAAAAGAAAGAATAGCCCCAGCATAACAAAGAGAAAGATAAAGGGAGATACAGACCAGGGGACAAAAATAAAGAGAGAGTTTGAACTTCAGAAAATGGCCATGAAAAATGACAGTCAGCTAAAATTGGTAGACGTAAAGGGAAATGTACAGTTGGATGATAGTGATGAGGATAGTGAGAAAGAGCGTCAAAGTTGAAGTCTTGGTGGAAATTTATTTAAATATGTCCAAGCATTGCCAAGGTTTGACGAGAAGGAGGTAGAAGCCTTTTTCATTTAATTTGAGAAGGTGGCTAAATAAATAAAATGGCCACAGGACATGTGGGTATTACTGATTCAAACAAAGCTGGAAGGTAGAGCTAGTGAAGTGTTTGCATCACTACCGGAGGAGGTGACTGGGACGTATGAGAAGGTGACCAAATCCATCTTAGGTGCATATAAACTCGTGCACGAAGCTCACTGACAAAGGTTTAGAAATTTAAAGAAAGAATTTGGTCATACATACATGGAGTTTGAAAGGCTCAAACAAATTAATTTTGATAGGTGGATAAGGAATTTGAAAATAGACCAAACGTATGAAGCTCTCAGAGAAATTATGCTTTTCGAGGAGTTTCAAATTGAATTCCTGATGCAGTAAGCACTCATGTGCAAGAACAGAGGGTTAAAATTGCGAGATTAGCAGCAAAATGGCAGATGATTATGAATTAGTTCATAAATCAAAGCTTGGTTTCCGGCATCAGTTTCAGCCTGTGAGGGATAGAAACTGGGGACATGAGAAATACTCAAGTGGTAAAAGTAAAGGTGATGTGATGGGATATAATAAGTGGAGAGTGAACCTCAGAGTAAAAATCCAGGAGGGTGGAAGAGACATGAAAAGGTTCAAAAGTTTTCACTGTAATAAACTAGGCCATGTAAAGTCACAGTGTTGGTGCTAGAAGAAAAGCGCTGGGAAGGCTGATGTGGTAAAACAGGATAAGACAGTCGGGGTAGTTAAAGTGGTAAAGGAAAGCCAAAAAGAAGCGAAGGAGGTGCAAAAGATTGTACACCTGATCAAGAGGTGATTGATCAAATGGTGCCAGATCTCTTTCAAGAATTTACTTGTGTTGGTAAAGGTTACTCATGTGTATCATGAGGACCAGGTACAGAAGTCACAATTTTAAGAGATACGGGAGCTAGTCAATCTTTAATGGTAGGAGATGAGGAGTTATGTAGTTTGGGAAGAATGCTGCCAGAAAAGGTGGTAATATGTGGAATTCAGGGTGAGAGGAGTAGTGTTCAATTATATAAGGTAAGGTTGGAAAGTCCAGTGAAGAGTGGTGAGGTGGTAGTAGGAATATTGGAGAAACTATCTTGTCCAGGAATACAGTTTATCTTGGGTAATGATATAGCTGAATCGCAGGTGGGAGTGATGCCCACGGTGGTTGATAATTCAGTGGGAAATCAGACAACTGAAATGTTGAAGCATTTTTCCGGATTCTGTTGTTACAAGGTCGCAAACTCACAGGTTAAGACAGGAGGGGAATTCAGAGAGTGAAGATGAAGTTTAAGTGCAATGATCAGAACCGATTTTTGATCAGATGGTTGACAAAGAAAAAGATCAGGTGGAGGATGAGGCGGATAATTTTAGTTCAGGAAAATTGGCAGAGTTACAACAGAAAGATATAGAAATAAAACGGATGCATCAGAAACATACACGGAAGAGTGTATAACAGACTGTTATTACCGTAAAAGTAATGGCATGATGAGAAAATGGAGACCTTTATATATGCAGGCGGATGAAAAGTGGGCAGAAGTTCATCAAGTCGTATTGCCGTTGGGTATGGAATAGAGGTGTTGCGAGTTTCACATGAGGTACCGGCGAGAGGTCATTTGGGAATAAAGAAAACTTGAGCTAAAATACAAAAACAATTTTATTGGCCTGTACGCCAGAAAGATGTAATTAAATGTTGTCAGTCATTTCACACACGTCAGGTAACAGGGAAACCTCAAGCAGTGATAAAACCAGCGCCCTTAATACCCGTTGCAGCATTTGAGGAACCTTTTACAAGAGTCCTAATTGATTGCGTAGGACAACTTCCTAAAACAAAAAGTTGGAATCAATGTCTTTTGACGATAATGGAGATGTCTACTAGGTTTCCGGAGGCCATTCCAGTAACATTACAACTAAAAGGATTCTGGAAGAATTACTTAAATTATTTACTAGCAATAGATGACCCACAGAAATACAACCGGATCAAGGATCAAATTTTACCTCCTGGTTATTCAAAGAAGTTATGGATAGTTTAGGAATAAAACAATTTAAATCAACTGCGTACCACCCAGAATCGCAGGGAGTTTTAGAAAGGTGGCGTCAGAAATTAAAGACAATGTTGAGGGCTTAGTGTCACGATTATTGAGAGGATTGTGATAAAGAAAGTCCATTCGTACTGTTTGCAATTATGGATACACCTAATGAGTCAACCAAATTTAGTCCTTTTGAACTAATTTTTCGTCATGAGGTAAGAGGACCACTTAAATTGATTAAGGAAAAATTGGTGAGTGAGAAATCAGAAATTACATTATTGGATTACGTGTCAAATTTTAGGGAACGATTAAATAGAGCAGGTCAATTGGCGAGACAACATTTAAAAGTTGCACAAAATGCGATGAAACGGGCAGCGGACAAGAAATCCAAAGTTCGTAGTTTTGCCTGTGGAGATCAAGCTTTAGTATTGTTCCAAGTGGGAGGTGAACTTTTTAAAGCTAGGTTTTGTGGACCATATCAGATTGAAAGGACATTAAGTGAAATGAATTACGTGGTAACAACACCAGATAAAAGGAAGACTCACCGAGTGGGTCATGCGAATATGCTTAAAAGATGCTTGGAAAGGGAAGGAGAGAAAAAGGTTTTAATGATTTTAACTCAAAATGACCAACCAAATCCAGATGACTGTGAATTTGACATACCTCAAATTAAATTGGAAAACGGGGCTGTTCTTAAAAATTGGGATAAATTGTAGAGTTACCTTCCAGAGGAAAAACGGACTGACCTCAAACTTATCACATGGGCAAGTTTGTGGACATAAATTGGGAAATACTAAAATGGCTAAACATGATGGTGATGAGGGAAATGCTGTTCCAATCAAACGACATCCATATAGACTTAATCCTTTAAAATTGGCTCGGGTTAACAAAGAGATTGAAATTATGCTTTAAAATGGCATAATTGAAGTGGGTTACAGCCAATGGAGCTCGCCCATATTGATGATACCAATACCAGACGGTACCCAACAGTTGTGTGTGGACAATAGAAAGGTTAATGCAGTTACAAGAACGGGCTCTTACCCTATCCCACGTTTGGCGAATTGAATTGGGAAAGTGGGACAATCAGCTTTTATTTCCAAACTGGATTTACTTAAGGGTTACGGGCAGGTATCTTTATCCGAAAGGGCGAAGGAGATTTCAGCTTTTGTGACTCCAGATGGTGTATAACAATTCAAAGTTATGCCATTTGGCATGAAAAACGCCCCAGCCACGTTTAAATGGTTAACTAACAAAGCTGTTTCAGGATTACCCAATTGTGTGGTATACATCGACGATCTGATAATTTTCAGCCAGACATGAAAAGAACAGTTGAAACGTCTGATGGAATTATTCCATCGACTTCAGGAGGCGGGTTTGGTGATAAACCTAGCCAAAAGTGAATTTGGAAAAACCCAAGACACTTTCATTGAGAAGTTTCCGATACCCTCACACATAGGGAAATAATGTGATTTCTTGGCATGAGTGAATTCCATCGAACATTTAAGTAAAATTTCATGTTGAAAGTGACTGTCAATCGAGAAGGGCTTCAGTTGAAGGAAGAAGAACAAAAATGGACTATATTATTATCCCTGTTAGCTTTGTTTTTAGAAACGCAAAAGTGTGTTTACTTCGTGCATTTCTTAAAGGATAGTGACAAGGTGAAAAATGAAACCATCTTGAAGTTGATGGTTTATTTTTTTTCTTGGTCGGAGGTGTCATGTGAGAGTACCTTTAAGAAATGGGTGTTTAAGAAATGTACCTTTAAGAAACGAGTGTTTATCAGTGACGTCAGCGTATGGGTGGTGCTGGGTTGTCTGGCAGCTTTTTACTTTCGTTTTAGGCTGTTTGCTGCAGGGTGTGTTTTAGTTTCAGTGTTGGAGCTGAAGTCAGACAGAGCCGGTGTACTCTTGATCTCTCTGCCATGATGCGTCTATCTCTGGATCATTTGGTGAAGTCAGAATTATAACGGTTTTCAGGAGTGACGTTAACCAGATGTGCTTCTGTTAACGGTTCTGTTTTTTGTAAGTCTTCTGGATGTTAAAAGGACAGCGTAAGCATTACTTAGTGTTGTATTCTTTGGGGGTTGTAGTTAAATTAATGGTTACTAAGATGTTCACTGTCTGTTTTAAAAAGGTTAACTTAAATTCATAGAATAAACATCGATTTGTTTTGTAAAATATTTTTTCCATTTCTGCTGTACCACCCCTGTAGAGTGGGCCGTGTGCTCCCCATACCACAGTCTATTAAAAGTTCTGGGTCAGGTGGGTCAGGTGAACTCCATGATACACTTTGGGAGTCTCTAAACCCTGGCCCATAACAAATAAGATTGATGTACTGTAGGGCACTATTGAAGTGCATTTGGTTATTGTCGGACACTGTTTAAATGCGATTGATGTACAGTAGGGCAGTGATTAAATGTATTTGGTTTACTATAAAGTACTGTTTAAATGTATTTGATTTACTGTAGGGCACTGTTTAAATGCATTTGATTTACTGCAGGGCACTGTTTAAATCCAAGTGATTTTACATTAAGGCACTGGTTAAATACGTTTGGTTTGCTGTAGGGCACTGATTAAATGCATTTGATTTTGTCCAGAACACAGTTTAAATGCATTTGCGTTAGTGTCGGGCACTGTTTAAACACATTTGATTTACTGTGGTGCACTGTATAAATGTATTTGGTTGACTGTAGGGCACAGTTTAAATGCATTTGATTTACTGTAGTGCACTGGATAAACGCATTTGGTTTATCGCAGGCCACTGTTTTCATGCATTTTATTTACTCTGGGGGCACTGTTTAAATGAATTTGATTTACTGTAGGGCGCTGTTTAAATGCATTTGGTTTACTGCAGGGCACTTCCTAAATGCACTTGATCGAGTGTGGGACACTGTTCAACTGCATTTGTGTTCTGCATGGCACTGTTTAAGCACATTTAATTTACTGTAGGGCACAGTTGAAATGCATTTGGTTTACTGCATTGCACTGTAAATGCATTTGATTTACTATAAAGCACTGTTTAAAAACATTTGGTTCACTGCATGGAACTGTTTAAATGTGATTTATTTACTTTGAGGCACGGTTTATATGCGATTAAAAAACTGTCGGGCACCATTTAAGAGCATTTGGTTTTCTGGAGGGCACTTTGTAAAAGCGATTGATTTACTGAGGGCACTGTTTAAATACGATTGATATACTGTAGGGCACTGTTTAAATAATTTCATTTGCTATAGGGCGCTGTTTAAATGCATTTGACTTACCGCAGGGCACTGTTTAAATACATTTGATTTTCTGCATGGCGCTGTTTAAATGCATTTGACTTACTGTAGGGCACTGTTTAAATGCATTTGACTTACGATAGGGCACTGTTTAAATGCATTTGATTTACCGTTGGGCACTGTTTAAATAGATTTGATTTTCTGTCGGGCACTGTTTAAATACATTAGATTTTTTGTTGTGCACTGTTGAAAAGCATTTGGTTTACTTCAGCGCACTGCTTACCGTATTTCCCGTACCGACTCCCCGGACAGGCATCGGAATGTGGCGACGAGGGGCTTTTCACAGTAACTTCCTTTGAAGCCTACTTGTGACAATAAGCGATTTTCATTTCATTTCACTGCTTAAATTTGTCTGATTTACTGTCAGACACTTTAAGGGCATTTAGTTTTTGTCGGGCACTATTTAAAAGCATTTGATTTACTGTAGGGCACTGTTTAAATGTGTTTGACTTACTGTAGGACACTGTTTAAATACATTGGATTTACTCGGGGGCACAGTTTAGATGCATTTGATTTTCTGCAGGGCCCTGTTTAACTATCTTTGATTTACTGTCGGGCACTGTTTAAATACATTTTATTTACTGGAAGGTCCAGTTTAAATGCATTTGATTTAAATGTAGATCACTGTTCAAACGCATTTGGGTTACGATAGGGCACTGTTTGAATGCATTTGATGTACTGTAGGACACTGTTTAAATGCATTTGAGTTACTGCGGGGCACTGTTTAAATGCATTTGGGTTACGATAGGGCACTGTTTGAATGCATTTGATTTACTGTAGGACACTGTTTAAATGCATTTGATTTACAGTAGAGCACTGTTTCAAGACATTTGATTTAGGGACGAGCACTGTTTAGATGCATTTAATTTACTCTAGGACCCTCTTTAAGTACATTTGAATTCCTGGAATGCGCAGTTAATGCTATTTGTTTACTGTCGGACACTGTTTAAAGGCATTTGGTTCACTGTAGCGCATTATTTAAAAGCATTTGATTTTCTGTAGCGCACTGTTTAAATGCCTTTGATTTACTGTTGGGCACTGTTTAAAAACATTTTCTTTAATGTAGCGCATTGTTCAAATTCATTTGGTTTCCATTTGGGCACTGTTTAAATGCACTTGATTTCCTGTAGGACACTGTTTAAATACATTAGATTTAGTGACGGGCACTGTTTAACTGCCTTTAGTTTACTGTGGGACACTGCTTAAACGCATTTGATTTTCAGTAGGGCACTTTAAATGCATTTTATTTACTGTAGGGCACTGTTTAAATGCATTTGCTTTAGTGTCGGGCACTGTTGAAATACATTTGATTGACTGTAGGGCACTGTTTAAATGCATTTGGTTTACTGCCGCACACTTTCTTAATGCATTTGATTTAGTGCAGGGCTCAGTTCAACTGCATTTGTATTGTCTTGGGCATTATTTCAGAACATTTGATTTACTGTGGGGCACAGTTGGAATGCATTTGATTTACTGTAGCGCACTGTTTAAATGCATTTGATTTACTGTAGCTCACTGTTTAAATACATTTGCTTTACTGTCGGGAACTGTTTAAATGTGATTGATTTACTTTAGGGTACGGTATAAATACATTTGAGTTACTGTAGGGCACAGATTAAATACATTTGATTCACTGAAGGTGCACTGTTTAAATGCACTTGATTTATGTCGGGTACTGTTTAAATACGTTTTATTTACTGGAGGACATGGTAAAAATGTAATGATTTACTGGAGGGTCATGTTCAAATGCATTTCGTTTACTTTAGGGCACTGTTTATAAGGACAAAGAATAAAGACACGGACAGCACAGGAACTGACCCTTCGGCCGTCCAATCCCGTGCCGACCATCCTGCCCGACTAAACTACAATCTTCTGGGTCCGTATCCATCTTTACCATCCTCTTAACGTATTTGTCAAGCTGCCCCTTAAATATCACCTCCTCCGGCGGCGAGTTCCAAGCAACCACTGCCCTCTGCGGAAAAAACATGCCTCGTACATCCACTCGATACCTTGCCCCTTGCACCTTAAACCTATGCTCCCTAGTAATTGACCCCTCTACCCTTGGAAAAAGCCTCTGACTATTCACTCTGTCTTTGACCCTCCTCATAGCCAATGCACTCCATAGCAGGCAACATTCTGGTAAATCTCTTCTGCACCCGCTCTAAAGTCTCCACATCCTTCTGGTAGTGTGGCGACCAGAATTGAACACTATACTCCAAGTGTGGCCTAACTAAGGTTCTATATAGCTGCAACATGACTTGCCAATTCTTATACTCAATGCCCCGGCCAATGAAGGCAAGCATGCCGTATGCCTTCTTGACTACCTTCTCCACCTGTGTTGCCCCTTTCAGTGACCTGTGGACCTGTACATCTAGATCTCTCTGACTGTCAATACGCTTGAGGGTTCTACCATTTACTGTGTATTCCCTACCTGCATTAGACCTTCCAAAATGCATTACCTCCCATTTTATAGGATTAAACCCCATCTGCCATATCTCCGTCCAATCTGCAAACAATCTAAATCCTGCTGTATCCTCT
Organism: Scyliorhinus torazame; assembly: GCF_047496885.1. NCBI lineage: Eukaryota > Metazoa > Chordata > Chondrichthyes > Carcharhiniformes > Scyliorhinidae > Scyliorhinus > Scyliorhinus torazame. The sequence continues at coordinate 125,025,529 of NC_092726.1, read as the reverse complement.
GACAGTCCTCATCGCTATCCGCAATTCCACCAACCTTTGTGTCGGCTGCAAACTTACTAATCAGACCAGTTACATTTTCCTCCAAATCATTTATATATACTACAAACAGCAAAGGTCCCAGCACTGATCCCTGCGGAACACCACTAGTCACAGCCCTCCAATTAGAAAAGCATCCTTCCATTGCTATTCTCTGCCTTCTATGACCTAGCCAGTTCTATATTCACCTTGCCAGCTCACCCGTGTGACTTCACCTTTTGTACTCGTCTGCCATGAGGGACCTTGTCAAAGGCCTTACTCAAGTCCATATCGACACCATCCACTGCCCTACCTGCATCAATCATCTTTGTAACCTCCTCGAAAAACTCTATCAAGTGAGTGAGACACGACCTCTCCTTCACAAAACCATGCTTCCTCTCACTAACACGTCCATTTGCTTCCAAATGGGCAGCACGGTAGCATTGTGGATAGCACAATTGCTTCACAGCTCCAGGGTACCAGGTTCGATTCCGGCTTGGGTCACTGTCTGTGCGGAGTCTGCACATCCTCCCCGTGTGTGCGTGGATTTCCTCCGGGTGCTCTGGTTTATCTCACTGTCCAAAGATGTGCGTTTGGTGGATTGGCCATGATAAATTGCCCTTAGTGTCCAAAATTGCCCTTAGTGTTGGGTGGTGTTACTGGGTTATGGGGATAGGGTGAATATGTTGACCTTGGGTAGGGTGCTCTTTCCAAGAGCCGGTGCAGACTCGATGGGCCGTATGGCCTCCTTCTGCACTGTAAATTCTATGATAATCAAACATGAGCAGATCCTGTCTCGAAGAATTCTCTCCAGTACTGGGTGATACTCGGTGTTACTGCCGATGATCTCTTGAGTGGGGCAACACTAATGGAAATGAATATACAAGTTGGGGAATTAAAGTGAGAAAAATACGTGAAAATCTGATTTACAGCCTTCAGGACCTGATTGTCAGGGGCAGTGCTGGAATGAATGTGTGGGACTTGGCTGCTGGGAGAATGCAGTGATCGCTGCTCCTCGAATGCATGATGTACGGGCTCAATAACTGGGCAGTAAGATGTTAAACAAACACCAGGTTAAAGTCCAAGAGGTTTGGTTCGAATTACTAGCTTTCGGAGTGCAGCTCCTTCACCTGAGAAAGGAGCTGTGGTCCGAAAGCTCGTAATTCGAAACAAATCTGTTGGACTTTTATCTGGTGTTGTAAGACGTCTTACTGTGCTCACCCCAGTCCAACGCTCGCATCTCCACATCATCAATAACTGGAGATAAAACAGAGAAATAATGCATTTATCACTCCTAACCTTAATGTAATGATGCAAGAAAAAGTGAGGGATTTTACCAAATGGTCTTCCAATACGCCTGACATGAAACAGCATCAGTTATTTAATTATAATGCCGTTTCGGTTCCACAATGCAGTGCGATTTAACACAGCTTTAACATGGGCAGTGCAATACTGGATATACATTCTATTTTGTTTTTCATTCTTAAAGAGACAGATTCTTTCACACAAAATAAGGAGAGAAATGTGATTCTAATACACACAACAGGAAGTAATCTCTCATTCAGTCAAATACAATATTGATATCGGGCAGCAAAGCATAATCAAAGCGATGACATTTTGGAAAAGTTCTGATGTCTTCCATCAGATTTAATGTCGAGTCATATATCTGTGGACGTCACCACAGGGATGTGGAGTTGACTATTATCTGAGATGGGTGAAAAGAAAGAAGAGATCATCGAAAGAAATCACATCTACATGTTTTCTCTTTCGCAACATTTCCAGTACAACTGGCCTTTTAAAATTCTATCAAAAACATTCTCCGTTTTTTCTCTCATAAACTCTCACTCAGTGAACCGTGGGAATACTCCAGGAGTCCCAAAATTACACGGGACAGGTAACGCCCCAGCAGCGCGCCAAATACAGAGGGAAATGGAACCAACCATCACTGTTTACCAGTGCAATGCATATTTGAAAACTTTAGATGTAAACGGTCACTTCCCAATGATGTTAGAATCCCCCGGCCTGTGACACAAATAAGATTGGTATTGTGAGAAGGTGTGGAAGGAACCGATAACGCGGGGTCAATGAGGATATGACTGTTGTACACTGTGGGGATGAGCATACTTCAGTTAAACATTGGGCTGAAAGTTAGATGCTTTGTTTAAATTATTTGCATTCGCGACATGAACAATTGCAAATCCCACATTGTTCCATGATCAATTAGAATAACTTCAATCCAGAGAGAGTCAATTCTTCACAAGAGGGTGGGTGACTGTGGCAATTACCAGAGCTGATAATATATTCGGAGCGCAGTCGCAACAGGAGACATGGAAAAGAGGGACATGGAAAAGTACAGGAATGTCCTCAAACATCGAAGCAAATTGAAACATGCGCGATGACCAATGGACGGTCCTGGAATTAGACAGCCCAAGAATGTGGAAGGGTCGCCCCCAATGGCATGAAGCACATCAAGAGTCTTCGTGGAGTTGCGCAAAGCCGAACTTGAATCGTGGAAACTTGATGACCCTCCTGTTAAACAACCTGTTTACCCAGCCCATCAAGCGCAGCGTGCCCCAGGTGTAGAAAAATCTGCAGGTCGCCCATTGGGCTCATCATTCATCCTAGAACAGGAGAATCAAAGATTTATCTTACCCAGAGTGTAGAGATCACTGCTGAACTTTCCCAATTGTAATGCGATCATCAGACCCAGGATCCTGCAGCAAGTGTCCACCCTGAGAGTCAATGGTTTCAGTCTCAGCATCGTCATCGTCGGCAGAAACAGGAGCTGAGAGGCACAGGTGTTTTCAGTTGAAGTTACTTACGTCCAAAAGACAGTTAGAAAGATATACTGTAATCATTCTCTCCCAAGTATAACAGGGGCAGGAAAGTGGATCGATTTCGGTATGACGTCATTGAGTTTGAGCGGAGCGAATTATTGGGCCAGCTTGTGCGGCAGTATTTTCAATTTTAGTTTAAATTCATACTGTTCCCAGAAAATGCGCATCCCTCCAACCTGCAAACATTTCACTGCCTCCATTGGCTTGTGGAGAATCACAAGGAAACGTTTATTTTTAATTAATTTATTTTATTGGGAGAAATGATAAAACGCTGTTTCAGACTCAAGCGGTTTAGATGTTTCTGTTGCTGAAATCATTGTGCAATACGTGAGATCCTTGAATCTCTCATTTAATGGCCGATCTGTTTTGTAATTCAGATATTACAGAGTGAAGATCTGAAACGAGCTGGTGGAACGAAAATTTCTACATACCCTGAATATTTGAGCATTCATCTTCAGGATATGCGGATCCAGGATCAGTGTCACCCAAACAGTGACTTCTGTAATATTCAATCTGTTTGAGAGTGTTAATGGTTGCAGAATCTGCTAAACACAAAGTGATTGGATAATGGATCAGTTGTTTGTGGTGGAATCATCACAAAGTCATCATGACACATAATACTTCATCCAATCGGAGACGAGGTATTAATAACTTCACCATCTCTGTGACAATGTCCTGGAATTGATACATGCCTCCACTTTGGAACAACATTCAGCTTTGGGAGATCAGGCGAAGAAACTGCACAAACGTTTCAGGACAACTGTACAGAGGAAGACAGAGAGACATAGAAATATGGAACTTAGGAGCAGGAGTGGGTCTTTCTGCGCTTCTAATTCGTTCTGGAAATCATCATATGTGTTTTGACCTCAATTATTTTTGTGGTAGCAAATTACACAATATCGTAACCGAGTGAAGGAAGTAATCCTGATTGCATTTTATAGGTTTCAGATCGATGCCACAAACTCTCCGCATTCTTCTGAACTCAAGCGTAAATGATCGTAAATGACTCAATCTTTCCTCATATGTCAGACCCACCATTATAGGGATACATCTGGTAAATATTCGTTGTACTCCCTTTATAGCAAAAACAAATCACGCCTCAGATAAGGTGACCAAAACTGTACAATATTCCTGGTGTGGTCTCACGAAGGCACTTTATAATTGCAGCATGACATCCTGCTCTGCTACTTTTATGGCCAGCAAACCAGTTGCCTTCTGTTCCACCTGCTGTACCTGCAGGATTACCACAGCGACTGGTGTGAGAAGACACCCGGGTCTCGTTGCACAAACCCCTCTCTCAATTTATAACCAATCAGGTAATATTCTGCCTTCTTATTTTTGCTGCCAACCACACATTTATCCACATAACTCTGCATATTCCCTGAATTTTCCCACTCAGCTCGGCCAAATCACACTGAAGCATCTTTGTATCGATCCTCATTATAGCTCACCCTCTCACCCAGAGTGTGGCATCTGAAGTGTTGGGCATATTGCATTCTTTGAATCATGAATGTATATTGTGAACAGCCTGGGTCCCAGCACTGAAACATGACTCAATGGATATGACTGCCATTCTGAAAAAAAATGTTTATTCCTACTCTTTTGCTTCTTTTCTGCCAAACATAATTCCATCCATCTTAATATCCTCCCCCCAATCGTTTGCGCTTCAATGGCGCTTGCTAATAATCGGGCGAGGGACATTGTAGAAAGCCTTCTGAAAGTCTAGGTAAACCAGGCCCACTGTCCCACCTTATAAATTCTACTGATTATATGCTCAAATAGTTCCAGTCGATTTCATAAGCATGTTTTCCTTTTCGTAAATCCATGATGACTCTGTACGATGTTATCACTGTTTTATAAGTGGTCTGCTATTAAGTCTTTCACAATGACTCTAGAATTGTCCTCACTGCTGACGTTAGGTGTACTGATCTTTTCCCGTTTTCACTCTCCCTCTCCTTCTGGATAGTGGGATTGCATGAGCTATCCTCCAATAATTAATTGCAAAGTGCAAATAATCATAAAAGATGATGCACAATGCATCAACAATATCTAGCGCCACGTTGGTAAGTTGCCTAGAATGTATATTATCAAGTCCTGAGATTTACCGGACTTCACTGTCATCCGTTTCCCACCTCCACTTCCTTACTAATACTGAGTTTCTTCAGTAAACCCTGTGTTCCAGAAAATTTCTGGTTTGTTATTTATGTCCATCAGGTGGACAATAAATGTCACTTCTGTCATCTAACAGTTCCGTCCGTTCGGATAATTAATGTGTCAGATATCCCAGTGGATTAAATAATATAAGGCATAATCCGTGAGGTCAGCATCAGCCGTTGGGTGTTTGATACAGAACCGCTTCCCCTGCCACAATAATTCCTTCTGTTTCAATTTCACTGACGGTAAATACATCAGAAGTGGATTTAGATCGTGGAACCCGCGGGCAATGGTTCAGGGAAGAGCCAGAATGCTCCAAATGGGATCATTTTGCTTCCTTTCTGTTCAGCCATTCTGGATAAACGGCACCCCTCAATACTGTTCACACTATTGTACATTGTGTTCAGCCCTCCCCTGAACTGTTCTTGCACTTTCGTAATATCCTGTCCATAGCCATACAATCTACTCCAATTCCATCCAACCAAAGTTCGATTGACTTTGATCTTCACTCTTCTACTTTCCAGTTATAACTGGTTAAAAATAAACTTTTATAAAAGCAACATACTGCGGATGCTGAAAATCAAATGATGTCACAGTCAGAGGGTCTGGCAGGAAGAGTCACATGGTCTCAAAGTGTTGCTTTTGTTGGTCTCTCCCAGAATCCTGCCACACCTGCTGACTTTGTCCGGAAATGTCTGTTTTTCCGGTGTTAGAAATGATCATTTGTGTTTTATTTGGTTTCACTTGACCTTTTTACTTTACATCAGATTATTTTCTACCTTTGTGTTCTTAATCCGTTTTAGAAACTATGCCATTTAAATTATTTTTAATTTAATACATGACATGGTGCCTTTTCACGCGAAGTTTTCATTTATGTTAGTTACTTATGTGAAAATTAATTTTCCAATCGTATGTCTATTATAGCAAGTCAGTACATCTCCGCCTACCACAACTTGTGACCATCGTTAAAATGTAGTTTTGACACCAAACTCAAAGTTGTTCCAACAAATTACAAACATCATTCATCTTAGCGCCGATTCATGCAGAACACATTCCTAACCTCCTTCCGTCTATATGGATGCATTTATTCCCAGAATTTAGTCTTTCGATCACTACCAACTGGGACTAATTCTTCTGCTTGCCACGTGACTTCATACTCATGAAATAACCATTTGTATATCGTGTTTTTCATGATCAGCAGGTTTCAAACTCTTTGCAGCTAAAGATGTACAATTGAAATTAGTCGCTGTTACAATATGGGAACACAGCAGTCAATTTGGGGAATGTGATATACCACGGACATCACAGCATTTTAACAAAAAGAGCATGTCAGCTGATTGTGTGAATTTGCGACAGGGGTCATTATTGGTCAGGACAAAACGGCAAACCCTCAAGCCTTCTTCAACATGGTCAATTAATACTTTATACCCATAACAGAGGACATGCTGTTACTCTCTTCACTAGCTCCAATGAAAGGTCACATCCGAAGGAGCTCCCGCTCAGCATTGTACCGCAGTGTCAGACTTTATTTATCTGCCCAAGTTCTGGGGTGGAACCTGAACCTGAAAACGTCTGACTCAGAGGCCAGATTGCACCTACTTATCACCTCGCTGACAGCTGTGCTCCGGTATAATTCATTAGTGTATTAGGTGGTAACTTCTAGCCTAATATTAGACACCAAGATTTAATCCACAGGCTCACCACACATTGGGTGAAGAAATGTGTCCTCATCTCTGTCCTAAATAGTTTACCCTGAATCCTCAGACTGTGACTCCTGGTTGTGGACACACCCATCATTGGTAACATCTTCCCTGCATCTACCCTGTCTAGACTTGTTAGAATTTTGTAAGTCTCGATGAGATCCCCCTCATTTTCCTGAACCTCAGTGAGGACAATCCTAACGTATTACATCTCTCCGCATATGACAGATCTACCATTCTTGGTATCAATCCATACCTGGGATCAGTCTGATAAACCTTCGTTGCACTACCTCGAGAGCAAGAACATCCTTCCTCAGAAAGGGAGACCAAAACTGCGCACAATATTCGAGGTGTGGCGGCAACACATCCCAGCATCTGTCCTCGAAATTTATTGCAATGAAGGCCAAAATACCATATTATAATACTAACCTTTTATTGTCACAAGTATGAAGTTACTGAGAAAAGCCCCTGGTTGCCACATTACGGCGCCTGCTCGCGTAAGCTGATACGGGAATTGAACCCACGCTGCTGGCTTTGTTCTGCACTAGAAACCAACGGTCGAGCCCACTGAGCTCATCCAGCCCTTAACCTCCTTTACCGCCTGTGCATCTGCATGCTTACCTTCAGCGACTGGTGCGCAAGGACTCCCAGGTCCCGCTGCACACTACCCTCTCCCAAATTACAACAATTCAGGTGGTAATCTGCCTTCCTGTTTTGGCTTCCAAAGTGATTAACCTCACACTTATCAAATTATACTGCATCTGCCATTGATTTCCCCACTCACCCTTCCTGTCCAGAGTATGCTGCAGTATCCCGGCATACTCGTCACTGTTCACCATCCCACCCAACTTGGTATCACCTGCAAGCTTTGAAATGTTCATTTACATATTCCAGCAGCCGCTTTACCGATACTTATATGAAGCTGAACGTTGGTGGAGGCAAATGGAGCCGCGGTGCAGCCTTGTGGGAAACTGTAAACTCCTACGGTGCTCTATGTTATACAATGGCCGCCAAAAAACATTCTGGAACAATTCGGGAGAGTGGGAATCGAATCAAAATCATTCGTCATCTGAAGATGAATAAATACAGATCTCCTTGTTGCATGAGAATGGTGTTGTGCATCCAGTGCACTGAAAATTAAACTTGTTAAACCTGAAGCGACATTTGCCCCTGTAACTTGGGTTTGAAGTGAATACAGAATGCAAACCTGTAGCACCGGTCTGGATGGAAATCTTGTCAGGTGGAGTAGTATATATTTCTGCATAAATTGGTTGGTAGAAACCAGATGGTGAGTCCCAGCCGCCAGTGAGAGGACCTGTTGGAGGGAGAGCGGAACGATTAGCATATTGTTACATTCATAGTTAGACATATAATTCCAGGTTGACTCATTTCAAATCTCCCTCTTTGCCGAGGCTGTATTTGTACCAGGGAACACAGAGCATTACTTTGTGTCTCTGGATGATTGGCCCAGTAATATTTCCACTGACTCGATTTCAAGGAACAGTGACTGTGGGATTTCCGGGCCACTATTGTTCTGTCCATCAGATATGAATCAAAATAACTTGGCGCGAGTTAAGATACAGGGAGCAGTTTTGTTTCTCAGCCCCAATCATAGTGGTCCACAAGACAAAGGTTCATCAGATTCTATAGCCAAAATTCTGTATGGAAAATGTCGCCAGCCTGTCGCCAGACGGTCACTAATCCATACCAAGCTTGACGGAGCAGGACTTTCCCCCACTTTACCTGTCTGTCAGTGTGGCCTTGGAAAGAACTTTCAAGGTGTTTTGATATTCCTTGGTATATGAAGTCTTTGGACCTGAAGCAGAGCTTCTGACTCGGCTGTGGGCCCAGTACTCACTGCACCACCAGCAGAGATCCACTCATATCAGAGTGTTTGTTGTGCTGGGATGCAGAATGTAAAAGATGGAAAATGTTCCATCACTTCTGAAAATGGCGGATGATTCCGTTCAGAGAAGTTGACAGTGGACATCGACACAGACTGTGCAGGTTTACAACGAATACTGAATGGAACAATATATATAAGCAGCTAAAGAAAATACTGAGCTCAGAGTTTAAAGTGTTTTCATTCAATGTGTTGATCTATTGTTGCAAAAATGAAACTAATTTCGAGTCTCCTGGACGGCTGATGAAAATTCCCTATTTGAAATGTAATGTTTTGAATCTGTTCAAAGATGTGCATGTTAGTCGGATTGACCATTCTAAATTTCCCTTTAGTGCCTATGGTTAGGTGCGGTTAAGGGAATAGGGGGTCGGATCAGGCCTATGTCGGGTGCTCTTTCGGAGGGTTGGTGCCGATTCGATGGGGCGACTGGTCTCCCTCTGTACCGTACAGATTTTATGATTCTATGATGTTACTGTTTCTCGAATACCTTGAACGAAATGACTGACCAATAGCATGTTATTTTCTGTCTTACAACCGACTGGGTACAGTTTGGGGAAAGGGACATTGAAGAGAAGATAAACCAACATTCAAAATTCAGTGAGAGGTGCAGAAATCGATTCGAGCCGCACCTTTTATTGACATCGTCCTCTGCATTACTGTCACCAGGGCGAATAACTCTCAGATCAATAGGACACCGAGTGATATGCAGATAACAAGAGGAATGGAAGTGCTTTCATCTTCAGGAGCTGTATGAAAGATTCAGGAAAGTTTTCACAGATAAAGGTTTCACCGTGTAATTTTCAATGTTTACATGATTATCATTTTGAGCAATCCTCACAACAAGGCTATTCCAATGTCCAATTATTCCCCGAATATAAAAATAACAATAATATTGAATAATTTCTATCAACGAGATGTACCTTCAGGTGTGGATGGAGAAGAAGTTGGAGAGAAAAGCGGATCTGTGGAACATGTTGAAAAAAATAAACAATTATTTGGGTTTGATGTTCGAAATTCAGCTGTTATTCTTAATTTATAAACGTGCTTCATATTCAGCACCAAGAACCAAACACCCCTGTCCAGCTCAAGCACCCACCACTCTGTGCGATGCTTACCGGAACAAACCACACTGGCGTCTTCCTTGTGATCACAGTCAGCTTGAGGCCACAATGATAAAGGACAATCAGAGAGAAAGGATTCATTTCCAGTGCACTTCTTAGAGCTTCGTTAGCGCAGTAGGCAGCGCGTCAGTCTCATAATCTGAAGATCGTGAGTTCGAGCCTCACACGGGGCACTTGTTTTATGACTGAAACATGGCTAAGGGAGGGGCAGGACTGGCAGCTCAATGTTCCGGGGTACAGATGCTATAGAAAGGATAGAACAGGAGGTAAGAGAGGAGGGGGAATGGCGTTTTTGATTAGGGAGAACATCACGGCAGTACTGAGAGGGGATATATCCGAGGGTTCGCCCACTGAGTCTATTTGGGTGGAACTGAAAAATAAGAAGGGAGAGATCACCTTGGTAGGACTGTACTACAGGCCCCCAAATAGTCAGCGGGAAATTGAGGAGCAAACATGTAAGGAGATGACAGATAGCTGCAAGAATAATATGGTGGTAGTAGTAGGGGACTTTAACTTTCCCAACATTGACTGGGACAGCCATAGCATTCGGGGCTTGGATGGAGGGAAATTTGTTGAGTGTATTCAGGAGGAATTTCTCATTCAGAATGTGGATGGACCGACTAGAGAGGGGGCAAAACTTGACCTCGTCTTGGGAAATAAGGAAGGGCAAGTGACAGAAGTGCTAGTGAGAGATCACTTTGGGACAAGTGACCATAACTCCATTAGTTTTAAGATAGCTATGGAGAATGATAGGTCTGGCCCAATAGTTAAAATTCTTAATTGGGGCAAGGCCAATTTTGATGGTATCAGACAGGAACTTGCAGAGGTAGATTGGGGGAGACTGTTGGCAGGCAAAGGGACGGCTGGTAAATGGGAGGCTTTTAAAAATGTTTTAACCAAGGTGCAGGGTAAGCACATTCCCTTTAGAGTGAAGGGCAAGGCTGGTAGAAGTAGGGAACCCTGGATGACTCGAGATATTGAGACTCTGGTCAAAAAGAAGAAGGAGGCATATGACGTACATAAGCAACTGGGATCAAGTGGATCCCTTGAAGAGTATAGAGATTGTCGAAATAGAGTTAAGAGGGAAATCAGGAGGGCAAAAAGGGGACATGAAATTGCTTTGGCAAATAATGCAAGGGAGAATCCAAAGAGATTCTACAGATACATAAAGGGGAAAAGAGTAACTAGGGACAGAGTAGGGCCTTTTAAGGATCAACAAGGGCATCTATGTGCAGAGCCACAAGAGTTGGGTGAGATCGTGAATGAATATTTCTCATCGGTATTCACGGTGGAGAAAGGCACGGATGTTAGGAAACTAAGGGAAATAAATAGTGATGTCTTGAGAAGTGTGCATATTACAGAGGAGGAGGTGCTGGAAGTCTTAAAGCGCATCAAGGTAGATAAATCCCCGGGACCTGATGAAATGTATCCCAGGATGTTGTGGGAGGCTAGGGAGGAAATTGTGGGTCCACTAACAGAGATATTTGAATCATCGGCAGCCACAGGTGAGGTGCCTGAAGATTGGAGAGTGGCGAATGTTGTGCCCTTGTTTAAGAAGGGCAGCAGGGAAAAGCCTGGGAACTACAGACCGGTGAGCCTAACGTCTGCAGTAGGTAAGTTGCTAGAAGGTATTCTGAGAGACAGGATCTACAAGCATTTAGAGAGGCAAGGACTGATTCGGGGCAGTCAGCATGGCTTTGTGCGTGGAAAATCATGTCTCACAAATTTGGTTGAGTTTTTTGAGGGGGTGACCAAGAAGGTAGATGAGGGCAGTGCAGTAGGCGTTGTCTACATGGACTTTAGCAAAGCCTTTGACAAGGTACCGCATGGTAGGTTGTTGCAGAAGGTTAAAGCTCACGGGATCCAGGGTGAGTTTGCCAATTGGATTCAAAATTGGCTGGACGACAGAAGACAGAGCGTGGTTGTAGAGGGTTGTTTTTCAAACTGGAGGCCTGTGACCAGTGGTGTGCCTCAGGGATCGGTGCTGGGTCCACTGTTATTTGTGATATATATTAATGATTTGGATGAGAATTTAGGAGGCATTTTAGTAAGTTTGCAGATGACACCAAGATTGGTGGCACAGTGGATAGTGAAGAAGGTTATCTAGGATTGCAACGGGATCTTGATCAATTAGGCCAGTGGGCCGACGAATGGCAGATGGAGTTTAATTTAGATATATGTGAGGTGATGCATTTTGGCAGATCGAATCAGGCCAGGACCTACACAGTTAATGGTATGGCGTTGGGGAGAGTTATAGAACAAAGAGATCTAGGAGTACAGGTTCATAGCTCCTTGAAGGTGGAGTCGCAGGTGGACAGGGTGGTGAAGAAGGCATTCGGCATGCTTGGTTTCATTGGTCAGAACATTGAATACAGGAGTTGGGATGTCTTGTTGAAGTTGTACAATACATTGGTACGGCCACACTTGGAATACTGTGTGCAGTTCTGGTCACCCTATTATAGGAAGGATATTATTAAACTGGAAAGAGTGCAGAAAAGATTTACTAGGATGTTGCCGGGACTTGATGGTTTGAGTTATAAGGAGAGGCTGGATAGACTGGGACTTTTTTCCCTGGAGCGTAGGAGGCTTAGGGGTGATCTTATAGAGGTCTATAAAATAATGAGGGGCATAGATCAGGTAGATAGTCAACATCTTTTCCCAAAGGTAGGGTAGTCTAAAACTGGAGGGCATAGGTTTAAGGTGAGAGGGGAGAGATTCAGAAGGGCCCAGAGGGGCAATTTCTTCACTCAGAGGGTAGTGAGTGTCTGGATAGTGCTGTCAGAGGTGGTAGTAGTAGAGGCAGGTACAATTGTGTCTTTTGAAAAACATTTAGATAGTTACATGGGTATGATGGGTATAGAGGGTTATGGGCCAAGTGCGGGCAACTGGGACTAGCTTAATGGTAAAAACTGGGCGGCATGGACTGGTTGGGCAGAAGGGCCTGTTCCCATGCTGTAAACGTCTATGATTCTATGATTCTATGATCCAGCCAGGTAGTACCGTTACCCTGGCCAAAAGCGCCCCTCCTGGGGCCAATAGAGGGGGGCCACACTCCAACTGCCTGCACACAGCTCTGGCATCGTTCATATTCCTGGAATCATCACACACCGTGCCCCAAGTGTTGTTACACAATATCGCCACTCGCCCAGAGCATTTGGTGTCACCTCCAGCCAAGCGCAAGATTTGTCCTGGATTTGTCAAAGCAAAAATAATTATTACACTTGACGTGACACAAGCGCAGAATACAATCAGGCAGCTGTTAGAAAAGATGAAGGAGAACCTGATTCTCCACCGAAGTCCTTGAGACTTTAGTGTGGTCCCTTTATTGTGTTTCCCCCTGTTGATAAGACAGACATGTTGAATGAAGATGACATTAATATGTGAAATTACATCTGCAAACAAAGTAGTTAATTGTGTCACCTGAACAAACAATACCCGCATCTTCCCGATGATCACAGTCGTGTTGACCCCACGGGTCTACCTGACATTGCCAAAGCGTCGTCTCATGTGACAGATATTCGGTCTCATCGAGCCAAATGTGGACGGTACCCATTCCAAATGATTTAGCGTCATAGTCAATGAAATCGGCGGTGCCGCACTCTAACTGTTTATAGATCACATCTGCATCACGGTTCTCCAGTTTGTCAGAGCACACTGTGCCCCAGGTCCCATTGTAGAACACTTCCACTCTCCCCTCACAGCGATGCTTTCCATTAACAAGACGTAGCTCTTTGTGCTCTATCAATGAAATAACAAACATCTAGTTGCTTCGACTGATCAATTGTGTATCCAGAATGCATTGCAATATATATGTTGCGCCAGTTGAGTTAACATTTTCATTGATATTATTTCTGAAAATTAACGGAAACGAGCAGCTGAAATCAAACGATGCAGTCCATAATAAGTAACTGTGAATTCCAAACCAGACATTTACACGATGTACCGCATTGAATGACTCGGAAACTTTGTAACGTTTAGTGTTGGGTGGAGTTACTGGGTTATGGGGATAGGGTGTGGAGGTGTTGACCTTGGGTAGGGTGCTCTTTCCAAGAGCCGGTGCAGACTCGATGGGCCTTATGGCGTCCTACTGCACTGAAAATTCTATGATAATCTATGATGAATGTGTTACTTTGAATCAGCCTGGATTGTCAGCAGAGCTTTGACAAATTCCCACATTGTTAACTCAGGTCAGAAAATGAGAAACCAGCGAGTCAGTAGGAAAGTTGCCGTAAAATTAGCTGTAAATTATTCTGTTAGTTAATTAGCAGAAGTTCGAACGGGATGTTCACATGGATTGGTGCTGGTGTTGCTGTTCCTGATGATATACATCAACTAGTCGTACTTTGCCCTCACAAGTAAAATTTCCAAATTGATAGGAGGCAGAAAATGGGGCAAGCAGTTAATTCTGAAGAGGACTGCACAATATATAACAGACACGATGGGCCGAGAGGTCTTTTCTGTGCTGTGGATCTGTATGACCCTGGCACGACCATCTGTTGTACGAATAACATTCACAGTGAGTTCAGGAGAACATGTTTTTCTTCTGATTGCCAGAAAGTTGGAAGAAAGTGAAACTCAGAAAACATAAGATACTTGAGGCGGACAACACCGATGCTTTTACACTGAGAGTATAAACGGAAGTGAGAGGAGAAAGAATCGGAAGGGAACATAGATCAGGTAGGCTGAACCAACGTTTTAATGCTATTTGTGTGCAGAATATACGCCACACACGGCGTTAGTCCGACTAACCTCCGTCAGTGCTGTTCCGACCAAATCGGGGATATATCTTCAGTATGAAACTTCGCAAATAACTGAAGGAAATACGATCTTTACCTGAGCACATGATCTCCACATCTTCTTTATGATTACAGTCGTGGTTTCCCCACAATGCATGGGGGCATTGCCAGATAGACAATTCGTTCCCGGAGCAGTCCAGCTCATCAAGCCAAATGATGCCGGTGCCTGGTCCAGACGGAGCAGGAAACGGAAGCTGCAATGCATTTCCACAACCCAGCTGTTTGCAAACCACTTCAGCGTCTGTCAGGTCCCAGGAATCGTCACAAACTGAGCCCCAGGTCCCAGAGTAATACATCTCCAATCGGCCAGCACACCGGCTTGCCCCGTCAGACAGCCTTAACTGTTTCTGTCCTGATAGAAAATAATGCAGTGGAATATTATCCTTCGAACACAAATTCATATCACTGCTTAATTCAAACTATTGTGTAATAGCCGCTGAATTAAAATCTCCCTTTCAAGCTGCTGTTCACAGGTAAATGAATACTTGTTGTCCAACACTTTTGTAGTCTTACCTAAATGTATAATATGGTGACTGGAAAATAACGCCGTGAAGGCAATGTGGAACTGCTCTTCAATGGGACGTAGGGAAATGCCTATTCCGAAAATCTGAATCAACCGATACAAATCATTTGGAAATTGATAAAGCGCGCAGTGGTTAGCACCGCTGCCTCGCCGCGCAGCGGTCCCGGGATTAATCCCGGCCCTGGGTCACTGGCAATGTGGAGAATTCACATTCTCCCCGTGTCTGCGTTGTTCTCACACCCACAACCGAAACATGAATAGCGTATGGTGATTTGGTCACGCTAAATTGCCCGTTAGTTGGAAAAAAATAGTGGGTACTCTCAATTAATTTTATAAAATCTGCACTGTGGTTTTCGGGATTGGCCCATTCTATGCTGGATAGAATGTTTCGCCCGCAATTGTCTAATTATGCTAATTAATTAGTCTAAACACAATCCCTTTAAGCAAACATTTTATGTTATGTTTTTCACTGCATACTGTTTTGCTGCCCATATTTCATCAGATATCGCCATAACGTTCTTAATGGTACAAATCAAAAAATGTTCAAAGGGTTGGTAGCATCATTGAGAGAAAAAGCGGCTTAACAGCTAAAGCACTGACCCTCCCCGCGAATTCACCACACTTCCGGCTGAAAGGTTCAGAAGATCCATGTTCTTTCAAGACAGGAACATTTCTCAAATGCCTAGCTGGGAAAACAATCTTGCTCCCTTCAAAAACGCTGATGCAAACAACACTTTCAAAAGTGAACCGCGCAAATTTGATCTCAGCAGTAATGCCCACCGCAATTACATTCCCTCACACACTCCCCCCGCCTACCAAAATCACCTATTTGATCTATCCTGCACTTTCATCCTATAATATAATTTAGCTTTAGAATATCATTGTCATGTTCAAATGCACAAATACATCAATCGATCCCCGACACTTAATGAGGAGGCGTCTTCGTAGTGGTATTGTTACTGGACTACTAATGCCGAGACCTGGGGATAGCTCTGGGGGCGCGGCTTCTAATCCCATCTTGCGAAATGGTGGAATTTCAATTCAACTAAAATCTGTAATTGGACGTCTATTGATGACCATGTCACCATTGTCGATTGTCGTAAAAACCCATCTCATTCACTAATGCACCTCAGGGAGGAAATCTGTTGTCCTAACCCGCTCTGACCTACATGTGACTATAGCCCCATACACCAATGCGGTTAAGTCTTAACTTCCCCCAGTCTGAAATAGTCCAGCACTCCACTCAGTTCAAGGGCAATTAGATTTGGGTAACAATTGCTGGCTCAGACAGCGACGCCCACATCGCAAGAACGAACAAAAATAAATCAACAGCTCCGACATTGGCTTTTGACAGACAATATCAGAATTCCTTTACATAAACCTTTCCTCTCCCTTTCAGTTGCGCTGTTGAAACCTACCCCTTTGACCAATTCATTTGTCATCGTTGTCATTGGTCCTTATTGGCTTTATCTGTATTTACTGTGGGGCGGGACCTAGAGATTTATAACGTTGTTCAATCTGTCAGCATAGTTCCAAATATGTGTTATTACTGCCCATGTTCATCCTGGCTCCAGTGTTAAATAATTGGTCCACAGGCCCCTGAGGAAGAAATGACATGTTCCCATTGCCCATGACACATTTCCCATTCATTTCAGTCACAGTGACCTGTTTATTCACCAGAACACAGAACCCCAACGTCGATGCTGTCAGTGTGAGGCGACTTCGGTGGGAATGAGCTGCAGTTCCAGAGATGCGATTCGTTTCCTTTACAATGGATATAATTCACCCACGCTGACCCTTCACCCTCTCCGTATTGTGAAGAGTTACATGCGGCTATCGCGGCACCGCAGCGCAGCTGTCTGCAGACCACGTTAGCGTAATTCAGGTCCCAGAGGCTGTCCTGGACTCTGCCCCAGCTGCGGTTGTAGTAAATCTCCACTCGGCCATGACACCTGCTACCCCCATTCATCAATCTCAGTGACCAAGTTTCATCTGTGTGAAGTGAGACGTTGAGAAGAATGGTAACAGTGAAACAAACGAACGCAGATTTAGATCATCTTTACCCCGGACTGCTTCTCTGGTGCAAGAGTGAAGGGTGTGACTGAGCGGATGCCGAGCACTGTCAGGCAGGAAGCTGAACAGTCAGCATTCGTGGTCCGTGTCAGAAACAATGACATAGAGGGATAGAGTCATGCACATACTGTTTATAGAAAGCCAGAATTCGCTTGCACGTTGGCCGGTATATGTAGAAAGATCCTTATTAGGTACTGCACCAAATGCAACTCTGTTTTTTTAACATTAGCAAACGCATGTACACCTAGCTGGAGATTAGATGCTGGGGTTTCGACATAAATTTCCTCCAATATGGGCAATAGTTCTGCGGAAGAGGGATCAGGGAATGTTGGGATAGGTTGCAGCTGAACGCAGTCGCGTCCCATATCCTTCCGGTTCAACTGGCTAGTCCCATCGGTATGGTCAGGACAGATTTGGCAAACATTTTGGAGCTATGAGGTAACATTAGGGGAAATCAATCACGTGCAGGGAATCGGTACAGGCAGCAAGCACGAGAGGAGGGAATATCTGGGATTACAGAAGAGAATGTAACTCCTTTGAAATTAATCTTGCAGTCTGGGGATGTAAATTCAGAGTGTGGGAAAAAAATTGCCAGCAGTGCCGAATACAGAGAACTATGATTCTGCCATTGCAAAGGTGAATTGTCTCAAACAGCTGCAGGAATATGCAAAATGAAAAAAAATAGAGACATTAAGGAGGAGACCAAAGTCCCGCAAACAGCCATGTGAGAGTGGCCAATAATCTGTCCTGTGTGATATTGGGTGAAAGAAAATACAGGAGTGGACACGCGGGACTTCTCCTCTAATTACCCTTAATGTAGTGCTGAGGATTTTTTAACTTCCCGATTTGACCGGGTGTTCAGAACCCTGAGGGTTCTGTGTAACACAGATATGGACTCAATGTTCCCGTCGGCATAGGGCGAGGATGGGAGGAGTGGCAGATTTAAGATATTTGACAAAATAACAATTGTGACCTCAGAGTACTTTCATAGGCAGTGAGTGGTTTGGATCGGAAATGGACAGTGTGGGTATAATGGAGATAAAGATCAATCATGTCATTGAAACGAGAATTGATCAATTATGTGGAAGGGAAATAATACAGTCTGCGAGGGTACTCCAGGGCTGTGATGAGGTGAGTTACATTTCCAAAACGCTTGCACGGTCACGATGGACCGAATGGCCGCTTCATTTTCTGTACCACATTTTACTTTGCTCTGATTATCTGGATTGAGGGCACTCACCCGAGCAGATGACACTGGCTTCATTTCCATGGCAGCAGCTAAAATCGTCCACGGATGAAAGCGGACACTCCCACAACTGGGACTCGTTCCCGCCGCACCTGTAGTTCTCCTTCCACACTGGGCCGGTTCCCTTTCCAAAGGGAGCACCTCTCGTGATATTCTTTACCGCCCCGCACTGAAGATGCTCACAGATCATACTGGCGGCTTCTAAACCAAAGTAAACATCACACAGCATCCCCCAGCGGTCTCCGTGTAACATCTCTACCCGTCCTGAGCACCTATCCTGGCCACCAATCAATCGGGGACCATGTTGTCCTGTTCCGGATATAAACACGGACCCACGTAACTGGTCGATAACCATTAGAATAATCACACGTCAAAGGTAAAGAAAGTAAATTATACCATCGCACCTATACCCACTGCTCATGTTCCCCAAATGATCATTTTAAAGGAGTTAAAATGGTGCGGGACACTTTGAAGAAACTGCCTCAACTCAAATGTGAGTGTTCATCCTGAAAATCAATCTGATGGAATATTACCGATTATAGAGGGTTTAAAGGCGACATTGTATAGATTCCAACTAAGTATAAGCTGTTTAATTAAGCTTTGCATGATTAGGCCAGTTTGAAAAACGTATCGGAAAGACTCAGTCCAGAGTTGACTGAATTATGTTTAAAATGCTGAAGGACCTTCAATGTTTAGACAGGGCGCTGATCTGGAAATGCAGAAAGAGGCCGTTTATCGGAATATTTTTAATTCTTCGGGATATGACGGTATTGGAAAATTCTCCATGTATTGTTCACTTCTATACACCACTGCTTGAAAACTATCCACTACAAGTGCTGGTGTCCGAATGTTAACCGGGCATTTGCAATTATGTTACTGAGCTAACTTCATTAATTTCTACCGGCAGCAAAAAATGACGGAGATACTTTATGTACCAAAATGGTGAGAACAGTTTTTTCACAGCTCTAGGCCCCAGGCTCGGTTCCCGGCTTGGTTCACTGTCTTTGCGGAATCTGAACGTTCTCCCCGGGTCTGCGTTGGTTTCCTCCGGGTGCTCCGGTTTCCTCCCATAGTGGAAACATGTGCAGGTTAGGTGGATTGGCCATGATAAATTGCCCTCAGTATCCACAAAAGGTTAGGTGGGGTTCCTGGGTTACTGGGATAGGATGGAGGTGTGGCCTTATGTTGGGTGCTCTAGCCACGGGCCGGTGTTAACGTGATGGGCCGAATTGCCTCCTTCTATTACTGTATGATTATACCTCTTATTTCCGTTTTGTCAATACCCTAGATCTTTATCTGTTGACAATGTAAACACAGTTAATTACTAAATTACCTATTTTTATAGTCCATTAAGTGGATCATGACTGGGGAGACAGAGCTTGTCTATTGAAGTGTTCGATATAGAATGTTACATCAGTGTGTAATTAGCAATGATAATTTGTTGTTTTCAGAAGATCAATTAAAACGTAGACATTTGCCATAATCAATATCCCTGCTTACTTTGTAAGGCCACGCCAGAAATATGAAATTAATCACTGATTGGCCGGGCATCGTGATTAGAACTGAATTTCTCGGACTTGGATTGTCTTTTGCTCAGTTACTGAAATATTGGACAAAAATGATCTATTATTCATAATTCAACACTCACCAGAACAGATCACACTGACATCGTTGCTGTGAGTGCATTGGGTCCGATTTACTGGAACAAGAGGACAGTCCGCCAGGCTTGTCTCGTTGCCTATGCATTGAAATCTATCGCTGTGTATCAGTCCAGTGCCCTCTCCAAAATCACCCCCTCTACTCACAGACACGGCGACTCCACACTGAAGTTGAGCACAGACTACCATGGCATCATTCCAGTCCCAGTCAAGGTCACACACTGTTCCCCGGGTAATATCGACCTGGATCTTCAGTCTTCCAGCGCAGTGTGCACCTTGGGATACCAATCTGGGAAATCTGTGGGCTGAGCAACAATAGATTACAATAATACAAATGATTTACAAATCTGTACACATCTGCTGAATGAAAATCTGTCACGATTAGTTCGGACATTGGCTCATTTCCGCTCCAACACTAATCAAGCAACTTACCTCCTTCCACCAAATGTTTTTGCTTCTGTCTCGACCATAATTTTTCCTTTCAGATTAACTTAATTGTCCGTATGTCTAAAAGAGATCGTCAGTGTCATGTTGCAAACACGCACTTTATCACCAGTGTGATAACGTTGACGTCTTGATTGATAGAGGGCCAAATTGAGGGGAAGTAATCCCTGACCTACCCATAGCAGCGCTGGCTCTATTCCCTGTTTCTCACGTCCATTTCCTACTTCAGAATCTAAAGGTCGAAATGTTGCCGCTGATGGAGCCGCGAATTTCCCCCTGCACTTGAAAGCGAATGAGCGTTTACCCGCACCGTTAACGCAGCACAGGGTGCAGGCCTTGGATGGTGAAGTAACCCATTTTATTAATCAGAATGTCCTAAAAGTGGAAATTCACAGCTCTCATTTCACTGCCTCTATTTTCAGTGAACAGATTCCATTCGGTAGAGAATAGACAAAGAAAGGTTTTTACCTGAACAAATTACTCCGGCATCATTGGAATGCGGCGAGGACTAGGCATCCCAACGTCCGGAAGGACAATCCCGCAGAGCGGATTCGCTCCCTTTGCATTGCACCTTCCACGTCACAATGGGTCCGGAGCCTTCACCAAAGTGAGCCCTGCGCGGTGCAGCGCGCGCGGTGCCGCAGCCCAGCTCCCGACACACAACAGCGGCGTCCTTCGTGTCCCATTCCTGATCATGCACTGTTCCCCACTGTACTCCACTCTACCAGCGCACCGACTGCCCACATTGCTCAGTCTCAGCTTCACCGCCTCTGTAAAATACAGAAATAAAATGCAGAGTTATTGGTCCCCGATGCAGCGGGAAATATCGGAATCACTAGTAGCATTGGGCCGTTTACAGGAGCTCAACAAACCCGCAGCAAATATTAGACATTGCAAATGTAAGAGGGAAGCTTTCTAAATGGTATAAACACGGGGCGAATAGTGGGATATTGAAAAACAATCCTACCGGTTGCGTCAGCCTGGAGTGTGGATCGGCTCAGAATTTATTCCCTCAGGGCAGCACGGTGGCGCAGAGGGTGAGACCTGCTGAGGTCAGACGGCGCCGAGGTCCCAGGTTCGATCCCGGCTCCAGGTCAGTGTTCGTGTGGAGTTTACACATTCTCTCCGTGTTTGCGAGGGTTTCCCCCCCACAACCCAAAGATGTGCAGGCTAGGGGGATTGGCCACGCTAAATTGCCTCTTAATTGGAAAAAATGAATCGGGTACTCTAAATTTATGTTTTAAAAAATAATTTATTTTCTCTACACAGGTCAAGATTGGAATAGTCAGCGGTCTATCACACGGATTGGCCGAGCACAGTGAGATTCCAATCCTATTGCGGATTACAAGATATCTGCCATCACCGCCGAGCCAGCTGCGCCCTGCCGCTCACCGCTGGAAGGGACAGATATGTAATGTGCTGCCCGCTCAGGAAGGGGGCGGGAGGGGAAAATGCGGTGAACCCACCACCTTCGGTGGAACTGGACGATGTTGGTGGGGCGGCGGAAGGACCATAAAATTCCGCGATATGTCAGCGCTGGCTGGCAACTCGGGAACTGAATATCTGTTTCAGACCGACAGCTGTATCTGGTTTTTCTGTAAGCCCACGGACACAATCAATTGTCGCTCTGAAATATTCAGCATTAATCTCGCAACAGGAATTAATTGATAACGTGTCCATAATTAAACAGAAAAACACTGAGATTGTCTCACAGATTTAACATTCAGTTGGATGCTATGGGCGGGAAAATATCAGCTATTAGAATGAAAGCGATTACCTGCTGAATCCGCCTGGCTGCTCCCGGGTCTGCCTGGAATAAATAGTTGAGAATTAGTGTTCACTTAACCAGGACATGAATGAAACTGTGCAAATCAAGCATCACAAATGCACCCCTGGGGCTGCATGTGGCGCAGTGGTTAGCACTCGGACTGCGACGCTGAGGATATGGGTTCGAACCCCAGCCCTAGGTCACTGCCCATGTGGAGTTTGTACATTCTCCCCGTGCCTGCGTGTTTCTTACCCCCACAACCCAAAGATGTGCAGGGTAGGTGGATTGGCCACGCTAAATTGTCCTTTGATTGGGAAAATAATAATTCGGTACTCTAAATTTAAAAAAATACAAACAAAGACAACACGATGATTTGTTTTATTAATTCACCACCACACACCTAATGATAAAATATTTCACCTAAATCCAGGATCCGACTTTTTCTTTTGGGTTGAATTCCATGAATGTGAGGAAGAAGGAATGATGTGGAGATGCCGGCGTTGGACTGGGGTGAGCACAGTACGAAGTCTTACAACACCAGTTTAAAGTCCAACAGGTTTGTTTAGATGTCACTAGGTTTCGGAGCGCTGCTCCTTCCTCAGGTGAATGAAGAGGTATGTTCCAGAAACACATATATAGACAAATTCAAAGATGCCAAACAATGCTTGGAATGCGAGCATTAGCAGGTGATTAAATCTTTACAGATCCAGAGATGGGGTAACCCCAGGTTCAAGAGGTGTGAATTGCATCAAGCCAGGACAGTTGGTAGGATTTTGCAGGCCAGATGGTGGGGGATGAATATAATGACATGAATCCTAGGTCCCGGTTGAGGCCGCACTCATGTGTGCGGAACTTGGCTATACGTTTCTGCTCGGCGATTCTGCGTTATCGCGCGTCCTGAAGGCCGCCTTGGAGAACGCTTACCTCTGGAGATCAGAGGCTGAATGCCCTTGACTGCTGAAGTGTTCTCCGACTGGAAGGGAACATTCCTGCCTGGTGATTGTTGCGCGATGTCCGTTCATTCGTTGTCGCAGCGTCTGCATGGTCTCGCCAATGTACCACGCTTCGGGACATCCTTTCCTGCAGCGTATGAGGTAGACATCGTTGGCCGAGTCGCACGAGTATGTACCACGTACCTGGTGGGTGGTGTTCTCACGTGTAATAGTGGTATCCATGTCGATGATCTGGCACGTCTTGCAGAGATTGCCATGACAGGGTTGTGTGGAGTCGTGGTCACTGTTCTGAAGACTGGGTAGTTTGCTGCAAACAATGGTTCGTTTGAGGTTGCGCGGTTGTTTGAAGGCAAGTAGTGGGGGTGTGGGGATGACCTTGGCAAGATGCTCATCGTCATCAATGACGTGTTGAAGGCTGTGAAGAAGATGACGTAGTTTCTCCGCTCCGGGGAAGGACTGGACGACGAATGGTATTCTGTCGGTTGTGTCCCATGTTTGTCTTCTGAGGAGGTCGGTCCGGTTTTTCGCTGTGGCGCGTTGGAACTGTCGATCGATGAGTCGAGTGCCATATCCCGTTCGCACGAGGGCATCTTTCAACGTCTGTAGATGTCTGTTACGCTCCTCGTCGTCTGAGCAGATCCTGTGTATACGGAGCGCTTGTCCATAGGGGATGGCTTCTTTAATGTGTTTAGGGTGGAAGCTGGAGAAGTGGAGCATCGTGAGGTTATCCGTGGGTTTGCGGTAAAGCGAAGTGCTGAGGTGACCGTCCTTGATGGAGACGAGTGTGTCCAAGAATGCAACTGATTTTGGAGAGTAGTCCATGGTGAGTCTGATGGTTGGATGGAACTTATTAATGTCATCGTGTAGTCGTTTCAGTGATTCTTCGGAAGGAACACCGGGAATTGTGATTAAATCGATTGTAACATGATGAATATCAGTAACGTATCAACATTTACCCAGAATTGTTTTAACTGCCAAAATGTTGAGCTGTTCCCAATATTCCTGAGGACATTGTCTCCCACAGATCATCGTGACTTTTGCCATAGTCACCCTGCAATACCGTCAGTCTATGTTGACAATTTCACGAATCGGCTAACTATTCAAAATGGCGTCCCCATGATGTTGGGGACTCCATAAATCATGGTCACATTCTATGTGTTGGCTCAATACTATTAATTTTTCCTTTATATACTCCCAGACGGGAAGCACGGTGGCGCACTGGGTTAGCCTTGCTGCCTCACGGTGTCGTGGTCAAAGGTTCGATCCCGGCTCTGGGTCACTGATCGCGTGGATTTTGCACATTCCCCCCCCCCCCCCCGGGGTTGCGTGGTATTCGCCCCCACAACCCAAAGATGTGCAGAGTCGGTAGATTGGCCACGCTATGTTGCCCCTTAATTGAAAAAATGAATTGGGTTCGCAGGCAGGTCAGCGAGCGTGTCTGTCAAATCACCTGATTGCTTCTAACCGCTCGTATCTACACTATTAAAACTATGAAAAACTATTAAAACTGGATAGAGATTCCTCCGTGCTGTTGGTTTGCCGAAATTTGTCACTTGATACCAAAATTAACAACCATCATGTAACTTCTGTACCTCCGCATTCTGTAATATCGACTGTTCGTCAAGTGTGGCCAATCCTGGAAATCCTTAGACATCCTTAAGAACTCAATCCTGATAGTTATACGGACTATAAATCCATCTTTTGATACTCATTGCCTGACTTACGGAACATATTCCAATAGCTACTCAGGAATGTCACGACCACAATGGTCTCACTGGAATATCCGAAACGTATTTATTCCATTCCGTCTTTTATTATCCTGCTCCAGTTATAAACAATCCTTTTCCGAGTTAATGTTCGTAATGTTTCCTCAGTTATTTTCCATTAGTTTGCTCTAAAAGCGCATTGCCTCAGGCAATGACAAGCCACAAAACAGAATCATTCGGAGAACCTCCAGATAAAAGCACATTTCTATCGATGGGCAGCTCAACCATGAACTTACTTGTCAGTGTGTCATCTGCAAAAATACATTGAATGGTGCTGGACCATTAAACAACGCACTGACAAATGAGTATACACAAATATCCCCATCCACAGTGATGCAGGACCCCAGCAACAACTGTGCAAAAGTTATGACAACAATTATCAGACAGAAGTGCCCCGTGGGTGATTCATCTCGGCCTGCACCGGAGGCCCAGGAATCACGAATTCATCCAATTCGCACACAACACCTGACACAGTAAAGACTGCAAATCACCTACAAGGCACATGTCAGCGGTGTCATTAAACCTGCCACGTCCTTGAGACATTCCCGCTAAACCAACGACCACGACCATCGAGGAGAACGGCAGCAGTAGATTCCTGGGAACAGCGACACCTGGCAGACCCTCTCCAAGTCATTCACCTTCCGAACTGGGAAATATGTGGATCATTCCTTCACTGTAGCTCGGTAAAAACCTGCAAAAGCCATCCCCCAGCCAAACAGCACGGTGGATGTAGTTACCCATCAGGGATTGCAGAGGTGCATAAAGACACATCGCCACCAACTCTGAAGGGCAAGGAGGGCTGGAAAATAAACGCAGGTCTTGCCAGCGACACCCTCATGCAGTAAGTGGATTTTAAACAGTAAACTGGAGCAAACCGTCAGAGCTACTTCCACAGCTGCTTCCAAACGCCGGACCTCTACCGCCCGGAAAAACAGGGGCCGCAGATAGGTGGGAGCACCAAGAAATGCAAGATAGATGCAATGCGGCCTGAACTATATCGACATTCCTATATCGGGAATGATCCCTCCTTAACCTCACTATGCTTGTCCGTATGCAACGTATTCCGCTGCCGGTGAATAAGCCGACTCAAAAACATTTACCGTTAAATACCGGCGAGATGTGAAGGTCAGAATATTTCTGGCGCATGTTAATGTAAATGTATCTTGCCATGGCGGATTGTTCTATGTGTCGATAATAGTAATATTTTATCTTAAACTAGATGCTTTTTCCAAGAGTGGGGTTGTCAATTACAAGGGGTCACGATTTCAAGGTGGGATGGGGAATGTTTAAGGGAGATGTGCGTGGAAAGTTTTTTACGCAGAGGGTGGTGGGTGCCTGGAACGCTTTGTCAGCGGAGGTGGTAGAGGCGGGCACGATAGCATCATTCAAGATGCATCCAGACAGATACATGAACGGGCGGGGAACAGAGGGATGTAGATCTTTGCAAACATAGGCGACAGTTTAATAAAGGATCTGGATCGGCACAGGCTGGGAGGGCCGAAGAGCCTGTTCCTGTGCTGTAAATGTTCTTTGTTCTTTGAGCAGTATCTGCAGCAGAAGCGCAACCCACGCTAATGAACTTAAGGCACTATATGCTCGGTTCGAGCAGGAAACGATCTATCCGCTGTTGAGTAGCCCAGCAGCCCAAACAGACGCACACCCACCGTCACAGCTTCCAAAATCAGATGGGCCTTCCTCAAATTGAACACTTGGAAGGCGACGGGACCGGACGCTATACCTGGTCGTGCACCTCAGAGCCTGCGTGGACCAGCTGGGGTATGATTTCGCGGACATCTATACCCTGTCCCTACCCCGCTCCGAGGTCCCCACCTGCTTCAAGAAGGCTACCATCATACCGGTGATAAAGAAGAACCAGTCAAAGTTCCAGAAATGACTGTTGTCCAGTCTCCCTGACATCAATCGTAATGAGTCATGAAGCGCATCAAGTCCATACTCCCAGAATGCCTAGATCCACTGCAACTCGCATACCAGTCCACAGTAGACTCCATATATCTGGCTCTCCATTCATCCGTAGAGCATCTCGACAACAAGGACTCCTCTCAGTCTCCATTTATTGACTACAGATCCACCTCGAACACAATAATCACAGTCAAGATCATATAAGAGTTCCAATACCTAGGACTTGGCGCCTCATTCTGCATATGGATCCGTGACTTTCTGACCCACAGACCACACTCAGTAAGAAGAAACAACATCAGTCCCCAATAGCGGGGCCCACGAAAGGCGGTGTTCTTACCCCCTACCATACTTTCTATACACACACGACTGCGTGGCAAAATTTGGTTCCAACTCCATCTACAAGTTTGCTGACGACATGATCAAAGTCGTACTACACAGAGAAACACACTGGCAATTGGAACTGAATCAGTGAATCGTCACAGAAAAAGAGGCAGCTCCACCCTAGTGTGCAGTGGACCCACCCAGAGAAACACACTGACAATTGGAACTGAATCACTGAATGGTCACAGTTACAGAGGCAGCTACATCCCAGAGTGCAGTGGACCCACCCAGAGAAACACACTGACAATTGGAACTGGATCACACACTAACACACCGGATATTAAACCAAGGTGGTTACAGATACTATGCTTGTTTTACAGAACCCCAGAAGCTCCAGGACCGGAGAAAACAGAGAACACAAAGAAAGAAGAAGAAAGAGGACAGCGATGAGGACTTCTTTCATCGTAATCAAGATTTTTATACTGGACATTTGGTTGCGCGGGAACACAGACCCCATTACTTCAAACCACCCTGCCGTTAATGATTCACTGCCCCACAGTACCGAGAGCCCAGTCATTAGCCACGCTACATTATCCTGGTGTGCCAAGTTCATAACTTGGTACTCCCTGTCGTACGTTATTGAAGCACTATTAGCGTTGGCCATATTCTGCTGTGCAGTACAGACAATGCGCCTCTGCAAGTGGAGCAGGAGAGCGTACCGCGCTCGAACCCCGGTATATCGTATCCAATCCCCTATGTTCGGGTATGCCCAGACCCCAGACCCCGCGACCTATAGTACAAAAATAAAGAACAAGCACTTGCGTTTTCCTGTAAATAAAAAGATGTACAAAGCTTTCATGAAAAAAAAAGTATGATCCTGAGCTTGACTGCCAAGCCAGGAAAGAATATATGGAATGTTATGTTTGTTGTTGTATGTTTTAGAGAGATAGGATGATGCAATCCTTGATGAGTGTATTTAGGTAAAATTAGATGTTCCAAGTTTTTATTTTGTAGATACATGCCCCTGCATAACATAGCGCCCTCAAGCATTGTTTATGTAAATTTTTGTGCATAGCTAGGGTCAGAGTAGTGGCCATGTAGGAGGTCCCCCCCCCCCCCCCCCACCCCGGGTCAGGGAACGGAAAGGACAACATTTATGTGATCCTTCACGCTTCGCGGTAGGATCACAAGGAGGGCCTGTAGCCAACTAAAATGGCTGATTCCCTATTAATTTGGCCCTAACCCGATTTAAAAAGGCTAACCGAAAAGGCTGATGGGAAAAGCAGCCAACAGGACACAAACGGACAGCTGCAGACAGAATAGCGTATTCGGCTCTGGGGAAGTCGGCCCAGATCGATACTCAAGACTATTAGCAGCACATCAACCCAGACATCTGCAGTTTAATAGGCTATCCCCGGGAACAATTGCAGCATATTAGCAATTGAATGCCGATCCAGACCTGTCGGCGCCTGTAGTGGCCGAAACAAAGACAGGTGAACGACCACCCACCGATCGAGGAATCGCCCCGTTATTGGACATATCGAACCCAGTGATTGGGAACAAGTCTAATGCCTTGGGACTCAGGGTCAAGGGCCGCCCCGAGAACCGGGAGGCCCCTGGGCCCTATAAAGTGAGGGGCCAAGTTCAGATCTCTCTCTCTCTCTCCCTTCTTCTCCTGCTCGAGACCTTCGCAAGAACATTGACCAGAAACAGTTAGTCTGACTCCAGCGATCGCTACCTGATAAAGAATCCTAGCCATCGACCCGTATCAGCCTTTTGGAATCCCGCGGGCCAGATCCGATTTGATATGCCATTCGTTTCCCTGACCTGGTGGGCCATTCCTAAAGTTAAGTATTGGCCAGTAGTGGTAGGTTTCTATGTAGATAGTAGGATTATTGTGTAAGCATGAATTGTTGTACATAATAAATGACCGTTGATTTCAATCTTACTAAGCGGTGTGCTGACTTATTCATCATAACTCGAGCTTGAACCACGTGGCGGTATCAAAAAGATACCTGGCGACTCGTGAGCAAAGGTGACATAATCAGCGGTAATAAAACTAAGGCTAAAAAGAGCAACAGGATAGGGTGGAATTGAGAGCTTTAGTGGTTCGGTGCAAACTCGGTGGGCCGAATAGCCTCCTTCTGCATTCTATGTTCTATAATTGGGCAACACAATGTAACTACATAGACGTCGGCATCGGGTGAAGAATACAGGGATGTAGTGTTAATTAGGTCAGTCCATAAGAGGGTCATTTAGGAGTCTGGTGACAGTGGGGAAGAAGCTGTTTATGAGTCTGTTCGTGCGTGTTCTCAACTTTTGTATCTCCTGCCCGATGGAAGAAGTTGGAATAGTCAGTAAGCCAGGTGGGAGGGGTCTTTGATTATGCTTCCCGCTTTCCCCAGCCAGCGGGAGGTGTAGGTAGGGTCAGTGGATGGGAGGCAGGTTTGTATGATGGACTGGGCGGTGTTCACGACTCTCTTCAGTTTCTTGCGATCTTGGACCGAGCCGTTGCCATACCAGGCTGTGGTGCAGCCAGGTGGGATGCTTTCTATGGTGCATCTGTAAACGTTAATGTCGACATGCCGAATTTCCTTCGTTTCCTTTTGGAAGTATAGGCGCTGTTGTGCTTTCTTGGTGGTAGCGTCGACGTGGGTGGACCAGGATGGATGTTTGGAGTAGTATAGCCCTCGGCATTTGAAACTAGGAATAGAATGCAAGAGCAAATAGGTTAGGTAGAACTTTTAAAAAGTTTCTGCTGGAATATTGTGTCCAGTTGTCGGCGCCGCAGTTCAGGAAGGAATTGAAGGTATTGCACAGAGAAATGAATGGATTCACCAGAATATTCACCAGAATATTCCCAGTGCTGTGAATCTGCAGTTACTTTTAAAGATTGGAGACATTAGGTGGATAAGGGAGGAAATTTGATGGAGATGTCCAGAAACATGAATGGTCTGGCGCAAATGAGGAGAATGGGTTTCGCTTTGTGAAATTATTGATAATGAGCGACTCTGGATTAAATGAATGAGTAAATGATGCAATGATGGTAAAAAACGAAGACATTTTCACACAGCGAGTGGTGAGGATGGCGTGTCCACTGTCTGAGTGTGTGGTGAAGACCGGTTCAATTGGATAATTCAAACGGCAATTACACTGTGATCTGAAGGGGAATCCAGTGCTGGATTATGTCCAGACTTTAGGGAATCTCTGTCATTCTCATCAGCTGTGGCTTCAACCTCCAACACATGATTGGACCACAATTCTCGCTGGTGGGCGGGCATTTGCTGAGCATGGCTGATTGGCTGAGGCACCAGGCGTAGCTCGATGATTGGCTCATGAGACTGGAGTGATCGGGTTCAGGCTACCTGATAGTTTGAGCTGGATCGCCTTCACAGATGGAGCTACCTGATTGGTTGAGCCTTCTGGGGTTGAGTCTCACGGGTTAAAGGTTTGTGAATGGATGGAAAAGATGTCAATCATCGGTGGATTCTCTCATTGGCTACGGTGGCTGTTAGTCAGTGTTGCCAGCTCCCTGATAGGTTGATGCAGCTGTCAATCTCAAAGCAGAGTGCCTGATTGGCTGCGACAGCTGTCGTTCTGAAAGCGGTATCTCTGGATGGCTGGATAAGCTGTCAGTCTGAAAGATGAGTCTCTGATTCGCTGTGGTAGCCGGCGGTCTTCAGGCAGAGTCTCTGATTTGTTGACGGGACGTCGATTGGCACCTGGACTCTTTGATTGGCTGCATCAGCTGTCAGTCTGAAAGCCGATATTCTGATTGATAAAACCCTCTGTCAGTCAATATTCCTTGTTCTATGGTTGGCTTAGTGGCCTGAAGTTCAGAGCTTCGTGCTTCTGATTTGCTTCCCGGTGCTGTCAGGCAGTACAAGCGACCTGTGTTTGGCTGAGGTGACTTTTAGCCTTCTGATGGATGTCCTGATTGATTGAGCGGCTGTCAATCAGCGACTGCAGCTCCGGATTGGCCGAGGGGCTGTAAATGATCGGCTGGAACTCCTGATTGGATGAGGGGCTGGCAGTTAACTGTTGGACCTCCAATTGTCTAACGGGCTGTCAGTCAGATTTATTTACTCATTAATTTAATAATTGATGTAACGGGATATGTCACCGCGATCTTGATCTGCTCCCTGAACCTGGACTGAGTCACTACATAAATAAATGTGTTTGTGCAGCAACATAAATCCAACAGCATAGATCCTACTTTTTGTAAATTATACTGAGGATCGCTGAGGTCAATTATTCCTCCCTAATCAACATAGAAAACTTTAATAACAAATACCGTCGGACAATGAACGTTCCGGAGATGCTGAAGAGTATAATCATTGACTTCCTTCTGCTCCCCATCTCTGGGTCTCTGCGATTATATCCCTGACTCTGAGCCTTCAGTGTCTTCCGGACTCGACTGGTGATTATAATGTGTGGGACTGTCAGAGCGTTGGTCAACAGGATCAAACGGAATGGGATCAATGGCAGTGAAACCTGAGAAAACGTGATAAATAAAACCCACATGGGATCAGTGAAAAAGCTGGTCTTTGGCCGACAACCCCACTGGATACCAGGGGATGTTTTTTACACAGAGCAGGAGGCCGGCTGTTGACCGAGCCACAGCTGCAATATTTAGTTTTCAGTTTCTGTCAGCCAATGCCCACAAATCGATCAAAGGAGAAAGTGAGGGTGAACCATACAGAACAGTCCGCGGCTGCAGACACCAGGACATCTTTGGCACAACACACAGGTGTAAATTTCAGGAAATTGCGGGGGAAATAATAATAATTGATTTTGGTCAGTATGGGGCGTGTAATAATAAACAGCAGATCCGCCACCGCCATGGCCACGAGGTAGCGAGTGGTGCTGGTAGAGAGGCCACACCTCCCTCGACACAAAATCGCATTTCCCAGTAAATTAACTGTAAGAGAGAAGGGAGAAGAGCCTGAAAATGACTGATTTAACATTTTCCGGTGTCTGAACCGGTACAGGATTTCAGCATCAATAAAACGGGCAGTGGGTGGGTGGGAGTGTCGCGGGAAGAGTGGGCACAGAGATTAGCACTGCAGAGAAAGAAAAAAGCAAATATAACATATGTGTTTAAGACGTGGGAAAGGGAAAAGTTTGAATTGTAGCTCTGTCAGTTTGATGGCAGTGGGAGGAAAATGTTTATCATTCAAATATCTTTGCGAGCTGCTGCATTTCTCATTTAGTCTGATTTACAGGATTAGCTCAGCCAGGACAGATTTCCCAAACCGCTTACAAACATACCAGAGATTGTCAGCCCTCCTCACTCCCAATTATTGGACCACACCCCGGATTGGACTATTTCCTTGAGTGGATTCCTGATGGAGTTCGACGCCACGCCTGTATTATTTGATCAATGGAACAAATAGAAGGAGCGCAGTACCTCCCAAGTTCATTATTATGAGACGGATAGAGTCTGCCCACTCTCCAGAACTTTCCCATGCCACACCCTTCCCTGGATTAGTCATTCAGAAGGCGACCTCTCTCAGGAATACTTCAACGTCATGTTTTGGAATCCCCACATCACACTATTCCCAGGAATATATCCTCCGGCGGAAACAATTCCTGACAAGGTTTTCTCAGGAATATTCCCTCTCCCTCATTGGTCATTGAAGGGTTCACTTGCCTGGAACAGATTCTCTCCAAATTCCGACCTATTGCATTCGAGTAAAAAATATGGGATATTCTAAAAGATAAGGGCGTTAAGATGGAGGGGAAAGTTCCCAGTCGACAGTTGTTAATGTTTAGTACTGAGCGCTGTAATGTGCTTCATTGGAAGATGAGATGCTGCTCGTCTAGTTTGCGATGGACTTCACTGGATCCTTGCAGGAGGCCAAGGACAGAAATGTGGGCATGAAAGCAAGTTGCCGAGTTAAAATGGCTGTAACAGGAAGACTGGAGTCATGCTTGTGGGCTGTGACGACTTTTATGCAAAGCCGTCAACCAGTCTGCGTTTAATTTCCCAATGTAGGCGAGACGGTATTGGCAGCAGCGAATACAGTAGAGCAAATTGAACGAAGTACAAGTGAAACGCTGCTTCAGCAGAAAGTAGAGATTGCTGCCGAGAATGATGAAACGGGAGGGGGGAAAGGGACAGTTGTGGCACCGTCTGTTATTGCAAGGAATGTGTTGTGGGTATTGGAAGTGGTGTTGGGTGTGATGGAGATGGGGACACGGCAATCAAGGAGAGAGCAGTAAATGTGGGGGTGGTTGAAGGGAGGTGAATATGTGTTGCGTGGTGACATCATGCTGGAGTTGGTAGATATGGTGGTGGATGATACTTTGAAAGTGAAAGCCGGTGGTGTGGAAATTGAGGACAAGGGGGCACTATTTAGTTTCGGGAGGGAGGGGAGTATGAGCTGGGACAGGTGTGGGAAATGAGTTGAAAAGATTTGAGAGCCCTGTCTACCATAGGGAGACGGTGGGGTCAACCCCGGATAAGGAAAAGACAGACACGCCAGAATGGGCCATTTTCCAAGGTGCAGCATCAGACCATTGGCGATGGTGGTGGAGACACTGGGAGATTGGGATTCAGTCCTTATAGGAAGCAGGATGGAAGGATCTGTACGCGACGTAGCTGTGGATTCGTTTGGATCGTTAAGAATATGTGGTCAGTCTATCGCTGGAAATGGAGAGCGACAGGTTAAGGAAGGGACGAGAAATGTCGGAGACGGACCCTGTAAAGGTGCGAGACTGGTGGAAATTGGAAGCAAAATCGTTCCATGTTTCCAGGTCGAGGCAGAAAAATGAAATGTCAACAATACATTAATCATTGTAACAAAAGATGAACTGCGAGAGTGGACCTGAGTTCAACAAGAACAAGGCAAGTGCACAAAAACACACAAAATGATAGACAGAGCGGGGCCCAAGACCGTACCCATGGCCACAATTTTTATTTGAAAGAAGTGAGACAAGTTGAAGGAGAAATTGCTGAGTGTCAGAACAAGGTCAGAAAGGTGGAGGTGGTCGGCGTGTGTTCCCGGA
Source organism: Scyliorhinus torazame (assembly GCF_047496885.1). Lineage (NCBI taxonomy): Eukaryota > Metazoa > Chordata > Chondrichthyes > Carcharhiniformes > Scyliorhinidae > Scyliorhinus > Scyliorhinus torazame. Next base: position 124,991,320 of record NC_092726.1, on the reverse strand, counting down.
TGGTCCGGGCTTCGGATTAAGGAAGAAGCTGAGAGCACTCAGGCCTTCCATTTGGGGGTTTAGGCGTTGAGCTTTTGAACATCCATACTAAAGATTAAGCGGTTACGGCCAGGGAAAAGGTCATTGTCTGTATGACATATGGCATCAGGGGAATCAGGAATGACGGTGGGAAGGGGCAGCACAAGAGGATTGAGGAAGGCATCAAGAGAGGAAATATGATTTGGTGGGGCTGGGACAGGCTGAAATAATGGGTCTACTGGGACAGTCCTGATTGTGGATTTTGAAAAGGAGGTATAAGCAGTATGGGTGGGGATGGAATAGCGTCAGGGTCGATGAGGTCAGCGAAAGTCCTGGCAAAAATGTCATGATGTTTGGTGATGGGGTGATGGCCCGGGGGGGGGGGGGGGGTAGCAGAATGTGCCTGAGAGTTGACGCTCCGCCTCCGTGTGGATTAGGTCAATAGCCAGGCAACAATGGCACCGCGCTTGTGAGCAGCGTAGATCAACAGGTCAGGGTTGGATATTAGAGAGAGGATTGGAGAAGGAACAGAGGGAGACGGAAGAGAGTGGGTGAGCAGGGCAGAGAAATTGGGATGGCCGACTTCACACTGACAGATCTCAATGAAAAGATCGAGAGCAGATAGAAGGCCAAAGGGTGGGGTCCAGGTAGAGGGACATTACTGGAGGCGGATCGATTTGAACCACAAATATTCATACAATTAACAATTAGAAACAGCAGAGACTCTATTATCGATTCACTGATCATCACCAGAATATTAACGAAGAATTGAAAAGAAACAGTTGGTTGCAGTTGTTCTTAAATTTAAAACAGAAATTGAAACAATTCCAGAAACCTATCTCCCAAACAGAATGTCAATAGTAAGAAAAAAGGAAAGACATTTCTAAGGTAAAACAAAACCCAATAGCACAGAGTATAATGTGCAGGTCCAGTCGGCAATTGGAAAGGCAAATGCAATGTTAGAATTCATGTCAAGCGGGCTGGAATACAAGACTAGGGATTTAGTTCAGAGACTATGGAAGCCTCTGGTCCGACTCCATTTGGAGTATTGTGAGCAGTGTTGGGCCCCGTGCCTGAGGAAAGATGCGCTGACTTTAGAAAGGGTCCAGAAGTGGTTTCCAAGAATGATCCCTGTAATAAATAGCTTGTCGTGTGAGGAACGATTAAGGACTCTGGGTCTGTACTCGTTGGAGATTAGAAGGGAGAGGAGGAGGGAGAGAGGATTTAAACTTACAGGACACTGCGAGGCCTGGATAGAATGGACGTGGAGGGGATGTTTCCACTGGTAGGAAACATTAGAACCAGAGGACACCATCTCAGACTAAAGGGACGATATCTTAAAACAGAGAGGAGGAGGAATTTCTTCAGCCAGAGGGTGGTGAATCTGCGGAAGACTTTGCCCCAGAAGGCTGTGGAGGCCAAATTGCTGAGTTTCTTTATGACATAGATAGATCGATTCTTGATTTATAAAGGGATCAGAGGAGATGGGGAGAAGGCAGGTGAATGGGGATGAGAAAAATATTAACCGTGATTGAATGACGGAGCAGACTCGATGGTCCGAGTGACATAATTCTGCTTCTATGTCTTATGGCCTTACGGTCTTAGAATAAATAGTCAGCACATATTCCCCAAAAAAAATTCATGACAGAGTTGATTGAATTATTTCAATAACTATCGGAAATAAAATATTTACCTCGTATGACAGATGTAAAACAATTCGATTTTCTGAATGCCGTCAGTCATATCTGACATAATTCTGACATTCGGGGACACAGCATCATATATCAGAGATTTACAGCGTCGAAAGATGCAGTTTGGTCCATCGAATTTTCACCAGCCCATGGAAAGGGCACCCAACTTAACTCACACATTCACCCTACACGTGTAACCTCACTGAACCTTTTGGAAACCAAGGAGCAATTTAGCAGGGTCCATCCGCTGAACCTGCACATCTTTGGACAAAATGGTCAGCAAGTTGGAAACACACAGAGAAAACAGCGATCGGAGTAAAATGGATTTAATCTGATTGTTGGAAGGTGGGGAGTGGTGTTCCACAAGGATCAGCACTCGGATCACTCTCCATCGCCACTTCCATCAACACTTTTGCCCTGAGTGCTAAATTTGGTGCATTCGAGTGCTATGGTGAGAGTTTGGTGACTGAAGGAGTAGAAGGGTTCATTTTTATCTAAAGTATAGTCTTTCTTTTATTTAGTTAATTAACTTAAGATTTGCTGTTTGGTTTAGAAGAAGGTGAATTTTCAATCAGCTTTAAACAAAGCTTCTACTTGTAAGCACTTGCAGCTGGAGCTTGTTAATTAGTTAATTGGATTAGGCCAGTTTTCAGAGGCTAGATTCACAGTATAAAAGTGATCCCCAACAGTGCAGACTTTGTTTGCACTGTTGGGGATCACTTTTATACTGTGACTCTAGCCTCTGAAAACTGGCCTAATTTGGTGCATTTGAGTGCTACAGTGAGAGTTTGCTAACTGAGGGAGTTCGGTGAGGAGGGAGTAAGGTGCTCCTTTCATTTCGTTTCCTACATATCCGCAAAGACCGGGAAGGGAGCCAGGAGTTTACAGAGAGTGCAGCTGACTGGGAGCAGAGTCGGAGGGCGGAGTTCCAATTGGTCCACAGGGAAGGTATCTTCTGTACGGTAAGAGGGGACAGAACATAGAACATAGAACATGACAGCACAGTACAAATGTGAGGTAAAGCATTTTGGAAGATCTAATGCAGGTAGGGAATATACAGTGAATGCTAGAACCCTCAAGAGTATTGAAAGTCAGAGAGATCTAGGAGTACAGGTCCACAGGTCATTGAAAGGGGCAACACAGGTGGTGAAGGTAGTCAAGAAGGCATACGGCATGCTTGCCTTAATTGGCCGGGGCATTGAGTATAAGAATTGGCAAGTCATGTTGCAGCTGTATAGAACCTTAGTTAGGCCACACTTGGCGTATAGTGTTCAATTCTGGTCACCACACTACCAGAAGGATGTGGAGGCTTTAGAGAGGGTGCAGAAGAGATTTACCAGAATGTTGCCTGGTATGGAGGGCATTAGCGATGAGGAGCGGTTGAATACACTCGGTTTGTTCTCACTGGAACGAAGGAGGTTGAAGGGCGACCTGATAGTGGTCTACAAAATTATGAGGGGCATAGACAGAATGGATAGTCAGAGGCTTTTCCCCGGGGTAGAGGGGTCAATTACTAGGGGGCATAGGTTTAAGGTGAGAGGGGCAAAGTTGAGAGTAGATGTACGAGGCAGGTTTTTTACGCAGAGAGCAGTGGGTGCCTGGAACTCGCTACCGGAGGAGGTGGTGGAAGCAGGGACGATAGTGACATTTAAGGGAATCTTGACAATTACATGAATAGGATGGGAATAGAGGGATACGGATCCAGGAAGTGTAGAAGATTGTAGTTTAGACGGGCAGCATGGTCGGCACGGGTTTGGAGGGCAGAAGGGTCTGTGCCTGTGCTGTATATTTCTTTGTTCTTTGTTCTTTGTTTGTTGTTCTTTGTACAGGCCCTTCGGCCCTCGAAGTTCCGCCGACCTGTGAAACCACTCTAAAGCCCACCTACACTGAATTTCGGCGGGAGCAGAATTCAGGGGCCTGTCGGGAGGTGAGTTTTTGATTGAAAAACACTTACCTGGTCCCGATTCTGTTCTTCTTTTCTGTTTTTTTTAAATATAAGGCGGGAACCGGAAGTTCGACCCGCGAACCTCTGGGAAGGTCCCCCCGTACCCCCCCCCCCCCCCCCCCCCCCCCAAAAAAAAAAAACCCCAATAAATTCTGGTGGAGAGGAAACCCGAGACACTACACGTGTAGTGTCTCCCACCCACCCTCCTCCTCTAACCTAATAATAAGACCCATTGGTGTGAGGTAAGTGCCATATTATATTATTATTTTAAAAATGTATTTATTAAGCAGAACTTGGTTGGAAGTTAGAGGGATGGCAGGGAAGGTAGTGCAATGTTCCTCCTGCAGGATGGTTGAGGTGAGGGATGCCGTTAGTGTCCCTGTTGATTTTACCTGCAGGAAGTGCAGCCATCTCCAGCTCCTCCAAGACCGAGTTAGGGAACTGGAGCTGGAGTTGGATGAACTTCGGATCATTCGGGAGGCATTGGGGGGGGGGGGGGGGGCGGGGGAGGGGGCGGCGCGGAGGGGGGGGGGGGGGTCATAGAAAGCAGCTTCATGGAATTAGTTACACCAAAGATTGGAGATAGATGGGTAACTGTAAGAGGGACTGGGAAGAAGCAGTCAGTGCAGGGATCCCCTGCGGTCGTTCCCCTGAGTAACAAGTATGCCGGTTTGGATACTTGTGAGGGGGGGGGGGACTTACCAGGGGTAAGCCATGGGGTACGGGCCTCTGGCACGGAGTCTGTCCCTGTTGCTCAGAAGGGAAGGGGGAGAGGAGAAGAGCATTCGTAATTGGGGACTCGATAGTCAAGTGCACAGATAGGAGATTTTGTGGGAGCGAGAGAGACTCACGTTTGGTATGTTGCCTCCCAGATGCAAGGACACGTGATGTCTCGGATCGTCTTTTCCGGGTCCTTAAGGGGGAGGGGGAGCAGCCCCAAGCCGTGGTCCACATTAGCACGACCGACATAGGTAGAAAAGGGGACAAGGATGTCAGGCAGGCTTTCAGGGAGCGAGGATGGAAGCTCAGAACGAGAACAAACAGAGGGGCACAAATATCCTGGGGGGGGGGGGAGATTTGTTAGTGCCCTATGGGGGGGGGGGAGGAGGTTAAAATAATGCAGCAGGGGCATGGGAAACTGTATTGTAGTTTTAGGGTACGGGAGCATGAGAGTATAGAGGTCAGGAGCACAGATTTGACTTCGCAGTAGGGGGCCAGTGCTGAGGTAGGTGGTTTGAAGTGTGTCTACTTCAATGCCAGGAGTATACGAAATAAGGTAGGGGAACTGTCAGCATGTGTTGGTACCTGGGACTTCGATGTTGTGGCGATTTCGAGACACGGATAGAGCAGGGACAGGAATGGTTGTTGCAGGTTCCGGGGTTTAGGTGTTTTAGTAAGCTCAGAGAAAGAGGCAAAAGAGGGGGAGGTGTGACGCTTCTAGTCAAGAACAGTATTACGGTGGCGGAGAGGATGCCAGATGGGGTCTCTTCTTCCGAGGTAGTATGGGCTGAGGTTAGAAACAGGAAAGGCGAGGTCACCCTGTTGGGAGTTTTCTATAGGCCTCCTAATAGTTCCAGGGATGTAGAGGAAAGGATGGCGAAGATGATTCTGGAGAAGAGCGAAAGTAACAGGGTAGTTATTATGGGAGACTTTAACTTTCCAAATATTGACTGGAAAAGATATAGTTCGAGTACATTAGATGGGTCGTTTTTTGTACAATGTGTGCAGGAGGGTTTCCTGACAAAATATGTTGATAGGCCAACAAGAGGCGAGGCCACATTGGATTTGGTTTTGGGTAATTAACCAGGCCAGGTGTTAGATTTGGAGGTAGGTGAGCACTTTGGGGACAGTGACCACAATTCGGTGACGTTTACGTTAGTGATGGAAAGGGACAAGTATACCCCGCAGGGCAAGAGTTATAGCTGGGGGAAGGGCAATTTAGATGCCATTAGACATGACTTGGCGGGGTAGGTTGGAGAAGTAGGCTGCAAGTGTTGGGCACACTGGATATGTGGAGCTTGTTCAAGGAACAGCTACTGCGTGTTCTTGATAATTACGTACCGGTCAGGCAGAGAGGAAGGATCTAAAGAGAGAGCTAAGACGGACAAGGAGGGGACATGATAAGTGTTTGGCAGGTAGGATCAAAGAAAACCCAAAAGCTTTCTATCGGTATGTCAGGAATAAAAGAATGACTAGGGTAAGAGTAGGGCCAGTCAAGGACAGGGGTGGGAAGTTGTGTGTGGAGTCTGAAGAGATAGGCGAGATAGTGAATGAATATTTTTCGTCAGTATTCACTCAGGAAAAATACAATGTTGTGGCGGAGAATGCTGAGACCCAGGCTATTAGTATAGATGGCATTGAGGTACGTAGGGAATAGGTGTTGGAAATTCTGGACAGGCTGAAAATAGATAAGTCCCCGGGGCCTGATGGGATTTATCCTAGGATTCTCTGGGAAGCCAGGTCAGAGATTGCTGAGCCTTTGGCTTTGATTTTTATGTCATCATTGGCTACAGGAATAGTGCCAGAGGACTGGCGGATAGCAAATGTGGTCCCTTTGTTCAAGAAGGGGAGTAGAGACAACCCCGGCAACTATAGACCGGGGAGCCTCACGTCTGTTGTGGGTAAAGTCTTGGAGGGGATTGTAAGAGACAAGGATTCTCATCATCTAGATAGGAATAATATGATTAGGGATAGTCAGCATGGCTTTGTGAAGGGTAGGTCATGCCTCACAAACCTTATCGAGTTCTTTGAGAAGGTGCCTGAACAGGTAGACGAGGGTAGAGTAGTTGATGTCATGTATATGGATTTCAGTAAAGCGTTTGATAAGGCTCCCCACGGTAGGCTATTGCAGAAAATACGGAGGCTGGTGATTGAGGGTGATTTAGAGCTGTGGATCAGAAATTGGCTAGCTGAAAGAAGACGGAGGGTGGTGGTTGATGGGAAATGTTCAGAATGGAGTTCAGTTACAAGTGGCGTACCACAAGGATCTGTTCTGGGGCCGTTGCTGTTTGTCATTTTTATAAATGACCTAGAGGAGGGCGCACAAGGGTGGGTGAGTAAATTTTCAGACGACACTAAAGTCGGTGGTGTTGTCAACAGTGCTAAAGGATGTTGCAGGTTACAGAGGGACAAAGTTAAGCCGCAGAGCTGGGCTGAGAGATGGCAAATGGAGTTTAATGTAGAGAAGTGTGAGGTGATTCACTTTGGAAGGAATAACAGGAATGCAGAATATTTGGCTGATGGTAAAATTCTTGGAAGTGTGGATGAGCAAAGGGATCTCGGTGTCCATATACATAGATCCCTGAAAGTTGCCACCCAGGTTGATAGGGTTATAAAGAAGGCCTATGGTGCGTTGGCCTTTATTGGTAGAGAGATTGAGTTCCGGAGTCATGAGGTCATGTTGCAGCTGTACAAAACTCTGGTACGGCCGCATTTGGAGTATTCCGTACAGTTCTGTCACCTCATTATAGGAAGGACGTGGAAGCTTTGGAACGGGTGCAGAGGAGATTTGCCAGAATGTTGCCTGGTATGGAGGGAAAATCTTATGAGGAAAGGCTGATGGACTTGAGGTTGTTTTCGTTAGAGAGAAGGTTAAGAGGAAACTTAATAGAGGCATACAAAATGATCAGAGGGTTAGATAGGGTGGACAGTGAGAGCCTTCTCCCGCGGATGGAAATGGCTAGCACGAGGGGACATAGCTTTAAACTGAGAGGCAATAGATATGGGACAGAGGTCAGAGGTAGGTTCTTTGCGCAAGATTGGTGAGGCCGTGGAATGCCCTACCTGCAACAGTAGTGAACTCGCCAACATTGAGGGCATTTAAAAGTTTATTGGATAAGCATTTGGATGATAATGGCATCGTGTAGGTTAGATGGCTTTTGTTTTTTGACTTCCCATGTCGGTGCAACATCATGGGCCGAAGGGCCTGTACTGCGCTGTATCATTCTATGTTCTATGTTCTATGTTAATGCAGTTGCAAGAACCGACTCTTATCCTATCCCACGTTTGGAGGATTGCATTGAGAAAGTGGGACAATCAGCTTTTATTTCCAAACTTGGATTACATAAAGGTTACTGGCAGGTGCTTTATCCGAAAGGGCGAAGGAGATTTCAGCTTTTGTGTCTCCAGATGGTGTATACCAATTAAACGTTAAGCCATTTGGCAAGAAAAACGCCCCAGCCACATTCAAACGGTTAACTAACAAAGTTGTTTCAGGGTTACCCAATTGTGCTGTATCCATCAACGATCTGATAATTTTCAGCCAGACATGAAAAGAATATTTAAAACATCTGATGGAGTTATCCGATCGACTTCAGGAGGAGGGTTTGGTGGTATACCTAGCCAATGGGAATTTGGGAAAGCCCAACTCACATTCCTTGGCCATACACTCGGACAGGGTCGAATGGTCACACGCGATGAAAAACCAACAGTTATTGGGGAGTTTGCGATACCCTCGACACGACCGGAAATAATGAGATTTCATGGTAGGAGTGGATTTTACCGGAAATTTGCATCGAATATTTGAAGCGTTGTTGCTCCACTGATAGACTTGCTGAACAAACGTCGACAATTTCAGTGGACAGCGGACTTTCAACAGGCATTTGACAGCCGGAAACTGTGATAAACAATGCTCCTGTGTTGGAGAATAGCAGGGAACTCTGTGATCAGATTGAACTAATATATCTGACTTTAAAGAGAAATGCAGCGGCGTAGAGAAATGGATGGATCGTGCAAGGACCTACTTGTTCAAAGTGACTGTCAATCGAGAAGGATTTCAGTTGGAGAAGAAGAAACAAAATGGAATATATTGTTCTACCTGTTTGCCTGTGTTGGTTTTTTGAAGCGAAAAGGTATATTTACTGTGTGCATTTCTTCAAGGATAGTGAAAAGGTGAAAAATGAAACCATCTTGAAGTTGATGGGGTTTTTTTTCTTGGGCGGGGAGTGGGGGAGATGTCACGTGAGAGTAGCTTTAAGAAATGGGTGTTTAAGAATTGCACATTGAAGAAATGGGTGTTTATAAGTGATGTCAGAGTGTGGGTGGAGCTGGGCTGTCCGTCAGCTTTTTACTTACATTTTAGTCTGTTTGCTGCAAGGTGTGTTTTAGTTTCGTTTTCAGAGCTGGATAGCTGCAGTCACAGCAGGAGTGGTATTCGTCTCTCTATCTGTAATCTAAAGACTGTAAGTCGATTCTTTGATGATTTTAAACTAATAACTGCTCTCAGTCGTGACTTTAAACTGATGTGCTTCTGTTTAAAGTTTTTTTCAAGACTTAGAACATAGAACATAGAACATTACAGCGCAGTCCAGGCCCTTCGGTCATCGATGTTGCGCCGACCTATGAAACCACTCTAAAGCCCATCTACACTATTCCCTTATCGTCCATATGTCTATCCAATGACCATTTGAACGCCCTTTATGTTGACGAGTCAACAACTGTTGCAGGCAGGGCATTCCACGCCCTTACTACTCTCTGAGTAAAGAACCTACCTCTGACATCTGTCTTATATCTATCTCCCCTCAATTTAAAGCAATGTCCCCTCGTGCTAGACATCACCATGCGAGGAAAAAGGCTCTCCCTGTCCACCCGATTTAATCCTCAGAACATCATGCATGCCTCAATTAAGTCACCTCTTAACCTTCTTCTCTCTAGGGAAAACAGCCTCAAGTCCCTCAGCCTTCCCACATAAGATCTACCCTCCAGACCAGGCAACATTATGGTAAATCTCCTCAGCACCCTTTCCAATGCCTCCACATCCTTCCTATAATGCGGCGACCAGAATTGCACGCAATACTCAAAATGCGGCCGCACCAGAGTTTTGTACTGCTGCAACATGACCTCATGGCTCCGAAACTCAATCCCTCTACCAATAAAAGCTAACACACCGTACGCCTTCTGAACATCCCTCTCAACCTGGGTGGCAACTTTCACGGATCTATGTATATGGACACCGAGATCTCTCTGTTCATCCACATTACCAAGAATCTTACCATTAGCCCAGTAATCTGTCTTCCTGTTATTCCTTCCAAAACGAATCACGGCACACATTTCTGCATTAAACTCCACTTGCCACCACTCAGCCTAGCTCTGCAGCTTATCTATGTCCCTCTGTAACTTGTAACCTCCTTCCGCACTGTCCGCAACTGCACCGACTTTAGTGTCATCTGCAAATTTACTCACCCATCCTAGTAACTGGACTCCAGTCTGAACATTTCCCATCAACCACCACCCTTTGCCTTCTTCCAGCTAGCCAATTTCTGATCCAAACTGCTAAATCACCCTGAATCCCATGCCTCCGTATTTTCTGCAATAGCCTACCGTGGGGAACGTTATCAAACGCTTTACTGAAATCCATAGACACCACATCAACGGCTTTACCTTCATCCACCTGTTTGGTCACCTTCTCAAATAACTCAATAAGGTTTGTGAGGCATGGCCTACCCTTCACAAAACCGTATTGACTATCTCGAATCAAGTTATTCCTTTCGAGATGATTATACATCCTATCTCTTATAAACCTTTCCAAGACCTTGCGCACAACAGAAGTACGGCTCACTGGTCTATAGTTACCGGGTTGTCTCTACTCCCCTTCTTGAACAAGGGGAGAACATTTGCTATCTTCCAGTCTTCTGGCACTATTCCTGTAGACAAAGATGACTTAAAGATCAAAGCCAAAGGCTCAGCAATCTCCTCCCTAGCTTCCCAGAGAATCCGAGGATAAATCCCATCCGGCCCAGGGGGCTTATCTATTTTCACACCTTCCAGAATTGCTAACACCTCCTCCTTTTGAAACTCAAGCCGTTCTAGGCTAGTAGCCTGTACCTATGTATTCTCTTCGACAACAATGTCCTTTTCCTGTGTGAATACTGACGAAACATATCCATTTAGCACCTCTCCTATCTCCTCGGACTCGACGCACAACTCCCCACTACTGTCGTTGACTGGCCTTACTCTTACCCTAGTCATTCTTTTATTCCTGACATATCTATAGCTAGCTTTAGGGTTATCCTTGGTCCTACCTGTTAAAGACATCTCGTCCCCTCCTGGCTCTTCTTAGCTCTCTCTTTAGGTCCTTCCTAGCTAACTTGTAACTCTCGAGCGCCCCAACTTAACCTTCATGGCTCATCTTTACATAAGCCTCCTTCTTCCTCTTGACAAGTGTTTCAACTGATTTAGTAAACCACGGTTCCCTCGCTCAACCACTTCCTCCCTGTTTGACAGGTACATACTTATCAAGGGCACGCAGTAGCTGTTCCTTGAAAAAGCTCCATATTTCCATTGTGCCCATCCCCTGCAGTATGCCTCTCCATCCAATGCATCCTAAGTATTGCCTCGTCGCATCGTAATTGCCTTTCACCCAGATATAACTCTTGCCCTGAGGCATATACCTATCCTTTTCCATCACTAAAGTAAACTTAATGGAATTGTGGTCACTATCGCTAAAGTGCTCACCTACCTCCAAATCTAACATCTGTCCTGGTTCATTACCCAGTACCAAATCCAAGATGGCCTCGCCTCTCGTTGGCCTATCTACATACTGCGTCAGGAAACCCTCCTGCACACATTGGACAACATCGCACACATCTAAAGTACTCGAACTGTAGCGTTTCCAGTCAATGCTTGGAAGGCTAAAGTCCCCCATAACAACTACCCTGTTGCTTTCGCTCCTACCCAGAATCATCTTTGCAATCCTTTCCTCTACATCTCTGGAACTTTTTGGAGGCCTATAGAAAACGCCTAACATGGTGACCTCACCTTTCCTGTTTCTAACTTCAGCCCATACTACCTCAGGAGACGAGTCCTCATCAAACGTTATTTCTGCCACCGAAATCCTGTCCTTTACTAACAATGCCACCCCTCCCCCTCTTTTACCACCTTCCCTGAGCTTACTGAAATATCTAAACCCCGGCACCTGCAGCAACCATTCCTGTCCCTGTTCTATCCATGTCACCGAGATGGCCTCAACATCGATGTCCTAGCAACCAACCAATGCCGCAAGTTCACCCACCTTATTCCGGATGCTCCTGGCATTGAAGTAGACACACTTTAAACCACCTTCCTGCCTGCCGGTACACTCCTGCAACTTATGGATGTTAAAAGGAAAACTTAAGGATTACTTAGTGTTGTATTCCTTGGTGGTTGTATTTGAATTGATGGTTGCTAAGATGTTAATTGAATGTTTGAAAAAGGTTAACTTGAGTTCATAGAATAAACATTTTTTTGCTTTAAAAATACTTTTCCATTTCTGCTGTTCCACACCTGTAGAGTGGGCCGTGTGCTCCCCACACCACAATCTATTAAAAGTTGTGGATCAGGTGAATTCCATGATAGACTTTGGGGTTCTCTAAACTCTGGCCCATAACAAGTCGAGCAAGGCTAAATATGTACGTCTTTGACGCGGAACGTGGTTAAATTTATCTGTCTTCGAGGCTGAGCATGGCTCAACTTTAAACGTCTGCGGCAGAGCATGGTTAAGTTTTAAACATCTTCGAGACAGACCATGGCGAAATTTTAAACAAAGTAGAGGCGGAGCATGGCTAAATTATAAACATCTGCGAGGCAGAGTATGTCGAAATATTAAACATCTAAGATGCCGAGCACGGCTAAAGTTTCGACATATTCCTGGCCGAACATGGCTAGATTTGCAACATCTTCGAGGCCGAACATGTGTACATATTAAACATCTTCAAGGCAGAGGCTGGCTAAATTTTAAACATCTTTGAGGCCAAGCATGGCTCAGTTTCAAACGTCTTAGAGGCCAAACATAGCTAAAATTTAAACGTCTTGGACGCCGAGCATGGCTAAATTTTAAATTTCTTAGAGGCCAAACATGGCTAAATTTTAAACGGCTTGGACGCCGAGCTTGGTTAAATATTAAACGTCTTCTCGGCCAAGCACAGCTAAATTTTAAACATCTTCGAGGCCGAGCATGGCTCAATTTTAAACGCCTCAGAGGCAGAGCATGGTTAAATTTTAAACATCTTCCAGGCCGAGTATGTAGAAATATTCAACATCTAAAAGGCCGAGCATGGCTAAATTGTAGTCATATTTGAGGCCTAGTGTGGGGAAATTTGAAACATCTTCCAGGCCGAAGGTGGCAAAATGTGAAACATTTTTCAGGCCGAGCATGGCCAAATTTTAAACACCGTAGAGGCCGAGCAGTCTAAATTTTAAGCGTCTATGATGGCGAGCGTGTCTAAATGTTAAACATCGGAGAGGCCGAGTATGTGTAAATATTGAACATCTTCGAGGCCGAGCACGGATAAATTTTAAACATCGTAGAGGCCGAGTATGGCTGAACATTAAACGTCTTAGAAGTTGAGTAAGGCTAAATTCATACTTCTTAGAGGACGAGCATGGTTACATTTATAAGTCTTTGCGGCGGAGGATGGCAAAATGCTAACCATCTTTGAGGCCGAGAAAAGCTAAATTTTAAACATCTTAGGGGCCAAACATGGCTAAAGTTTAAGAGTCTTGCTGCCGAGTCTGTGTAATCATTGAACATTTTCGAGGCCGAGCATGGCTAAATTTTAAACGTCTTCGAGGCCGAGATTGGCAACATTTTGTACACATTCCAGGCTGAGCATGGCTAAAATATAAGCATCTTCCAGGCAGAGGATGGGTAAATTCTAAACACCTTAGAGGTCGAGCATGGCTAAAATTTAAACATCATAGACGCCGAGTTGGCTAAATTTTAAACGTCTTAGATGCAGAACATGACAAAATTCTAAACATCATCAAGGCCGAGCATGGCTAAATTTCAAACATTCTCAAGGCCGTGCATGGCTAATTTTAATCATTTTTGAGGCCAAGAATGACTACATTTAAAAACTCTTAGAGGTCGAGCATGGCAGAATTTTTTCAAAAAATGTTTTTTCAATAAATTTCGCATGGCCAAACCACCTACCCTGCACATCATTGGGTTGTGAGTGTGAAACCGAGGCAAGCACGGGGAGAATGTCCAAATTTCACATGGACAGTGACCCAGAGCCGGGATCACACAGAGGACCTCGGCGCCGAGAGGCAGCAGTGCCAACCCAATGCGCCACCGTGCTGCCCTGCATGGCTGAATTTAAAACATCTTAGAGAACAGTGTCCTCCGTAACCAGCCTACTTAAACTGTGCCCTACAGTAAACAGTGCCCTACCGTAAACAGTGTATATTTAAACAGTGCCCTACAGTAAAACAGTCTATTGAAACATCAACCTTCAGTAAACTTAGTCTATTTAAACAGATCCCGACAGCAAAAAGTCTATTTAAACAGTGCCCTACAGGAAACAGTCTATTGAAACAGTTCGTTACAGTCAACAGAGACTATAAAACGTGTCCTACAGTAAACAGTCTATTTAAACAATGCCCTACAGTAAAGACTATTTAAGCAGAACCCTCCAGTAAGCTTAGTCTATTTAAACAGTACCCTACAGTAAACAGTCTATTTAAACAGAGCCCTACAGTAAACAGTCTATTGAACAGTGTGCAACAGTAAACAGAGACTATATGAACAGTTCTACAGTAAACAATCTATTTAAACAGTGCCAAATAGTAAACACGGGAGGGTTTAATTTAGTATGGCGGGGGGGGGGGGGGGGGCTACCGGAGCAATAGGTTAGAAGGTGAAAACATTGAGGGAGAACCAGGGAATGGGGCCATTATGGCTGTGGGGAAGAGCAGACAGGGAGATGTTGCTGCAAACAGCGGGACTGGTGGTCTGAAGCGCATATGTTTTAATACAAGAAGTATAACGGGTAAGGCAGATGGACTTAGAGCTCGGATTAGTACTTCTAATTATGATGGTTTTGCCATTACAGAGACCTGCTTGAGGGAAGGACAGGATTGGAAGCTAAACGTTCCAAGTTTTAGATGTTTCAGGAGGGATAGAGGGGGATACAAAAGAGTGGCGTAGTTGCGCTACTGGTCAGGGAGAATGTCACAGCTGGACGACGGGAGGACACCTCAGAGGGCAGCGAGCCTCTATGGTTGGAGATCAGGAATAAGAAGGGTGCAGTCACAATGTTGGGGGTTTACTACAGACCTTCCAACAGCCAGCGGGAGATAGACGAGCAGATAGCCAGACAGATTGTGGTAAGGAGTAAAAGCAAGAGGGTTGTTGTGATGGGAGACTTCAACTTCACCAATATTTACTGGGACTCACTCAGTGATAGAGGCATGGGCGGGGCAGAGTTTGTAAGGAGCATCTAGGAGGGCTTCTTCTCACAATATGTAGACAGTCCAACTAGGGAAGGGGCGGCACTGGACCTGGTATTGGGGAATGAGCCCGGCCAGGTGGTAGAAGTTTCAGTAGGGGAGCATTTCGGGAACAGTGACTACAAATTAGTAAGTTTTAAAGTGCTGGTGGACAAGGATAAGAGTGATCGTAGGGTGAGTGTGCTAAATTGGGGAAAGGCTAATTAGACCAATATTAGGCGGGAACTGAAGAACCTAGATTGGGAGCGGATGTTTGATGGCAAATCGACATCTGACATGTGGGAGACTTTCAAATGTCAGTTGAAAGGAATTCAGGACTGGCATGTTCCTGTGAGGAAGAAGAATAAGTACGGCAATTTTCGGGAACCTTGGATAACGAGAGATATTGTAGGCCTCGTCAAAAAGTAAAATAAAGCATTTGTCAGGGCTAAAAGGTGGGGAACAGACGAAGCCTTTGTGGAATATTAGGAAAGTCGGGAGGAACTGAAGCAAGGAGTCAGGAAGGCTAGAAGGGGTCACGAAAAGTCATTGGCAAATAGGGTGACGGAAAATACCAAGGCTTTTTACACGTACTTAAAAGGCAAGAGGTAGCCAGGGAAAGGGTTGGCCCACAGAAGGACAGGCAAGGGAATCTATGTGTGGATTCAGAGGAAATGTGCGAGGTACTAAATGAATACTTTGTATCAGTATTCACCAAAGAGAAGGAATTGGTGGATGTTGAGTCTGGAGAAGGGTGTGTAGATAGCCTGGGTCACATTGTGATCCAAAAAGACGAGGTGGTGGGCGTCTTGAAAAATATTAAGGTAGATAAGTCGCCGGGGCCTGATGGGATCTACCTCAGAATACTGAACGAGGCTAGAGGGGAAATTGCTGCGTCTTTGACAGAAATCTTTGGATCCTTACTGTCTTCAGGTGATGTCCCGGAGGACAGGAGAATATCCAATGTCGTTCCTTTGTTTAAGTAGGGTAGCAAGGATAATCCAGGGAACTACAGGCCGGTGAGCCTTACATCAGTGGTAGAGAAATTACGAGACAGTCTCTACTCCCATTTGGAAGCAAATGGACGTCTTAGCGAGAGGCAGCACGGTTTTGTGAAGGAGAAGTTGGGTCTCACTAACTTGATAGAGTTTTTCGAAGCGGTCACACAGATGATTGATGCAGGTAGGGCAGTGGATGTTGTCCATATGGACTGCAGTAAGGCCTTTGAGATAGTCCTTCTTGGCAGACTTGTACAAAAGGTGAAGTCACACGGGATCGGGGTTGAGCTGGCCAGATGGATACAGAACTAGCTAGGTCATAGAAGGCAGATAGAAGCAATGGAAGTGTGCTTTTCTAATTGGAGGGCTTTGACTAGTGGTGTTACGCAGGGATCACTGCTGGGACCTTTGCTGTTCGTAGTATATATAAATGATAACTGGTCACATGGAAAATGTAACTGGTCTGATTAGTAAGTTTGCAGACGACACAAATGTTGGTGGAATTGCGGAAAGCGATGAGGACTCTCAGCGGATGCAGCAGGATTTAGATCGTTTGGAGACTTGGGTGGAAAGATGGGAAATGAAGTATAATCCGGGCAAATGTGATGTCATTCATTTTGGAAGTTCCAATGCAGGTGGGGAATATACAGTGAATGGTAGAACACTCAAGAGTATTGACAGTCAGAGAGATCTTCGTGTGTAGGTCAACAGGTCACTGAAAGGGGCAACACAGGCGGAGAAGTTAGTTAACAAGGCATTCAGCATGTTTGCGTTCATTGGCCGGGGCATTGTGTATAATTGGCAAGGCATGTTACAGCTGTAGAGAACCTTAGTTAGGCCACACTTGGAGTATCGTGTTCAATTCGGGTCGCCACACAACAGAAGGATGCGGAGGCTTTAGAGAGGGTGCAGGAGAGATTTACCAGAATATTGCCTGCTGTGGAGGGCATTAGCTATGAGGAGCGGTTGAATAAACTCGTTCTTTTCTCACTGGGACGACGGAGGTTGAGGGGCGACCTGATTGAGGTCTACAAAATTATGAGGGGCATAGACAGTATATAGTCAGTGGTTTTTTTTCCCAGGATAGAGGCGTCAATTAGGGGGGGGGGGGGTGCGGGGGGGCATAGGTTTAAGGTGGGAGGGGCAAGGTGTAGAGGAGTTGTACGAGGCAAGTTTTTACACAGAGTGTAGTGGATGCCTGGAACCCGCTGCCGGAGGAGGTGGTGGAAGCAGAGACGAGAGTGACATTTAAGGGGCATTCAGTCAAATACATGACTGGCATGGGAACAGATGGATCCGCACCCAGGAAGTGTAGAAAATGTAAGTTTGGACAGGCGTCATGGTCGGCACAGGCTTGGAGGGCCAAAGGACCTGTTCCTGTACTGTACTTGTGTTTGTTCTTTGTTCTTTATTCTTCGTTCTTTGAGCAGTCTAGTTAACCATTGTCCCACAGTAACCAGGCTATTTGCAAAGTGTCTGGCAGGAATCAATCTATTTGGACTGTTCCCTACAGTAAGCATTCTATTAAAAGAGTAGCCTACAGTAAACAGACTATTTAAACATCGTCCTACAGTAAACATAGCCTACTTAAACAGCATCCCACTAATCAGTCTGAACCCTGTCTATTTACACAGCATCCTACAATTAACAGTCCATTTGGATCAGAAGTGGGCTAGCTGGAAGAAGACAAAGGGTGGTGGTTGATGGGAAATGTTCAGACTGGAGTCCAGTTACTAGTGGTGTACCACAAGGATCTGTTTTGGGGCCACTGCTGTTTGTCATTTTTATAAATGACCTGCAGGAGGGCGTAGAAGGATGGGTGGGTAAATTTGCAGATGATACTAAAGTCGGTGGAGTTGTGGACAGTGCGGAAGGATGATACAAATTACAGAGGGACATAGATAAGCTGCAGCGCTGGGCTGAGAGGTGGCAAATGGAGTTTAATGCACAAAAGTGTGAGGTGATTCTTTTTGGAAGGAATAACAGGGAGACAGTTTACTGGGCTCATGGTAAGATTCTTGGCAGTGTGGATGAGCAGAGCGATCTCGGTCTCGATGTCCATAAGATCCCTGAAAGTTGCCAGCCAGGTTGAGAGAGTTGTGAAGAAGGCGTACGGTGCGTTAGCTTTATTATGTGGAGATGCCGGCGTTGGACTGGGGTGAGCACATTACGAAGTCTTACAACACCAGGTTCAAGTCCAACAGGTTTGTTTCGATGTCACGAGCTTTCAGAGCGCTGCTCCTTCCTCAGGTGAATGAAGAGGTCTGTTCCAGAAACACATATATAGACAAATTCAAAGATGCCAAACAATGCTAGGAATGCGAGCATTAGCAGGTGATTAAACCTTTACAGATCCAGAGATGGGGTAACCCCAGGTTAAAGAGGTGTGAATTGTACCAAGCCAGGACAGTTGGTAGGATTTTGCAGGCCAGATGGTGGGGGATGAATGTAATGCGACATGAATCCCAGGTCCCGGTTAAGGCCGCACTCATGTGTGCGGAACTTGTCTATAAGTTTCTGCTCGGCGATTCTGTGTTGTCGCGGGTCCTGAAGACCGCCTTGGAGAACGCTTACCCGGAGATCAGAGGCTGAATGTCCTTGACTGCTGAAGTGTTCCCCGACTGGAAGGGAACATTCCTGCCTGGTGATTGATGCGCGATGTCCGTTCATTCGTTGTCGCAGCGCCTGCATGGTCTCGCCAATGTACCACGCTTCGGGACATCCTTTCCTGCAACGTATGAGGTAGACAACGTTGGCCGGGTCGCACGAGTATGTACCACGTACCTGGTGGGTGGTGTTCTCACGTGTAATAGTGGTATCCATGTCGATGATCTGGCACGTCTTGCAGAGATTGCCATGACAGGGTTGTGTGGTGTCGTCGTCACTGTTGTGAAGACTGGGTAGTTTGCTGCAAACAATGGTTTGTTTGAGGTTGCGCGGTTGTTTGAAGGCAAGTAGTGGGGGTGTGGGGATGACCTTGGCAAGATGTTCATCATCATCAATGACGTGTTGAAGGCTGTGAAGAAGATGACGTAGTTTCTCCGCTCCGGGGAAGTACTGGACGACGAAGGGTATTCTGTCGGTTGTGTCCCATGTTTGTCTTCTGAGGAGGTCGGCCCGATTTTTCGCTGTAGCGCGTTGCAACTGTCGATCGATGAATCGAATGCCATATCCCGTTCGTACGAGGGCATCGTTCAACGTCTGTAGATGTCTGTTACGCTCCTCCTCGTCTGAGCAGATTCTGTTTATACGGAGCGCTTGTCCATAGGGGATGGCTTCTTTAATGTGTTTAGGGTGGAAGCTGGAGAAGTGGAGCATCATGAGGTTATCCGTGGGTTTGCAGTTAAGCGAAGTGCTGAGGTGACTGTCCTTGATGGAGACGAGTGTGTCCAAGAATGCAACTGATTTTGGAGAGTAGTCCATGGTGAGTCTGATGGTTGGATGGAACTTATTAATGTTATCGTGTAGTCGTTTCAGTGATTCTTCGCCGTGGGTCCAAAGGAAAAAAATGTCATCGATGTATCTGGTGTATAACATCGGTTGAAGGTCCTGTGCGGTGAGTAGGTCCTGTTCAAACTTGCGCATGAAGATGTTGGCGAGACCATGCAGACGCTGCGACGACGAATGAACGGACATCGCGCAACAATCACCAGGCAGGAATGTTCCCTTCCAGTCGGGGAACACTTCAGCAGTCAAGGGCATTCAGCCTCTGATCTCCGGGTAAGCGTTCTCCAAGGCGAACTTCAGGACCCGCGACAACGCAGAATCGCCGAGCAGAAACTTATAGCCAAGTTCCGCACACATGAGTGCGGCCTCAACCGGGACCTGGGATTCATGTCGCATTACATTCATCCCCCACCATCTGGCCTGCAAAATCCTACCAACTGTCCTGGCTTGGTACAATTCACACCTCTTTAACCTGGGGTTACCCCATCTCTGGATCTGTAAAGATTTAATCACCTGCTAATACTCGCATTCCTAGCATTGTTTGGCATCTTTGAATTCGTCTATATATGTGTTTCTGGAACAGACCTCTTCATTCACCTGAGGAAGGAGCAGCGCTCCGAAAACTAGTGACATCGAAACAAACCTGTTGGACTTTAACCTGGTGTTGTAATACTTCGTACTTAGCTTTTATTGGTAGAGGGATTGAGTTTCTGCGGCGACGAGAATTGCACGCAATACTCAAAATGCGGCCGCACCAGAGTTTTCTACAGCTGCAACATGACCTCATGGCTCCGAAACTCAGTCATAAGAACATAAGAACATAAGAACTCGGAGCAGGAGTAGGACATCCGGCCCCTCGAGACTGCTCCATAATTCAATAAGATCATGGCTGATCTTTTATGGACTCAGCTCCACTTTCCGGCCCGAACACCATAACCCTTAATCCCTTAATTCTTCAAAAAACTATCTATCTTTATCTTAAAAACATTTAATGAAGGAGCCTCTACTACTTCACTGGGCAAGGAATTCCATAGATTCACAACCCTTTGGGTGAAGACGTTCCGCCTAAACTCAGTCCTAAATCTACTTCCCCTTATTTTGAGGCTATGCCCCCTAGTTCTTCTTTCACCCGCCAGTGGAAACAACCTGCCCGCATCTATCCTATCTATTCCCTTCATAATCTTATATGTTTCTATGAGATCCCCCCCTCTTCCTTCTAAATTCCAACGAGTACAGTCCCAGTCTACTCAACCTCTCCTCGTAATTCAACCCCTTCAACCCTGGGATTAACCTAGTTAATCTCCTCTGCACACCCTCCAGTGCCAGTACGTCCTTTCTCAAGTAAGGAGACCAAAACTGAACACAATACTCCAGGTGTGGCCTCACTAACACCTTATACAATTGCAGCAGAACCTCCCTAGTTTGAAACTCCATCGCTCTCGCAATGAAGGACAAAATTCCATTTACCTTCTTAATCACCTGTTGCACCTGAAAACCAACTTTTTGCGACTCATGCACTAGCACACCCAGGTCTCTCTGCACAGCAGCATGTTTTAATATTTTATCATTTAAATAATAATCCCTTTTGCTGTTATTCCTACCAAAATGGATACCCTCACATTTGTCAACATTGTATTCCATCTGCCAGACCCTAACCCATTCACTTAGCTTATCCAAATCCCTCTGCAGACTTCCAGTATCCTCTGCACTTTTTGCTTTACCACTTATCTTAGTGTCGTCTGCAAACTTGAACACATTGCCCTTGGTCCCCAACTCCAAATCATCTATGTAAATTGTGAACAGTTGTGGGCCCAACACTTATCCCTGAGGGACACCACTAGCTACTGATTGCCAACCAGAGAAACACCCATTAATCCCCACTCTTTGCTTCCTATTAATTAACCAATCCTCTATCCATGCTACTACTTTCCCCTTAATGCCATGCATCTTTATCTCATGCAACAACCCTTTGTGTGGCACCTTGTCAAACGCTTTCTGGAAATCCAGATATACCACATCCATTGGCTCCCCGTTACCTACCGCACTGGTAATGTCCTTCAAAAATTCCACTAAATTAGTTAGGCACGACCTGCCCTTTATGAACCCATGCTGCGTCTGTCCAATGGGATAATTTCCATCCATATGCCTCGCTATTCCTTCCTTGATGATAGATTCCAGCATCTTCCCTACTACCGAAGTTAAGCTCACTGGCCTATAATTACCCGCTTTTTGCCTACCTCCTTTTTTAAACAGTGGTGTCACGTTTGCTAATTTCCAATCCGCCGGGACCACCCCAGAGTCTAGTGAATTTTGGTAAATTATCACTAGTGCATTTGCAATTTCCCTAGCCATCTCCTTTAGCACTCTGGGATGCATTCATTCAGGTCCAGGAGACTTGTCTACCTTTAGCCGCATTAGCTTGCCCATCACTACCTCCTTGGTGATAACAATCCTCTCAAGGTCCTCACCTGTCATAGCCTCATTTCCATCAGTCACTGGCGTGTTATTTGTGTCTTCCTCTGTGAAGACCGACCCAAAAAACCTGTTCAGTTCCTCAGCCATTTCCTCATCTCCCATTACTAAATCTCCCTTCTCATCCTCTAAAGGACCAATATTTACCTTAGCCACACTTTTTTGTTTTATGTATTTGTAGAAACTTTTACTATCGGTTTTTATATTCTGAGCAAGTTTACTCTCACAATCTATCTTACTCTTCTTTATAGCTTTTTAGTAGCTTTCTGTTGCCCCCTAAAGATTTCCCAGTCCTCTAGTCTCTCACTGATCTTTGCTACTTTGTATGTTTTTTCCTTCAATTTGATACTCTCCCTTATTTCCTTAGATATCCACGGTCGATTTTCCCTCTTTTTACCGCCCTTACTTTTTGTTGGTATAAACCTTCGCTGAGCACTGTGAAAAATCGCTTGGAAGGTTCTCCACTGTTTCTCAACTGTTTCACGAGAAAGTCTTTGCTCCCAGTCTACCTTAGCTAGTTCTTCTCTCATCCCATTGTAACTCCTTTGTTTAAGCACAAAACACTAGTGCTTGATTTTACCTTCTCACCCTCCAACTGTATTTTAAATTCCGCCATATTGTGATCGCTCCTTCCGAGAGGCTCCCTAACTATGAGATCCTGAATCAATCCTGTCTCATTACACAGGACCAGATCTAGGACCACTTGTTCCCTCGTAGGTTCCATTACACACTGATCTAGGAAACTATCGCGAATACATTCTATAAACTCCTCCTCAAGGCTGCCTTGACCGACCTGGTTAAACCAATCAACACGTAGATTAAAATCCCCCATGATAACTGCTGTACCATTTCTACATGCATCTGTTATTTCTTTGTTTATTGCCTGCCCCACCGGGTTCCGTATCCCTCTATTCCCATTCTATTCCTGTATTTGTCAAGATGCCCCTTAAACGTCACTGTCGTCTCTGCTTCCACCACCTCCTCCGGCAGCGAGTTCCAGGCACCCACTACCCTCTGTGCAAAAATAATTGCCTCGTACATCTCCTCTTAACCTTGCCCCTCGCACCTTAAACCTATGCCACCTAGTAATTGACCCCTCTACCCTGGGAAAATGTCTCTGACTATCCACTCTGTCTATGCCCCTCATAATGTTGTAGACCTCTATCAGGTCGCCCCTCAACCTCCTTCGTTCCAGTGAGATTACTGCCATGTGTAAATCAATACCCTGCGCATTGATCATAGCCTGTCAAACTAACCTGTACATTGCTGGATTCCCTTGTGCCCTAGCAAGTTTATCTTTGCTCTCCCATCCAGACTGACTTGTTTTTACTTCTGTATGTATCTGGATGTGACCCCCTACAGAACCTGCACACTGAGACCCATTCCACTAGCCAATCCAGTTGTCACACTCTCGAACAGCCTTAGCAAACCCACCGCAAAGTTGTAGATTCCATTCCCATTCAGGTGCAACTCATCCGAGATTTATTGGTTGCGCCGGACCCAGGAACGGAATCACTGGCCGCGAAAATAAAGCCTATTCGCCCACAACATCTCTGTAGCAACCATTCATCTGCTATACCCCCCTACATCCAATCCTCGCAGTCAAGGATCTGGAGATATTAACCTCGGCCGTCATTCTTTTCAATCTGCTCGGATAACTGTAAATTATTGACGCAGGACCTCGTCCCTTTTTCTATCTCTGTCGTTGGTACCAATGTAACCCACGACCTCTGTCTGTTCCCACTCCACCTTCAGAATGCCCTGAAAGGGTTTGCCGATATTCATGACACTGGCACCAGTCAGGCCAAATGCCAACCTGGACTCAGAGATACGACAATAGAAACGCACATTGGACTTCTCACAGCGCAATGACCTTGTTTCTGGTGCATTCCCCAGATTAAACGTCGCTTCCAGCGTTTTCAAAACAGAAAAACTGTCCTTGAATGAGATGCATGCTGCGTCTTTCCTAATCTGCTGATTCCCCCTGATTATGACGGGTGGTCCCAAATTTGTACAATATAGATTAATGATCTGGAAGAAGGTACTGAAGGCACTGTTGCCAGGTTTGCAGATGAAACAAAGATCTTTAGAGGGACGGGTAGTATAGAGGAGGCAAGGGGACTTCATGTGGAAAAGTGTGAAGTTATACACTTTGGAAGGAGGAAGTTAGGCATAGACTATTTTCTAAATGGGGAAATGCTTCGGAAATCAGAAGCACAAAGGGACTTGGCTGTCCTTGTTCACGGTTCTCTTAAGTTTAACGTTCAGGTCCAGTGGGCTGTTAAGAAGGCAAATGCAATGTTAGCATTCATGTCAAAGCGCAAGAATACAAGACCAGTGTTGTGTTTCTGAGGCTTCTGGGGCTGTATAAGGCTCTGGTCAGACCCCATTTGGAGTATTGTGAGCATTTTTACGTATCTCAGGATGGATGTGCTGCCCTTGGAAAGGGTCCAGAGGAGGTTCACAAGAATGATCCGTGGATTGGGGAACTTGTCGAATGAGGGACGTTTGAGGACTCTGTGTCTGTACTCGTTGGAGTTTAGAAGGATGAGAGGAGATCGTATTGAAACTTTCAAGATACTGCGAGGCCCGGATAGAATGGACGTGGGGAGGATGTTTCCAATTGTAGGAAAAACTAGAACCAGAGGACACTATCGCAGTCAAAATGGACGATCCTTTAAAACAGAGATGAGGAGGAATTTAGTCAGCCAGAGGGTGTTGAATCTGTGGAACTCTTTGCCGCAGAAGGCTGTGGAGGCCAAATCATTGAGTGTCTTTTAGACAGCGATAGATAGGTTTTTGATCAATAAGGTGATCAGGGGTTATGGGTAGACGGCAGGAGAATGGGGATGGGGAAATATCTGCAATGATTGAATGGCGGAGCAGACTCGATGGGCCGAGTGGCCCAATTCTGCTCCTATGTCTTATGGTCTTATTCCTTCTTTAATTGCAAATATAATACTCCACATTTTCTACACTATCTTCCCTCTCCACACCTTAAATTACCCTCCACTACTTTCACCTCTTCACAATTCTGTTCTGTTCCCCTCATCTCTCATCTCCTTTTCCGCCTTCATTCTCCACACCTTTTTTCAACCTCTCGGTTTCCACTCCTTACTTTACCTCCCAGCCACTCTTCAGTTGCCAACAATCCACTCTGTGAGCTTCCCGACATGTTGCACTATTTCACTCTCCTCCCATATCAATCTATTCATCTCGTGTACTTTCCTTTCCTCTCAATATATTTCCTATCTTCTCTCCACCTCTCTAATGCCCATTACTCTACCCTCATCTCTTGTTATTCAACTCTCAGTTCGACTAGAATTTGCAAATGTAAAATGTATAAATGTAAAGGGGACGAAGATCATAACAGACTCCACGGGGCGGGGTAGACGCAGGGAGGTCAGGTAATATTTAATGAGTGGGAGTATAACGTGACGGATTTTGTTTGACAGACTCAAAAGAGGCATCATTATGCTAAAGTTGCCAATTTAAACTGTTGTTTCACACAAAAGCGTGATATATATTTGGCACCAACGCAATTTACATTACGAGAAGTACTTATACATAGCCTGCTATTCAACCATTTCAGTGTCGTTTCCAATTGTAAATACCACGAGTTATGACCAACATAAATATCTTTCAGTTAATACCACCGATCCATTATGAAAGTACTTTGCCTGGCAATAATTCAGAGACTTTTAATGTTTTCCATGAAACGTTGAAGATGGAACAACATTTAAGGAAGTTAATCAATATGAAATTGATTATCATACAAAGGTATGCGGAGGCACAGGTACTACTGAGGAAACAGGGGGTGACAGAAATCTTGGGCAGGCTAGGAGGTGGGCCAAGAAGTAGCAGATTGACTACAATGGGGAAAAGAGTGAGGTCGTGCACTTTCGTAGGAAGAATGGAGGCATAGAGTATTTTCTAAATGTAGAAATGCTGAGAAAACGAGAAGCACAAGTCCGAGCCGAAGATTACCTGAACATTAATGTGCAGGTTCAGTCGGCAGTTCGGAAGGCAAATGCAATGGTAGCATTAATGTTGAGAGGATAGAATACAAGCGCAGTGATGTACGGCTGTGCCTGTAGAAGGTTATGGTCAGACCCCATTAGGAGTATTGTGAGAAGTTTGGGGCCTAGTATCTAAGGCAGTATGTGTTCGTCTTGGAAACAGTCCAGAGGAGGTTCGCACGGATGACCGCTGGAATGGAGAGCCTGCCGTTTGGAGCAGTTGGGGACACTGGATCTGTATTCGTTGGAGTTTAGAAGGATGAAGGGGACCTTTTTGAAGCTTACAGAACACTGAGCAGTCTGGATAGATTGGTCGTTGAGAGGATGTTTCCAGCGTTAGGACAAACTGGTGTCTTTCTGCATTTGAATAATATTCAGGGCCTTTATTCAGCCCAGCAATGTCTAACATCAATTTTCCCTACATGATATTCCATCTGTCAAGCCTTTGTTCATTCACCCAATCTGTCTATGTCCCTCTGTAACTCTGTTCCATCCTCACCACTAGTCCTCCAAGTTATTGCAGCGTGAGCAGGGCCGAGCAGAGAAGAGATGTGAGAATTAGAGCCACAAACAAATAACAGTGACGCAAAGAGTGGAGGTAAATTGAAGATGGGGCAAAGTGAAATCGATTTGCTATAAAAGGGAGACAGAATAAGAGAGAAAATAGTTTTGGAAACGTGAATGGGGAATGTCCAGAAAAAGATAATCTGGGGAAATTGAAAGAAAGAAAGAAGAGGAATCTTTAATAAGAATAAGGACTGTGAGCGCGACATTGTGAGTGAGGGGATGATGCGAGGGAATGGGCAATACGTGCCCAGTATTCAAATGCAAAAACAGTGTTGCTCGCCCCGGTTTTGAAATGAGCAACATTGTATAGTTAACTTTAGCCGGCATCTTCGAGCTTCGAGCCTGATCCTAAGATTGTGATGTAATCCCCAATGAGACTTGCAGTGAGAGCGCAGCTGCTCTCAGTAACTTCTTTGTTGAGCAACCTGTGAAAAACATCATTAGGGATGTACAGACCTCGCATCACTGATCATCCAGCTGAATATAAATAAACCGTTCATGACCCTTTACTGTGTCAAACACCAGGGGACATATCTTCACCAACACCAGCACGATTCATTGACACAGAAAATGCGTTGGACAAAATCTTCCGAGTCAGCAGCTGTGTACTATCCTGTACTCGCAACGGTCGGCATTCCTGGTAAATTACTTTTAGATCTTGAAATTTTGATCTTGTTTCTGTATAATTTTCAAAACCGGCCGAATGTATTGCGTTGACCTTCAACTTTGAGCTAAACATGGTGATGACTTGTTATGCTCTTCAGTTTGAACATTAGAATGACTATCTGATCTGGAAAACTCATTGTAGATTTTCTCTGAATGCGTCCTCTGTCCCACTGCATTACAGTGCGGATACTTTTTTTATTCACAGACATTTGCATTTTGATATGTTTTCTTCTGATAATTTATATTTGTCAGATATTCTGCAACACCCTTTTCTGCCCCTTTGGACTCTCTTGCCTCCGACCAGCTGCATGTTTAATGATGAACTGCCTTTCAAATGTAGCGCAGTGTTTTCTTTCTGCTCCTTTCCGCTCCGTTTCCTATCATCTTTCCCGAGCGGTAGATCAGACTGCTCATTTTTTATCATTGGTTTGTTCCCTGACGGTCTGTTCATCATTCTTATTTTCTGTCCCCTCAAACCACTAACCGTGGACATTATCGGCTTTGCAACTCGGCTTTCCACCCAGCTTTAATGTATCCATTGAAACAGCTAATCCAACGCCCTCTGACGTCTCAAACACAGCATTACAGCTGAGAGGTGATAATCCACAATGTACGGCAAAATCAAGCACTGGGTATTCAGGAGATTAACGCAGAACGCCGGGGGTTGGGGGGGGGGGGGGGCGGGGTTATCAGGACATGGAACTTCAACTGAACCTGATTGCAGCAGATTCTCTATATTGAGTGTTGACCATGAGAGAATCACAGAATTATATCATAGAATCATAAAGTTTACAGTGCATAAGGAGGCCGTTCAGCACATCGAGTCTGCACCGACCTTTGGAAAGAGCACCCCATTTAAACCTATCTCCGTAACCCAGTAGCCCCACCTAACCCTTTTTGGACAATAAGGGCAATTTATCATGGCCAATCCACCTAACCTGTACATCTTTGGACTGAGGGAAGAAACCGGAGCACCCGCAGGAAACCCAGGGACACACGGGGAGAGCGTGCCGACTCCGCACAGACAGTGACCCAAGCCGGAGTCGAACGTGGGACCCTGGCGCGGTGAAGCAACAGTGCTAACCACGATGCTACCGCTCCGTTCTTTTCGCATCATCACCTTCCCGGACTATAACCTAGCGGTAGCACAGTATTCAAGACTGTTGCTTCACAGCTCCAGAGTCCCAGGTTCGAATCCCGGCTTGGATCACTGTCTGCGTGGAGTCTGCACGTTCCCCCCGTGTCTACGTGGGTTTCCTCCGGGTGCCCCGGTTTCCTCCCGAACGTTCCGAAATATGTGTCTGTTAAATGTGAATTTGACTTTCTGAATGTTCTCTCTGTGTACCGAAGCATGTGGCGACTTCCACAGTAACCGCATCGCAGAGTTCATGTGCGCCTGCTTGTGACATCATTATTCTAACTGGTTTCTATTCTCCTTCTCACAGTGAACATCGTCACAATCGCAATCCTGTCTTTCAAAAACTGTGGCCTCTCCAAATGCATCGCCCGCTATCTGGTAGCGATGGCGGCAGCCGATCTCATGGTTATTGTCTGGAATGTAATCTTACATCGCATTGCTGAAATATATTGGAATAACACTTTCCTGCTCTACACTCCCGTGTGCAGATTCATTCTCTTCATGTCTCCCGCCGCAATCGACATTTCTGTTTGGTTGACGGTGTCTTTTACCTTTGATCGCCTGGTGGCCATTTGCTGTCAGAAGCTGAAAACCAAATACTGCACCGAGAAAACTGCTGTTGTTGTTATCACCACTGTGAGCTCGCTGCTCTGCTTGAAGAACATTCCCCGGCCCTTCCTGTATTCCTCCTATTCCAGCTCGATGCCACGTGGATGCCAGTTGTCCACAAATGTTTTCTTTGATCCGATTTGGATAGCATATTCTTGGATTGAGCAGATGCTAACCCCAATGATTCCATTCTTTCTGATTTTGTTCTCTAATATTGTCACCGTCAGACGGATTTTAATCGCCAGTCGCGGCCGAATGAGCCTCCGGCAGCACAGCAGTGACAGGGATGAAAAGGATCCTGAGCTGATGAACCGGAGACGATCCATTGTGTTACTCTTTGCAATATCCAGTAGTTTTATCCTGCTCTGGATGACAACAGTTATATATTTCATCCACGTTAGAATTACGTCGGCCTTCAAGAGCAGATCCCTATTTACTACCTATCCTCATTTTAAACAGGCTGGGATTATGCTGCAGCTTCTGAGCTCCTGCACCAACACAGCTATTTACACAATCACCCAGAGAAAGTTCAGAAACCTGCTGCTCAGTGCGATCAAATATCCCTTTACACTGATAGGGAAATTAGCGAAATTTTGGGGGAAACATTACTGAAAACGGGACTCCCATTCTCCTTGTCCCATTTCAAGTACATGACAATTATCATCCAACATTACAAAATCCAATCAGCAGAAGGTCAAATAATTTTAACTGATGTTTTAAAATAATCTATTTGTTGTAAAAATTAACCAGCATTCAGTTCACCAATATCTGGAACCCAATGACTGAAGAAAATACATCCAATACGCGAAGCCCACTCAAATACTGCAATTTGTTCATTTGTCAAATTACTTCACAACACTGAAAAAAATGTAAAAATCAAATGGGTCCAATTGGATATTGATGCTTATTTCCACTGAACCATTTTACTAATTAATCCCAGTTTATGGCCCATTTTCCCGTCATCCACTTCACTTATTTATGTGGTTACTTAACACATACTCATTATTCAGTACCTGTAATAATTCAATAAATGTTACACAATTTTAAACGAAAAATGTATGTGGCGGGATTCTCCCAGCCCGGCGCCAGGCCAGAGAATTCCCGCGAACGGGCCACGCCACCCCAACGCCGGCGTGATTCTCCACAGTGCAAGTTTTCCTCCTCATCAGCGACGCCCCCTTGTATATGGAGGCGCCAATGCTGCTGAAGGGACAATATGTAAAGTCTGTAAACGAGGTGTATGCGAGGCACTTTCTTGCGAGGAGACAACGCCCTGGGGAATCACTAGCCGAATTCCTGCGTGCCTTGCGGGTACTCGGCCGGAACTGTGCTTGCCAGGCGGTATCGGCTACCACACGGAGCTGCTGATCAGGGACGGCTATGTCGCAGGTATGAAATCGAATTACATCCGCCAGCGATTGCGAGATTGTACACTCGGCCTCCCAGAGACAGTGCAGCTCTGAAACTCGCTGGATGTCGCCTTCCAGAACATGGAGGCCTACACCTCCGACCACACGGCACCCCCGTGGACCTCGTGGGCGCCGCCATCATCTGACTCGAGTGCGGCCCAATCATCTGCTGCACAGCAGCCTGCCAACGCCGGAAGCCCGATGTGCTACCTTTGCGCCCAGGGTAAGCATCCCAGACAACGCTGCCCTGCACGGAACGCGACTTGCAACGGGTGTGGCAGGAATGGCCACTTTGCGAAAGCCTTCCAGGTCGAGCTCTCCCTAAAACACCTGGGCCAAGCAGCGCTGCCAGCTGCCCATCGGAGCCGCCCCCAGCTGCCGCGCCACCCGCCGTGTGCGACCCGTGGGCGCTGCCATCTTTGCGCCATCTTCGATTTCGCCCGCCACGCGGGACCCATGGGGGCCGACTGCTTTGCCGCCATCTTGTACTCCACCCGCCATGCGTGAACCAGGGGGGCCGCCATCTTTGACGCCATCTCCGATGCCACCCACTATGCGCGACTCATGGGGGCCACCATCTTGGGACTACTCCGCAGCCTCCCAGGAGCCCTGCTCATCCGGTAGTACACTGGCGGCCTCTACCTCC
Organism: Scyliorhinus torazame; assembly: GCF_047496885.1. Classification (NCBI taxonomy): domain Eukaryota; kingdom Metazoa; phylum Chordata; class Chondrichthyes; order Carcharhiniformes; family Scyliorhinidae; genus Scyliorhinus; species Scyliorhinus torazame. Next base: position 124,960,511 of record NC_092726.1, on the reverse strand, counting down.
GATAGGCCTACCCATCACCTTCTGAAGCTCGCCGCCATCACGCTCGACCAGTCCCGGCCTCAACACCTTAGAAAATCTACAATGACCTTCCGGATCAACGGGCACGAGATAGCCTGCCTTTCCGACTCCCGGAGCACAGACAGCTTCATTCACCCAGATATGGTAAGGCACTGCTCCCTCTCAATTTTACCCACTAACACAAAATCTCCCTGCCTTCCGGATCACATTCAGTAGAAATCCGGAGTACTGTGTCGCGACCCTTACTGTACAAGGCGTACAGTACACTAACTTTAAACTCTACGTCGTTCCCCATCTCTGCACTGCACTATTTATGGGGCTCGACTTCCAGTGCCACCTCCAACGCCTTACTTTAAAGTTCGAAAGACGCGTGCCCCCCCCTCACCATCTGTAGCCTCGCAACCCTTAAGGTCGCCCACCCTCGCTCTTTGCTAACCTCACCCCGGACTGTAAGCCCGTCACTACTAGGAGCAGCCGATACAGTGCCCGGGACGAGGCCTTTATCAGATCGGACGTCCAGCGACTCCTACGAGAGGGGATCATTGAGGCTAGTACCAGCCCCTGGAAAGCCCACGTGGTGGTCGTCGAGACTGGGGAGAAGCACCGGATGGTCATTGACAACAGTCAGACCATCAACCGGTACACACAGGTCGATGCATGCCCCCTCCCCCGCATATCTGACATGGCCAACCAGGTTGCACAGTATCGAGTCTTCTCCACAGTTGACTTGAAGTCCACGCAGAACCAGCTCCCTATCCGCCCGAAGGACCGCCAATGCACTGCCTTTGAGGCCGATGGCCGACTCTACCACTTCCTCGGGGTTTCCTTCGGCGTCACTAATGGGGTCTCGGTCAGCCAACGAGAAATGGACTGAGTGGTTGACCAGTGCGATCTGCGGGCCACGTGTTCCCGCAATTAGATAATGTCACCATCTGCGGTCATGACCAGCAGGACCATTACAAAAACCTCCGGCACTTCCTCCACAACGCTAAACTCCTGAACCTCACCGAATAAGGAAAAATGAGTTTTCCGCACAACGCGCCTAGCCATCCTTGGCTAAATTGTGGAAAACGGATTCCAAGGGCCCGACCCCGACCGCATGCCTGGAACTCCCCCTCCCATGCCTGGTGTTCTTCTCTTACTATGATCAGTGGGTCCCCAATTCTGCGGACAAGGCCCGTCCGCTATTTTTGCACTATTTTTCCCCTGACGGCTGAGGCCCGCCTGGTCTTCAACCGCATCAAGGCAGATATTGCCAAAGCCGCGATGCACGCTGTGGATGAGTCCATTCCGTTCCAGGTGGAGAGCGATGCGTCTGGCTTTTCTCTGGCCGCTACCCTCAACCAAGCGGGCAGGCCCGTGGCTTTCTTCTCCCGTACCCTCCATGCCTCCGAAATTCGACACTCCTCTGTCGAAAGGGAAGCCCAAGCCATTGTAGAAGCTCTGCGACTTTGGAGGTATTACCTGGCCGGCAGGCGATTCACTCTCCTCACTGACCAACGGTCGGTTGCTTCAGGTTTAACAATACACAGCAGGGCAAAATCAGGAACGACAAGATTCTGTGGTGGAGGATCGAGTTCTCCACCTACAACTACGATATCTTGTATCGACCTGGGAAGCCTAATGTGCCCCCAGATGCCCTATCCCACGGTACATGTGCCAGCGCACAAGTAGACCGACTTCGGGCCCTCCACAATGACCTCTGTCACACGGGGGTCACCAGTCTTTTTCACTTTATCAAGGCTCGCAACCTGCCTTACTCCATTGAGGAGGTCAGGACCGTGACCAGGGACTGCCAGGTCTGCGCAGACTGCAAACCACACTTCTATCATCCAGACAGGGCGCACCTGGTAAAGGCTTCTCACCACTTTGTGCGCCTCAGCATCGACTTCAAAGGGCCCCTCCCCTCCACTGACCGTAACATGTACTTCCTCAACGCCATTGATGAGTACTCAGGTTTCCCTTTCGCCATAACGTGCCCTGACATGACCGCTGCCACCGTCATCAAGGCCCTGCATAGTCGTTTCATCTTGTTTGGGTTCCCCACCTCCATACATAGCGATCCAGTTTCCTCCTTCATGAGCGAAGAGTTACGTCAGTTCCTGCTTAGCCAAGGGCATCGCCTCTAGCAGGGCGACCAGCTACAACCCCCGGGGCAACAGACAGGTGGAGAGGGAGAACGCGACGGTCTGCAAGGCCGTCCTCCTGGCCCTACGTTACAGAAGTCTCCTCGTCTCCCGCTGGCAGGAGGTCCTCCCCGATGCGCTCCACTTTATCCGGTCGCTCCTGTGCACTGCAACCAACGAGACCCCTCACAAACATATGTGTGCCTTCCCCACGACGTCCACCTCCAGGGTCTCGCTCCCGTCCTGGCTGACAGTCCCAGGGCCCGTCCATCTCGGGAAGCATGCGAGGAGTCATAAATAAGATCCCCTCGTCGAGAAGGTACTGCTCCTCCAGGCCAATCCACAATATGCCTACGTGGCACATCATGACAGGCGACAGGACACAGGTTCCCTCCGGGATTTGGCACCTGCAGGTTCCCCAAACGACCATAACCACCATCCCCGACCCTACACCGTCTTCCCCCACCTCTACCCCCTTACTTCAAAAACTGGCACCCACAGGCCCACCGGCAACCATCACCACCACCCCTGCCCATGCGTCTCTCTCTGCCCCCCCCCTCCATCGACTCAACTACTGGGTGAGGAAGAGGACAACACGCTCCCGGTATACGTCTCGACACCGGTGCCCACACCACCGCCGGGATTGAGGCGATCACGGCGGAAGATCAAGGCCCCCGTCAGAATTAATCTTTAAGTCCACTTCACCCCCGCTGGACTCTTCTTATTAATAGGGGGTGGATGTGGTAAACCACTGGAGTGTATAATATGTGTATTGTGGTAAACAGCTACTGTATTACATGTAATGTGGCAAACCACTGCCCGTGGTCTCCGCCTCCCCTCGCGCTCAGTATAAAGGTGGCTGGCACCGCCTCCCCTCTGGCTCGGTATAAAGGTGGCTGGCTCCGCCTCCCCTCGGGCTCAGTATAAAGGTGGCTGGTCTCCGCCTCTGACCCAGTTCAGGATCAGAGGCCAGGAGGCTTTCTGTTTAGTCTATTACAGCCTCAGTTACGTTCACTACTTGTCTTGTGTTCATTGATGGCACATCAGGGGGGAAGGGGTTCCGCCCCCAGGGGGGACCAGGGGGGAACTCCGATGTTGCCTGGCCCGCGATCGGCGGGTCGCCCTCTGTGGCTGGGGGCCTCCTTTCCTGCGCGCTGGCTCCTGTAGCCCTGTGCCATGTTGCATCGCGGCCGGCGCGTTGAAGGAGGCCACTGCGCATGCGCTATTTGGCACTAGCGCCACTGTGGATTTCTTCGTTGGTGCCGGTGCATCTGCGCATGCACGGAGCCTGCAGTGCCCAGTTCCCGCCGGGATCTGTAGCTGGAGCGGCGCGAACCACTCCAGCGCCCTGTTGGGGCCAGAATTAGACGGGAGAACAACCCCTTCACGTAAAATGCGATGGCGTTTACGATGGCGTGGACACGGCCGTGGGATTAAAGACTCCAGCCCCCTGTATTGATTGTCCTGAGAACATGCTTACACTTCAAACATTTTTTTTGGTCGATCTGCAACAATGGTCATTACATTTGAAGTCAAGGTGTTATTCTAATAACAGAAAGAAACAGCGAATGAGGCAGTTCAGAGGAGCAGTTCAAACTGACATGCTGCAGTCTATGTGGGCTGGTTTAGAATATGGTTCGAGATGCCAGAAGCCGGACGGGTAGTAGCGATGGAATTGAAACATTGCCGCAGAGAAGAGAATCATCAGTTGCATTGTGCTGCAGGATGAACACGTGATGGAGGTGAGATGGGGGAGGCTGAACTCCCACGTGGTTAACGCTGTAGACCCTCATTGTAATAGCTTCTGGGGGAGGGCAACAATATGTTGAAGTGGATCGGCGGTGGTCAATATCGAATAGTAATTGCTGGAGAGATACGTCATTGGGAGTCGGCCAAGCTGCGGGTTCCTTGGAGAGCTTGAAAATGGTCCGGTGAAGGGACGAAAATGAGATGGATGTTGAATGATGAGTGGAGGAATGATAGTGGAGGTGTGGAGGTGGTTATTGAGTAGGCAGAAGAGGTGGAAAAGTGGATAATGAAGGCAATGAAACGGCGTGGCTATAATTGCGTATATCCGAGTTTCAAAGGTTTGGTAGCCGTAAGGGAACGGATCAAGGCATTGTTGTCTCGAGAATGTGCAAGTGTGGGCGTGGACAGGGAGTGACATTAGGAGCGGTGGAGTGGAAAGCTTTGGTCAAGCGTTTTTTGGACAGGATGGCTGATTATTTGGAGGGGTTAATAGATTACTTGAAGATATGAGACAGAGGGTGTGGATAGGTCTGGAGGGTAACCGACGACGATGATGTGCAGTGTGAAGGTATGTAGGGGGGAAGGGGTGTGACAAAAGAAGGCCAAGGCGTTGAGGGTTTTTGTACAGGACCGTGCTAGGACTGATTGGATAGATTGTGCTGGGGAGTGTCTGGATGACAGTGGACTATGGACTTGGGAATAGACGGAACAGAAGGATTTAAGCAGTTGGAGGTGGACGTATATAGGAGTGAGTGAATGTTGTTTGGGGAAGCAGGGTACAGGTACAGACGGGATGTTTAGATACATATAGAATACATAGAAGATAGGAGCAGGAAGAGAACATTTGTCCCTTCGAGCCTGCTGCGCCATTCATCACGATCATGGCTGAACATCCAACTCAATAGCCTAATCCTCCTTTCTCCCCATCGCCTTTGGTCCCATTCTCTCCAAGTGCTATATCCAGCCGCCACTTGAATATATTCAAAGTTTTAGCATCAACTACTGCCTGTGGTAATGAATTCCACAGCCTCACCACTCTTTGTGTGAAGAAATGTATCCGTATGTCTGTCCGAAATGGTTTACCCTGAATCCTCAGGCTTTGACTCCTGGTTCTGGACACACCCACCATTGGTAACATCTTCGCTGCATCTACCCTGTCTAGTATGGTTAGGTTTTATCAGTCTCTGTGAGATCCCCCCTCATTCTTCTGAAATCCAGCGAGAACAATCCCAACCTAGTCAATCTCTCCTCACATGACAATCCTGCAATCCCTGGAATTAATCTGGTAAACCTTCGCTGCAATCCCTCGAGAGCAAAAGCATCATTCCTCAGAGAAGGAGACCAAAACTGTATACAATACTCCAAGTGTGGCCTCACCAAGGCCCTGTACAATTGCAGCAACACATCCCTGCTTCTGTATTCGAAACCTCTCGCAATGAAGGCCAACATTTCATTAGCTTTTTTTTTAAAAAATTTGGAGTACCCAATTCATTTTTCCAGGTAAGGGGCAATTTGGTGTGTTCAATCCACCTAACCTGCACATCTTTGGGTTGTGGGGGCGAAATCCACGCAAACACGGGGAGAATGTGCAAACTCCACACGGACAGTGACCCAGAGCCAGGATCGAACCTGGGACCTCGGCGCCATGAGACTGCAGTGCTACCACTGCGCCACCGTGCTGCCCACCATTAGCCTTCTTTAACGCCTGCTGCACAAGCATACTTGCCTTCAGCGAATGGTGCGCAGGAACACCCAGGCCCCACTGCACACTCCCCTCTCCCAACCATTCAGCTAGTAATGTGCCTTTCTGTTTTTACTTCCAAAATGAATAACCTCACATTTATCCAAATTATACTGCATCTGCCATTAGTTTGTCCACTCGCCCAACCTCCAGATCTTGCTGTAGGATCCCTGCATCCTCGTCACCATTTACCCTCCCACCTAATTTGGTATCCTCTGCAAACCTTGAGGTGTTACATTTTGTTCCCTCATCCAAATCATTAATATATATTGTGAATTGCTGGGGTCCCAGAACCGATCCCTGTGATATCCCACTGGTTACTGTCTGCCAACTTGAAAAGGATCTATCAACCCCTATTCTTTGTTTCATCTCTGCCAATCAGTTTTCTATCTATCTCAATACATTTCCTCCAATCCCATGCGTTTTAATTTTGCACAATAATCTCTCATGCGGGACATTGTCAACCGCCTTATGAAAGTCCAAATATATCACATCCACTGGCTCGCCCTTGTCAACTGTACTGGTGACCTCTTCAAAAATTATGACAGATTTATCAAGCATGACTTTCCCTTCATAACTCCATGCTGAGTCTCGCTGACCTTGACACTGTCTTCTAAATGTTCCGCTATTAAGTCCTTGATAATGGATTCAAGCATTTTCTCCACTACCGATGTTAGGCTGACTGGTCTATACTTCCCTGCTTTCTCTCTACCTCCCTTTTTGAATGTGGGAGAGACGTGAGCTACCCTCCAATCTGCAGGACAGTTCCAGAGTTTATAGAATCCCGGAAGTTGACCACCAATGATCCACTGTTTCCAGAGCCACCTCTTTAAGCACTCCGGGATGCAGATTCTCAGGCCCTGAGGATTTATCCGCATTCAATTCCATCAGTTTTCCCAGCACCATTTCTCTACTGATGTTTATCTCCCTCAGTTCTTCCTCTAACTGAACCTTTAATTCTCCAACATTTCTGGGATCTGATTTGTGTCCTCATTTGTGAATATAGAACCAAATTATGTATTCAATTGCTCAGCCATTTCTTTGCCCCTTATTCTGTATTTCCCTGTTTCTGTCTGTAGTGGGCCGACATTTCATTTTACCAAACTCTTTCTCTTCACATATCTGTCGAAACCTTAAGCGCCAGTCTTTATGTTCTCTTCTAGCTTCCTTTCCTATTGTACTTTCCCCTTCTTCATCAATCCCTTCGTCCTTCTTTGCTGAATTCTAACCTGCTCCCAATCCTCAGCCCTATTATTTTTCTTGGCCGATCTGTATGCTTCTTCCTTGTCTCGTATGCTATTTATAATTTCTTTTGTAAGCCATGGATTGGCCCTCTTACCCCCTTTCCTTTTGTGCCAGACAGGAATGAACAGTTGCTGTAATTTCTCCAAGCGTTCCTTGAATGTTTGCCATTGTCTATCCACTGTCATCCTTTAACGTAACTCTCCCCACTCCATCAAGGCCGACTCACGGCTCATATCCTCATAGTTCCCTTTATTCTGATTCAGCACACTAGTCTCCGAATCAACTATATATGACACCCACTAATGTTTTTTGTCCCTTGGTATTTCTCAGCTCATACAGATTCCATATTGTCAGAGCTATATCCTTTCTCACTATTGTGTTAATTTCCTCTTAAACCAGCAGTGCCACGCCAGGTCCTTTTCTTTTATACCTGTTCTTCCTAAATTCTGAGAACTCTGGGACATTCAGTTCCCATCCGTGTCCACCCTACAGCCATATCACCGTAGTCCCAATTATATCATGCGCATTGATATAGTTCTGCACGATTCTTCATCCACTTTATTGCAAATGCTCCGTGCATTAAGGCACAGAGCTTCAAAGTTGGTCTTTTTCACAATGTTTTTCTTGCTCCCAATATTTTTCTCCACTGCCCTGTTTGAATTTTGGCCTCTGTTTCTCCACCTAACACTTTTCTTATTAATTTTTCTACCTTTTGCTTTTGCCCTTGCGCCTTCGTGCGCTCTGTCTCCTTGCATGGGTTCCCACCCCCTTGGCATATTAGTTTAAACCGTCCCCAACCGGTCTCGGAAATACCCCCCCCCCCCCCCACTCACCAGACATCAATTCCAGACCTGCCCAGGTTTAACCGGTCCAGTTTGTGCACGTCCCACCCCCACCAGAACCGGTCCCAATTTGCCAGGAATCTGAAACCATCCTCCTGACACCATCTCTTCAGCCACGTATTCACCCTATATATCCTGTCATTTCTCCTCTGACAGTAACGTGGCACCGGGAGTTATCCTGAGATCACTACCTTTGAGGTCCAATCTATTTGTGGAATGATACAGAGCCATAGGTAGAAGCCATAGGAAGTGGGATCTGCTCCTGGAATGATCCAGAACAACAGGGAGAGTCTGGGGCAGTGCGATCTGGTTGTAGAATTATCCAGGGCATTAGGAAGAGGCTGGGGCAGTGGGATCTGTTCGTGCAATTATCCACGGCATTAGGGATAGGTTGGGGCAGTGCGATCTGTTTGTGGAATGATCCAGGACAATAGAGAGAGGCTGGGGCAGTGAGACCTGTTTGTGGAATGATCCAGGACAATAGGGAGAGGTTGGGGTCGTGAGATCTGTTTGTGGAATGATCCAGGACATTAGGGAGAGGCTGGGGCAGTGGGATCTGTTGGTGGAATGATTCAGGACCATAGAGAGAGGCTGGGCAGTGGGATCTGTTTCTGTAATGATCCAGTACAATAGGGAGAGTCTGGGCAGTGGGATCTGTTTGTGAAATTAGCCAGGGCAATCGGGAGAGTCTGGGGCAGTGGGATATGTTTGTGGAATGATCCAGAACAATAGAGAGAGGCTCGGGCAGTGAGATCTGTTTGTTGAATGATCCAGGACCAAAGAGAGAGGCTGGGGCAGTGGGATCTGTTTGTGGAATTAACCAGGACATTAAGGAAAGGCTAGGGCAGTGAGATCTGTTTGTGGAATGATCCAGTACAATAGGGAGAGTCTGGGGCAGTGGGATCTGTTTGTGGAATGATCCAGGACAATAGAGAGAAGCTCGGGCAGTGACATCTGTTTGTTGAATGATCCAGGACCATAGAGAGAGGCTGGGGCAATGGGATCTGTTTGTGGAATTAACCAGGACATTAGGGAAAGGCTAGGGCAGTGGGATCTGTTTGTGGAATGATCCAGGACAATAGGGAGAGGCTGGGACAGTGGGATCCATTTGTGGAACGATTTAGGACAATAGGGAGAGGCTGGAGAAGTGGGATCAGTTTGTGGAATGGTCCAGGGCAACAGGGAGAGGCTGGGGGAGTGGGGTTAGTTTGGGGATTGACACTGGGCTACGGGGAGGGTGGGGCTGGGGGATTAGTTTGGGGAAAGAGACAGGGCTATGGGGAGAGAGTGGGGCAGTGGGATTAGTTTGGGGCTTGACACAGGGCTATGGGGGAGAGTGGGGCAGTGGGAAAAGTCTGGAGATTCATACAGGACAATGGAGGGGGAGAGTAGGGCAGCGTGATTAGTTTGTGGCCTGATACAGGACGATGGGGAGTGAGTCGAGCAGTGGGTTTAATTTGCGGCTTGATGCATGGCTTTTGGGAGTGAACCGAGCAGTGGATTTAGTTTAGGGATTGATACAGGGCTATGGGGAGGGAGTCGAGCAGTGGGTTTAATTTGCGGCATGATGCATGGCTTTTGGGAGTGAACCGAGCAGTGGAATTAGTTTAGGGATTGATACAGGGCTAAGGGGGAGCGCGCGACAGTGGGATTAGTTTGTGGATTGATACCGGGCTATGGGAAGGGAGTCGAGCAGTGGGATTAGTTTGGGGTTGATACAGGTCGATGAAGAGGGAGCGGGGCAGTGGGATTAGTTTGGGGATTGATACAGGGTTATGGGGAGAGAGCAGGGCAGTGGGATTAGTTTGGGGATTGATACACGGCCATGGGGAGGGAGTCGAGCAGTGGCTTTAGTTTGGGGATTGATACAGGTCAATGGGGAGCGAGTCATGCAGTGGGACTAGTTTGTGGAGTGATACAACGCTATGGAGAGGGAGTCGAGCAGTGGGTTTAGATTGTAGATTGACACACGACTGTGTGGAGAGGTCGGGGCAGTGGGATTAGTTTGTGGATTGATACAGTGCTCGGGGAACGGGGTCGAGCAGTTGGATTAGTTTGTAGATTGATACAGGTCTTTCGGGGAGAGTTGGGCAGTGGGATTTGTTTGTGGATTGATACAGGGCTATGAGGAGAGGGTGGGGCAGTGGGATTAGTTTGGGATTGATACAGGGCTATGGGGAGAGAGCGGGGCAGTGGGATTAGTTTGAGGATTGACACAGGGCTATATGGAGAGAGTTGGGCAGTGACATTAGTTTGTGGATTGATCCAGGGCTATGGAGAGAGAGCGGGGTAGTGAGATTAGTTTGTGGATTGATCCAGGGTTATGGAGAGAGAGCGGGGCAGTGGGATTAGTTTGTGGATTGATCCAGGGCTATGTGGAGAGATCGGGGCAGTGGGATTAGCTTGTGGATTGATCCAGGGCTATGTGGAGAGATCGGGGCAGTGGGATTAGCTTGTGGATTGATACAGGGGTATGGGGAGAGAGTGGGGCAGTGGGATTAGTTTGTGGATTGATACAGTGCTCGGGGAAGGGGGTCGAGCAGTTGGATTAGTTTGTAGATTGATACAGGTCTATCGGGGAGAGTTGGGCAGTGGGATTTGTTTGTGGATTGATACAGGGCTATGAGGAGAGGGTGGGGCAGTGGGATTAGTTTGGGATTGATACATGGCTATGGGGAGAGAGCGGGGCAGTGGGATTAGTTTGGGATTGATACAGGGCTATGGGGAGAGAGCGGGGCAGTGGGATTAGTTTGAGGATTGACACAGGGCTATATGGAGAGAGTTGGCAGTGACATTAGTTTGTGGATTGATCCAGGGCTATGGAGAGAGAGCGGGGTAGTGAGATTAGTTTGTGGATTGATCCAGGGTTATGGAGAGAGAGCGGGGCAGTGGGATTAGTTTGTGGATTGATCCAGGGCTATGTGGAGAGATCGGAGCAGTGGGATTAGCTTGTGGATTGATACAGGGGTATGGGGAGAGAGTGGGGCAGTGGGATTAGTTTGAGATTGTTACAGGGCTATGGGGAGAGAGTGGGGTAGTGGGATTAGTTTGGGATTGTTACAGGGCTATGTGGAGAGAGTGGGACAGTGGGGTTAGTTTGGGATTGTTTCAGGGCTATGGGGAGAGAGTTGGACAGTGGGGTTAGTTTGGGGATTGTTACAGGGCTATGGGGAGAGAGTGGGACAGTGGGGTTAGTTTGGGATTGATACAGGGCTATGGGGAGAGAGTGGGACAGTGGGGTTAGTTTGGGATTGATACAGGGCTCTGGGGAGAGGGTGAGACAGTGGGGTTAGTTTGAGATTGTTACAGGGTGTTGTGAAAACTCAGAAGAATATGACATTTGAAACATGAAAGTAACACTGAGAATGCCTGAGGCTTTTAAATGAAAGGGAGAAGTCCCACAAGGGCTTAAAAGCAGCAGCCTGTTTTCAACGCAGACATCTTCACAGAGGGAAGAAAACAGATAGGAGCTTTATTTTAATTCACAAGTTAGAAAAGACATTTGATTGATTTAAAAACTCTTAAAGTTATGTGAAAGGGAACAGTATTTCACAAATCTTTAAGTAATGAATTATTTTATTGAACAATTAGGTAAAGCAGCCAGAATCTTAAGTAAAATATAAGGAACAACTGTTAAGAGTGAAAAGTTGCTGACACTGATAATAAAGTGAAACAACTGGTTCACAAATTAAGAAAACTAGAAGGTGACAAGTTTACATTATAACGTACATCACATTTGAAGTTAAAACCCTTTGGAAGATGGCCAAAGCAGATAAAGTTAGGGTTAGGGGGAGAACCCGAACATGACATTAGCTTCACCTGAAGATGACCCGCGTCGAATCTGAGAAAACTCATTGAAAAAGACATAAAACCAAAAGATTGTGAACTAAGGCACAGACAAATTTATGACATGTCAAGCAAAGCGAGAAACGTCCAGTCCACGATGGCGAGCTGGTGAGGATGAAGCTGCGCTGTCGCTGTTGAAGCAGCGCCACGCTTCTAAACTGTTAAAGCTTTCAGACTGTCAAGCAGGCAGTCTGAAGGGTGCCAGGTGCAGAGGTTAAGGGGCCCCAAATGCCTATAAAAACTGGGGAAAATGAGCAAATAATCAGAGTATCTTCCTCGGTGATGGGACAAGCAACATCGACAGACCGAGCAGCCCAGGGAAGTCAGCAGAAGACCAACAGCTGAAGAAAACTGATTGTCAAGAGAGACTTGAAAGTCTGCAACTGGGCCGAACAAGAAAAGATCTTTCTCCCTTTCTGTAAAAGTAGTTATTCTCTTTTAACTTGAAAATAAAGTTAAGTTCAAATTGATAACCTGAACGAGTGGTTATTATTATTTTCTTTAAAAAGTTTACTTTACTTCACTTAGCAAGCTGGACCCGTGTGTAAGTTACTAAGTGGTAAGTAAATAAAGTCCTTCTACGAAGATACGGGTTATACCGTGGGATAACCAGGGTAGCACGGTCGCATTGTGGATAGCACAATTGTTTCACAGCTCCAGGGTCCCAGGTTCGATTCCGGCTTGGGTCACTGTCTGTGCGGAGTCTGCACATCCTCCCCGTGTGTGCGTGGGTTTCCTCCGGGTGCTCCGGTTTCCTCCCACAGTCCAAAGATGTGCAGGTTAGGTGGATTGGCCATGATAAATTGCCCTTAGTGTCCAGAATTGCACATAGTGTTGGGTGTGGTTGCTGGGTTATGGCGATAGGGTGGAGGTGTGGACCTTGGGTAGGTTGCTCTTTCCAAGAGCCGGTGCAGACTCGATGGGCCGAATGGCCTCCTTCTGCACTGTAAATTCTATGAATCTATGAATTTATGAATAACTTGAAACGCTAGTTTGACCCGAATAGCACTCGCCAAAGTCTGCGTAAGAGTCGGGGAGTGAGAATCACCAGAATAAATTGACCCCTTTTTTGGTACAGAGGGATTTCTAAGAATAGTGGTGAGGTAAATACTACATGGCGCCCAAACGTGGTTCATTTTGAAAGTTGAAAATTTGTGGGGCTTCAGCACCCAGCGGGTCATTCTAAATTACTCCATGGCACCCGGCGTGGAGGCCCAGAATATTAGAAGTTTCTAGGCGAGGGGAGGCTAGACTATTGGAAGTTTCTAGATAAGCGGGGCCGCCTAGAATATTGGACGTCTCTCGGCGAGGCGAGGCTAGAATATTAGAAGTTTCTAGTTGAGCGGGGCCGCCTGGAAGATTAGTAGTTCCTCGGCGAGCAAACTATACCGGCCGAGTTTAGTTTGATAAGTCATGGGTGATTGACTTCGAAGGATTCTGTAGGATCTTGGGACATAAAACTCAGTTGGGTGCGAGTGTTAGTAGACTAGAAGATACGAACCCTGAGTAAACGTCTGCAGGACGGCTTGGTAACTCGTACCGAGTGTCCTGCATCAACTGGTAGAAGTAGGCTAGAATTAAATCCTCCTTGTAGTGAGGCAGATTGTGAGGATAGAACCTGGAGCGATAGGGACGCCTAGAATCTTTGCGGACCGATAAATCGACCCTTAACGAACACAGGAGGATAATGCCTTAGGTACATTTGAGATAACTGCCCACAACGAGTACGTATCCCTTAATTTCAGATCGTGACTGAAAGGGACCGCCAGTCGCAGTTATAACTAAATATAGTTTAAAAATCCGAAAAATGGCAATTAGGGTAATCCTCTTGCCCTGGAATGCGGGCGAGAGAGATGGAGCAATGGAACAGAAGTGGGGAGAATTAAAGAAGCAGAGGAAATCTTGGGAGAAAGTGATTGATCAGGAGGGTGACATATCATTCTTTGTAATGGTGCCTAGAGCCCTGCCGACTAGAGATCCGATCGGGATTCTGACAGCATTATGTAAATTTGCGTTTGAAAGAGAAGCTGAATCACTAGTTTTGTTCGGACCCAAGCAGAAGCAAGCAGCTGCTCAAGTGTGCAAGATATACTCTAGATTGGTTAAAATTTTTGATCAGGACAATATGAAAGAAATAACTCAAATTCCAAGTGAATACAAAATTAAGTCAAAACTGACAAAGAACAAGAACAAAAATGTACAGCACAGGAACAGGCCCTTCGGCCCTCCAAGCCCGTGCCGACCATGCTGCCCGACTAAACTACAATCTTCTACACTTCCTGGGTCCGTATCCCTCTATTCCCATCCTATTCATGTATTTGTCAAGATGCCCCTTAAATGTCACTATCGTCCCTGCTTCCACCACCTCCTCCGGTAGCGAGTTCCAGGCACCCACTACCCTCTGTGTAAAAAAACTTGCCTCGTACATCTACTCTAAACCTTGCCGCTCTCAACTTAAACCTATGCCCCCTAGTAATTGACCCTTCTACCCCGGGAAAAAGCCTCTGACTATCCACTCTGTATATGCCCCTCGTAATTTTGTAGGCCTCTATCAGGTCGCCCCTCAACCTCCTTCGTTCCAGTGAGAACAAACCGAGTTTATTCTACCGCTCCTCATAGCTAATGCCCTCCATACCAGGCAACATTCTGGTAAGTCTCTTCTGCACCCTCTCTAAAGCCTCCACATCCTTGTTGTAGTGTGGCGACCAGAATTGAACACTATACTCCAAGTGTGGCCTAACTAAGGTTCTGTACAGCTGCAACATGACTTGCCAATTTTTATACTCAATGTCCAGGCCAATGAGGGCAAGCATGCCGTATGCCTTCTTGACTACCTTCTCCACCTGTGTTGCCCCGTTCATTGACCTGTGGACCTGTACTCCTAGATCTCTCTGACTTTCAATACTCTTGAGGGTTCTACCATTCACTGTATATTCCCTACCTGCATTAGATCTTCCAAAATGCATAACCTCACATTTGTCCGGATTAAACTCCATCTGCCATCTCTCCGCCCAAGTCTCCAGACAATCTAAATCCTGCTGTATCCTCTGACAGTCCTCATCGCTATCCGCAATTCCACCAACCATTGTGTCGTCTGCAAACTTACTAATCAGACCAGTTACATTTTCCTCCAAATCATTTACATATACTACAAACAGCAAAGGTCCCAGCACTGATCCCTGTGGAACACCACTGGTCACCGCCCTCCAATTAGAAAAGCTTCCTTCCATTGCTACTCTCTGCCTTCTATGACCTAGCCAGTTCTGTTTCCACCTTGCCAGTTCACCCCTGACCACGTGCGTCTTCACCTTTTGTACTAGTCTACCATGAGGGGCCTTATTAAAGGCTTCACTGAAGTCCAGATAGACAACATCCACTGCCCTACCTGCATAAATCATCTTTATGACCTACTCGAAAAACTCTATCAAGTTAGTGAGACACGACCTCCCCTTCACAAAACCATGCTGCCTCTCACTAATACGTCCATTTGATTCCAAATGTGAGTAGATCCTGTCTCGAAGAATTCTCTCCAGTAATTTCCCTACCACTGAAGTAAGGCTCACCGGCCTGTAGTGCCCTGGATTATCCTTGCTACCCTTCTTAAACAGAGGAACAACATTGGCTATTCTCCAGTCTCCGGGACATCACCTGAAGACAGTGAGGATCCAAAGATTTCTGTCAAGGCCTCAGCAATTTCCTCTCCAGCCTCCTTCAGTATTCTGGGGGAGATCTCATCAGGCCCTGGGGACTTATCTACCTTAATATTTTTTAAGACACCCAACACCTCGTCTTTTTGGATCTCAATGTGACCCAGGCTATCTACACACCCTTCTTCAGACTCAACATCAACCAATTCCTTCTCTTTGGTGAATACTGATGCAAAGTATTCATTTAGTACCTCGCCCATTTCCTCTGGCTCCACACATAGATTCCCTTGCCTATCCTTCAGTGGCCCAACCCTTCCCTTGGCTACCCTCTTGCTTTTTATGTACGTGTAAAAAGCCTTAGGATTTTCGTTAACCCTCTTTGCCAATGAATTTTCGTGACCCATTTAATCTCTGCTGTAGCTCCGGATTTAATTTGTGAGCTAATACCCCCGATATTCCTGCTCCTAATTTCCTAATGACCAAAGGAGTCTAGAAGGCAGTTGCAAAACAATGAGAAGCTAGAAATGGAGGAAGATGAGGAATCAGTGTTAGAATCAGAAAGCGCTGAAAAAACAGTAGGGCTGCAAACAAGTGCGTTACGTGAAAAGAGAAGTGAAAAGGAACAGATGGAAATGTAATAAATCCTGCACCAAGGAGGAAAGCAAATACAATTAGGGGGCAGGGGATTTTGTGAATGCCAAGGAGATTGTGCAGGTGAATCCTTCCAATAAGGAGGGGAAATTATGAGCAGGATTATCGGGAGTATTAGCTCACAAATTAAATCCGGAGCTACAGCAGAGATTAAATGAGGCAAAAAAACCTGCTGGATAAGAGAGGCTTATCAGAACGGAGGTGTCTCATTTTTTGTCAGAATACCTAAAGCTGTGTAGAATAGAGAGGGAAGATCTCAGTGGATAAATGAGTGTCTGTGTGCTTGATAAGGATTTGTGAAGTTTCCTTTGGTGTTTCTAGTTTTTAAATGTTGTATTTTTGAAAAAAACACTAATTTCACATCAATTAGAAGTTATAAATGGCAGGCAGAAATGTGATCAGTAATATGTGGTAGCAAATTAGTATGTTCAGAACTAAATTGGTCTTAGCATAAACACAAAACGAAGTTTTACTCGCAAGCAGCCAGAGCTCTGTGCAGGAAACTACTTTCAAACTAACGCGTTGAAATTGACACGGTAGCAGAAGGACTGAAGTTTAGGATGTTAAATGCATTGAAGAAGGAGCTTTAGGGAAAGAATATATTACACCAAAAGTTAGATTAGGAGAATTACTTGCAGTATCATGGAAATAAGAATCTGGTGGCAGGAAAAGATTTAATCAAGATAGGGACTGGGAATATTAGGATATTGAAACCGATTGATAACATGGAGAAATAAAGAAACAGAAAGATAAAAGTATTTGAAGTGATGAAGCATGGCGAGCGAAAGAAGAGGTGTTTGACATTCTTCGAATCTCACTCAGGGGTGCAATGATAGAAGTAGGAGGCTTAACCGGCCTTAATTGTATGATGTATGTACATGAGAAAAAACCCACACCAGTAAAGAATGAAAAAAGAAAGAGATGGTGGCAAAGGAAATCCGGAAGTCCTGGAGAGGGCACTTCTGGAATATCCAGACAAGAATAGAAAACATAAATTTAAAAAATAATAGGGCCCTCTCCAACTTTAACCTGTTCATTTAATTTTTCAGATGGAGAGAATGCCACATACCCATTTGTTTGGAAAGAGAAAAAGAACTCCAATCAAGAGGGAAATAAGAATCAGGGTTGAAGAAGGAATGAAAGTAATTAGGACAAAGAGGAAAATAGATTGGTTAAATGGGGGGCAACGATATTAATGGGGATTCCAATAATTAGTTTGGGATTATTAATATGGTTAATTGCATTAGGAAAGTCAGGTGAAATAATGGGATATGGAAACATATACAACAGATTGAAACACGGAGAAAACATAATAAAAATAAGAATAAACAAATATTTAATTATAACGGAGGAAATCATTAATTTTCAGGACATTCAGCAGATTAGACTGAACAACAGTATGTTGGAATGAAGAGAGAGCGCCAGTAACAACATGTTCAGTGAAATGTGGGGAGCACTTACAAACAGTCTGGGATCCATACTGAACCGATCAGACAGATTGAAGATTTTTAAACAGTATGCGGGAAAAACTAATGATCATCAGTGGGACCCCGAGAAAGGGCAAATTAAGATAGGAAATGCATTACAGAATAAAACCACAACTAGGAGTGATTTGGGACACGATTTGATAGATGTGGGTTTAAAAATTAAAGGAACAATTAAAACAGTAATTAAAATTATAACAAATCCATTTAAATGGTTTTCAACAATGTTAACCTGGATTCTAAACAATTGGTACTTGTTTGTATCAACAGCAGGATAAATGATCATCGCTGCATAGCTATGGAAATTGGGAATTTTAAAATTGTGTAGGATTTAATGCTGCAAATGTTGCAATAAAAGTGCTCAAAGAAGAGAGAGAAGAATGATACAATTGGCCGCATATTTGAGGAAAGTAAATGATAAAACCAGGAAGAAATCATCCCGGCTTAGAAATAAGCCACAATATCAAATAATTGCGGAGGAGTGAAATCTCCGGTCACCAGCTCTGGCTGGACATGTGTCCTGAGAGCCACCTGGTGGATGATCTGAGGTCTCCACGGGATGTGTATTGCATGATGGATTTATTGAGGTTCTCGACAGGTAACATGTCACTGACGAGGAACCCTTCAGTTTAAAGAAAATAATGAGAAAACGATGGCACGGAAGACAATTTAAAAAAAAAATAACAACGCAGCTTGATGTTGCGACGGGGTGTACATGACAAATGTATTCAACGTAGTTTCCTTGAGGCATTATGATAGTTATTTTGAAAAAAATGTTATGTATCTCGTACAATACTGTTATGTATGTATGTGAGAAGAAAAGAAAAACAAGATGGCTGAAGCAAGGCCTGACATGACTTGATATATGTGATATCTACTGATAACGGGAGAATCCTGAATGATGATGGTTTGTTGTTTAAAGGAAGAATTGGCACTGTGAAAATAACGACAGACTGCAGCAGGTCAAGAGGAACGTGTCCAGCAACAAGCGGGCAGTGAGGTCTGTCAAAACCGTGAATTATTATAGGTCACCAGTATGAGTTAGACGCGATAAATGGGTATATAAGGATGGGCATAAGCTGAACGTTTTCGGAAAGATTTGGGAAAAGTGGTGGGACATCCCTCTAACTCTCAGGACTGAGAAAAGAACATAGGAGAATCCAGCATGATTTTCACTGAAGGCCTACAAGACGCAACCGTTTGAACATATATTGATGAATCAGCCACTGAAGGGGCTGAGAGTTGTTTTGTCGATAGTGGGGTTAGGTAACAGAAGAATCCCACCAAGTTTGACAGGGTTTATAATAGAAGTATTTCATTGGTCATTTCTAGTATGTGTGAGTTAGGTATTGAAATTGAAATGTATTAAAAATAGTTACAAATGTTAACTTCAATAGCACCCTGGTCAGACCAGGATTTGAACTGTCAATGTTATATTTTATCTTTATTCATAGAATTGTAATAGTTGTTGAAATAATTATGTAATGCGGGAACACACAAACAGTTGTGTGAGTAGTTGCTTGACGACATGTTAAGATAGGACTTATTCTTTTGAAATTTTGTATTTTAATAGGAAGGATTTCATGTTTATCTGGAAACGGATAAAATTATGGTTCGAAATGAAGCCAGTGGATTCGACTGGATAACGCCTCAACCTGCTGGATGCATTAAATGTTTCAGAACTAGTATTAGAAACGTGGTTTTCACCACTTTAGTATGGCTGTGTGGTAACAGTAAGGTATAAACCTCATGCCCTTAAGGACATGATAACAGAGGACAGGAATCTTAGTGAGTCATGGCAATCAGTTTCGATAGGATGTAGCTCGAATGGCCACGTCCCAGTTGGTTTAGAGACATTTTACAAAGTCATGAGAGATATCCGGGGATAGAGGCAGGTATAAAGACACCTTTTAGATTGACGAAGACTGGGTGGAAATGGTTAATACATGATATAGCCGTTTATGCGACGGGTGAGGAACGCAAGGCGATTTGGATGCCAAGGGTATGGGATTCTCGCACGCCAGCAATAAATAGACGACCTTTTTGGTTGCTGTTGGATTAAGAGGCTTACTGATCCTAAGGGACATGAGGAGGCTTATCCGGTGCTGCTATCCCAAGGAGGTAAAAGGCTTTGGTGATAGTGGAACACGTGTCAAAGAGCTATTGTGGTGCCTTACTGGACGGCGGCCATTTTGATTCAAAGTAATTACAATCAAGGTATAACTGTTCTACCAACACTGGTGTGAGAAATGGAAATTTGCAAAAAATTGAAAATAAGGCAATTGGCTGTTGATAAAATGATTAGGGGGATAAATATTGGATGGGATATGTCATGTTTCAAATATCAAGAGGGGGCAATTTTGTTTTGTGAAAACTCGGAAAAATATGACATTTGAAACATGAAAGTAACACTGAGAATGCCTGAGGCTTTTTCATGAAAGGGAGAAGTCCCACAAGGGGTGAAAAGCAGCAGCCTGTTTTCAGCGCAGGCAACTTCACAGAGCGAAGAAAACAGAGCTTCATTTTAATTCACAAGTTGGAAAAGACATTTGATTGACTTAAAAACTCTTAAAATTATATGAAGGGGAACAGTATTTCACAAATCTTTAAGCAGTGAATTATTTTATTGAACAATTAGGAAAAGCAGCCAGAATATAAAGTATAAGATGAGGAACAACTGTTAAGTGTGAAAAGTTGCTGACACTGGTAATAAAGTGAAACAACTGATTTACAAATTAAGAAAACTAGAAGCTGACAAGGTTACATTATAATTACAGTTGAAGTTAAAACCTTTTAGAAGATGGCCAAAGCAGATAAAGTTAGACTCGGGGGGAGAACCCCAACATGACATTAGCTTCACCTGAAGATGACCCGGGTCGAAACTGAGAAAACTCATTGAAAAAGACATAAAACCAAAAGAGTGCGAACTATGACACATACAAGTTAATTACATGTCAAGTAAAGCGAGAAATTTCCTGTAAGGAATGGCGAGCTGGTGAGAATGAAGCGGCGCTGTCGCTGTTAAAGCAGCGCCACGCTTCTAAACTGATAAAACGTTCAAACTGTCAAGCAGGCAGTCTGAAGGGTGCCAGGTGCAGAGGTTAAAGGGCCCCAAATGGCTATAAAAACTGGGGGAAATGAGCAGATAATCAGAATCTTCCTCGGTGATGGGACAAGCAACATCGACAGACCGAGCAGCCCAGATAAGTCAGCAGAAGACCAAAATTAAAAGTAAACTGATTATCAAGAGAGACTTAAAAGTCTGCAACTGGTCCGAACAAGAAAAGATACTTTTACCTTTATGTAAAAGTAGTTATTCTCTTTTAACGTGAAAATAAAGTTAAGTTCAAATTGATAACCTGAAAGAGTGGTTATTATTATTTTCTTTAGAAAGTTTACTTTACTTCACTTAGCAAGCTGGACCTGCGTGTAAGTTACTAAATGGTAAGTAAATAAAATTATTCTACGAAGATACGGGTTATACAGGGGGATAACTTGAAACACTAGTTTGAATAGCATCCTCCAAAGTCTGCAGTGGAGTCGGGGAGTGAGAATCCCTGCTCACCGTTTAGAATAAATTGAGCCTTTTTTGGTATAGTGGGAATACTAAGAATAGTGGTGAGTTAAAAACTACAACGCCTACACACACACAGACACTGATACACACACTCACAGGCACATAGAGACACTAATACACACAGTCACAGATACGCAAATACACAGACTTACACACAGATACTAATACACACACACTAACACACACAGAGACACTAATACACACTCACACAAATACGCACAGTCACTTTTACTCACAGACACAGACAACACAAATGCACAAACTCACAGACACACACAAAGGCACGAATACACACGCTCACAGACATACAGAGACACAAATATACACAGTCACAAACATACAGACACTAGCACACGCATTCACACACACACAGGGACTATTACACTCACTCACAGTCACACACAGAAACCCTGGTGCACACACTCACAGATGCATACAGAGACACTAACACACATTTACTAATGCACACGCACACACAGGGAGACAGTAATACACATACACACTCACATACAGTAATACACAGACTCTGAGACATAAAAAGAACAAAGAAATGTCCAGCACGTAGATACTAATACACACATTCACACACAGTGAGAGACACTAACACACACACTCACAGAGACACTAATACACGCTCACAAACACACAAATACACACAATCACACGCAGACACTAACACACACAATCACAGACACGCGGAGACACTAACAAACACAATCACATACAACCAGCGACACTAAACATAGGCGCACACACATACGGACACTAATACACACACTGAATCACACGCAGGGGCACTACAACACTCACAGACACAACTACACACACTCACAGACACACAGAACAGCAATATGCACACTCACAGACACACACAGAGGCACTAAAAGACACTCCCACACAGACAGAGACACTAATACACATACCCACAGACACACACAGACACTGATACACATGCAGACACGCAGAGGCACTAATACATACACTCACAGACTCACATACATACTATTGCACTGATGCTCGAACAATAACACCAGAAGAGAGATTGGATGACTGTAGAAGGGACGTTAGTTGGCGGATTAGCTGCCTTAAATACCTTGTATTATGTTAATCAGCTGCTTGACTATGTTTCATGGAAATAGGCACTTAGCGAAGCATGTTGGAATATAGCCTTATTTTTAGTCAAGGTGTTCGAAGTTCTGTATGAATCAGTCGGACGGCCACACCATGTAAACAGCCGTACGGCTGCACATTGTGTTGCTTAGGCGAAGAACCCAAGGCCTGTTATTAAACTTTGCTCGCTTTGTGTCTCCTTGTTTAATCTCAAGAATGTCTCTCTGTCCTAGATATTGATTATGATATTATATAAATTATTCGCCTTACCTTTGTAAAGCAGGGACATTTGGAAAGACTGCAGTCATTCTAATTCCCTCCACGAACTTCGTGTTAAATTAAGGACCTTTTGCGAAAACTCGATGTGCTGACTATTTTTTTCTTCAACAATGACAATTGAAGGCTTTATTGGACGAGATGTTTCCCCAGCAGCGCAGGTACAGAATGCAACTGCTAGGGAGACACGGGCTCTTATACTCCGCCTTACAAGGCGGAACCAGCAGGCAGGCTTCACCAATGATATTGCTGTCTGAGGTACCTCCCACACCAATGGTCTTACAGCATCAACCTGGGTATCTTAATATCCCTAATACCGACTACCACATTCACCCCCTGCTAAAAAAAAAGAGACCGGCGGGCGTCGTTTTCTCGCGTTATACAGTGGTAGAGGTGGAGGTTATGGTGGTACCCGATACACATTAGTACAGTGTTTTGCCTCGTCAAATGTCGCAATTATTTACACTATTTATTTATATTCAAAAGGAAGCAATTAGTCGGTCAGGGGCCCTGGTCGTCGTCTGCAATCATCTCAGTTTCGGCGGTGATGTAGGCGCTGGCTCGGACATCCGTGGCTCCAGGAGCGTGGCTTCTGCCTCTTCGGAACTTCATCACTCCAAGATGGGACCGGTGGGAGGGCCGATCCACATGGGAAGGGGGCGGCTGTGGGGAGTGCACGGTGGGAGGGAGGGTGGGGTTGGTGGTGGAGGTGTAGGTGGGGCTCCAGTGGGCGCCAGGTGCCGTAGGGAGACCGTATCCTGTCGGCTGTCGGGGTACGCCACGTAGGCGTATTGAGGGTTAGCTTGAAGAAGGTGGACCCTCTCGACCAATGGGTCCGACTGGCGCGCCCGAACGTGTTTGCGGAGCAGGATGGGTCCAGGAGCTGCCAGCCAGGTTATGAGTGAGTTCCCGGAGGAGGACGTCCCAGGGAAGACACGGAGATGTTCGTAAGGTGTTTGGTTGGTCGTGGTACATAGCAGTGATCGGATGGAGTGGAGGGCATCCAGAAGGATCTCCTGCTAGCGGGAGACTGGGAGATTCCTGGACCATAGGGCCAGCAGAATGGTCTTCCAGACCGTTCCGTTCTCCCTCTCTACCTTCCCCGGGGGTTGTAACTGGTCGTCCTGCTCGAGACGATGTCCTTGCTGAGCAGGGATTGACGCAGTTGCTCGCTCATAAAGGAGCACCATCTATCGCTGTATATGTAGGCGGGGAAACTGAACACTGTAAAGATACTGTGGAGGGCTTTTATGCCGGTGGCTGACGTAATGTCGGGGCAGGGGATGGCGAATGGGAACCGGGAGTACTCGTCAATCACGTTCTGGAAGTACGTGTTGCGGTCGGTGGAGGGGAGGAGCCCTTTGAATTCCACACAGGCAACCAATGGGACGGGAAGATTTTATCAGATGAGCTTCCTCTGGCCTGTAGAACTGCGGTTTGCATTCCGTGCAGATTTGGCAGTTCCTGGTGGCTGTCCTGACCTCCTCGATGGAGTTGGGCAGGTTGCGGGTCTTGATGAAATGGAAGAGTCGAGTGACCCCCGGGTGGCAGAGGTCCTCGTGGAGGGCCCGGAGTCGGTCCACATATGCGTTGGCACATGTGCCGCGGGATAGG
The DNA here is from genome assembly GCF_047496885.1 of Scyliorhinus torazame. Lineage (NCBI taxonomy): Eukaryota > Metazoa > Chordata > Chondrichthyes > Carcharhiniformes > Scyliorhinidae > Scyliorhinus > Scyliorhinus torazame. The sequence goes on along the minus strand of NC_092726.1, from coordinate 124,936,585 downwards.
GCTTCAGGAGTCTCGTTTAGCTTCCCGGGACGATACAAGATCTCATAGGTGTAGGAGAAGACCTCGATCCTCCACCGCAAGATCTTATCGTCCTTTATCTTGCCCCGCTGTGCATTGTGGTACATGAAAGCAACCGATCTTTGGTCAGTGAGGAGAATGAATCTCCTACCGGCCAGGGAATGCCTCCACTGCCGCACAGCTTCTACTATGGCCTTAGCCTCCTTTTTAACGGAGGAATGGCGGATTTCTGAAGCGTGGAGGATCGTGGGAAAACACTGCCCTACAGAAAGCAGTGTTTACGTAAACCGTACACTACTGTAAACAGAGTCTGTGTAAACAGTGCCCTACAGTAAGCAGTGTTTATGTAAAAGTTGCACGACAGCAAACAGTATTTAAACAGTGCCCGACAGTAAACAGAGTCCATAAAACAGTTCCCTACAGTAAACACTGTTGATGTAAACCATCCCTTGCTGTAAACAGTCGATGGAAACATTACCCTACAGCAAACAAACTGAAAGAAGACCGTACACTACTGTAAACAGAGCTTATTTAAAAAGTGCCTTACAGTAATCAGTATTTAGACAGTGCCCGACAGTAAACAGAGTCTATGTAAATATACCCTGCAGCAAACAGTATTGAAACAGTAAACTGTCTATGTAAACAGTGCCCTACTGTAAAATGTATTTAAAAATTGCGCTTCTGTAAACAGAGTGAAAGTAAACCGCACACCACGGTAATCAGAGTCAATGAAAACAGTCATGATGTGGAGGTGCCGGCGTTGGACTGGGGTGAGCACAGTACGAAGTCTTACAACATCAGGTTAAAGTCCAACAGGTTTGTTTCGATGTCACTAGCTTTCGGAGCGCTGCTCCTTCCTCAGGTGAATGAAGAGGTCTGTTCCAGAAACACATATATAGACAAATTCAAAGATGCCACACAATGCTAGGAATGCGAGCATTAGCAGGTGATTAAATCTTTACAGATCCAGAGATGGGGTAACCCCAAGTTAAAGAGGTGTGAATTGTCTCAAGCCAGGACAGTTGGTAGGATTTCGCAGGCCAGATGGTGGGGGATGAATGTAATGTGACTTGAATCCCAGGTCCCGGTTGAGGCCGCACTCATGTGTGCGGAATTTGGCTATAAGTTTCTGCTCGGCGATTCTGCGTTGTCGCGGGTCCTGAAGGCCGCCTTGGAGAACGCTTACCCGGAGATCAGAGGCTGAATGCCCTTGACTGCTGAAGTGTTCCCCGACTGGAAGGGAACATTCCTGCCTGGTGATTGTTGCGCGATGTCCGTTCATTCGTTGTCGCAGCGTCTGCATGGTCTCGCCAATGTACCACGCTTCGGGACATCCTTTCCTGCAGCGTATCAGGTAGACAACATTGGCCGAGTCGCACGAGTATGTACCGCGTACCTGGTGGGTGGTGTTCTCACGTGTAATAGTGGTATCCATGTCGATGATCTGGCACATCTTGCAGAGATTGCCATGGCAGGGTTGTGTGGTCTCGTGGTCACTGTTCTGAAGACTGGGTAGTTTGCTGCACACAATGGTTCGTTTGAGGTTGCGCGGTTGTTTGAAGGCAAGTAGTGGGGGTGTGGGGATGACCTTGGCAAGATGTTCATCATCATCAATGACGTGTTGAAGGCTGTGAAGAAGATGACGTAGTTTCTCCGCTCCGGGGAAGTACTGGACGACGAAGGCTATTCTGTCGGTTGTGTCCCATGTTTGTCTTCTGAGGATGTCGGTGCGGTTTTTCGCTGTGGCGCGTTGGAACTGTCGCTCGATGAGTCGAGTGCCATATCCCGTTCGTACGAGGGCATCTTTCAACGTCTGTAGATGTCTGTTATGCTCCTCCTCGTCTGAGCAGATCCTGTGTATACGGAGCGCTTGTCCATAGGGGATGGCTTCTTTAATGTGCTTAGGGTGGAAGCTGGAGAGGTGGAGCATCATGAGGTTATCCGTGGGTTTGCGGTAAAGCGAAGTGCTGAGGTGACCGTCCTTGATGGAGACGAGTGTGTCCAAGAATGCAACTGATTTTGGAGAGTAGTCCATGGTGACTCTGATGGTTGGATGGAACTTATTAATGTAAGTTGACCTTCAACCGATGTTATACACCAGATACATCGATGACATTTTTTTCCTTTGGACCCACTGCGAAGAATCGCTGAAACGACTGCACGATGACATTAATAAGTTCCATCCAACCATCAGACTCACCATGGACTACTCTCCAAAATCAGTTGCATTCTTGGACACACTCGTCTCCATCAAGGACGGTCACCTCAGCAAGTCGCTTTATCGCAAACCCACGGATAACCTCATGATGCTCCACTTCTCCAGCTTCCACCCTAAACACATTAAAGAAGCCACACCCTATGGACAAGCGCTCCGTATACACAGGGTCTGCTCAGACGAGGAGGAGCGTAACAGACATCTACAGACGTTGAAAGATGCCCTCGTACGAATGGGATATGGCACTCGACTCGTCGATCGACAGTTCCAACGCGCCACAGCGAAAAACCGGACCGACCTCCTCAGAAGACAAACATGGGACACAACCGACAGAATAGCCTTCGTCGTCCAGTACTTCCCCGGAGCGGAGAAACTACGTCATCTTCTTCACAGCCTTCAACACGTCATTGATGATGATGAACATCTTGCAAAGGTCATCCCCACACCCCCACTACTTGCCTTCAAACAACCGCGCAACCTCAAACGAACCATTGTGTGCAGCAAATTACCCAGTCTTCAGAACAGTGACCACGACACCACACATCCCTATCATGGCAATCTCTGCAAGACGTGCCAGATCATCGACATAGATACCACTATTACACGTGAGAACACCACCCACCAGGTACGCGGTACATACTCGTGCGACTCGGCCAACGTTGTCTACCTCATACGCTGCAGGAAAGGATGTCCCGAAGCGTGGTACATTGGCGAGACCATGCAGACGCTGCGACAACGAATGAACGGACATCGCGCAACAATCACCAGGCAGGAATGTTCCCTTCCAGTCGGGGAACACTTCAGTAGTCAAGGGCATTCAGCCTCTGATCTCCGGGTAAACGTTCTCCAAGGCGGCCTTCAGGACGCGCGACAATGCAGAATCGCCGAGCAGAAACTTATAGCCAAGTTCCGCACACATGAGTGCGGCCTCAACCGGGACCTGGGATTCATGTCACATTACATTCATCCCCCACCATCTGGCCTGCGAAATCCTACCAACTGTCCTGGCTTGAGACAATTCACACCTCTTTAACCTGGGGTTACCCCATCTCTGGATCTGTAAAGATTTAATCACCTGCTAATGCTCGCATTCCTAGCATTGTTTGGCATCTTTGAATTTGTTTATAAATGTGTTTTTGGAACAGACCTCTTCATTCACCTGAGGAAGGAGCAGCGCTCCGAAAGCTAGTGACATCGAAACAAACCTGTTGGACGTTAACCTGGTGTTGTAAGACTTCGTACAATGAAAACAGTGTTTACGTAAACCGTACACTCCTGTAAACAGTCTATGTAAACAGTGCACGACAGTAAACATTGCTTATGTAAACCGTACACTTCTGTAAACACAGTCTCTCTAAACAATGTCCCGCAGTAAACAGTGTTAATGTAAACCTCACACTACTGTAAATGAGTCTCTGTAAACAGCGCCCTATAATAAACAGTGCTTACCTAAACCGTACTCTGCTGTAAACTGAGTCAATCTACACAGTGCCCGAGAGTAAACAGTGTTTACGTCAACCGAACACTGCTGTAAACAGAGTCTATGTAAAAAATGCCCCACAATAAACAGTGTTATGGAAACCTTACACTGCTGTAAACGGAATCTAAGTAAACAGTTCTCTATACTAAACAGGTATTGAAACAGCCCTACAGTAAACAGTGTCCATGGAAACAGTGCCGTCCAGTAAAAGGTGTTAATGTAATCCGTTCACTGCTGTACACAGAGTCTAGGTAAACAGCGCAAACAGGAAACAATGTTAATGTAAACCATACACTTCTGCAAACCCAGTCTTGGTGAACAGCGCCTACAGTAATCAGTGTTTATGTAAACCGAGCACAACTAAACAGTGACAATGCAAACATTGCCCTACAGTAACAGTGGTTATGTAAATCGTGCACTGCGGTAAACATACTCTATGTAAACAGTGCCCTACAGTAAGCAGTGTTTCTATAAAATGTACACTGCTGTGTACAGAGACTATGTAAACAGTGAACTACAATAAACAGAGTGAAAGTACACCGCACAATGCTGTAAACGGAGTCTGTGTAAACAGTGAACTGCAGTAAACAGAACTTAAACTATGATCGATAGTAAAATGAGTATAGTTAAACAGTGCCCTACAGTAAAGAGAGTGAAAGTAAACCGTACACTACTGCAACCAGAGTCTATGTAAACAGTGCCCTATAGTAAACAGTGTTTCTGTAAATCGTACACTGCTGTAAATAGTGACTATGTAAACAGTGCCCGTAACTAAGTGTTTATGTAAAGCGTGCACTGCTGTAAACAGCGTCGTACAGTGAACAGTGTTAACTTAAACCGTACCCTACTGAAAACAGAGTCGATGTAACCAGTTCCCTCCATTAAACAGTTTTAATGTAAACCATACAACACTGTAAATAGACTAATTCCTGTAGGGCACTGTTTACATAGTCTATTAAAAGAGTGCCCGACAGTAAACAGAGTTTATGTTAATTACACCCTGCAGTAAACAACGTCTATGCTATCTGCAACCTACAATAAACAGTGTTAATGCAAACCATACACTACTGTAAACAGTCTATATAATTAATGCACTTGCGTAAAGATAATCGACTAAAACGGTGCCGTACAGCAAACAATGTTTATGTAAACCGTATACTGTTGCAAACAGAGTCGATGCAAACAGTGTGCTACTGTAAACAATGTTTTTGTAAACTGTACAGTAGTGTAAACAGCGTACGTAAATGTACCTCTTCATTCACCTGAGGAAGGAGCAGCGCTCCGAAAGCTAGTGACATCGAAACAAACCTATTGGACTTTAACCTGGTGTTCTAAGACTTCGTACTGTACGTACATGTAGCCTGCGGTAATCACTGCATGTAAACCGGACATTGCTGTAAACGGAGTCTATATGAACTGGGCCTGCAGTAAACAGTGTTTCTGTGAACTGTACACTGCTGTAAACAGATTCTTTGTAAATAGGGCCCTACAGTAAACAGAGTGAAAGTAAACCGTACACTACTGTAAACAGAGTCTGGAAACAGTGCCCTACAATAAACAGTGCTTATGAGAAATGTACAGAGCTGGAAGCAGAGACTATGTAAACAGTGCACTACAGTGAACGGAATCCTAACTGTGCCACACAGTAAACCGAGTCTATGTAAACAGCGCCCTCAGGTAAACAGAGTGAAAGTAAACCGTGCACTAATGTAAACAGCGTATATGTAAGCAGTGCACTACAGTAAACAGTGTTACTGTAAATCACACTGCTGCAAACAGTGGCTATATAAACAGTGACCTACGCTAAACAGTTTATGTAAACAGTGCGCTACTGTAAACAATATTGATGTAAACCATACGCTACTGCCAACAAAGTCTAGGTACACAGCGCTCTACAGTAAACAATGTCAATGTAAATCATACACTACTGTAAACAGAGTCTTTGTAAATATAGCACTACAGCAAACAGTGTTTATGTAAACGGTACACTGCTGGAAACAGATTCTGTATAAACAGTGCGCTACAGTAAACAGTGTTTATTTAATATATACACTGCTGTAAACAGAGTCTATGTAAACAGTGCCCAAACAGTAAACAGTGGTTACGTAAACCGTACAATACGGTAAACCTGGTCTCTGTAAACAGTGCCCTACAGTAAACAGTGTTTATGTAAGCCACACCCTGCTCCAAATAGAGTCTATGTAGCAGTGCCCAATAGTAAATAGTTTTTTATGCAAACCGTACACTACTGTAAATAGCGTCTGTGTAAACAGTGTCCTACTATAAACAGTGTTTCTATAAAATGTACACTTCTGTAAACAGTGTCAATGTAAACAGTGCCCTATGGTAAACAGTATTTACGTGAAGTATAAATTGCTGCAAAAACTCTACGTGAACAGTGTCCAAAAGTAAACAGTGTTTCTTAAAACTTATGCTGCTGTAAACAAAGTCTATGTAAACAGCGCCCTACAGTAAACAGTGTGAACGTGAACCGTACTCTGCTTGCTATGTAAACAGGGCCGTAACAGTGTCTATGTAAACCGTGGAGTGGTGTAAGCAGAGTCTATGTAAACAGTGCCCTGCAGTAAACAGTTTTTGAAAACCGTAACCTGCAGTATAAAGTGTCTGTGTGAACAATGGACTACAGTAACCAATGTTTATAGAAACCGTAAACTGTTGTATACAGAGTCTATGTCAACAATGCCCTTCGGTAAACAGCATTTGGATACACCGTGCACTGCTGTAAACAGAGTGTATGTAAAGAGCGTCCTACAGTAAACAGACTAAAAGTAAACAGTCCACTACTGCAAACAGTCTATGAATAGAGTGCCCAACAGTAAGCAGAGTGAAAGTAAACCGTACACTATTGTAAACAGAGTCCATGTAAACAGAGACCTGCAGTAAACATAATTTAAGCAGTGCCATACTGTAAGCAGATTCTATGTAAACCGTGCCCTACAGTAAACAGAGCGAAAGTTAACCGCACACTACTGTAAACAGTGTCTATGTGAACAGTGCCCTACAGTAACAAGTGTTTATGCAAACTGTACACTGCTATAAACAAAGTCTATGTAAGGATTACGCTAACTAAACAGTGTTTATGTAAACCGTACATTGCAGTAAACAGAGTATATGTAAACAGTGCCCCACATTTGACAGAGTGAAAGTAATCTGCACAATACAGTAAACAGTCTATATAAACAGTGCCCTACAGTAAACAGTGCTTATGTAAACCGTACACTGCTGTAAACGCTGTCTATGGAAACAGTGCTCTACAGTAAACAGTGTTCATGTAAATCATACATGACTGTAATCAGAGTCTATGTAAATATAGCGCGACAGCAAACAGTATTTACGTAAACAGTACACTGCTGGAAAAAGTGTCTATATAAACGGTGCCCGACAGTAAACTGTGTTTATTTAAAATATACGCTGCTGTAAACCGAGTCATTATAAACAGTGTCCGACAGTAAACAAAGTGAAGGGGGCAGCACGGTAACATTGTGGATAGCACAATTGCTTCGCAGCTCCAGGATCCCGGGTTCGATTCCATCATGGGTCACTGCCTGTGCGGAGTCTGCACATCCTCCCCGTGTGAGCGTGGGTTTCCTCCGGGTGCTCCGGTTTCAATCACAGTCCAAAGATGTGCAGGTTAGGTGGATTGGCCATGATAAATTGCCCTTAGTGTCCAAAATTGCCCTTAGTGTTGGGTGGGGTTACTGGGTTGTCGGGATAGGGTGGAGGTGTTGACCTTGGGTAGGGTGCTCTTTCCAAGAGCCGGTGCAGACTCGATGGGCCAAATGGCCTCCTTCTGCACTGTAAATTCTATGATCTATGATCTATGAAACTAAACCGTACACTACTGTAAACAGTGTCTAGGTAAACAGATACCTATAGAACATAGAACATTACAGGCCCTTCGGCCTCGATGTTGGGCGCAGCACGGAAGCACAGGGGCAGTACGGTAGAATTGTGGATAGCACAATTGCTTCACAGCTCCAGGGTCCCAGATTCCATTCCGGCTTGGGTCACTGTCTGTGTGGAGTCTGCACAGCCCCCCCCGTGTGTGCGTGGGTTCCCTCCGGGTGCACCGGTTTCCTCTCACAGTCCAAAGATGTGCAGGTTAGGTGGATTGTCCCTTAGTGTCCAAAATTGCCCTTAGTATTGGGTGGGGTTGCTGGGTTATGGGGATAGGGTGGAGGTGTTGACCTTGGGTAAGGTGCTCTTTCCAAGAGCCGGTGCGGACTCGATGGGCCGAATGGCCTCCTTCTGCACTGTAAATTCTAAAAAAAATTATATGTTGCGCCGACCTGTGAAACCACTCTAAAGCTCATCTACACTATTCCCTTATCATCCATATGTGTATCCAATCACCATTTGAATGCCCTTAATGTTTGCGAGTTCACTGCTGTTGCTGGCAGGTCATTCCACGGCCTTACTACTCTCTGAGTAAAGAACCTACTCTTACATCTATATCCCCTCAATTTATAGGTATGTCCCCTCGTGCTTGACACCACTATCCGAGGAAAAAGGCTCTCACTGTCCACCCTATCCAATTTCTGATCCAAATTGCTAAATCACCCTGAATCCCATGCCTCCGTATTTTCTGCAGGAGCCTACCGTGGGGAACCTTATCAACCGCTTTACTGAAATCCATATACACCAGACCAACTGCTTTACCCTCATCCACCTGTTTGGTCACCTTCTGAAAGAACTCAATAAGGTTTGTGAGGCACGACCTACCCTTCACAAAACCGTGTTGACTATCTCTGATCAAATAATTCCTTTCCAGATGATTATACATCCTATCTCTGATAAAACTTTCCAAGATTTTGCCCGTAACAGAAGTAACGCTCACTGGTCTATAGTTTCCGGGGTTGTCTCTACTCCCCTTCTTGAACAAGGGGACAACATTTGCTATCCTCCAGTCTTCTGGTACTACTCCTGCAGACAAAAATGACTTAAAGATCAAAGCCAAATGCTCAGCAATTTCCTCCTTAGCTTCCCAGAGAATCCTAGGATAAATCCCATCCAGCCCAGAGGACTTACCTATTTTCCCACTTTCCAGAATTGCTAACACCTCCTCCCTATGAACCTCAAGCCCTTCTAGTCTAGTAGCCTGAATCGCAGTATTCTCGACAACATTGTCTTTTTCCTGCGTGGAAACTGACGAAAAATATTCATTTAGCGCCTCTCCTATCTCCTCAGACTCCAAACACAACTTCCCGCTACTTGTCCTTGACTGGCCCTATTCTTACCCTAGTCATTCGTTTATTCCTGAAATATCCATAGAAAGCTTTGGGGTTATCCTTGATTCTTCCTGTCAAAGACTTCTCATGTCCCCTCCCGGCTCTTCTTAGTTCTCTCTTTAGGTCCTTCCTAGCTAACTTGTAACTCTCGAGCGGCCTAACTGAACCTTCATGTCTCATCTTTACATAAGCCTCCTTCTTCTAGTTGGCAAGTGTTTCGACTGCTTTAGTAAACCACGTTTCCCTTGCTCGACCACTTCCTCCCTGCCTGACAGGTACAAACGTATCAAGGACACGCAGTAGATGTTCCTTGAACAAGCTCCACATTTCCATTGTGCCCATCCCCTGCAGTTTTCCTCTCCATCCGATGCATCCTAAGTCTTGCCTCATCGAATCATAATTGCCTTTCCCCCAGATATAACTCTTGCCCTGTGGTATATACCTATCCCTTTCCATCACTAAAGTAAACGCAATGGAATAGTGGTCACTATCACCAAAGTGCTCACCTACCTCCAAATCTAACACCTGTCCTGGTTCATTACCCAATACCAAATTCAATATGACCTCGCCTCTCGTTGGCCTATCTACATACTGTGTCAGGAAACCTTCCTGCACACATTGGACAAAAACAGACCCATCTAAAGTACTCGAACTATAGCGGTTCCAGTCAATATTTGGAAAGTTAAAGTCCTCCATCACAACTACCCTGTTGCTTTCGCTCCTATCCAGAATCATATTTGCAATCCTTTACTCTACATCTCTGGAACTTTTCGGAGACCTATAGAAACCCCTAACAGGGTTACCTCTCCTTTCCATCTTTTTAACCTCAGCCCATACTACCTCAGTAGACGAGTCCTCATCAAACATCCTTTCTGCCACCGTAATACTGTCCTTGACTAACAATGCCACCCCTCCCCCTCTTTTACCACCTTCCCTGAGCTTACTGAAATATCTAAACCCCGGCACCTGCAACAACCATTCCTGTCCCTGCTCTATCCATGTCTCCGAAATGGCTACAACATGGAAGTCCCAGGTAACAACCTGTGCCGCAAGTTCACCCACTTCATTCCGGATGCTCCTGGCATTGAAGAAGACACACTTTAAACTACCTTCCTGCCGGTACACTCCTGCAACTTTGAAACCTTACTAATGACCTCACTGCTCTCAACCTCCTGTATACTGGAGCTACAATTCTGGTTCCCAAGCCCCTGTTGAACTAATTTAAACCCTCCCGAAGAGCTTTAGCACATCCGTCCCCCCCCCCCCCCCCCGCCCCCCAGGATTTTGGTACCCCTCTCGTCTAGGTGTAGACCATTCCGTTTGTAGAGGTCCCACCGACCGCAGAATGATCCCCCATTATCCAGAAATATTAAACCCTCCCTCCTGCACCATCCCTGTAGCCACGTGTTCACCTCCTCTCTCTCCCTATTCCTCGTCTCGCTATCACGTGGCACGGGTAATATCCCAGAGATAATAACTCTGTTTGTCCTAGATCTCAGTTTCCACCCTTGCTCCCTGAATTCCTGCCTTGCATCCCTATCCCTTTTCCTACATATGTCGTTGGTACCTATGTGGACCGTGACTTGGGGCTGCTCAGTAAACAGTGTCTACGTCAACCGTACAATACGGTAAACATGGTTTATATAAACAGTGCCCTACAGTAAACAGTATTTAAGCAGTTCCCTACAGTAAACAGATTCGGCATAATCGTACCCTACAGTAAACAGAGTGAAAATTAACACTACGGTAAATAGATCCTATGTGAACAGTGCCCATCAGGAAAATGGTTAATGTAAACCGTACACTGCTGTAAACAGAGTCTCGGAAAACAGCGCATACAGTAAACAGCGTTTATGTCAACAGTACAGTGCTGTAAACAAAGTCTCTGTAAACAGTACGCTAAGTAAACAGTGTTTATGTGACCTTACATTGCCGCAAACAGAGTCTCTGCAAATAGTGCCCAACAGTGAACAAAGTGAAATGTTACCATGCACTGCTGTAAGCAGAGTCCATGTAAACAGTTCCCTACAGTAAAAAGTGTTTATATAAGCCGTCGCCTGCTGTAAATAGAGTCTATGTAACCGTCCCCTTCAGTATATAGTTTTTATGTAAACTGTGCACTACTGTAAACAGAGTCTATGCAAACAGTGCCCTACAGTAAATATTGTCCATGTAAACTGTACACTGCTGTAATCGGAGTATATGCAAATTCTGTCCAACTGTAAACAGTGTTTAATGTAAACTACTGCAAACAGAGTGACTGCAAACAGTGCCCTACAATAATCAGTATTTATGTGAACCGTACATCACTGTAAAAAAAACTGTGTGAACAGTGCCCTAAATTAAACATAGTTTATTAAATCCTATACTGCTGTAAACAAAGTCCATTTAAACAGTGCCCTACAGTAAACATTGTTAATGTATTCCGGACACCACGGCAAACAGCGTTTAAGTAAACAGCGCCTTACAGTGAACAGTGCCGACGTAAACCGTACTCTGCTGTAACCAGAGTCGATATAAACAGTGTCCTGCAGTAAATAGTGTCTGTGAAAACCGTGCACTGCTGTAAGCGGAGTCTATGTAAACAGTGCCCGACAGTAAAACGTTTTTGAAAACCGTACCCTGCTGTAATAAGAGTCTGTGTAAAGAGTGCACTACAGTAGGCAGTGTTTGTGTAAACCCTCTGCTGTTGTAAACAGAGGCTATGTAAACAATGCCATACATTTAGATATACCATACACGGCGTTTAAATAAACAGCGCCTTACAGTGAACAGTGCCGACGTAAACCGTACTCTGCTGTAACCAGAGTCGATATAAACAGTGTCCTGCAGTAAACAGTGTCTGTGAAAACCGTGCACTGCTGTAAGCGGAGTCTATGTAAACAGTGCCCGACAGTAAAACGTTTTTGAAAACCGTACCCTGCTGTAATAAGAGTCTGTGTAAAGAGTGCACTACAGTAGGCAGTGATTGTGTAAACCCCCTGCTGTTGTAAACAGAGTCTACGTAAACAATGCCCTGCTGTAAACAGATGAAAGTAAACCGTGCGCTAATATAAACAGATTCTGGGTAAACAGAGCCCTACAGGAAGCAGTGTTTACGTAAACTGTACACGACTGTTAAAATAGTCTGTGTAAACAGTGCCGTCCAGTAAACCGTGCTTCTGTAAAATGTACACTGCTGTAAACAGAGACTATGTAAACTGTGCCCTACAGTAAACCGAGTCTATGTAATCAGTGCCCCGCAGTAAACAGTGTTTCTGTAAATCGTACACTGCTGTAAACAGTGACTATGTAAACAGTGCCCTACGCTAAACAGTCTATGTGAACAGTGGGCAACTGTAAACAATACTTATGTAAACCGCACACTACTGCAAACAGAGTCTATGTACACAGTGCTCTACAGTAAACAATGTTAATGTAAATCATACACTACTATAAACAGAGTCTTTGTAAATATAGCACTACAGCAAACAGTGTTTATGTAAACGGTATACTGCTGGAAACAGATTCTGTATAAACGGTGCTATACAGTAAACAGTTTATTTAAAATACATACTGCTGTAAACAGGGTCTGTTTAAACAGTGCCCTACAGTAAATAGTGGTTACGTAAACCGTACAATAAAGTAATCCAGGTCTATGTAAACAGTGCCCGCGAGTAAACAGAGAGAACGTTATCCATGCACTGCTGTAAACAGAGTCCATGTAAACAATTCCCTACAGTAAACAATGTTTATGTAAGCTATACCATGCTCTAAAAAGAGTATATGTAACAGTGCCCAAGAGTAAATAGTTTTTATGTAAACCGTACACTACTGTAAATAGAGTCTATGTAAACAGTGCCTTACAGTAAACAGAATTAAAGTACACCACCAGTACTATAAACAGTATAGGTAAACAGTGCCCTCCAGTAAACAGTGTTTGTGTAAACCGTACAATACGGTAAACATGGTCTATGTAAACAGTGGCCTACAATAAACAGAGTGAAAGTTGACCATGAGCTGCTGTAATCAGAGTCCATGAAAACAGTTACCTGCAGTAAAATGTGTTTCTATAAGCCGTAGCCTGCTGTAAACAGAGTCTATCTCACAGTCCCCTTCAGTGAATAGTTTTAATGTAAACCGTACACTGCTGTAAACAGAGTCTATTAACAGTGTCCTACCATAAACAGTGTTTATGTAAAATGTACACTACTGTAAACAGAGTGAATGTAAACCGGACGCAACTGCAAACAGTGTCTATGTAAACAACGCCCTACAGTAAACAGTGCTAACATAAACCGTACTCTGCTGGAAAACAGAGTCTATGTAAACAGTGTCCTGCAGTAAACAGTGTCTATGTAAACCGTTCACTGTTGTCAGAGAGTGGGAATTTAACCTGGTGTTGTAAGAATTCTTACTATGTGAAGAGTGCCCGACAGTAAACAGTTTTTGAAAACCGTACCCTGCTGTAATAAGAGTCTACGTAACCAGTGCAACACAGTAAGCAGTGTTTATGTAAACCCTATACTGTCGTAAACAGAGTCTATGCAAACAATGCCCACCAGAAAACATTGTTTAGATACACCGTGCACTGCTGTAACCGGAGTCTACGCAAACAGTGCCCTACAGTAAACAGTGTTTATGTAAACCGTACGCTGCTATAAACAGAGTTTATGTAAACAGTGCACTACAGTAAACAGTGTTTATGTAAATCGTAACTGCTATAAACAGGGTCTACGCAAACTGTGCCCTACATTAAACAGTATTTAAACAGTGCCATACAGTAAACAGAGTCTATATAAAAAGTCCCAAATAGTAAACAGTATTTAAGCAATGCCCTACAGTAAACAGTCTATGTAAACAGTGCCAACAGTAAACAGTGCTGATGTGAACCGTGCGCTGATGTAAACGGCATCAAGGTAAACAGAGCCCTACAGTAAACAGCGTTTAGGTTATCCGTACACTGCTGTAATCAGAGTTTTTGTAATCAGTGACCTCCTGGAAACAGTTGTTATGTAAAAAGTAAACTGCTGTACTGAGCAGCGCTCTAAAAGCTAATGATTTGAAACAAACCTGTTGGTCTTCTTACTCTGCTCACCCCAGTCCAACGCCGGCATTTCCACATTATGTAAACAGCATCCTACAGCAAACAGTGTGTATGTAAAATGTACACTGCTGTAAGGAAAGTCAGTGAAAACAGTGCCTTACAGTAAATAGAGAAATTGAACCGTACACTACTGGAAACAGTCTATGTAAAAATGCCCTCCAGTAAACAGTATTTAAACAGCACCATGCAGTAAACAGAGTGAAAATAATCCTTACATTAATGTAAACAGACCCTTTGTAAACTTTGCCTTCCAGTAAACCGTACGCTGCTGTAAAATGAGTCTATGTAATCAGTGCCCTACAGTAAATAATGTTTCTGTAAATCGTACTCTGCTGTAAACAATGTCTGTGTAATCAGTGGACTACACTAAACAGTGTATATGTAAACCGTACACTGCTGTAAAGAGAGTCTACGTAAACAGGGCCCTGCAGGAAACAGAGTGAACGCAAACCATACACTAATGTAAACAGAGCCTGTGTAAACAGAGCCTTACAGGAAGCAGTGTTTACGTAAACTGTACACTACTGTAAACAGAGTCTATGCAAACAGTGCCCTACAGTAAACCGTGCATATGTAAAATGTACGCTGCTGGAAACACAATGCAATATAGTAAACAAAATTTAAACTGTGCCCTACAGTAACAGAGTCGATGTAAACAGTGCCCTACAGCAAACAGGGTGAAAGTAAACCATACACTTCTGTAAACAGAGTCTATGTAAACAGTGCCCTACAGTAAACAGTGTTTCCGTAAATCGTACACTGCTGTAAACATTGACTATGTAAACAGTGCCCTACACTAAGCAGTCATCGTAACAGTGCGCTACAGTTACCAATGTGTATGTAAACCGTACACTACTGCAAACAATCTTTGTACGTGTGCCCTGCAGTTAACATAGTCTATTTAAACATTGTCCTGCAGTAAACAGTATACTTAAACCGGACATTTTTGCAAACGGAGGCTATGGAAACAGAGCCGTACAGTAAAAAGGCTTATCGTAAACTGTGCACTGGTGTAAACAGGCTATGTAAACAGTGCCGGATTGTTAACAGTCTTTATGGAAACCGTACACTGCTGTAAATAGTCTATGCAAACAGTGCCCTGCAGTAAACATTGTTTATGTAAACCGTACACTACTGTAAACAGAGTCTATGTAAATATATCAGTACAGTAAACAGTGTTTATATAAAAGGTATACACTGGAAACAGAGTCCACGTAAGCAGTGCCCTGCGGTAAACAGTGTTAATGTAAACCGGATACTGCTGCAAACAATGCCTGACAGTAAACAGTGTTAATGTAACCCGTACACTGTTTTAAACAGTCTATGTAAACAGTGTCTAATGTAAAAATGGTCAATTTAAACAGTACCCTACAGTAAACAATATTTCAACCGGACATTGCTGTAAACAGAGTCTATCTGAACCGGATATGCAGTAAACAGTGTTTATGTGGACCGTACATTGTTGTAAACATAGTCTACGTAAACAGCGCACTACAGTAAACAGTGTGTATGTAAACCGTACACTGCTGGAAAGTCGACGTAAACAGTGCCCTACAGTAAACAGTGCTTATGTAAACCGTACACTGCTATAAATCCTATATGCTAAAAGCGCGTACTGTAAACAGTGTTTATGTGAACCGCACCCTGCTGGAAAAGGAGTCTGTGTAAACAGTGCCATACAAGATTGCTGACCATACAGCTGTACTGGGTAGGATCTCGAACAGCGATGAGTCAGAATACTGGACGGAGATAGAGAACCCAGTGGTGTGGTTTAACGACAATAATCTCATCCTCAATGTCAGCAAAACTGAAGAGCTGGTCATTGACTTCAGGAAGTGAAGTATTTTATACACACCTCTCTGCGTCAATGAAGCCGTGGTGGAGATGGTTTACAGCTTCAAATTATTAGGTGTGCACATATAGAACATATATCCTGGTCCACCCTTGGTCGACGCTAAAACCAAGAAAGCACTACAGCACCCTGCTGTAAAAAGGAAAGGCTCACCACCACTCGCAATTGCCAAACTGTCAATGGGTTTTGGAAAGCTGCGATTTCTTCACAGTGCCGAAAGCAATCACCATCCGTCTCTTGCTATTTGAGGTTCAGTTCATTTAGAATTGAAAAGATGATAGTTAGCCTCCAAATTTCATCAACAATCAAATCAGCAGAGAGGACAATTTCTCCAGGAGGGACGCGTGGAATTCGGACCTCAGTTCGTAAACTCTGAATATCTCCCCTGTTCAGTAATCATTACAGTAACTCTTCAAGCGGATGATGTCAACCGTCATTGTGTTTGACTGATCGCTGTATCGATTCAATGCTTTAATGTAGTTTTAATGGTCAGCAAAACACTTTCAGCCACCCTTCGAGGCCGACGATGTGATGAATTCCAATGGCTCTCATTATATCCCTTGCCAACCGTTCAGTTCAGTGCATGGTGAGACCATGAGGGATATAGACTCTCTCCAGATCACTTGAGTAATGTTTAGGGATGCCAAAAAGATCGAGATAATAGCCTTCATCATCAATGATCACCGCGCCTAAAGCCACCGCCATCCGCGGTCGCACTTTGACCCCAGGTTCAGGTCCCAACACTCCGGGCCGCATGAGCACCAATGAACGGCTGGCCCCGTGACGCTCCCGACACCCGCCCGCGACCCACCTGCGTGTGGCCACCTCCACTTCGAAAATGCATGCTTTATATACATTGTATCCGTACTTGCAGACAGCGTCAGCTTTAGCTCACTGGCTACTTCACAGCATCAACTTAATTATAAGTTCAAACCTATCTCACCTTGGGCGCTGCCTGACGTTTTTAATATTTCCAAAA
Organism: Scyliorhinus torazame; assembly: GCF_047496885.1. Taxonomy (NCBI): domain Eukaryota; kingdom Metazoa; phylum Chordata; class Chondrichthyes; order Carcharhiniformes; family Scyliorhinidae; genus Scyliorhinus; species Scyliorhinus torazame. Next base: position 124,919,706 of record NC_092726.1, on the reverse strand, counting down.
CATATGTTTTGCACCGATTAAAAACAGACCCAGATTTCAAAATTTAATGTAGGTGTATTTTGTAGAGGTCGCACTATAATTATTTTTTAATGCGGCTTGTGCCACGTGTTTACTTTCTGGTTCTCACTGAGAAAGCCCAAGTTCTATTCCAGCTCTGCTTGATCTGTTTGATTTGATTTGATTTGAGTTGTTATTCTCACATTATCATGGTTTCTTGCATGCTATACAGAGAACGCATACAGCACATAGGGAAGGACGGAGCGACCGAAGAATGGAATGTTACAGTTATAGCTCGGGTGTAGAGAAAAGATCAACTAAATACAAGGTAGGTCCATTTAAAAGTCTGATGGCAGCAGGGAAGAAGCTGTTCTTGAGCCGGTTGGTGCGTGACTTCAAACGTTTGTATATTTTTACTGACGGAAGGAGGTGGAAGAGAGTATATCCGGGGTGCGTGGGGTCCTAAATTATGCTGGCTGCCTTTCCAAGGAAGCGGGAATTATAGATAGAGTCAATGGATTGGAGACTCGTTTGCGTGATGGATTGGGCTACCTTCACGACATGTTGTAGTTTCCTGCGGTCTTGGGCAGAGCAGGATCCATACCAAGCTGTGATACAACCAGGAAGAATGCTTTCTATGGTGCATCTGTAAAGGTTGGTGAGAGTCGCAGCTGACATGCCAAATGTCCTTAGTCTTCTGAGAAAGTAGAGTCTTTGGTGAGCTTTCTTAACTATAGTATCGGCATGAGGGTGTAAATCTCCAAATTTCTTTCTCTGTCAGTCTGGCCTCAATAAAAGTTGAGACGGATTCGCACGTAAACAGAAGTTATTTATTTAGCTTGCAAGCTTGAATCATCTTACAGAAATGTAAGAGACATCCAGCTTCTTACATCCCAGAAAACGACTGAACTAAAAGACAAAGGGATCTCTGCAAAATCAATTCAAATGGTATCAAGTTTCACATACTCGACGGACATAGGTCAGCCTATGTCCATCCTGACCTGTTCGATCTATTCTGATTGGCTCACTTCCAATCCCTTTCTCTGGCCCCTATCAATGCAGCATCACTCTCATAGACACACCTCTTCCTGCTTTTTCCATGCGGTCTCAAATTCCTTTGTCCCTAACTGCAAGAATCAAAGTGGCTTATTTCTACATTACATTAACTAGAAACTCTAAAGTAACTATTTTATATCACATTCGTCATTCCCTCCTTTTATCATTCCATGATAACCAAACTATCCAATCTATAGCTACGGTCCCTCATCTAAAAAGATCCGTCGCTGCATTTCCAATTCCTGTCTTAGCCCCCCTTCATCTGCCTCACCCTCATGGATTTTAACAGTTAAATTTTTTTTCTCGGTGATTGGGGCGGTGATCTGATCTAGTGCACCCCGCATTCTACCCATCACACATTTAAGGATGGCCAGGCCCACAAAGATGCAGCCGATAGCTACCACTAGATACATGGCCATATTTATCAACCAGTCCTTCCATCCTCCAGATCCCCAGTTACCCCAAGAGTCAGGATCCTGCATCCCGTCCAAGTGATCCCGTATGCGATCCATAAATGTAGTAATGTTAGCGGTCAAGTCCTGAACACCCATGATACACTTGCCCTGTACTATGGCGCATACCCCACCCTCACGGGCCAGAAGATAGTCAAGAGCATACCGGTTCTGCATTGCAAACAACCGTAGCTGAGACAACTCCTTAGTTATTGCCCCGAGGGCTCCCAAGGTTTCATTTCCCAAGATGGTAAGGCCGCAAATAAAATAATTCCGATCACTAACAGCCAAGGAACCCCCCACACCTCCCAGTGTCAATACGCTCAGAATGCCCCACCCGGCTGAGTGGCCCCGGTTGGGTGCAAGAACCTGAGGTTTTTTCCAGTTCTCGCAAAATTCAGCAGAGACTGCCCGGCGTGCTAACTGATTATGCAGGTTCCACGCCGAAGGGCAGGGGACTGTGGTAGGGACTAGAGTCCCTATAGCAATTCGGCGGGGAAATGGGGTGACAAAACGTTGGTCGCCGTACCATTAAATAAAAAGTAGTATCCTTGTTCCGTGTGGAGACTAGCATCACAATCAGCATATCGGTTGCGTAAGGACCTCCCAGTAGCCCAGTTTATCCAATTTTGAAATGCCCATTCGGGCCGCCCAGCAATGCAGAAAGCCCTATTCCCAACAGTGATATGAGAGACATTCGCCCAGCCACAAAGGAGCTGGAGGCCAGCGTTCAATGGAACGCAAGTGGTGTTATAACAAACGCATTGGCCAGACGCCTGGGTGATATGGCACCTCCTGTCCGTACAGGTGGGAAACAGACATGTTATATTTGTGTCCACCTCTACCAGCAAACAGCCATATCCTTCACTGCTGAAGCAATTCTCGTACGACCGGGAATCCCTATTGGGAGTGAAGTGGCTAGGTCTGTACGCCCTCCACCGTCGCAGCTTTTCGTACTGTGAATGGGAATTATCCCGAGGGAGGGGAAGGCAAATAGCCGGTGGTGCTGAATCCGGATCGTAAGGAAGAGTGACGTGCTCGGGCAATGGCTCGGAACGCTGACAATGAACCACCGTTTGGGGAGTGCCCCAAAGCGGTGAAACAGAAAATAACCTAGACACCGCTGCGGGGTTTGGGTAGCAGACAACCCGTCCCTGGCCATACAGACGGTGGTAAATCTGGTAGAAGAGATTCATACTACCCGGGTTTTCCTCAGTTTGGCCTTTAATTAACTTAAGTGCATCTCCCGGTAACCTACGTTCTAGCTGTACTTCCCTTCTCACACGCCCCGTCCTCTCTCTAATCCCTTTCTCTTTCTCATGGTCTCTTCCTACACTCTTCTGACAGCCTGATGTTACCTTTATTGTACCACTTTTAACACATCCAAAATCAAATTTACATGTATTCCAAAAACAAGGCAATGTCCATATAATGTTCCCTTCCCATCGCCGGGACCGGTGCAGCTGCTTCATGACTCCCGCATTCTCCTTAACTTTGATGACCTTTCCATGAGTCGATACCATGTCCTCGTATATGGGGGCAGTGAAGAACATCACCTTTGCATAGGTGATGTATCCTTGTAGATTGGTTGGGGCTACACAGATACATAATATTCCCCTTTTCCATGTCCATCGCCAATAACACGCCAAGCGAAGTGAGGCCAAATATCAGACAGACGATGCGTAGCCACTCCATCATGCTCCACACCTGTAAAATAGCACTGGAGAAGGGAGGCAGGTTAGTATCCGACCTTTTACAGTAGTGGAGATGGACTCAATTTACAGTGATGTAGGTGGACCCAAGCACTTCGCCCCTCCACTTTAACTGCTGTGGGGGTGGTAAGGAGAACTTGGAAGGGCCCGTCCCATCGCGGCTCCGACCCCTTCCTAGTCCAATTTTTGACCATGACATAACTACCGGGCTGGACTGAAAGTGAGCTAGGTACTGGGGCAATGGCTGGTGAGCCGCACGGACTGGGCCATGGAGTTCCTTGAGCACTTGCGTAAGGGCTAGAACATAGGTGGTCATATCTTCAGTCATCTGATGAAACTGAACCCGTCTGGGAACCTGCAGGCTCCAAGGAGTTCTAAGAGGCCTGCCATAAAGAATCTCGGCGGGAGAGAGCCGGGCTGGTCCCGCAGGTGTAACCCGCAGCTGGAAGAGGGCAACGGGGAGCAACTTAAGCCATGTCAGTCCCGTGTCTGCTCTTAATTTAGCCAATTTAGTTTTGAGGGTCTGATTGTGTCTCTCAACCACCCCGGCTGCCTGCGGTCTGTAAGCACAGTGTAACTGCTGGCGTATGCCCAACTGGGAGCAAAACTCCTTGTTAATTTGTCCAATAAAATGAGGCCCATTATCAGAACTTAACTGAGCTGGTATACCGTACCGGGGAATGATTTCCCTCATCAAGACTTTAACCACAGTAGCAGCTTTACTATAGATAGTCGGATACGCCTCGACCCATCTGCTGAACACATCCACAATGACCAAAACATATTTGTAACATTGACACCTTTCCAACTCAATGTAATCCATTTGGAGCGTCTCAAAGGGACCACTGGGCAACGGGGTTTGCCCCTTCCCACAAGGGATACCTTTCCCGGTGTTATATTGCTGACAAATCAAACACCGATTACTGATACTTTGGGCCAACCCCTGCATTTTAGGGTGCCACCAAGTGTCCAGCAACAAATCACTAGTCCCTCGAGCCCCACAATGAGTTGCAAAGTGTACACATTCGATGACCCATAAAGCCAGTACATCAGACATACAAGTCTGATGTGCAGGCGTGGTCCATAAAGAGGAAACAGAATCATATGTACAACCTAACCGTTTCCACATTTGTTTATCACTCTCAGGAGCGTCCTCCTGTAACCTAATGACGTCTGGCATTGGCTTGTCAGAAGCAGACACATTCATAGTAGATCGTTTAGTCTGACTTAACATTTTAGGCACCATCACTTGCTGAATTTGTGCGGCTGTGCGCGCTGCACAATCTGCTCGTTCATTACCAACGTCAACTGGGGTTGTACCATTCGTGTGGGCAGCGCATTTAATAACGGAAATCTGCGCTGGCAGAAGGAGGGCCTGCAGTAGGTCATTAACTAAACCCCGGTGGGATATTTGACCACACATAATCATGTCAGGTTGTTCTGACGAAATGTCACTCAAATCGCCCCTTATTGTGGTAGTTTCCTGAATCAAGGCTAAACAGTCGTGGCCAGGTGCGTCTTCATGGACAGGGGGACCACTAAGAAAACAGGCTGGATTGATAGTGGTACAGTATTTAAATGTCAGACGTGGATTGTTCAAAAGGTATATCACATACCTATTCTGACGAGCTGCGGTAAGATGCTGACCATTCGCCCCATATCCCTGGCATGGTACTGGTCATGGACCTGACGTGTAATATGAGGGCTTACCGAAGCTGACTGTGGCCATAAATTTGGTGGTATTGTAACAAAATCGGCTGTACCTTCTTTTCCCGTGACTGTGGCTGTAACCTTGACTGGCCATTCGGTCTCAAGTAATGGCCGGTATTTGTCCTCCAACTCCCTGTTTCGTCCAGTTCTGTCATAGGCCAGGGTAACGTGATGCAGTGACTGTTCAATGTCTAACGTCCACCACTGGGGGGTGATAGAAATAGAGCACTGTTGTCTCATCCTCCTCTTCGCAGATCCACCCACCCAAAGTCACTATATTGGAGCTCCTGCTGGTAAACTACCATTTATGCCGCTTGTTGGGATCGCAGATCATCCTTTTCCATTACATACTCAGTCTTAACCTTTGTAACTGAGCCTCCTTCTTGGCCTACACCCTCCTTCCAGTAAAATCTGACTGCCCTTGCCATCTGGGAAGGGTCGTTCTCTGTCCAATTCATGTTATTACATTTCACAGCAGTAACCACAGAAGGTGGTAGGCAATGCATTAACATAGCACAGTATTGAGGGGAATCCTGACCATTTTGATACAGCAAATCGCCTGACTGCCCCCGGTAGATTTCATTAAAACGCCCCAGAAATTCCTATGGCTCGTCAATCTTCCTAGGTTTTAGGTCTAAGATAACAGAAAGATTTATGGGCCTTTGAAATGTGCTATTCAACGCATTCAAGATCTGTGTCCTTCTTTTCTCTATTTGCTCTCTTTTTTTTTTAAACTTAAAAATGTTTGAAAATTCAAATTGAATTACTGCAACTTGCAAGCTTAGCTCTGATCTCAACTCAGAACTAAATTTACAATTTGCTTAACACAAACTTGTATAACATTTACAACTTAATTATTTCTTTATCTTAACAATTTTTCTTTTAACAAGTTTTTTTTCTTTTACATACACATAAGTATGAGCAAAATCAACTATCATCTCCAGATTGACACTTTTTATAATGGTGTCCATGATCTTCTTTAAGTTTCTATTAATCTCCAGATAAAATGAGATAAACCTTATTTCAAGTAAGTAAAATTTAAGATTCTGGCAATTTCAATCAATTGCTTTCGAAAATAATAACTTTTATCAAAGAGGTGGAGAAACCCACTGGTTTCCTTTAATTAATTCAAAACGTAACTTTGCTGGTGTTCACTGACTCAAAGGAAAGGTATCCGATTACACTACGGCTGCTGCTGTTATCTCAAAGCCTGAGTGAGAAGCACTGTCTGTTTTCAACTCCGCCTGCTGCTGTTAACCCTTTGAGAGACTTCTGCTTCAACCAATATGCAGCATTCCTCACAATCTCAACTAGACCTCGGAACTTTACAGTCCAAGGAGACAATTTTAGCTTAATCAACTATATATTTAAAACACTCACACATAGAGTTGAACCATCTTCAGATTTAAAAATAGTTATACTGGACTGAACCTTCATTAATTAAGTCCCATCAGCCTCTGAACCCTGATAATAGACTGAACCTTCATTATTTAAGTCCCATCAGCCTCTGAACCCTGATAATAGACTGAACCTTCATTATTAAAGTCCCATCAGCCCAAAACCCTAACCCAAGCCGAAACAACAATATGAAATCCCATCAATTAAAGTGCTAATCCCCAGACTGACCTGTGATTTCGTCGTGGCGGTCTTTCTGTGCCAACCGCGAGTGACCAGACTAATCAGACGATAAGAAGAGGGGAACAATCAATGCGCGGTCGTTTTCCAGTTCTACATTGAGGGCCCTTTGTTCCCCATCTTCCTGTTCATAATCAGTCTAATTCTGATTTCGCAGTTGGATCAGGATCGCCCAGAGAAATCCCGGTTTTCGGCACCAAATGTAAATCTCCAAATTTCTTTCTCTGTCAGTCTGGCCTCAATAAAAGTTGAGACGGATTCGCACGTAAACAGAAGTTATTTATTTAGCTTGCAAGCTTGAATCACCTTACAGAAATGTAAGAGACATCCAGCTTCTTACATCCCAGAAAACGACTGAACTAAAAGACAAAGGGATCTCTGCAAAATCAATTCAAATGGTATCAAGTTTCACATACTCGACGGACATAGGTCAGCCTATGTCCCTCCTGACCTGTTCGATCTATTCTGATTGGCTCACTTCCAATCCCTTTCTCTGGCCCCTATCAATGCAGCATCACTCTCATAGACACACCTCTTCCTGCTTTTTCCATGCGGTCTCAAATTCTTTTGTCCCTAACTGCAAGAATCAAAGTGGCTTATTTCTACATTACATTAACTAGTAACTCTAAAGTAACTATTTTATATCACATTCGTCATGGGGACCAGGGCAGGATGTTGGTGATCTGGACACTTAAAAGATTGAAGCCTTTGTACTTAATTCCCATTGATGTAGACCGGGGCATGTTCTCCACCACGCTTCCTGAAGTCGATGACAACCTCCTTCGTTTTGTTGACATTGAGAGAAAGATTATTGTCGTGTACCAGTTCACCATATTCTCTATCATACTTTGTCAATTATTCACAACTTAAATGGAGTTAAAGTGCATTAGCGAAATTTACTTTATTGATTATCTGATTTTATAATTTAGAAACGAGATTATGTCGTGGGAGTGTGCCTTTAAGAAAGGTTTTTGTCTCATCACATGGCTTCAGTGAAGCTAAGCTGTGGTTGTGTGATGTTATTACTTTCGCTTTCAATTTTGATTGTTGTGGACTCAGACAGAGAAAAGAAGTGTTTTGGCCTGTTTATCTATTTTCACTGTTAATATCTGACTCGGTTAAAAAAAACATTGATTATAGTTAACTGCTTTGGTAAATTAAACATATATAGTTTTCTCTCCGGAATGGTTGTCAACCTGCTGGTGAGACGAAATTAAATTCTCAGGAAAAGTCAGTCTTAATAAGGTTAGAATGCAGAGTGCTGGGCCACGGCCTTGAAATGTGTTTTTTCGTTCATGGGATTTTGCTTTGGATTTGGAACAGTTAAGGGGGAAGTCATTCAGTATTATACATAGATTACTTTAAGTATATGGTGTCGTTATGATTGTAATTGATAATAATGCTTGCTGTGTTTCTTTATATACACATGTTAACTAAGGTCTTAGAATAAAGCTTGTGTTGATTAAAGTGTTTAGGAAGACTGTTGAATCACATCTGAAGGGGAGGCTCTTGTGTTCATCCTAGCCAAATTCAACATAAAGGTTGTCGGTCAGTTGGACGTCATAACATTGTTTGGAGTTTCTTAACCCTGGCCTATAACAATTATTTACTCAGGCAAATGTAATAATCTATTTTGTGTTTTGTTCATGATACAGTATTCCACATATCACGAAAAGCACTCAAGTAGTTCGACACCATCCTGGACCAAGTATCCCGCTTGATTGCTCCCCCTTCCAGAAACATTCAATCCCTGCACCATAAACGCGCCGTGGAAGCCCTGTTTATCATCCCAAAATGCACTGCAGTAACTCACCAAGGTTCCTTAGACATCAACTACCAATCGCACGGCCACTATCATCTTGAAGGACAAGAACTCCCTAAAAGCAGGTTGGGTGCCCCCACACCTCATTGACAGCAGCGGATCAACAAGGCAGCTCACCGCCACCTACTGAAGTCCAATTCGGGATGGGAATTAAATGCTGCCCGAACCAGAAACTCGCAAATCCCGTAAAAGTGAACTTTGTAAAGCATTGCTGCTTTGAATTTCTGGGACATGGGATGAACTGATTTTCATTATTACGGTAGAGCTCATCATATAACTTCTGCTTCAGAGGAACCTGGATCTAAGGTATTTCTAACAGCATGAATCCAGGAAAACAGAAACAATGTGGTTGCCGCAGTAAGGTTGAACGGAGTGTTGTGCAATCTATCATGGATTTAAACACTCTCTCCGCCTTTCTCTCTTTAACACACTCCTTTGTTCTGTTTCTGTTTTGTATCTCTTGGTTTCGGGTGAAGGTTTAAGTTGAGCAGAATATTGTACCATATTTTCTGTTCAGTAAGACATATTTTGCGACTTTGTTACTTTGTGGAACCATTGCAAACATGAAGAATAATTGGCACTACATGACACGAAGGTGGGTATTTGCTCCATCACTACTGTGCCTGTGCCCATCATTACTGTTATACAGACACATGGTCAGGACATTGAATATAGGAGTTTGGACGCCTTGCTGAAGTTGTACAAGACATAAGTAAGTCTACACTTGGAATACTGTGTACAATTCTGGTCTCACTATTATAGAGATGATATTATTCAACTAGAAATAGTGCTGAAACGTTTTACAAGGGTGCTACCGTAAATTGATAGTTTGAGCTATAATTTGCGTTTGGTACGCTGGGACATTTCCCCCTGGAGTGTAGGAGGCATAGGGGTGAAATTCTCGAGGTCTATCAAGTTAATAGGTCATCGTCAACATATTTTCCCAAAGATAGGGGAGTGTAAAACAAGTGGGTATAGGTTTAAAGTTAGAGAGGAGACACACATAAGGGTCCAGAGAGTAATTCCTTCACAAATAGTGCGCTGAATGTCTGGACAGAGTTGCCAGAGGAAGTAATAGAAGCGGGTACAATGTTGTCTTATTAAAAGGATCAGGGGTTATGGGGAGAATGCAGAAGAATGGGCGTCATGGATAATTTGGGCCGAAGGGCCTGGTTCCATGCAGTAAACCTCTCGTACTCTGTGACCATATCCAACCTTCCAGCTCGGTAACGCTGCAGATTCGAGCACTCCATCTCTATGCCCAAGTGATTTTGAAATTTTGCTCTGGGTGTCTACCTCTGTCATCCTCATGTACAATGGTCCCTGAGTGATTGAAAGGATTTGAGAAACAGGCAGGAAATGACATTGAGGCCGAAGCTCAACTGCGATCAAACTGGATGTTGGGTCAGGAGTGAGTGGCCGGGTCGTCTCACTATGTTGTCATTTACTACCAGTTCCAGTTGCCACAGCACTCGCAGATGATTCTAACTGCGCGATACGATTTTTAAGTTACATCTTTCCATCAATTAATTCAAAGTTCGGGGACACAGTTCAGTTATCAAGTCTACACAGCCTGTGAGGTTGGTGGAGGCAGATACAACAGTGGTTTTCAAATTTCAATGCGAGAAACGACAGCAATCAAATGCTTGCCTTTGGGGAAAGGTCGGTCGAGTGGGATTGAATGATCTGCGAATCTAAAGAGCCGCTGAGGTTAAACGGAATGAATGTCCTATTTCTTTACTTCACGCACTTTTAAGTTTTTGGTCACGTCTGGCTAGGAGATGGTGTGCACCAACACACTGGAGTTCCCCTCAATGCTACCCACTACGGCGAGTATGATCACGGTAATCCTTCATATACAATGTGTCCATGCCTGAAACCAGCGTCAGCTTTAGCTCACTGGTTACTTCACCGCATTAACTTAATTGTAAGTTAAAACCTGTCTCACCGTGGGCGCTGCCTGGCGTTTTTATTATTTCCAAAACATGTGTTGCTAAATAAAAGCAGCAGCACATTTATAATTAGAAGTGGGTGTATTTTGTTTAGAGGTTGCAATAATTGTTTTTAAAAGAGGCTTGTGCCACGTGTTTACTTTCTGATCTCACACTGCGGAAACTCAAGTTCGATTCCAGCTCTGCACAATAACTGACCGATCACACTTTGTCAATTACACCCTACCTAAATGGGGGAAAGGAGCATTAACGATTATCTATTATACATTTTTTGAAATTTCGGAACAAGATAGTTTACGAAGGCGAATTGAGTAATCCAGTTTTTTTCCACATGAAACCCTGTTCCCAGATCTCCAAGAACACTCAGGGTGTTCGAAAACATCCAGGACCAAGCAGTGCGCTTGATTGCTCCTCCTGCCACAAGCATTCAATCCCTCGGCCAAAGCCATCCCAAAATGCACCGCATTAACTCAACAAAGTTCCGCAGGCAATTGTTCCGAAGACAGCACCTTCCAGACTGCGACCACTATCATTTTGAAGGAGTAGACAAGCCCCTACTTCGGAAAATCACCAACTGGAATTTCCCTCCAAATCACTCACCACTCCCACTTGGAACCAGATAAACCTTCCTTCACGGTAACGGTGAATAAGACATTTAGCTTCCTCCCTAAAAGCACGCTGGGTGTACCCAAAAATCATGGTCTGCAACAAGTCAAGAAAGCAGCTCATCTTCTTCAGGGCAACTAGGGATGGGCAATAAATTCTGTCCTAACCAGCAACTCTCACATCCAGTAAAAGTGACATTTTTAATGCATTGGTGCTTTGAATTTCTGGGGCCTGGGATGAACTGTTCTCCGTTCTTAAAAAATAAACATCGATTACCCAATTCATTTTTTCCAATTAAGTGGCAATTTAGCGCGGCCAATCCACCTACACTGCATGTCATTGGGTTGTGGGGAGAAGCCCACGCAAAAACGGGAAGAATGCGCAAACTCCACACGGACGGTGGCCCGGAGCCGGGATCGAAACTGTGAACTCGGCGCCTTCTGGCAGCAGTGCTAACCACTGCGCGAACGTGCTGCCGCTGTTTTTTAATTCTAACGGTAGAATGAATCATATAACTTCTACCTCAGAGGAAACTGGATCTCAGGTATTTCTCACAGCATGAATCCTGGAAGAGAGAAACAATGTGCTCGCTGCAGTCAGGTGGAACTGAGTGGTGTGCAATCTACTCTAGCGTGAAACGGTCTCGTCCTCTTTCTCTCTTTACCACCCTCCTTTCTTCTGTTTCTGTTTTGTTTCTATTGGTATCGGGTGAAGATGTGATTTGCTGTGGGTCTCTTGAAGAAGATATTCGTCGGCACCTTTTTCCAGTCAGACAGATTCTGCGACTTTGTTGCTTTTTGGACCCAGTGCAAACATGATGAATAATTGGAAATTCACAACACTGAAGGAAGATCTTTGTTCCCCAATTACTGCGTCTGCCCATTATTACGATTATACAGATGCATGGTCAGATAATTGAACACAAAAGTTGGGATGTCTTGCTGAAGTTGTACAAGACGTTGGGAAGGACACACTTGGAATACTGTGCACAGTTCTGGTACCCTAATATGGAAAGGATATTATTAACCTAGAAAGAGGGCAGAAAAGATTTGAAAGGCCGCTACCGAATTTGATGGTTTGAGTTATAAGGAGCGTCTGTTTAGACTGGAACATTAGTCTTGGAGCCTAGGGGTGATCTTGACGACGTCGATAAAATAATAGTTCAGGTAGATTATCCCAAAGGCAGTATCCAAAACTAGAGGGCATAGGTTTAAGGTGAGAGGGGAGAGATACAAAACGGTCCAGATGAACAATTGTTTCACACAGAGGGTGGGGAGTGCCTGGAATGAGCTGGCGGAGGCAGTAGTAGAAGCGTCTACAATTCTGCCTTTTAAAAAGCATTTAAATAGTTATATGTAGAAGATGGCTATATAGGAATATGACCAATTGTGGGCAATTGGACAGGCTTTGTGTCGTAAAAACTGGGCGACATGGACAAGTTAGGCCGAAGGGCCTATTCCCATGCTGTAAAGGTCTATGACTCTATGACCTGTCCCACCTTCCAGATGTGTCGCTGCAGCTTCGAGCACTCCATCTGTATGTCCAAATCGGTTTGAATTTCTGCCTCCATTTTTCTCATGGACAGTGAACATTGAGGGATGAAAGTATCTGAGGAATAGGCAGGAAATGACATTGAGGCAGAAGCTCAACTGTGATCAAACTAAATGTTGGGGCAGGAGTGAGTGGTCGTGTCGTCTCCCTATGTTGTCATTTGCTATCAGTTCCAGTTGCCAGAGTACTCGTAGATGAATATAACTGCGAGATAAGAGTTTTAAGTTACATCTTTCCAACAATTATTTCAATTTTCTGGGATAGATTTCAATTATCTGGTCTGCACTGCCTGTGAGATTGGTGGAGGCAGATACAACAGTGGATTGCAAATTTCAACGCGAGAAACGACAGCAATGAAATGCATGCCTCTGTGGAAAGGTCGGTCGAGTAGGATTGAATGATCTGCTAATCTAAGTAGCCGCTGGTGTCAAACGGAATGAATATCCTCCGTCGGTCCTTCACGCAGTTTTTCAGCTTTTGGTCACGTCTGGCTGTGAGGTGATGTGCACCAACAACTGGAGTTTCCCGCTATGCAACCCACCACGGCGAGTATGATCACGGTAATCCTTCATATACAATGTGTCCATGCTTTAAACCAGCGTTAGCCTTAGCTCACTGGTTACTTCACAGCATCAAATTAATTGTAAGTTCGAACCTGTGTCACCGTGGGCGCTGCCTGGCGTTTTTAACATTTCCAAAACATGTGTTGCATAAATAAAAGCAGCAGCACATTTATAATTAGAAGTAGGTGTATTTTGTTCGAGGTTGCATTGATCTGTTTTGAAAAGGGGCTTGTGCCACGTGTTTACTTTCTGATCTCACACTGCGGAAAGCCAAGTTCGACTCCAGCTCTGTACAATAGCTGACCCATCACACTTTGTCAATTACTCACAACTTAAATGGAGAAAAATAGCTTTAACGATTGTCTATTATAGGGTCTTTGAAATTTCGGAACAAGATGTGTTACGCAGGCGAATTGATTATATCCATTTCTTTCCACGTGAAACGCTGCTCCGCAGTTCTCCAAGAACACTCAGGGAGTTGGAAAGCATCCAGCACCAAGCAGTGCGTTTGATTCCTCCTCCTGCCTCAGCATCCAATCCCTCCGCCACAGCCATCCCAAAATGCACCGCAATAACTCAACAAAGTTCCTCGGGCAATTGTCCCTCAGGCAGCACCTCCAGACCTTCGAATACTATCATTTTGAGGAACTCGACAAGCCCCTACTTGGGACAATCACCAACTGGAATGTCCACTCCAAATCACTCACCACTCCCCCTTGGAACCATATAAACGTGCCTGCTGGTTAACGGGGAAAATCATTTGGCTTTCTCCCTAAAAGCACTTTGGTTTACCCAAAAGTCTGTGCCAGCAACGATTCAATAAAGCAGCTCACCACCACCTTCTGAAAGACAACTAGGGATGGGCAATAAACTCTGTCCGACCCAGCAACTCTCGCATCCAGTAAAAGTGATCTTTTTAATGCATTGGTGCTTTGAATTTCTGGGGCCTGGGATGAACTGTTCTCCATTCTTAAAAAAAAACATTGATCACCCAATCCATTTTTTCCAATTAAAATGCAATTTAGCGGAGCTAATCCTCAGCGTCAGCTTTAGCTCACTGGTTACTTCACGGCATCAACTTAATTATAGTTTCGAACCTGTCTAACCGTGGGCGCTGTCTGGCGTCTTTAACATTTCCAAAACATGTGTGTTGCATAAATAAAAGCAGCAGCACATTTATAATTAGAAGTAGGTGTATTTTGTTTAGAGGGTCCATTGATCTGTTTTGAAAAGGGGCTTGTGCCACGTGTTTACTTTCTGATCTCACACTGCGGAAACACAAGTTCGATTCCAGGTCTGTACAATAGCTGACCTATCAAAACCTGTCAATTACTCACAACCTAAATGGAGAAAAAGAGCTTTACAAATTATCTATTGTATGTTCTTTGAAATTTCGGAACAAGTTTGGTTACGCAGCGAATTGATTAATCCATTCTCTTCCACGTGAAACGCTATTCCCCAGATCTCCAAGAACACTCGGGTAGTTCGAAAGCATCCAGGACCAAGCAGTGCGCTTGGTTGCTCCTCCTGCCACAAGCATTCAATCCCTCCGCCACAGACATCCCAAAATGCACCGCAATAACTGTATGTCCAAATCGGTTTGAATGTCTGCCTCCATTTTTCCTATCGACAGTGAACATTGAGGGAATGAAAGTATCCGAGGAACAGGCAGGAAATGACATTGAGGCAGAAGCTCAGCTGTGATCAAACGGATGTTGGGGCAGGAGTGAGTGGCCGGGTCGTCTCACTATGTTGTCATTTGCTATCAGTTCCAGTTGCCACAGTACTCGCAGATGAATATGACTGCGAGATGAGATTTTTAACATACATCTTTCCAACAATTATTTCAATGTTCTGGGATACAGTTCAATTATCTGGTCCACACTGCCTGTGAGATTGCTGGAGGCAGATACAACAGTGGCTTTCAAATTTTAATGCGAGAAACGACAGAAATCAAATGCATGCCTCTGGGGAAAGGTCGGTCGAGTGGCATCGAATGATGTGCTAATCTAAAGAGCCACTGAGGTTAAACGGAATGAATGTCCTCCGTCTGTACTTCACGCATTTTTAAGTTTTTGGTCACGTCTGGCTGTGAGGTGATGTGCACCAATACCTGGAGTTTCTCGTCAATGTTACCGACCACGGCGAGTATGATCACGGTAATCATTCATGTACAATGTGTCCATGCTTGAAGTCAGCGTCAGCTTTAGCTCACTGGTTACTTCATAGCATCAACTTAGTGTTAAGTTTGAACCTGTCTCACCGTAGGCGCTGCCTGGCATTTTTAATATTCTAAAACATGTTTGTTGCATAAATAAAAGCAGCAGCACATTTATAATTATTAGTAAGTGTATTTTGTTCAGAGGTTGCATTTATCTGTCTTAAAAAGAGGCTTCTGCCACCTGTTTACTTTCTGATCTCACACTGCGGAAACTCAAGTTCGATTCCAGCTCTGTACAATAACTGATCTTTCACACTTTGTCAATTACTCACTACCTAAATGCAGTGAAAGAGCATTAACGATGATCTATTATACATTTTTTGAAATTTCGGATAAAGATTGGTTACGCAGGCAAATAGATTAGTCCATTTTTTTCACGTGTAACCCTTATCCCCAGATCTCCGAGAATACTCAGCGAGTTTGAAAGCATCGTGGACAAAGCAGTGCGTGTTATTGCTCCTCCTGACACAATCCCTCCGCCACAGCCATCCCAAAATGCACCGCAATAACTCAACACAGTTACTCGGGCAATTGTTGCTTAGAAAGCGCCTTCCAGACCGACGACCACGATCATTTTGAAGAACTAGACAAGCCCCTACTTGGGAAAATCGCCAACTGGATTTCCCCTCCAAATGACTCACCACTCCCACTTGGAACCATATCAACGTTCCTTCACGATAACGGGGAGAAATCATTTAGCTTCCTCCCTAAAATCGCGTGGGTGTACCCAAAACTAACGCCCTGCAACGATTCAAGAAATCAGCTCACCACCACCTTCTGAAGGGCAACTAGGGTTGGACAATAAATTCTGTCCAAACCAGCAACCCTCACATCCAGTCAAAGTGATATTTTTAATGCATTGGTGCTTTGAATTCCTGGGGCGTGGGATGAACTGATCTCCATTCTTGAAGCAAAAATATAGGGTACCCAATTCATTTTTTCCGATTATGGCGCGATTCAGCGCGGCCAATCCACCTACTCTGCACATCATTGGGTTGTGAAGGCATAACCCACGCAAACACGGGGGAAACGTGCAAACTCCACACGGACAGTGTCCCAGGGCCGACATCGAACCTGGGAACTCGGCGTCGTGAGGCAGCAGTGCTAACCACTGGGCCATCGTGCTGCCCGTTTGTCATTCTAACGGTGCAATGAATGAGGTAACTTCTGCTTCAGAGGAAAGTGAATCTAATGTATTTCTAACAGCATGAATCCTTGAAGACAGAAACAACGTGCTTGCTGCAGTAAGGTGGAAGGGAGTGGTGTGCAATATACTCCAGCAGTAAACGCTCTCTCCCCCTTTCTCTCTTTACCATTCTCCTTTATTCTGTTTCAGTTTTGTTTCTATTGGTATCGGGTGAAGATTTGATTTGCTGTGGGGATCTTGTGCAAGATATTCTTCTACATTTTTTCCAGTCAGACACATTCTGCGACTTCGTTGCTTTTTGGAACCACTGCAAACATGATGAATAATTAGAAATTCACAACACTGAAGGAGGCTCCTTCTTCCACAATTAATATTTCTGTGCCCGTTATTACTATTCTACAGTGCATGGTCAGATTATTGAATACAGGAGTTGGGACGTCTTGCTGAAGTTCTACAGGACATTGGGAAGAACACACTTCGAATACTGTGTACAGATCTGGTCACCCTAATATAGAAAGGATGTTATTAACCTGGCTGGAGATCAGAAAAGATTTGCTCGGCTGCTACCGGACTTGATGGTTTGAGTTAAACTGAGCGGCTGGATAGACTGGAACATTTTTCTTGGAGGCTAGGGGTGATCTTGACGTCGGCTATAAAATAATGAGGGGCATAGATGAAGTAGATTATCCCAAGGTTAGTGGAATTCAAAACTAGATGGCATAGGTTTAACGTGAGAGGGGAGAGATTCAAAATGGTCCAGAGGAACAATTGTTTCACACAGAGGGTGGTGAGTGTCTGGAACGAGCTGGCAGAGGCAGTAGTAGAGGCGGCTATAATTCTACCTTTAAAAAGCGTTTAGATAATTATATGGAGAAGATGGGTTGGAGGAATATGACCAATTGTGGGCAATTGGACAGGCTTTGTGCAGTAAAAACTGGGAGGCATGAACAAGGTAGGCGGAAGGGTCTATTTCCATGCTGTAAACTTCGATGACCCTATGACCTGTCCCACCTTCCAGATCTGTGTCGCTGCAGATTCGAGCACTCCATCTATATGTCCAAATCGATTTGAAATTTTACTGTGGGTGTCTGCCTCCATTTTTCTTATCGACAGTGAACTTTGAGGGAATGAAAGTATCTGAGGAACAGGCAGGAAATAACATTGAGGCAGAAGCTCAGCTGTGATCAAACTGGATGTTGGGGCAGGAGTGAGTGGACGGGTCGTCTCCCTATGTTGTAATTTGCTGTCAGTTCCAGTTGCCACAGCACTCGCAGCTCGCAGGTGAATATAACTGCAAGGTAAGATTTTTTAAGTTATATCTTTCGAATAATCATTTTAATGTTCTGGGACACAGTTAAAATATCTGGTCTACACTGCCTGTGAGATTAGTGGAGGCAGATACAACAGTGGCTTTGAAATGTCAATGCGAGAAACGACAGGAATCAAATGCATGTCTCTGGGGAAAGGTCGATCGAGTGGGATTGAATGAACCGCTAATCTAAAGAGCCGCTGAGGTTAAACGGAATGAATGTCCTTCGTGTGTACTTCACGCACTTTTAAGTTTTTTCACGTCTGGCTGTGAGATGATGTGCACCAACACCTGGAGTTTCTCGTCAATGTTACCGACCACGGCGAGTGTGATTACGGTAATCATTCATATACAATGTGCCCATGTTCGAAGCCAGTGTTAGCTTTAGCTCACTGGTTACTTCACAGCATCAACTTAGTTGTAAGTTCGGACCTGTCTCACCGTGGGCGCTGCCTGGCATATTTAATATTCCCAAAACATGTGTGTTGCATAAATAAAAGCAGCAGCACATTTATAATTAGAAGCAGGTGTATTTTGTTAGAGGTTGTATTGATCTGTTTTGAAAAGAGGCTTGTGCCACGTGTTTACTTTCTGATCTCACACTGCGGAAACACAAGTTCGATTCCAGATCTGTACACCTTGACGGTGGTTTGTGGAGGAGCTGTTGTCAAGTGACAGTTAACCCGAGTCAATTCTTCAGTGTTTCCCTCCCTACCTCCTCCTCTAACCGAAAAAAAAGACACTCACTGTAAGGATCCCAGCCGAGTAAATATCAGGAGGGAGACTCGAGGGCAGGTAGAAGTGGAAAGAAGTTGAACCGTGACGTCACAGCATGCAGTGAAAGATCGCGAGGAGAGCGGCGAGGACACAGGGAAAGAGCGCGAGGAGAGCGGCGGAGACTCAGTGAAAGAGCGCGAGGAGAGTGGCGGGGACACAGGGAAAGAGCGCGAGGAGAGCGGCGGAGACTCAGTGAAAGAGCGCGATGAGACTGGCGGGGACTCAGTAAAAGAGCGCAAGGAGAGCGGCTGGACTCAGAGAAAGAGCGCGAGGAGAGCGGCGGGTATTCAGTGAAAGAGCGCGAGGAGAGCGGCGGAGACTCAGTGATAGAGCGCGAGGAGAGCGGCGGGGACACTGGATAAAAGAGCACGAGGAGAGCGGCAGGGACTCAGTGAAGGAGCGCGAGGAGAGCGGCAGGGACTCCGTGAAAGAGCGCGAGGAGAGCGGCGGGGACACAGTGAAAGAGCGCAAGGAGATCGGTGGGGACACAGTGAAAGAGCGCGCGGAGAGTGGCGGGGACTCAGGATAAAAGAGCGCGAGAAGAGCTGCGGAGACTCAGGGAAAGAGCACGAGGAGAGCGGCGGAGACTCAGTGAAAGAGCGCAAGGAGAGCGGCGGGGACTCAGTGAAAGAGCGCGAGGAGAGCGGCGGGGACTCAGTGAAGGAGCGCGAGGAGAGGGGCGGGGACTCAGTGAAAGAGCGCGAGGAGAGCTGCGGAGACACTGAAAGAGCGCGAGGAGAGCGGCGGAGGCTCAGTGAAGGAGTGCGAGGAGAGGGGCGGGGACACAGTGAAGGAGCGCAAGGAGAGGGGCGGGGACACAGGATAAAAGGGCACGAGGAGGGGAGCGGGGAGCGAGGATAAAAGAGCGCGTGGAGAGCGGCGGGGACACAGCTGCCGGGGAAGCAGCCTACAGATTTTCGGCGGGAGCAGTGGCCAGGAGTTTGTCGGGAAGGTAAGTTTTCCTCTTTAAAAACTTACCTTGAAGAGTGACATCACAGCAAAGCAGTGACCTGATTGGCTGGGAAGGAAAGTGCTCCAATTAGCAGTAGCTGGGAGAAACTTAACTCTTTGTGTGTCGGTAAGTGTGGAAGGAAGTTAATGAGTTACCAATTTAGAACCATGCTGGGAATATTAACTATATCTTTACACTGCTTTTGAGCGAAAATAAGGAGGTCAAGTAATGTAAACCAAATACTGCTTAGTGTGTGGTACTGGCCTTATTATGATAATAAGTTATTCTTCCGAAGGACAACAAAATGCGGACTCGAATTGTTTTTAAACCAAGGGCAAAACATTCATATTTCCTCTTGCGTATGTTCCCAAGCTTTATCTCTTCAAAGTTGTTTATTTCAACCTATAAATATAATGGTTTTTGACTGCAGAACTCAGAGTGCAGTGCCTTGGCTTTGCAGCTGAAACACTGTCTCTCCACAAGTACATTTGTGTAAATAAATTTCCTTAAATCGAACCGCGAGGAATTTGTCTTCATTATGATTTTCACGACAAATTGGTGCAGTCGGTGCAGTTTCCCAAATTTAACGGGACGTGAACCCCGAAACGAATCTCTAAACAGGACTCTCTCAGCTGAAAGGGAGAGAGCTACAGCGCGACCCTAGCTGAAAGGGGGGGTTGCGGCTCGGCAGCCTTAATTACTGGCCAGTGACTCATGCTCGGAGAGTTATCTTAGTTAATAAATTAATGATAGCTGCTTGGGAAGAAAAAGGTGCCTTAGAGACTGAAATAAATAAAAAAAGACTTCGAGGTTCGTGAAAGGATAAACAGCGGTGTGCGCTCCCTGTAGTATTTGTAAATGATTTCCGATTTCCGCGGTTGTTGTTATTGTTATATCTATGTTCTAAAGCATTTTGCAGAACGAACGATGAGCTCTAAACTCGCCGCTCCCTCACAGGTCGTCCCAAAGCCTCGGTAAAGATATCCGGAGCGAGAAAGAAGGTGAACTCCTTAAAGAGGACAGATAATGGAGTCAAAATGAGTCAGAAAATGAAAATAAACTATCGTAAAGCAACGGAATGAGGTTGGTGAACCTATATGTCCCGCATAGGAATGTAATGAAGCTGACCCCCTTTCGGAAAAAAAAAAACAGGCGAGTAAAAGTAAATAGAAGATTAAGGTAAAAACGAGATTTGTCTGTAGCCGTGAGATAAGGCTAACGGTTAACTGTGATATTTGTGAGCTGTGAGAATCTGTGTGTTTTGTTGAACCAATTGATTTTAGTCAAAGCATGAAGTTGGTTGTATTTTTTATCGTCTGTCTTTGTGAGTCAGAGATTATAAATTGAGTGATTTTTGTTGAGATTTCTCGAATGAACGGAAACATTGGAAATTACGATCAGTTTAAAAGAAAGAAAGTGCCTTTACGAATAAAAGTAATTGAATATGACTAAGTTTTAGATGACGTGAAAAAACGTAAATGGCATCATGCCAAGTTCTCTGCCCCTTAGATTCTGCAGGAAACATTAACCATTTCAGCAGACAGTTGATCTTTTCTGAATTGACAAAGAGAAAATATACGTCTCTCAGAATAGCTAATGCCTATAAAATCAATCATTGGAAATGGACTTAAATGTGTGCTATTCATAGCCCCCTCCCAGGGAATGTTTTGCTGCTACTAAAATACTCTTATGGTGCATCTTTGCTTTGAAGTATGGGATCCCATCCGGCATAAAAGGGGGCTGGGTTCCCAATAATGATAATCATTTGAACGAAGGAAATGAGTCACTCGAACACTGGTTGGAAATAGAGGGAAAGAGGCTATCGTGCAAGGGGCAAAAAAGCATTTAACTCCCAGGAAGGATGAACCGGAACTGGCGACACCTGACCCTATTAGGCAGACAGACACTCTGCAAATTAGGAGCGGTAATACATCGCATTGATAATGGAATGTTTATAGCACTGTCTCAAATACGAGCTCACCGCCCCCTTCAGTATATAGTCTTTATGTAAACTGTACACTACTGTAAACAGTCTATGTAAACAGTGCCTTACAGTAAATATTGTTCGTGTAAACCGTGCATTGCTGTAAACAGAGTATATGTAAATTGTGTCCTTCTGTAAAAAGTGTTTATGTAAAATGTAAACTACTGTAAACAGAGTGAATGTAAACAGTACCCTACAACAACCAGTATTTATGTGAACCGTACACCACTGTAAAATAAACTCGATGTGAACAATACCCTAAATTAAACAGAGTTTATTAAATCATATACTGCTCTAAACAAAGTCCATGTAAACATTGCCCTGCAGTAAACAGTGCTAATGTAAACCGGACACCGCGGCAAACAGCGTTTATGTAAACAGCGCCTTACAGTAAACAAGGCCGACGTAAACCATACTTTGCTGTAAACAGAGTCTATGTAAACAGTGTCCCGCAATAAACAGTGTCTGGGAAAACCATGCACTGCTGTAAGTGGAGTCTATGTAAACAGTACCCTCCAGTAAAAAGTTTTTTGAAAACCGTAACCTGCTGTAATAAGAGTCTATGTAAACAGAGCACGACAGTAAGCAGTGTTTATGTAAACAATTTGCTGTTGTAAACAAAGTCTATGTAAACAATGAATATTAATTTAGCTACACCGTACACGGCTGTAACGAGAGTCTATGTAAACATTACCCTACAGCAAACAATGAAAGTAAACTGTGCACTAAAGTAAACAGTGTCTGTGTAAACACAGCCCTACAGGAAGCAGTGTTTATGTAAACTGTACACAACTGTTAAAAGAGTATGTGTAAACAGTGCCGTACAGTAAATTGTGCTTTTGTAAAATGTACACTGCTGTAAATAGGGACTATGTAAACAGTGCACTACAGTTAACAACATTTAAACTGTGCCCTACAGTAAACAGTGTCTATATAAACAGTGCCCGACAGTAAACAGTGTTTCTGTAAATCGTACACTGCTGTAAACAGTGACAAATATAAACAGTTCCCTACGCTAAAGTCTATGTAAACAGTGCGCAACTGTAAACAATACTTATGTAAACCGTACAATACTGCAAACAGAGTCTATGTACACAGCGCTTTATAGTAAACAATGTTAATGTAAATCATACACGACTGTAAACAGAGTCTTTATACATATAGCACTGCAGCAAACAGTGTTTATGTAAACGGTATACTGCTGGAAACAGATTCTGTATCAACGGTGCTCTACAGTAAACAGTTTATTTAAAATATATACTGCTGTAGACATGGTCTATTTAAACAGTGCCCTGCAGTAAACAGTGGTTACGTAAACCGTACAATACGGAAAACCTCGTCTATGTGAACAGTGCCCTCGAGTAAACAGAGAGAAAGAGAACCATGCACTGCTGTAAACAGAGTCTATGTAAACAGTTCCCTACAGTAAATAGTGTTTATGTCAGCAATATCATCTCTAAATAGAGTCAATGTAACAGTGCCCAATAGTAAACCGTACACGACTGTAAATAGAGTCTATGTAAACACTGCCTTACAGTAAACAGAGTTAAAGTACACCGTACACTACTGTAAACAGAGTCTAGGTAAACAGTGTCCTACTGTAAACAGTGTTTGCGTAAACCGTACAATACGGTAAACATGGTCTATGAAAACATGGTCTACAATAAACAGAGTGAAAGTTAACCATGCGCAACTGTAAACAATACTTATGTAAACCGTACACTACTGCAAACAGAGTCTATGTACACAGTGCTTAATAGTAAACAACGTCAATGTAAATCATACACTACTGTAAACAGAGTCTTTGTAAATATAGCACTGCAGTAAACAGTGTTTAAGTAAACGGTATACTGCTGGAAACAGATTCTATTTACACGGTGCTCTACAGTAAACAGTTTATTTAAAATATATACTGCTGGAAACAAAGTCCATGTAAACAGTTCCCTACAGTAAATAGTGTTTATGTCAGCTCTAAATAGAGTCTATGTAACAGTGCCCAATAGTAAACCGTACACTACTGTAAATAGAGTCTATGTAAACAGTGCCTTACAGTAAACAGAGTTAAAGTACACCATACACTACTGTAAACAGAGTCTAGGTAAACAGTGCCCTACTGTAAACAGTGTTTGCGTAAACCGTACAATACGGTAAACATTGTCTATGTAAACGTGGTCTAAAATAAACAGAATGAAAGTTAACCATGAGCTGCTGTAATCAGAGTCCATGAAAACAGTTACCTGCAGTAAAGTAATAATATAAGCCGTAGCCTGCTGTAAACAGAGTCTATCTCACAGTCCCCTTCAGTAAATAATATTTATGTAAACCGTACACTGCTGTAAACAGAGTCTATTAAACAGTGCCCTACTGTAAACAGTGTTTATGTAAAATGTACACTGCTGTAAACAGAGTGAATGTAATCAGTGCCCTTCAATAAACAGTGTTTATGTGAACCATACACTGTTGTAAAAAAACATCTATGTGAATAGTGCCTTAAATTAAACAGTGTTTATTAAATCGTATACTGCTGTAAACAAAGTCCATGTAAACGCTGCCCTACAGTAAACAGTGTTAATGTAAACCGGACGCAACTGCAAACAGCGTTTATGTAAACAACGCCCTACAGTAAACACTGCCAACGTAAACCGCACTCTGCTGGAAAACAGAGTCTATGTAAACAGTGTCCGGCAGTAAACAGTGTCATTGTAAACCAGTCAGTGCTGTTAGCAGAGTCTATGTGAAGAGTGCCTTACTGTTAACAGTTTTTAAAAACCGTACCCTGCTGTAATAAGAGCCTTTGTAAACAGTGCCCTCCAGTAAACAGTGTTTATGTAAATCGTATCTGCTATAAAGAGGGTCTACGCAAACAATGCCCGACAGTAAACAGTGTTTAAACACTGCCATACAGTAAACAGAGTCTATATAAAATGTGCCAAACAGTAACCAGTATTTAAGCAATGGCCTACAGTAAACAGTCTATGTAAACAGTGCCAACAGGAAACAGTGTGTATGTAAAATGTACGCTGCTGGAAGGAAAGTCGGTGAAAACAGTGCCTTACAGTAAACAGAGAAATTAAACCGTACACTACTGGAAACAGTCTATGTAAAAGTGCCTCCAGTAAACAGTATTTAAACAGCACCATACAGTAAACAGAGTGAAAGTAATCCTTACATTAAAGTAAACAGACCCTTTATAAAATGTGCCTTCTAGTAAAACGTGTTAATGTAAACCGTACACTGCTGTAAAAAGAGTCTATGTAATCAGTGCCCTACAGTAAACAGTGTTTCTGTAAATCGTACTCTGCTGTAAATAATGTCTGAGTAATCAGAGGACTACACTAAACAGTGTATATTTAAACGGTACACTGCTGTAAACAGAGTCTACATAAACAGGGCCCTGCAGTAAACAGAGTGAAAGCAAACTGTACACTACTGAAAACAGAGTCTGTGCAAACAGTGCCCTACAGTAAACCGTGCATATGTAAAATGTACACTGTTGTAAACAAAGACTATGTACACAGTGCACTAACGTATACAATATTTAAACTGTGCCCTACAGTAACAGAGTCTATGTAAACAGTGCCCTACAGCAAACAGGGTGAAAGTCAACCATACACTTCTGTAACAGAGTCTATGTAAACAGTGCCCCACAGTAAACAGAGTGAAAGTACACCATACACTGCTGTAAACAGTGTCTATGTAAACAGTGCCCCACAGTAAACAGAGTGAAAGTGCACCATACACTGCTGTAAAAGAGTCTATGTAAACAGTGCCCTCCACTAAACAGTCATCCTAACAGGGCGCTACTGTAAACAATGTTTATGTAACCCGTGCACTACTGCAAACAATCTTTGTACATGTGCCCTGTAGTTTATATAGTCTATTTAAACAGTGTCCTGCATTAAACAGTCTACTTAAACCGGACATTTCTGCAAACGGAGACTATGGAAACAGTGCCGTACAGTAAACAATCTTATTGTAAACCGTACACTGCTGTAAATAGTCTCTGTATACAGTGACCTACAGTTATCAGTGTTTAAGTAAACCGTACACTACTGAAACCAGTGTCCATGTAAATATAGCACTACAGTAAACAGTGTTTATATAAACGGTATACACTGGAAACAGTCTAGAAAACGGTGCCCTGTTGTAAACAGGCTATATAAACAGTGCCGGATAGTTAACAGTCTTGTTAACTGAGTGCTGAATTTGGTGCATTTGAGTGCGCTAGTGAGAGTTTGGTGACCGAGGGAGTATAAGGCTTTATTTTTATCTAAAGTTTGGTCTTTCTTTTATTTAGTTAATTAACTTAAAAGTTGCTGTTTGGTTTAGAAGAAGGTGAATTTTCAATAAGCTTTAAATAGGCTTCTACTTGTAGGCACTTGCAGCTGGAGCTTGTTAATTAGTTAATTGGATTAGGCCAGTTTTCAGAGGCTAGATTCACAGTTTAAAAGTGATCCCCTACAGTGCAGACTTTGTTTGCACAGAGTGCTGAATTTGGTGCATTTGAGTGCGATAGTGAGAGTTTGGTGACCGAGGGAGTTAGGTGAGGAGGGAGTAAGGTGCTCCTTTCGTTTGTTTCCGACATTTCCGCAAAGAGTGCGAAGAGAGCCAGGAGTTTACAGAAAGTGTAGCTGACTGGGAGCAGGGTCGGAGGGCGGCGATCTAGTTAGTCCACAGGGCAACTATATTCTGTCAGGTAAGAGGGGATGGAGGCTAGGCCAGTTACATGCTCCTCCTGTAAGATGTGGGTGGTGAGGGATACCACCGGTGTCCCCACTGACTATACCTGCGGGAAGTGCACCCAACGTCAGCTCCTCAAAGACCGTGTTAGGGAACTGGAGCTGAAGCTGGATGAACTTCGGAT
The DNA here is from genome assembly GCF_047496885.1 of Scyliorhinus torazame. NCBI lineage: Eukaryota > Metazoa > Chordata > Chondrichthyes > Carcharhiniformes > Scyliorhinidae > Scyliorhinus > Scyliorhinus torazame. The sequence goes on along the minus strand of NC_092726.1, from coordinate 124,893,396 downwards.
CATCCGGGAGGCAGAGGGGGTGATTGAGAAGAGTTACAAGGAGGTAACCACACCCAAGGTACAGGACAAGAATAGCTGGGTTACAGTCAGGGGGAAAAAACAAACAGGCAGAAAGTGCAGGGATCCCTCGTGGCCGTTCCCCTTCAAAACAAGTATACCGTTTTGGATGCTGTTGGGGTCATGACCTACCGTGGGAAGGCCCTAGCGGCCAGATCTCTGGCACTGAGTCTGGCTCTGGGGCTCAGAAGGGAAGGGGGAAGAATAGAAAAGCAATAGTTGTAGGAGATCCAATGGTTAGGGGAAAAGATAGGAGATTATGTGGTCGCGAGCGAGACTCCCGGAAGGTATGTTGCCTCGCGGGTGCCAGGGCCAGGGATGTCTCGGATCGTGTCTTCAGGATCCTTAAGGGGGAGGGGGAGCAGACAGAAGTCGGGGTGCACATTGGTACCAACGACGTGGGTAGGAAAAGGGGTGTGGAGGTAATAAACAAGTTTAGGGAGTTAGGCTGGAAGTTAAAAGCCAGGACAGACAGAGTTGTCATCTCTGGTTTGTTGCCGGTGCCACGTGATAGCGAGGCTAGGAAAAGGGAGAGAGTGCAGTTGAACACGTGGCTGCAGGAATGGTGTAGGAGGAAGAGCTTCAGGTAGTTGGATAATTGGAGCGCATTCTAGGGAAGGTGGGACCTGTACAAGCAGGACGGGTTGCATCTGAACCAGAGGGGCACCAATATCCTGGGAGGGAGGTTTTCTAGTACTCTTCGGGAGGGTTTAAACTAATTTGGCAGGGGAATGGGAACCGGATTTGTAGTCCAGCAACTAAGGTAGCCGATATTCAGGACGCCAAAGCGTGTAATGAGGCAGTGGGGAAGGGAACACTGACAAAGGAGAGTACTTGCAGGCACGGAGATGGGTTGAAGTGTGTGTACTTCAACGCAAGAAGCATCAGGAATAAGGTGGGTGAACTTAAGGCATGGATCGGTACTTGGGACTACGATGTGGTGGCCATCACGGAAACTTGGATAGAAGAGGGGCAGAAATGGTTGTTGGAGGTCCCTGGTTATAGATGTTTCAATAAGATTAGGGAGGGTGGTAAAAGAGGTGGGGGGTGGCATTATTAATTATTGATAGTATAACAGCTGCAGTAAGGCAGTTCGAGGAGTATCACCCTATTGAGGTAGTATGGGTTGAAGTCAGAAATAGGAAAGGAGTAGTCACCTTGTTAGGAGTTTTCTATAGGCCCCGCAATAGTAGCAGAGATGTGGAGGAACAGATTGGGAAACAGATTTTGGAAAGGTGCAGAAGTCATCGGGTAGTAGTCATGGGCGACTTTAACTTCCCAAATATTGAGTGGAAACTCTTTAGATGAAATAGTTTGGATGGGGTGGTGTTTGTGCAGTGTGTCCAGGAAGCTTTTCTAACACAGTATGTAGATTGTCCGACCAGAGGAGGGGCAATATTGGATTTAGTACTGGGTAATGAGCCAGGGCAAGTGATAGATTTGTTAGTGGGGGAGCATTTTGGAGATAGTGACCACAATTCTGTGACTTTCAGTTTAGTAATGGAGAGGGATAGGTACGTGCAACAGGGCAAGGTTTACAATTGGGGGAAGGGTAAATTCTTGTCAGACAAGAATTGAAGTGCATAATTTGGGAACATAGGCTGGCAGGGAAGGACATAAGTGAAATGTGGAACTTGTTCAAGGAACAGGTGCTACGTGTCCTTGATATGTATGTCCCTGTCAGGCAGGGAAGAGATGGTCGAGTGAGGGAACCATGGTTGACAAGAGAGGTTGAATGTATTATTAAGAGGAAAAAGGAGACTTATGTAAGGCTGAGGAAACAAGGTTCAGACAGGGCATTGGAGGGATACAAGGTAGCCAGGAGGGAACTGAAGAAAGGGATTAGGAGAGCTAAGAGAGGGCATGAACAATCTTTGGCGGGTAGGATCAAGGAAAACCCCAAGGCCTTTTACACATATGTGAGAAATATGAGAATGACTAGAGCGAGGGTAGGTCCGATCAAGGACAGTAGCGGGAGATTGTGTATTGAGTCTGACGAGATAGGAGAGGTCTTGAACGAGTACTTTTCTTCTGTATTTACAAATGAGAGGGGCGATATTGTTGGAGAGGACAGTGTGAAACAGATTGGTAAGCTCGAGGAAATACTTGTTAGGAAGGAAGATGTGTTGGACATTGTGAAAAACTTGAGGATAGACAAGTCCCCTGGGCCTGACGGGATATATCCAATGATTCCATCGGAAGCAAGAGATGAAATTGCAGAGCCGTTGGCAATGATATTTTCGTCTCCTCACTGTCAACAGGGGTGGTACCAGGGGATTGGAAAGTGGCGAATGTCGTGCCCCTGTTCAAAAAAGGGACTAGGGATAACCCTGGGAATTACAGGCCAGTTAGTCTTACTTCGGTGGTAGGCAAAGTAATGGAAAGGATATTGAAGGATAGGATTTCTGAGCATCTGGAAAGACACTGCTTGATTAGGGATAGTCAGCACGGATTTGTGAGGGGTAGGTCTTGCCTTACAAATCTTATTGAATTCTTTGAGGAGGTGACCAAGCATGTGGATGAAGGTAAAGCAGTGGATGTAGTGTACATGGATTTTAGTAAGGCATTTGATAAAGTTCCCCATGGTAGGCTTATGCAGAAAGTAAGGAGGCATGGGATAGTGGGCAATTTGGCCATTTGGATAATGAACTGGCTAACCGATAGAAGTCAGAGAGTGGTGGTGAATGGCAAATATTCAGCCTGGATCCCAGTTACCAGTTGCGTACCGCAGGGATCAGTTCTGGGTCCTCTGCTGTTTGTGATTTTCATTAATGACTTGTATGAGGGAGTTGAAGGGTGGGTCAGTACATTTGCAGACGATACGAAGAGTGGTGGAGTTGTGGATAGTGAGGAGGGCTGTTGTCGGCTGCAAAGAGACATAGATAGGATGCAGAGCTGGGCTGAAAAGTGGCAGATGGAGTTTAACCCTGAAAAGTGTGAGGTTGTCCATTTTCGAAGGACAAATATGAATGCGGAATACAGGGTTAACGGTAGATTTCTTGGCAATGTGGAGGAGCAGAGAGATCTTGCGGTCTATGTTCATACATCTTTGAAAGTTGCCACTCAAGTGGAGAGAGCTGTGAAGAAGGCCTATGGTGTGCTAGCGTTCATTAACAGAAGGATTGAATTTAAGAGCCGTGAGGTGATGATGCAGCTGTACAAAACTTTGGTAAGGCCACATTTGGAGTACTGTGTACAGTTCTGGTCGCCTCATTTTGGGAAGGATGTGGAAGCTTTGGAAAAGGTACAAAGGGGATTTCCAAGGATGTTGCCTGGAATGGAGAGTAGGTCTTACGAGGAAAGGTTGAGGGTGCTAGGTCTTTTCTCATTAGAACGGAGAAGGATGAGGGGCGACTTGATAGATGTTTATAACATTATCAGTGGAATAGATAGAGTAAACAGTCAGAGACTTTTTCCCCGGGTGAAACAAACCATTACAAGGGGACATAAATGTAAGGTGAATGGTGGAAGATATAGGGGGGGATGTCAGAGGTAGGTTCTTTACCCAGAGAGTGGTGGGGGCATGGAATGCACTGCCTATGGAAGTAGTTGAGTCGGAAACATTAGGGACCTTCAAGCAGCTATTGGATAGGTACATGGATTACGGTAAAATGATATAATGTAGATGTTTTTGTTCTTAATGGCAGCACGGTAGCATTGTGGATAGCACACTTGCTTCACAGATCCAGGGTCCCAGGTTCGATTCCGGCTTGGGTCACTGTCTGTGCGGAGTCTGCACGTTCTCCCCGTGTCTGCGCCCGTTCTGTGCTCTATTTTTCTATGTTCTATGTTCTAATCCTTTTAGCTGTAATATTACGTACGGGAATGGCCTCTGAAAACCTAGTAGACAAATCCAATACAGTCAAAAGATATTGATTCCCACTTTTTGTTTTAGGAAGCGGTCCTACACAATCGATTAGGACCATTGTAAAAGGTTCCTCAAATGCTGGAATGGGTATTAGGGGCGCTGGTTTTATCAGTGCTTGAGGTTTCCCTCTCACTTGACATGATTGACAATATATAACTACATCTTTATATAGTCCAGGCCAATAAAAATGTTTCTGGATTTTAGCTTGCGTTTTCCTTATTCCCAAATGACTTTCCACTGGTTCCTCTTGTGCAACTTGCAACACCTCCTTTCTATACCTTACCGGCAATACTACTTGATGAATTTCTGCCCACTTTTCATCCGCCTGCATATGTACAGGTCTCCATTTTCTCATCAAGACATCATTTTTACGGTCATAACACTCTGGTACTCTCAGATTCCTCTTCCGTATATCCTTTCTGCAATCTGTTTTATTTCTACATCTTTCTGTTGTGACTCCGCCAATTTTCCTGAATTAAAAATATCCGCCTCATCCTCCACCTGTTCTTGTTCTTTTTCAACCATCTGATCAAAAATAGTTTCTGATAATTGCACTTCAACTTCACTCTTTGATTTCTCCTCTTGTCTTAACATGTGACTTTGCGACCTTGTTTCTGCACAATCCGGAAAAATCCCAGGATGTTCGACCTTCAACACTTCAGTTGACTGATTTTCCAATGGCTTGTCAACCACAGTAGGCATCACTCCCACCTTCGATCCAGCTATATCATTACCCAAGATGAACTGTATTCCTGGACAAGATAGTTTATCTATTACTTCTACTACCGCTTCGCCGCTCTTCACTGGACTTTCCAACCTTACCTTATATAATGGAAGGCTACTCCCCTGACCCTGAATTCCAACCTTACCTTATATAATGGAACGCTACTCCCCTTACCCTGAATTCCACATATCACCACCTTTTTGGCAACATTCTTCCCAAACTACATAATTCCTCATCTATTACCATTAAAGATTGACAAGCCCCTGTATCTCTTAAAATTGTGACTTCTTTACCTGCTCCTCCTGATACACATGAGTAACTTTGCCCACACAAGTAAATTATTTAAAGACACCTGGCACCTTCTTAACAATTACTTCTTGAACAGGCTGTACAATCGTTTGTACCTCCTTCGCTTCCCTTGAGCTTTCCTTTACCACTCTAACAAACCCCACTGTCTTATCCTGTTTTACCACATCAGCCTTCCCAGTTTTTTTTTCAACCACCAACACTGTGACGTTACATGGCCTAGTTTATTACAGTGAAAACATTTGAAACTTTTCATTTCTTTTCCACCCTTCTGTAATTCTTTGTTAATCTGAGGTACACTCTCTTTATTGTCTCCCATCAGATCACCTTGACCTTTACCACTTGAGTATTTCTCATGTCCCCAGTTTCTATCCCCAAACAGCTGAAACTGATGTCGGAAACCAATCTTTGATTTATGAACTAATTCATAAACATCTGCCATTTCCGCTGCTAATCTCGCAGTTTTAACCCTCTGTTCTTCCACATGAGTTCTCACTGCATCAGGAATTGAATTTTTAAAGTCCTCCAAAAGTATAATTTCTCTGAGAGCTTCATACGTTTGGTCTATTTTCAAAGCCCTTCTCCACGTATCAAAATTACTCTGTTTGAGCCTTTCAAACTCCATGGATGTTTGACCAAATTATTTCCTTAAATTTCTAAACCTTTGTCTGTAAGCTTCAGGCAGTAGCTCATATGCACTTAAGATGGATTTCTCCACCTCATCATACGTTCCAGATATCTCCTCCGGTAGTGATGCAAACACATCACTAGCCCTACCTGCCAGCTTTGTTTGTATCAGTAACACCCACGTGTCCTGTGGCCATTTCATTTGTTTAGCTACCTTCTCAAAAAAATGACAAATGCTTCCACTTCCTTCTCGTCAAACCTTGGCAATGCTTGGACATATTTAAGTAGATTCCCACCAAGCCTTCGACTATGACGCTCTTTCTCACTATCTTCATCACTATCATCCAACTGTACGTTTCCGTTTACGTCTGCCAATTTTAACTGATTGTCAAATTCCATGGCCATTTTCTGAAGTTCAATCTCCCTCTCTTTATCTTTCTGTTTTGATGGGCTATTCTTTCTTTTCTCCTTTCTTCTCTCTCCTTTTCTTTTTCCTCTCTCTCTCTTTCTCTTTTTTCCCTCTCTCTCTCTTTCTCGTATTCCAGCCTCTTTTATTCTTTCTGATGTTTCATTTGTTTAATTTGCAACTAAATTTTTGCCATTTCCAATGAGTCAAACTGTATCTCAGGCAACTTTAAATGCTTAACCACCGCCATAATTACCTCATCTTTTCGCATTTTGTCAGGTAATGTTAGCTGCAATGTTCTTGCCAAATCTAACAGTCTGCTTTTCGTTTCTGTCCGTAAAGTACTACGTGTGACATTCTCCACCCCCAAAGACTTCTGAGCCTCTGAAAGAGCCATTGTTCACAACACTCTCCCCACTTAAACTAAAATACCACACCGCAAATCAACAATCCTTCACTGTATTTAAGTTCACAAAAGCTAATCCAATAGATAGACCTTCATCCCGGACGAGCCCCCAATTGCTATGGGCGATGCTTCTCAAAACCACAAAGTGTATCATGGAGTTCAACCAACCTCATGCATTAATGGATTTGTTTCTTTTCCGAGCACACGGCTTTTTCCCTACGTGTGGGATTATAATTATGGATTTTTAAACACAAAACACTGTTTATTCCATGAACTCAAATTAACATCTTAAATAAACATTGGATCTCTTATCACCCCTTACTTCAAAGATAGCTCAGAAATTATTGCAGCAGTAAATACTTCCTGAAAATGTTCCTTCAAACTTTCAAGAGACATAACACCTTTAAACAGAATCACATCAGGTTAACGGACATATATACATATTTTAGAATGGCAGAGACTGTCACAAACTGGCTGTCTACTTTTAAACTGCTCTCAGCAAAACCAGCCAGGCACTTTTTAGCTGCTCTCAGCAAAACCAAACTGCAAGCCTTGCAGTTCTCTGGCAACACACAGACACTGCTTTTAAACTGAAACTAAAAACCTGCAAAATGGCTGACCTGAGCTGAGTTCCACCCACTCTATGACATCACTGTTGACTTAAAAGTACATTGCTTAAACATCCAGTTCTTAAAGGTACCCTCACATGGTACCACAAAAACAACAGCAATGAAACAACGACCTCTACATCATGTGACAACTCCACACATAAAAGACAATGTACCAGCACAGTTCCAAGTGGTGCTAAGTCTACAAACATTACATTCCATAACAACAAATCTCTCGATTCCATAACTGCACCACAGCAACCAACCACCCCAGCTTTCAAGAACGAGGACCTACGGAGTCAATCCCGCAAGCACAAAAAGAAGTGTCCGGCCTGACCACAAGCTGCTTCGACCATTCGAACACCTCATGATGACTTGCTGGTCACTTACACACATGAACACTGACGATGTTCTCAACGAAATGACGACATCAACTTTGCCACCTCGATGACAGAAGAAGAAAGCAACCCAACTGGTCAAATTCATAAACTTTGGACTCACAAATGTTCTTGTTAACATTGGTCTCTTTAAACACTGATTAGCGTTGTACTGTCATCATTACCATCACAGATTGTACACAGCGTTATTTGTCTTACCTATTTCCAGTTAACTGCATTACGTATATTTGTTCAATCTTCTTTACAACATACAGAAAATATTTAACACGAGAAAGAGGGGGGATGTAGTGATTTCTGTATGTGCATGTTCACAAGGGGTTAATGTGCAATCAGCAGCACCACATGATGACTAGAGGGCAGGACCAAAGTGGGTATAAAAGCCAGGCACATTGGGTCTTGGGCATTTGCTCTCTCTCTCGGGTACACTGTGATCAGGACAATATCAGAATAGTTCAGATAGTTAGTGGAGTCACGTATAGTTACTGTAGTTAGATCTTGTTAACCTTATCACTAGTATCAAAGTTAAAGTAAAGAACTCATGCACGTATTGTATAGTTACTCAAGAACCCTTTGTTGTTACTGGACGAGTTCGAGTCTTCTTCATCGAGATTCAGAATACCTCACCATCAACCAAGGATTGAGCAGCACGAGTTTCCTACCACGCAGGTAACAAGTCAAATACCAGCTGTGGCAGCAGCCGGTCCCAAGGGAAAGTTTGTGCTGAAGCGAAAGGGAGAAGTAGGGGTTCTCCAAAAGGCGGAGCACAACCCAGTGAACAACAGGCAGACACAAAAATCACAATTTTTTTGTGGACGGCTCCTCGATGGTTGAGGACAGAGTGATAAAAGTGGTATTTCGCAATTGTAGGGAAACAATGAAACACAGGTACAGGAAGAACTAATATTGGACTTACCCGGAACCATGAGCCTTCAGAGAGCTGAATTAGCAGCAGTAGAAATATACCCGGAATATTTAGCTGCATCACTTGACATTTATCCAGGAGCATATGTGTATGAAATAGCCTGACTGTGTTGATGAGGATGAACCAGTGAATGTGCTTTAATTGAATTTTAAGAAGGCTTTGCAAAAAGTCCCACATAAGACATTCCAGTGTAAAAGTACAGCGCAGTGGCGTAGGGAAATGTATTGATGGTTAGAAAACTGATTGGCATACAGAAAACAAAGAGCAGGAATTACCGGGTATTTTCCAGATGGCAGGCTGTGGTTCCTGGGGTTTCAGAGGGAGCCGTGCTGGGGCCCCGGATATTCACACTATATATTAATGAGTTAGATGAGAGAACGAAATGTAACATCTCAAAATTTACAGATGACTCAAAGTTGAGTTGACTTGTGAGCTGTCCGGGTTCCTGCAGTGTGATTCGGACATGATTCGGAGTTGGCAAATGAATGGTAGATGTAGTGTAATTTGGATAATTGTGAGGCGGTATGGTAGCACAGTGGTTAGCACTGTTGCTTCACAGCGCCATGGTCCCAGGTTCGATTCCCGGCTTGGGTCACTGTCTGTGCGGTGTCTACACGTTCTCCCCGTGTCTGCGTGGATTTCCTCCGGTTTCCTCCCACAAGTCCCGAAAGACGTGCTGTTAGGTGAATTGGACATTCTGAATTCTCCCTCAGTGAGTGTGGCGACCAGGGGATTTTCGCAGTAACTTTATTGCCGTGTTCATGTCAGCCTTCTTGCAGTTGTGACATTGATAACGATTATGATTATTCATTATTATTATTTTTCCTGTGATAGCAAAATCGGGCGGCGGATTATTAGCTGAAATGAGCATAAATTCGGAGAAATGAATGTGCAACTCGACCTGGCTGTCATCGTATACCAGTCGCTGAAGGTAAATATGCAGGTACAACAGGCAGTAAAGAAGGGAAATTGTATTTTGACCTTCATAGCGAGAGGGTTCGACGACAGGAGTAGGGATGTCGGCCTTCAATTATACAGTGAGGTCACACCTGGAATAGTGGGAGCAGTTTTGTTCTCCTTATCTACGGAAGGATCGACTTGTTCGAGAGCGAGTGCAGTGGAGGTTTGCAGACTGATGGCATGGCTGGACTGACGTATGCGGAGAGGTTGATTCGATTAGAATCATATTGGCTGGAGTCCAGAAGAATCAGGAGGGACCTCATAGATACCGATAACATTCTATCAGGACTAGACAGGGTGGATGCAGGAAGGATGTTCGCGATGGTGGCTGTGTCTATATTCGGGGACACAGTCTGAGGCTACGTGGTAGACCATTTAGGACAGAGATGAGCAGGGACGCTTCACCCAGAGGTGAGGCTGTGGCATTCGGAACGACAGGAAGTAGCTGAGGCAAAATCATTGTATGAGTTCAAGAAGAAGTTCGAGGTAGCACTTGGAGCGAAGGGGGTGAACGGATTTGGGCGAAGGGCGGTTAGGATGTGGAGTTGGCTGATTAGCCATGGTCAGAACGAATAGTGTAGAAGGGTCGAAAGGTCAAATGGCCACTACTCGCTCCTATTTTCTATGTTTCTATGTTTGACAGACATGGAAAGCTGGAAGATGTGTGTCTGATGATGGAAAGACTCTCCCATAAGCCACATTATTATAATTTATAATCCAGATAGTCCAAGGAAAATAATATGGTGTAATTATGGTAAAGGCTCACACCCATTCTCCCCAACAGACATTATAAACACAGGTGAGTTCGGGTGGCACGGTGGCGCAGCTGTGATCACTGGGCCTAGGGACCCAGTTTCTACTCCCACCTTGGGTGACTGGCTGTATGTTCTGTGTGTGCGCATGGGTTTCCTCCGGGTGCTCGGGTTTTCTCTTACAGTCACATCGATGTGCAAGTTAGGGTAATTGACCACGGTAAATTATCCCTCATTGTACAGAGATATGCAAGTTAGGTGGGGTAACAGAGACTGAGTGCGGTGTCACTCTGTGTACATTGCTCTTCCAGAGGTTCCGAGCAGATTCGAACAGCCACATAGCCTCCTTCCCCTCTGTAAGTATTCTAAGAAAGGGACCAGGGGAGGCATTCCTATGAAATCCCAAATAACGAGGAAATAGCGCTCTTCGTGTATGTGAGAGTAAATATGAGGATCATATTCCATGCCAAAGTCAAGATAATGATTTGAAACAGATTAGAGAAGGATCAGACCCATTCCCATTATCATATAGGAAGTGGATAAACAAGCGTGATGTCAAGGACGGAGGACTTGTTAAAGAGGGCCGATACATGCTTCCAACCCCAGATTGCCACCATGGATTGTGCAATGTCATGGCGTTCCGCGTAATCCATGACTAGAAACTACTGCGGAAATTATTAAGAATTTATCTTGTTGGCAAAATTTGTGTGAAGATATCAAACATTATATTGAAAATTGCTTGATATGTGCCGAAAAGAATCACGATCGATGTGCTCAAAATTGAGAGCTCAGACAAACCAGGCCTGTAGATGGACGCTGGACAAATTTACAAATTGATTATGTGGGACCTTTGTCCCCATGTAAGTCGGGTACAAATATATCATATTAATTATTCAATGAATGAGTAGAAACTTTTCCCACAATAGCAAAAAGCACAAAGTTGACTGCTGATACACTGGTACAACAGGTATTCGCCCAGTGGAATAACCCAAAGTGGAGAATCCTTCACTGCCCAGTTTATGCCCAATGGCATCACCATATCGGATTAAACCACAAACAAAATGACAGTGCGTACCACCCACCGTCCAATGAAATTGCGGAATGATTGGATAGAACCCTGAAAACCAGGATCGGGAAAACAGAACAACAAAATGACAACACAGGGAATGTAGTGTTGCGTTTTGTTCCAATTTAAGTACCTGGTTCCTTGTCCGAAGCCAATGGACTCACTCCCCATGCCTTGGTGACAGCGCGATCGAGAAAAGGACTACAGACCCTCATGGGACTGGACTTTTTGGAAGAGGATTTGTCTGCTTTCAGGCACTAGAAAGAAGTGCAACAGATATTGAGCAATGTGCAAGCAGCACACATATCTATAGATATGTCCGGAATAGCCGAATGACTAGGGTAAGAGTAGGGCCAGTCAAGGCCAGTAGTGTGAAGTTGTGCTTGGAGTCCGAGGAGATAGGAGAGGTGCTAAATGAATATTTTACGTCATATCCACACAGCAAAAAGACTAGACTTCTACTAGACTAGAATGGCTTCATGTTCATAAGGAGGAGGTGTTAGCAATTCTGGAATGTGTGAAAATAGATAAGTCCACTGGGCCGGATGGGATTTATCCTAGGATTCTCTGGGAAGCTAGGGAGGAGATTGCTGAGCCTTTGGCTTTGATCTTTAAGCCATCTTTGTCTACAGGAATAGTGCCAGAAGACTGGACGATAGCAAATGTTGTCCCCTTGTTCAAGAAGGGGAGACAACCCCGGTAACTATAGACCAGTGAGCCTTACTTCTGAAGTGGGCAAAATCTTGGAAAGGTTTATAAGAGATAGGATGGATAATCATCGGGAAAGGAATAATTTGATTAGAGATAGTCAACACGGTTTTGTGAAGGGCAGGTCGTGCCTCACACACCTTATTGAGTTCTTTGAGAAGGTGACCAAACCGGTGGATGAGGGTAAAGGAGTTGATGTGGTGTATATGGATTTCAGTAAAGCGTTTGATAAGGTTCCCCACGGTAGGCTCCTGCAGAAAATACGGAGGCATGGGATTCAGGGTGATTTAGCAGTTTGGATCAGAAATTGGCGAGCTGGAAGAAGACAAAGGGTAGTGGCTGATGGGAAATGTTCAGACTGGAGTCCAGTTACTAGTGGTGTACCACAAGGATCTGTTTTGGGGCCACTGCTGTTTCTCATTTTTATAAATGACCTGGAGAAGGATGTAGAAGGATATGGGTGGGTGAGTAAATTTGCAGATGACACTAAAGTCGGTGGAGTTGTGGACAGTGCGGAAGGATGTTACAAGTTACAGAGGGACACACATAAGCCGCAGAGCTGGGCTGAGAGGTGGCAAATGGAGTTTAATGCAGAAAGGTGTGAGGTGATTCATTTTGGAAGGAATAACAGGAAGACAGAGTACTGGGCTAATGGCAAGATTCTTGACAGCGTGGATGAGCAGAGAGATCTCGATGTCCATGTACATAGAGCCCTGAACGTTGCCACCAAGGTTGAGAGGGTTGTTAAGAAGGTGTACGGTGTGTTAGCTTTTATTGATAAAGGGATTGAGTTTCGGAGCCATGAGGTCATGTTGCAGCTGTATAAAACTCTGGTGCAGCCGCATTTGGAGTATTGCGTGCAATTCTGTTCGCCGCATTATGGGAAGGATGTGGAAGCATTGGAAAGGGTGCAGAGGAGATTTACCAGAATGTTGCCCGGTATGGAGGGAAGATCTTATGAGGGAAGGCTGAGGGACTTGAGGCTGTTTTCCAGAAGACCAGAAGACATAGGAGTGGAAGTAAGGCCATTCGGCCCATCGAGTCCACTCCACCATTCAATCATGGCTGATTTCAACTCCATTTACCCGCTCTCTCTCCATAGCCCTTAATTCCTCGATAAATCAAGAATTTATCAACTTCTAATCAGACCATAAGAAAGTTTTCGTTGGAGAGAAGAAGGTTAAGAGGTGATTTAATTGAGGCATACAAGATGATCAGAGGATTGGATAGTGTGGACAGTGAGAGCGTTTTTCCTCGGATGGTGATGTCTAGCACGAGGGGACATCGCTTTAAATTGAAGGGAGATAGATATAAGACAGATGTCAGAGGTAGGTTCTTTACTCAGAGAGTAGTAAGGGCGTGGAATGTCCTGCCTGCAACAGTAGTGGACGCGCCAAAACTCAGGGCATTCAAATGGTCATTGGATAGACATATGGATGATAAGGGAATAGTGTAGAAGGGCTTTAGTGTGGTTTCACAGGTCGGCGCAACATCGAGGGCCGAAGGGCCTGTACTGCGCTGCAATGTTCTATGTTCTACACATGGCTGCGGCTGTTGATGGGCTAGAAATAGAACAAAAAGTGTTCGGCATACTTTGATGGTGAAGTTTTACCAGTAGATTACGAGGTGTGACAAAATGTCATGATGCAGGTACACAAACATGGATGATATATATCCGCAAAATTCGAAGGCCGTTACTCAATTGTGGATAAAGTTAGCCCGCCTGTCTGTAAGGTTGTTTCAGAAACCGGGGTAAGCGGATCGCACCATGTCAATCAGGCACGTATGACGTGTGACAGTCACGTCGCCGTTCACATGTGGGGCTGGTTTAACACAGTGGACTAAACAGCTGGCTTGCAATGCAGAACAAGACTAGAAGCGCCGGTTCAATTCCCGTACCAGCTTCCCCGAACAGGCGCCGGAATGTGGTGACTAGGGGCTTTTCACAGTACCTCCATTGAAGCCCACTTGTGACAATAAGCGATTATTATTATTATTATGTAGGATGCTGGAGAGGCGCAAGTGAACGCTCGTCCTGAGGTGTCTGCTTCAGTACCAGTTGTTCCACATGAGGTCCGACGGGCACCAGTAGTTGGATCAGCTCCGGATGTCCACCAAATAACAAAGAACGCGGGGCACATAGGGGGAAATGGACAGGCATGTTCCAGGATTTTGACCCAGCGACATTGAAGGAACGGCGATATATTTCTGAAATCGACTCGGAGCAGCCGACCACGTATGAGCAGCTGCCCGAGTCGCAGGCCAGGGAATCCCCCTACAGCGGCTGCCAGAGACCAATAAAACGTCCTAGAAGCCTGGGCCTTCACTCTACTGGCTCCCAGAGACCTGGAAAACAACACAGAAGCCGGGACCTCCACTCTGCTGCCCTCCAACGACTAGACCAGCATCGCAGCAGCTGCATCCCTCCCCCCTCCAGCCCTCAGCTCCCAACCCCACTGACCCAGAGAGCTGCGACCCCCTGCAGGCCCCAAGCACTCTTTCCACCCCCACCCCCACCCCTCTACAGTCGCCCCACACTCCTAAAACTCAACTCCCACAGCCTAACAATCACTAATACTGCTCTTTTAAATTTACTTTCAGGCCTCGAGGTCGTCCGTCGTCTGAAGGAAGACAGCGATCTGGAAAGGACGCTGCGGACCCCAACAAACGGACCTGGCCATCGCCTCATCCGCAACCGCGATCCCAGAGACGCCATCCACTTGCCGGCCTTCGCCCCAGAGCAAGGTCTGGGCATCCACCGACCTGTGAAGACAAACCGCAGCCCGATGGCGAGCTGGAACGCTCGCCCGAGCAGACCAACTTACCGATGCAGGAACAGCAAGCAAGGCAAGAAATCCTCCATCAACACACCGACCACAGTGAATAACCTCATTGGACACAACTATTCGCTGAACACTGCATACTCTCACCGTCTCCCAGGCTCGAAAAGAAGCAGTCACTCCAGGAAGCGGGGAGAACGTGCAGCCCTGCATGTGAGAGTGAAACAAAGCGGCCCCAAAGCCCCTCTGCCCAGCTCACTCCCAGCTAATGTCCAATCTCTAGAAAACAAGCTCGACGAATTTCAAGCCAGACTCATTTTTCAAAGAGAACTGAGGGACTGCTGTGTGCTCTGTTTCACGGAGACATGGCTCACTCCTGCTTCACCGGATTGTGCCCTACAACCACAGGGCTTCTCGATCCACCGAATGGACCGTACGGCGCCCTCAGGCAAGACAAGGGGAGGTGGGGTCTGCCTCCTAATCAACATCTCCTGGTGCCGAGGTGTAGCAACACTGGCGAGTTTATGCTCCCCAGACCTGGAAAACCTGACGCTAAAATGCCAACCATACTTCCTTCCGCGGGTGTTCAGCTCCGTTATCCTGACGGCAGTTTACATCCCACCCCATGCAAATGTGAAAATCGCACTGAACTAAATATTCAGCACCACAAATAGCCTTGAAACGAAACATCCCGAAGCCTTGTTCATTGTAGCTGGGGACTTCAATCAGGCCAAGCTCAGTGGCGTACTACCAAGTTACCACCAACACGTCACCTGTCCACCAGAGACCAAAACTTCCTGGACCACTGCTACACCAATATCAAACATGCCTACCCCTCTATCGTCCGCCCACACTTTGGCAAATCTGACCACAAGGCTGTACTCCTGCTCCCGACTTATTTGCAAAAACTGAAGCGGCAGAATTCGTCAAAGAAAGTCGTGCATTGTTGGTCTGAGGAATCGGATGATCTCCTGCGGGACTACTTAGAGTCAGTGGACTGGTCAGTATTTAAAAACTCTGCGACTAGGCTGAACCAGAACGCCACTACAGGAACTGACTTCATTAGTAAGTATCTAGGAGACTGTGTGCCAAAGAAGCAAATCCGTGTGTTTCCCAACCGGAAACCCTGGATGAACAGGGATATCCACTGCTTGCTGAAGTCTCGGTCTGAGGTGTCCAAGTCAGGGGACCCTGACCTCTACAAGAAAGCCAGATATGATCTAAAGAAATCCATCAACGATGCCAAAAGACAGTCCCGGACCAAGCTCGAGTCCCGGGCTAGCCACACGGACCCCGCTGTATATGGCAAGGTCTGCAAGACATAACAGGCTACAAGATGAAGGCATGTAAAATCGACGGCTCCAACGCACCCCTCCCTGATGAGCTCAACGCATTCTATGCCCGATTTGAGCAAGAGGTCAGCGAGAGCGAGCCCTCCACCCCAGAAGCCTCGGATGAACTTGTATCTGAGATCACCACTGCAGACATCAGAGCAGCCTTCTCGAAGGTCAACCCCCGGAAAGCCACTGGCCCGGATGGGGTACCCGGACGAACACTCCGGTCTTGCGCGAATCAGCTGGCGGGAGTATTTGCAGACATCTTCAACCTCTCTCGACAACAATCTGCGGTTCCTATCTGCTTCAAGAAGACGACGTTCATCCCTGTACCAAAAGAAAAGTCAAGCAGCGTGCCTTAATGGCTGTCGTCCAGTGGCTCTGACATCCATCATCATGAAGTGCTCTGAAAGGTTAGTCGTGGCATGAATCAACTCCACCCTCCCAGATTGCCTTGATCCCTGGAACAACTAGATAACAAAGACACCTATGTCAGACTCCTATTTATCGACGACAGCTCAGCCTTCAACACCATCATTCCGACGAAACTCATCTCCAAATCCGTGGCCTGGGCCTCGGCTCCTCCCTCTGAGACTGGATCCTGAACCTTCTAACCCACAGACCACAATCAGTAAAGATAGGCAACTACATCTCCTCCACGATCATCCTCAACACCGGTGCCCAACAGGCTGTGTCCTCAGCCCCCTACTATACTCCTTATACACCTATGACTGTGTGACTAAATACCCCTCCAACTCGATCTTTAAATTTGTTGATGACACCATCGTAGTGGGTCGGATTTCAGACAATGACGAGACAGAGTATCGGAATGAGGTAGAGAATCTGGTGAACTGGTGCAATGACAATAATCTCTCCCTCAATGTCAACAAAACGAAGGAGATAATCATCGACGTCAGGAAGCGTAGTGGAGAACATGCCCCTGTCTACATTAATGGGAACGAAGTAGAAAGTGTCGAGAGCTTCAAGTTTTTAGGTGTACAGATCACCAACAGCCTGCCTGCTCCCCCACGGCGACACAATAGATAAGAAAGCCCACCAACGACACTAATTTCTCAGAAGACTGAGGAAATTTGGCATGTCAGCTACGACCCACACCAACTTCTACAGATGCACCATAGAAAGCATTCTTTCTGGTTGTATCACAGCTTGGTATGGAGCCTGCTCTGCCCAAGACAGCAGGGAACTACAAAAGGTCGTGAATGTAGCCCAGTACATCACGCAAACCGGCTCCCATCCATTGACTATCTACAATTCCCGCTGCTTCAGAAAGGCAGCCAGCATAATTAAGTACCCCACGCACCCCGGACATACTCTCTTCCACCTCCTCTCGTCAGGAAAAAGATAACAAAGTTTGAGGTCACGTACCAACCGACACAAGAACAGCTTCTTCCCTGCTGCAATCAGACTTTTGAATGGATATACCTCGTATTAAGTTGATCCTTTCGCTACGCCTTGTTTTAACTGTAATAATATATTCTGCAGTCTCTCCTTCCTTCCTTATGCAATGTTTGTACAGCATGCAAGAAACACTACTTTTCACTGTATACTAATACCTGTGACAACAATAAAACAAATCAAATCAAAACAAAAAATAACAAAAGTCTTAACTTTTAAATTTGTGCTGAATTTTTTGCGTACTTTTTTCAAAATAAGTTATCCCTTCCTGTTATTATTTCCTATCTATGTCTTTGATCCATTCAGTAAATCTTCATCTTACAACCTCGCTGTCAGCACGATCCGGAGAGAAATTGTCCTGTCATATCACGTTCATCTATCGGTTAGGGTAGCATGGTGCAGAGCGCTGAGCACAGTTAGGTCACAGCTCAAGGATCCCAGGCTCGATTTCCGGCTTGAGTCACTGTTTGTGCGGAGTCTGCACCGTTCTCCACGTGTCTGCGTGTGTTTCCTCCGGGTGCTCCTGTTTCCTCCCAGAATCGAAAGTTTGCAGGTTCGGTGAATTGGCCGTGAGAAATAGCCCTTAGTGTCCCAAAATTTTCCGTGGGGTTACGGGGATAGGGTGGAGGTGTGGGCTGAAGCAGAACCGGTGCAGACTCGATGGGCTGAATGGCCTCCTTCTGCGCTGTAACTTAACTGATTCTGTAATCGATGCCGTAAACTCTCCATCAATGAATTTTCATGCTGCCCCTGGACCGTTTTATTTGGGCTTCTCACAGAAACCCCTCTTCAGCCTCTGTAAGATTTTCTTATAGGTGCTGTGACGGATCGGAAGAAGAGAAACTCGGTTCATTTCCCTTACGCCACTTTTGCGGCGTAAGTAGCAGTATTTAGAAATTTGTATGGTCATATCATCATAGAATCATAGAACTTACAGCGCAGAAGGAGGGTATTCAGCCCATCGAGTGTGCACAGGCTCTGGGAAAAGCAGACGACTCAACCTCAGGCTTCCAACCTATCCCGGTAACGTGGGAACCCGACCAAACCTTTTGAACACCAAGGGACAACTTAACATCGCCAATCCACCAAACGTGCACATCTTTGGACTGTGGGGAAACCGGAGCAACCGGTGGGAACCCACGCAGACGCGGGGAGAAAGTAAACATTCCATGCAACGGTCTCGGATGGAATTGAACCATCCGAGGCCGGATTTGAACCATGGTAACCTGGAGCTGTGAGGCAGCAGTGCGAACAACTGTGCCACCGTGCGCACGCGAGGGAACGAAAACATCGCAAACTCTATTTATGAACATATTGGAAGACTAATTTCTGTCAAATTCATGGGTGCAGGTGAGGGAGCGGCCGGATCGGATAATTTTCCATAACCTCACACACATAGTCATAATATAAGAATGATTAAAATAATTATAAATATCTTTATTGTCACAAGTCGGCTTACATTAACACTGCAATGAAGTTACTGTGAAAAGCCCCTGGTCGACACATTCCTAAATTTTGGGAATTGTGAGAAGAAACAGGAGCAAGGAGCCCCTCGTAGACAGGGAGAAAACGTGCAGACTCTCTACAGACAGTGACCCAATTCTGGATTCGAAACTGGGACCCTGATGGAAGGGTTGAGGTGCCGCAGTATCGGGCAGGTGTTCACAAAGTCACACACACTCTCAGTAAGGTAGGGGAGTAGGACCGGGCTGGATGGGCCAGATGTTCACAACGTCACACACACTCACAGTAAGGTGGGGGAGTAGGAACTGGCTGGATGGGCCAGATGTTCACAACGCCACACACACTCACAGTGAGGCGGGGGAGTAGGAACCGGCTGGATGGGCCAGATGTTCACAACGCCACACACACTCACAGTGAGGCGTGGGAGTAAGAACCGGCTGGATGGGCCAGATGTTCACAACGCCACACACACACACAGTAAGGCGGGGGAGTAAGAACCGGCTGGATGGGCCAGATGTTCACAACGTCACACACACTCACAGTAAGGCGGGGGAGTAAGAACCGGCTGGATGGGCCAGATGTTCACAACGTCACACACACTCACAGTGAGGCGGGGGAGTAGGAACCGGCTGGATGGGCCAGATGTTCACAACGTCACACCCACTCACAGTAAGGCGGGGGAGTAGGATCCGGCTGGATGGGCCAGATGTTCACAACGTCACACCCACTCACAGTAAGGCGGGGGAGTAGGAACCGGTTGGATGGGCCAGATGTTCACAACGTCACACACACTCACAGTGAGGCGGGGGAGTAGGAACCGGCTGGATGGGCCAGATGTTCACAACGTCACACACACTCACAGTAAGGCGGGGGAGTAGGAACCGGCTGGAAGGGCCAGATGTTCACAACGTCACACAGACTCACAATAAGCTGGCGGATGACGAGCCCAATGGATGGGGCAGGAGTTGACAACCTCACACACACACTGACAATAAGTTGGAAGGTTTAAAAAGAACAAAGAAAAGTACAGCACAGGAACAGGCCCTTCGTCCCTCCAAGCCAGTGCCGACCATGCAGACCGACTAAACTACAATCTTCTACACTTCCTGGGTCCGTATCCCTCTATTCCCATCCTATTCATGTTTTGGCAAGATGCCCCTTAAATGTCACTATCGTCCCTGATTCCAACACCTGCTCCGGCAGCGAGGTCCAGGCACCCACTACCCTCTGTGTAAAACACTTGCCTCGTACATCTCCTGTAAACCTTGCCCCTCGCACCTTAAACCTATGCCCTAGTAATTGACCCCTCTACCCGGGGAAAAGCCTCTGACTATCCATTCTGTCAATGCCCCTCATAGTTTTGTAGACCACTATCAGGTCGCCCCTCAACCTCCGTCGTTCCAGTGAGAACAAACCGAGTTTATTCAACCGCTCCTCGTAACTAATGCCCTCCATACCAGGCAACATCCTGGTAAATCTCCTCAGCACCCTCTCTAAATCCTCCAGATCCTTCTGGTAGAGTGGCGACCAGTATTGAACACTATACTCCAAGTATGGCCTAACTAATGTTCTTTATAGCTGCAAAATGACTTGCCAATTCTTCTCCTCAATGCCCCGGCCAATGAAGGCAAGCATGTCGTATGCCTTCTTGACTCTCTTCTCCACCTGTGTTGCCCCTTTCAGTGACCTTTGGACCTGTCCACCTCGATGTCTCTGTCTTTCAATACTCTTGAGGGTTCTACAATTCACTATATTTTCCCTACCTACATTTGACCTTCCAAAATGCATTCCCTCACATTTGTCCGGATTAAATCCCACCTGCCATCACTCCGCCCAAGTCTCCACACGATCTAAATACTGCTGTATCCTCTGACAGTCCTCATCCTTATCCTCAATTCAAAAAACCTTTGCGTTGTCTGCAAATTTACTAATCAGACCAGTTACATTATCCTCCGAATCATTTATATATACTACGAACAGCAAAGGTCCCAGCACTGATCTCTGCGGAACACCACTGGTCACAGCCCTCCAATTAGAAAAGCACCCTTCCATTGCTACTCTCTGCCTTCTATGACGTAGCTAGTTCTGTTTCCACCTGGCAGCTCACCCCTGATCCCATGTGACTTCACCTGTTGTACCAGTCTGCAATGAGGGACCTTGTCAAAGGCCTTACTGAAGTCCATATAGACAACATCCACTACCCTACCTGCATAAATCATCTTTGTGACCTCTTCTAAAAACTTTATCAATTGAGTGAGACACGACCTCCCCTTCACAAAACTATGCTCTCTCACTAATACGTCCAGTTGCTTCTAAATCGGAGTAGATCCTGTCTCGAAGAATTCTAACCTGTAATTTCCCTACCACTTAAGTAAGGCTCACCAGCCTGTAGTTCCCTGGATTATCCTTGCTACCCTTCTTAAACAGAGGAACAACATTGGCTATTCTCCAGTCCTCCGGGACATCACCTGAAGACAGTGAGGATCCAAAGATTTCTGTCAAGGCCTCAGCAATTTCCTCTCCAGCCTCCTTCTGTATTCTGGGGTAGATCCCATCAGGCCCTGCGGACTTATCTCCCAGGCTATCTACACACCCTTCTCCAGACTCAACATCCACTAATTCCTTCTGTTTGGTGAATACTGATGCAAAGTATTCATTTAGTACCTCGCCCATTTCCTTGGCGCCACACATAGATTCCCTTGCCTATCCTTCAATGGGCCAATCCATTCCCTGGCTACCCTCTTGCTTTTTAAGTACGTGTAAAAAGCCTTGGGATTTTCCCTAACCCTATTTGTCGTTCGGGGCGGTTGGACAGAGTACTTGTACACAACCTCCCGCACTCACAATAGAGTCAGCTGATATGCCTTTGGGAGGGGCAACTTTGCACCACATCAATACCCTCACGCTGAGTTGGAGGGGGTTGT
Organism: Scyliorhinus torazame; assembly: GCF_047496885.1. Taxonomy (NCBI): domain Eukaryota; kingdom Metazoa; phylum Chordata; class Chondrichthyes; order Carcharhiniformes; family Scyliorhinidae; genus Scyliorhinus; species Scyliorhinus torazame. Next base: position 124,871,670 of record NC_092726.1, on the reverse strand, counting down.
GACGAAGGCGGTTGGACCCGGCAGTTGTTCTGAACCTCACACTCACTCTCAATAATATGGTTGGAGTTATGAGGCCGCGGTTGTATGGGGAATTGTTCTCAACCTCACACTCTCATAACATATTGGATATGCTGTAGTGTCGATTGAACGGGGAAATAGTTCACAACTTCACACACATGATCACTATCAGTTGAAGAGGACGGTGAGGTTGCGGCGGGCGGAACAATTGTTCCCCAATTCACACACTAACTCTCTCACAGTCATTTAGAAGGGCAGACGTAGGAACGATTGTACGTGCTAATTTTTCACAACCTCATACGCACTGACAGTAAAGTAGGGAGGTGATGCGGAGGTCATGTGGTGGGTTAATAGTTCACAACCTCACACATCTGTTCACAATAACGTGGAGGGTGTGGAGGGTGGACGGACAGAAGTGTTCGGTGTTCACAACCTCACACACACACATTCACAATATGGTGGCGATTGTGAGGGGGGGCCTGGACGGGGCAATTGTTCACACAGTTACAAAAAGGTGCAGGTGTTGTTGAATGGGAGAGGGATATTTTGCAACTACTGAAAAAAATAATAAAATGTCCAGAAAGAAGAAGAACCAGACAACTTGCCTCAAAGCCTACCGTCCGTTGGCCTTGACATCGATCGAAGTGAAGTGCTTCGAGAGGTTGGCAATGAAGCACATCAACACCACACTCCTCGGATGCCTCGATCCACGACAATTTGCATAGTGCCGCAACCGGTCCTCAGCAGACGCCATCTCACTGGCCCGACACTCATCCCTGGAACATCTCGACAACAAGGACTCCTACGTCAGACTCATATTCATTGACTACAGCTCCGCTTTCGGACACAATAATTCTGGCCTTCTCCACGATTGTTCTCATTACCGGTGCCCAGAAGGTTGCGTGCTTAGCCCCGTACGACACTACCTATACAGCCAGGACGTGTGGCAATATGTGGCTCCAACTCCATTTAAAGTTTGCTGCTCGGTCAGATCTCGAACAACGATAAGTCATAATACGGGAGGGGGTAGAGAATCCAGTAGAGTGGTGCAGCGACAACAATCTCTCCCTCAATGACGGGAAACGAAAGATCTGGTCATTGTTTTTAGGAATCTAAGTACTGTACACACGACTGTGTGTATCAGCGGGGCCGAGGTGGAGATGGTTGATAGCTTCAAATTCCTTGTTGTGCACATCACCAAAAATCTGTCTGCTCCAAGCACGTCGACGCTACCACTAAGAAATCACAACAGGGCCTATACTTCCTCATGAAACTAAGGAAATTCGGCATGTCCCCACTGCCTCTTACCAACGTTTACAGGTGCAGCATCGAACGCATCCTATCTGGCTGCATTACAGCGTTGTGTAGCAATTGCTCAGCCTAAGACCGCAAGAAACATCGAAGAGTCGTGAACACCGCCTCGTCCATCAGACGAACCCACCTCCCATCCATTGCCTGTATCGACCGCTGCCTTGGGAAAGCGGGCAGCATAATCAAAGAGACATCCAACCGGCTTACTAACTCTGCAAACTTTTGCCATCGGTCAGGAGATACAAAAGTCTGAGAACACGCAAAAACAGATTCAAATACAGCTTCTTCCCCGCTGTTACTGGACTGCGAAACGACCCTCTTCTGGACTGATCTGATTAATACTACTCCTGGATGCTTCACTCGATGCCGGTGTCTCGGTATTTGCAGTGTGGGCCTTTTGTTGCCTTATTACGTACTTTGGTTTCTTTTCATCGACTAAATGGTCTGTTAGATCTGTAATAGAAAATTCATTGTAACTGTACCTCGGTACACGTTACAACAAACAAATCCAAATCCTATCCGGAGTCCAGATATTAAATATCTTGAAACCGGTGAAATTATGACAGATGGAGTGTTTATTACTTGAACTATTTAATTATTTTCTGTCGAAGATCAGTCACCTGTTAACGTAATTTATCCCAATAATTAGAATGAATTCGAACTCACTGCTTGGTCGAATAAACAATTAACTCATTCATTCATTACGTGTTTGTTCATTATGTTGAAGTTCAACAAACATTACAACCAATTATTATTTCGCAACATCAATAGAAAATAGAAAATTATTTTTCAGTCCATTAAACACAGCAAATGACTGAAAACATTTCATTGCATCTTTCTCTGTGATTGCCGAAGGATTGTTCATTCCAATAATAACATACAGTTTCTAATTATTGTTTATACAATAATGACATTGAGATTGTTATTCAATGGAATAGAATCTGTAATTCCTGACCACACAACGATAATAACATCAATTAAAAATGCATTTGTTCAGCTCATAATCCCAATCAATGGGATTCTCCCTCGGCAGGATCCTCCCCTTCGCCGGCAGCGCTCCCATGTCCGCGGGTTTCCCGACGCCGTGGGGTGGACACAACGGGAAACCTCATTGACCGGCTGCGGGAATGGAGAATGCCGCGCGCAGCTTCGGAAACCGGACCTGATGGAACTGAGAACCAAACACAGACCATTAAAACACTGATAATATTCCGACAGAACGCTCATGGGAAGGAACTGATTACATTCAATCCATTGATCACTAACGATATGTCTTGATTTTTTTTAACTTGCTACAATAATATGCATTTTGAAATATTTTGCATGTCGCTGACATTAACAATTATATCTCAGGTTTTAATTCTAGTAATCATTGTTGTGACATGAGCCAACGGGGTCTAGGTCTTCCAGCGCGAGATGGACCGAATGGTTGACCGGTACGGTTTACCGGCAACATTACCGTATCTCTATAATGTCACCATCTGCGGCCATGACCAACAGGACATCACCAACCTCCGAAAATTTCTCCAGACCGCTAAAATCCTTAACCTTACATACAACAAGGATAAATCTGTGTTTAGCACCGACCATCTCGCCATCCTCGGCTACGAGGTGCGAAATGGATTTATAGGCCCAGACCCTGCACGCATGCACCCCCTTATGGAGTTCCCCCTCCTTCACTGCTCCAAGGCCCTGAAACGTTGCCTCGGGTGTTTTAGCTACTATGCCCAGTGGGTCCCCAACTACGCAGAAAAGGCCCGTCCCCTGATCCATTCCACAGTTCTTCCCCTGTCGATAGAAGCCCGCAGGGCCTTCAGCAACATCAAAGCAGACATTGCAAAGGCCACGATGCACGCCATTGACGAGTCCCTCCCCTTCCAGTTCGAGAGCGATGCGTCCGACGTAGCTCTGGCGGCCACCCTCAACCAAGCAGGCAGACCCGTGGCCCTCTTCTCCAGTACCGTCCATGCCACCGAAATCCGCCACCCCTCAGTCGAAAAGGAGGCCCAGGCCATAGTAGAAGCTGTGCGACATTGGAGGCATTACCTGGCCGGCAGGAGATTCACTCTCCTCACTGACCAACGGTCGGTTGCTTTGATGTTTAATAATGCACAGCGGGGCAAGATAATAAATGACAAGATCTTGTGGTGGAGGATCGAACTCTCCACCTACAATTCCGAGAGCTTGTATCGTCCCGGGAAGCTAAACGAACCTCCTGACGCCCTGTCCCACGGCACATGTGCCACCGAACAAGTGGACAGCCTCCGAGCCCTCCACGAGGACCTCTGCCACCCGGGGGCCACTCACCTTTTCCATTTTGTCAAGACCTGCAACCTGCCCTACTCCATCGAGGAGGTCAGGACAGCCACTAGGGACTGCCAAATCTGCGCGGAGTGCAAACCGCACTTCTAACGGCCAGAGAGGGTGCACCTGATAAAGGTGTCCCGTCCCTTTTAACGCCTCAGCATGGACTTCAAAGGCCCCCTCCACTCCACCGACCGCAACACGTACTTCCTGAACGTGATTAACGAGGACTGTTCCCGTTCGCCATCCCCTGCCCCGACATGACCGCAAACACCGTTATCAAGGCCCTCCATAGTATCTTTGCACTGTTCGGGTTCCCCGCTTACATACACAGTGATAGGGGGTCCTCCTTTCTGAGCGGCGAACTGCGTCAATACCTGCTCAGCAAGGGCATCGCCTCGAGCAGGACGACCAGTTACAACCCCCGGGGTAACGGACAGGTAGAGAGGGAGAAGGAAACCGTCTGGAAGACCGTCCTACTGGTCCTACGGTCCAGGAACCTCCCAGTCTCCAGCTGGCAAGAAGTCCTCCCGGATGCCCACTCCATCCGGTCACTGCTTTGTACCACAACCAACCAAACACCTCACGAACGTCTCCTTGTCTTCCCCAGGAATTCCTCCTCCGGGACCTCGCTCCCGACCTGGCTGGCAGCGCCCTGTCCCATCCTACCCTGAAAACACGTGCGGGCACACAGGTCGGGCCCGTTGGTCGAGAGGGTCCATCTGCTCCATGTTAACCCCCAGTACGCCTACGGGGCGTACCCCGACGGCCGACAAGATACGGTCTCCCTATGGGACCTGGCGCACGCCGGAACCCCATGCACATTCCAGCCGCCAGCCCCACCCTCCCCTCCATGGCAGCACCTTACCGGAGGCTCGGGCCTTCCACCGGTCCCGCCGTGCCCCCCCACCCCACCCACCGACGCCCCCCGCAGGCGCTCCCTTCCCAGGACAACCGTTTTCTCCACCAGCGCCATCTAGGGGTGCCGAAGCAGCCATGGAGATCGAAGCCACGCTCCCGGAGTCTCAGACGCCCGAGCCTCCACCGGAGTCAAAAAAAGCTCCGACGATCACAGAGGACGGCCAGGGCCCCCGATCGACTGATTGCTTCATTTTAATTGAAACCTGTAAATATAAACCATCAAATGTACATAGCTATCAGGCTTGTAAATAGTTTCTAAACACTGTACGGAGGTATTACGGTACCTCCATAACTAATTATACCATGTTGCCATGTTTTGTAGTTTCAGGCCACCACCCCCGCCAGACTCTTTTTTAACAGGGGGTGAATGTGGTATCATAGGTATTACGGTACCTGATAGGCTGAAGCACCTTTGGTGGAAACTGTATGCTTTCTATTGGTTAGAATGTATGAAAGCTCCGCCCTGAAAAGCGGGGTATAAGAAACCGTGCCGCCCCAACCTGAGCTGCTGGGGGAAACGTCTAGCTTATTAAAGCCTTCAGTTGGACTACAACCTCGCTTCAGTGGCCATTGCTCGTGCATCAGTGTGCAAAGGAGATTTACCAGGATGCTGCCTGGTTTGCAGGATAGGTCTTATGAGGAAAGTTTGAGGGAGCTAGGGCTTTTCTCTTTGGCGCAGAGGAGGATGAGAGGCGACTTAATAGAGGTTTATAAGATGATGAGGGGATAGAGAGAGTGGGCGTTCCGAGACTATTTCCGCGGGTGGATGCAGCTATTACAAGGGGCATAACTATAAGATTCAGGGTGGGAGATATAGGAGGGATGTCCGAGGTAGGTTCTTTACTCAGAGAGTGGTTAGGGTGTGGAATGGACTGCCAGCTGTGATAGTGGAGTCGGACACTTTAGGAACTTTCAAGCGGTTATTGGATAGGCACATGGAGCACACCAGAATGACAGGGCGTGGGATAGCTTGACGTTGGTTTCGGACAATGCTCGGCACAACATCGAGGGCCGAAGGGCCGGTTCTGTGCTGTACTGTGTTATGTTCTATGTTCTATTCCAAGTGTTTACTGTTTCTGGAGAGAGAGAGAAAAAGACGGGTGGGGAGGAGATAGAGGGAGTGACTGGTAGAGACAGAAAGGCAGGAGCGGAGGGAGAGAGAGAGGTAAAGAGAGAGAGAGAGACAGTCAGAGAGAGGGAGAGAGACAGAGCGAGGGAGAGACTGGCAGAGATATAAAGGCGGGGGCGGAGGGAGAGAGAGAGGTAAAGAGAGAGAGAGAGACAGTCAGAGAGAGAGAGAAAGACAGAGTGAGGGAGAGACTGGCAGAGATATCAAGGCAGGGACGGAGGGAGAGAGAAAGGTAAAGAGAGAGAGAGAGACAGACAGTCAGAGTGAGAGAGAGGGAGCGAGAGTGAGGGGGAGACTGGCAAAGACATAAACGCAGGGACGGAGGGAGAGAGAGAGAGGTAAAGAGAGAGAGAGAGACAGATAAAGAGAGAGAGAGAGAGACAGTCGGAGAGCGGGAGACAGGGAGAGCCAGACAGTCAGAGAGAGGCAGAACGAGACAAAGACTGAGGAGGAAATAGAGAGAGACATGGGTAAAGAGAAAGAGAGACAAAGGGACAAATTGAAAGTCAGCCTGTCACTAAATCGCACTTCAAACTGATTCCTGTACCTGTCACTAAAGCCTCACGTCACCGCAATGTATAAACCTGCCAGCATGAATCCAGAATGCAGTCTGGTGTTAAACAACTTTAAACTCAGCTTCCGCTAACTTCTTCCACTTTCTGCACCTGATTTGGGAATAGAAATATTTGCTGGAAGGGCGATTGGAAAAAGTCTCCTAAAGGAATGGGCAGCTGATTTGCCAGTGTACAGAGGGCAGGGTAACTCTTTCTGGGGGCAGAGGAGATGTGTCTGCAGACTGGCAATACAGATGGTGTCCACGGGTGGTGTGGGGGTTGAACAGAGAGAGGGTGGAGAAAACGGGGGTGAGTGAGGGAGGATGACAGCAAGCGGGGAAGAAAAGTATGTTTCCCACCTCCCCATCCGGATCGGATCACATTGCTGTCTGTGGGATCCTGCTTTGCACCAATGGCCTGCAGCCTTTCCTGGACTGTCAGCTTAGTGACCACACACAATGTCAAATTAAACTAGTTCATAGACTGTAAAACACCTTTTGGGGAGGGGGGGAAGATATAACCTAACCCCTCCCCTGCCCCACCCCCCTGAGACTGGGAGCAGGGCACTGACTCCACACTGGAGACCCCCAGATACTGTGTGCCTACCCCCCCTCCCCATCCCCTCTTTGACCCTCCCATCAAACTCTACCTCTATTCTGCTCTCTATTCCTGTTTCCCTCGCTCTCTCCCCTCCTTCGCCACTCTCTCTTCACCCATTTCTCTGACTCGGGGAGTAAGACGGGGAAAGAGACAAAGAATCTGACAAGCAGAAACTTTTTCAAAGTCAATTCAAACGCTGCCCTGGGCTTTTCCACACACAACACTGACGTTCCAGTAAAACACGGGCACTGTGCAATTGGCAAATTGTCTCAATGAAATGAAATGAAAGTCCCTCTTTAAAACTGGCAGTGAGGCGGGGGGAGTGGGGGAAAGTTTGGAGACTTTGGAGAACTCGGTGACTGAATTCCCCCACCCCCCCCCCCCCACACACACACACATGCACCCCCCTCCCCATCACCAACACGTCACTAATCAGCCCATCTTCAGCACAGGAGATATTCTGGGATTAGAAACAATCCCTTACACAGCCTCACATTTACAACTTCAATTCCAGCACCTCGGCAACATTAGGAAAGGCGATGTGTTCACGTTTACATGTTGCAGTGTGCACAGCAGGATCCCACAATAAATAAACATGATGGAGACAGGAGCCCAGTCCATAATCCTGTGTCTCTCTTAACAACCTCCCACTCAACCCCCCTCCCACCTCCACGCCCCCCCCCACCCACACACATTCGCCACCCCCGCCTGCCCCCCATTCAAATAACGACAAATCACATTGGTGTTTCTATCATTTTATTGGAAGAGGAAATATAGAGAGAAGTAGCTGGAGAGAGAGAGAGCGCGGCTGGTGGTGGGGGAAGGGGAGGTGCGGTGGGGGAGGGGGAGGTCCGGTGGGGGAGGGGGAGGTGCGCTGGGGAAGAAAGAGACAGGGAATTTCTCCCACACTCCCTCCCTTTTTCTCTCAGGGCTTCTTTCCCTCAGGAAACATTTTCAAATCGACTGTCTCAGGATTGGAGTTTGTGTAAAATCGCACTTTCTAAAACAAAATGTAACTGGGTCGTGCTTGACTGCACACAGCAGAACTCCACCCACAGATCCTGTCTTTTACACTCTATCTCTCTCTGTCTTTCTCTCTCCACCTGTTTTTTTCTCTCCATCTCCCTCCGACCTCTCTCCTCTCTATTTTTCTCTCGCTCTCCCTCCCCCCCTCTCTCCCCCTCTCTTTTTCTCTCTATCGCCTCCCCACCCTCTCTCTCCCCCTCTCTTTTTCTCTCGCTCTCCCTCCCCTCTCCACCCCCTCTTTTTCTCTCGCTCTCCCTCCGACCGACCTCTCCCCTTTCTTTTTCTCTCTATCTCCCCCCATCCTCTCTCTTCCCCTCTCTTTTTCTCTCGCTTTCCCTCCACCCTCTCTCTGTTTCCCCTCTCCCTCTCTCTTATCTCTCGTCAAATCGCATTGGGATTTTCTTTTACATTTATTACAAGGTGAAATATAGAAAGAAATGGCTGGAAAGAGGGAGCGATTGGAAAGAGGGAGAGATTGGAAAGAGGGAGAGATAGGAAAGAGAGAGATAGAAAGCTGGAGGGATAGAGACAGGGATATTTCACCACAAAACCCAATCAGAAATCAGAAATCCTTCCAATCCCACCGCCCTGTCTAAAGCACAAACACCACTCTGGGCTTGAGGACAAACCTTTACCCAGGCTGCGGCCTATTCATTTCAGACCCAGTCCCTCACCTCCTCCCGACTGCTTTACACTCAGACAACTAGTTTAATTTTAAATTTGTATGGTCTCTAAGTTGAAGTTCAGGAAATGCAGCAGGCCATTGATGCACAGCAGGATCCCACACACAGCAATGTGATCCTGTCAGGGACAGGCAGGTGAGCAGGGGGGGTGGTGGGGGGGGTGGGCATGTTCCTTCCATTGCCTGCTATATTATTTCTTCCATCTCCACCTACGCCCCTATATTCCCACCCCTGAACACCACGGGTATTCCGAGTCTGGAGACACATCCACTGTCCCCAGAAAGAGTTAAACACCCCTCTTTAAACTGGGAAACCCACTGACCGGTCCGTTCGGAGACTTTTTAAAATCGTCCTCCCAGCATTTATTTCTATTCTATTCCCAAATCAGAGTATCCCCAGAAAGATGTGATGAGAATCCCCATTGCAGTTTGTGGGGTGGTTTTCATAGATTAAAGGTTTAAAGAGACACTAAAATGCTGGAGAGAGATGGACAGATATCGGCAGAACGCTGGGAAGACAGAGAGAATGAGACAAGAATGGAAAGAAGGGAGAGAGGGAGAGAAAGCCTCTCATTTTCACAGTCTCCCACTCCCTGCATCCTCTCTCTGTCTTTCTCCTCTCACTCTCTCTAATCTCCCTCCCCCCTCACCCCCCCCCCCCCCCACCCCCCCCAACACACACTCTTTCTGTACTTCGCTCTCTCTCTCTCTCCCACCCCCGTTCCCCAGTAGTTGGGAAGGAGAGAGAGAGAGGGTCAGGCACAGGAATCCAACTATCACAACCACAGGAACCTGAATTCAAATGGCCCTCTGCGGATTGAATTTCACCCTCATATTTATGTCTCGGCCTAAAATACAGGCTTCATTCCAGAATTATATCGGCTTCAAGTTAAGGGACTTTTATTCCGGGCCATCGAGAAAACTTTACAGTCGATGAATTTGTTTTGAAAGTGACCCCACTATTTATTTTATTTTTATTATTCTTTTTATAAATTTAAAATACCCAATTCATTTTTTCCAATTAAGGGGCAATTTAGCGCGGCCAATCCACCTCCCCTGCACAACGATGTGTTGTGGGGGTGAAACCCACGCAAGCACGGTGAGAATGTGCAAACTCCACACGGACACTGACCCAGAGCCGGGATAGAACCTGGGATCTCGGCGGCGTGAGGCTGCAGTGCTTACCCACTGCGCAACTCTGCTGCCCTAAAGTGACCCCACTCGTATTAATTTTGTGAATTCTGCTGGCAACGTTTGCACAGGGAGATCCCAAAAATGATACCACTTTCAAATTGAGTTCAGAGTTTCTGATCTGGGATTTCTCTCTCTCTCTCTTTCTCTGTTTCTGCACCATTGTTGTATTGTACACACTGACGGCAGTATTGATTACACAGTAAGATCCCACACGCAGCAGTGTGATCCTGGCTGAATATCCCCTCAGTCCCCTGTGAAAACGGTTCATCAACTCACTCACTCCTAAGACTTTGAAATGTGAGACCTTGGAACCCACTTTGCAGTCCATGTACTATTTTCATTTAAGAATTGTGATCACAATTACTTTGCGGGCAAAGTCCACAGGCCTGTGCATGAACAGCAAGATGCCACAGCAGCAGCAATGTGAACCTAACCAGGTGGGATGCTCTCTGTCCTCTCCCCCACCCTCTCACTCCTGCTCCGAGCCCCATTCCCGCCTGGATCTAAACCCCTTCCTCCCCCATCATCCTGTGGGTGTGGATTGGACCAAGTCTAAAGAACTCCCTTCAATCCTCTGAAAGAGTTAAACTGCCTCTCAAAACTGAGAAAAATCTTTTTCAAACAAAATCCATTGGTACACAGAAAGATCACAGAAGGTGCTGTCAGCAGTTTTGAGTGTCGTTTAAAATAGTTAACAGGTTATACGGAGAGTGAACGGGGCTCGGGCAATGAAACCAACCCCCCCCCCCTTTTCAGGACACCCAGATTTCAAAGAACCCTGTTATTTTGGATTCATAAACAAAATTTAGACAGCTTCATATTACAGATTTTTAATTTACACATTGTCACCCACCAAAGGGTTAATGTGTTTGTGTCTAAGTGCAAGGCCGGGGCGGCAATAAAGAGACAACTCACCTGAGTGCGGCCTGTGGAGTGGGCCTCAGTTCATCCACTTGTTCTCTGTAGAAAATCCCTTGTCCAAAGATTCCTGCTCACATTGCAGTCATCAAAATTCAAATTCCTGGGGAAAAGAGGGAGAAAGTTAACTAATACGCAGGAAAATGTTTAAACTAGAAACACAGCAAGAGGCCAAGATTCTCCCTCTCAGTTACACAAACACGCAGCACCTTTTATAAGGTGTTACTGCTATAAATTATACATTTAAGGCCAAAGAAGGCAAAAACAAATAATGTGTTTTATCCCCCTCCTGTGAGGTGAAGCCCGGTCACATTTATCTCCATGCAGCAGGGGACTAGTGTGCTGCATGATGCCTATTGTAGCAACTGAGTAAAAGAACACAAAGTAACTGAGGGAGAAAGAAAAGGGGTTGGACTCCAAAACGAGGAGCGGAGCACAACCCAAAAAGAGCAAAAAGGAGAAACAAAAACTTATCAAAACGCCGTCAAATGAAAGTGTGAGAATCGGGGTCAGTCCGGCAGCCCAACCCCCGCGGGGCACACCGAGCCCGGAAAGCTTCGAGTGTGCCCGTGGGCAGCGCATGCTCCCGCTCCAGGGACACCCGGCCGCCAACCAGGCCGCGGAAGAGGGGCAGACAGCCGGGCCGGACGGCCCCCTCAGTCGCCCGCTACCTGGACCTATCAATCGCAAGTTTGGCACGGCCCAGGAGCAGGTTCACGGGGAGATCCTCCGCCTTCCCCGCCCCCTCCGCACCGGATGTCCGTAGATCAGGAGCGTGGGGCTGAAGTGCAAAGAAAACCTCAACAACAACTTTGTCAAGAAATCAAAGCGGGAGAGCAGCCGAGGACAGACAACATGGACAAGCTCCACGGTCCCCACCAGGCCGCAAAAGAGGCAGGTCTGTGGGGAGGCCGAGAAGTGATGGACTCTGTGATTGGACGGCACTGCCGTGTGCAGCACCTTCCACCCCAGCTCCCCAGGTTTTATGGGGAGGACACCTCCGTAGAGGGACCTCCAGCAGGGAGCTCCGCTGCCGGACGCCAAGGCGTGTCGGGAGGTCGGGCGAGGTAAAGGCGGTGGAAGGTGTGCAGCAGCAGGCCGTACAGGAAACCCCTCCGCGCAGTGCGGAGAGGCACGGAGGGTATTTCCCTGAGGCGGCTGCGGCTGTGGGGCGCCGGCGCCCGGCGGGTGCACCGGGGCCTGGGACCAATGTGGAATTCCGTCCGAGCAGGGGTTCGCTCAGACTGGATGCCAACCTCACAACCACGCCGCCTCTAGCTCCAGTGTGCCCGCGGGGCCAGGCACGGGCGTTTTGAGGCCTTGGATGGCACTGGCCGGGCTCCGGACAGACACCGCCCCCGCTCAGCGAGCTCGTGGGGTGTCAGCCAGCCCGCCCTCCGCCACCCAGCCCTTCCCACGGCATCCACAGCCCGGCCCTCCGCCACCCAGCCCTTCCCACGGCACCCACAGCCCGGCCCTCCGCCATCCAGCCCTTCCCACGGCATCCACAGCCCGGCCCTCCGCCACCCAGCCATTCCCACGGCATCCACAGCCCGGCCCTCCGCCACCCAGCCCTTCCCCCGGCACCCACAGCCCTCCGCCACCCAGCCCTTCCCATGGCATCCACAGCCCGGCCCTCCGCCACCCAGCCCTTCCCATGGCACCCACAGCCCTGCGCCACCCAGCCCTTCCCACGGCACCCACAGCCTGGCCCTCCGCCACCCAGCCCTTCCCACGGCATCCACAGCCCGGCCCTCCGCCACCCAGCCCTTCCCATGGCACCCACAGCCCTCCGCCACCCAGCCCATCCCATGGCACCCACAGCCCTGCGCCACCCAGCCCTTCCCACGGCATCCACAGACCGGCCCTCCGCCACCCAGCCCTTCCCACGGCATCCACAGCCCGGCCCTCCGCCACCCAGCCCTTCCCATGGCACCCACAGCCCTCCGCCACCCAGCTCTTCCCATGGCACCCACAGCCCTGCGCCACCCAGCCCTTCCCACGGCATCCACAGCCCGGCCCTCCGCCACCCAGCCCTTCCCACGGCACCCACAGCCCGGCCCTCCGCCACCCAGCCCTTCCCACGGCATCCACAGCCCGGCCCTCCGCCACCCAGCCCTTCCCACGGCACCCACAGCCCGGCCCTCTGCCACCCAGCCCTTCCCACGGCACCCTCAGTCCGGCCCTCCGCCACCCAGCCCTTCCCACGGCACCCACAGCCCGGCCCTCCGCCACCCAGCCCTTCCCACGGCATCCACAGCCCGGCCCTCCGCCACCCAGCCCTTCCCACGGCATCCACAGCCCGGCCCTCCGCCACCCAGCCCTTCCCACGGCATCCACAGCCCGGCCCTCCGCCACCCAGCCCTTCCCACGGCATCCACAGCCCGGCCCTCCGCCACGCAGCCCTTCCCACGGCACCCACAGCCCGGCCCTCCGCCACCCAGCCCTTCCCACGGCACCCACAGCCCGGCCCTCCGCCACCCAGCCCTTCCCACGGCATTCACAGCCCGGCCCTCCGCCACCCAGCCCTTCCCACGGCATCCACAGCCCTCCGGCACCCAGCCCTTCCCACGGCATCCACAGCCCTCCGCTCCGCCAGCCACCCGAATGGAGATTGGCGGAGGTGCAGATTCCTGAGCAGCGGCTCCCTTACGACAGCCGCCACACCTGACGGGGGAGAGCTGCGGCGCCTGGAGACCGTGTTCCAGACTTTGAGGAGGTCCTGGTACAAGACGGGCAGCGCCAACACAGAGTTCCGAAGACCCTGCTGGTCAATGAACAGGAGCTGCACGTCGTAGTTCAGGCCCAGCCCCTGGGGGAAGAAATCCGTCGCCAGGGCCCCACCGTGGAGGAGGCTCAGCGTACAGGTAACGCTGCAGAGTCTGAGGGTGGAAAGTGGCAGTCTGGGTGCGGACGCACACCAGCGCCTGACCGCCCTCCGCAATCGGGAGACTCCAGACCTCCGCAGCGACCCAGTGCAATCGATTGTCCCAGAGGAACCGAAGCTGGGCTCTCTGGATGGTGTGACAAAGCCAGGGGGAGGAGTCAAAATGACCAGCCGGGACCACAGCATGGAGGCGATCAGCTGGTTTATGAAGAGAACTCGCCCCCTGTGGGACAGCACTCGGAGCCGTCCTGTCCAGCGTCCCAGGCCAGCGGTGACCTTGGTCTCCAGCTCCTGCCAGTTCGCCGGCCAGGCTTCCTCTGCCGGGCAAAGATGGACTCCCAAGGAGAGGCTGTTGGTCCGACTCCAGCAGAAGGGCCCGAGCTCCTCTGGGAGGGGGTCCATCTTCCACGGACTGACCAGGAGTCTGGAACATTTAGCCCAGTTAATCCGTGGGGAAGACGCAGCAGAATAGACAGCTTGGCACTCTCGCATCCTCCGCAGGTCATCGGGGTCAGTGACCATGAGGAACACGTCATCAGCGTCCGCCGAGAGGACCACCCCCCGTCCGGCTCGCGCAGAACCAGCCCCGTGAACCCCCTCCGCAGGAGGCACAGGAAAGGCTCCACGCAGAGGGAATAATGTTGACCGGACAGGGGGCAGCCCTGACGCACTCCTCTCCCAAAGCGAAGGGGCGCCGTCAGTGACCCGTTAACCGTAATCAGGCTCTCCGAGGCGGCGGACAGTAACCGGATCCGGGCCACAAAATACCACCCGAACCCGACAGCTCGCAGTGTCCCGAGCAAATCCCCGGGCCCCACCCTGTTGAACGCGTTCTCCTGGTCAAGAGACAGGAAGGTGCTCGACATACCAGTCCTCTGGGTAAAATGAATAATGTCCCGGACCAGGTGGATATTGTCATAGATTGTGCGGTCCGGGACTGTGTAGGACTGGCCAGGGTGGATCATGTGGTTCAGCTCGGGGCCAAGGCGGAAAGTCTGCACCTTGGCAAATATTTTATAGTCCGTGCTGAGGAGGGAGACCGGTCGCCAGTTCTTAAGTCGGCAGATATCCCCCTTCTTGGGCAGCCGGGCAATGACGGCCCTGCGCCGCGAAAGGGGCATCTCCTCTGGCGCGAAACATTCCCCCAGTATCCCCGCATAGTCGCTCCCCAGGACGTCCCAGCACGCCCTGAAGAACTCCACGGTCAGTCCGTCCAGCCCTGGGGATTTGCCCCGTCAGAGGCTGTCCAGGGCGCCGGTCAGCTCTTGGAGGTTGATGGCATTATCGAGCTTCCCGGCGCCCTCCGGGCCGACCTGCGGCAGGTCCTCCCACAGAACTCTGCAAGCGTCCTCGCTGGACGGATCCGGAGAGAAGAGGTCGGAGTAAAAATCCCTGATCAGGGTCCTGACCCCCTGCGGATCCGAGACGAGGGACCCGTCGTCGGCCAGCAGCGTAGACACCTGCCGACGGGTCCCGCGTCCTCTTTCCAGCGAGTAGAAGAAGCGGGAGCCGCGGTCCATGTCCGTTAGAAGACGGATCCACGACCTCGTGTGAGCGCCGTGGGACCCGGCGAGTTGCAGGTCCCGCAGTGCGCCCCTCTTCTCCCTGTACATCAGCCCCAGGGCGGGGCCTCATCGGGCTGAGCAAGACGTGACTCCAGATCGAGGAGCTCCTCAGCCAGGCTGATGATCGTGGAGTTCCGCCCCGCCGTAGACCCCTTCGTGTACCCCTGACAGGAGTCACGGATCTGGGCCTTGCCCACATCCCACCGTAGCCTCAAGGAGGGGAAGCCACCCCGCTTCCTGCTCCAGCCGGCCCAGAAACGGCGGAACGAGTCCAGGAGCCGTCCGTCCTCCAGCAGCAGGTTGTTAAAGTGCCAGTACGCGGACCGTGTCTGAGCGCGGGACGGGGCGAGACCCGCCCACACCAGGTGGTGATCCGAGCTCGGCACCTGCTCCATGGAGGCCGTCGGAACGCTGGGCAATTACGTCTTGGAAATGTAAAGACGGTCGATTCTGGACACTCTGAACGGGGGCCGCACAGAGGTGCGCACCCGCAATTCAGGATGGAGAGTCCGCCAGACATCCACCAAGTCAAAGGACCTAACCAGGTCCCCCAACTTCACCACCGCCGCCGCGCTGCGCTGGACTCCACCACGGTCCTTGTCGTGGAGGATGCAATTACAATCCCCTCCGAGGACGATGCACTCGCCCACCGGGATGGTGCCTAGAAGAGTGGACACCTTTTGGAAGAAAGTCGCCTGCTGCGGTCCGGCCACGGGAGCGGATACATTTACAAAGTGAATCACCACTGCCCCGAAACGGGCCTTTAGGTGCAGCAGACGGCCTGGCACCGGCTCCTTGACCCCCAAGATCTCCAGAAAATGTGGAGCCAACAAGATAGCCACCCCGCCCGAACGTTGGGCCAGGTGACCCATGAAGACTCCTCCTTGCCCCTCCAGGGCCCACTGAGCTTTGTCACCCGGATGGCCTGGGTTTCCTGCAGGAAGCACAGCCCGTACTTTCCGTCCCGGAGGATAGACAAGAACTGGAACCGGTGGTCCGCGTTGCTGCTGCCGTTGATGTTGAGGCTGGCGATGGTTACCTCCGTGTCAGTAGTATTGTCTGTCCGTTACCGATACCTTTAGTGCTCAGAGGGACGGGAGGTTTAACTCCAGTCCCTCAGGAGTCCCACAAGGAACTGAGCAGCTTGGCGCTGCTCCTCCTGGTCTTGATCGAACTCCCAGGCCTCTCTGGCATAGGCCCAGGCGGAGCCAAGGAGCAGCCCCAGATTTCCCCAGCTGTCCAGGGCCAGCCGCACACAGTCTGGGTGACCGTGATGTTTACCCAGAAATGTTGGGATTTGCCCTGAGGGGATGAGGTGAGACTCGGTGCTGAGTGTGAGGGTGCCCTCTGCCTCGCTGCAGAGAGCGTCTAAATCCTCCTCCACACCCGCCACCGAGCAGCCTTCCTCCTCCGAACGGCCACCACATGACCTCGAGTCCCCCGGCACATGGAGTGTTGGCGGTACGGGCCCACAGGCTAACCGTTGGCCCGAGTCGACACCAGCCCCAGGGTCGTCCTCAGGTAGGGCCTTCGCAGGCCCCCCGGCCTCGCTTTTCTTTTTCTGTGCGCAAGGCTGGGTGTCGGGGGGATGGGAACCAGCACAGGAGACCCCACCCAGCCCCTCACCCGGGGAGGGGGCACCAAGACCCCCCCTCACCCGGGGAGGGGCAGCGAGACCCCCGCCCTGACCCTGGGAGTGGGCAGCGAGACCCATACCCCTCACCCCTCACCCGCGGAGAGGGCAGCGAGACCCCCTATGGTTGTTCCAGGGAGGCGGCGCCCCGAGAGGAGGCTGCGGCCTCTGGGCGCGGGGAGAGCGGCCGGGGTCGGGCCGAATTCCGAGAGGCCGAGCGCCAGCGCCACCCCGGACCTGACCTCCCCCAGTAGGTTGAGGTGGGGGAAGAGGAGCTCAGTGGGGAGGGACGTGTGTCCCGCCCACCGTGAGCCCCCTTTCCAGGGCCCGGTGGGCCGCCTGCTCGGCCCGCAGGAAGAACACGGCCTTGCCGGCCATGCTTGAGGCGGCTACGATGGCCGAGGGGCCGACCACCCCGGCCATCGCACGGGTGCACGCCTCAATGGTCATGGTAGGGTGGGCATAGCACTTCACCCCCAGCTGCCGCGTGAGCAGGCGGGAGGGCGAGAGCGCCGCGGAGGCAGCGGAGGGACAGGAGGCTGCCGCCCCCGCATAATGTTTTGGCCGCCCTGCCCCCGGCAGGGTGGAGGATGCCCCCGAGGTGCTGGCCATGCCCACAACTGCTACCACCCGACCGTGTAAAAAGGCAAAGGACAGGGAAGGTGGAGATGTGGCAGCATAAATGCAGGGTCCACAAGGGAATGCGCCGCAGGGCAATAGCAGAGCGGGGCAGCGTTCTTCAGCCCTGGAGGGGCCTAAAGTAATGTCCAAAGCTGCCCCACACCCGCCGCAGGTGGTAAAGCGGCCGGACGGCACTCTTCAGACCTGCCGGAGCCCAAAACAAAGTCTGTCGCTGCAGCCCCAGGCGGTCCAACTCCTACCTCAGGCAGAGGGGTGGGAGGACAGGAGGCTGGGCCTGCAGCCCTGGATGGTCCCACTCCCACCTTAGGCAGAGGGGTGGGAGGACAGGAGGCTGGGTCTGCAGCCCTGGATGGTCCCACTCCCACCTCAGGCAGAGGGGTGGGAGGACAGGAGGCTGGGCCTGCAGCCCTGGATGGTCCCACTCCCACCTCAGGTAGAGGGGTGTGAGGACAGAAGGCTGGGCCTGCAGCCCTGGATGGTCCCACTCCCACCTTAGGCAGAGGGGTGGGAGGACAGGAGGCTGGGCCTGCAGCCCTGGTTGGTCCCACTCCCACCTCAGGCAGAGGGGTGGGAGGACAGGAGCTTGGGACTGCAGCACTGGATGGTCCCACTTCCACCTCAGGCAGAGGGGTGGGAGGACAGGAGGCTGGGCCTGCAGCCCTGGATGGTCCCACTCCCACCTCAGGCAGAGGGGTGGGAGGACAGGAGGCTGGGCCTGCAGCCCTGGATGGTCCCACTCCCACCTTAGGCAGAGGGGTGGGAGGACAGGAGCTTGGGACTGCAGCACTGGATGGTCCCACTTCCACCTCAGGCAGAGGGGTGGGAGGACAGGAGGCTGGGCCTGCAGCCCTGGATGGTCCCACTCCCACCTCAGGTAGAGGGGTGTGAGGACAGAAGGCTGGGCCTGCAGCCCTGGATGGTCCCTCTCCCACCTTAGGCAGAGGGGTGGGAGGACAGGAGGCTGGGCCTGCAGCCCTGGATGGTCCCACTCCCACCTCAGGCATAGGGGTAGGAGGACAGGAGCTTGGGACTGCAGCACTGGATGGTCCCACTTCCACCTCAGGCAGAGGGGTGGGAGGACAGGAGGCTGGGCCTGCAGCCCTGGATGGTCCCACTCCCACCTCAGGTAGAGGGGTGTGAGGACAGAAGGCTGGGCATGCAGCCCTGGATGGTCCCACTCCCACCTTAGGCAGAGTGGTGGGAGGACAGGAGGCAGGGCCTGCAGCCCTGGATGGTCCCACTCCCACCTCAGGCAGAGGGGTGGGAAGACAGGAGCTTGGGACTGCAGCACTGGATGGTCCCACTTCCACCTCAGGCAGAGGGGTGGGAGGACAGGAGGCTGGGCCTGCAGCCCTGGATGGCCCCACTCCCACCTCAGGCAGTGGGGTGGGAGGACAGCAGACTGGGTCTGCAGCTCTGGATGGTCCCACTCCCACCTCAGGCAGAGGGGTGGGAGGACAGGAGGCTGGGACTGCAGCCCTCGATGGTCCCACTAACACCTCAGGCAGAGGGGTGGGAGGACAGGAGGCTGCGTCTGAAGCCCTCGATGGTCCCACTCCCACCTCAGGCAGAGAGGTGGGAGGACAGGAGGCTGGGACTGCAGCCCTGGATGGTCCCACTCCCACCTCAGGCAGCGAAGTGGGAGGACAGGAGGCTGGCCTGTAGCCCTGAATGTTCCCAGTCCCGTCTCAGGCAGAGTGGTGGGAGGACAGGAGGCCGGGCCTGCAGCCCTGGATGGTTCCAATCCCACCTCAAGAAGAGGGGTGGGAGGATAGGATGCCGGGCCTGCAGCACTGGATGGACCCACTCCCACCTCAGGCAGAGGGGTGGCAGGCCAGGAGGCTGGGTCTGCAGCCCTGGATGGTCCCACTCCCACCTCAGGCAGAGGGGTGGGAGGACAGTAGGCTGTGTCTGCAGCACTGGATGGACCCACTCCCACCTCAGGCAGAGGGGTGGGTGGTCTGAAGGCTGGGCCTGCAGTCCTGGATGGTCACACTCCCACATCAGGCAGAGGGGTGGGTGGTCTGAAGGCTGGGCCTGCAGCCCTGGATGGTCCCACTCCCACCTCAGGCAGAGGGGTGGGAGGACAGGAGGCTGGGCTTGCAGCCCTGGATGGTCCCACTCCCACCTCAGGCAGGGGGGTGGGTGGTCTGAAGGCTGGGCCTGCAGCCCTGGATGGTCCCACTCCCACCTCAGGCAGAGGTGTGGGAGGACAGGAGGCTTGGCCTGCAGCCCTGGATGGTCCCACTCCCACCTCAAGAAGAGGGGTGGGAGGATAGGAGGCCGGGCCTGCAGCACTGGATGGTCCCAATTCCACCTCAGGCAGAGAAGTGGGAGGACAGGAGGCTGGGACTGCAGCCCTGGGTGGTCCCACTCCCACCTCAGGCAGAGGGGTGGGAGGACAGGAGGCTGGGGCTGCAGCCCTGGATGGTCCCACTTACACCTCAGGCAGAGGGGTGGGAGGACAGGAGGCTGCGTCTGAAGCCCTCGATTGTCCCATCCACACCTCAGGCAGAGGGGTGGTAGGAGAGAAGGCTGGGCCTGCCGCCATGGATGGTCCCACTCCCACATCAGGCAGAGAGGTGGGAGGACAGGAGGCTGAGACTGCAGCCCTGGATGGTCCTAATCCCACCTCAGGCAGCGAAGTGGGAGGACAGGAGGCTGGCCTGGAGCCCTGAATGTTCCCAGTTCCGTCTCAGGCAGAGTGGTGGGTGGACAGGAGGCTGGGCCTGCAGCCCTGGATGGTCCCACTCCCACCTCAGGCAGAGGGGTGGGAGGACATGAGGCTGGGCCTGCAGCCCTGGATGGTCCCACTCCCACCTCAAGAAGTGGGGTTGGAGGATAGGAGGCCGGGCCTGCAGCACTGGATGGACCCACTCCCACCTCAGGCAGAGGGGTGGGAGGACAGCAGGCTGGGCCTGCAGCACTGGATGGACCCACTCCCACCTCAGGCAGAGGGGTGGGAGGACAGCAGGCTGGGCCTGCAGCCCAAGGTGGTCCCACTCCCACCTCAGGCAGAGGGGTGGGAGGATAGGAGGCCGGGCCTGCAGCCCTGGATGGGCCCACTCCCACCTCAGGCAGAGGGGTGGGAGGACAGCAGGCTGGGCCTGCAGCCCAAGGTGGTCCCACTCCCACCTCAGGCAGAGGGGTGGGAGGATAGGAGGCCGGGCCTGCAGCCCTGGATGGGCCCACTCCCACCTCAGGCAGAGGGGTGAGAGGACATGAGGCTGGGCCTGCAGCTCTGGATGATCCCACTCCCACCGCAGGCAGAGGGGTGTCAGGCCAGGTGGCTGGGATGCAGCCCTGGATGGTCCCACTCCCACCTCAGGCAGAGGGGTGGGAGGACAGTAGGCTGTGTCTGCAGCACTGGATGGCCCCACTCCCACCTCAGGCAGAGGGGAGGGTGGTCTGAAGGCTGGGCCTGCAGCCCTGGATGGTCCCACTCCCACCTCAGTCAGAGGGGTGGGTGGTCTGAAGGCTGGGCCTGCAGCCCTGGATGGTCCCACTCCCACCTCAGGCAGAGGTGTGGGAGGACAGGAGGCTGGGCTTGCAGCCCTGGATGGTCCCACTCCCACCTCAAGAAGAGGGGTGGGAGGATAGGAGGCCGGGCCTGCAGCAGTGGATGGACCCACTCCCACCTCAGGCAGAGGGATGCGAGGCCAGGAGGCTGGGACTGCAGCCCTGGATGGTCCCACTCCCAACTCAGTCTGAGGGGTGGGAATACAGGAGGCTGGGACAGCAGCCCTTAATGGTCCCACTCCCACCTCAGGCAGAGGGGTGAGAGGGCAGGAGGCTGGGACTGCAGCCCCGGATGGTCCCACATCCACCTCAGGCAGAGGGGTGGGAGGACAGGAGGCTGGGCCTGCAGCCCTCGATGGTCCCACTCCCACCTCAGGCAGAGGGGTGGGAGGATAGGAGGCTGGGCCTGCAGCACTGGACGGGCCCACTCCCACCTCAGGCAGAGGGGTGGGAGGCCAGTAGGCTGGGACTGCAGCCCTGGATGGTCCCACTCCCACCTCAGGCAGAGGGGTGGGAGGACATGAGGCTGGGCTTGCAGCCCTGGATGGTCCCACTCCCACCTCAGGCAGAGGGGTGGGAGGACAGGAGGCTGGGCCTGCAGCCCTGGATGGTCCCACTCCCACCTCTAGAAGAGGGGTGGGAGGATAGGAAGCCGAGCCTGCATCACTGGATGGGCCCACTCCCACCTCAGGCAGAGGGGTGGGGGACAGGAGGCAGTGTCTTCAGCCCTGGGTGGTCCCACTCCCTCCTCATGCAGAGGGGTGGGTGGTCTGGAGGCTGGGACTGCAGCCCTTGATGGTCCCACTCCCACCTCAGGCAGAGGGGTGGGAGGACAGGAGGCTGAGCCTGCAGCCCTGGATGGTCCCACCCCCACCTCAAGCAGAGGGGTGGGAGAACAATAGACTGGGCCTGCAGCCTGGATGGTCCCACTCCCATCTCAGGCAGAGGGGTGGGAGGACAGGAGGCTGGGCCTGCAGCCCTGAATGGTCCCACTCCCACCTCAGGCTGAGGGGTTGGAATACAGGAGGCTGGGCCTGCAGCCCTGGATGGTTCCACTCCCTCCTTATGCAGAGGTGTGGGAGGACAGGAGGCTGGGCCTGCAGCCCTGGATGGTCCCGCTCCCACCTCAGGCACAGGGGTAGGAGGAAAGCACGCTGGGCATGCAGCCCTGGATGGTCCCACTCCCACCTCAGGCAGAGGGGTGTGAGGATAGGAGGCTGGGCCTGCAGCCCTGGATAGTCCCACTCTCACCTCAGGCAGAGGGGTTTGAGGACAGGAGGTTGGGACTGCAGCCCTGGATGGTCCCACTCCCACCTCAGGCAGAGGGGTGGGAGGACAGGAGGCTGGGACTGCAGTTCTGGATCGTCCCATTCGCACCTCAGGCAGAAGGGTGTGAGGACAGGAGGCTTGGCCTGAAGCCTTGGATGGTCCCACTCCCACCTCAGGCAGAGGGGTGGGAGGACAGGAGGCTGTGCCACTGCAGCCCCAGGCGGTCCCCTTCCCACCTCAGGCAGAGGGCTGTGAGGCCAGGAGGCTGGGCCTGCAGCCCTGGATGGTCCCACTCCCACCTCATGTAGAGGGGTGAGTAGACATGAGGCTGTGACTGCAGCCCTGGATGGTCAGACTCCCACCTCAGGCAGAGGGGTGGGAGGGCAGGAGGCTGGGCCTGCAGCCCTGGATGTTCAGCCTCCCACCTCAGGCAGAGGGGTGGGAGGACAGGAGGCTGGGCCTGCAGCCCTGTATGGTCAGACTCCCACCTTAGGCAGAAGGGTGGGAGGATAGGAAGCCGGGACTGCAGCACTGGATGGCCCCACTCCCACCTTAGACAGATGGGTGGGTTGTCTGGAGGCTCGGACTGCAACCCTTGATGGTACCACTCTCACCTCAGGCAGATGTGTGGGAGGACAGGAGGCTGGGACTGCAGCCCTGGATGGTCCCACATCCACCTCAGGCAGAGGGGTATGAGGACAGGAGGCTTGGCCTGCAACGCTGGATGGTCCCACCCCCACCTCAGGCAGAGGGGTGGGAGAACAATAGACTGGGCCTGCAGCCCGGGATGGTCCCACTCCCATCTCAGGCAGAGGGGTGGGAGGACAGGAGGCTGGGCCTGCATACCTGGATGGTCCCAGTCCCACCTCAGGCTGAGGGGTGGGAATACAGGAGGCTGGGCCTGCAGCCCTGGATGGTTCCACTCCCTCCTTATGCAGAGGGGTGAGAGGACATGAGGCCGTGTCTGCAGCCCTGGATGGTCCCACTCCCTCCTCATGCAGAGGGGTGCGAGGCCAGGACGCTGGGCCTGCAGCCCTGGATGGTCCCGCTCCCAAATCAGCCTCAGGGGTGGGAGGGCAGAAGGCTGGGCATGCAGCCCTGGATGGTCCCGCTCCCAAATCAGGCCGAGGGGGGCGAGGACAGGAGGCAGGGCCTGCAGCCCTGGATGGTACCTCTCGCAACTCATGCACAGGGGTGGGATGAAAGGACGCTGGGCGTGCAGCCCTGGATGGTCCCACTCCCACCTCAGGCAGCGGAGTGGGAGGACAGGAGGCTGGGCCTGCAGCCCTGGATAGTCCCACTCCCACCTCAGGCAGAGGGGGTGGGAGGACAGGAGGCTGGGCCTGCAGCCCAGGATGGTCCAACTCCCATCTCAGGCAGAGGGGTGGGAGGACAGGAGGCTGGGCCTGCAGCCCTGTATGGTCAGACTCCCACCTCAGGCAGAGGAGTGGGAGGATATGAGGCTGGGCCTGCAGCCCAGGATGGTCCAACTCCCACCTCAGGCAGAGGGGTGGGAGGACAGGAGGCTGGGACTGCAGCCCTGGATGGTTCCACTCCCACCTCAGGCAGAGGGGTGGGAGGACATGAGGCTGTGCTTGCAGCCCTGGATGGTCCCACTCCTACCTCAGGCAGAGGGGTGGGAGGACAGGAGGCTGGGCCTGCAGCCCTGGGTGGTCCCACTCCCACCTCAGGCAGAGGGGTGGGAGGACAGGAGGTTGGGCCTGCAGCCCTGGATTGTCCCACTCCCACCTAAGGCAGTGGTGTGGGAGGACAGGAGGCTGGGCCTGCAGCCCCAGGCGGTCCTCCTCCCACCCCAGTCAGAGGGGTCGGAGGCCAGGAGGCTGGGCCTGCAGCCCTGGGTGGTCCCACTCCCACCTCGGGCAGAGGGTGGGAGGACAGGAGACTGTTTCTGCAGCCCTGGACTGTCCCACTCCCGCCTCCGGCAGAGGGGTGGGAGGACAGGAGTCTGGGCTTACAGCCCTGGATCGTCAGTCTCCCACCTCAGGCAGAGGGGTGGGAGGACAGGAGGCTGTGCCCCTGCAGCCCCAGGAGGTCCCCTGCCCACCTCAGGCAGAGGGCTGCGAGGCCAGGATGCTGGGCCTGCAGCTCTGGATGGTCCCACTCCCACCTCAGGCAGAGGGGTGTGAGGACAGGAGGCTGGGCCTGCAGCCCTGGATGGTCCCACTCCCACCTCAGGCCGAGGGGTGGGAGGACAGGAGGCTGTGCCCCTGCATCCCCAGGTGGTCCGCTTCCCACCTCAGGCATAGGGCTGCGAGGCCAGGAGGCTGGCCTGCAGCCCTGGATGGTCCCACTCCCACCTCATGTAGAGGGGTGAGAGGACAGGAGGCTGGGCCTGCAGCCCTGGATGGTCAGACTCCCACCTCAGGCAGAGGGGTGGGTGGACAGGAGGATGGGCCTGCAGCCCTGTATGGTCAGCTCCCACCTCAGGCAGAGGGGTGGGAGGACATGAGGCTGGGCCTGTAGCCCAGGATGCTCCAACTCCCACCTCAGGCACAGGGGTGGGAGGACAGGAGGCTGGGCCTGCAGCCCTGGATGGTCAGACTCCCACCTCAGGCAGAGGGGTGGGAGGACATGAGGCTGGGCTTGCAGCCCTGGATGGTCAGACTCCCACCTCAAGGAGAGGGGTGGGAGGACAGGAGGCTGGGCCTGCAGCCCTGGATGGTCCCACTCCCACCTCAGGCAGAGGGGTGGGAGGACAGGAGGCTGGGCCTGCAGCCCTGGA
The DNA here is from genome assembly GCF_047496885.1 of Scyliorhinus torazame. Taxonomy (NCBI): domain Eukaryota; kingdom Metazoa; phylum Chordata; class Chondrichthyes; order Carcharhiniformes; family Scyliorhinidae; genus Scyliorhinus; species Scyliorhinus torazame. The sequence continues at coordinate 124,846,755 of NC_092726.1, read as the reverse complement.
TGGTCCCACTCCCACCTCAGGCAGAGGGGTGGGAGGACAGGATGTTGGGCCTGCAGCCTTGGATGGTCCCACTCCCACCTAAGGCAGAGGGGTGGGAGGACAGGAGGCTGGGCCTGCAGCCCTGGGTGGTCCCACTCCCACCTCGGGCAGAGGGGTGGGAGGACAGGAGGCTGTTTCTGCAGCCCTGAAATGTCCCACCCCCACCTCCGGCAGAGGGGTGGGAGGACAGGAGTCTGGGTTTACAGCCCTGGATCGTCAGACTCCCACCTCAGGCAGAGGGGTGGGAGGACAGGAGGCTGGCTTGCAGCCCTGGATGTTCAGACTCCCACCTCAGGCAGCTGATTGGGAGGACAGACGGCTGGGCCTGCAGCCCTGGATGGCCCCACTCCCACCAGGCACAACTCAATCCGGGATAGGATCGGGGAACTCCAATTCCGCACACCACCAACAGCTCTCACTTCAAGCTATCTCACTTCAAACTGTAGCTCCACTCAGCAACACACACAGACACACACTGAACAAGAGGGGCAATGTTTTCAGTGAAATGGGAGGATTGGATTGAGAACTGAAGTCCCTCAGACTCAGATTTATCCTCAGTGAGCTGTGACCGAACTCCAGCCCTCGTCTCTGACAGGTGTGGAATGTCTGCCTCTGAGGACAGCTCACTATTGACATGTAAATGACTGACAAGAGATACCAATCTCCTTACTATTGATAAATGACACGGCAATGGATCCAGCAATCTGCTGTCTTAACACAATCATCCCACAGGGACCACATTTCTGGAGAACAGAATTGAAGCATAAGTTAAAATTCTATTGGGAAATGATTAGAAACAATATTGATTGAGATCTCCTCAAAGATCTGTGTGCAGACTGTCTGTCATGAATGTTTTCAGTCTGTCCGCTGTGATTGTTTACTAAAGATGTGTCTTCACAGGAGAGGCCAGAGGTATTTGTCCTGTCTGTGGTTATGTTAATTCAGGGGACAGCAACAGATCTAGCAAGATCCTATCCTTACGTAAGTCTTGATGTTAATATGTATTTCCCCCTGAGTTTCTGACTAGTTTGTGATGTCTATTCGTCTGTCTCCCAAGGAGGGCTTTCTAAACAATGAGCATAGACGGGCAAGGTAGCCCAGGACATTGCTGTCTTGGGAGTCTTTGATGGGGACAATCTTATTCTGTTATGCATTGACATATTTCTTCAGTGAGCTGTTCTGAAAATTTGGATTCAATTTGATTTTTCCCACTGGGAGACGTAAAGTTTATTCCTGAAGAAATACAGGGTCATCGGCAAAAACATCGTTTTATTAGACAGCGAGGTTTAATGGGGTTTTTCACTGAAATCTTCTGATGTCAATTTCTGAGATTAGAATTTATATTGAACCAATTTAGATTAAATTAAAACGGTCAGGATGATAACCCCAACTGCTTTCTGTTAACTCAACCCTCACGCTCCTCTCTCACCTTGTTTTTCATTTGGGGAATTCTGCATGCAGCTTGTGCACAGGAAGAGCCCAAAAATGGGGCACTTTCAGAATTAAAGTCAGACTCTCTGAAGATGGATTTATTTCTCTCTTTCTACTCGAAGGTGTACACACTGACAGCACGAAGATTGATTGCACAGTAAGATTCCACATCAGAAATGTGATCATGATTGAAAATTCCCCACAGGGCTATGGGGAGAGTGGGATTAGTTTGCGGATTGACACAGGGCTGTGGGGAGAGTGGGATTAGTTTGGGGATTGACACAGGGCTGTGGAGAGAGTGGGATTAGTTTGCGGATTGACACAGGGCTGTGGGGAGAGTGGGATTAGTTTGTGAATTTACACAGGGCTGTGGGGAGAGTGGGATTAGTTTGGGGATTGACACTGGGCTGTGGAGAGAGTGGGATTAGTTTGGGGATTGACACAGGGCTGTGGGGAGAGTGGGTTTAGTATTGGGGATTGACACAGGGCTGTGGGGAGAGTGGGATTAGTATTGGTGATTAACACAGGGCTGTGGGGAGAGTGGGATTAGTTTGGGAATTGACACAGGGCTGTGGGGAGAGAGGGATTAGTTTGGGAATTGACACAGGGCTGTGGGGAGAGAGGGGTTAGTTTGGTGATTTACACAGGGCTGTGGGGAGAGTGGGATTAGTATTGGGGATTAACACAGGGCTGTGGAGAGAGTGGGATTAGTTTGGAATTGATCCAGGGCTGTGGGGAGAGTGGGATTAGTATTGGGGATTGACACAGGGCTGTGGGGAGAGTGGGATTAGTTTCGGTATTGACACAGGGCTGTGGGGAGAGTGGGATTAGTTTGGGGATAGACCCAGGGCTGTGGGGAGAATGGGATTAGTTTGGGGATAGACCCAGGACTGTGGGGAGAGTGGGATTAGTTTTGGGAATGATCCAGGGCTGTGGGGAGATTGGGATTAGTATTGGGATTGACACAGGGCTGTGGTGAGAGTAGGATTAGTTTGGAGATTGATCCAGGGCTGTGGGAGAGTGGGATTAGTTTGGGCATTGACACAGGGCTATGGGGAGAGTGGGATTAGATTGGGGATTGACACAGGGCTGTGGGGAGAGTGGGGTTAGTATTGGGGATTGACACAGGGCTGTGGGGAGAGTGGGATTAGTATTGGGATTGACACTGGGCTGTGGAGAGAGTGGGATTAGTTTGGGGATTGACACAGGGCTGTGGGGAGAGTGGGATTAGTATTGGGGATTGACACAGGGCTGTGGGGAGAGTGGGATTAGTTTGGTGATTTACACAGGGCTGTGGGGAGAGTGGGATTAGTATTGGGGATTAACACAGGGCTGTGGGGAGAGTGGGATTAGTTTGGGAATTGACACAGGGCTGTGGGGAGAGAGAGATTAGTTTGGGAATTGACGCAGGGCTGTGGGGAGAGAGGGGTTAGTTTGGTGATTTACACAGGGCTGTGGGGAGAGTGGGATTAGTATTGGCGATTAACACAGGGCTGTGGAGAGAGTGGGATTAGTTTGGAATTGATCCAGGGCTGTGGGGAGAGTGGGATTAGTATTGGGGATTGACACAGGGCTGTGGGGAGAGTGGGATTAGTTTCGGTATTGACACAGGGCTGTGGGGAGAGTGGGATTAGTTTGCGGATAGACTCAGGGCTGTGGGGAGAATGGGATTAGTTTGGGGATAGACCCAGGACTGTGGGGAGAGTGGGATTAGTTTTGGGAATGATCCAGGGCTGTGGGGAGATTGGGATTAGTATTGGGATTGACACAGGGCTGTGGTGAGAGTAGGATTAGTTTGGAGATTGATCCAGGGCTGTGGGAGAGTGGGATTAGTTTGGGGATTGACACAGGGCTATGGGGAGAGTGGGATTAGATTGGGGATTGACACAGGGCTATGGGGAGAGTGGGATTAGTTTGGGGATTGACACAGGGCTTTGGGGAGAGTGCGATTAGTTTGGGGAATGACCCAGGGCTGTGGGGAGAGTGAGATTAGTTTGGGGATTGACACAGGGTTGTGGGGTGAGTGGGATTAGTTTGGGGATTGACACAGGGCTGTGGGGAGAGTGGGATTAGTTTGGTGATTGACACAGGGCTGTAGGGAGAGTGGGATTAGTATTGGGGATTGACACAGGGCTGTGGGGAGAGTGGGATTAGTTTTGGGATTGACACAGGGCTGTGGGGAGAGTGGGATTAGTTTGGGATTGATCCAGGACTGTGGGGAGTGTGGGATTAGTTTGGGGATTGACACAGGGCTATGGGGAGAGTGGGATTAGTTTGCGGATTGACACAGGGCTGTGGGGAGAGTGGGATTAGTTTGGGGATAGACACAGGGCAGTGGCGAGAGTGGGATTAGTTTGGGGAATGACCCAGGGCTGTGGGGAGAGTAGGATTAGTTTGGGGATTGACACAGGGCTGTGGGGAGAGTGGGATTAGTTTCGGGATTGACACAGGGCTGTGGGGAGAGTGGGACTAGTTTGGGATTGATCCAGGACTGTGGGGAGAGTGAGATTAGTTTGGGGATTGACACAGGGCTGTGGGGAGAGTGGGATTAGTTTGGGGATTGACACAGGGCTGTGGGGCGAGTGGGATTAGTTTGGGGATAGACACAGGGCAGTGGCGAGAGTGGGATTAGTTTGGGGAAAGACCCAGGGCTGTGGGGAGAGTGGGATTAGTTTGGGGATTGAAACAGGGCTGTGGGGAGTGTGGGGTTAGTTTGGGGATTGACACAGGGCTGTGGGGAGAGTGGGATTAGTTTGTGGATTCACACAGGGCTATGGTGAGAGTGGGATTAGTATTGGGGATTGACACAGGGCTGGGGGAGAGTGGGATTAGTATTTGGGGATTGACACAGGGCTGTGGGGAGAGTTGTATTAGTTTGGGGATTCACACAGGGCTATGGTGAGAGTGGGATTAGTATTGGGGATTGACACAGGGCTGGGGGAGAGTGGGATTAGTATTGGGGATTGACACAGGGCTGTGGGGAGAGTGGGATTAGTATTGGGGATTGACACAGGGCTGTGGGGAGAGTGGGATTAGTTTGGCGATTGACACAGGGCTGTGGGGAGAGTGGGATTAGTTTGGGGATTGGCACAGGGCTGCGGGGAGAGTGGGATTAGTTTGGGGATTGACACACGGCTGTGGGGAGCGTGGGATTAGTATTGGGATTGACCCAGGGATGTGAGGAGAGTGGGATTAGTTTGGGGATTGATACAGGGCTGTGGTGAGAGAGTGGGGCAGTGGGATTAGTTTGTGGATTTATACAGGGCTGTGGGGAGAGAGCCGGGCAGTGGGATTTGTTTGGGATTGATACAGGGCTATGGGGAGAGAGTGGGGCAGTGGGATTAGTTTGGGGATTGACACAGGGCTATGGGGGAGAGTAGGGCAGTGAGATTAGTTTGGGGATTGATACAGGGTTCTAGGGAGAGTGTAGGGCAGTGGGATTAGTTTGGGGATTGACACAGGGGTGTGATGAGAGAGTGGGGCAGTGGGATTAGTTTGGGGATTGATACAGGGCTATGGTGAGGGAGTGGGGCAGTGGGATTAGTTTGGGGATTGATACAGGGCTATGGGGGGAGAGTAGGGCAGTGAGATTATTTTGGGGATTGATCCAGGGTTCTAGGGAGAGAGTGGGGCAGTGGGATTAGTTTGGCGATTCATACATGGCTATGGTGAGAGTGGGATTAGTTTGCATATCGACCGAGTGCTGTGGGGAGAGTGGGGCTGTGAGATTACCTTGGGATTCATGCAGGGCTATGAGTAGAGAGTGCGGCAGTGGGATTAGATTGGGATTGATTCTGGGCAATGGGGCTAGAGCCGGGTAATGGGATTAGTTTGGGAATTGATACAGGACTATAGGTAGAGACAGGAGCAATGGGATTAGTTTGTTTCTTGATACAGGGATATGGGGAGAGAGTGGGTCAGTGGGATGAGTTTGGGATTGTTACAGAGCTGTTGGGAGAGAGTGAGGCAATGGGATTAGTTCGGTGATTGATACAGGGCTATGGGTAGAGAGTGGGGCAGTGGGATTAGTTTGAGATTGATGGAGAGCTATGCGGAGGGAGTGGGGCAGTGGGATTAGTTTGCCAAACACAAACATATGCGCGTGCACACACTGACAGACACATACACGTGTACACACACATACACTCTGACATAGACACATGTGTGCGTACGCACACACACACACACAGTTTTGCTGTTTACATTAGCCCTTTAAGGCAATTTGCTAGAATGCTACACATCCTATTTTGCCAATGACACCAAACATTAGACAGCATTGTCAGCAACATTGCTCAAACAAATTGCAGAGAGATATTAATATTTGGCAGAAGACCGAACTAGTGGACGCATTTCAGTGTAGGGAAATGTAAGATGATGTACTTTTGACTTAAAAAGGATAGAACCGTTATGTTTATAAATGATGAGAATACAGAAACAGTGGAAATTTAAATTGTACAGATATTTCACAGCTGGATTCACACATTGCAGACAGCAATGTATCGTAGATTTTGGAAGTCCACAAATGTTGTAAAATGCTTTGCGTGGCGCCCCTCAATGTTTCAATCTTGCTGAGAAACTGTCATCCCACAGGGACAACATTTCTGTTTAATAGGACTGAAGCACAAGTTAAAATAGTTCCGTTTCAAAGTTTAAAATAACCTGTCATTTTCTGTGCAGCTTTCGGAATCTGTCAGGGGAATCTGTTCAGCAATTTCACACAGGCAAGTGTTAACAAGTGTATGGGGAACTGATTAGAAGTTTTGATGGATATATTCCTGCATGATGGAAATGTGTGAGATTTATTTACTGTTGGGAAATGGATTGAGGATCAAAGGAAGCAGTTGCTTGTTAAGTACATTAGACTGAGAGCCTTGAAGATTCAGAACTTCCATGTGCTGTGAGAAAGGATTGATTAACCAAGGCCTATTATTCAAATACTTCAGAGAAGTGAAAAAGCTACAGGAACATTGAATACACAGACAGAGACACGAAGACACCTGTAATCGGAGGTTAAACTTCATGTTTGAATGTGAAGGGCTGAAATAAACAAGAGTCCACCCTGGGATTCTGTGCAATTTAAGTTCTGCTTTTCCAAAAAATAAAAATAACTATCTGCAATGAAAAATTCCTTGGACAGGACAGAGGGATCTTGTTTCTGTATTTAACCCCAGACAGTATTTGGGTTGTGAGTGTTTGATGGACAGTGTAGATGAAGCTTTACTCTGAAACACTGGAATTTAGTCTGAGGGGTGATTTAATCAAATGCTTCAGAATAATAATTGATATTGTACATCTCGTGTGTGTCTCAGTGACAGCTCTGAAACATGTACAGCACAATCTCATCCTGTTTCGCTATCTCTCTCCCTGAAATTAGCTGGTCCATTTCCTAAATTACCATTTTTCAAAAAACTCCATTGCCTTTGAAACAGTTTGTGATACCCAAAGGTTATGAAAAGTGCTTTAGAAATGTCAGTCCCCAAGCTGCTGTGAGGATGTTCCCAGTCAGTGTGTGACTTGATTCACACACAGGCCAGATACACCTCTCCAAGTTGAAGGTGGAGATGTGGTCTCGCTCCATTTGAAAGATGTATTGACCCAGCCTGTCTGAGATTGAGTATGTGTTTTTCTGTACACGTGTGTGTGTGTCTGGGGTGGGGGGGACGGTGTATGTGTGTCATTCTTTACGTGGCACTGTAAGTTACACGGTAGCACAGTGGGTAGCACTGCGGCTTCACAGCTCCAGGGTCCCAGGTTCGATTCCTGGCATGGATCACAGTCTGTGCGGAGTCTGCACGTTCTCCCCGTGTCTGCGTGGGTTTCCTCCGGGCGCTCCGGTTTCCTCCCTGATGTCCCGAAGGACGTGCTGTTTGGTGAATTGGACATTGTGAATTCTCCCTCAGTGTACCCGAGCAGGTGCCAGAGTTTGGCGACGAGGGGCTTTTCTCAGTAACTTCATTGCAGTGTGTGTGTGTGCCTGTCTGTGTGTGTGAGTGTGCACGTGTGCGCGCACGGCGTGCGTGCGTGTTTGTGTGCGCGCGTGCGTGTGGTGTGCGCGTGCAAGTGTGTGTTTGCGCGCGCGTGTGTGCGTGTTTGTGCGCGCGCGTATGTGTGTGCGTGTGTGTAAACCCTGAAGAGAGCCCCATACCCTGCCCACTCCCCTACCCCGTCGCTATCACCCCACCTAACCTGAACATCTTCAGATACTGTGGGCAATTTTGATTTATCTGGGCCAACCCACCTAACCTGCACGTCTTTGGACGGTGGGAGGAACCTGGAGCACCCGGAGGAAACCCACACAGACACGGGGAGAACCTGCAGACTCCACACAGACAGTGACCTAAGCCGGGAATCGAACCTGGGACCCGGTAGCTGTGAGGCAGCAGTGCTAACCACTGTTCAATCCCGGCTCTGAGTCACTGTCTGTGTGGAGTTTGCACATTCTCCCCGCGTTTGCGTGGGTTTCACCCCCACAACCCAAAGATGTGCAGGGCAGGTGGATTGGCCACACTAATTTGCCCCTTAATTAGAATGAACTGGGCACTCTGAATTTATTGAAACAAATCTTTTTATTGCCATTTCCACAATTCTGTGCATTGCGGCTTGTTTACATTTATCAGAGAGTGAAAAGGCTTTCACTTACGTTTCATTAGTTACAAACTGTTGCCGTTCAGTTTGGCGTGCCTGACTCTCCACGCCCCCCCCCCCAGCTACCCCCCCCCAAACCCCTCTTTCCCTAACCCTTCCCCTCTCTCCCCCGTAGACCCTCCGTTATGCCCTTCCTGGCCGACCAGGTGTGTGACCCCCTGCTCCTGGTTTACCCCCTTAACCCCCCCTTTCTTTTTTCCCTCCATCGGTTTCAGCCGTGTTCTTTCAGTGGATTGGGGGGGGGGGCGTTCCCCCTCTCCATCCCTCTCGGTGGGGGTGGGGGGTTACCCCCTCTCCATCTCTCCCAGTGCTCTTACCCAGAGCCAGCACTGCAAGTGCTCCCCCCACAGCCAGCACAGCCAGTGCTCTCCCACAGCCAGCACTGCCTGCACCCCCCCCACAGCCAGCACAGCCAGTGCTCCCACCCAGAGCCAGCACTGACAATTCCCCGCACCACAACCAGCATCAGCCTGTTCTCCTCCCCAACAGCCAGCACGGCCAATGCTCCCCTCAGCCAGAACTGCCCTTGGTCCCTCATAGCCAGCACTGCCAGTGCTTCCAAACCCCACGGCCAGCAATGCCAGTGCTCCCCCACAACCAGCACTACCAGTGCCCCCCCCCCCCCCCCACAGCCAGCAGTGCCAGTTCTCCCCACACAGTCAGTACTGACAATGCCCCCCACATCCAGCACTGCCAGTACTCCCCACAGCCACTGACGAATGTGATATAAAATAGTTACTTTAGAGTTACTAGTTAATGTAATGTAGAAATAAGCCACTTTGATTTTTGCAGTGAGGGACAAAGGAATTTGAGACCGCATGGAAAAAGCAGGAAGAGGTGTGTCTATGAGAGTGAGACTGCATTGATAGGGGCCAGAGAAAGGGATTGGAAGTGAGCCAATCAGAATAGATCGAACAGGTCAGGAGGGACATAGGCTGACCTATGTCCGTCGAGTATGTGAAACTTGATACCATTTGAATTGATTTTGCAGAGATCTCTTTGTCTTTTAGTCAGTCGTTTTCTGGAGTGTAAGAGGCAGGATGTCCTGTTACATTTCTGTAAGATGATTCAAGCTTGCAAGCTAAATAAATAACTTCTGTTTACGTGCGAATCCGTCTCAACTTTTATTGAGGCCAGACTGACAGAGAAAGAAATTTGGAGATCAACATTTGGTGCCGAAAGCCGGGATTTCTCTGGGCGATCCTGATCCAACTGCGAAATCAGAATTAGACTGATTATGAACAGGAGGACGGGAACAAAGGGCCCTCAATGTAGAAATGGAAAACGACCAGCATTGATTGTTCCCCTCTTCTTATCGTCTGATTAGTCTGGTCACTCGCGGTTGGCACAGAAAGACCGCCTCGACGAAATCACAGGTCAGTCTGGGGATTAGCACTTTAATTGATGGGATTTCATATTGTTGTTTCGGCTTGGGTTAGGGTTTTGGGCTGATGGGACTTTAAATAATAAAGGTTCAGTCTATTATCGGGGTTCAGAGGCTGATGTGACTTAAATAATAAAGGTTCAGTCTATTATCAGGGTTCAGAGGCTGATGGGACTTTAAATAATAAAGGTTCAGTCTATTATATGGGTTCAGGGGCTGATGGGACTTCAATAGATGGGGGTTCAGTCCAGTATAACTGTTTTTAAATCTGAAGATGGTTCAACTCTATGTGTGAGTGTTTTAAATATATAGTTGATTAAGCTAAAATTGTCTCCTTGGACTGTAAAGTTCCGAGGTCTAGTTGAGATTGTGAGGTTGAAGCAGAAGTCTCTCAAAGGGTTAACAGCAGCAGGCGGAGTTGAAAACAGACAGTGCTTCTCACTCAGGCCTTGAGATAACAGTCTGCAGTGTAATCGGATACCTTTCCTTTGAGTCAGTGAACACCAGCAAAGTTACGTTTTGAATTAATTAAAGGAAACCAGTGGTTTTCTCCACCTCTTTGATAAAAGTTATTATTTTCGAAAGCAATTGATTGAAATTGCCAGAATCTTAAATTTTACTTACTTGAAATAAGGTTTATCTCATTTTATCTGGAGATTAATAGAAACTTAAAGAAGATCATGGACACCATTTTAAAAAGTGTCAATCTGGAGATGATAATTGATTTTGCTAATACTTATGATAGTTGATTTTGCTAATACTTATGTGTATGTAACAGAAAAAAAACTTGTTAAAAGAAAAAATTGTTAAGATAAAGAAATAATTAAGTTGTAAATGTTATACAAGTTTGTGTTAAGCAAATTGTAAATTTAGTTCTGAGTTGAGATCAGAGCTAAGCTTGCAAGTTGCAGTAATTCAATTTGAATTTTCAAACATTTTTAAGTTTTAAAAAAGAAGAGAGCAAATAGAGAAAAGAAGGACACAGATCTTGAATGCGTTGAATAGCACATTTCAAAGGCCCATAAATCTTTCTGTTATCTTAGACCTAAAACCTAGGAAGATTGATGAGCCATAGGAATGTCTGGGGCGTTTTAATGAAATCTACCGGGGGCAGTCAGGCGATTTGCTGTATCAAAATGGTCAGAATTCCCCTCAATACTGTGCTATGTTAATGCACTGCCTACCACCTTCTGTGGTTACTGCTGTGAAATGTAATAACATGAATTGGACGGAGAACGACCCTTCCCAGATGGCAAGGGCAGTCAGATTTTACTGGAAGGAGGGTGTAGGCCAAGAAGGAGGCTCAGTTACAAAGGTTAAGACTGAGTATGTAATGAAAAAGGATGATCTGCGATCCCAACAAGCGGCAGAAATGGTAGTTTACCAGCAGGAGCTCCAATATAGTGACTTTGGGTGGGTGGATCAGCGAAGAGGAGGATGAGACAACAGTGCTATATTTCTATCACCCCCCAGTGGTGGACGTTAGACATTGAACAGCCACTATCACTGCATCACGTTACCCTGGCCTATGACAGAACTGGACGAAACAGGGAGTTGGAGGACAAATACTGGCCATTACTTGAGACCGAATGGCCAGTCAAGGTTACAGCCACAGTCACGGGAAAAGAAGGTACAGCCGATTTTGTTACAATATCACCACATTTATGGCCACAGTCAGCTTCGGTAAGCCCTCATATTACACGTCAGGTCCATGACCAGTACCATGCCAGGGATATGGGGCGAATGGTCAGCATCTTACCGCAGCTCGTCAGAATAGGTATGAGATATACCTTTTGAACAATCCACGTCTGACATTTAAATACTGTACCACTATCAATCCAGCCGGTTTTCTTAGTGGTCCCCCTGTCCATGAAGACGCACCTGGCCACGACTGTTTAGCCTTGATTCAGGAAACTACCACAATAAGGGGCGATTTGAGTGACATTTCGTCAGAACAACCTGACATGATTATGTGTGGTCAAATATCCCACCGGGGTTTAGTTAATGACCTACTGCAGGCCCTCCTTCTGCCAGCGCAGATTTCCGTTATTAAATGCGCTGCCCACACGAATGGTACAACCCCAGTTGACGTTGGTAATGAACGAGCAGATTGTGCAGCGCGCACAGCCGCACAAATTCAGCAAGTGATGGTGCCTAAAATGTTAAGTCAGACTAAACGATCTACTATGAATGTGTCTGCTTCTGACAAGCCAATGCCAGACGTCATAAGGTTACAGGAGGACGCTCCTGAGAGTGATAAACAAATGTGGAAACGGTTAGGTTGTACATATGATTCTGTTTCCTCTTTATGGACCACGCCTGCACATCAGACTTGTATGTCTGATGTACTGGCTTTATGGGTCATCGAATGTGTACACTTTGCAACTCATTGTGGGGCTCGGGGGACTAGTGATTTGTTGCTGGACACTTGGTGGCACCCTAAAATGCAGGGGTTGGCCCAAAGTATCAGTAATCGGTGTTTGATTTGTCAGCAATATAACACCGGAAAAGGTATCCCTTGTAGGAAGGGGCAAACCCCGTTGCCCAGTGGTCCCTTTGAGACGCTCCAAATGGATTACATTGAGTTGGAAAGGTGTCAATGTTATAAATATGTTTTGGTCATTGTGGATGTGTTCAGCAGATGGGTTGAGGCGTATCCGACTATCTATAGTAAAGCTGTTACTGTGGTTAAAGTCTTGATGAGGGAAATCATTCCCCGGTACGGTATACCAGCTCAGTTAAGTTCTGATAATGGGCCTCATTTTATTGGACAAATTAACAAGGAGTTTTGCTCCCAGTTGGGCATACGCCAGCAGTTACACTGTGCTTACAGACCACAGGCAGCCGGGGTGGTTGAAAGACACAATCAGACCCTCAAAATTAAATTGGCTAACTTAAGAGCAGACACGGGACTGACATGGCTTAAGTTGCTCCCCGTTGCCCTCTTCCAGCAGCGGGTTACACCTGCGGGACCAGCCCGGCTCTCTCCCGCCGAGATTCTTTATGGCAGGCCTCTTAGAATTCCTTGGAGCCTTCAGGTTCCCAGACGGGTTCAGTTTCATCAGATGACTGAAGAAATGACCACCTATGTTCTAGCCCTTACGCAAGTGCTCAAGGAACTCCATGGCCCAGTCCGTGCGGCTCACCAGCCATTGCCCAGTACCTAGCTCACTTTCAGTCCAGCCCGGTAGTTATGTAATGGTCAAAAATTGGACTAGGAAGGGGTCGGAGCCGCGATGGGACGGGCCCTTCCAAGTTCTCCTTACCACCCCCACAGCAGTTAAAGTGGAGGGGCGAAGTGCTTGGGTCCACCTACATCACTGTAAATTGAGTCCATCTCCACTACTGTAAAAGGTCGGATACTAACCTGCCTCCCTTCTCCAGTGCTATTTTACAGGTGTGGAGCATGATGGAGTGGCTACGCATCGTCTGTCTGATATTTGGCCTCACTTCGCTTGGCGTGTTATTGGCGATGGACATGGAAAAGGGGAATATTATGTATCTGTGTAGCCCCAACCAATCTACAAGGATACATCACCTATGCACAGGTGATGTTCTTCACTGCCCCCATATACGAGGACATGGTATCGACTCATGGAAGGTCATCAAAGTTAAGGAGAATGCGGGAGTCATGAAGCAGCTGCACCGGCCCCAGCGATGGGAAGGGAACATTATATGGACATTGCCTTGTTTTTGGAATACATGTAAATTTGATTTTGGATGTGTTAAAAGTGGTACAATAAAGGTAACATCAGGCTGTCAGAAGAGTGTAGGAAGAGACCATGAGAAAGAGAAAGGGACTAGAGAGAGGGCGGGGCGTGTGAGAAGGGAAGTACAGCTAGAACGTAGGTTACCGGGAGATGCACTTAAGTTAATTAAAGGCCAAACTGAGGAAAACCCGGGTAGTATGAATCTCTTCTACCAGATTTACCACCGTCTGTATGGCCAGGGACGGGTTGTCTGCTACCCAAACCCCGCAGCGGTGTCTAGGTTATTTTCTGTTTCACCGCTTTGGGGCACTCCCCAAACGGTGGTTCGTTGTCAGCGTTCCGAGCCACCGCCCGAGCAAGTCACTCATCCTTACGATCCGGGTTCAGCAACACCGGCTATTTGCCTTCCCCTTCCTCGGGGTAATCCCCACTCACAGTACGATAGGCTGCGACGGTGGAGGGCGTACATACCTAGCCACTTCACTCCCAATAGGGATTCCCGGTCGTACGAGAATTGCTTCAGTAGTGAAGGATATGGCTGTTTGCTGGTAGAGGTGGACACAAATATAACATGTCTGTTTCCCACCTGTACGGACAGGAGGTGCCATATCACCCAGGCGTCTGGCCAATGCGTTTGTTATAGCACCACTTGCGTTCCATTGAACGCTGGCCTCCAGCTCCTTTGTGGCTGGGCGAATGTCTCTCATATCACTGTTGGGAATAGGGCTTTCCGCATTGCTGGGCGGCCCGAATGGGCATTTCAAAATTGGATAAACTGGGCTACTGGGAGGTCCTTATGCAACCGATATGCTGATTGTGATGCGAGTCTCCACACGGAACAAGGATACTACTGTTTATTTAATGGTACGGCGACCAACGTTTTGTCACCCCATTTCCCCGCCGAATTGTTATTGGGACTCTAACCTGCATAATCAGTTAGCACGCCGGGCAGTCTCTGCTGAATTTTGCGAGAACTGGAAAAAACCTCAGGTTCTTGCACCCAACTGGGGCCACTCAGCCGGGTGGGGCATTCTGAGCGTATTGACACTGGGAGGTGTGGGGGGTTCCTTGGCTGTTAGTGATCGGAATTATTTTATTTGCGGCCTTACCATCTTGGGAAATGAAACCTTGGGAGCCCTCGGGGCAATAACCAAGGAGTTGTCTCAGCTACGGTTGTTTGCAATGCAGAACCGGTATGCTCTTGACTATCTTCTGGCCCGTGAGGGTGGGGTATGTGCCATAGTGCAGGGCAAGTGTATCATGGGAGTTCAAGACTTGACCGCTAACATTACTAAATTTATGGATCGCATACGGGATCACTTGGACGGGATGCAGGATCCTGACTCTTGGGGTAACTGGGGATCTGGAGGATGGAAGGACTGGTTGATAAATATGGCCATGTATCTAGTGGTAGCTATCGGCTGCATCTTTGTGGGCCTGGCCATCCTTAAATGTGTGATGGGTAGAATGCTGGGTGCACTGGATCAGATCACTGCCTCAATCACCGAGAAAAAAAATTTAACTGTTAAAATCCATGAGGGTGAAGCAGATGAAGGGGGGCTAAGACAGGAATTGGAAATGCAGCGACGGATCTTTTTAGATGAGGAACCGTAGCTATAGATTGGATAGTTAGGTTATCATGGAATGATAAAAGGAGGGAATGACGAATGTGATATCAAATAGTTACTTTAGAGTTACTAGTTAATGTAATGTAGAAATAAGCCACTTTGATTTTTGCAGTGAGGGACAAAGGAATTTGAGACCGCATGGAAAAAGCAGGAAGAGGTGTGTCTATGAGAGTGAGACTGCATTGATAGGGGCCAGAGAAAGGGATTGGAAGTGAGCCAATCAGAATAGATCGAACAGGTCAGGAGGGACATAGGCTGACCTATGTCCGTCGAGTATGTGAAACTTGATACCATTTGAATTGATTTTGCAGAGATCTCTTTGTCTTTTAGTCAGTCGTTTTCTGGAGTGTAAGAGGCAGGATGTCCTGTTACATTTCTGTAAGATGATTCAAGCTTGCAAGCTAAATAAATAACTTCTGTTTACGTGCGAATCCGTCTCAACTTTTATTGAGGCCAGACTGACAGAGAAAGAAATTTGGAGATCAACACCACCACTGCCAGTGCTCTCACCCAGAGCCAGCACTGCAAGTGCTGCCCCCACAGCCAGCACTGCCCTTGCTTCCCCCCACAGCCAGCACTGCCAGTGCTCTCACCCAGAGCCAGCACTGCAAGTGCTGCCCCCACAGCCAGCACTGCCAGTGCCCCCCCCCCACAGCCAGCAGTGCCAGTGCTCCCCACACAGCCAGTACTGACAATGCCCTCCACAGCCAGCACTGGCAGTACTCCCCACAGCCAGAACTGCCCTAGGTCCCTCATAGCCAGCACTGCCAGTGCTCCCAACCCCCACGGCCAGCAATGCCAGTGCTCCCCCACAACCAGCACTGCCAGTGCCCCCCCCCCACAGCCAGCAGTGCCAGTTCTCCCCCACACAGTCAGTACTGACAATGCCCCCCACAGCCAGCACTGCCAGTGCTCCCACCCAGAGCCAGTACTGCAAGTGCTCCCCCCACAGCCAGCACTGCAAGTGCTCCCCACAGCCAGAACTGCCAATGCTCGCCTCACAAACAGCACTGCCCTTGCTCCCCCCACAGCTAGCACTGCCAGTGCTCCCAATACCCACGGCCAGCAATGCCAGTGCTCCCCCACAACCAGCAGTGCCAGTGCTCCCCAGAGACAGCTCTGCCAGTGCTCCACAACAGTCAGCACTGCCAGTGCACCCCACAGCCAGAAGTGCCAGCACTCCCTCCACAGTCAGCACTGCTAGTATTCCTCCACTGCCAGCCATGCCAGTGCTCCCCGCACAGCCAGCACTGCCAATGACCCCTCTACATCCAGTACTGGCAGTGCTCGCCACAGCCAGCGCTGCCAGTGCTCCCCCAACAGTAAACACTGCCAGTGCTCACCCATAGCCATAAGTGCTAGTACTCCCCGCACAGCCAGCACTGCCAATGCACCCCTACAGCCAGTACTGGCACTGCTCCCCCACAGCCAGCACTGCCAAAGCTGCCAGTGCTTCAGACCTCCCACATCCAGCAGTGCCTGTGCTCCCTCCAGCCAGTACTGCCAGTGCTCCCACACAGCCAGCACTGTCAATGCTCCCCACACACAGCCAGCACTGCCAGAGCTACCACCACAGCCAGCACTGCCAGAGCTACCACCACAGCCAGCACTGCCAACGCTCCCCACAGCCAGCACTGCCAATGCGGCCACCACAGCCAGCTCTGCCAGTGCTCCCCACAGCCAGTGCCGCCAGTGCTCCCCACAGCGAGCAGTGCCAGTTCTCCACCACAGCCAGCACTGCCTGTACTCCCCACAGTCACCACTGCCAATGTTTCGCCCCCCTACAGCCAGAACTGCCGTGCTCACCGTCACAGCCAGCGCTACCAGTGCTCCCCACAGCAAGCACTGCCAGTGCTCTGCCCACAGACAGCACTGCCACTGCTCCCCACACAGCCAGTAGTGCCAGAGCTACCACCACATCCAGCACTGCCAGTGCTCACCACAGCCCGCTCTGCCAATGCTTCAACCCCCCCCCCCCCACAGCCAGAACTGACAGTGCTCCTCCACAGCAAGTACTGCCAGAGCTACCACCACAGCCAGCACTGCCAGAGCTACCACCACAGCCAGCACTGCCAGAGCTACTATCACAGCCAGCACTGCCAATGCTCCCCACAGCCAGCACTGCCAATGCCACCACCACAGCCATCACTACCAGTGCTCCCCACACAGCCCGCACTGCCAGTGCTCCCCACAGCGAGCAGTGTCAGTGCTCCCCCACAGCCCGCACTGCCAGTGCTCACCCACAGCCACCCCTGCCAGAGCTACCACCACAGCCAGCACTGCCAGAGCTACCACCACAGCCAGCACTGCCAATGCTCCCCACAGCCACCCCTGCCAATGCGGCCACCACAGCCAGCACTGCCAGTGCTCCCCACAGCGAGCAGTGTCAGTGCTCCCCCCACAGCCCGCACTGCCAGTGCTCACCCACAGCCACCCCTGCCAATGCCACCACCACAGCCAGCACTGCCAGTGCTCCCCACAGCGAGCAGTGTCAGTGCTCCCCCCACAGCCCGCACTGCCAGTGCTCACCCACAGCCACCACTGCCAATGCTTCGCCCCCCCCCAACAGCCAGAACGGCCAGTGCTCCCCCTCACAGCCAGCGCTACCAGTGCTTCCCCACAGCCAGATCTGCCAGTGCTCCGCTCACAGACATCACGGCCAGTGCTCCCCACACAGCCAGCACTTCGAGAGCTACCACCGCAGCCAGCACTGCCAGTGCTCACCACAGCCGGCTCTGCCAATGCCACCAACACAGCCGGTACTGCCAGTGCTCCCAAGGCCTGCAGTGCTAGTGCTCCCCACAGCCAGCACTGCCAACGCTTCGCTCCCCCCCCACACACAGCCAGAACTGACAGTGCTCCCCCACAGACAGCACTGCCAATGCTCCGCCCCAGAGCCAGCACTGCCAGTGCTTCAGACCTTCCACATCCAGCAGTGCCTGTTCTCCCCCAGCCAGTACAGCCAGTGCTCCCACACAGCCAGCGCTGCCAGAGCTACCTCCCCAACCAGCACTGCCAGAGCTACCACCACAGCCAGCACTACCAGTGCTCCCCACAGCCATAACTGCCAGTGCTCCCCACAGCGAGCAGTGTCAGTGCTCCCCCCACAACCACCACTGCCAGTGCTTCGCCCCCCCAACAGGCAGAACGGCCAGTGCTCCCCCTCACAGCCAGCACTGCCAGTTCTCCCCACAGCGAGCACTGCCAGTGCTCCCCCACAGCCACCACTGCCAGTGCTCCCCCACAGCCATAACTGCCAGTGCTCCCCACAGCGAGCACTGCCAGTGCTCCCCCAGCCACCAGTGCCAATGCTTCGCCCCCCAACAGCCAGAACGGCCAGTGCTCCACACACAGCCAGCACTGCCAGTGCTCCCCACAGCCAGCATTGCCAGTGTTCCCCCCACAGCCAGTACTGACAGTGCGCCCCCTTTAACCAACATTGCCAGTGCTCCCACACACAGCCAGCATTGCCAGTGATCCCCCACAGCCAGCACTACCACTGCTCCCACAACCAGCACTGTCAGAGCTCCTTCCCACAGTCAGCACTGCCAGTGCTCACCCTCGCAGCCAGCAATGCCAGTGCTCCCCATGGCCAGAAATGTCAGCGCTCCACCTTAAATCTTGCACTGCCAGTGCTCCTACCCACAGCCAGCACTGCCAGTTCTCCCCACATCCAGCACTGCTAGTGCTCCCTTCCACACAGCCAGCACTGCCAGTGCTCCCCACAGCCAGCACTGCCAGTGCACCACCCCAACAATCAGCGCTCCATACCCAAAGTCATCAGTGTCAGTGCTCCCACACACACATCCTGAACTGCCAGTGCTCCCCAACACAGACAGCACTGCCTGTGCACCCCCACAAGGCCAGCACTGGCAGTGCTCCCCCACAGCCAGCACTGCCCTTGCTCCCCCACAGCCAGCACTGCCAGTGCTCCCAACCCCCACGGCCAGCAATGCCAGTGCTCCCCCACAAACAGCACAGCCAGTGCCCCCACAGCCTGCAGTGCCAGTGCTCCCCACACAGCCAGTACTGACAATGCCCCCACAGCCAGCACTGCCAGTGCTCCCACCCAGAACCAGCACTGCAAGTGCTTCCCCACAGCTAGCACTGCCAGTGCTCCCACAGCCAGAACTGCCAATGCTCGCCTCACAGCCAGCACTGCCCTTGCTCCCCCACAACCAGCACTGCCAGTGCTCCCAACACCGACGGCCAGCAATGCCAGTGCTCCCCACAACTAGCAGTGCCAGTGCTCCCCAGAGACATCTCTGCCAGTGCTCCCCAACAGTCAGCACAGCCAGAACTGACAGTGCTCCCCACAGCCAGCACTGCCAATGCTCCGCCCACAGGCAGCACAGGCAGTGCTCCCCCCGCAGCCAGCCCTGCCTGTGCTCCACACATAGCCAGCACTGCCAGTGCTCACCACAGCCAGCTCTGCCAATGCCACCAACACAGCCGGCACTGCCAGTGCTCCCAAGGCCAGCATTGCTAGTGCTCCCACAGCCAGCACTGCCAACGCTTCGCCCACCCCCACACAGCCAGAACTGACAGTGCTCCCCCACAGCCAGCACTGCCAGTGCTCCGCCCACACAGCCAGCACTGCCAGTGCTCCGCCCACAGGCAGCACAGGCACTCGCCCCGCAGCCAGCACTGCCAGTGCTCCCCACATTGCCAACGCTCTCTTGCCCAGAGCCAGCACTGCCAGTGCTTCCCACACAACCAGCTCTGCCTGTGCTCCACACACAGACAGCACAGGCAGTGCTCGCCCCGCAGACAGCACTGCCAGTGCTCCCCACTCAGCCAGCACTGCCAGTGCCCCCCACACACTGCCAGCACTGCCAATGCTCCACCCAAAGCCAGCACTGTCAGTGCTCTCACACACATCCTGCACTGCCAGTGCTCCCCAACACAGACAGCACTGCCTGTCCACCCCCACAAGGCCAGCACTGGCAGTTCTCCCCCCACAGCCAGCACTGCCCTTGCTCCCCCACAGCCAGCACTGTCAGTGCTCCCAACCCCCACGGCCAGCAATGCCAGTGCTCCCCACACAGCCATTACTGACAATACCCCCACAGCCAGCACTGTCAGTTCTCCCCCCACTGCCAGCACTGCCAGTGCTCCCCACAGCCAGCACTGCCAGTGCTCCCACCCAGAACCAGCACTGCAAGTGCTTTCCCAACAGACAGCACTGCCAGTGCTCCCACATCCAGAACTGCCAATGCTCGCCTCACAGCCAACAGTGCCCTTGCTCCCCCACAGCCAGCACTGCCAGTGCTCCCAACACCCACGGCCAGCAATGCCAGTGCTCCCCACAACCAGCAGTGCCAGTGCTCCCCAGAGACAGCTCTGCCAGTGCTCCACAACAGTCAGCACTGCCAGTGCTCCCCACAGCCAGAAGTGACAGCACTCCCTCCACAGTCAGCACTGCTAGTATTCCTCCACAGCCAGTAATGTCAGTGCTCCCCGCACAGCCAGCACTGCCAAAGCCCCCCCTACAGCCTGTGCTGGCAGTGCTCCCCACAGCAAGCACTGCCAATGCCAATGCTCCGCAGCACCCCACCCCACAACCAGCACTGCAAGTGCTCCCCACACACAGCACTGCCAGTGCTCCCCCTCACAGCCAGCACTGCCAGTGCTCCCCACAACCAGCACTGCCAATGTTCCGCCCCAGAGCCAACACTGCCAGTGCTTCAGACCTCCCACATCCAGCAATGCCTGTGCTCCTCAGCCCAACAGGCAGAACGGCCATTGCTCCCCCTCACAGCCAGCACTGCCAGTTCTCCCCACAGCGAGCAGTGTCAGTGCTCTCCCCACAGCGAGCACTGCCAGTGCTCCCACAGCCACCAGTGCCAGTGCTCCCCACAGCCAGCATTGCCAGTGTTCCCCCCACAGCCAGTACTGACAGTGCGCCCCCTTTAACCAACATTGCCAGTGCTCCCACAAACAGCCAGCATTGCCAGTGATCCCCCACAGCCAGCACTGCCTGTGCACACCCCACACAGCCATCATTGCCAGTGCTCCCACAAAAGCCAGCACTACCACTGCTCCCACAACCAGCACTGTCAGAGCTCCTTCCCACAGTCAGCACTGCCAGTGCTCACCCTCACAGCCAGCAATGCCAGTGCTCCCCATGGCTAGAAATGTCAGCGCTCCACCTTACCTCTTGCACTGCCAGTGCTCCTACCCACAGCCAGCACTGCCAGTTCTCCCCACATCCAGCACTGCTAGTGCTCCCTTCCACACAGCCAGCACTGCCAGTGCTCCCCACAGCCAGCACTGCCAGTGCACCCACCCCCACAGTCAGCGCTCCATACCCAAAGCCATCAGTGTCAGTGCTCCCACACACACATCCTTAACTGCCAGTGCTCCCCAACACAGACAGCACTGCCTGTGCACCCCCACAAGGCCAGCACTGGCAGTGCTCCCCACAGCCAGCACTGCCCTTGCTCCCCCCACAGCCAGCACTGCCAGTGCTCCCAACCCCCACGGCCAGCAATGCCAGTGCTCCCACAAAAGCCAGCACTACCACTGCTCCCACAACCAGCACTGTCAGAGCTCCTTCCCACAGTCAGCACTGCCAGTGCTCACCCCCGCAACCAGCACAGCCAATGCCCCCCACAGCCTGCAGTGCCAGTGCTCCCCACACAGCCAGTACTGACAATGCCCCCACAGCCAGCACTGTCAGGGCTCCCCACAGCCAGCACTGCCAGTGCTCCCCCTCTCAGCCAGCACTACCAGTGCACCCACCACCCACAATCAGCGCTCCATACCAAAAGCCAGGACTGTCAGTGCTCCCCACACTCATCCTGCACTGCCAGTGCTCCCAACACAGACAGCACTGCCTGTGCACCCCCACATGGCCAGCACTAGCAGTGCTCCTCCCACAGCTAGCACTGCAAGTGCTCCCCTCCACACAGCCAGCACTGCCAGTGCTCCCACAACCAGCACTGCCAGTGCTCCCCTTCAGCCAGCGCTACCAGTGCGCCACACAGCCAGCAATGCCAGTGCCCCCAACAGGCAGCACTGCCAGTGACCCCTCCGCACAGCTAGCAATGCCAGTGCCTTCCCCCACCAGTGCCATTGCCCCCCCCCCCCCCCAGCCAGCACTGTCAGTGCTCCGACCACACAGCCAGTACTGTCAATGCTCTCACCCCCCCCCCACCCCACAACTGTCAGCAGCGGCTGTAGATGCTGATTGTCTGAGGTGCTTTCACAGCGGCTGGAGATGCTGATTGGCTGAGGGGCTGTCACAGCGGCTGGAGATGCTGATTGGCTGGGAGGCTGTCAGTCAGGCACTGGCGCTGCTGATTGGCTTAGAGGCTGTCAGTCAGGCGCTGGAAATGCTGATTGGCTGAGAGACTGTCAGTCAACGACTGGAGCGTTTGATTGGCTGAGAGGCTGTCAGTCAGGCGCTCGAGCTCCTGATTAGCTGAGAGGCTGAGAGTCAACGGCCTGAGCTCCTGATTGGCTGAACGGCTATCAGTCAGTTTTATTTTCTCATTAATTTTATAATTGATGTAACCGGATATTTCACCGCTATCTTGATCTGCTCCCTGAACCTGGACTGAGTCACCACATAAATAAATGTGTTTGTGCAGCAATTTAAATCCAGCAGCATCCAACCGATTATTTGTAAATTATATTGAGGAAGGGTGAGGTAATGTGATTCACTCAAATCGATATAGAAAAATTTAATAACAGACACGGTCCAGAGAAGGATGAACGTCCCGGAAATGCTGAAGAGTAAAATCATTGACTTCCTTCTGCTCTCCATCTCTGGGTCGGTGCGATTGTCTCCCTGACTCTGAGCCCTCAGTGCCTTCCGGACCCGACTGGTGAGTAAAATGTGTCTGACTGTCAGAGCGTTGATAAACAGGATTGAGAAGAACGGGATCAATGGGGTTAAAACCTGAGAAAACCAGTTATATCCAACCCATCCCGGGTCAGTGTAATAGCTGCTCTTTGTCCGACAGCCCCACTGGACATTGTCGCTTATCTCCCAAGGTTTCAATGTAAAGTACTGGGGGATGTTTTTCACACAGAGCAGGAGGCCGCTTGTGGACAGAACCACAGCCGCAGTTTTCCCGGTGCAATATTTAGTTTTCAGTTTCTGGCAGCGAATGGCCACAAATCGATCAAAGGAGAAAGTGAGGGTGAACCAGACAGAACTGTCCATCGCTGCAGAGATCAGGGCACCCTTAACACTACACATAAGGGTGAGGGACATGAAATTCCAGGGGAAATAATAACCATTGATCCTGTTCAGTATAGGACGAGTGATAATAAACAGCAGATCCGCCGTTGCCATGGCCACCAGGAATCGAGTGGTGCAGGTAGAGAGACCACACTTCCCCCGACACAGAATCACAATTCCCAGTATATTAACTGTCAGAGAGAGAAAGGAAAGACGCGGGAAATTACTGGATAATGAATCTCCATGTCTGAACCAGGATATAATTTCAGCATCAATATAATGGACAGTGGGTTGGTGGGGGTGTTGGGAGAGGAGTGGGCACAGAGATTAACATTGCAGAGAGGGAAGTAGAAAATGTAACTCCAGTGTTAAAGATGGGGAATGGGTGGGGGGGGGGGAGGGGGAGTGTGAATTGCAGCCCTGTCAGTTTGATGGCAGTGGTAGGAAAATGTTTATAATTCAGAGACCTTTGGGAGAGGTTACATTTCTCATTTAGTCTGATTTGCAGGATTCACTCAGGCCGGCCAGGTTTCCCAAACCGGATACAAACATACCAGAGATTGTCAACCCAGCTCAATTATTGGACCACACTCCGGATTGGACCGTTCCCTGGATTGGATTTCTGATGGGGTTGGACCCCACTCGTGGTTTATTTGAATACTCGACGATCAGTGGAAAAAAACAAACAAACGCAGGACCTTCCCACTTCATAATCATGGGGGGAATGGAAATATAGAATGTACAGTGAAAAAGGAGGCCATTCGGCCCATCGAGTCTGCACCGTCACTTGGAAAGAGAAAACCAGTTCAGCCCACCCCATCCCCATAACCCAGTGTCCCCATTTAAATTGTTTGGAAACTAAACACAATTTATCTTGGCCAATCCACCTAACCTGCTCATCTTTGGACTGTGGTGGGAAACAGGAGCTCCCGGAGGAAACCCACGCCCACACAGGGAGAAAGTGCAGACTTCGCAGATACAGTGACCCAAGCCGGGAATCGAACCTGGGACCTGGAACTGTGAATCAACTGTGTTAACCACTGTGCTACCGTGCAGCCCAGCCTGTCCAGAATAGAGTCTGTCCAGTCTCCAGAACATTCCGAGGGATCACCCCTCCCAGGATTAGTCATTTGTAAAGCACCCGCTCCAAGGAATCCCCCATTGCCATGTCTGGAACATCCCAACATCACTGTTAACAGGAATCCATCCTCTCCCTGTTTGGACAGAATTACTGCCAAGCTTTTCTCAGGAGTACTCCCGCTCCGGCATTGGACATTCCACAGGGTTCACTTTGCCGGAATAGACTCTCTCCAGACTAATTTCATTCGACAAAAAAAATTGGTATTTCCAAAACAAGAGCGTTAAGATGGAGGAGAAAGTTCCCAGACTGAAGTAGTTGAAATTAAAGTTACGTCCTGCGGGATGTAAAATTCTAATTGGACGATGAGATGTTGCTCCTCCAGATTGCGTTGGGCTTCACTGCATTCTTACAGCAGGCCAAGGACAGACATGTGGGCCTGAGAGCAAGGTGCTGAGTTATCATGGCCACAACAGGAAGGCTGGGGCCATGCTGTGGGCTGAGTGAAGGTGTTCCACAAAGCAGCCTCCCAGTCTGCGTTTAGTCTCCCCAATGTAGAGGAGACGGTATTGGCAGCAGCGAATACAGTAGAACAAATTGAAGGCACAGAAGTGAAACGCTGCTTCCCCAGAAAGGAGAGTTTGCTGCTGAGAAGCGGGAGACGGGAGGAGGGAAAAGGACAGTTGTTGCACCGTCTGTGATTGCAGGGGAAGGTGCTGGGGGAAGGGAAAGGGGTGCGGGCTGTGAGGGGGAAGTGGACAAGGGAGAGGGAGCGGTACCTGAGGAATACAGAAATTGAGGGGGGTGGTTGGAGAGAGGTGAAGATGTGTTTGGTGGTGACATCATGCTGGAGTTGGCAGAAATGGAGGAGGATTTTCCTTTTACTGGGGAGGCTGATGGTGTGGAAAGTGAGGAGAGGGGAACACTATCATGTTTCCGGGAGGGAGGAATATGTGTGAGGGCAGAGGTGTGAGAAGTGAATTGAACACGATTGAGAGGCCAGTTAACAAAGGAAGGTGGTGGGGACAGACCGGTAAAGGAAAAGACAGACATGCCAGACGGGCTATTTTCAAATACTTCATCAACAGAACAGAGGCGATGGAGGCGGAGGAAGTGGGAGAATGAGATGCAGTCTTTACAGGAAGCAGGGTATGAGGATCTGTACACAACCCTCGTGTTGGGGAACGGAGGTGCAGAGGGGTTGGACGTCCATTGTGAAGATTAGGCCGTTAGGGCCGGGGAAATGGACCTTGTTTACGGCACCAGAGGAATCAGGAATCATAGAATCCCCACAGTGCAGAAGGAGGTCATTCGGCCGATTAAGTCTGTACCAAACCTCTGAAACAGAACCTCAACCAAGCTCACTCCCCCACCTATCTCATTAATCCCTTAATCTAATCTACACATCTTTTTGGACACTACGGAGTAATTTAGCATGGTCAATCCACCTGACCTGGACTGTGGGAGGTAACCGGAGACCCGGAGGAAACCCACGCTGACACGGAGAACAAGTGCAGATTCCACACAGTAATTTGTGGTCACCCAAGTTAGGGATTGATCCGGAGAACCTGGTGCTGTGAGGCAGCAGTGCAAAACCACTGAGTCACTGTGACACCAATGTCTTTGGTAAGGGGCAGAACATGGTAAAGCGGATGGAATCAAGATGGGAAGAAATGATCTTGGTGGGGCTGGAACAGGCCGAAATAAGGGTGCACTGGGACTTTCCTGTTTGTGGACTTTGGGAAGGAGGTAGAAGGATGCAGGATGTGTGGGGTTGTGGGCCTATAATGTCCGATGCTGCGGACAGAAGATATCCAGAGTCGATGAGGTTATAGAATGTCCTGGAAACAATATCATGATGTTTGGTGGTGTGCTGCTGGTCCAGGGGGGAGGGGGGCCTACCAGGACGGGCCTAAGAGCTGACGGTCAGCCTCTGTGAGGAAGAGGTCAGGACACCAAACAATAATGGCACCACCCTTTGAGCAGCTTAGATCACCAGGTCAGGGTTGGATATTAGAGAGAGGATTGGAGCAAGTTTAGAGTGAGTCAGGATAGAGTTGGTGAGAGGCACAGAGAAATTGAGACGGTCGATGTCGCACTGACAGATCTCAATGAGAAGATCAAGAGCTGATAGGAGGCCAGAGGGTGGGGTCCAGGGAGAGGGAGATTACTGGAGGCGGATGGATTTCAACAACACATCATCATAAAATAGACACAGAGCAACAGCCGAGACAATATTATCTATTCATTGATCATCATCAGAATAATTACCAAAGAATTGAAAAGCAGAAGTCGGTCTCTGTTATTCTTGAGTTTAGAACAGAATATAATAAAATCTTCCAGTCACAATGTCAACAATTGGAAAAATGGAATTAGAAGTCTGAGTTAAAAGAAATCCAGTAACAGAGAGTATTCTTAATAATCGGCACATATTCCAAAGTCAACATTATTCCTGACACATTTCATCCAATTATTTCAATAACTATCAGAAATAATAGATCTGAGTAGTCTAATAGATGTTAAACAATTTGATTTTCTAAAGGCCGTCAGTAAGATCCGACATAACAGACTGATCGGTAATCTCAGAGCCAGTGGAGTTAGGGGACACAGCAGCAGAATGGACACATGCTGGCGACACACACAGTAAACAGGGAGAGGAGTTAAAGGGATTTAGGCTGATTGGTGGAAGGTGGTAAGTGGTGTTCCACAAGGATCAGCACTGGGATCACTCTCCTTCACCATTCCCATCAACAGTATGGGATCGGGAAGAAGAATGATAATGCCACAATTTACAGACAAAATCAAATTGAGAGTGATAGTGAATACAGAGGAAGAATACAACTAATTACAGGTACACATCATCATTAATTATGAATTTGCAAAGTGGTTATTTCAATGGGAGATAAATGTTCCGACAGATCAGTGTCCGCTGCTGAGCAGATTAATAAATCCCCCAATCACTCCTTGGAAAACACCTGTGTGAAGGACTGGAGGGGTTTCTGGGTTCAGGTGAATAGATTCACAAATCGTGTGAAGCAGAAACACAGTTTATAAACACCCATAAAAATTGATCAAACATGTGAGTTCATTTCAGGATGAATAGAAATATGAAAATATCACAAAACCTATTGGAATACTGCACTGTTGTGGGTGTTATGAAATATTAGAGTGTGGGTGATATCTGTTCCTGTTAGAGTAGGTCAATAGAGAACAGAAATAGAGACATTTCACTTCATACAATAAATATCAAACATCTTCAAAACACAGCCAAACTCGTCCTGTTTTCAACCTATTCCAAAGTTAAAACACACAGAGAGAATTCCACAGAATGGAGCGGCCACTCCCCAATAAAATACAGCATTTCAAAACAGAACCAACTAATTTCAGTCCAGTTACTGACCCACACACAATACAGATAGTCCCAGTAATAGATAGATAATTGGATCAGATATTCCACTCTGGTGAGAGACCCACATTGAATACAATTCCACACTGACAGATACTTCCAGTAATCCTTGTTCGCTGCTGTCACGTATTCCAATCTGATTAGTGACCCACACTCGGTGTGATTTAATTCTTACTCCCATTAAAACTTCCTTCAGAGAGATTGCCTTCACTGAGATCCAATCTAATATTATACAATATTCCACTCAATATAACAACTTTATTGATCAGAGATCCGCGATTTACAGACAGGTTTATTGTTAGTTGATGAAATGGATTCAGACCATAGACATTATGAACGAGATTTGAATTAAGTGAATTATATCGTTGACCAGGTGTCTGTATAACAGTGAGCAAGAGATCAGCGTTAAACATTTTCAGTCACAGTTTAAAATCAGAGAGCCGCTCACACACAGATTTACACAACTCCAATCGTGATAGTCACTTACCAGGAACACCAACAATAGCAAGGATTGGGTAGAATATTTTCTCAGCAACATGAATTGGATAAAGCATTTTCACTGTGAAGTGATGTGTCCATTCCTGCGATTGGCAATCTCTCTGTCTGTAACTCTGAGGTTATATATTCTCCAAGCCTTTAATTAATACCCTGTGGAACCACCTCAGGGGTATTGAGTTTGTGACATCGTTCAACTTATTTTTCAAAGATGTGAATAAACAGATACCGATATTTGGTTCAGTGAAATAAAATATTATTTTTTTGAGTGACTGACCTCTTTCCAAACACTGGACTGTGTTGATCACATTATTCAGCTAACATTAACAGAAAGGATGCTGTCCACTCAGACACCATCAGTCCCATCTCTACATCTCAGATTGTTTCAGTGATATCCCTCAATCCACTGTGACCATTCAGTGATTCAGTTCCAATTGTCAGTGTGTTTCTCTGGGTGGTTCCACTGCACTCTGGGGTGTAGCTGCCTCTGTAACTGTGACCATTCAGTGATTCAGTTCCAATTGTCAGTGTGTCTCTCTGACTGGTTCCACTGCACTCTGGGGTGTAGCTGCCTCTGTAACTGTGACCATTCAGTGATTCAGTTCCAATTGTCAGTGTGTTTCTCTGGGTGGTTCCACTGCACTCTGGGATGTAGCTGCCTCTGTAACTGACCATTCAGTGATTCAGTTTCAATTGTCAGTGTGTTTCTCTGGGTGGGTCCACTGCACTCTTGGTTGTAGCTGTCTCTGTTACTCTGACCATTCAGTGATTCAGTTCCAATTGTCAGTGTGTTTCTCTGGGTGGTTCCACTGCACTCTGGGGTGTAGCTGCCTCTGTAACTGTGACCATTCAGTGATTCAGTTCCAATTCTCAGTGTATTTCTCTGTGTGGGTCAACTGCACTCTGGGGTATAGCTGCCTCTGTAACTGTGACCATTCAGTGATTCAGTTCCAATTGTCAGTGTGTTTTCATAGAATTTACAGTGCAGATGGACGCCATTCGGCCGATCGAGTCAGCACCAGCGCTTGGAAAGAGCACCCTACCCAAGGTCCACACCTCCACCCTTTCCCCACAACCCAGTAACCCCACCCAATACAATGGGCAACTTTGGACACGAAGGGCAATTTATCATGGCCAATCCACCTAACCTGCACATCTTTGGACTGTGGGAGGAGACCGGAGCACCCGAAGGAAACCCATGCACACACGGGGAGGATGTGCAGACTCCGCACAGTCAGTGAACCAAGCCGGAATCGAACCTGGGACCCTGGAGCTGTGAAGCAATTGTGCTTTCCACAATGCTACCGTGCTGCTGGTGAGTGGGTGAGGGAGGCAGATTGGATGAGACGGATTGTGTATAAAATACTAACATAATCTTAGACATAAGTAAAGGAGAGAGCGACTGAGTGACCCAGGGAGTGGGAGAGGGAAATATTGTGAGAGAAATTATGAGGGGGAGAGAGTGAGAGAAAGTGTGGGAGAGGGAAAGAGTGTGAGAGAACGTGTCAGAGAGGGAAAGCGTTTGAGATAAAGTGTGACAGAAGTAAAGAGAGTGAGAGAAATTGTGAGAGCGGGAAAGAGAGCCAGAGAAAGTGTGAGAGAGGGAAAGAGACACAGAGAAAGTGTGGGCGAGGGTAAGAGAGTCAGAGAATGTTCGAGAGAGGAAAGGGAGTGAGAGAAAGTGTGAGAGAGGGAAAGAGTGTGAGATAGTGTGAGAGAGGGAAAGAGTGTGAGAGAAAATGTGCGAGAGGGAAAGAGTTTGAGAGAAAGTGTGAAAGAGGGAAAGCGTGAGAGGGAGAAAGTGTGTGAGAGAAAGTATCAGTGAGGGAGTTGTGTGAGAGGGAGGGAGGCATGGAGGGAGAGGGAGAGGGAGTGTGAGAGAGGGACAGAATGTGAGGGAGAGGTAAGTGTGAGGCAAGGGAAATGTGTTGGATAGAGTGGGAGAGTGGGAGTGAGTATCAGTGAAGAAGAATGTATGAGAGCCAGGAATTTGAGAGAGGGAGTGTGAGAGATGGAGGGAGGGTGAGAGATGGAGGGAGGCTGAGAGATGGAGGGAGGGTGAGAGACGGAGGGAGTGTGAGAGAGGGAGAGAGTGTGAGAGATGGAGGGAGTGTGAGAGAGGGAGAGAGTGTGAGAGATGGAGGGAGTGTGAGAGTGCGAGAGAGTAAGGGAGCGTGAGAGATGGAGGGAGTGTGAGAGAGGGAGAGTGTGTGAGAGAGGGAGAGAGTGTGAGAAAGGGAAAGTGGGTGAGACAGGGAGAGTGCGTTAGACAGGGAGAGATTGTGAGCGAGGGAGAGTGTCTGAGAGGGAGACAGAGTAGGGGAGAGGGAGACAGTGGGAGAGAGGTAGAGTGACGGAGGTAGAGAATGTGTCAGAGGGAGAGAGTGTGAGGGGGACGGTGTGAGAGAGGATGAGAGTGCAAGAGAGGGAGAAAGAACAAGAGAAAGTGAGAGAGAGAGAGCGAAAGCAGAGAGAGTAAGAGAGTGCGAGAGAAGGTTAGTGTGCGAGAGAGAGGGGGTGTGAGAGGGGACAGAGTGTGAGAGAGGGAGACAGTGTGAGAGAGGGAGAGTGTGAGAGAGGGAGGGTGTGTGTGAGAGGGTTAGAGTCTGAGAGAGGGAGAGAGTGTGAGAGGGGGACATGAGTGTGAGAGAGAGAGGATGTGTGAGAGAGGGAGAGAGTGTGAGAAAGGGTTAGAGTGTGCGTGAGGGACAGTGTGAGAGAGGGACAGAATGTGAGAGAGGGAGGGAGATTTTGAGAGGGTTCGAGTGTGAGAGAGAGAGGGAGTGTGAGAGGATTAGAGTGTGAGAGAAGGAGGGTGTGCGAGAGGGGGACAGAGTGTGAGGGAGGGAGAGAGTGTGAGAGAGGGAGAAAGGGTGAGAGAGGGAGGGTGATAGAGTGTGAGAGAATGAGACACTGTGAGAGAGGGAGAGAGTGTGTGAGAGGGAGACAGTGTGAGAGAGGGAGGGTGTGAGAGAGGGGGACAGAGTGTGAGAGGAGGAGAGAGTGTGAGAGAGGGAGAAAGCGTGAGAGAGTGTGAGAGAGTGAGACACTGTGAGAGAGGGAGAGAGTGTGTGAGAGGGAGACAGTGTGGGAGAGGGAGGGAGTGTGGGAGAGGGAAGGAGTGTGGGAGAGGGATAGTGTGGGAGAGGGTTAGTGTGAGAGAGTGAGGGTGAGTGAGGGAGAGAGTGTGGGAGAGGGATAGTGTGAGAGAGTGAGGGTGAGAGAGGGAGAGAATGCAAGGGAGAGATAGAGTGTGAGGGAGTGTTCTTGGAGATATGGGGAACTGGGCATCATGTGGAAAACACCATCCGGATTAATACATTTGCTGAATAAACAAACTTGTTCCTAAATTATAAAATCAGATCCTGGATAAAATGTCCTTCATGCAGTATTGCACCATTTAAGTTGTGAATAACTGACAGAGTGTGACAGGTCAGTTATTGTGCAGAGCTGGAATAGAACTTGTCTTTCCCCAGTGAGAGGCCAGAAAGCAAACACGTGGCACAGCCGCTTTTCAAAATAATTGTAAAGCAACCTGAAAAAAGATAGACCTCCCTCTAATTATTAAATGTGCGTCTGCTTTTATTGGGAGCAACACAGATGTTTTCAATATTAAAGCACAGGCAGCGCCCAGGGTCAGACAGATTGGAACTTACAATGAAGTTGATGCTGTGAAGTAAGCAGTGAGCTAAAGCGGGCGCTGAGTTCACACATGGACACAGTGAATAGAAAGGATTGCAGGGAGAATACTCGCGGTTATGGGAACTTGGAGGGAACCTGCAGGTGTTGGTCCCATCATCTCACAGCCAGACCACATCCAAAGCCTGAAAAGTGCGTGAAGTCCCGAATAAAGGACATTCATTCCTGGGGCTGGTTTAGCACACTGGGATAAATCGCTGGCTTTTAAAGCAGACAAAGGCAGGCCCGCAGCACAGTTCAATTCCCGTACCAGCCTCCCCGAACAGGCGCCGGAATGTGGCGACTAGGGGATTTTCATAGTAACTTCATTTGAAGACTAGTTGTGACAATAAGCGATTTTCATTTCATTTCATTCCATTTCATTTCATTCCGTTTGACCTCAGCAGCTCTATAGATGAGCAGATCATTCAATCCGACTGGAGCGCCCTTTCCCTGGAGACATACATTTGATTTCTGTCACTCCTACCATTCCATGTGAAACCACTGTTGTATCTGCCGGCACCAGTGTCCCAGGCCGTGCAGACCAGATCAGAACCACTCGCTGTGTGAATCGTTTAGACGCAGTTTTCCCTTCGGGTGATTGGATTGGGTGGGGCTGGGTTATTGGGAATAAAAGACGATGATGTGAGATTCGTTCCACACATTTTACAAGTTTTGGATAATCTGGATATAAATGAACTGTTTCCATGAACAATATACATATCTGTTGGAAAGATGTAACTGAAATATATGATCATGCAGCTACATTCATCAGCGAGTATTGCAGAGCCGGAACTGATAACAAATGACAACTTGGGGAGACTACACGGTCACTCACACCTCCTCCACCATTCAATTTAATCACTGCTCAGCTTCTGCCTCAATGTCATTTCCCGCTTGTTCCTCACATCCTTTCATTACCTCATTTTCGGTAAGAATAATGTAGGCAGACACCCAAAGCCATATTTCAAACCAAGTTGGACATTAACGGCCATAAGACCATAAGACACAGGAGCTGAACTTGTTCACTAGGCCCAGCGAGCCTGCTCCGCCATTCAATCATGGCTGATATGTTTCTCACCCTCATCCTCCTACCTTCTCTCCTTCTCCCCATAACTCCTGATATCCTTATTAACCAAGATCCGATCTGTCTCTGTCTTAAAGACACTCAGTGATTTGGACTCACAGCCTTCTGTGGCAAAGAGTTCCACAGATTCACTACCTTCTGGCTGAATACATTTCTCCTCATCTCTGTTTAAAAGCATCGTCCCGTTAGTCTGAGATTGTGTCCTCTGGTTCTAGTTTTTCATACAAGTGGAAACATCCTCTCCACATCCCCTCGATCCAGGACTCCTGTAAGTTTCAATAAGATTCCCCCTCATCCTTCTAAATTCTAACGAGTACAGTCCCATTGTCCTCAACCGTTCCTCATACGACAAGCTCTTCATTCCAGGGATCGTTCTAGTGAATCTCCTCTGGACCCTTTCCAAGGGAAGCATATCCTTCTTCAGATACGGGGCCAAAACTGCTCACAATACTCCAAATGGGGCCTGACCAGAGCCTTATAGAGCCACAGAAATACATCCCTGCTATTGCACTCTCGCCCTCTCGACATGAATGCTAACATTGCAATTGCCTTCCTAACTGCCGACTGAAACTACAGGTTAACCGTAAGAGAATCGATAACAAGGCCTCCCAAGTCCCTTTGTGCTTCTGATTTCCGAAGCATTGCCACATTTGGAAAATAGTCAATCCCTCCATTCCTCCTTCTAAAGTGTATAACCTCACACTTTTCCACACTGTATTCCATCTGCCACCTCTTTGCACAATCTCCCAGCCTCTGCGTCCATCTGCAGCCTCCCCCCCCCCCACCCCCCGCTTCCTCAATACTACCTGTCCCTCTCCAGGTCTTTGCATCATCTGCAAACGTAGCAACAGTGCCTTCAGTTCCTTCTTCCAGATCATTAATGTATATTGTGGAAAGTTGTGGTCCCAGCACAGACTCCTGAGGCACACGATTAGACACCGGCTGCCATCCTGATAAAGGCCCGTTTTTGCCACTCTCTGCCTTCTGCCAGTCAGCCAATTTTTTTTCCATCCCAGGATATTACGCTGAACACCATGGGCTCTTAACTTATTTAACAGTCTCCTATGCGGCACCATGTCAAAGGCCCTCTGGACATCTAAATAAATCATGTCCACTGGTTCTCATTTGTCTAACTTCCTTGTTGCTTCCTCAAAGAGAACTCTAACAGATTTCTCAGACATGACCTCCCCTTGACGAAGCCGTGCTGACTCAGTCCTATTTTACCATGCACTTCCAAGTACTCCGCAATCTCATCTTTAATAAAGGATCTAAAATCTTACCAATGACCGAAGGCAGGCTAACCGGTTTTTAATTTCCCATCTTCTGCCTCCCTCCCTTCTTAAACAGCGGTGCTACATTAGCCACTTTCCAGTCCTCTGGGACCCTTTCTGCCTTCAGTGATTACTGAAAAATTCCCGCCACTGCCTCCACAATCTCCTCAGCTATCTCTTTTAGAACCCTGGGATGTAGTCCATCCGGTCCAGGTCATTCATCCACCTTCAGACCTTTCAGTTTCCACAGAACCTTCTCCTTAGTGATGGTCACTGCACTCACCTCTGCCCCCTGGCTCTCCTGGAGCTCTGGCATCCCACTGGTGACTTCCAGCGTGAAGACTGATGCAAAGTAACTATACAGTTCGCCTGCCATTTCTTTGTTGCCGATTAGTACTTCTCCACTCACATTTTACACTAGTCCAATGTCTTTTTTTGTCTCTCTCTTACCTTTTATATATTGAAAAGAACATCTTCCTATCATCTTTTACATTACTAGCTAGCTTGCCCTCAAATTTCATCTCCTTCTTTATTGCTTTTTCAGTTGTCCTCTGCTCGGTATTCAAGGCTTCCCAATTTTATGGCATCCCACTATTCCGTGCCACATTGTGTGCTTTTTATTTTGCTTTACTGCTGTCCTTGATTTCCCTCGTGAGCCATGGACTCCTTGTCCTCCCCTTGGCATGTTTCCTCCTCCTTGCGATGAAATTCTGTTGTTCCTGCCTAATAACCCCCCAAAACTCCTGCCATTGATGTTCCACTGTCTTCCCTGCTCGGCTCCTTTTCCAATCAACTCTGGCCAGCTCCTTCCTCATATCTTTGTAGTTACCCCTATTTAATTGTAATACTGTTACGTCTGGTTCCAGCTTCTCCCTCTCAAACTGCAGGGTAAATTCTATCATATCTTAGACTTTCCACTAATTCCTTTTCTTGGGATCCACGACCAACCTGATTTTCCCAGTCCACCTGCATATTGAAGTCCCCCATGATTATTGTAATATTGCCTTTTTACATGCCTTTTCTATCTCCTGATTTATTTTCTGCTCCACATCCTGACTGCTGCTAGCGGCTCTGCAAAAACTCCCATCAGGGTCTTTGTATCTATTCGATTCCTCAACTCTGCCCTCCGAGATTCTATGCCATCTGATCATATATCGCTCCCTGCTGTCGATTTAACTGCTGTGTGATACTGGGGTGATACCCGAGAGGTGGTGATATGGATCTGCTGTGTAATACTGACAAATAAATCACCAAGGCCATGGCAGGGTTTGATTCTCCTACAATCCGCCAGCTCCAATCTTAACCATCACATTAGACCCCGGCACTGATTAGTCCATTAAACCTGGGGAACAGACTCTAATTGATGAATAATAAATGGAAACAATGGTTGATGACTCTCTTATTGTGAAACAGTCAGTATTTTCCCGAGGAGATACTCCAGAGGATACAGAAGGGAATCAAAAGGACCACTCTCCCCAACAACACCAGCGGGAGTTTGTAGTTATCCAGTTGTGGTAGTCAGATAGCCTCAATAATTTAAATAAATATCTAACATAATATACAATAGTTTCTCAGCCCATTACTTCCCGGCTTCCATCATTCCAATTGCTGAGACGTCTTCAGTAGAAACAGGCAGAGAGATCACATTGTATTTCACCACATAGCAGCGATATTTCTAGTAATTAATGGAATTAAAACCTGAAAGACAATTGCTGTTACTCATAGACATTTCAAAATGCATATTATTGTGAAAAGTATAAAGATTTCTCGATATATTCACTAATCATTGGACTGAAAATAATCAGGTTCGTGGCATGATGATTCTATAGAAAGATAATCACAGTTTAGTTAATTGTGAGCAGAAATGTGCATGTTCAATTTATTGTGTTATTATAGGAACGTCAGGAATTACTGACGCTATTTGAAAGAACAATCTTATTATGATTATTGGCTGAACAATATTTATTTACGCCTCTGATTACTGGAATAATCAATCCTTCAATAATCACTTTCAAAGTTGCATTTAAATGTGTTTCGTTATTTACTGTGTTCAATGGACTGAAAACGAATGTGATGCTTTCTATCAATGTTGTGCAAACATGATGGTGTGGTATATGTCATCCTGCCTTCCGTCATTGGATTTCAGAGATCATAGAATTTACAGTGCAGAAGGAGGCCATTCGGCCCACCGAGTCTGCACCGGCTCTTGGAAAGAGCACCCGACCCAAGCCCACAACTCCCACTGTCCCCATAACCCAGTAACCCCATCTAAGCGAAGAGCAATTTAGCGTGGCCAATCCACCTAACCTGCACATCTTTGGACTGTTGGAGACAATCAGAGCACCCGGAGAAAACCCACGCAGGCACGGGGAGAAAGTGCAGACTCCGCACAGACAGTGACCCAAGCGGGAATCGAACCTGGGACCCTGGCGCTGTGACGTTATAGTGGTAACCACTGTGCTACCGTGCTGCCCGATTTGCTCAGTTTTCTTTGGTGGAAACAGGCAGAGAGAATTCTCACACTATTCAGTCATCGCACAACTATGATTAATGAAATTAAATCCTGAGATATAATTGCTGGCATCATAGACATGGGAAATATTTCCCAATACATATTATTGTGGGAAGTTAAAAGATTTATTCATACCGTTAGTGATCAATGGATTAATCAGTATCTTGCCATGATAATTCTCTTGGAAAATGACCATCGGTTTAATGTCTTGTACCCGGTTCTCCGTCAAGCCAGCCCCGTTATCCGGCGCGGCGCAGCCACCGCCACAACGGGATTCTCCGTTCCCGCAGCCGGTCAATGAGGTTTCCCATTGTGACCACCCCACGCCATCGAGAAACCCGCCGACATGCGTGCGCTGCCGGCGGAATTGGAGGATGCTGCCGAGGGAGAATCCCATTGATTGGGATTGTGAGCTGAACAAATGCATTTTTAATTGATGCTATTATTGTTGTGTGGTCAGGAATTACAGATTCTATTCCACTGAATAGTAATCTCAATTTGATTATGGTCTGAACAGTAATTAGAAACCGCCTGTGATTATTGCAATGAACAATCCTTTGACAATCACAGTGAAAGATGCAATGAAATGTTTTTAGTTATTTGCTGTGTTTAATGGACTGAAAACTAATTTGGTATTTTATCTCAATGTTGCACAAATAATAATTAGTTGTGTAATGCTTGTTGGACTTTAACATAATGAGCTGTTCACTGATTTAATTCAACCTCGCAATGAATGAATGAGATAATTGTTTATTGGACCAAACAATCAATTCAAGTTCTCTCTGATTATTGGGATAAACTATGTTAACAGGTGATTAATCTTCCACAGAAAATAATAAAAGTAAAAAGGAGTAGACCCGTCAGAATTTCACCAGTTTAAAGACATTTAATGTTGGGAAACTGGCAATCATTGATTAAAATATCTGAGCCATTTTAACAGCTAGTTCTTCCATATTCGCTTTGATCATTGAGTGTAATGATTAAAAGTTAGTTACTCTAACGCTTGGACTGATGAAGAATTTGCTCTTCACCTTTATACGGAATCCAAGCAGTATAAAAAGTGTTGGCCCTCAGGACAATCTCAACGAAAGGACATTTGAAAAGGGACCTGGTGCAGTGACTGATGTTGTCTCCAAATCCCGCAGCCCACTCACCCCTCTCTGGGGTTGGGTGATATCTGGGCGTGGGTGATATCTGGGGTTGGGTGATCTCTGGGGTTGGGTGATATCTGGGCTTGGGTGATATCTGGGGTTGGGTGATATCGAGGGATTGGGTGATCACTGTGTTTGGGTGATCTCTGGCGTTGGGTGATCTCTGGCATTGGGTGATATCTAAGCCAGAGATCGGAGAGTATTATAGTTAGCTATCGCATTTCTATTAGAAATCTAGTGCTAGGAAACAGATAGTTGACAGTAACTTTGAAATTTAAAAAAAAAAAACTAATTTTAATTAATTGACGCAATGTCAGTTAGAGGGGTGCTGTGCTCTGACTGTGAGATGTGGCAGGTCCGGGAGGCTTCCAGCGTCCCGGATGGCTTCATCTGCAGAAAGTGCACCCAACTGGAGCTCCTCACAGACCGCATGGTTCGGTTGGAGCGGCAATTAATGCACTTAGGAGCATGCAGGTGGCAGAAAGCGTCATAGATCGCAGTTATGTAAATGTGGTCACACCCAAGGTGCAGGCAGAGAAATGGGTGACCACCAGAAAGGGCAGGCAGTCAGTGCAGGAATCCCCTGTGGTTGTCCCCCTCTCGAACAGATATACCCCTTTGGATACTGTCGGGGGGGATAGCCTATCAGGGGAAAACAGCAGCAGCCAGAGCAGTGGCACCACGGCTGGCTCTGATGTTCAGAAGGGAGGGTCAAAGCTCAGAAGAGTAATAGTAATAGGGGACTCTATAGTCAGGGGCACAGATAGGCGCTTCTGTGGACGTGAAAGAGACTCCAGGATGGTATGTTGCCTCCCTGGTGCCAGGGTCCAGGATGTCTCCGAACGGGTAGAGGGAATCATGAAGGGGGAGGGCAAACAGGCAGAGGTCGTTGTACATATTGGTACTAACGACATAGGCAGGAAGGGGCATGAGGTCCTGTAGAACGAGTTCAGGGAGCTAGGCAGAAAGTTAAAAGACACGACCTCGAGGGTTGTAATCTCGGGATTACTCCCTGTGCCACGTGCCAGTGAGGCTAGAAATAGGAAGATAGAGCAGATAAACACGTGGCTAAACAGCTGGTGTAGGAGGGTGGGTTTCCGTTATCTGGACCACTGGGAGCTCTTCCGGGGCAGGTGTGACCTGTATAAGATGGACGGGTTGCATCTAAACCGGAGTGGCATAAATATCCTGGCCGCAAGGTTTGCTAGTGTCACACAGGAGGGTTTAAACTAGTATGGTCGGCACGGGAGCAATAGGTCAGAAGGTGAGAGCATTGAGGGAGAACTAGGGAATAGGGACAGTGTGGCTCTGAGGCACAACAGACGGGGAGAAGTTGCTGAACACAGCGGGTCTGGTGGCCTGAAGTGCATATGTTTTAATGCAAGGAGCATTACGGGTAAGGCAGATGAACTTAGAGCTTGGATTACTACTTGGAACTATGATGTTGTTGCCATTACAGAGACCTGGTTGAGGGAAGGGCAGGATTGGCAGCTAAACGTTCCAGGATTTAGATGTTTCAGGCGGGATAGAGGGGGATGTAAAAGGGGAGGTGGAGTTGCGCTACTTGTTCGGGAGAATATCACAGCTATACTGCGAGAGGACACCTCCGAGGGCAGTGAGGCTATATGGGTAGAGATCAGGAATAAGAAGGGTGCAGTCACAATGTTGGGGGTATACTACAGGCCTCCCAACAGCCAGCGGGAGATAGAGGAGCAGATAGGTAGACAGATTTTGGAAAAGAGTAAAAACAACAGGGTTGTGGTGATGGGAGACTTCAACTTCCCCAATATTGACTGGGACTCACTTAGTGCCAGGGGCTTAGACGGGGCGGATTTTGTAAGGAGCATCCAGGAGGGCTTCTTAAAACAATATGTAAACAGTCCAACTAGGGAAGTGGCGGTACTGGACCTGGTATTGGGGAATGAGTCCGGCCAGGTGGTAGATGTTTCAGTAGGGGAGCATTTCGGTAACAGTGACCACAATTCAGTAAGTTTTAAAGTACTGGTGGACAAGGATAAGAGTGGTCCGAGGATGAATGTGCTAAATTGGGGGAAGGCTAATTATAACAATATTAGGCGGGAACTGAAGAACATAGATTGGGGGCGGATGTTTGAGGGCAAATCAACATCTGACATGTGGGAGGCTTTCAAGTGTCAGTTGAAAGGAATACAGGACCGGCATGTTCCTGTGAGGAAGAAAGATAAATACGGCAATTTTCGGGAACCTTGGATGACGAGTGATATTGTAGGCCTCGTCAAAAAGAAAAAGGAGGCATTTGTCAGGGCTAAAAGGCTGGGAACGGACGAAGCCTGTGTGGCATATAAGGAAAGTAGGAAGGAACTTAAGCAAGGAGTTAGGAGGGCTAGAAGGGGTCACGAAAAGTCATTGGCAAATAGGGTTAAGGAAAATCCCAAGGTTTTTTACACGTACATAAAAAGCAAGAGGGTAGCCAGGGAAAGGGTTGGCCCACTGAAGGATAGGCAAGGGAATCTATGTGTGGAGCCAGAGGAAATGGGCGACGTACTAAATGAATACTTTGCATCAGTATTCACCAAAGAGAAGAAATTGGTAGATGTTGAGTCTGGCGAAGGGTGTGTAGATAGCCTGGGACACATTGAGATCCAAAAAGACGAGGTGTTGGGTGTCTTAAAAAATATTAAGGTAGATAAGTCCCCAGGGCCTGATGGCATCTACCCCAGAATACTGAAGGAGGCTGGAGAGGAAATTGCTGAGGCCTTGACAGAAATCTTTTGATTCTCGCTGTCTTCAGGGGATGTCCCGGAGGACTGGAGAATAGCCAATGTTGTTCCTCTGTTTAAGAAGGGTAGCAAGGATAATCCCGGGAACTACAGGCCGGTGAGACTTACTTCAGTGGTAGGGAAATTACTGGAGAGAATTCTTCGAGACAGGATCTACTCCCATTTGGAAGCAAATGGACGTATTACTGAGAGGCAGCACGGTTTTGTGAAGGGGAGGTCGTGTCTCACTAACTTGATAGAGTTTTTTGAGGAGGTCACTAAGATGATTGATGCAGGTAGGGCAGTAGATGTTGTCTATATGGACTTCAGTAAGGCCTTTGACAAGGTCCCTCATGGTGGACTAGTACAAAAGGTGAAATCACACGGGATCAGGGGTGAACTGGCAAGGTGGATACAGAACTGGCTAGGCCATAGAAGGCAGAGGGTAGCAATGGAGGGATGCTTTTCTAATTGGAGGGCTGTGACCAGTGGTGTTCCACAGGGATCAGTGCTGGGACCTTTGCTCTTTGTAGTATATATAAATGATTTGGAGGAAAATGTAACTGGTCTGATTAGCAAGTTTGCAGACGACACAAAGGTTGGTGGAATTGCGGATAGCGATGAGGACTGTCTGAGGATACAGCAGGATTTAGATTGTCTGGAGACATGGGCGGAGAGATGGCAGATGGAGTTTAATCCGGACAAATGTGAGGTAATGCATTTTGGAAGGGCTAATGCAGGTAGGGAATATACAGTGAATGGTAGAACCCTCAAGAGTATTGAAAGTCAAAGAGATCTAGGAGTACAGGTCCACAGGTCATTGAAAGGGGCAACACAGGTGCAGAAGGTAGTCAAGAAGGCATACGGCATGCTTGCCTTCATTGGCCGGGGCATTGAGTATAAGAATTGGCAAGTCATGTTGCAGCTGTATAGAACCTTAGTTAGGCCACACTTGGAGTATAGTGTTCAATTCTGGTCGCCACACTACCAGAAGGATGTGGAGGCTTTAGAGAGGGTGCAGAAGAGATTTACCAGAATGTTGCCTGGTATGGAGGGCATAAGCTATGAGGAGCAATTGCATAAACTCGGTTTGTTCTCACTGGAACGAAGGAGGTTGAGGGGCGACCTGATAGAGGTATACAAAATTATGAGGGGCATAGACAGAGT
Organism: Scyliorhinus torazame; assembly: GCF_047496885.1. Taxonomy (NCBI): domain Eukaryota; kingdom Metazoa; phylum Chordata; class Chondrichthyes; order Carcharhiniformes; family Scyliorhinidae; genus Scyliorhinus; species Scyliorhinus torazame. Next base: position 124,805,144 of record NC_092726.1, on the reverse strand, counting down.
GGATAGTCAGAGGCTTTTCCCCATGGTAGAGGGGTCAATTACTAGGGGGCATAGGTTTAAGGTGTGAGGGGCAAGGTTTAGAGTAGATGTACGAGGCAAGTTATTTACGCAGAGGGTAGTGGGTGCCTGGAACTCACTACCGGAGGAGGTAGTGGAAGCAGGGACTATAGGGACATGTAAGGGGCATCTTGACAAATATATGAATAGGATGGGAATAGAAGGATACGGACCCAGGAAGTGTAGAAGATTGTAGTTTAGTCGGGCAGTATGGTCGGCACGGGCTTGGAGGGCCGAAGGGCCTGTTCCTGTGCTGTACATTTCTTTGTTCTTTGTTCTTTGTTCTTTGTATAGTGGTCAGGAGCACAGATTTGACGTCGCAGGTGGGGTCCAGTCTTCAGGTAGGTGGTTTGAAGTGTGTCTACTTCAATGCCAGTAGTATACGAAGTAAGGTAGGGGAACTGGCAGCATGGGTTGGTACCTGGGACTTCGATGTTGTGGCCATTTCGGAGACATGGATAGAGCAGGGACAGGAATGGATGTTGCAGGTTCCGGGGCTTAGGTGTTTTAGTAAGCTCAGAGAAGGAGTCAAAAGAGGGGAAGGTGTGGCGCTGCTAGTCAAGAGCAGTATTACGGTGGCGGAGAGGATGTTAGATGGGGACTCATCTTCCGAGGTAGTATGGGCTGAGGTTAGAAACAGGAAAGGAGAGGTCACCCTGTTGGGAGTTTTCTATAGGCTCCAAATAGTTCTAGGGATGTAGAGGAAAGGATGGCGAGGATGATCATGGATAAGAGCGAAAGTAACAGGGTAGTTCTTATGGGAGACTTTAACTTTCCAAATATTGACTGGAAAAGATATAGTTTGAGTACATTTGATGGGTAGTTTTTTGTACAGTGTGTGCAGGAGGGTTTCCTGACACAATATGTTGACAGGCCAACAAGAGGCGAGGCCACGTTGGATTTGGTTTTGGGTAATGAACCAGGCCAGATGTTGGATTTGGAGGTAGGAGAGCACTTTGGGGACAGTGACCACAATTCGGTGACGTTTACGTTAATGATGGAAAGGGATAAGTATACACTGCAGTGCAAGAGTTGTAGCTGGGGGAAGGGTAATTATAATGCCATTAGACGTGACTTTGGGGGGGGGGGATAAGGTGGAGAAGTAGGCTGCAAGTGTTGGGCACACTGGATAAGTGGAGCTTGTTCAAGGATCAGCTACTGCGCGTTATTGATAAGTATGTACCGGTCAGGCAGGGAGGAACGCGTCGAACGAGGGAACCGTGGTTTACTAAAGAAGTGGAATCTCTTGTTAAGAGGAAGAAGGAGGCCTATGTGAAGAGCTAAGACGAGCAAGGAGGGGACATGAGAAGTATTTGGCAGGTAGGATCAAGGAAAACCCAAAAGCTTTCTATAGGTATGTCAGGAATAAGCGAATGACTAGGGAAAGAGTAGGACCAGTCAAGGACAGGGATGGGAAGTTGTGTGTGGAGTCTGAAGAGATAGGAGAGATACTAAATGAATATTTTTCGTCAGTATTTACTCAGGAAAAAGATCATGTTGTGGAGGAGAACGCTGAGCCCCAGGCTAATAGAATAGATGGCATTGAGGTACGTAGGGAAGATGTGTTGGCAATTCTGGACAGGCTCAAAATAGATAAGTCCCCGGGACCTGATGGGATTTATCCTAGGATTCTCTGGGAGGCGAGGGAAGAGATTGCTGGACCTTTGGCTTTGGTTTTTATGTCATCATAGGCTACAGGAATAGTGCCAGAGGACTGGAGGATAGCAAATGTGGTCCCTTTGTTCAAAAAGGGGAGCAGACACAACCCCGGCAACTATAGACCGGTGAGCCTCACGTCTGTAGTGGGTAAAGTCTTGGAGGGGATTATAAGAGACAAGATTTATAATCATCTAGGTAGGAATAATATGATCAGGGATAGTCAGCATGGCTTTGTGAAGGGTAGGTCATGCCTCACAAACCTTATCGAGTTCTTTGAGAAGGTGACTGACCAGGTAGACGAGGGTAGAGCAGTTGATGTGGTGTATATGGATTTCAGCAAAGCGTTTGATAAAGTGCCCCACGATAGGCTATTGCAGAAAATACGGAGGCTGGGGATTGAGGGTGATTTAGAGATGTGGATCAGAAATTGGCTAGCTGAAAGAAGACAGAGGGTGGTGGTTGATGGGAAATGTTCAGAATGGAGTTCAGTTACAAGTGGAGTACCACAAGGGTCTGTTCTGGGGCCGTTGCTGTTTGTCATTTTTATCAATGACCTAGAGGAAGGCGCAGAAGGGTGGGTGAGTAAATTTGAAGACGATACTAAAGTCGGTGGTGTTGTCGATAGTGTGGAAGGATATAGCAGGTTACAGAGGGATATAGATAAGCTGCAGAGCTGGGCTGAGAGGTGGCAAATGGAGTTTAATGTAGAGAAGTGTGAGGTGATTCACTTTGGAAGGAATAACAGGAATGCGGAATATTTGGCTAATGGAAAAGTTTTTGAAAGTGTGGATGAGCAGAGGGATCTAGGTGTCCATGTACATAGATCCCTGAAAGTTGCCACCAAGGTTGATAGGGTTGTGAAGAAGGCCTATGGAGTGTTGGCCTTTATTGGTAGAGGGATTGAGTTCAGGAGTCAGGAGGTCATGTTGCAGCTGTACAGAACTCTGGTACGGCCGCATTTGGAGTATTGTGTACAGTTCTATTCACCGCATTATAGGAAGGACGTGGAGGCTTTGGAGCGGGTGCAGAGGAGATTTACCAGGATGTTGCCTGGTATGGAGGGAAAATCTTATGAGGAAAGGCTGATGGGCTTGAGGTTGTTTTCGTTAGAGAGAAGAAGGTTAAGAGGAGACTTAATAGAGGCATACAAAATGATCAGGGGTATGGATAGGGTGGACAGTGAGAGCCTTCTCCCGCGGATGGAAATGGCTGGCACGAGGGGACATAGCTTTAAACTGAGGGGTAATAGATAGAGGACAGAGGTCAGAGGTAGGTTCTTTACGCAAAGAGTGGTGAGGCCGTGGAATGCCCTACCTGCTACAGTCGTGAACTCGCCAACATTGAGGGCATTTAAAAGTTTATTGGATAAACATATGGATGATAATGGCATAGTGTAGGTTTGATGGCTTTTGTTTCGGTGCAACATTGTGGGCTGAAGGGCCTGTTCTGCGCTGTATTGTTCTATGTTCTATGTTCTATAAGGTACAGGAGCAGAATGAGGCCATTTGGCCCCTCGCGTCTGCTCCGTCATTCGATCTTGGCTGATCACATCCTCGGCTTAACGCCGCCGTCCTGTCCATTATCCAAAATTCTCAACCCATTCCCAATTCAAAATATATATAACTGCTCCTTAAATTTACTCACTGTTCGAGCATTCACCGCACTCTGGGGTAGCGAATTCCACAGGTTCACATCCCATTGGGAGAATTCGTTTCTCCTCAGCTCTGATTTTCATTTGCTGCCTGTTATCCTGAGATTCTGACCTCTCGTTCTAGAACGCCCCACAAGCGGAAGCATCCGCTCCACTTCCACTTTACCCACACCTTTTATCATCTTATGAACCACAATTTCATCTCAACTCCTTCGTAACAACTCTCTTGATAAGACAAAGCCCTCATCTCTGCGGTCAATCTAGTCAACCTCCTCTGAACTGCCTCTAAAGCCACTACATCTCTCCTCAAATCAGGGGCCAGACCTGTGCAATACTCCAGGTGCGGTCTGACCAACATCTGGAATAGTGGTAATAACACTACCTTACCTTTAAGCTCAAGGGCAGCACGGTAGCATTGTAGATAGCACAATTGCTTCACAGCTCCAGTGTCCCAGGTTCGATTCCGGCTTGGGTCACTGTCTGTGCGGAGTCTGCACATCCTCCCCGTGTGTGCGTGGGTTTCCTCCGGGTGCTTCGGTTTCCTCCCACAGTCCAAAGATGTACAGGTTAGGTGGATTGGCCATGATAAATTGCCCTTAGTGTCCCAAAGTGTCCTTAGTGTTGGGTTGGGCTACTGGGTTATGGGGATAGGGTGGAGGTTTGACCTTGGGTAGGGTGCTCTTTCCAAGAGCCGGTGCAGACTCGATGGGCCGAATGGCACTGTCTGCACTGTTAATTCTATGAAAAATAATAAAAATTCTATGAAGCTCTGTGCCTTTAGCTATAAATATCAACATCGATTCCAGTCACTGAGGTCATTCCCTATCCAGTGGCTCCACTCGCTCTCTGGTTAATATCGGAGGCTGTTCACAATCCCTGCTCTCCCTTTGACAGTAAAGTTATTATAGCCAGACGCTCTCTCCATTCCCAATCCTGCTCACTTGCCATCGCCACTTCTGCTTCATCTCAGCTGCAGAATAAATTATCATCTGTGTCTTTGTTGAATCCACACTCGACTAATCCAAAGGTATTCTGTCACACAATTTCTCATACAAATCTTCATGAAGCGCAGCTCATCTCCAACTCTGCTGCCATATTCTAACCCACACCCAATCCCAGTCACCTATCATCTCTGTGCTCACTGCTGTAGATTGGTTCCCAGTCTGGCAGCATCTCACTATCTGAATTCTCATTCAGTGATTGAAATTCTTCACAATCTCACTCAATCAAATTAGACAATCATAATGTCCATTATCAATGAATGTGGAAATGAGTTATTTTTCATTAATATTACAATTCTGTTATTGGGAGGTGGGTGAAGAGGCTGAGGATGGGTTTCTGCAGGTTGTTTTATTGGAAGGTTAGTGAAGATACTGAGGATGAGTTTCTGCAGGTTGTGTTATTGGGAGGTGAGTGAAGATGCTGAGGATGGGTTTCTGCAGGTTGTGTTATTGGAAGGTGAGTAAAGATGCTGAGGATGGGTTTCTGCAGGTTGAGTTATTGGGAGGTGAGTGAAGATGCTGAGGATGGGTTTCTGCAGGTTGTGTTATTGGAAGGTGAGTAAAGATACTGAGAATGGGTTTCTGCAGGTTGTGTTATTGGGAGGTGAGTGAAGATGCTGAGGATGGGTTTCTGCAGGTTGTGTTATTGGAAGGTGAGTAAAGATGCTGAGGATGGGTTTCTGCAGGTTGAGTTATTGGGAGGTGAGTGAAGATGCTGAGGATGGGTTTCTGCAGGTTGTGTTATTGGAAGGTGAGTAAAGATACTGAGAATGGGTTTCTGCAGGTTGTGTTATTGGGAGGTAAGTGAATATGCTGAGGATGGGTTCCTGCAGGTTGTGTTATTGGAAGGTGAGTGAAGATGCTGAGGATGGGTTTCTGCAGGTTGAGTTATTGGGATGTGAGTGAAGATGCTGAGGATGGGTTTCTGCAGGTTGTGTCATTGGAAGGTGAATGAAGATACTGAGAATGGGTTTCTGCAGGTTGTGTTATTGGAAGGTGAGTGAAGATGCTGAGGATGGGTTTCTGCAGGTTGAGTTATTGGGATGTGAGTCAAGATGCTGAGGATGGGTTTCTGCAGATTGTGTTATTGGAAGGTGAGTGAAGATATCGAGAATGGGTTTCTGCAGGTTGTGTTATTGGGAGGTGAGTGAAGATGCTGAGGATGGGTTCCTGCAGGTCGTGTTATTGGAAGGTGAGTGAAGATACTGAAGATGTGTTTCTGCAGGTTGTGTTATTGGGAGGTGAGTGAAGATGCTGAGGATGGGTTCCTGCAGGTTGTGTTATTGGGAGGTGAGTGAAGATGCTGAGGATGGGTTTCTGCAGGTTGTGTTATTGGAAGGTGAGTGAAGATACTGAGGATGGGTTTCTGCAGGTTGTGTTATTGGAAGGTGAGTGAAGATACTGAGGATGGGTTTCTGCAGGTTGTGTTATTGGAAGGTGAGTGAAGATGCTGAGGGTGGGTTTCTGCAGGTTGTGTAATTGGAAGGTGAGTGAAGATACTGAAGATGGGTTTCTGCAGGTTGTGTTATTGGGAGGTGAGTGAAGATACTGAAGATGGGTTTCTGCAGGTTGTGTTATTGGGAGGTGAGTGAAGGTGCTGAGGATGGGCTTCTGCAGGTTGTGTTATTGGGAGGTGAGTGAAGATGCTGAGAATGGGTTTCTGCAGGTTGTGTTATTAAAAGGTTAGTGAAGATGCTGAGAATGGGTTTCTGCAGGTTGTGTTATTGGAAGGTTAGTGAAGATGCTGAGGATGGGTTTCTGCAGGTTGTGTTATTATAAGGTGAAGATGCTGAGGTTGGCTTTCTGCAGGTTGTGTTATTGGAAGGTTAGTGAAGATGCTGAGGATGGGATGCTGCTGGTAGTGTTATTGGGAGGTTAATGATGATGCTGATTATGGGTTGTGTTGCTAACTTTTGGTTGGCACTTAATTCGTAATTAGCTCTGTTTGTTTAACCTTTGCTCTGGAGTCGCCAGGTATCTTAATGATACCACCACGAGGTTCAAGTTCAAGCAATGATCAATAACTCAACTCACCAATTAGTAAGATTCAAATCAAAACACATTTATTATGCAAAGGAAATCACTACTCATACATAAACTCTACTTTCTAGACTATTCCTATCACTGAAAGGCCTATACTTAGCTTCGGAACTGGCCCACCAGGTCATGGGAACAAATGGCCTTTCGTTCATTTCCTGAGTCTGCAGGATTCAAAAGCTGGTATGGACTGATAGCTAGGAGCGCCTATCTCGTAGCGAGCATTGACTAGAGACTTACTTGGTTGATGCGGCAGCTTAGACAGGTCACTCTCACGGGTTGATTCAAGTTGCTGAGTGACCCTGCCAAAGAAGGACGATTTGAACTTGGGGGCTTTTCTTTATAGTCGTCAGGGGCTTCCCGCCCTTCGGGCGGACCACGTACCTGGTTCCAAATGATTGGACTGCGTTCCGATCATTTGGATCGATTTCTCCAATCCTGGAGCTGTTCCCTGATCGCTGGGCCGTCCCTAATTGTCCGTTGGCCTTCCTTTGTCTTGGCTCCTGCTGGCGCCGAGGAGTCTGGCTTGGCTTTATTCACCTTGAGAGTTGTAATTGTGCCTGGAATCGCTCATGAATATGCAGATGGCTGCTGGTTTCAGTGCTGTCTGTTTTTTTTTGCAACTTTCAATACACATGATTTCTGCACATGCTCATTTTTGCCTGTGTTGGCTGAATTTCCCTTTAGTCTTTTGCGGTTCTTCATTTTAAGTCGGGAAGTGGCCAACCCAGGTGGCTACAAACCCTTCTTGTGATCCCTAACACCAAGCGTGAAGGATCACATAACTGCATCGTCTTCATTCCCTGACCCGGCGAGTACTCTTCCAAGGCCTCTTGTGTGTGTGTGTGGGGGGGGGGGGGTGGGTTAGTGTGTGGGCGGGGGGGGGGGGGGTTAGTGTCTGTGGGGTTGGGTTAGTGCGTGTGGGGTGGGGGTTAGTGTGTGGGCAATGGTTAGTGTGTGGGGATGCGTTAGTGATTGTGTGTGTGCGTGGGGGGGGGGTTAGTGTGTGGGGATGGGTTAGTGTGTGTGGGGATGGGTTAGCGTGTGTGGGGATGGGTTGGCGTGTGTGGGGGGTTAATGTGTGTGGAGGGGGTGTTAGTGTGTGTGTGGGGATGGGTTAGTGTGTGCGTGGGGGGTTAGTGAGTGTGGGGATTGCTTAGTGTGTGTCGGGGGTTTAGTGTGTGTGGGGGAGTTTAGTGTGCCTGGGGATGAGTTAGTGTGTGTGGGAATGGGTCACTGTGTGTGGTGGGGTTATTGTGTGTGGTGGTTAGTGTTGTAGGGGGTTAGTGTGTGTTGGGGGGGTTACTGTGTGTGGGAATGGGATAGTGTGTGTGTGTGGGGGGGGGGGGGGGTTAGTGTGTGTGGGGATAGGTTAGTGTGGGGGGGGGTTAGTGCGTGCGCTGGCTATAGCGTGTGGGGGGTTAGGGTATCTGGGGGATTAGTGTGTGTGGACTGGTCAGTGTGTGTGGAGGGGTTAGTGTGTGTGTGTGGTGGGATTAGTGTGTGTGTGGGGGTTAGTGTGTGTGGGGATGGGTGAGTGTGTGTGGGGATGGGTTAGTGTTCGTGGGGATGGGATAGTGTGTGTGTGGGGGGGTTAGTGTGTGTGGGGATGGGTTAGTGTGTGTGGGGATGGGTTAGTCTGTGTGGGGATGGGATAGTGTGTGTGGGGATGGGTTAGTGTGTGTGGGGATGGGATAGTGTGTGGGGGGATGGGTTAGTGTGTGTGGGGATGGGATAGTGTGTGTGGGGATGTGTGAGTGTGTGTGGGGATGGGTTAGTGTGTGTGGGGGTTAGTGTGTCTGGGGATGGGTTAGTGTGTGTGGGGATGGGTTAGTCTGTGTGGGGATGGGATAGTGTGTGGGGGGATGGGTTAGTGTGTGTGGGGATGGGATAGTGTGTGTGGGGATGTGTTATGTGTGTGGGGATGGGTTAGTGTGTGTGGGGGGTTAGTGTGTCTGGGGATGGGTTAGTGTGTGTGGGGATGGGTTAGTCTGTGTGGGGATGGGATAGTGTGTGTGGAGATGGGATAGTGTGTGTGGGGATGGGTTAGTGTGTTTGGGGATGGGTAGTGTGTGGGGATGGGTTAGTCTGTGTGGGGATGGGTTAGTCTGTGTGGGGATAGGATAGTGTGTGTGGGGATGGGTTAGTGTGTGTGGGGATGGGATAATGTGTGTGGGGATGGGTTAGTGTGTGTGGGGATGGGTTAGTGTGTGTGGGGATGGGATAGTATGTGTGGGGATGGGTTAGTGTGTGTGGGGATGGGTTAGTGTGTGTGGGGATGGGTTAGTGTGTGTGGGGATGGGTTAGTGTGTGTGGGGATGGGTTAGTGTGTGTGGGAATGGGTTAGTGCGTGTGGGGGGGTTAGTGTGTGTGGGGGTGGATTAGTGCGTGTGGGGGGGGGGGTTAGTGTGTGTGGGGATGGGTTAGTGCGTGTGGGGTGGGGGTTTAGTGTGTGGGCAATAGTTAGTGTGTGGGGATGCGTTCGTGTGTGTGTGTGTGTGTGGAGGGGGTTAGTGTGTGTGGAGGCGGTGTTAGTGTGTGTGTGGGGGGGATGGGTTAGTGTGTGTGTGGGGGTTAGTGAGTGTGGGGTTTGCTTAGCGTGTGTGGGGGACTTAGCGTGTGTGTGTGGGGGGGGTGAGTGTGTCTGGGGATGAGTTAGTGTGTGTATGGATGGGCCAGTGTGTGTGGTGGGTTTAGTGTGTGTGGTGGATAGTGTGTGTAGGGGGTTAGTGTGTGATGGGGGGGGGTTAGAGTGTGTGGGGATGGGTTAGTGTGCGTGGGGATGGGTTAGTGCGTGTGGGGATGGGTTAGTGTGTGTGGGGATGGGATTAGTGTGTGCGGGGGTTAGTGTGTGTAGGGATGGGTTAATGCGTGTGTGGTGGGGGTTAGTGTGTGGGCAATGGTTAGTGTGTGGGGATGCGTTAGTGTGTGTGTGTGGGGGGGGGGGGTGTTAGTGTGTGTGGGGATGGGTTTGTGTGTGGGGATGAGTTAGTGTGTGTGTGGGGGTTAGTGTGTGTGTGTGTGTGTGGATGAGTTAGTGTGTGTGTGGGGGGGGGTTAGTGAGTGTGGGGATCGGTTAGTGTGTGGGGGGTGTTTAGTGTGTGTGGGGGGGGTTTAGTGTGTGTGGGGATGGGTTAGTGTTTGTGGGAATGGGTTAGTGTTTGTGGGGATGGGTTAGTTTGTGTGGGGATGGGTAAGTGTGTGTGAGCGTGGTGAGGGGGGGTTTGTGTGTGTGTGGGGGGGGGGGTTTAGTGTGTGTAGGGATGTGTTGGTGTGTGTGGGGATGGGTTGGTGTGTGTGGGGATAGGTTAGTGTTTGTGGGGATGGGTTAGTGTTTGTGGGGGGTTAATGTTTGTGGGGGCTTAGTGTTTGTGGGGGGTCAATGCGTGTGGTGATGGTTTAATTTGTGTTTGGGGGGTTAGTGTGTGTGGGGGGGTTAGGGTGTGTGGGGATGGATTAGTGTGTGTGGGGGATGTTAGTGTGTGTGGGGTCGTGTTAGTGTGTGTGGGAAGGGGCTAATGTGTGTGGGGATGGGTTAGTTTGTGAGGGGGGGTTAGTGTGTGTGGGGATGTGTTAGTGTGTGGGGGGGTGTTAGTGTGTGGGGGGATTGGTTAGTGTATGTGGGGGGGTTAGTGTGTGTGGGGGGGGTTAGTGTGTGTGGGGATTGTTAGTGCGTGTGGGGATGGGTTAGTGTGTGTGTGTGTGGGAGGGGGGTTAGTGTGTGTGTGGGGGGTGTTCGTGTGTGTGTGGTGTTAGTGTGTGTGTGGGGGGTGTTAGTGTGTGTGGGGATGGGTTACCGTGTGTGGGGATGGGTTAGTGTGTGTGGGGATCACTTACTGTGTGTGGGGGTTGGTTAGAGGAGAGTAGAATTTACAGTGCAGAAGGAGGCCATTCAGCCAATCGAGTCTGCACCGACCGACGTTTGCCCTCAATTCCACCCCATTCCCGTAACCCAATAACCCCTCCTGACATTTTTGGACACTAAAGGCAATTTATCATGGCCAATCCACCTAAGCTGCACGTCTTTGGACTGTGGGAGGAAACCGGAGCACCCGGCGAAAAGCCACGCACACACGGGGAGGATGTGCAGACAATGACCCGGCGGGGAATCGAACCTGGGACCCTGGAGCTGTGAAGAAACTGTGCTAACCACTGTGCTAACGTGCTCACATTAGGAGCTGTCAGTCAGAGGCTTTATGTCCTGATTGGCTGAGAGGCTGTCAGTCAGAGGAAAGAGTTCCTGATTGGTTGAGAGGCTCACAGTCAGAGGCTAGAGTTCCTGATTGGCTGAGAGGCTGACATTCAGTAATTGGAGCTCCTAATTGTGCTACCCACTGTGCTACCGTGCTGCGCACTGTACGTGTGAGTAGGGTACGTTGGTTGTAGTGTACGTACAGTTTACGTTGTTTAGAGTGTGTGTGAATGGGTGAGTGCGTGTGTTAATGGGGCGGGGATTAGTGTGTGTGGTGGTAATATGTGTGTGTGGGGGGGGGGGGGTTAGTGTGCGTAGGGGGTTTTAGTGCGTGTGTGGAGTGTTTAGTGTGTGTGCGGGGTTAGTGTGTGTGTAGGGGGGATAATGTGTGTGGGAGGGTTTGTGTGTGTGGGAGGTGTTAGTGTGTGTGTGTGTGAGTGCATTACTGTCTCTGTGTGTGAGTGTGAGTGTGTTAGTGTCTGTGTGTGTGTGAGTGTATTACTGTCTGTGTGTGAGTGTGTCAGTGTCTGTGTGAGTGTATTACTGTCTCTGTGTGTGAGTGTGTGTGTTACTGTCTCTGTGTGTGAGTGTGTGTATTACTGTCTGTGTGTGCCTGTGTATGTGAGTGTGTTAGTGTATATGTGTGTGTGCGTGTTAGTGTCTGGGTGTGTGTGAGTGTGTATTGTCTCTGTTTGTTTGTGAGTGTGTTACTGTTTCTGTGTGTGTGTGTGAGTGTGTGTCAGTGTCTGTGTGTGTGTTACTATCTTTGTATGTGTGTATTTGTATACATTTATTTGACTTCCTCAACACCACGTCGACCAGACTTGTAATGTCTTTCCCAGGGTGATGTATAATTTCATTGTTTATGTCCCTTCCTCACAGTGAACCTCATCACAATTGTGATCCTGAAGAGAAGAAACTGTGGGCTGTCCAAATGTGTGACTTGTTACCTGTTGGCCATGGCAGTGGGGGATCTACTGGTCGTTATTCTCGACCTGATATTGAGACACATTCCCATTGTTTTTGAGGAACAGTTTAATTTCCTGCGGTCCATCCCCGTGTGTAATATCCACGCCGCCCTGCTTTATGCAGCCACTGACTGTTCTGTCTGGTTCATCGTCACTTTCACCTTTGATCGATTTGTGGCCATTTGTTGCCCGAAGCTGAAAAGTAAATATTGCAGCGAGAAAACGGCGGCTGTGGTTCTGGGAACAGTGGCTGTGCTGAGCTGTTTGAAGGACATTTCCTGGGGGTTTATGATGTCCGGTGGGTATCGGCTGCGGAACGAACCCTGGTTTTGTGATGTCACAGTGGATGTTGTGTTCTCTCCGGTCTGGACAACAATCGAGTTCCTCCACCACATTCTAACCCCGTGTGTTCCATTCGCCCTGATTCTGCTGCTCAATGTTCTCACCGTCAGACACATTGTCCTGAGCAGCAGGGCCCGCAGGAGACTCCGGGCTCACAGCAGTGGGCACAGTCCCAGAGACCCAGAGATGGAGAGTCGGAGGAAATCCATCATTTTACTCTTTATTATCTCCTCCAATTTCATCCTGTTATGGTCAACGTTAATTGTTTATTCTATATGGTACCGGTTGTTGTGGCTGGGGTATGGGTCTGTATGGTTGGATATTTATGTTATGGAATTGGGCTTGATGCTGCAGCTCCTGAGTTGCTGCACAAACACTGCGATTTACGCCGTGACACAGACTCAGTTCAGGCAGCAGTTGAAGAATGTGCTGAAACTTCCCTTTAGTTCAATTCTTCAATTCATTAAATCCTGAGAGGATACCTCACCCACACGGCATCTCTCTCCTCGCACTGCCGGCAAAACTGACCATCCCCAGCCAGCCTCACCCTGATTTACCATTCTGCATTACCAGGAGGGACTATAAGTGGGTGGGTGTGTCTCCCCCCATTGCCGATCAGCTGGGTCTGTCCTTCCCCGCATTGCCAATCAGCTGGGTCTGTCCTCCCCCCCCCCCCCCGCCCCGCACCATTGCCGATCAGCTGGGTCTGTCCTCCCCCCCCCCCCCCCGCATTGCCGATCAGCTGGGTCTGTCCTTCCCCCCATTTCCGATCAGCTGGGTCTGTTCTCCCCCCCCCATTGCCGATGAGCTGGGTGTGTCCTTCCCCCCATTGCCGATCAGCTGCGTCTCTCCTTCCCCCCATTGCCGATCAGGAGGGTGCGTACTTCCCCCCATTGCCGATCAGCAGGGTGCGTACTTCCCCCCATTGCCGATCAGCTGGGTATGTGACTCTACCATGGCCGATCAGCTAGGTGTGTGCCTCTCCCCATTGCCCATCAGCTGGATGTGTGTGACTCCCCCAATGCCGATCAGCTGGGTGTGTGCCTCACACTTAAACACAGTCTGTGCAGCAGATTGTGCCCCAGACAGAGACAGAGACTGAGACACAGACAGAGACATAGACTCAGACACAGACTCAGACACAGACAGAGACAGAGAGACAGACAGAGGCACAGACGGAGACACAGACATACACAGGGACAAAGACACAGACAGAGACACATACACAGGCAGAGACACAGACTCAGACTCAGACACAGACTCAGACACAGACACAGACAGAGACACAGACATAAACACAGGCACAGAGAGAGACAGGGACACAGACAGAGACACAGATAGAGGCACAGACAGAGACACAGAAAGAGACAGACACATACAGAGAAACAGACAGAAACACAGACAGAAACACAGACAGAGACACAGACAGAGACACAGACACAGACAGAGAAACAGTCACAAACACAGACAGAACACAGACAGAGAGAGAGAGGGACAGATGCAGGCAGAGACCAGGCAGAGATTTACCAGTCTGCATTACCAGGAGAGACTGCCGGTGGGTGCGTGTGACTCCACCATGGCCGATCAGCTGGGTCAGTGTGACTCTCCCATGGCCGATCAGCTTGGTCTGTGTGACTCCCCCATGGCCGATCAGCTGTGTCAGTGTGACTCCCCCATGGCCGATCAGCTGGGTCAGTGTGAATCCCCCATGTCCGATCAGCTGGGTCTGTGTGACTCCCCAACGGACGATCAGCTCTGTGAGTGTGCTTCCCCGCATTGCCGATCAGCTGGGAGTGTGCTTCCCCGCATTGACGATCAGCTAGGTGTGTGCTTTCCCCCATGGCTGATCAGCAGGGTGCGTACTTCCCCCCATTGCCGATCAACTGGGTGTGTGCTTCCCCGCATTGCCGATCAGCTGGGTCTGTCCTCCCCCCCCCCCCCCGCATTGCCGATCAGCTGGGTCTCTCCTTCCCCCCATTTACGATCAGCTGGGTCTATCCTTCCCCCCATTGCCGATGAGCTGGGTGTGTCCTTCCCCCCATTGCCGATCAGCTGCGTCTGTCCTTCCCCCCATTGCCGATCGGGAGGGTGCGCACTTCCCCCCATTGCCGATCAGCAGGGTGCGTACTTGCCCCCATTGCCGATCAGCTGGGTATGTGCCTCCACCATGACCGATCAGCTGGATGTGTGCCTCTCCCCATTGCCCATCAGCTGGATGTGTGTGACTACCCCAATGCCGATCAGCTGGGTGTGTGCCTCACACTTAAACACCGTCTGTGCAGCAGAATGTGCCCCAGACAGAGACAGAGACTGAGACACAGAGACACAGACAGAGGTACAGCGAGACACAGACAGAGACACAGACACAGACACAGACATAGACTCAGACATAGACTCAGACACAGACACAGGCAGAGACACACACAGATACACAGGCACAAAGACACAGACAGAGACACATACACAGACAGAGACACAGGCAGAGACACATACACAGACAGAGACACAGACTCAGACACAGACTCAGACACAGACTCAGGCAGAGACACAGACAGAGACACAGACATATACACAGGCACAGAGACAGACAGGGACACAGACAGAGACACAGATATGGGCACAGACAGAGACACAGACAGAGACAGACACAGACAGAGAAACAGACAGAAACACAGACAGAGAAACAGTCACAAACACAGACAGAACACAGACAGAGGGAGAGAGGGACAGATACAGGCAGAGACCAGGCAGAGATTTAACATTCTGCATTACCAGGAGAGACTGCCGGTGGGTGCGTGTGACTCCACCATGGCCGATCAACTGGGTCAGTGTGACTCTCCCATGGCCGGTCAGCTTGGTCTGTGTGAGTCCCCCATGGCCGATCAGCTGGGTCAGTGTGACTCCCCCATGGCCGATCAGCTCTGTGAGTGTGCTTCCCCGCATTGCCGATCAGCTGGGAGTGTGCTTCCCCGCATTGCCGATCAGCTGGGAGTGTGCTTCCCCGCATTGCCGACCAGCTGGGTGTGTGTGACTCCTCCATTGCCGATCAGCTGGGTGTGTGCTTCCCCCCATTGCCGATCAGCTGGGTGTGTGTGCCTCTCCCCATTGCCGATCACCTGGGTTTGTGCCTCTCCCCATTGCTGATCAGCTGGGTGTGTGCCTCTCCCCATTGCCGATCAGCTGGGTGTGTGCTTCCCCCATTGCCGATCAGCTGGGTGTGTGCTTCCCCCCATTGCCGATCAGCTGGGTGTGTGTGCCTCTCCCCATTGCCGATCACCTGGGTGTGTGCCTCTCCCCATTGCTGATCAGCAGGGTGTGTGCTTCCCCGCATTACCGATCAGCTGGGAGTGTGCTTCCCCGCATTGCCGATCAGCTGGGAGTGTGCTCCCCTGCATTGCCGATCACATGGGTGTGTGCATCCCCGCATTGCCGGTCAGCTGCGAGTCTGCTTTCCACCATGGCTGAGCAGCAGGGTGCGTACTTCCCCCCATTGCCGATCAGCTGGGAGTGTGCTTCCCCGTATTGCCGATCAGCTGGGAGTGTGCTTCCCCGCATTGCCGAACAGCTGGGTGGGTGTGACTCCCCCAATGCCGATCAGCTGGGTGTGTGCTTCCCTGCATTGCCGATCAGCTGGGTGTGTGTGACTCCTCCAATGCCGCAATGCTGGGAGTGTGCTTCCCCACATTGCCGAACAGCTGGGTGTGCGAGACTCCCCCATTGCCGATCAGCTGGGTGTGTCTGAGTCCCCCATTGCCGATCAGCTGGGTGTGTGTGACTGCCCCATTGCCGATCAGCTGGGCGTGTGCCTCTCCCCATTGCCGATCAGCTTGGTGTGTGCCTCTCCCCATTGCCGATCAGCTGGGCGTGTGTGACTCCCCCATTGCCGATCAGCTGGGAGTGTGTTGCCCGCATTGCCGATCAGTTGGATGTGTGTGACACCCCCATTGCCGATCGGCTTGGTGTGTTCCTCTCCCCATTGCCGATCAGCTGGGTGTGTGCTTCCCGCATTGCTGATCAGCTGGGTGTGTGTGCCTCTCCCCATTGCCGATCAGCTGGGTGTGTGACTCCCCCAATGCCGAACAGCAGGGTGTGTGTGACTCCCCTAATGCCGATCAGCAGGGTGTGTGTAACTCCCCCAATGCCGATCAGCTGGGTGTGTGCTTGCCCCCATTGCCGATCAGCTGGGTGTGTGATTTCCACCATTGCCGATCTGCTGGGTGTTTGTGATGCCCCCATTGCCGATCAGCTGGGTGTGTGCCTCTCCCCATTGCCGATCAGCTGGGTGTGTCCTTCCCCACATTGCCGATCAGCTGGGTGTGTGCTTTTCCCCATTGCCGATCAGCTGGGTGTGTGTGACTCCCCTAATGCAGATCAGCAGGGTGAGTGCCTCTCCCCATTGCCGATCAGCTGGTTGTTTGCTTCCCCCCATTGCCGATCAGCTGGGTGTGTGCGTCCCCCATGGCCGATCAGCTGGATGTGTGCCTCTCCCCATTGCCGATCAGCTGGGTGTGTGCTTCCCCCCATTGCCGAACAGCTGGGTGCATGCCTCCTCCATGGCCGATCAGCTGGATGTGTGCCTCTCCCCATTGCCGATCAGCTGGATGTGTGCTTCCCCGCATTGCCGATCAGCTGGGAGTGTGTTCGCCGCATTGCCGACCAGCTGGGTGTGTGTGACTCCCCCATTGCCGATCAGCTGGATGTGTGTGACTCCCCCATTGCCGATCAGCTGGGACTGTGTTCCCCGCATTGCCGATCAGTTGGATGTGTGTGACACCCCCATAGCCGATCAGCTGGGTGTGTGCCTCTCCCCATTGCCGATCAGCTGGGAGTGTGCTTCCCTGCATTACCGATCAGCTGGGAGTGTGCTTCCCCGCACTGCCGATCAGCTGGCAGTGTGCTCCCCTGCATTGCCGATCAGCTGGGAGTGTGCTTCCCCGCAGTGCCGATCAGCTGGGAGTCTGCTTACCCGCATTGCCGATCAGCTGGGAGTGTGCTTCCCCGCACTGCCGATCAGCTGGGAGTGTGCTTCCCCGCATTGCCGATCAGCTGGGAGTGTGCTTCCCCGCATTGCCGAACAGCTGGGTGGGTGTGACTCCCCCAATGCCGATCAGCTGGGAGTGTGCTTACCCGCATTGCCGATCAGCTGGGTGTGTGTGACTCCCCCAATGCCGATCAGCTGGGAGTGTGCTTCCCCACATTGCCGATCAGCTGTGTGTGCGAGACTCCCCGTTTGCCGATCAGCTGGGTGTGTGTGAGTCCCCCATTGCCGATCAGCTGGGTGTGTGTGACTGCCCCATTGCCGATCAGCTGGGTGTGTGCCTCTCCCCATTGCCGATCAGCTGGGTGTGTGTGACTCCCCCATTGCCGATCAGCTGGGAGTGTGTTGCCCGCATTGCCGATCAGTTGGATGTGTGTGACACCCCCATTGCCGATCGGCTTGGTGTGTGCCTCTCCCCATTGCCGATCAGCTGGGTGTGTGCTTCCCCCATTGCCGATCAGCTGGGAGTGTGCTTCCCCGCATTGCCGATCAGCTGGGTGTGTGTGCCTCTCCCCATTGCCGATCAGATGGGTTTGTGACTCCCCCAATGCCGAACAGCAGGGTGTGTGTGACTCCCCCAATGCCGATCAGCATGGTGTGTGTAACTCCCCCAATGCCGATCAGCTGGGTGTGTGCTTTCCACCATTGCCGATCAGCTGGGTGTTTGTGATGCCCCCATTGCCGATCAGCTGGGTGTGTGCCTCTCCCCATTGCCGATCAGCTGGGTGTGTCCTTCCACCCATTGCCGATCAGCCGGGTGTGTGCTTTTCCCCATTGCCGATCAGCTGGGTGTGTGACTCCCCAAATGCCGATTAGCTGGGTGTGTGTGACTCCCCCATTGCCGATCAGCTGGGTGTTTGCTTCCCCCCATTGCTGATCAGCTTGGTGTGTGCGTCCCCCATGGCCGATCAGCTGGATGTGTGCCTCTCCCCATTGCCGATCAGCTGGGTGTGTGCTTCCCCCCATTGCCGAATAGCTGGGTGCATGCCTCCTCCATGGCCGATCAGCAGGATGTGTGCCCTTCACCATGGCCGATCAGCTGGATGTGTGCCTCACACTTAATCATAGTCTGTGCAGCAGAATGTGCCCCCGACAAAGACAGAGACAGAGACACAGACAGACACAGACAGGCTGAGACACAGACAGACACAGAGGCACAGACAGAGGTACAGAGAGACTCAGACAGAGACACAGACAGGCTGAGACACAGACAGAGACAGAGACACAGGCAGACACAGAGACACAGACAAATACATGACTGAGACACACACAGACGGACTCAGAGACACAGACAGACACAGACAGACATAGACAGAGACAGAGACTCAGACAGAGACACAGAGACACAGACAGAGACAGAGGCACAGACACAGGCAGAGACAGACACAGAGACAGACACAGAGACTGAGCCACAGAGAGAGACACAGACAGAGACAGACTCAGCCCCACCCGCATCCACTGCTCACCAGCTGGTGTGTAGCCACCCCCCCCCCCCGGCCGCTAAACGCTGCCCCTACGCCGCACGCAACAAAAGATGGCCACCGGGAGTCTCCCATGGCAACAGAAGATGACTGCCGCCGGCGTGCACGGGATGCTGGGTTGGGTGTGGCACAAGCGCAGTGGCGGCTTCTGCTGCCCATTGGCCCCATTGGGGGTCTTCGGGATTGTTGTGTCTCAATAGACACCGCAGCACTGCCCCTTCCCACCCCGGATATCCCCTCCCCGATATCACCCACTCCCCAATATCACGCCCCACCCTGATATCACCCCCACCCCAATATAACGCCCTCCCGGACATCACCCCCTCCCCGATATCACCACCTCCCGGGTATCACCCCCTCCCCGATATCACCCCCTCCCCGGTTTCACCCCCACCCCGATAAAACGCCCTCCCCGATCACACCCTCCCCGATATCACCCACTCCCCGACATCACCCACTCCCCGACATCACCCCGTCCCCGATATCACCCCCTCCCCGATATCACCCCCTCCCCGGTTTCACCCCCACCCCGATAAAACGCCCTCCCCGATCACACCCTCCCCGATATCACCCACTCCCCGACATCACCCACTCCCCGACATCATCCCGTCCCCGATATCACCCCCTCCCCGATATCACCCCAACCCTGATATCACCCAACCCCGAAATGACGCCCACCCCGACATCACCCCCTCCCCGATATCACCCCCTACCCGACATCAACCCCTCCCCGATATCACTCCCACCCTGACATCACCCCCACCCCGATATCACCCCCTCCCCGATATCACCCCAACCCTGATATCACCCAACCCCGAAATAACGCCCACCCCGACATCACCCCCTCCCCGATATCACCCCCTACCCGACATCACCCCCTCCCCGATATCACTCCCACCCTGACATCACCCCCACCCCGATATCACCCCCTCCCCGATATCATCCCCACCCCGGTATCACCCCCGCCCCGATTACACCCTCTCCCCGATATTACCCCCACACCGACATCACCGCCTCCCCGATATTACTCCCTCCCCGATATCACCGCACCCATATATCACCCGCAGCACGATATCACTCCCTCCCCATATCAGCCCCACCCTGATATCACCCCCACCCTGATCTCACCCCTCCCCGATATCACCCCGACGCGTTATCACTCCCTCCCCGATATCACCCGCTCCCCGATAACGCCCCCACTCCGATATCACCTCCATACCGATATCACTACCTCCCCAATATAACTCTCTCCCTCCGATATTACCCACTCCACGCGATCACCCCCTCCCCGATATCACCCCCACACCGATGCCACACCCTCCCCAATATCACCGCCTCTCTGATATCACCCCCTCCCCAATATCACCCCCTACCCGATATCACCTCCACACCATAATATAACCCCCTCCACGACAGCACCCCCACCCCGATACCCCCCTCGGATATGAACCGACCCTGGAATACATGCCCCCCGACAAACAACACCGCAGAACGGATATCAGCACCCAATGGCTATCACCCACCTTCCCCGATATCACCCAACGCCATATATCACCCAACGCCAGATATCACCCAATCCCCGATATCACCCAATCCCCGATATCACCCAACCCCAGAGATCACCCAACCCCAGATATAGCCCAACACCACATTTCACCCAACCCCAGATATCACCCAACCCCAGATATTACCCAACACCACATTTCACCCAAATCCAGATATCACCCAACCCAGATATCACCCATCCCCAGATATCACCCAACCCCAGAAATCACCCGACATCAGAGATCACCCAACCGCAGGAATCACCCAATCCCAGGTATCACCCAACCCCAGAAATAAACCAACCCCAGAGATCACCCAACCCCAGAGATCACCCAAAAATCCCCAGATATCACCCAACACCAGAAATCACCGAACCCCAGATATCACCCACACACAGATATCACCCAACGTCAGAGATCACCAACGCCAGAGATCACCAACGCCAGAGATCACCCAACCCCAGGGATCACCCAATCCCCAGATATCACCCAACCCCAGAAATCACCCAACCCCAGAGATCACCCAATGCCAGATATCACCCAACCCCAGAGATCACCCAATGCCAGAGATCACCCAACCCCAGAGATCACCCAACCCCAGAGATCAACCAAACACAGTGATCACACAATCCCTCGATATCACCCAAACCCAGATATCACCCAATCCCCGATATCACCCAACCCCAGAGATCACCCAAGCCCAGATATCACCCAACCCCAGAGATCACCCAACCCCAGATATCACCCAACCCCCGATATAACCCAAGCCCAGATATCACCCAACCCCAGAGATCACCCAACCCCAGATATCACCCACGCCCAGATATCACCCAACCCCAGAGAGGGGTGAGTGGGCTGCGGGCTTTGGAGACAACATCAGTCACTGCAACAGGTCCCTTTTCAAATGTCCTTTCGTTGAGATTGTCCTGAGGGCCAACACTTTTTATACTGCTTGGATTCCGTATAAAGGTGAAGAGCAAATTCTTCATCAGCCCAAGCGTTAGAGTAACTAACTTTTTTTCATTACACTCAATGATCAAAGCGAATATGGAAGAACTAGCTGTTAAAATGGCTCAGATATTTTAATCAATGATTGCCAGTTTCCCAACATTAAATGTCTTTAAACTGGTGAAATTCTGACGGGTCTACTGCTTTTTACTTTAATTATTTTCTGTGGAAGATTAATCACCTGTTAACATAGTTCATCCCAATAATCAGAGTGAACTTGAATTGATTGTTTGGTCCAATAAACAATTATCTCATTCATTCATTGCGAGGTTGAATTAAATCAGTGAACAGCTCATTATGTTAAAGTCCAACAAGCATGACACAACTAATTATTATTTGTGCAACATTGAGATAAAATACCAAATTAGTTTTCAGTCCATTAAACACAGCAAATAACTAAAAACATTTCATTGCATCTTTCACTGTGATTGTCAAAGGATTGTTCATTGCAATAATCACAGGCGGTTTCTAATTACTGTTCAGACCATAATCAAATTGAGATTGCTATTCAGTGGAATAGAATCTGTAATTCCTGACCACACAACAATAATACCATGAATTAAAAATGCATTTGTTCAGCTCACAATCTCAATCAATGGGATTCTCCCTCGGCAGCATCCTCCAATTCCGCCGGCAGCGCACCCATGTAGGAGGGTTTCTCGATGGCGTGGGGTGGTCACAATGGGAAACCTCATTGACCGGCTGCGGGAACGGAGAATCCCGTTGTGGCGGTGGCTGCGCCGCGCCGGATAACGGGGCTGGCTTGACGGAGAACCGGGTACAAGACATTAAACCGATGGTCATTTTCCAAGAGAATTATCATGGCAAGATACTGATTAATCCATTGATCACTAACGGTATGAATAAATCTTTTAACTTCCCACAATAATATGGATTGGGAAATATTTCCCATGTCTATGATGCCAGCAATTATATCTCAGGATTTAATTTCATTGATCATAGTTGTGCGATGACTGAATAGTGTGAGAATTCTCTCTGCCTGTTTCCACCAAAGAAAACTGAGCAAGTCGGGCAGCACGTTAGCATAGTGGTTACCACTATAACGTCACAGCGCCAGGGTCCCAGGTTCGATTCCCGCTTGGGTCACTGTCTGTGCGGAGTCTGCACGTTCTCCCCGTGTCTGCGTGGGTTTCCTCCGGGTGCTCTGATTGTCTCCAACAGTCCAAAGATGTGCAGGTTAGGTGGATTGGCCACGCTAAATTGCTCTTCGCTTAGATGGGGTTACTGGGTTATGGGGACAGTGGGAGTTGTGGGCTTGGGTCGGGTGCTCTTTCCAAGAGCCGGTGCAGACTCGGTGGGCCGAATGGCCTCCTTCTGCACTGTAAATTCTATGATCTCTGAAATCCAATGACGGAAGGCAGGATGACATATACCACACCATCATGTTTGCACAACATTGATAGAAAACATCACATTCGTTTTCAGTCCATTGAACACAGTAAATAACGAAACACATTTAAATGCAACTTTGAAAGTGATTATTGAAGGATTGATTATTCCAGTAATCAGAGGCGTAAATAAATATTTTTCAGCCAATAATCATAATAAGATTGTTCTTTCAAATAGCGTCAGTAATTCCTGACGTTCCTATAATAACACAATAAATTGAACATGCACATTTCTGCTCACAATTAACTAAACTGTGATGATCTTTCTATAGAATCATCATACCAGGAACATGATTATTTTCAGTCCAATGATTAGTGAATATATCGAGAAATCTTTATACTTTTCACAATAATATGCATTTGGAAATGTCTATGAGTAACAGCAATTGTCTTTCAGGTTTTAATTCCATTAATTACTAGAAATATCGCTGCTATGTCGTGGAATACAATGTGATCTCTCTGCCTGTTTCTACTGAAGACGTCTCAGCAATTGGAATGATGGAAGCCGGGAAGTAATGGGCTGAGAAACTATTGTATATTATGTTAGATATTTATTTAAATTATTGAGGCTATCTGACTACCACAACTGGATAACTACAAACTCCCGCTGGTGTTGTTGGGGAGAGTGGTCCTTTTGGTTCCCTTCTGTATCCTCTGGTGTATCTCCTCGGGAAAATACTGACTGTTTCACAATAAGAGAGTGATCAACCATTCTTTCCATTTATTATTCATCAATTAGAGTCTGGTTCCCAGGTTTAATGGACTAATCAATGCCGGGGTCTAATGTGATGGTTAAGATTGGAGCTGGCGGATTGTAGGAGAATTAAAACGCTGCCATGGCCTTGGTGATTTATTTGTCAGTATTACACAGCAGATCCATATCACCACCTCCCGGGTATCACCCCAGTGTCACACAGCAGTTAAATCGACAGCAGGGAGCGATGTATGACCAGAAGGCATAGAATCTCTGAGGGCAGAGTTGAGGAATCGAATAGATACAAAGACCCTGATGGGAGTTTTTGCAGAGCCGCTAGCAGCAGTCAGGATGTGGAGCAGAAAATAAATCAGGAGATAGAAAAGGCATGTAAAAACGCAATATTACAATAATCATGGGGGACTTCAATATGCAGGTGGACTGGGAAAATCAGGTTGGTCGTGGATCCCAAGAAAAGGAATTAGTGGAAAGTCTAAGATATGTTTTTTTGGAGCAGCTTGTGACAGAGCCGACTGGGGAACAGGCAATTCTGGATTTGGTAAAGTGTAATGTGGCAGACTTGATTAGGGAACTTAAGGTGAAGGAACCCTAAGGCAGCAGTGGCCACATTATGATAGAATTTACCCTGCAGTTTGAGAGGGAGAAGCTGGAACCAGACGTAACAGTATTACAATTAAATAGGGGTAACTACAAAGATATGAGGAAGGAGCTGGCCAGAGTTGATTGGAAAAGGAGCCGAGCAGGGAAGACAGTGGAACATCAATGGCAGGAGTTTTGGGGGGGTTATTAGGCAGGAACAACAGAATTTCATCGCAAGGAGGAGGAAACATGCCAAGGGGAGGACAAGGAGTCCATGGCTCACGAGGGAAATCAAGGACAGCAGTAAAGCAAAATAAAAAGCACACAATGTGGCACGGAATAGTGGGATGCCATAAAATTGGGAAGCCTTGAATACCGAGCAGAGGACAACTGAAAAAGCAATAAAGAAGGAGATGAAATTTGAGGGCAAGCTAGCTAGTAATGTAAAAGATGATAGGAAGATGTTCTTTTCAATATATAAAAGGTAAGAGAGAGACAAAAAAAGACATTGGACTAGTGTAAAATGTGAGTGGAGAAGTACTAATAGGCAACAAAGAAATGGCAGGCGAACTGTATAGTTACTTTGCATCAGTCTTCACGGTGGAAGAGACCAGTGGGATGCCAGAGCTCCAGGAGAGCCAGGGGGCAGAGGGGAGTGCCGTGGCCATCACTAAGGAGAAGGTTCTGCGGAAACTGAAAGGTCTGAAGGTGGATGAATGACCTGGACGGATGGACTACATCCCAGGGTTCTAAAAGAGATAGCTGAGGAGATTGTGGAGGCAGTGGCGGGAATTTTTCAGTAATCACTGGAGGCAGAAAGGGTCCCAGAGGACTGGAAAGTGGCTAATGTAGCACCGCTGTTTAAGAAGGGAGTGAGGCAGAAGATGGGAAATTAAAAACCGGTTAGCCTGCCTTCGGTCATTGGTAAGATTTTAGATCCTTTATTAAAGATGAGATTGCGGAGTACTTGGAAGTGCATGGTAAAATAGGACTGAGTCAGCACGGCTTCGTCAAGGGGAGGTCATGTCTGAGAAATCTGTTAGAGTTCTCTTTGAGGAAGTAACAAGGAAGTTAGACAAATGAGAACCAGTGGACATGATTTATTTAGATGTCCAGAGGGCCTTTGACATGGTGCCGCATAGGAGACTGTTAAATAAGTTAAGAGCCCATGGTGTTCAGCGTAATATCCTGGGATGGAAAAAAAATTGGCTGACTGGCAGAAGGCAGAGAGTGGCAAAAACGGGCCTTTATCAGGATGGCAGCCGGTGTCTAATCGTGTGCCTCAGGAGTCTGTGCTGGGACCACAACTTTCCACAATATACATTAATGATCTGGAAGAAGGAACTGAAGGCACTGTTGCTACGTTTGCAGATGATGCAAAGACCTGGAGAGGGACAGGTAGTATTGAGGAAGCGGGGGTGGGGGGGGGGGGGGGAGGCTGCAGACGGACGCAGAGGCTGGGAGATTGTGCAAAGAGGTGGCAGATGGAATACAGTGTGGAAAAGTGTGAGGTTATACACTTTAGAAGGAGGAATGGAGGAATTGACTATTTTCCAAATGTGGCAATGCTTCGGAAATCAGAAGCACAAAGGGACTTGGGAGGCCTTGTTATCGATTCTCTTACGGTTAACGTGTAGTTTCAGTCGGCAGTTAGGAAGGCAATTGCAATGTTAGCATTCATGTCGAGAGGGCGAGAGTGCAATAGCAGGGATGTATTTCTGTGGCTCTATAAGGCTCTGGTCAGGCCCCATTTGGAGTATTGTGAGCAGTTTTGGCCCCGTATCTGAAGAAGGATATGCTTCCCTTGGAAAGGGTCCAGAGGAGATTCACTAGAACGATCCCTGGAATGAAGAGCTTGTCGTATGAGGAACGGTTGAGGACAATGGGACTGTACTCGTTAGAATTTAGAAGGATGAGGGGGAATCTTATTGAAACTTACAGGAGTCCTGGATCGAGGGGATGTGGAGAGGATGTTTCCACTTGTATGAAAAACTAGAACCAGAGGACACAATCTCAGACTAACGGGACGATGCTTTTAAACAGAGATGAGGAGAAATGTATTCAGCCAGAAGGTAGTGAATCTGTGGAACTCTTTGCCACAGAAGGCTGTGAGTCCAAATCACTGAGTGTCTTTAAGACAGAGACAGATCGGATCTTGGTTAATAAGGATATCAGGAGTTATGGGGAGAAGGAGAGAAGGTAGGAGAATGAGGATGAGAAACATATCAGCCATGATTGAATGGCGGAGCAGGCTCGCTCGGACTAGTGACCAAGTTCAGCTCCTGTGTCTTATGGTCTTATGGCCGTTAATGTCCAACTTGGTTTGAAATATGGCTTTGGGTGTCTGCCTCCATTATTCTTACAGAAAATGAGGTCATGAAAGGATGTGAGGAACAAGCGGGAAATGACAGTGAGGCAGAAGCTGAGCAGTGATTAAATTGAATGGTGGAGGAGGTGTGAGTGACCGTGTAGTCTCCCCATGTTGCCATTTGTTATCAGTTCCGGCTCTGCATTACTCGCTGATGAATGTAGCTGCATGATCATATATTTCAGTTACATCTTTCCAACAGATATGTATATTGTTCATGGAAACAGTTCATTTATATCCAGATTATCCAAAACTTGTAAAATGTGTGGAACGAATCTCACATCATCGTCTTTTATTCCCAATAACCCAGCCCCACCCAATCCAATCACCCGAAGGGAAAACTGCGTCTAAACGATTCACACAGCGAGTGGTTCTGATCTGGTCTGCACGGCCTGGGACACTGGTGCCGGCAGATACAACAGTGGTTTCACATGGAATGGTAGGAGTGACAGAAATCAAATGTATGTCTCCAGGGAAAGGTGGTGCAGTCGGATTGAATGATCTGCTCATCTATAGAGCCGCTGAGGTCAAACGGAATGAAATGAAATGGAATGAAATGAAATGAAAATCGCTTATTTTCACAACTAGTCTTCAAATGAAGTTACTATGAAAATCCCCTCGTCGCCACATTCCGGCGCCTGTTCGGGGAGGCTGGTACGGGAATTGAACTGTGCTGCGGGCCTGCCTTTGTCTGCTTTAAAAGCCAGCGATTTATCCCAGTGTGCTAAACCAGCCCCAGGAATGAATGTCCTTTATTCGGGACTTCACGCACTTTTCAGGCTTTGGATGTGGTCTGGCTGTGAGATGATGGGACCAACACCTGCAGGTTCCCTCCAAGTTCCCATAACCGCGAGTATTCTCCCTGCAATCCTTTCTATTCACTGTGTCCATGTGTGAACTCAGCGCCCGCTTTAGCTCACTGCTTACTTCACAGCATCAACGTCATTGTAAGTTCCAATCTGTCTGACCCTGGGCGCTGCCTGTGCTGTTAATATTGAAAACATCTGTGTTGCTCCCAATAAAAGCAGACGCACATTTAATAATTAGAGGGAGGTCTATCTTTTTTCAGGTTGCTTTACAATTATTTTGAAAAGCGGCTGTGCCACGTGTTTGCTTTCTGGCCTCTCACTGGGGAAAGACAAGTTATATTCCAGCTCTGCACAATAACTGACCTGTCACACTCTGTCAGTGATTCACCACTTAAATGGTGCAATACTGCATGAAGGACATTTACTTTATCCAGGATCTGATTTTATAATTTAGGAACAAGTTTGTTTATTCAGCAAATGTATTAATCCGGATGGTGTTTTCCACATGATGCCCAGTTCCCCATATCTCCAAGAACACTCCCTCACACTCTATCTCTCCCTTGCATTCTCTCCCTCTCTCACCCTCACTCTCTCACACTATCCCTCTCCCACACTCTCTCCCTCACTCACCCTCACTCTCTCACACTAACCCTCTCCCACACTATCCCTCTCCCACACTCCCTCCCTCTCCCACACTGTCTCCCTCTCACACACTCTCTCCCTCTCTCACAGTGTCTCACTCTCTCACACTCTCTCACGCTTTCTCCCTCTCTCACACTCTCTCCTCCTCTCACACTCTGTCCCCCTCTCTCACACCCTCCCTCTCTCACACTGTCTCCCTCTCACACACTCTCTCCCTCTCTCACAGTGTCTCATTCTCTCACACTCTCTCACCCTCCCTCTCTCACCCTTTCTCCCTCTCTCACACTCTCTCCCTCCCTCACACTCTTTCCCCCTCTCGCACACCCTCCTTCTCTCACACTCTAATCCTCTCACACTCCCTCCCTCTCTCACACTCGAACCCTCTCAAAATCTCCCTCCCTCTCTCACATTCTGTCCCTCTCTCACACTGTCCCTCAAGCACACTCTAACCCTTTCTCACACTCTCTCCCTCTCTCACACATCCTCTCTCTCTCACACTCATGTCCCCCTCTCACACTCTCTCCCTCTCTCAGACTCTAACCCTCTCACACACACCCTCCCTCTCTCACACTCTCTCCCTCTCTCACACTGTCTCCCTCTCTCACACTCTGTCCCCTCTCACACCCCCTCTCTCTCGCACACTCTAACCTTCCATCGCACTCTCTTACTCTCTCCGCTTTCGCTCTCTCTCTCTTACTTTCTCTTGTTCTTTCTCCCTCTCTTGCACTCTCATCCTCTCTCACACCGTCCCCCTCACACTCTCTCCCTCTGACACATTCTCTACCTCAGTCACTCTACCTCTCTCCCACTGTCTCCCTCTGCCCTACTCTGTCTCCCTCTCAGACACTGTCCCTCACGCACACTCTAACCCTTTCTCACACTCTCTCCCTCTCTCACACGTCCTCTCTCTCTCACACTCATGTCCCCCTCTCACACTCTCTCCCTCTCTCAGACTCTAACCCTCTCACACACACCCTCCCTCTCTCACACTCTCTCCCTCTCTCACACTCTGTCCCCTCTCACAACCCCTCTCTCTCGCACACTCTAACCTTCTCTCGCACTCTCTTGCTCTCTCCGCTTTCGCTCTCTCTCTCTCACTTTCTCTTGTTCTTTCTCCCTCTCTTGCACTCTCATCCTCTCTCACACCGCCCCCCTCACACTCTCTCCCTCTGACACATTCTCTACCTCAGTCACTCTACCTCTCTCCCACTGTCTCCCTCTCCCCTACTCTGTCTCCCTCTCAGAGACTCTCCCTCGCTCACAATCTCTCCCTGTCAAACGCACTCTCCCTGTCTCACTCACTTTCCCTTTCTCACACTCTCTCCCTCTCTCACACACTCTCCCTCTCTCACACTCCCTCCATCTCTCACACTCCCTTACTCTCTCGCACTCTCCCTCTCTCACACTCCCTCCATCTCTCACACTCTCTCCCTCTCTCACACTCCCTCCATCTCTCACACTCTCTCCCTCTCTCGCACTCCCTCCATCTCTCAGCCTCCCTCCATCTCTCACCCGCCCTCCATCTCTCACTCCCTCTCTCAAATTCCTGGCTCTCATACATTCTTCTTCACTGATACTCACTCCCACTCTCCCACTATATCCAACACATTTCTCTTGCCTCACACATACCTCTCCCTCACATTCTGTCCCTCTTTCACACTCTCCCCCTCCCCCTCCCTCTCCCTCCATGCCTCCCTCCCTCTCACACAACTCACTCACTGATACTTTCTCTCACACACTTTCTCCCTCTCACGCTTTCCCTCTTTCACACTTTCTCTCAAACTCTTTCCCTCTCGCACATTTTCTCTCACACTCTTTCCCTCTCTCACACTAAGTCACACTCTTTCCCTCTCTCACACTTTCTCTCACTCCCTTTCCTCTCTCGAACATTCTCTGACTCTCTTTCCCTCGCCCATACTTTCTCTGTGTCTCTTTCCCTCTCTCACACTTTCTCTGGCTCTCTTTCCCGCTCTCACAATTTCTCTCACTCTCTTTACTTCTGTCACACTTTATCTCAAACGCTTTCCCTCTCTGACACGTTCTCTCACACTCTTTCCCTCTCCCACACTTTCTCTCACTCTCTCCCCCTCATAATTTCTCTCACAATCTTTCCCTCTCCCACTCCCTGGGTCACTCAGTCGCTCTCTCCTTTACTTATGTCTAAGATTATGTTAGTATTTTATACACAATCCGTCTCATCCAATCTGCCTCCCTCACCCACTCACCAGCAGCACGGTAGCATTGTGGAAAGCACAATTGCTTCAAAGCTCCAGGGTCCCAGGTTCGATTCCGGCTTGGTTCACTGTCTGTGCGGAGTCTGCACATCCTCCCCGTGTGTGCATGGGTTTCCTTCGGGTGCTCCGGTCTCCTCCCACAGTCCAAAGATGTGCAGGTTAGGTGGATTGGCCATGATAAATTGCCCTCCGTGTCCAAAGTTGCCCATTGTATTGGGTGGGGTTACTGGGTTGTGGGGAAAGGGTGGAGGTGTGGACCTTGGGTAGGGTGCTCTTTCCAAGCGCCGGTGCTGACTCGATCGGCCGCATGGCGTCCATCTGCACTGTAATTTCTATGAAAACACACTGACAATTGGAACTGAATCACTGAATGGTCAGTTACAGAGGCAGCTACACCCCAGAGTGCAGTGGAACTACCCAGAGAAACAGACTGACAATTGGAACTGAATCACTGAATGGTCACAGTTACAGAGGCAGCTACACCCCAGAGTGCAGTGGAACCACCCAGAGAAACACACTGACAATTGGAACTGAATCACTGAATGGTCACAGTGGATTGAGGGATATCACTGAAACAACCTGAGATGTAGAGATGGGACTGATGGTGTCTGAGTGGACAGCATCCTTTCTGTTAATGTTAGCTGAATAATGTGATCAACACAGTCCAGTGTTTGGAAAGAGGTCAGTCACTCAAAAAAATAATATTTTATTTCACTGAACCAAATATCGGTATCTGTTTATTCACATCTTTGAAAAATAAGTTGAACGATGTCACAACCTCAATACCCCTGAGGTGGTTCCACAGGGTATTAATTAAAGGCTTGGAGAATATATAACCTCAGAGTTACAGACAGAGAGATTGCCAATCGCAGGAAGGGACACATCACTTCACAGTGAAAATGCTTTATCCAATTCATGTTGCTGAGAAAATATTCTACCCAATCCTTGCTATTGTTGGTGTTCCTGGTAAGTGACTATCACGATTGGAGTTGTGTAAATCTGTGTGTGAGCGGCTCTCTGATTTTAAACTGTGACTGAAAATGTTTAACGCTGATCTCGTGCTCACTGTTATACAGACACCTGGTCAACGATATAATTCACTTAATTCAAATCTCGTTCATAATGTCTATGGTCTGAATCCATTTCATCAACTAACAATAAACCTGTCTGTAAATCGCGGATCTCTGATCAATAAAGTTGTTATATTGAGTGGAATATTGTATAATATTAGATTGGATCTCAGTGAAGGCAATCTCTCTGAAGGAAGTTTTAATGGGAGTAAGAATGAAATCACGCTGAGGGTGGATCACTAATCAGATTGGAATACGTGACAGCAGCGAACAAGGATTACTGGAAGTATCTGTCAGTGTGGAATTGTATTCAATGTGGGTCTCTCACCAGAGTGGAATATCTGATCCAATTATCTATCTATTACTGGGACTATCTGTATTGTGTGTGGGTCAGTAACTGGACTGAAATTAGTTGGTTCTGTTTTGAAATGCTGTATTTTATTGGGGAGTGGCCGCTCCATTCTGTGGAGTTCCCTCTGTGTGTTTGAACTTTGGAATAGGTTGAAAACAGGACGAGTTTGGCTGTGTTTTGAAGATGTTTGATATTTATTGTATGAAGTGAAATGTCTCTATTTCTGTTCTCTATTGACCTACTCTAACAGGAACAGATATCACCCACACTCTAATATTTCATAACACCCACAACAGTGCAGTATTCCAATAGGTTTTGTGATATTTTCATATTTCTATTCATCCTGAAATGAACTCACATGTTTGATCAATTTTTATGGGTGTTTATAAACTGTGTTTCTGCTTCACACGATTTGTGAATCTATTCACCTGAACCCAGAAACCCCTCCAGTCCTTCACACACTTGTTTTCCAAGGAGTGATTGGGGGATGTATTGCTCTGATCAGCAGCGGATACTGATCTGTCGGAACATTTATCTCTCATTGAAATACCCACTTTGCAAATTCATAATTAATGATGATGTGTACCTGTAATTAGTTGTATTCTTCCTCTGTATTCACTGTCACTCTCAATTTGATTTTGTCTGTAAATTGTGTCATTATCATTCTTCTTCCCGATCCCATACTGTTGATGGGAATGGTGAAGGAGAGTGATCCCAGTACTGATCCTTGTGGAACACCACTTACCACCTTCCACCAATCACCCTAAATCCCTTTAACTCCTCTCCCTGTTTTATGTGTGTGTCGCCAGCATGTGTCCATTCTGCTGCTGTGTCCCCCTAACTCCACTGGCTCTGAGATTACCCATCAGTCTGTTATGTTGGATGTTACTGACGGCCTTTAGAAAATCCAATTGTTTAACATCTATCATACTACTCAGATCTATTTTTTCTGGTAGTTATTGCAATAATTGGATGAAATGTGTCTGGAATAATGTTGACTTTGGAATATGTGCCGAATATTTAGAATACTCTGTGTTACTGGATTTCTTTTAACTCATGCTTCTAATTCCATATTTCCAACTGTTGACATTGTGACTGGAAGATTTGATTATATTCTGTTCTAAACTCAAGAATAACAGAGACCGACTTCTGCTTTTCAATTCTTTGGTAATTATTCTGATGATGATCAGTGAATAGATAATATTGTCTCTGCTGTTTCTCACTGTCTATTTTGTAAAAATGTGTTGTTGAAATCCATCCGCCTCCAGTAATCTCCCTCTACCTGGACCCCACCCTCTGGCCTCCTATCAGCTCTTGATCTTCTCATTGAGATCTGTCAGTGCGACATCGACCGTCTCAATTTCTCTGTGCCTCTCACGAACTCTATCCTGACTCACTCTAAACTTGCTCCAATCCTCTCTCTAATATCCAACCCTGACCTGGTGATCTAAGCTGCTCAAAGGGTGGTGCCATTATTGTCCTGGTGTCCTGACCTCTTCCTCACAGAGGCTGACCGTCAGCTCTTAGGCCCGTCCTGGTAGGCCCCCCTCCCCCCTGGACCAGCAGCACACCACCAAACATCATGATATTGTTTCCAGGACATTCTATAACCTCATCGACTCTGGATATCTTCTGTCCGCAGCATCGGACATTATAGGACCACAACCCCACACATCCTGCATCCGTCTACCTCCTTCCCAAAGTCCATAAACAGGAAAGTCCCAGTGCACCCTTATTTCGGCCTGTTCCAGCCCCACCAAGATCATTTCTTACCATCTTGATTCCATCCGCTTTACCATGTTCTGCCCCTTCCCAAAGACATTGGTGTCACAGTGACTCAGTGGTTTACACTGCTGCCTCACAGCACCTGGTTCTCCGGATCAATCCCTAACTTGGGTGACCACAAATTACTGTGTGGAATCTGCACTTGTTCTCCGTGTCAGCGTGGGTTTCCTCCGGTTCTCCGGTTACCTCCCACAGTCCAGGTCAGGTGGATTGACCATGCTAAATTGCTCCGTAGTGTCCAAAAAGATGTGTAGATTAGATTAAGGGATTAATGAGATAGGCCGGTGAGTGAGCTTGGTTGAGGTTCTGTTTCAGAGGTTTGGTACAGACTTAATCGGCCGAATGACCTCCTTCTGCACTGTGGGGATTCTATGATTCCTGATTCCTCTGGTGCCGTAAACAAGGTCCATTTCCCCGGCCCTAACGGCCTAATCTTCACAATGGACGTCCAATCCCTCTGCACCTCCGTTCCCCAACACGAGGGTTGTGTACAGATCCTCATACCCTGCTTCCTGTAAAGACTGCATCTCATTCTCCCACTTCCTCCGCCTCCATCGCCTCTGTTCTGTTGATGAAGTATTTGAAAATAGCCCGTCTGGCATGTCTGTCTTTTCCTTTACCGGTCTGTCCCCACCACCTTCCTTTGTTAACAGGCCTCTCAATCGTGTTCAATTCACTTCTCACACCTCTGCCCTCACACATATTCCTCCCTCCCGGAAACATGATAGTGTCTCCCTCTCCTCACTTTCCACACCATCAGCCTCCCAGTAAAAGGAAAATCCTCCTCCATTTCTGCCAACTCCAGGATGATGTCACCACCAAACACATCTTCACCTCTCTGCAACCATCCCCCTCAATTTCTGCATTCCTCAGGTACCGCTCCCTCCCCCTTGTCCACTTCCCCCTCAGACCTCACACCCCTTTCCCTTCCCCCAGCACCTTCCCCTGCAATGCCAGACGGTGCAACAACTGTCCTTTTCCCTCCTCCCGTCTCCCGGTTCTCAGCAGCAAACTCTCCTTTCTGGGGAAGCAGCGTTTCACTTCTGTGCCTTCAATTTGTTCTACTGTATTCGCTGCTTCCAATACCGTCTCCTCTACATTGGGGAGACTAAACGCAGACTGGGAGACTGCTTTGTGGTACACCTTCACTCAGCCCACAGCGTGGCCCCACCTTACTGTTGCGGGCCATGTTAACTCAGCACCTTGCTCTCAGGCCCACATGTCTCCTTGGCCTGCTGCAAGAATGCAGTGAAGCCCAACGCAAACTGGAGGAGCAACATCTCATCGTCCAATTAGAATTTTACATCCCGCAGGACGTAACTTTAATTTCAACTACTTCAGTCTGGGAACTTTCTCCTCCACCTTTACGCTCTTGTTTTGGAAATACCAATTTTTTTGTCGAATGAAATTAGTCTGGAGAGAGTCTATTCCGGCAAAGTGAACCCTGTGGAATGTGCAATGCCGGAGCGGGAGTACTCCTGAGAAAAGCTTGGCAGTAATTCTGTCCAAACAGGGAGAGGATGGATTCCTGTTAACAGTGATGTTGGGATGTTCCAGACATGGCAATGGGGGATTCCTTGGAGCGGGTGCTTTACAAATGACTAAACCTGGGAGGGGTGATCCCTCGGAATGTTCTGGAGACTGGACAGACTCTATTTTGGACAGGCTGGGCTGCACGGTAGCACAGTGGTTAACACAGTTGATTCACAGTTCCAGGTCCCAGGTTCGATTCCCGGCTTGGGTCACTGTATCTGCGAAGTCTGCACTTTCTCCCTGTGTGGGCGTGGGTTTCCTCCGGGAGCTCCTGTTTCCCACCACAGTCCAAAGATGAGCAGGTTAGGTGGATTGGCCAAGATAAATTGTGTTTAGTTTCCAAACAATTTAAATGGGGACACTGGGTTATGGGGATGGGGTGGGCTGAACTGGCTTTCTCTTTCCAAGTGACGGTGCAGACTCGATGGGCCGAATGGCCTCCTTTTTCACTGTACATTCTATATTTCCATTCCCCCCATGATTATGAAGTGGGAAGGTCCTGCGTTTGTTTGTTTTTTTTCCACTGATCGTCGAGTATTCAAATAAACCACGAGTGGGGTCCAACCCCATCAGAAATCCAGTCCAGGGAACGGTCCAATCCGGAGTGTGGTTCAATAATTAAGCTGGGTTGACAATCTCTGGTATGTTTGTATCCGGTTTGGGAAACCTGGCCGGCCTGAGTGAATCCTGTAAATCAGACTAAATGAGAAATGTAACCTCTCCCAAAGGTCTCTGAATTATAAACATTTTCCTACCACTGCCATCAAACTGACAGGGCTGCAATTCACACTCCCCCGCCCCCCCCCCCCCCCCCCCCCCCACACCCATTCCCCATCTTTAACACTGGAGTTACATTTTCTACTTCCCTCTCTGCAATGTTCATCTCTGTGCCCACTCCTCTCCCAACACCCCCACCAACCCACTGTCCATTATATTGATGCTGAAATTATATCCTGGTTCAGACATGGAGATTCATTATCCAGTAATTTCCCGCGTCTTTCCTTTCTCTCTCTGACAGTTAATATACTGGGAATTGTGATTCTGTGTCGGGGGAAGTGTGGTCTCTCTACCTGCACCACTCGATACCTGGTGGCCATGGCAACGGCGGATCTGCTGTTTATTATCACTCGTCCTATACTGAACAGGATCAATATTTATTATTTCCCCTGGAGTTTCCTGTCCCTCACCCCTGTGTGTAGTGTTAAGGGTGTCCTGCTCTCTGCAGCCAGAGACTGTTCTGTATGGTTCACCCTCACTTTCTCCTTTGATCGATTTGTGGCCATTCGCTGCCAGAAACTGAAAACTAAATATTGCACCGAGAAAACAGCGGCTGTGGTTCTGTCCACAAGCGGCCTCCTGCTCTGTGTGAAAAACATCCCCCAGTACTTTACATTGAAACCTTGGGGGATAATCGACAATGTTCAGTGGGGCTGTCGGACAAAGAGCAGCTATTACACTGACCCGGGATGGGTTGGATATAACTGGTTTTCTCAGGTTTTAACCCCATTGATCCCGTTCTTCTCAATCCTGTTGATCAACGCTCTGACAGTCAGACACATTTTACTCACCAGTCGAGTCCGGAAGGCACTGAGGACTCAGAGTCAGGGAGACAATCGCACCGACCCAGAGATGGAGAGCAGAAGGAAGTCAATGATTTTACTCTTCAGCATTTCCGGGACGTTCATCCTTCTCTGGGCCGTGTCTGTTATTAAATTTTTCTATATCGATTTGAGTGAATCACATTACCTCACCCTTCCTCAATATAATTTACAAATAATCGGTTGGATGCTGCTGGATTTAAATTGCTGCACAAACACATTTATTTATGTGGTGACTCAGTCCAGGTTCAGGGAGCAGATCAAGATAGCGGTGAAATATCCGGTTACATCAATTATAAAATTAATGAGAAAATAAAACTGACTGATAGCCGTTCAGCCAATCAGGAGCTCAGGCCGTTGACTCTCAGCCTCTCAGCCAACCAGGAGCTCGAGCGCCTGACTGACAGCCTCTCAGCCAATCAAACGCTCCAGTCGTTGACTGACAGTCTCTCAGCCAATCAGCATTTCCAGCGCCTGACTGACAGCCTCTAAGCCAATCAGCAGCGCCAGTGCCTGACTCACAGCCTCCCAGCCAATCAGCATCTCCAGCCGCTGTGACAGACCCTCAGCCAATCAGCATCTCCAGCCGCTGTGAAAGCACCTCAGACAATCAGCATCTACAGCCGCTGCTGACAGTTGTGGTGGTGGGGGGGGGGGGGTGAGAGCATTGACAGTGCTGGCTGTGTGGTCGGAGCACTGACAGTGCTGGCTGTGGGGGGGGGGGGGGGGGGGGGGGGCAATGGCACTGGTGGGGGAAGGCACTGGCATTGCTGGCTGTGGGGAGGGGTCACTGGCAGTGCTGCCTGTGGGGGGCACTGGCATTGCTGGCTGTGTGGCGCACTGGTAGCGCTGGCTGAAGGGGAACACTGGCAGTGCTGGATGTGGGAGGACTGTAGTGCTGGCTGTGGTGGGAGCGGGCAATGCTGGCAGTGTGTGGGCAGCACTGGCAGTGCTGGCTGTTGGAGGAGCACAGCCAGTGCTGGCCTTGTGGGGATGTACAGACAGTGCTGTCTGTGTTGGGGAGCACTGGCAGTGCAGGATGTGTGTGGGGAGAACTTACAGTGCTGGCTTTGGGTATGGAGTGCTGATTGTGGGTGGTGGGTGCACTGGCAGTGCTGGTTGTGGGAGCACTGGCAGTGCTGGCTGTGTGGAGGGGAGCACTTGCAGTGCTAGCTGTGGGAGGAGCACTGCTAGTGCTGGCCATGTGGGGGTGCACAGGCAGTGCTGTCTGTGTTGGGAGCACTGGCAGTGCAGGATGAGTGTGGGGAGCACTGACAGTCCTGGCTTTTGGTATGGAGCGCTGATTGTGGGTGGTGGGTGCACTGGTAGTGCTGGCTTAGAGGGGGAGCACTGGCAGTGCTGGCTGTGGGGGCATTGTCAGTACATAGAACATAGAATATAGAAAATACAGCACAGAACAGGCCCTTCGGCCCACGATGTTGTGCCGAACCTTTGTCCTAGATTAATCATAGATTATCATTGAATCTACAGTGCAGAAGGAGGCCATTCGGCCCCCTGAGTCTGCACCAGCTCTTGGAAAGAGCACCCTACCCAAACTCAACACCTCCACCCAACACCAAGGGCAATTTGGACATTAAGGGCAATTTATCATTGGCCAATTCACCTAACCCGCACATCTTTGGACTGTGGGAGGAAACCGGAGCACCCGGAGGAAACCCACGCAGACACGGGGAGGACGTGCAGACTCCACACAGACAATGACCCAAGCCGAAATCGAACCTGGGACCATGGATATGTGAAGCAATTGTGCTATCCACAATGCTACCGTGCTGCCCTTAAGAACAAATAAATCTACACTATATCATTTTCCCGTAATCCATGTACCTATCCAATAGCTGCTTGAAGGTCACTAATGTTTCTGACTCAACTACTTCCACAGGCAGTGCATTCCATGCCCCCACTACTCTCTGGGTAAAGAACCTACCTCTGATATCCCTCCTATATCTTCCACCTTTCACCTTAAATTTATGTCCCCTTGTAATGGTGTGTTCCACCTGGGGAAAAAGTCTCTGACTGTCTACTCTATCTATTCCCCTGATCATCTTATAAACCTCTATCAAGTCGCCCCTCATCCTTCTCCGCTCTAATGAGAAAAGGCCTAGCACCCTCAACCTTTCCTCGTAAGACCTACTCTCCATTCCAGGCAACATCCTGGTAAATCTTCTTTGCACCTTTTCCAGAGCTTCCACATCCTTCCTAAAATGAGGCGACCAGAACTGTACACAGTACTCCAAATGTGGCCTTACCAAAGTTTTGTACAGCTGCATCATCACCTCACGGCTCTTAAATTCAATCCCTCTGTAAATGAACGCGAGCACACCATAGGCCTTCTTCACAGCTCTATCCACTTGAGTGGCAACTTTCAAAGATGTATGAACATAGACCCCAAGATCTCTCTGCTCCTCAACATTGCCAAGAACGCTACCGTTAACCCTATATTCCGCATTCATATTTGTCCTTCCAAAATGGACAACCTCACACTTTTCAGGGTTAAACTCCATCTGCCACTTCTCAGCCCAGCTCTGCATCCTATCTATGTCTCTTTGCAGCCGACAACAGCCCTCCTTACTATCCACAACTCCACCAATCTTCGTATCGTCTGCAAATTTACTGACCCTCCCTTCAACTCCCTCATCCAAGTCATTAATGAAAATCACTAACAGCAGAGGACCCAGAACTGATCCCTGCGGTACGCCACTGGTAACTGGGATCCAGGCTGAATATTTGCCATCCACCACCACTCTCTGACTTCTATCGGTTAGCCAGTTCGTTATCTAACTGGCCTAATTTCCCACTATCCCATGCCTCCTTACTTTCTGCATAAGCCTACCATGGGGAACTTTATCAAATGCCTTACTAAAATCCATGTACACTACATCCACTGCTTTACCTTCATCCACATGCTTGGTCACCTCCTCAAAGAATTCAAGAAGATTTGTAAGGCAAGACCTACCCCTCACAAATCCGTGCTGACTAACCCTAATCAAGCAGTCTCTTTCCAGATGCTCAGAAATCCTATCCTTCAGTACCCTTTCCATTACTTTGCCTACCACCGAAGTAAGACTAACTGGCCTGTAATTCCCAGGGTTATCCCTAGTCCCTTTTTTGAACAGGGGCACGACATTCGCCACTCTCCAAACCCCTTGTACCACCCCTGTTGACAGTGAGGACGAAAAGATCATTGCCAACGGCTCTGCAATTTCATCTCATGCTTCCCATAGAATCCTTGGTAATATCCCGTCAGGCCCGGGGGCTTGTCTATCCTCAAGTTTTTCAAAATGCCCAACACATCTTCCTTCCTGACAAGTATTTCCTCGAGCTTACCAATCTGTTTCACACTGTCCTCTCCAACAATGTCGCCCCTCTCATTTGTAAATACAGAAGAAAAATACTCATTCAAGACCTCTCCTATCTCTTCAGACTCAATACACAATCTCCCGCCACTGTCCTTGATCGGACCTACCCTCGCTCTAGTCATTCTCATATTTCTCTCATATGTGTAAAAGGCCTTGGGGCTTTCCTTGATCCTACCCGCCAAAGATTGTTCATGCCCTCTCTTAGCTCTCCTAATCCCTTTCTTCAGTTTCCTCCTTGCTATCTTGTATCCCTCCAATGCCCTGTCTGAACCTTGTTTCCTCAGCCTTACATAAGTCACCTTTTTCCTCTTAACAAGACATCCAACCTCTCTTGTCAACCATGGTTCCCTCACTCGACCATCTCTTCCCTGCCTCACAGGGACATACATATCAAGGACACGTAGCACCGGTTCCTTGAACAAGTTCCACATTTCACATGTGTCCTTCCCTGCCAGCCTATGTTCCCAACTTATGCACTTCAATTCTTGTCTGACAACATCGTATTTACCCTTCCCCCAATTGTAAACCTTGCCCTGTTGCAAGTACCTATCCCTCTCCATTACTAAAGTGAAAGTCACAGAATTGTGGTCACTATCTCCGAAATGCTCCCCCACTAACAAATCTATCACTTGCCCTGGTTCATTACCCAGTACTAAATCCAATATTGCCCCACCTCTGGTCGGACAATCTACATACTGTGTTAGAAAAGCATCCTGGACACACTGCACAAACACCACCCCATCCAAACTATTTGATCTAAGGAGTTTCCACTCAATATTTGGGAAGTTAAAGTCGCCCATGACTACTACCCTATGACTTCTGCACCTTTCCAAAATCTGTTTCCCAATCTGTTCCTCCACATCTCTGTTACTATTGGGGGGCCTATAGAAAACGCCTAACAAGGTGACTGCTCCTTTCCTATTTCTGACTTCAACCCATACTACCTCAATAGGGTGTTAGTCCTCGAACTGCCTTTCTGCAGCTGTTATACTATCTCTAATAAATAATGCCAACCCCCCCCCCCCACCTCTTTTACCACCCTCCCTAATCTTATTGAAACATCTATAATCAGGGACCTCCAACAACCATTTCTGCTCCTCTTCTATCCAAGTTTCCGTGATGGCCACCACATCGTAGTCCCAAGTACCGATCCATGCCTTAAGTTCACCCATATTATTCCTGATGCTTCTTGCGTTGAAGTATACACACTTCACCCCATCTCCGTGCCTGCAAATAGTCTCCTTTGTCAGTGTTCCCTTCCCCACTGCCTCATTACATGCTTTGGCGTCCTGAATATCGGCTACCTTAGTTGCTGGACTACAAATCCGGTTCCCATTCCCCAGCCAAATTAGTTTAAACCCTCCCGAAGAGTACTAGCAAACCTCCCTCCCAGGATATTGGTGCCCCTCTGGTTCAGATGCAACCCGTCCTGCTTGTACAGGTCCCACCCCCAGAATGCGCTCCAATTACCCAAATACCTGAAGCCCTCCCTCCTACACCATTACTGCAGCCACGTGTTCAACTGCACTCTCTCCCTATTCCTAGCCTCGCTATCACGTGGCACCGGCAACAAACCAGAGATGACAACTCTGTCTGTCCTGGCTTTCAACTTCCAGCCTAACTCCCTAAACTTGTTTATTACCTCCACACCCCTTTTCCTACCTATGTCGTTGATCTCTGGGGTTGGGTGATATCTGGGTTTGGTGAAATCCAGGGTTGGGTGATCTCTGGGGTTGGGTGATATCTGGGGTTGGGTGATCTCTGGGATTGGGTAATCTCTGGGTTTGGGTGATATCTAGGGTTGCGTGATATCTGGGGTTGGGTGATATCTGCGTTTGGGTGATCTCTGGGTTTGGGTGATATCGGGGGTTGGGTGATATCTGGGTTTGGGTGATCTCTGGGGTTGGGTGATCTCTGGGGTTGGGTAATATCTGGTGTTGGGTGATCACTGGGTTTGGGTGATCTCTGGGTTTGGGTGATTTCGGGGGTTGGGTGATATCTGGGGTTGGGTGATATCTGGTGTTGGGTGATATCTGGGGTGGATGATATCTGGGGTTGGGTGATATCGGGGATTGGGTGATCTCTGGGGTTGGGTGATCTCTGGGGTTGGCTGATCTCTGGGGTTGGGTGATATCTGGGGTTGGGTGATATCTGGGGTTGGATGATATCCGGGGTTGGATGATCTCTGGTGTTGGGTGATCTCTGGGGTTGGGTGATATCTGGGATGGGTGACCTCTGGGGTTGGGTGATATCTGGAGTTGGGTGATATCCCGTGTTCGGTGATCTCTGGGGATGGGTGATATCTGGGGTTGGGAGATATCCCGTGTTCGGTGATCTCTGGGGATGGGTGATATGTGGGTTAGGGTGATATCTGTGGTTGGGTAATATCTGGGGTTGGGTGATATCTGTGTTTGGGTGAT
Source organism: Scyliorhinus torazame (assembly GCF_047496885.1). NCBI lineage: Eukaryota > Metazoa > Chordata > Chondrichthyes > Carcharhiniformes > Scyliorhinidae > Scyliorhinus > Scyliorhinus torazame. The sequence continues at coordinate 124,763,275 of NC_092726.1, read as the reverse complement.
CTATGGGTTTGCGTGATATCCGGGATTGTGTGATCTCTGGGATTGGGTGATAACTGGGGCTGGGTGATATCTGGGGTTGAGTGATATCTGTGGTTGGGTGATATCTGGGGTTGGGTGATCTCTGGGATTGGGTAATCTCTGGGTTTGGGTGATATCTAGGGTTGCGTGATATCTGGCGTTGGGTGATATCTGCGTTTGGGTGATATCGGTGATTGGGTGATCTCTGGCATTGGGTGGTATCTGGGGTTGGGTGATATCTGGGGTTGAGTGATATCTGTGCTTTGATGATATCTGGGGTTGGGTGATATCCGGTGTTGGGTGATCTCTGGCGTTGGGTGATATCTGGGGTCTGTGATATCTGGGGTTGGGTGTTCTCTGGGGTTGGGTGATATCGGGTTGGGGGGGGAGTGATATCCGGGGGGTGCAGATAGCCGTTATGCGGTGATGTTTTGCGGGGGGCATGAATTCCAGGCTTGGTTCATATCCGAGGGGGGGGGGGTTGGATATGATATATTAAGAATAATAATCTCTTATTGTCACAATTATATTTCACTGAAGTCACTGTGAAAAGCCCCTAGTCTCCATAGTCCGGCGGCTGTTTGTCTAGGCCGGCACGGGAATTGATCCCGCGCTGCTCGCACTTTTCTGCATTGTAAGCAAGCTATTTAGCCCACTGAGCTAAAGCATCCCATGTTGGGTTGGTTTGGGGGGTGTGGGGGTGTCATCGGGCGGGTGATCCCTTGCTGGTGTTAATCAGAGTGATAATATCGAGTGTCATTATATCTGGGGGACTGACATATGAGGGTGCGGTGATATTTAAGGGGGTGATATCCGGTTGGGCGGGGTGACATTTGGCGGGCGGCGGTGATCTCTGGGGAAGGGGCGGCGTTGATATCCAAGAGTAGTGACATCTGCCGGTGGGTGATATCGGGGTGGGCGTGATATCAGGATGGTGGTGATATCGGCATGGGGGTGATATCGGGGATAGGGTGATATCGGGGAGGGGTGATATCGGGGAGGGGGTGACATCGGGGTGGGGTTGAAATCGGGGAGTTAGTGATGCCGTGGAGGGGGTGATGTTGGGGAGTCGGTGATATCGGAATGGGGTGATATCGGGGTGGGGGTGATGGGCTAGGAGTGATATCGGGGTGGGGGTGATATCGGGGAGGGTGTGATATCAGGAATAGGGTGATATCGGGGCGGGGGTGATATCGGGAGGGTGATATCGGGGAGGGGGCGATATCGGTGTGGGGATTATATCGGAGAGGGGGTGCTATCGGGGCGTGGGTGATATCGGGGCGGGGGTGATATCGGGGCGGGGGTGTTATCGGGGAGGGGGTGATATCGGAGTGCGGGTGATATCGTGGTGTGGGTGATATCGGGGAGTGGGTGATAACGGGGAAGGGGCAGATCAGGGTGAGGGTGATATTGGGGCGGGGGTGATATCGAGGAGGGGGTGATATCGGGAAGGGGGTCATATCGGGGCGGGGTGATATCGGGGCGGGGGTGATATCGGGGAGGGGGTGATATCGGGGTGGGGGTGATATCGGGGCGGGAGTGATATCGGGGAGGGGTGATAGCGGGGATGGGCTGATATCAGGGTGGGGGTGATATCGGGGAGATGGTGAATTCGGGGTTGGTGATATCGGGGAGGCGGTAATATCGGGGAGGGGGTGATTTCGGGGTGGGGGTGATATCGGGGGGGGCGATATCGGGGCGTGTGGCAGATCAGGGTGGGGCTGATATCGGGGCGGGGTGATACCGGGGAGGGGGTGACATCGGGGAGGGGGTCAAATCGGGGCGGAGGTGATATCGGGGAGGGGGTGATATCGGGGTGGGGGTGATATCGGGGAGGGGGTGGTATCGGGGAGGTGGTGATATCAGCGCGGGGTGATATCGGGAATGTGATATCAGGGAGGGGGTGATATCGGGGTTGGGGTGATATCGGGGCGGGTGTAATATGGGGGAGGGGGTGATATCAGGGTGGGGGTGATATCGGGGCGGGGGTGGCATCGGGGAAAGCGTGATATCGGGGAGAGAGTGATATCGGGGAGGGGGTGATCTCGGGGTTGGTGATATCGGGGAGGCGGTAATATCGCGGAGGCGGTGATATCGGGGGGGGGTGATATCGGGGTGTGGGTGATATCGGGCGGGCGATTCCGGGGCGTGTGGCAGATCAGTGTGGTGATGATATCGGGGCGGGGTGATATCGAGGAGGGGGTGACATCGGGGAGGGAGTCATATCGGGGCGGGTTGATATCGGGGCGGGGTGATATCGGGGAGGGGGTGATATCGGGGTGGGGGTGATATCGGGGAGGGGGTGGTATCGGGGAGGTGGTGATATCGGCTCGGGGTGATATCGGGGATTTAGTGATATCAGGGAGGGATGATATCGGGATGGGGGTGATATCGGGGCGGGTGTGATATCGGGGAGGGGGTGATATCGGGGTGGGGGTGATATCGGGGACGGGGTGGTATCGGGGAGGTGGTGATATCGGCTCGGGGTGATATCGGGGATTTAGTGATATCAGGGAGGGATGATATCGGGATGGGGGTGATATCGGGGCGGGTGTGATATCGGGGAGGGGGTGATATCGGGGTGGGGGTGATATCGGGGCGGGAGTGGTATCGGGGAAAGCGTGATATCGGGGAGGGGGTGATATTGGGGAAGCGGTGATATCGGGGAGGGTGTGATATCGGGGTGGTGAAAAAATGAAAATGAAATGAAAATCGTTTATTGTCACAAGTAGGCTTCAATGAAGTTACTGTGAAAAGCCCCTAGTCGCCATATTCCGCCGCCTGTTCGGGGAGTCTGTTACAGGAATTGAACCGTGCTGCTGGCCCGCCTTGGTCTGCTTTCAAAGCCAGCGATTTAGCCCTGTGCTAAACAGGCCCGTGGTGGGGGTGATATCAGGGAGGGGTGATATCGGGGAGGGGGTGATATCGGGGAGCGGGTGATATCGGGGAGGGGGTGATATCGGGGAGGGGGTGATATCAGGGAGCGGGTGATATCGGGGAAGGGGTAATATCGGGGAGGGGATATCTGGGTTGGGAGAGGGGCAGTGTTCCTGTGTCTATTGAGACACATCAATCCCGAAGACCCCCAATGGGGCCAATGGGCAGCAGAAGCCGCCACTGCGCCTGTGCCAACCCATCCCAGCATGCCCTGCGTGCTGGCGGCAGCCATTTTGTGTTGCCAGGGGTATCCCCGACAGCCATCTTGTGTTGCCAGGGGCGTCTCCCGGCAGCCAACTTGTGTTGCCAGGGGACACACCACGCGACCATCTTGTGTTGCCAGGGGAGACTCCCCACAGCCATTTTGTGTTGCCAGGGGAGACTCCCCGCGACCATCTTGTGTTGCCAGTGGAGATTCCAGGTGGCCATCTTTTGTTGCCTGCGGCGAGGGGACAGCGGCCTCTGGCGGCAGGGCGGGGGGGACAGCAGCTGGTGAGCAGTGTGTGCGGGTGGAGCTGAGTCTGTCTCTGTCTATGTCTCTGTCTGAGTCTTTGTGTCTGTCTCTGTGTCTGTCTCTGTCTGTGCCTCTGTCTGTGTCTGTGTGCTTGTCTGTGTCGCAGCCTCTGTGTCTGTCTGTGTCTCAGTCTCTGTCTGAGTCTCAGTCTCTGTGTCTGTCTGTGTCTGTCTGTGTCTCTCTGTACCTCTGTCTGTGTCTCAGTCTCTGTCTGGGGCACATTCTGCAGAACAGACTGTGTTTGAGTGTGAGGCACACACCCAGCTGATCGGCAATGGGGGAGTCACACACACCCAGCTGATCGGCAATGGGGGAGTCACACACACCCAGCTGATCTGCATTGGGGGAGTCACACCCACCCAGCAGATCGGCAATGGTGGAGTCACACCCACCCAGCTGATCGGCATTGGGGGAGTCACACCCACCCAGCTGATCGGCAATGGTGGAGTCACACCCACCCAGCTGATCGGCATTGGGGGAGTCACACACACCCAGCTGATCGGCAATGGTGGAGTCACACCCACCCAGCTGATCGGCATTGGGGGAGTCACACCCACCCAGCTGATCGGCAATGGTGGAGTCACACCCACACAGCTGATCGGCATTGGGGGAGTCACACACACACAGCTGCTCGTCAGTGGGGGTGTTATAACCTGCCTACTGACGATTGGCTGGGGACTAATGATTATCCCACAATCCTATGGGAGTATGAACTTCCCCAATGAGGGGGGCGGAGAAACTCCTACTATAAATAAGCTGGCCAGTCCAGGAACCAGGAGGAAGGGGAAGGTAGCAAGGGAAGTTACTGCTACTGCTATGTATATATTGTTATAGTAAATAAACTTTATTATTTTGTATCCTTAAAACTCGTGCTGGATTCTTCGGGGCCTTTACAAAACTGGCGACGAAGGTAAAAGTGAATAGCTGTCTACACTGCTGAAGCCACCTCCCTGGATTTTTGTTGGATACAGGTTGGAAGTTGTTTTCTATTATACCATGCCTCTGTACGGACGTTTGGATGTTTTTGATGCTGCGCTGGAAAGCTGGAACCAGTACACGCAACGGATGCATTACTATTTCCGGGCAAACAATATCACCGAAAACGAGCGCCAGGTGGTCATATTGCTCACCGCCTGCGGGCCGCATACGTTTGGGGTAATTAGGAGCCTTACGTACCCAGCTGCGCCGGACACCAAAACGTTTGACGAACTTGTGAATATAGTGGGGCAACACTTTAACCCAACCCCGTCCACGATAGTCCAGCGTTACCGGTTTAATACCGCTGAGAGGACCCCTGGAGAATCCCTTGCCGATTTTTTATCCAGGCTACACGGGATTGCGGAAAACTGGGGTTGGGTGATATCTGGTGAGACCTTGTCAGAAATGTTACGCGACCGTTTGGTTTGCGGTATTAACAATGTGGCCACCCAGAGAAAGTTGTTAGCGGAGCCAACATTGACTTTTCAACAGGCAGTACAAATCGTCTTGTCCCGAGAGAGCGCAGAGCGAGGAGTACAGGAGCTACAGGGAATGGAAGTGCATGCCTTGGGGCGAAACCCTTTCCGCCCAAAAACGTCCCCCCGCACTCCTGCGGTACCTTGGGCGAGGCAACGACCAGACCGACGCCAGTGGCCATCGGACATTCCTCCCCGAAGGGAGCCTTCTCCAGAGCCAATGGATGAGGAGCCATGTCCGTGTCAGACTTGTAGGCGCCGACCCCGTCGCGGACGGCAGTCCTGGGGACGCCAGAGGCGCCGTCGTTCCGACCGAAACTGGGACCAGCCAGGGGCCGTAACTGGGACCAGCTCAGAGGCCGTACCTTCCATGTGGATGAACCTGCGGCGACCACCCCTGAGGACGTGGAGACGGAGGACAACTGCCTGCAGCTGCATTGTGTGGCAGCTCCCCGTGTGGCCCCCATTAAGGTGACAGTACGGGTCAATGGCCACCCGCTGGAGATGGAGTTGGATACTGGCGCAGCGGTCTCCTTGATCGCCCAGAGGACATTCGACCGCATCAAGCAGGGTATACAGACCCTTACACTAACTGACTCACAGGCCAGGTTGGCCACCTACACGGGGGAACCACTGGACATTGCAGGAACTACAATGACCCCTGTTGTCTATGGACGCCAGGAGGGGCGTTTCCCACTTATCGTAGTGCGTGGCCATGGGCCCAGCCTGTTGGGTCGGGACTGGTTGCTCCATTTGCGGTTGCAATGGCAGCACATCCTCCAAACAGTTTCTGGAGGGTTGACTGAGGTGCTAGGACGATACCCAGAGGTATTCCAGCCTGGTCTGGGGAAAATAAAAGGGGCCGTAGCCCGTATCCAAGTTGAACCAGGAGCCACACCGCGCTATTTCCGGGCGCGCCCAGTGCCTTACGCTTTGCTCGAGAAGGTAGAAGGTGAGCTCACTCGTTTGGAGAGTTTGGGTATTATCAGGCCTGTCCGTTTTGCTGACTGGGCAGCACCAATTGTGCCAGTAATGAAGACAGATGCCACAGTTCGCTTGTGTGGCGACTATAAACTTACAGTGAATACAGTTTCCCGACTCGACCGATACCCAATGCCTCGCATAGAGGATCTCTATGCGAAACCTGCAGGCGGACTCTCATTCACAAAATTAGATATGAGTCACGCCTACCTGCAGTTGGAGCTGGACCCTGCCTCCCGACCATATGTAACAATTAACACACACCGGGGCCTGTATGAATATACACGGTTGCCCTTTGGAGTATCCTCTGCCTGCGCAATTTTTCAACGTGTTATGGAGGGCATTTTGAGAGGTTTACCACGTGTGGCTGTCTACCTAGATGACGTGTTGATTACAGGGACGTCGGAGAAAGAGCATTTGGAAAATCTGGAGGCTGTCCTTAAACGCCTTTCGGAGGCTGGAGTCCGTTTACGTCACACAAAGTGCGTATTTCAGGCAAAAGAAGTAGTCTACCTAGGTTATCGGGTGGACCGCGAGGGTCTGCACCCCGTCGCAGAGAAGGTGCGTGCAATTCAACATGCCCCCACCCCGACTGACACTTCGCATCTTCGTTCTTTTCTCGGTCTCGTAAACTATTACGGGAAGTTCCTCCCCAATCTGGCAACTACGCTGGCCCCCTTACACCTGCTGCTAAAGAAAAATCACACCTGGGTTTGGGGTCAGCCGCAAGAAACCGCTTTCCGGCGGGTAAAGCAACAATTGTCGTTGTCTGGGTTACTAACCCACTATGATCCGGGAAAGCCTTTGCTCGTCACATGTGATGCATCCCCGTATGGTATTGGGGCTATCCTGTCCCAAAAGATGGAGAACGGGGCCGAGCGACCGATAGCTTGCGCCTCCCGCACATTGACTGCAGCGGAGAAGAAGTACGCGCAGATCGAGAAGGAGGGCCTGGCAGTGGTTTTCGCGGTGAAACGCTTCCACCAGTATGTGTACGGCCGCCATTTCACTATCGTGACTGATCATAAGCCCCTGCTGGGACTCTTCAGAGAGGATAAGCCGATACCGCCCATTGCTTCTGCACGGATCCAGCGCTGGGCTTTGTTGCTTGCTGCATATGAGTATTCTCTGGAGCACAAACCAGGTACGCAGATAGCAAATGCCGACGCACTGAGCCGATTGCCTTTATCGACCGGCCCCATGTCGAACCCCACGACCGGTGAGGTGGTCGCAACCCTAAATTTTATGGACACCTTGCCTGTCATGGCATCACAGATCCGTGAGTGGACCCAGACGGAGCCAGTCCTGTCAAAGGTTCGGCACATAGTCCTGTATGGTGGGCAGCATAGACAGCTCCCAGGCGAGTTACGGGCATTTTCCTCCAAGCTGTCAGAGTTCAGCGTGGAAGACGGCATCCTCTTGTGGGGGACGCGTGTGGTTGTCCCGGAAAAAGGCCAGGAGCTGATATTATCAGACTTGCACAATGGGCATCCGGGCGTGACCAAGATGAAAATGTTGGCCCGGAGTTATGTCTGGTGGCCAGGCCTCGACACCGACATTGAGAAGGTGGCCCAAAACTGCTCCATTTGCCAGGAGCATCAGAAGCTTCCGCCGGCCGCGCCCCTACATCACTGGGAATGGCCAGGGCGGCCTTGGGCACGCTTACATGCAGATTTCGCAGGCCCTTTTCAGGGATCCATGTTCCTCCTACTAATTGACGCCCAGTCCAAATGGCTGGAGGTGCATAAGATGCAGGGGACAACGTCCTGCGCAACAATTGAAAAAAAGCGTTTATCATTTAGCACGCATGGCCTCCCCGAGGTGCTGGTCACGGATAATGGCACTCCATTCACGAGTGAGGAGTTTGCTCGGTTTACAAAGATGAACGGCATCCGCCATATCCGCACTGCCCCTTACCACCCGGCTTCAAATGGGTTGGCAGAGCGTGCAGTGCAAACATTCAAAAGAGGCCTAAAGAAGCAGTCTTCCGGATCAATGGACACGAGACTGGCTCGGTTTTTGTTTACGTACAGGACCACCCCCCATACAGTGACTGGGGTACCTCCCGCAGAACTCCTAATGGGCCGGAGACTTCGCACCCGCCTTAGTATTGTCTTCCCGGACATTGGCGCAAAAGTACGCCGCACACAAGACCGGCAGGGACCGGGATTGTCTCAGCATCGTCCGATTCGGCAGTTTGCGCCCGGTGACCCAGTATTCGTGCGGAATTTTGCTGGTGGTGCCCAATGGGTTCCTGGAGTAATCTTTCGCCAAACGGGCCCTATATCGTACCAAGTGCAAGCCCAGGGTCGTCTCCAGCGAAAACATGTAGACCACGTCCGGTCCAGAAGATCATCCCCCCAAAAGATTCCCCGCCCCCGGAGCTCAGTTCAACAGCGGCAAAGACCAGAAACAAGGGAAGGTAGTCCTCCAAATCTTCCACTGGTGCCTCACTCAAAGCCTGCGCAGGTCATGACGGGACCGAATGGGGACAGAGACGCTGACATGACGGAGGCAGCAGACTCTGACTCCGAGATGGAGACACAGGATGAATCAGAGGGGGAATCCTCGGGTCCACAGGCCGTGGATGTACAACCGCGCCGTTCATCACGGAAGCGCCGGTCTCCGTCTCGTTATACGCCGCCTGATCCAGCGCCGCGTGCAAATGGCGTCCGGCCTGCGGCCAAACGAGTTCGACGCCTTCCTTCGCCAGGGCCTACGGTGGATTCCTTGGACTTTGGGGGGGGGGAGGGATGTTATAACCTGCCTACTGACGATTGGCTGGGGACTAATGATTATCCCACAATCCTATGGGAGTATGAACTTCCCCAATGAGGGGGGCGGAGAAACTCCTACTATAAATAAGCTGGCCAGTCCAGGAACCAAGAGGAAGGAGAAGGTAGCAAGGGAAGTTACTGCTACGACTATGTATATATTGTTATAGTAAATAAATTTTATTATTTTGTATCCTTAAAACTCGTGCTGGATTCTTCGGGGCCTTTACAAAAGGGGGAGTCACACCCACCCAGCTGATCGGCATTGGGGGAGTCACACACACCCAGCTGATCGGCAATGGGGGAGTCACACACACCCAGCTGATCGGCATTGGGGGAGTCACACACACCCAGCTGATCGGCATTGGGGGAGTCACACACACCCAGCTGATCTGGATTGGGGGAGTCACACACACACAGCTGATCTGCATTGGGGGAGTCACACACACCCAGCTGACCGGCAATGGGGCAAGCACACGCATCCAGCTGATCGGCATTGGGGGAGTCACACATCCTGCTGATTGGCCATGGCGGAGGCACACAACCCGCTGATGGGCAATTGGGCGAAGCACACTCCCAGCTGATCGGCAATGGGAGGAAGCACACCCCCAGCTGTTCGGCAATGGGAGGAAGCACACTCCCCGCTGATCGGCAATGGGGGGAAGCACACTCCCAGCTGATCGGCAATGGGAGGAAGCACACTCCCAGCTGATCGGCAATGCGGGGAAGCACACACACAGCTGATGGGCCATGAGGGAGTCACACTGAACCAGCTGATCGGCCATGGGGGAGTCACACTGAACCAACTGATCGGCCATGGGGGAGTCACACTGACCAGGTTGACCGGCCATGGGGGAGTCACACAGACACAGCTGACCGGCATTGGTGGAGTCACACTGACCCAGCTGATCAGCCGTGGGGGAGTCACACAGACCCATCTGATTGGCCATGGAGAAGTCACACTGACAAGGTTGATCGGCCATGGGGGAGTCACACTGAACCAGCTGATCGGCCATGGGGGAATCATTCTGACCCAGCTGATCGGCCGTGGGGGAGTCACACAAACCCAGCTGATCCGCCATGGGGGAGTCACACTAACCCAGCTGATCCGCCATGGGGGAGTCACACCAACTGCAGAATGGTAAATCTCTGCCTGTGTCCCTGCCTGTATCTGTCATTCTCTCTCTCTCTGCCTGTGTTTCTGTCTGTTTCTCTGTCTGTATCTCTGTCTGTGCCTGTGTCTCTGTCTGTTCCTGTGTCCCTGTCTCTGTCTGCGTCTCTGTTTGTGTCTATGTCTCTGTCTGTGTCTCCGCCTGTGTCTCTGTCGCTGTCGGTGTCTCTGTCGCTGTCGCTGTCTCTGCCGGTGTCTCTTTATGTGTCTCTGTCTGTGTCTGTCTCTGGCTCTGACTGCGTCTCTGTCTGTGTCTCTGTCTATATCTGTGCCTGTATCTCTGTCTGTGCCTGTGTCGCTGTCTGTGCCTGTGTCCCTGTCTCTGTCGCTGTCGGTGTCTCTGTCGCTGTCGCTGTCTCTTTCTGTGTCTCCGTCTGTGTCGTTGCCTGTGTCTCTGTGTCTGCCTGTGTCCCTGCATCTGTCTGTGTCTCAGCCTGGGTCTCTGTCTGTGTCTCTGAATCTGACTGCGTTTCTGTCTGTGTCTCTGTCTTTTTCTCTCTCTCGGTCTGTTTCTGTCTCTGTTTCTGTCTGTGTCTCTGTCTGTGTCGCTCTCTCTGTCTGTGTCTCTGTCTGTGTATCTGCCTGTGTCCCTGTATCTGTCTGTGTCTCAGCCTGGGTCTCTGACTGTGTCTCTGAATCTGACTGCGTTTCTGTCTGTGTCTCTGCCTGTGTCTTTTTCTCTCTCTCGGTCTGTGTCTGTCTGTGTTTCTGTCTGTGTCTCTGTCTGTGCCTGTGCATCTGTGTCTCTGTCTGTGTCTCTGTCTCTGTCTGAGTATGTGTCTGTGTTTCTGCCTGTGTATCTGTCTGTGTTTTTGCCTGTGTCTGTGCCTGTACCTGTGTCTCTGTCTCTTTCTGAGTATCTGTTTGTGTCTGTGTCTTTGTCTGTGTCTCTGTCTGTGATTCTTTCTCTGTCTCTGTCTGTGTCTCTGTCTCCGTCTGTGTCTATGGCTCTGCCTGTGTCTCTGCCTGTGTCTGTGTCTATGCCTGTGTCTCTCTCTCTGTGTCTGTGTCCCTGTTGTGTCTGTGTCTATGTCTCTATCTGTGTCTCTATCCGTGTCTCTGTCTGTGTCTCTGTCTGTGTGTCTTTTTTCTGTCTGTGTCTGTCTCTGCATTTCTGTCTGTGTCTCTATCTGTGTCACTGCCTCTGTCTCTGTTTGTGTCTGTGTCTGTGTCTCTGTCTGTTTCTGTGTGTGTGTATCTATCTGTGTCTCAGTCTGTGTCTGTGTCTCTGCCTCTGTCTATGTCTGTGTTTCTGCCTGTGTCTCTGTCTGTGTTTGCGTTTCAGCATCTGTCTGTGTCTATGTCTCTGTCTGTGTCTCTGTCTGTGTACCTGTCTCTGTCTGTGTCTCTGTCTGTGTCTCTGTCTGTGTCTCTCTGTACCTCTGTCTGTGTCTCTGTGTCTGCCTATGTCTCAGTCTCAGTCTCTGTCTGGGGCACATTCTGCTGCACAGACTGTGTTTAAGTGTGAGACACTCACTCAGCTGATAGGCATTGGGGGCGTCACACACATCCAGCTGATCGGCCATGGTGGAGTCAGATACCCAGTTGATCGGCAATGGGGGGAAGTACGCACCTTTCTGATCGGTAATTGGGAGAAGCACACTCCCAGCTGATCGGCAATGCGGGGAAGCACACACCCAGCTGTTCGGCAATGGGGGGAAGGACAGACCCAGATGATCGGCAATTGGGGAAGCACACACGCAGCTGACCGGCAATGGGGGAAGCACACACAATAAGCTGATTGGCCATGGGGGACTCACACCCACCCACCCATCGTCCCTCCTGGTAAAGCAGAATGGTAAATCAGGGTGAGGCTGGCTGGGGATGGTCAGTTTTACCCGCAGTGCGAGGAGAGAGATGCCGTGTGGGCGGGGTTTCCTCTCAGGATTCAATGAATTCAAGAATTGAACTGAAGGGACCTTTCATCACATTCTTCAACTGCTGCCTGAACTGAGTCTGTGTCACGGGGTAAATCGCAGTGTTTGTGCAGCAGCTCAGGGGCTGCAGCATGAAGCCCAATTCCATAACATAATAATCTAACCATACAGAGTAATACCCTAGAAGCCACATCCGGCTCCATATATAATAAACCATTACCGTTGACCATAACAGGATGCAATTGGCGGAGATAATGAAGAGTAAAATGATGGATTTGCTCCGACTCTCCATCTCTGGGTCTCTGGGACTGTCCCCACTGCTGTGAGCCCGGAGTCTCCTGCGGGCCCTGCTGCTCAGGACAATGTGTCTGACGGTGAGAACATTGAGCAGCAGAATCAGGGCGAATGGAACAAACGGGGTTAGAATGTTGTGGAGGAACTCGATTCGTCCCCAGACCAGAGAGTACTGAACACCCTCTGTGACATCACAAAACCAGGGGTCGTTCCACAGCTGATACCCACCGGACAGCATAACCCCCCCCAAGGAAATGTGCTCCAAACAGCTCAGCACAGCCACTGTTCCCAGAACCACAGCCGCAGTTTTCTCGCTGCAATATTTACTTGTCAGGTTCGGGTAACAAATGGCCACAAATCGATCAAAGGTGAAAGTGACGGTGAACCAGACAGAACAGTCAGTGGCTGCATAAAGCAGGGCGGCGTGGATATTACACACGGGGATGGAACGCAGGAAATAAAACTGTTCAAGAAAAACAATGGGAATGTGTCTCAATATCAGGTCGAGAATAACGACCAGTAGATCCGCCACTGCCATGGCCACCAGGTAACAAGTCACACATTTGTACAGCCCACAGTTTCTTCACTTCAGGATCACAATTTTGATAAGGTTCACTGTGAGGAAGGGAAATAAACAATGAAATTATACATCAGCCTGGGAAAGACATCACAAGTATGGTCCACGTGGTGTTGAGGAAGTCAAATAAATATATACACATACACGCATACACACACAGACAGCAACACACTCATACACATAGAACATAGAACATAGAACGATACAGCGCAGTACAGGCCCTTCGGCCCATGATGTTGCACCGAAACAAAAGCAATCTAACCTACACTATGCCATTATCATCCATATGCTTATCCAATAAACTTTTAAATGCCCTCAATGTTGGCGAGTTCACTACTGCTGCCGGTAGGGCATTCCACGGCCTCACCACTCTTTGCGTAAAGAACCTACCTCTGACCTCTGTCCTGTATCTATTACCCCTCAGTTAAAAGCTATGTCCCCTCGTGTCAGCCATTTCCATCCGTGGGAGAAGGCTCTCACTGTCCACCCTCTCTAACCCCCTGATTATTTTGTATGCCTCTATTAAGTCTCCTCTTAACCTTCTTCTCTCCAACGAAAACAACCTCAAGTCCATCAGCCTTTCCTCATAAGATTTTGCCTCCATACCAGGCAACATCCTGGTAAATCTCCTCTGCACCTGCTCCAAAGCCTCCACGTCCTTCCTATAATGCGGTGACCAGAACTGTACGCAATACTCAAAATGCGGCCGTACCAGAGTTTTGTACAGCTGCAACATGACCTCCTGACTCCGGAACTCAATCCCTCTACCAATAAAGGCCAACACCATAGGCCTTCTTCACAACCCTATCGACCTGGGAGGCAACTTTCAGGGATCTATGTACATGGACACCTAGACCCCTCTGCTCATCCGCACTTCCAAGAACTTTACCATTAGCCAAATATTCCGCATTCCTCTTATTCCTTCCAAAGTGAATCAACTCACACTCCTCTACATTAAACTCCATTTGCCACCTCTCAGCCCAGGTCTGCAGCTTATCTATGTCCCTCTGTAACCTGCTACATCCTTCCTCACTGTCGACAACACCACCGACTTTAGTCTCGTCTGCAAATTTACTCACCCACCCTTCTGCGCCTTCCTCTAGGTCATTGATAGAAATGACAAACAGCAACGGCTCCAGAACAGATCCTTGTGGTACGCCACTTGTAACTGAACTCCATTCTGAACATTTCCCATCAACCACCACCCTCTGTTTTCTTTCAGCTAGCCAATTTCTGATCCATAACTCTAAATCACCCTCAATCCCCAGCCTCCGTATTTTCTGCAATAGCCTACCGTGGGAACCTTATCAAACGCTTTACTGAAATCCATATACACCACATCAACTGCTCTACCCTCGTCTACCTGTTCAGTCACCTTCTCAAAGAACTCGATAAGGCTTGTGAGGCATGACCTCCCCTTTACAAAGCCATGCTAACTATCCCTGATCATATTATTCCTATTTAGATGATTATAAATCTTGCCTCTTATAATCCCCTCCAAGACTTTACCCACTACAGATGTGAGGCTCACCGGTCTATAATTGCCGGGGTTGTCTCTGCTCCCCTTTTTGAACAACGGGACCACATTTGCTATCCTCCAGTCCTCTGGCACTATTCCTGTAGCCAATGATGACATAAAAATCAAAGCCAAAGGTACAGCAATCTCTTCCCAGGCCTCCCAGAGAATCCTAAGATAAATCCCATCAGGCCCCGGGGACTTATCTATTTTCAGCCTGTCCAGAATTGCCAACACCTCTTCCCTACGTACCTCAATGCCATCTATTCTAATAGCCTGGGTCTTATACACTAAGACCCCCACACAGACTAACCATCCCTGCACACACTAACCCCCCCACACACACACTAAGTCCCCACATACACACTAACCCGCACACACACTCTAAGCCCCCCACACACACTACCCCCCAAATAAAAACACTAACCCCCCACACAAACTAACTCCCCACCCACACACACACAGAGCCCCCCGCCACACACTGACCCCCCACACACACACTAACCTCCCACACACACTAACTCCACACACATACAGTAACAGCCCCAACACACACACACTAACCCCCCCCCACACACACACACACTAACCCCCTCACATACACTAACCACCCCACACACACACTAAACCCACCCCATTCCCACACTACACCCCCATACCCACACTAACACCGACCCCCACACAAACACACACACTAACTCCCCCCCACACACTATCCATACACACACAGTACCAACACACACACTTACGCTCGCACACGCATTAGCCATCGACACACACACTAACACCCCCCCACACACACACACTGACCACCACCCCACACAAACACACTAAACCCCCACACAAACACACACTAACTCCCCCACACACACTAACCCACCCACACATACAAACCCTCCCCACACACTGACACCACCCACACACACACTAACCACCCTCACACACATATTAATCCCCCACACAAACGAACACCCCCCACACATACCGATCCCCCACACACACTAACCCCATCAGACACACACTAACCCCCCCCCCCACACACACACACTAATCCCCCGCACATACACAAACCCCCACACACACTAACCCCCTATCTCACACACACACTAACACCTCCCCCCACACACAAACACTAACCCCCCATCACGCACATTAACCCTCCCCCTACACACACACTAACCCCTCAACACACACGCGAAATACCCCACACACACTCTCACCCCCACAAACACAACTCCCCCAAACACACTAACCTCCCACACACACAAACCCCCCCACACCCACACTAACCAAACCCACACACACTAACCCACCCCACACACACACAACCCCCACTCCCACACACACACAACCCCTCCCCCACACACACACTAACCCCCCTCACACACTCACTAACCCCTCACACATACTAAACCCCCCCCAAACACTAACCCCCCTACACACACAAACACCCCCACACACAGATAATAATCCCCCACACACACACAACCCCACCCCCCCCACACACACACACTAACCCTTCCACACACACTAACCCACCCCACACACACACACACACACACACTAATCCGCACGCACACTAACCCCACTCACACACACAACCCCCCAAACACTAACCCCCACCACACACACAAACCCCACCCACACACAGTCACTAACCCCCCCCCCACACACACAAACGCCCCCATACACACACTAACCCCTCCACACACACTAACCCCCCTCACACACACTAACCCCCCACATACACACTAACCCCACACACACACTATCCCCCACACACTAACCCCCCACACCCACACTAACCCTCCCACACAGTAACACCCCACACACACTAACCGCCACACACACTAACCCCCCACACACACACTAACCCCCCAATCACACAGTAACCCCACACACACACTAACCCCCCCCCACATCCACACTACCCACCCACACACACACTAATCCCCCACACACACTTAACCCCCACACCTACACTAACCCCCACACGCACTAACCCATCCCCACTCACACTAACCCCCACACACACTATCCCCCCACACACGCAAACTAAACCCCACACGCACGCACTAACCCCCCACTCACACTAACACCCCCACACACACTAACCCCTGACACACACACTAAACCCCACCACACACACTAACCACCCACACACACTAACCCCCCCCACACACACACACTAACCCCCAGACATACAAACCCCTCCACGCACACTAACCCTCACACACACTAACCCCTCCACACACACTAACCCCCACACACTAACCCCTCCACACACACTAACCCCCCCACACTCAAACTAACCCCCCACACACACTAACCCCCCCCCCACACATACTACCCCCCACTCAGACACTGATCCCCCCACACACACTAACCCCACCACACACACTAACCCACCCCCACACACACACTAACCCCCCCACACAAAAAAAACCCTCCACACAAACTAACCCCCCACACACACTAACCACCCCACACATACTAACCCCCCCCACACACACTGATTCCCCCCCCACCCACACTAACCCCCCCACACACACACTAGCCCCCCCCCCACACACTAACCCTCCCACACACACTAACCTCACCCCACAGACACTGACCCCCCACGCACTCACTAACCCCCACACACCCACTAACCCACCCACACACACTAACCCCCCCCCCACAGATGCAACCCCTCCCCCCACACACACTAACCCCCCTCACACACACACTAAGTCCCACACACGAACACCCCCCACAGACACTAATCCCCCCCACACACACAGACACACACCGATTCCTCCACACACTATTACCCCCCAGACACTCTAACCCCCCACCACACACCAAACAACCCCACACAAATTGACACCCGAAATACACTAACCTATGCACACACACACTAACCCCCCTGACATACACTATCCACCCACCCCCCACACACACTAACCCCCCTTACACACACACTAACCCCCCTGACATACACACTAACCCCCCTCACACACACACTAACCCCCTCCACACACACTAACCACCCCCCCCCCCCCACACACACACACACGAACGCCCCACACACATTAACCCCAACTCACAAACACTAAACCCCACACACACTAAAACCCCTTACACACGCTAACCCGCCCATACACACACTAGCCTCCCCCGCACAGACTGACCCTACACACATATTAACACCCCCACACACAGGCACACTAACCCACGTCCCACGCACGTACACTAACCCCCCCAACACACACTAAACCCCACACACGCACTGACCACCCCACACTATCCCATCCACACACGCACACACACACTAACCCACCCACACACACTAACCCACCCACCCACACACACTAACCCCTCCCACACACACATGAACCCTCCCATACATGCTAACCACAGCCTCACAAACACACACACTAATCCCCACAGATACTAAGCCTCCACACACATTTGCACCCACAGACACACACACACTAAACGTAGCACCACGTGTAGCACGTGGCTACAGGGATGGTGCAGGCGGGAAGGTTTCAGATTTTTGGATAACTGGGGCTCTTTCTGGGGAAGGTGGGACCTCTACAGACAGGATGGTCTACATCTGAACCTGAGGGGCACAAATATCCTGGGGGGGGAGATTTGTTAGTGCTCTTTGGGGGGGTTTAAACTAATGCAGCAGGGGCATGGGAACCTGGATTGTAGTTTTAGGGTAAGGGAGAATGAGAGTATAGAGGTCAGGAGCACAGATTTGACGTCGCAGGAGGGGGCCAGCGTTCAGGTAGGTGGTTTGAAGTGTGTCTACTTCAATGCCAGGAGTATACGAAACAAGGTAGGGGAACTGGCAGCGTGGGTTGGTACCTGGGACTTCGATGTTGTGGCCATTTCGGAGACATGGATAGAGCAGGGACAGGAATGGATGTTGCAGGTTCCGGGGTTTAGGTGTTTTAGTAAGCTCAGAGAAGGAGGCAAAAGAGGGGGAGGTGTGGCGCTGCTAGTCAAGAGCAGTATTACGGTGGCGGAGAGGATGCTAGATGGGGACTCTTCTTCCGAGGTAGTATTGGCTGAAGTTAGAAACAGGAAAGGAGAGGTCACCCTGTTGGGAGTTTTTATAGGCCTCCTAATAGTTCTAGGGATGTAGAGGAAAGGATGGCGAAGATGATTCTGGATATGAGCGAAAGTAACAGGGTAGTTATTATGGGAGACTTTAACTTTCCAAATATTGACTGGAAAAGATATAGTTCGAGTACAATAGATGGGTCGTTTTTTGTACAGTGTGTGCAGGAGGGTTTCCTGAAACAATATGTTGACAGGCCAACAAGAGGCGAGGCCACGTTGGATTTGGTTTTGGGTAATGAACCAGGCCAGTTGTTGGATTTGGAGGTAGGAGAGCACTTTGGGGACAGTGACCACAATTCGGTGACGTTTACGTTAATGATGGAAAGGGATAAGTATACACCGCAGGGCAAGAGTTATAGCTGGGGGAAGGGCAATTATGATGCCATTAGACGTGACTTGGGGGGGATAAGGTGGAGAAGTAGGCTGCAAGTGTTGGGCACACTGGATAAGTGGGGCTTGTTCAAGGATCAGCTACTGCGTGTTCTTGATAAGTATGTACTGGTCAGACAGGGAGGAAGGCGTCGAGCGAGGGAACCGTGGTTTACCAGGGAAGTGGAATCTCTTGTAAAGAGGAAGAAGAAGGCCTATGTGAAGATGAAGTGTGAAGTTTCGGTTGGGGCGATGGATAGTTACAAGGTAGCGAGGAAGGATCTAAAGAGAGAGCTAAGACGAGCAAGGAGGGGACATGAGAAGTATTTGGCAGGAAGGATCAAGGAAAACCCAAAAGCTTTCTATAGGTATGTCAGGAATAAGCGAATGACTAGGGAAAGAGTAGGACCAGTCAAGGACAGGGATGGGAAATTGTGTGTGGAGTCTGAAGAGATAGGCGAGATACTAAATGAATATTTTTCGTCAGTATTCACTCAGGAAAAAGATAATGTTGTGGAGGAGAATGCTGAGCCCCAGGCTAATAGAATAGATGGCATTGAGGTACGTAGGGAAGAGGTGTTGGCAATTCTGGACAGGCTGAAAATAGATAAGTCCCCGGGACCTGATGGGATTTATCCTAGGATTCTGTGGGAGGCCAGGGAAGAGATTGCTGGACCTTTGGCTTTGATTTTTATGTCATCATTGGCTACAGGAATAGTGCCAGAGGACTGGAGGACAGCAAATGTGGTCTCTTTGTTCAAAAAGGGGAGCAGAGACAAACCCGGCAACTATAGACCGGTGAGCCTCACGTCTGTCGTGGGTAAAGTCTTGGAGGGGATTATGAGAGACAAGATTTATAATCATCTAGATAGGAATAATATGATCAGGGATAGTCAGCATGGCTTTGTGAAGGGTAGGTCATGCCTCACAAACCTTATTAAGTTCTTTGAGAAGGTGACTGAACAGGTAGACGAGGGGAGAGCAGTTGATGTGGTGTATATGGATTTCAGCAAAGCGTTTGATAAGGTTCCCCACGGTAGGCTATTGCAAAAAATACGGAGGCTGGGGATTGAGGGTGATTTAGAGATGTGGATCAGAAATTGGCTAGCTGAAAGAAGACAGAGGGTGGTGGTTGATGGGAAATGTTCAGAATGGAGTACAGTCACAAGTGGAGTACCACAAGGATCTGTTCTGGGGCCGTTGCTGTTTGTCATTTTTATCAATCACCTAGAGGAAGGCACAGAAGGGTGGGTGAGTAAATTTGCAGACGATACTAAAGTCGGTGGTGTTGTCGATAGTGTGGAAGGATGTAGCAGGTTACAGAGGGATATAGATAAGCTGCAGAGCTGGGCTGAGAGGTGGCAAATGGAGTTTAATGTAGAGAAGTGTGAGGTGATTCACTTTGGAAGGAATAACAGGAATGCGGAATATTTGGCTAATGGTAAAGTTCTTGAAAGTGTGGCTGAGCAGAGGGATCTAGGTGTCCATGTACATAGATCCCTGAAAGTTGCCACCCAGGTTGATAGGGTTGTGAAGAAGGCCTATGGAGTGTTGGCCTTTATTGGTAGAGGGATTGAGTTCCGGAGTCGGGAGGTCATGTTGCAGCTGTACAGAACTCTGGTCCGGCCGCATTTGGAGTATTGCGTACAGTTCTGGTCACCGCATTATAGGAAGGACGTGGAGGCTTTGGAGCGGGTGCAGAGGAGATTTACCAGGATGTTGCCTGGTATGGAGGGAAAATCTTATGAGGAAAGGCTGACGGACTTGAGGTTGTTTTCGTTGGAGAGAAGAAGGTTAAGAGGAGACTTAATAGAGGCATACAAAATGATCAGGGGGTTGGATAGGGTGGACAGTGAGAGCCTTCTCCCGCGGATGGATATGGCTGGCACGAGGGGACATAACTTTAAACTGAGGGGTAATAGATATAGGACAGAGTTCAGAGGTAGGTTCTTTACGCAAAGAGTAGTGAGGCCGTGGAATGCCCTACCTGCTACAGTAGTGAACTCGCCAACATTGAGGGCATTTAAAAGTTTATTGGATAAACATATGGATGATAATGGCATAGTGTAGGTTAGATGGCTTTTGTTTCGGTGCAACATCGTGGGCCGAAGGGCCTGTACTGCGCTGTATTGTTCTATGTTCTATGTTCTATGTTCTAAACACCGCACACACACAATAACCCACTCGCACACACTAACTCCCCCACACACGTACTCTAAACCCTCCTCCCCACACACACACTGCCCCCTCAAACACACTAACCTCCCACACACATTAAACCCCCCCCCCACACACAAACGCTAGCTACCCCACACACAATAACCCCCCACACACACTAACACACCCACACACACGTACCACTCGCCAAACACACTTACCCACCCATACACACCACCGAGAACACACACTAAACCCCCCCCCCCACACTAACTCCCCGCACACACCAACCCCCCACACACACAGTAACCCACCCACACACACTAACCACCCCCCACACAGACACTAACTCCCCACACACACTTACACCTCCCCCACACACTAACCCACCCACACACACTAACCAACCCCTCCCACACACACTAACCCACACACACACTAACACCGACACACACACTAACCGCCCACACACACGAACACCAACCCCACACATTATTACCCCACCAGACACACTAACCCCCCACACACTAAACAGCCCCACACACACTGAAACCACACAGACACTAACCTACACACACAGACGTACCCCTCTCACACACAATCTAAACCCCCTTACACACACTAACCCCCTCACACACACGAACCCCTCCCACCCCACATACATACTAACCCCCCTCAAACACACGAAAGCCCCTCACACATACACTAACCCCCTCACACGCTAACTCCCCGACACACACTAAGCCCCGCCAGACACACAACCCTCCCACACACACTAACTCGCCGACATACACTCAGCCCCCCACACACACAACGCCCCCCCCCACGCACACTCACTAACACCCCCACAAACACTAACTCCCCACACACACTGAACCCCCCCAGACACTACCCCCGCCCACACACTAACACCCCACACAAACTACCCCCCCCCCCAAACACACTAACCACCCACAGACAAAAAAAACCTCCGCACACAATAACCCACCCACACACACTAATCCCACGACACATACTATCCCCCCACACACACTGATTCCCCCCACACAGACTCACCCCCCCACACACACACTCACCCCCACACACACACGAACCCCCCCCCACACACACACACACTAACCGCCCCACACACACTAACCCCACCCCACACACACTAACCCCCAACACACACACTGACTCCCCCATACACACTACCCCCCCCACACAAACACTAACCCCCCACACACACTAATCCCCCCCCACACACTAACCCCCCTCCCCCCACACACTGACACCCACACACACTAACTCGCCCCCACACACACTAACGCCCGCAAACACAAACCCCCCAAATCATTATCCCCCCACTCACAAAAAAAAACACACACACTAATCCCCCACTCACGCTAATCCCCCACACATACTAACCCCCTCCCCCAGGCACTGAACTCCCCATGCACACTAACCCCCCCCACACACACACACACTAACTCTCCCACACAAACTAACCCCCCCCACACACACTGACCACCCCAGACACAGTAACCCCCCCCCCACACACTAAACCTCTCCCACACAAACTAACCCCCCTCACACACTAACCCCCCCCCCACAAACACTAACCCCCCTCACACACACACACACTCTAACCACCCACACACACTAACCCCCCACACACACTAACGCCCACACACACTAACCTCTCCCCACCCATACTACCCCCACACACACACTGACCCCCACACACACTAACCCCCCCCACAGACACTATCCCTCCCACACACACTAACCCCCCACACACACAAATTTCCCTCACACTCACTAACCCCCCCCACACAGACTAAGCCACCCACAAACACACTACCCCCTCACACTAACCCCACACACACACTACCTCCCCACACTCATACTACCCCCGCCACACACTGACCCCCCACACACACTAACCCTCCCACACACACTAACCCCCCACACAGACAAACCACCCCCCACACAGACACTAACTCCCCACACACACTTCCACCTCCCCCACACACTAACCCACCCACACACACTAACCAACCCCTCCCACACACACTAACCCACACACACTAACCCCGACACACACACTAACCGCCCACACACACGAACACCAACCCCACACATTATTACCCCACCAGACACACTAACCCCCCCCCCCCACACACTAAACAGCCCCACACACACTGAAACCACACAGACACTAACCTACACACACAGACGTACCCCTCTCACACACAATCTAAACCCCCTTACACACACTAACCCCCTCACACACACGAACCCCTCCCACCCCACATACATACTAACCCCCCTCAAACACACGAAAGCCCCTCACACATACACGAACCCCCTCACACGCTAACTCCCCGACACACACTAAGCCCCGCCAGACACACAACCCTCCCATACACACTAACTCGCCGACACACACTCAGCCCCCCACACACACAAAGCCCCCCCACGCACACTCACTAACACCCCCACAAACACTAACTCCCCACACACACTGACCCCCCCCAGACACTACCCCCACCCACACACTAACACCCCACACAAACTACCCCCCCCCAAACACACTAACCACCCACACACAAAAAAAACATCCGCACACAATAACCCACCCACACACACTAACCCCCCGACACATACTATCCCCCCACACACACTGATTCCCCCCCACACAGACTCACCCCCCCCACACACACACTCACCCCCACACACACACGAACCCCCCCCCCCACACACACACACACACTAACCGCCCCACACAAACTAACCCCCCCACACACACTAACCCCCAACACACACACTCACTCCCCCATACACACTACCCCCCCACACAAACACTAACCCCCCACACACACTAATCCCCCCCCCCACACACTAACCCCCCACACACACTGACACCCACACACACTAACTCGCCCCCACACACACTAAGGCCCCCAAACACAAACCCCCCAAATCATTATCCACCCACTCACTAAAAAACACACACACACTAATCCCCCACTCACGCTAATCCCCCACACATACTAACCCCCCCCCCCAGGCACTGAACTCCCCATGCACACTAACCCCCCCCACTAACACACACTAACTCTCCCACACAAACTAACCCCCCCACACACACTGACCACCCCAGACACAGTAACCCCCCCCCACACACTAAACCTCTCCCACAGAAACTAACCCCCCTCACACACTAACCCCCCCCCCCACAAACACTAACCCCCCTCACACACACACACTCTCTAACCACCCACACACACTAACCCCCCACTCACAGTAACGCCCCCACACACTAACCTCTCCCCACCCATACTACCCCCACACACACACTGACCCCCGCACACACTAACCCCCCCCCACAGACACTATCCCTCCCACACACACTAACCCCCCACACACACAAATTTCCCTCACACTCACTAACCCCCCCCACACAGACTAAGCCTCCCACACACACACTACACCCCCCCTCACACTAACCCCCCCCACACACAATTCCCCCATGCACTCACTAAACCCCCCACACACACACTAACCCCCCCCACACACACACACACACACTAATCCCCCCACACTCTAACCCCCCCCACACACTAACCCCCCCCCAACACACACTAAACCCCACACACGCACTGACCACCCCACACTATCCCATCCACACACGCACACACACACTAACCCACCCACACACACTAACCCACCCACCCACACACACTAACCCCTCCCACACACACATGAACCCTCCCATACATGCTAACCACAGCCTCACAAACACACACTAATCCCCACAGATAGTAAGCCTCCAC
The DNA here is from genome assembly GCF_047496885.1 of Scyliorhinus torazame. Classification (NCBI taxonomy): domain Eukaryota; kingdom Metazoa; phylum Chordata; class Chondrichthyes; order Carcharhiniformes; family Scyliorhinidae; genus Scyliorhinus; species Scyliorhinus torazame. Next base: position 124,738,702 of record NC_092726.1, on the reverse strand, counting down.
ACACATTTGCACCCACACACACACACACTAAACACCGCACACACACAATAACCCACTAGCAAACACTAACTCCCCCACACACGTACTCTAAACCCTCCTCCCCACACACACACTGCCCCCTCAAACACACTAACCTCCCACACACACATTAAACCCCCCCCACACACAAACGCTAGCTACCCCACACACAATAACCCCCCACTCACACTAACACACCCACACACACGTATCACTCGCCAAACACACTTACCCACCCATACACACCACCGAGAACACACACTAAACCCCCCCCACACTAACTCCCCGCACACACCAACCCCCCACACACACAGTAACCCACCCACACACACTAACCACCCCCCACACAGACACTAACCCCACACACACTTAAACCTCCCCCACACACTAACCCACCCACCCACACACACTAACCCCTCCCACACACACATGAACCCTCCCATACATGCTAACCACAGCCTCACAAACACACACACTAATCCCCACAGATACTAAGCCTCCACACACATTTGCACCCACACACACACACACTAAACACTGCACACACACAATAACCCACTAGCACACACTAACTCCCCCACACACGTACTCTAAACCCTCCTCCCCACACACACACTGCCCCCTCAAACACACTAACCTCCCACACACACATTAAACCCCCCCCCACACACAAACGCTAGCTACCCCACACACAATAACCCCCCACACACACTGACACACCCACACACACGTACCACTCGCCAAACACACTTACCCACCCATACACACCACCGAGAACACACACTAAACCACCCCCCCACACTAACTCCCCGCACACACCAACCCCCCACACACACAGTAACCCACCCACACACACTAACCACCCCCCACACAGACACTAACTCCCCACACACACTTACACCTCCCCCACACACTAACCCACCCACACACACTAACCAACCCCTCCCACACACACTAACCCACACACACACTAACCCCGACACACACACTAACCGCCCACAGACACGAACACCAACCCCACACATTATTACCCCACCAGACACACTAACCCCCCACACACTAAACAGCCCAACACACTGAAACCACACAGACACTAACCTACACACACAGACGTACCCCTCTCACACACAATCTAAACCCCCTTACACACACTAACCCCCTCACACACACGAACCCCTCCCACCCCACATACATACTAACCCCCCTCAAACACACGAAAGCCCCTCACACATACACTAACCCCCTCACACGCTAACTCCCCGACACACACTAAGCCCCGCCAGACACACAACCCTCCCACACACACTAACTCGCCGACACACACTGAGCCCCCCACACACACAACGCCCCCCCCACGCACACTCACTAACACCCCCACAAACACTAACTCCCCACACACACTGACCCCCCCCCAGACACTACCCCCACCCACACACTAACACCCCACACAAACTACTCCCCCAAACACACTAACCACCCACACACAAAAAAAACCTCCGCACACAATAACCCACCCACACACACTAACCCCCCGACACATACTATCCCCCCACACACACTGATTCCCCCCCACACAGACTCACCCCCCCACACATACACTCACACCCACACACACACGAACCCCCCCCCACACACACACACACTAACCGCCCCACACACACTAACCCCACCCCACACACACTAACCCCCAACACACACTAACTCCCCCATACACACTACCCCCCCACACAAACACTAACCCCCCCACACACTAATTCCACCCCCCACACACTAACCCCCCTCCACCCACACACCGACACCCACACACACTAACTCGCCCCCACACACACTAACGCCCCCAAACACAAACCCCCCAAATCATTATCCCCCCACTCACAAAAAAAAACACACACACTAATCCCCCACTCACGCTAATCCCCCACACATACTAACCCCCCCCCCAGGCACTGAACTCCCCATGCACACTAACCCCTCCCCCCCACACACACACTAACTCTCCCACACAAACTAACCCCCCCACACACACTGACCACCCCAGACACAGTAACCCCCCCCCCACACACTAAACCTCTCTCACACAAACTAACCCCCCTCACACAATAACCCCCCCCCCCACAAACACTAACCCCCGTCACACACACACACTCTAACCACCCACACACACTAACCCCCCACACACACTAACGCCCACACACACTAACCTCTCCCCACCCATACTACCCCCACACACACACTGACCCCCACACACACTAACCCCCCCCACAGACACTATCCCTCCCACACACACTAACCCCCCACTCACACAAATTTCCCTCACACTCACTAACCCCCCCCACACAGACTAAGCCACCCACACACACACTACCCCCTCACACTAACCCCACACACACACTCTCCCCCACACACACTATCTCCCCCACACACACTACCTCCCCACACTCATACTACCCCCGCCACACACTGACCCCCCACACACACTAACCCTCCCACACACACTAACCCCCCACACACACACAATTCCCCCATGCACTCACTAAACCCCCCACACACACACTAACCCCCCCCACACACACACACTAATCCCCCCCACACTCTAACCCCCCCACACACACTAAGCCCCCCACACACACAACCCCATCCACACACACTAATCCCCAGCCCACACACACATACACACACTAACCCCACCCCACACACTATTACCCCCAGACACACTTTTTTTATTCAAAAAAATATACTTTATTCATAAAATTTATCATAAGCATTACAGTACATTTCGAATTGTCTTGACTGTACGTTTATGTCAGAGTAACACATTGCCTTGACTTTCTTCCATTCAATTTTGATAATATTACACAGCCTTTACATTACAATTCCTTCTCATATATTAACATTGTCATGTTTATTTTATACATTGCAGTGTTGGTTGCCCAGACCGAGGGGAGTTTACACTGTTACCCGCCCCTCGGTCTACATTTGCTGGAAAGACCTTACACAGTGGTCTTTCCCCATTGCGCCTTGGCGGCAGCTGGCCCAAGCTTGAGTGCGTCCCTCAGCACGTAGTCCTGGACCTTGGAATGTGCCAGTCTGCAACACTCGGTCGAGGACAATTCTTTGCACTGGAAGATCAGCAAGTTTCGGGCAGACCAAAGAGCGTCTTTTACCGAGTTGATGACCTTCCAGCAGCAGTTGATATTTGTCTCGGTGTGTGTCCCTGGAAACAGTCCGTAGAGCACAGAGTCCTGTGTCACAGAGCTGCTCGGGATGAACCTTGACAAATAACACTGCCTCTCTCTCCAGACCTTTTTTGCAAAGGCACATTCCACAAGGAGGTGTGTGACCGTCGCATTTCCCCCACAGCCACTCCGAGGGCAGCATGCATTGGCGCAGAGCCTTCGGGTGTGCATGGAGAATCTGACAGGGAGGGCCCTTTTCACCACCAGCCAAGCTCGGTCTTGGTGCTTGTTTGAATGTTCTGGTGATGAGGCGTTCTGCCAGATGACTCTGGCAGTCTGCTCAGGGAACCATCCAACGTCCTCCACGGTCTCCTTTTCCCTGAGGGCCTCGAGGACATTACGTGCTGACCACTGCTTCATTGCCTTGTGGTCAAAGGTGATTTTCTTCAGAAACTTTTCCACGAAGGACATTTGGGACGGTACGGTCCAACTACTTGGAGCGTTCCGCGGCAATGAGGCCAGGCCCATCCTTCGTAACACCGGCGACAGGTAGCAACTCAATATGTAGTGACACTTGGTGTTTGCATACTGGGGGTCCACGCACAGCTTGATATGCTGGACACAAAGGTGGCCAACAGAGTGAGGGCCGCGTTGGGTATGTTCCGCCCTCCCTTCTCCAGAAGTTTGTACATGGTGTCCCTTCGGACACGGTCCATCTTGGATCTCCAGATGAATTGGAAGATGGCTCGGGTGACTGCTGTGGCGTAGGGTCGGGTTATGGGCCAGACCTGCGCCACGTACAGTAGCACCGAGATTACCTCACGCCTGATGACCAGGGGTTTGCCCGCAATGGAGAGGGAGCGTTGCTCGCACCAGCTCAGTTTCTGCCTTGCAATTGCTAAGCGCTCCTCGCAGGTTTTGGTGCACGCCCCAGCAGCTCCGAACCATGTCCCCAGCACCATCAGGTAATCTGACCTAACAGTGAAGGGGACAAAGGACCGGTCGGCCCAGTTCCCAAAGAACATGGCCTCACTCTTGCTATCATTATCTTGGCTCCCGAGGCCAGTTCAAACTGGTCGCAGGCGGTCAAGAGCCTGCTTACAGACGCAGGATCCGAGCAGAAGACGGCAACGTCGTCCATGTACAGGGAGGCCTTGACTTGCATGTCTCCACTGCCTGGGATCGTCACTCCTCTTATACCCGGATCCCTCCTGATGGACTCGGTAAAAGGTTCTATGCAGCACACAAAAAGGGCAAAGGAGAGAGGGCAGCCCTGCCTGACTCCAGATTTGATCTGGACTTTTCTGATTCCACCCATTGATTGAGACTGCGCTATAGATGTTGGTGTAGAGCAGTTTGATTCAATTGAGAATTCCCTCCCCAAACCCCATTTTGGAAAGCACATCCATTATGTAAGTGTGCGATATTCTGTCAAAAGCCTTCTCCTGGTCAAGGCAGATGAGGCAGGTGTCCACCCTCCTGTCCTGCACGTAGGCGATCTTATCCCTGAGTAGCGCGAGGCTATCAGAGATCTTCCTGCCGGGTACAGCACAGGTTTGGTCAGGGTGGATACCCGAATCCAGAGCAGACCTGACCCGATTGGCGATGACCTTGGCTAGAATTTTATAATCCACATTCAACAGTGAAATGGGTCGCCAATTTCGAATTTCTTCCCTTTTTCCCTTCTGCTTGTAGATGAGGGTGATGATGCCTTTCCTCATGGACTCTGAGATGCTGCCTTCCAGAAGCATACTCTCGTACACTTCCAGCAGGCCTGGGTCCATCCAGTCCCACAGAGCCGAGTACAACTCCACCGGTAAGCCGTCGCTTCCGGGGGTTTTCCTCGTCTCGAAGGACTTGACGGCCTTTGTCAGCTCGTCCAGAATTAGTGGTTTGTCCAGGTTTTCCAGCCATCTGTCGCCTATGACCTCCGTGATAGTCGACAGGATGGCCTGGGAAACAGTGCTATCTGTTGGCTTCAGATCATACAGTCCGGCATAAAAGGATTGGCAGATCCTCAGGATGTCAGACTGCGATGACTTTGCAGAGCCATCTTCTTCCTTCAGGCTGCTGATCACAGAGGTCTCTCTGTGCACCTTTTGGAAGAAGAAGCGTGAGCACTTTTCGTCCTGCTCCACGGAGCGGACTCTGGAACGGAAGATAACCTTGGAGGCGTCCGAGGTGTAGAGCGAGGCTTGCTGGCTCTTCACCTCTTGGAGATCCTCCTTGACATCGACCCCCATCGACTGCAGCTGGAGCAAATTCTGCATACTTTTCTGGAGCCTGGACATGAACCCTCGTCCCTCTCTCACCTTTTGAACGCCCTTGAGGATGAAAAACCTTTTGATGTTCCCCTTGATTGCTTCCCACCATAGTGGTGGAGACTCAAAGAGGGGTTTCGCTGTTCTCCAACCTTTGTAATCTCTCCTGAGTTCCTCGAGGTTCTCAGGGGTCAGCAGTTTTACATTCAGCTTCCATGTCCCCCTGCCTACCCCCTGGTCTTCCTGCAGGTGGCAGTCGGCCAGTAGGAGGCAGTGGTCAGAGAAGAATACCGGCCTTACATCGGTGGTCCTGACAGTGAAAGCTCGGGACACAAAGAAGAAGTCTATCCTGGAGCGGACGGACCCGTCTGGCCGTGACCATGTGTATCTACGCTGCGCTCCGTCTGCAGGCTTGCTGCAGACGTCGAGCAGCTTGGCGTCTTTTACCGTTTCCATCAGGAGTCTGGACGTAGCGTTTAGTTTGATGTCGGCTCTGCCGGATCGTCCAGCCGCATCGATGATGCAGTTGAAGTCACCGTCCAGAATGACCGGCTTGGAGGTGGCCAACAGCAGTGGGAGTTGCTGAAGGACTGCCAGCCGCTCGCCTTTTACGGCCGGGGCGTACACATTAATAAGTCTGAGAGGGGTGCTGTTGTATTTGATGTCTGCTACGAGGAGGCGCCCGGCCACCACCTCCTTAACGTCGGAGATGGTGAAGTTGCCTCCCCGCAGCAGAATACCCAGGCCGGAGGAGCGGCAGTCGTTTCCTCCTGACCAGATGGATGGCCCGTGGGACCACCAGCTCGACCAGCGCCTGTAGTTACACATTGCCTTGACTTTCTTCCATTCAATTTTGAAATTATTATACACATATCACTCTTTACATTACGATTCCTTCTTAAATATTTACATTGTCGTGTTTGTCTTCTACATTGGAGTGTTAGTTGCCCAGACCGAGGGGGGTTTACACTGTTACCCGCCCCTCGGTCTACATTTGCTGGTAAGACTTTACACAGTGGTCTTTCCCCATTGCGCCTTGGCCTCAGCTGCCCCAAGCGAGAGTGCGTCCCTCATCTCGAAGTTATGGACCTTGGAATGTGCCAGTCTGCAACACTCGGTCGACGACAATTATTTGCACTGGAAGATCAGCATGTTTCGTTCAGACCAAAGTGAACTTTCACCGAGTTGATGACCTTCCAACAGCAGTTTATGTTTGTCTCGGTGTGTGTCCCTGGAAACAGTCCGCAGAGCACAGAGTCCTGTGTGACAGAACTGCTCGGTATGAAACTTGACAAGTACCACTGCATCTCTCTCCAGACCTTCTTTGCAAAGGCACATTCCACAAGGAGGTGGGTGCCCGGCTCATTTCCCCCACAGCCACTGCGAGGGCAGCGTGCATTGGCGCACAGCCTTCGGGTGTACATGAATTATCTAGCGGGGAGGGCCCATCTCACCACCAGCCAAGCTAGGTCTTGGTGCTTGTTTGAAAGTTCTGGTGATGAGTCGTTCTGCCAGATGACTCTGACAGTCTGCTCAGGGAACCATCCAACGTCCTCCACAGTCTCCTTTTCCCTGAGGGCCTCGAGGAAATTACGTGCTGACCACTGCTTCATTGCCTAGTGGTCAAACGTGTTTTTCTTCAAAAACGTTTCCACGAAGGACAGGTGGTACGGCACGGTCCAACTACTTGGAGCGTTCCGCGGCAACGAGGCCAGGCCCATCCTTCATCACACGGGGGACAGGTAGAACCTCAGTATGTAGTGTCACTTGGTGTGTTGCCTCCCTGGTGCAAGGGTCAAGGATGTCTCGGAGCGGCTGCAGGGCATTCTGGGGGCGTGGGGGTGAACAGCCAACTGTCGTGGTGCACATAGGCACCAACGATAGAGGGAAAAACGGGACGAGGTCCTACAAGCTGAATTTAGGGAGCTAGGAATTAAACTAAAAAGTAGGACCTCAAAGGTAATAATCTCAGGATTGCTACCAGTGCCACGAGCTAGTCAGAGTAGGATTGTCAGGATAGAGAGGATGACTGCGTGGCTCGAGAGATGGTGCAAGAGGGAGGGATTCAAATTCCTGGGACATTGGAACCGGTTCTGGGGGAGGTGGGACCAGTACAAACCGGACGGTCTGCACCTGGGCAGGACTGGAACCGATGTCCTAGGGGGGGGGGGGGGTTTGCTAGAGCTGTTGGCGAGAATTGAAACTAATGTGGCAGGGGGATGGGAACCGATGCAGGAAGTTGGAAGGTACTAAAACAGGGACAGAAATAAAAGGCAGTAAGGGGGAAAGTGTAAGGCAGAGAAGCCATAATCACTAATCAAAAAGTGCGACAGTACAAGGTACAGTGACTGAGGGGAGCTCAGTGAATAGGACCAGGAATACTAAAAGAAATAAAACGGGAAGTGAAAACATTAATGGTCAGCGACGCGGCAGGTTGTTACAGGAAGATGTGGGTTTGACGACAAGTAAAATTAGGAGAAAGGTTAAGAGGAATTATAACTTAGCAGAGGTTACTGATTGAGGTGTTAACATTCAGAACAGAGGTAAAAAAAAGCCAACATAAGTGTACTTTACCTGAATGCTCGTAGTATTCGTAATAAGGTAAATGAGTTGATGGCGCAAATCATCGTGAATGAGTACGATTTAGTGGCCATTACTGAAACATGGTTAAAGGATGGTCACGACTGGGAGTTAAATATCCGAGAGCATCAAACTTTTCGGAAGGACAGAGTGGATGGTAAGGGAGGTGGTGTAGCTCTGATATTTAAGGATGACATCCGGGCAACAGGAAGGGATGACATTGGTGCTATGGAGGAATAGGTTGAATCCATTTGGGTGGAAATCAGATATAGTAAGGCGTAAAAGTCACTGATAGGAGTAATCTATAGGCCACCAAATAATAACATTATGGTGGAGCAGGCAATAAACAAAGAAATAACAGATGCATGTAGAAATGGTTCAGCAGTTATCATGGCGGATTTTAATCTACATGTTGATTGGTTTAACCAGGTCGGTCAAGGCAGCCTTGAGGAGGGGTTTATAGAATGTATCCTCGATACTTTCCTAGAACAGTATGTAATGGAACCTACGAGGGAACAAGCGGTCCTAGATCTGGTCCTGTGTAATGAGACAGGATTGTTTCAGGATCTCATAGTTAGGGATCCTCTCGGAAGGAGCGATCACAATATGTTGGAATTTAAAATACAGATGGAGGTTGAGAAGGTAAAATCAAGCACTAGTGCTTGTGCTTAAACAAAGGAGATTACAATGGGATGAGAGAAGAACTAGCTAAGGTAGACTGGGAGCAAAGACTTTATAGCGAAACAGTTGAGGAACAGTGGATAACCTTCCAAGTGATTTTTCACAGTGCTCAGCAAAGGTCCATACCAACAAAAAGGAAGGACGGTAAAAAGAGGGAAAATCGACCTAAGGAAATAAGGGAGAGTATCAAATTGAAGGAAAAAACATACAAAGAAAAGATCAGTGGGAGACTAGAGGACTGGGAAAGCTTTAGGGGCAACAGAAAGCTACTAAAAAAGCTATAAAGATGAGTAAGATAGATTATGAGAGTAAACTTGCTCAGAATATAAAAACAGATAGTAAAAGTTTCTACAAATACATAAAATACATACAACAAAAAAGAGTGGCTAAGGTAAATATTGGTCCTTTAGAGGATGAGAAGGGAGATTTAATAATGGGAGATGAGGACATGGCTGAGGAACTGAACAGGTTTTTTGGGTCGGTCTTCACAGTGGAAGACACAAATAACATGCCAGTGACTGATGGAAATGAGGCTATGACAGGTGAGGACCTTGAGAGGATTGTTATCACCAAGGAGTTAGTGATGGGCAAGCTAATGGGGCTAAAGGTAGACAAGTCTCCTGGACCTGATGGAATGCATCCCAGAGCGCTAAAAGAGATGGCTAGGGAAATTGCAAATGCACTAGTGATAATTTACAATAATTCACTAGACTCTGGGGTGGTCCCGGCGGACTGGAAATTAGCAAACGTGACTCCACTGTTTAAAAAAGGAGGTAGGCAGAAAGCGGGTAATTATAGGCCAGTGAGCTTAACTTCGGTAGTAGGGAAGATGCTGGAATCTATCACCAAGGAAGAAATAGCGAGGCATATGGATGGAAATTGTCCCATTGGGCAGACGCAGCATGTGTTCATAAAGGGCAGGTCGTGTCTAACTAATTTAGTGGAATTTTTTGAGGACAGAAACAGTGTGGGAGATAACGGGGAGCCACTGGATGTAGTATATCTGGATTTCCAGAAAGCCTTTGACGAGGTGCCACACAAAAGGCTGTTGCATAAGATAAAGATGCATGGCATTAAGGGGAAAGTAGTAGAATAGATAGAGGATTGGTTAATTAATAGAAAGCAAAACGTGGGGATTAATGGGTGTTTCTCTGGTTGGCAATCAGGAGCTAGTGGTGTCCCTCAGGGATCAGTGTTGGGCCCACAACTGTTCACAATTTACATAGATGATTTGGAGTTGGGGACCAAGGGCAATGTGTCCAAGTTTGCAGACGAAAATAAGATAAGTGGTAAAGCAAAACGTGCAGAGGATACTGGAAGTCTGCAGCGGGATTTGGATGGGTTAAGTGAATGGGCTAGGGTCCTGCAGGTGGAATACAATGTTGACAAATGTGAGGTTATCCCTTTTGGTAGGAAAAACAGCAAAAGGGATTATTATTTAAATGATAAAATATTAAAACATGGTAGTGTACAGAGAGACATGGTGTGCTAGTGCATGATTCGCAAAAAGTTGGTTTTCAGGTGCAACAGGTGATTAAGAAGGCAAATGGAATTTTGTCCTTTATTGCTAGAGGGATGGAGTTTAAGACTAGGGAGGTGCTGCTGCAATTGTATTAGGTGTTAGTGAGGCGACACCTGGAGTATTGTGTTCAGTTTTGGTCGCCTTACTTGACAAAGGACTTACTGGCACTGGAGAATGAGCAGAGGAGATTCACTAGGTTAATCCCAGAGCTGAAGGGGTTGGATTACGAGGAGAGGTTGAGTAGACTGGGACTGTACTCGTTGGAATTTAGAAGGATGAGGGGGGGGGTGGCGGATCTTATAGAAACATATAAGATTATGAAGGGAATAGATAGGATAGATGCGGGCAGGTTGTTTCCACTGGCGGGTGAAAGCAGAACTACGGGGCATAGCCTTAAAATAAGTGGAAGTAGATTTAGGACTGAGTTTAGGAGGAACTTCTTCACCCAAAGGGTTGTGAATCTATGGAATTCCTTGCCCAGTGAAGCAGTAGAGGCTCCTTCATTAAATGTTTTTAAGATAAAGATAGATAGTTTTTTGAAGTATAAAGGGATTAAGGGTGATGGTGTTCGGGCCGGAAAGTGGAGCTGAGTCCATCAATGATCAGCCATGATCGCATTGAATGGTGGAGCAGGCTCGAGGGGCCAGATGGCCTACTCCTGCTCCTAGTTCTTATTTCTTATGTTCACACAGCCAGCACTGTCAGTGCTCCCACCACACAGCCAGCACAGTCAGTGCTCCCACCACACAGCCAGCACTGTCAGTGCTCCCCCACACAGCCAGCACTTTCAATGCCGCCACCACACAGCCAGTACTGTCAGTGGTCCCACCACACAGCCAGCACTGTCAGTGCTCCCCACACATAGCCAGCACTGTCAGTGCTCCCACCACACAGCCAGCACTGTCAGTGCTCCCACCACACATCCAGCACTGTCAATGCTCCCCCACACAGCCAGCACTGCCAGTGCTCCCCCACACCGCCAGCACTGTCAGTGCTCCCCCACACAGCTAGCACTGTCACTGCTCCACCACACAGCCAGCACTGTCAGTGCTCCGACCACACAGCCAGCACTGTCAGTGCCCCCACCACACAGCCAGCACTGTCAGTGCTCCCCACACAGCCAGCACTGCCAGTGCTCCCACACACCGCCAGCACTGTCAGTGCTCTCACCACACAGCCATCACTGTCAGTGCTCCCCCACACAGCCAGCACTGTCAGTGCTCCCCCCACACAGCCAGCACTGTCAGTGCTCCCCCACACAGCCGGTACTCTCAGTGCTCCCACCCCACCGCCAGCACTGTCAGTGCTCCCAACACACAGCCAGCACTGTCAGTACTCCCACACACAGCCAGCACTGTCAGTGCTCCCACCACGCAGCCAGCACTGCCAGTGCTCCCACCCCACAGCCAGCACTGTCAGTGCTCCCAACACACAGCCAGCACTGTCAGTGCTCCCACACACTGCCAGCACTACCAGTGCTCCCACTAGTCAGCCAGCACTTTCAGTGCTCCCCCCCCCCCCCCACAGCCAGCACTGTCAGTGCTCCCCCACACAGCCAGCACTGTCAGTGCTCCCACCACACAGCCAGCACTGCCAGTGCTCCCACCACACAGCCAGCACTGTCAGTGCTCCCCCCCCACACAGCCAGCACTGTCAGTGCTCCCCCACACAGCCAGCACTGCCTGTGCTCCCACCACACCCCACAACTGTCAGCAGCGGCTGGAGCTGATGATTGGCTGAGAGGCTGTCAGTCAGCGGCTGGAGCTCCTGATTGGCTGAGAGTCTGTGAGTTAGCGGCCGAAGATCCTGATTGGCTGAGAGGCTGTCAGTCAGCGGCTGGAGCTCCTGATTGGCTGAGATGCTGTCAGTCAGTTTATTTTTCTCATTAATTTAAAAATTGATGTTATCGGATATTTCACCGCGATCTTGATCTGCTCCCTGAACCTGGACTGAGTCGCCACATAAATAAGTGTGTTTGTGCAGCAATTTAAATCCTGCAGCATAAATCCGACTTGTTGTAAAGTATATTGAGGAAGGGTGATGTAAAGTAATCCTCTCACATCGATATAGAAAAATTTAATAATAGACACGGTCCAGAGGAGGATGAAAGTTCCGTAGATGCTGAAGAGTAAAATCATTGACTTCCTTCTGCTCTCCATTTCTGGGTCTGTGCGATTGTCTCCCTGACTCTGAGCCCTCAGTGCCTTCCGGACCCGACTGCTGAGTAAAATGTGTCTGACTGTCATGGCGTTGGTCAACAGGATTGAGAAGAACGGCATCAATGGGCTTAAAACCTGATCAAACAACTTATATCCAACCCATCCCGGGTCAGGGACAAAGCTGCTCTTTGTGACGCAGCTCCACTGGACATTGTCCATTATCTCCCAAGTTTCATATGTAAAGTACCAGGGGATTTTTTTCACACAGAGCAGGAGGCCGCTTGTGGACAGAACCATAGCCGCAGTTTTCCCGGTGCAATATTTAGTTTTCAGTTTCTGGCAGCTAATGGCCACAAATCGATTAAAGTAGAAAGTGAGGGTGAACCCGACAGAACAGTCCCTGGCTGCAGCGATCAGGGCACCCTTAACACTACACACAGGGGTGATGGACAGGAAATTCCAGGGGAAATAATAACCATTGATCCTGTTCAGTATGGGTTTAGTGATAATAAACAGCAGACCCGCCGTTGCCATGGCTACCAGGTAGCGAGGCCACACTTCCCCGACACAGAATCACAATTCCCAGTATATTAACTGTCAGAGAGAGAAAGGAGTGACGCGGGAAATTAATGGGTAATGAATCTCGCTGTCTGAACCAGAACATAATTTCAGCATCAATATAATGGACAGTGGGCGGGTGGGGTTGTCGGGAGAGGAGTGGGCACAGAGATTAACATTGCAGAGAGGGAAGTAGGAAATGTAACTCCAGTGTTAAAGGTGGGGAATGGGGGGAAAGTGTGAATTGCAGCCCTGTCAGTTTGATGGCAGTGGTAGGAAAATGTTTATAATTCAGAGACCTTTGGGGGAGGTTACATTTCTCATTTAGTCTGATTTACAGGATTCACTCAGGACGGCCAGGTTTCCCAAACCGGATACAAACATACCAGAGATTGTCATCCCAGCTCAATTATTGGACCACTCCCCGGATTAGACCGTTCTCTGGACTGGATTTCTGAAGGGGTTAGACACCATTCCTGGTTTATTTGAATACTCCACGATCAGTGGAAAAAAATGAAACAAACGCAGGACCTTCCCACTTCATAATCATGGGAGGAATAGAAATACAGAATGTACAGTCCAAAAGGATGACATTCGGCCCATCAAGTCTGCGCCGGCCCTTGCAAAGCGAAAACCAGTTCAGCCCACCCATCCCCATAACCCAGTGACCCCATCTAAATTGTTTGGAAACTAAACACAATATATCTTGGCCAATCCACCTAACCTGTTCATCTTTGGACTGTGGGAGGAAACCCGGGCACACGGAGGGAACCCACGCACACACGGGGGAGAAAGTGCAGACTCCGCACAGACAGTGACCCAAACCGGGAATCGAACCTGGGACCCTGGAGCTGTGAATCAACTGTGCTAACCACTGTGCTACCGTGCAGCCCAGCCTGTCCAGAATAGGGTCTGTCCAGTCTCCAGAACATTCCGAGGACGCACCCCTCCCAGGTTTAGTCATTCGTTAAGCACCCTCTCCCAGGAATCCCCCATTGCCATGTCTCGAATATCCCAACATCACTGTTCCCAGGAAACCATCCTCACCCTGTTTGAAAACAATTCCTGCCAAGCTGTTCTCAGGAATATTCCCGCTCCGGCATTGGACATTCCCAGAGTTCACTTGGCCGGAATAGACTCTCTCCAGATTCGGACTCATTGCATTCGACACAAAAGTAGGAAAATTCCAAAACAAGAGCGTTAAGATGGAGGAGAAAGTTCCCAGAATAAAGTTGTTGAAATTAAAGTTACGTCCTGCGCGATGCAACATCCGAATTGGACGATAAGATGTTGCTCCTCCAGCTTGCGTTGGGCTTCACTGCATTCTTGCAGCAGGCCAAGGACAGACATGTGGGCCTGAGAGCAAGGTGCTGAGTTAACATGGCCACAACAGGAAGGCGGGGGCCATGCTGTGGGCTGAGTGAAGGTGTTCCACAAAGCAGTCTCCCAGTCTGTGTTTAGTCTCCCCAATGTAGAGGAGACGGTATTGGCAGCAGCGTCTACAGGAGAACAAATTGAAGGCACAGAAGTGAAACGCTGCTTCTCCAGAAAGGAGAGTTTGCTGCTGAGAAGCATGAGGCGGGAGGAGGTAAAGGGACAGTTGTTGCATCGTCTGTGATTGCAGGGGAAGGTGCTGGGGGAAGGGGAAGGGGTGTGGTGTGTGAGGGGGAAGTGGACAAGGGGGAGGGAGCGGTACCTGAGGAATGCACAAATTGTAGGGGGTGGTTGGAGAGAGGTGAAGATGTGTTTGGTGGTGACATCATGCTGGAGTTGGCAGAAATGGAGGAGGATTTTCCTTTCAATGGGGAGGCTGATGGTGTGGAAAGTGAGGAGAGGGAGACACTATCATGTTTCTGGGAGGGAGGGGGATGTGTGAGGACAGAGGTGTGAGAAATGAATTGAACACGATTGAGAGGCCTGTTAACAAAAGGAAGGCAGCCAAGAGACAGCCCGGTTAAGGTAAAGACAGACATGCCAGGCGGGCTATGTTCGAACACGTCACCATCAGAACAGAGGCGATGGAGGTGGAGAAAGTGGGAGATTGAGATGCAGTCTTTACAGGAAGCAGGGAATGAGGATCCCTACACAACCCTCGTGTTGGGGAATGGAGGTGCAGAAGGATTGGACATCCATTGGGAAGATTAGGCTGTTAGGGCCAGGGAAATGGACCTTGTTTACGGCACCAGAGGAATCAGGAATCATAGAATCCCCACAGTGCAGAAGGAGGTCATTCGGCCCATTAAATCTGTACCAAACCTCTGAAAGAGTACCTCAACCAAGCTCACTCCCCCGCCTATCTTATTAACCCCTTAATCTAACCTACACATCTTTTTGGACACTGCGGAGTAATTTAGCGTGACCAATCCATCTAACCTGGACGGTGGGAGGTAACCGAAGACCCGGAGGAAACCCACGCAGTCACGGAGAAAAAGTTCAGTCTCCACACAGACAGTCACCCAAGGTTGGAATTGATCAGGTGACCCTGGTGCTGTAAGGCAGCAGTGCAAACCACTGTGTCACTGTGATACCAATGTCTTTGGGACGGGGCAGAACAGGGTTAAGCGGATGGAATCAAGATCGGAAGAAATGGTCTTGGTGGGGCTGGAACAGGCCGAAATAATGGGTGTACTGGGACTTTCCAGTTTGTGGATTTTGGGAAGGAGGTAGAAGCGGGAGGTTGGTGCAGGATGTGTGGGGATGGGGGACTATGATGTCCGAGGCTGTGGACAGAAGATATCCAGAGTCGATGAAAGTCCTGGAAACAATATCATGACGTTTAGTGGTGTGCTGCTGGTCCAGGGGGAGGTAGCAGGATGGGTCTGAGACAATAGTGGCACCACCCGTGTGAGCAGCTTAGATCATCAGGCCAGGGTTGGATATTAGAGAGATGATTGGAGCAAGTTTTGAGTGAGTCAGGATAGAGTTAGTGAGAGGCACAGAGAAATTGAGACGGTCGATGTCGCACTGACAGATCTCAATGAAAAGATCAAGAGCATTTAGGAGGCCAGAGGGTGGGGTCCAGGTAAAGGGAGATTACTGGAGGCGGATGGATTTCAACAACAAATATTCATAAAATAGACGGTGAGAAACAGCAGAGACAATATTATCTACTCACTGATCATCATCGGAATAATGACCAAAGAATTGAAAAGCAGAAGTCGGTCTCTGTTATTCTTGAATTTAGAACAGAATATAATCAAATCTTCCAGTCCCAATGTCAACAGTAGGAAAAATGGAATTAGATGCATGAATTAAAATAAATCCAGTAACACAGAGTATTCTAAATAGTCGGCACATATTCCAAAGTCAGCATTATTCCTGACACATTTCATCCAATTATTTCAATGACTACCAGAAATAATAGATCTGAGTAGTATGATAGATGTTAAACAATTGGATTTTCTAAAGGCCGTCAGTAAGATCCGACATAACAGACTGATGGGTAATCTCAGAGCCAGTGGAGTTCGGGGACACAGCAGCAGAATGGACACATGCTGGCGACACACACAGAAAACAGGGAGAGGAGTTGAAGGGATTTAGGCTGATTGGTAGAAGGTGGGAAGTGGTGTTCCTCAAGGATCAGCACTGGGATCACTCTCCTTCACTATTCCCATCAACAGTATGGGATCGGGAAGCAGAATGATAATTACACAATTTACAGACAGGATCAAATTGGGAGTGATAGTGAATACAGAGGAAGAATACAACGAATTACAGGCACACGTCATCATTAATTATGAATTTGCAAAGTGGGTATTTCAATGGGAAATTAATGTTCCGACAGATCAGTGTCCGCTTCTGCACTTTGATCAGAACAATAAGTCCCCCAATCACTCCTTGGAATACAAGTGTGTGAATGGACTGGAGGGGTTTCTGGGTTCAGGAGAATAGATTCACAAATCGTGTGAAGCAGAAACACAGTTTATAAACACCCATAAACATTCATCAACATGTGAGTTCATTTCAGGATGAATAGAAATGAGAAAATATCACAAAACCTATTGGAATGCTGCACTGCTGTGGGTTTTATGAAATATTAGAGTGTGGGTGATATCTGTTCCTGTTGGAGCAGATCAATAGAAAACAGAGATAGAGACATTTCACTTCATACAATAAATATCAAACATCTTCAAAACACAGCCAAACTCTTCCTGTTTTCAACCTATTCCAAAGTTAAAACACACAGAGAGAACTCCACAGAATGGAGCGGCCACTCCCCAATAAAATACAGCATTTCAAAACAGAACCAACTAATTTCAGTCCAGTTACTGACCCACACACAATACAATTCCACACGGACAGGTAGTCCCAGTAATAGGTAGATAATTGGATCAGATCTTCCAGTCTGGTGAGAGACCCACACTCAATACAATTCCAGACTGACAGATACTTCCAGTAATCCTTGTTCACTGCTGTCAGATATTTCAATCTGATTAGTGATCCACCCTCAGAGGGATTTCATTCTTACTCCCACTAAACCTTCCTTCAGAGAGATTGCCTTCACTGAGATCCAATCTAACAGTATACAAGATTCCACTCAATATAACAACTTGATTGATCAGAGATTCCGTGAGTTACAAACAGGTTTATTTTTAGTTCATGAAATGAATTCAAACCATGCACATTATTAACGAGATTTGAATTAAGTAAATTATATCATTGACCAGGTGTCTGTGTAACAGTGAGCACGAGACCAGTGTTAAATATTTTCAGTCAGAGTGTAAAATCAGAGAGCCGCTCACACAGAATTCCACAACTTCATTGGTGAAAGTCACTTACCAGGAACACCAACAATTGCAACGATTGGGTAGAATATTTTCTCAGCAGTCTCAACTGGGACAAGCATTTTCACTGTGAAGAAATGTGGCAATCTCTCTGTCTGAAGCTCATAGGTTATATATCCCACAAGCTTTTAATTAATACCATGTGGAGCCACCTCAGGGATATTGAGGTTGTGACATCGTTTAACTTATTTTTCAAAGATGTGAACAAACAGATTCCGATATTTGGTTCAGTGAAAGCAAATATTATTTTTGTGAGTGAGTGACCTCTTTCCAAACACTGGACTGTGTTGATCACATTTTTCAGCTAACATTAACAGAAAGGATGCTGTCCACTCAGACACCATCAGTCCCATCAATACTTCTCAGATTGTTCCAGTGATATCCGTCACTCCACTGTGATCATTCAGTGATTCAGTTCCAGGTGTCAGTGTATTTCTCTGGGTGGTTCCACTGCACTCTGAGATGTAGCTGCCTCTGTAACTGATCATTCAGTGATTCAGTTCCAATTGCCAGTATGTTTCTCTGAGTGGTTCCACTGCACTCTGGGATGTTGCTGCCTCTGAAACTGTGACCATTCAGTGATTCAGTTCCAATTGTCAGTGTGTTCTCTGGGTGGTTCCACTGCACTCTGGGGTGTAGCTGTCTCTGTAACTGTGACCATTCACTGATTCAGTTCCAATTGTCAGTGTGTTTCTCTGGGTGGTTCCACTGCACTCTGGGGTGTAGCTGCCTCTGTAACTGTGACCATTCAGTGATTCAGTTCCAATTGTCAGTGTGTTTCGCTGGGTGGGTCCACTGCACTCTGGGAAGTAGCTGCCTCTGTAACTGTGACCATTCAGTGATTCAGTTCCAATTGTCAGTGTGTTTCGCTGGGTGGGTCCACTGCACTCTGGGAAGTAGCTGCATCTAAATGTGAACATTCCTTTATTTCATTTCAGTAAGACAAATGAGCTGAACTTGGTCACTCGGCCCATCGGCTCTGCTCCGCCATTCTATCATGGCTGATATGTTTCTCATCCTCATTCTCCTAATTTCTCTCCTTCTCCCCATAACCCCTGATCTCCTTATTCGCCAAGAATCTATCCGTCTCTGTCTAAAAGACACTCAGTGATTTGGTCTCCACAGCTTTCTGCAGCAAAGAGTTCCACAAATTCACTACGTTCTGGCTGAATACATTCCCCACATCTCTGTTTAAAAGCATCGTCCCGTTAGTCTGAGATTGGGTCCTCAGGTTCCAGTTTTTCACTCAAATGGAAACACCCTCTCCACAACCACTCTATCCAGGCCTCGCAGTATCCTGGAAGTTTCATAGAACATAGAACAATACAGCGCAGTACAGGCCCTTCGGCCCACGATGTTGCACCGAAACAAAAGCCATCTAACCTACACTATGCCATTATCATCCATATGTTTATCCAATAAACTTTTAAATGCCCTCAATGTTGGCAAGTTCACTACTGTAGCAGGTAGGGCATTCCACGGCCTCACTACTCTTTGCGTAAAGAAACTACCTCTGACCTCTGTCCTATATCTATTACCCCTCAGTTTAAAGTTATGTCCCCTCGTGCCAGCCATATCCATCCGCGGGAGAAGGATCTCACTGTCCACCCTATCCAACCCCCTGATCATTTTGTATGCCTCTATTAAGTCTCCTCTTAACCTTCTTCTCTCCAACGAAAACAACCTCAAGTCCATCAGCCTTTCCTCATAAAATTTTCCCTCCATACCAGGCAACATCCTGGTAAATCTCCTCTGCACCCGCTCCAAAGCCTCCACGTCCTTCCTATAATGCGGTGACCAGAGCTGTACGCAATACTCCAAATGCGGCCGTACCAGAGCTATGTACAGCTGCAACATGACCTCCCGACTCCGGAACTCAATCCCTCTACCAATAAAGGACAACACTCCATAGGCCTTCTTCACAACCCTATCAACCTGGGTGGCAACTTTCAGGGATCTATGTACATGGACACCTAGATCCCTCTGCTCATCCACACTTTCAAGAACTTTACCATTAGCCAAATATTCCGCATTCCTGTTATTCCTTCCAAAGTGAATCACCTCACACTTCTCTACATTAAACTCCATTTGCCACCTCTCAGCCCAGCTCTGCAGCTTATGTATATCCCTCTGTAACCTGCTACATCCTTCCACACTATCGACAACACCACCGACTTTAGAATCGTCTGCAAATTTACTCACCCACCCTTCTGCGCCTTCCTCTAGGTCATTGATAAAAATGACAAACAGCAACGGCCCCAGAACAGATCTTTGTGGTACTCCACTTGTGACTGTACTCCATTCTGAACATTTCCCATCAACCACCACTCTCTGTCTTCTTTCAGCTAGCCAATTTCTGATCCACATCTCTAAATCACCCTCAATCCCCAGCCTCCGTATTTTTTGCTATAGCCTACCGTGGGGAACCTTATCAAACGCTTTGCTGAAATCCATATACACCACATCAACTGCTCTACCCTTGTCTACCTGTTCAGTCACCTTCTCAAAGAACTCAATAAGGTTCGTGAGGCATGACCTACCCTTCACAAAGCCGTGCTGACTATCCCTGATCATATTATTCCTATCTAGATGATTATAAATCTTGTCTCTTATAATCCCTTCCAAGACTTTACTCACTACAGACGTGAGGCTCACCGGTCTATAGTTGCCGGGGTTGTCTCTGCTCCCCTTTTGAACAAAGGGACCACATTTGCTGTCCTCCAGTCCTCTGGCACTATTCCTGTAGCCAATGATGACATAAAAATCAAAGCCAAAGGTCCAGCAATCTCTTCCCTGGCCCCCCAGAGAATCCTAGGATAAATCCCATCAGGTCCCGGGGACTTATCTATTTTCAGCCTGTCCAGAATTGCCAACACCTCTTCCCTACGTACCTCAATGCCATCTATTCTATTAGCCTGGGGCTCAGCATTCTCCTCCACAACATTATCTTTTTCCTGAGTGAATACTGACGAAAAATATTCATTTAGTATCTCGCATATCTCTTCAGACTCCACACACAATTTCCCATCCCTGTCCTTGACTGGTCCTACTCTTTCCCTAGTCATTCGCTTATTCGTGACATACCTATTGAAAGCTTTTGGGTTTTCCTTGATCCTTCCTGCCAAATACTTCTCATGTCCCCTCCTTGCTCGTCTTAGCTCTCTCTTTAGATCCTTCCTCGCTACCTTGTAACTATCCATCGCCCCAACCGAAACTTCACACTTCATCTTCACATAGTCCTCCTTCTTCCTCTTAACAAGAGAATCAACTTCCTTGGTAAACCACGGTTCTCTCGCTCGACGCCTTCCTCCCTGTCTGACCGGTACATACTTATCAAGAACACGCAGTAGCTGATACTTGAACAAGCCCCACTTATACAGTGTGCCCAACACTTGCAGCCTACTTCTCCACCTTATCCCCCCCCCCCCCCCAAGTCACGTCTAACGGCATCATAATTGCCCTTCCCCCAGCTATAACTCTTGCCCTGCGGTGTATACTTATCCCTTTCCATCATTAACGTAAACGTCACCGAATTGTGGTCACTGTCCCTAAAGTGCTCTCCTACCTCCAAATCCAACAACTGGCCTGGTTCATTACCCAAAACCAAATCCAACGTGGCCTCGCCTCTTGTTGGCCTGTCAACATATTGTTTCAGGAAACCCTCCTGCACACACTGTACAAAAAACGACCCATCTATTGTACTCGAACTATATCTTTTCCAGTCAATATTTGGAAAGTTAAAGTCTCCCATAATAACTACCCTGTTACTTTCGCTCATATCCAGAATCATCTTCGCCATCCTTTCCTCTACATCCCTAGAACTATTAGGAGGCCTATAAAAAACTCCCAACAGGGTGACCTCTCCTTTCCTGTTTCTAACTTCAGCCCATACTACCTCGGAAGAAGAGTCCCCATCTAGCATCCTCTCCGCCACCGTAATACTGCTCTTGACTAGCAGCGCCACACCTCCCTCTCTTTTGCCTCCTTCTCTGAGCTTACTAAAACACCTAAACCCCGGAACCTGCAACATCCATTCCTGTCCCTGCTCTATCCATGTCTCCGAAATGGCCACAACATGGAAGTCCCAGGTACCAAGCCATGCTGCCAGTTCCCCTACCTTATTTCGTATACTCCTGGCATTGAAGTAGACACACTTCAAACCACCTACCTGAACTCTGGCCCCCTCCTGCGACATCAAATCTGTGCTCCTGACCTCATTACTCTCATTCTCCCGTACCCTAAAACTACAATCCAGGTTCCCATGCCCCTGCTGCATTAGTTTAAACCCCCCCCCCCCAAAGAGCACTAACAAATCTCCCCCCCAGGATATTTGTGCCCCTCAGGTTCAGATGTAGACCATCCTGCCTGTAGAGGTCCACCTTCCCCAGAAAGAGCCCCAGTTATCCAGAAATCTGAATCCCTCCCGCCTGCACCATTTCTGTAGCCACGTGTTTAAATGCTCTCTCTCCCTATTCCTTATCTCACTATCACGTGGCACGGGCAACAACACAGAGATAACAACTCTGTTTGTTCTAGTTATTAGCTTCCATCCTAGCTCCCTGAAAGCCTGCCTGACATCCTTGTCCCCTTTCCTACCTATGTCATTAGTGCCAATGTGGTCCACCACTTGGGGCTGCTCCCCCTCCCCCCTAAGGACCCGGAAAACACGATCCGAGACATCACGTACCCTTGCACCTGGGAGGCAACATACCAAATGTGAGTCTCTCACGCTCCCACAAAATCTCCTATCTGTGCCCCTGACTATAGAGTCCCCAATTACTAATGCTCTGCTTCTCTCCCCCCTTCCCTTCTGAGCAACAGGGACAGACTCCGTGCCAGAGGCCCGTACCCCATGGCTTACCCCTGGTAAGTCGTCCCCCCCACAAGTATCCAAAGCGGTATACTTGTTTCTCAGGGGAACGACCGCAGGGGATCCCTGCACTGACTGCTTTTTCCCAGTCCCTCTTACATCTACCCACCTATCTCCAATCTTTGGTGTCACTAATTCCCTGAAGCTGCTATCTATGACCCCTTCTGCCTCCCGAATGATCCTCCACCAGAATTTATTGGTGAGGGTCTTCCCAGACGTCCGCGGGTCGACTTCCTGTTACCGCCTAAAAAACTAATTTAAAAAAAAGAAAATAAAAATTCTCAGCTCCTGCTGAAATTGACTAACCAGCCAGCTCCACTCCCGCCGAAATCGACTGGCCTGCCCCTGCAAAGACAAGTGCTTTTAAAGGCCAGACTTACCTCCCAGCAGCCACTTCCGCACTGCTCCCTCTGAAACTGACTCACCAGCTGTTCTCCCGCCGAAATCGACTGGCCTGCCCCTGCAAAGGCAAGTGCTTTTAAAGGCCAGACTTACCTCCCAGCAGCCACTTCCGCAATGCTCCCGCTGAAACTGACTCACCAGCTGTTCTCACGCCGAAATCACGCTTTCAATAAGATCCCCCCTCATCCTTCTAAACTCCAACAAGTACAGACCCAGCGTCCGCAACCACTCCTCATAAAACAAGCTCTTCATTCCAGGGATATCATAGATTATCATAGAATTTACAGTGCAGAAGGAGGCCATTCGGCCCATCGAGTCTGCACCGGCTCTTGGAAAGAGGACCCTACCCAAGGTCAACACCTCCACCCTATCCCCATAACCCAGTAACCCCACCCAACACTGAGGGCAATTTTGGACACTAAGGGCATTTTATCATGGCCAATCCACGTAACCTGCACATCTTTGGACTGTGGGAGGAAACCGGAGCACCCGGAGGAAACCCACGCACACATGGGGAGGATGTGCAGACTCCACACCGACAGTGACCCAAGCTGGAATCGAACCTGGGACCCTGGAGCTGTGAAGCAATTGTGCTATCCACAATGTTACCGTGCTGCCCATTTTTAAAAAATGTTTTTTTATAATGGTCTATTTTGGATTTAATATATGTCCAAATCAAGCACATGTCAACTCCTTGGAAGAATTAAGAAAATCTGGCAGCATGCTGGACTTTAATATCGGAATACTAAGGTACATTCCTGCACAAATAGGATTGAAGAGAGATAAACATTTTTTAAAATGTATCCTTTTTATTCTCAGGGGGGATTATTATTATTTTATTTTTTTTCTAGTTCTAGTGAACCTCCTCTGGACCCTTTCCAAGGGAAGCATATCCTTCTTCAGATACGGGGCCCAAACCTGCTCACAATTCTCCAAATGGGGTCTGACCAGAGACTTATACAGCCGCAGAAATACATCCCTGCTCTTGTACTCTCGCCCTCTCGACATGAATGCTAACATTGCAATTGCCTTCCTAACTGCCGACTGAACCTGCACGTTAACCGCAAGAGAATCGTGAACACGGCCTCCCAAGTCCCTTTGTGCTTCTGATTTCCGAAGCATTTCCCCATTTAGGGAATAGTCAATTCCTCCATTCCTCCTTCCAAAGTGCATAACCTCACACTTTTCACATTGTATTCTATCTGCCACTTCCTTGCACAATATCCGAGCCTCGAAATTCTTCTGCAGCCTCCCCCCCACCCCCCACCCCACCGCCCCCCACCCCCACCCCCCGCTTCCTCAATACTACCTGTCCCTCTACAGATCTTTGTATCATCTGCAAACTTAGCGACAGTGCCTTCAGTTCCTTCTTCCAGATCATTAATGTATAATGTGGGACGTTGTGGTCCCAGCACAGACCGTTGAGGCACACGACGAGTCACCGGCTGCCATCCCGATAAAGATCCCTTTATCCCCACTCTCTGCCTTCTCCCAGTCAGCCAATTCTTTTTCCATCCCAGGATATTACCCTGAACACCATGGGCTCTTTCCCAATTTAACAGGCTGTAATGCGGCACCGTGTCAAAGGCCCTCTGGACATCTAAATACATCACGTCCACTGATTCTCCCTTGTCTAACGTGCTTGTTACTTCCTCAAAGAACTCTAACAGATTTGTCAGGCATGACCTCCCCTTGACGAAGCCGTGCTGACTCAGTCCTATTTTACCATGCACTTCCAAGTACTCCGCAATTTCATCCTTAATAATGGATCTAAAATCTTACCAATGACCGAAGTCAGGCTAACCGGCCGGTAATTTCCCGTCTTCTGCCTCCCTCCCTTCTTAAACAGCGGTGCTACAGTAGCCACTTTCCAGTCCTCTGGGACCCTTTCTTCCTTCAGTGACTCCTGAAAGATTCCCGCCACTGCCTCCACAATCTCCTCAGCTATCTCTTTTAGAACCCTGGGATGTAGTCCATCCGTCCAGGTCATTCATCCACCTTCAGACCTTTCAGTTTCCGCAGAACCTTCTCCTTAGTGATGGCCACGGCACTCCCCTCTGCCCCCTGGCTCTCCTGGAGCTCTGGCATCCCACTGGTGACTTCCACCGTGAAGACTGATGCAAAGTAACTGTACAGCTGGCCTGCCATTTCTTTGTTGCCTATTATTACTTCCCCAATCACATTTTACAGTGTTCCAATGTCTTTTTCTTGTCTCTCTCTTACCTTTTATATATTGAAAAGAACATCTTCTTATCGTCTTTTACGTTACTAACTAGCTTGCACTCATATTTCATCTCCTCCTCCTTTATTGTTTTTTTCAGTTGTCCTCTGCTCGCTATTAAATGCTTCCCAATCTTCTGGGCATCCCACTGCTCCTCGCCACATTGTATGTTTTTTATTTTGCTTTACTGCTGTCCTTGACTTCCCTCGTCAACCATGGATGCCTTGTCCTCCCCTTGGCATGTTCCCTCCTAGAACATAGAACATAGAATAATACAGCGCAGTACAGGCCCACGATGTTGCACCGAAACAAAAGCCATCTAACCTAGACTATGCCATTATCATCCATATGTTTATCCAATAAACTTTTAAATGCCCTCAATGTTGGCGAGTTCCCTACTATAGAACATAAATAAATTTAGAGTATCCAATCATTTATTTTTCCAATTAAGGGTCAATTTAGCGTGGCCAATCCACCTAACCTGCACATCTTTGGGTTGTGGGGGTGAAACACACGCAGACATGGAGAGAATATGCAAATTCCACAGGAACAGTGACCCAGGGCCGGGATTCGAACCTGGGTACTCCATGCTGCAGTCCCAGTGCAATCCACTGCGCCACATGCCGCCCTACTTGGGATGAAATTCTGTTGTTCCTCATGAATAAGCCCCCACAACTCCTGCCATTTCTGTTCCACTGTCTTCCCTGCTAGGCTCTATTTCCAATCAACTCTGGCCAGCTCATGTCTTTGTAGTTACCCTTATTTAATTGTAATACTGTTACATCTGATTGCAGCTTCTCCCTCTCAAACTGCAGGGTAAATTCTATCATATTGTGGTCACTGCCCCCTCAGGGTTCCTTCACCTTATGTTCACTAATCAAGTCTGCTTCATTACACATCACCAAATCCGGAATTGCCTGTTCCCTAGTCGGCTCTGTCACAAGCTACTAAAAAAAAACATCTCTCAGACTTTCCACAAATGCCTTTTCTTGGGATCCACGACCAACCTGATTTTCCCAGTCCACCTGCATATTGAAGTCCCCCATGATTATTGTAATATTGCCTTTTTTACAGCCTTTTCTATCTCCTGATTTATGTTCTGCTCCACATCTTGGTTACTGGTCCGGGTCCTGCAAATAACTCCGATCAGAGTGTTTTTCTCTATTCGATTCCTCAACTCTACCCACAGAGATTCTATGCCTTCTGATCCTATATTGCTCCTTGCTATCGATTTAACTTCATTCCTTACGAACAATGCAACCCCTCACCCTTTGCCCATCTGCCTGTCCATTCGAGAGAACACATATCCTTGCATATTTTGATCCCAGCCCTGATCACCTTGCAGCCACGTTTCTGTGATTCCCACCACATCGTCCCAGCCAATATTAATGTGCGCAACATGCAACTTTACCTTGTTCTGTATACTGCGCACATTTAGGTCCACCACCCTCAATCCTGCATTGAGCACCTCCCTTCTCACACTTGTCATCTTTTTTGCTCTGCCTGAGGGTGATGTTGTTCAGGTATTTTTGTTCTATATTTCCCCTTCAGTTATTACACCTGCTGAGCTACCGCTCTGGTTCCCACACCCTTTCATATTAGTTTCAATTCTCCCGGGTGACACTAACAATCCTCCCAGCGAGGATAGTGATGCCCCTCCAGTTTAGAAGCTACCCGCCCTTCTTGTCCAGGTCCCACCTATCCCGGAAGATAGCCCAATGGCCCAGAAATCTGAAATCCTCCCTCCTACACCACCAGTTTAGCCACGTGTTTAGCTGTACCATCCTCTTGTTCCTTGCCTCGCTGTCACGGGGCACAGGGAGTAATCCTGAGATTACAACCCGAGAGGTCCTGCGTTTTAGCTTACTGTCTAACTTCCTGAACTCCTTCTGCAGGACTTCATCTCTCTTCCTGCCGATGTCGTTCGTACCTCTGTGAACTAAGGCCTCTGGCTGTTCACCCTCCCTCTTCAGGACGTCCTGTGTTCGTTCAGCGACAACCTTGACCCTGGCACCAGGGAGACAACATACTAACCTGGAGTATCCTTCCTGTCCACAGAAGCGCCTATCTGTGCCCCTTACTATAAAGTCCCTATACCTATCGCTTTCCTGCACTTTGCCCTCTCCTGCTGAATAACAGAGCCAGTTGTGGTGCCACTGTTCTGGCTGCTGTTGTTTAACCCTGATAGGCTATCCCCCCAACTGTATCCAACACAGTATACATATTAGAGAGGGGGAAAGCCACATGGGATTCCAGCGCTGACAGCCTTCTCTTTCCTTGCAGTCATCCACCCAACAATCTGCCTGCACCTAGATGTGACCACGTCTCCAGAACGTCTGTCGATGATGCTTTCCGCCACCTGCATGCTCCTAAGTGCGTCCAAATGCTGCTCCAACCGAACCACGCGGTCTGTGAGGAGTGGCCATCGGCTACATCTGCTTCAGACGTAGTCGATCAGAACGCTGGAAGCGTCATGGTTCTCCCACAACTCACAGTTAGAGCACTGCACCCCGCTGAATGACATTTATGCACTGGTTAATTTACTCAATATAATCATTTGAGTGTTATCAGATTAAGTTACAATTAACGGTATGGTCCTGGCGCTGGATTCTTACTGTAAATTAAATGTTAAATTCTAATCCCTGCTCTCAGGTTTAGTTACTCCTCTGCCCATTTAATGAATTAGTTGCTGCAGTTGTACAGAACCTTAATTATATGAGTAATACATGAGTAGAATGGGAATACCGGGATACGGACCACAGGAAGTGCAGAAGATTATAGGTCAGATGGGCAGCATGTTCAGCACAGGCTTGAGGGCCGAAGGGCCAATACCTATGCTGTACTTTCATTTGTGCTTTGTTCTTTGTTCTAACTATTTCTATCAGGTATTGCTGAGTCAGGATTTCAAAATCGCAATCAAGAGTCTATGTTGCAAGTGCTTGTCTTCAACAACGAACACGAGGTAATGGGACTGAGAGACTGGAAGAGATAATCCCACACCTTCCGGGCCAGACAGTGGAAGGCAAGGCATCATGTGTTCAACTATTAATAGAATAATAATAATCTTTATTCACAATAAAAATATTTATTGTCGCAAGTAGTCCCACATTGCAATGAAGTTACTGTGAAAACTCCCTAGACGCCACACTCCGGCGCCTGTTCGGGTACACAGAGAGACATTTAAGAATGTCCAACTCACCTCACAACACGTCTTTCGGGACTTGTGGAAGGAAATAAGAGCACCCAGAGGAAACCCACGCAGACACGGGGGACCGTGCAGACTCCACACAGACAGTGACACAAGCCGGGAATCGAACCTGGGACCCCGGAGCTGTGAGGCCACTGTGCTAACCACTGTGCTATCATGCCGGCCTTTAAATCAGGAACCCTGAAGAATTGGGAGAGTGTCGGTATCACGGAGAGCTATGGATCTGCTGTGTAATACTAAGAAATAAATCACCAAGGCCATGGCAGTGTTTGATTCTCCTCCAATCCGCCAGCTCCAATCTTAACCATCACATTAGACCCCGGCATTGATCAGTCCATTAAACCTGGGGAACAGACTCTAATTGATGAATAATGAATGGAAACAATGGTTGATCACTCTCTTATTGTGAAACAGTCAGTATTTTCCCGAGGAGCTACACTAGAGGATACAGAAGGGAACCAAAAGGACCAGTCTCCCCAACAACACCAGCGGGAGTTTGTAGTTATCCAGTTGTGGCAGTCAGATAGCCTCAATAATTTAAATAAATATGTAACACAATATATAATAGTTTCTCAGCCCATTACTTCCCGGATTCCATCATTCAAATTGCTGAGACGTCTTCAGTAGAAACAGGCAGAGAGATCACATTGTATTCCACCACATAGCAGCGATATTTCTAGTAATTAATGGAATTAAAACCTGAAAGATAATTACTGGTACTCATCGACATTTCCAAATGCATATTATTGTGAAAAGTATAAAGGTTTCTAGACATATTCACTAATCATTGGACTGAAAATAATCATGTTCCTGGCATGATGATATCGGGGAGTGGGTGATATCTGGGAGGGGGTGATATCGGGGATGGGGTGATATCGGGGAGGGGGTGATATCGGGGAGGGGGTGATATCAGGGAGGGGCTGATATCGGGGAGGGGGTGATATCGTGGAGGGGGTGATATCGGGTAGGGGGTGATATCGGGGAGGGGGTGATGTCGGGGAGGGGGTGATATCGGCGGGGGAGTGATATCGGTGTGGGTGTGATATCGGGGAGGGGGAGATATCTGGGAGGGGTGATATCGGGGAGGGGTGATATCGGGGAGGGGGTGATATCGGGGAGGGTATGATGTCGGCGGGGGAGTGATATCGGTGTGGGTGTGATATCGAGGAGGGTGTGATATCGGAGAGGGGGTGATATCGGGAAGGTGGTGATATGGGGAGGGGGTGATATCGGGGTGGGGGTGATATTGGGGAGGGGGTGATATCGGGGTGGGGGTGATATCGGGGAGGCGGTGATATCGGGGCGGGATTGATATCGGGGTGGGGGTGATATCGGGGAGGGGGTGATATCGGGGAGGCGGTGATATCGAGGCGGGGTTGATATCGGGGTGGGGGTGATATCGGGGAGGGTGTGATACCGGGGTGGGGGTCATATCGTGGAGCGGGTGATATCGAGGAGGGGGTGATATCGGGGAGGGGGTGAAATCGGGGAGGGGTGAAATCGGGGAGGGGGTGATATCGGGGAGGCGGTGATATCGGGGAGGGGGCCATTTCGGAGAGGGGGTGATAGAGGGGAGGGGGTGATATCGGTGAGGGGGTGATATCGGGAAGGTGGTGATATGGGGAGGGGGTGATATCGGGGTGGGGGTGATATTGGGGAGGGGGTGATATCGGGGTGGGGGTGATATCGGGGAGGCGGTGATATCGGGGCGGGATTGATATCGGGGTGGGGGTGATATCGGGGAGGGGGTGATATCGGGGAGGCGGTGATATCGGGGCGGGATTGATATCGGGGTGGGGGTGATATCGGGGAGGGTGTGATACCGGGGTGGGGGTCATATCGTAGAGCGGGTGATATCGAGGAGGGGGTGATATCGGGGAGGGGGTGAAATCGGGGAGGGGTGAAATCGGGGAGGGGGTGATATCGGGGAGGCGGTGATATCGGGGAGGGGGTCATTTCGGAGAGGGGGTGATAGAGGGGAGGGGGTGATATCGGTGAGGTGGTGATATCAGGGACGGGGTGATATCTGAGTGGGGGTGATATCGGGGAGGGGGTGATATCTGGGAGGGAGTGGTATCGGGGTGGGGGTGATATCGGGGAGGGGTTGATATCGGGGTGGGGTGATATCGGGGTGGGGGTTATATCGAGGAGTGGGTGATATCGGGGAGGGGGTGATATCGGGGCGGGGATGATATCGGGGAGGGGGTCATATTGGGGAGGGGGTGATATTGGGGAGGGGGTGATATTGGGGAGGGGGTGATATCGGGGAGGGGGTGATATCGGGGAGTGGGTGATATCGGGGTGGCGGTGATAGCGGGAAGTGGGCGTTATCGGGGTGGGGTGATGTCGGGGTGGGGGTAATATTGGGAGGGGTGATTTCGGGCTAATGGTGATATCGGGGTGGGGGTGATATCGAGGAGGCGGGGATATCGGGGCAGGGCTTAAACCGGGGTGGTAGTGATATTGGGAGGGGTGATATCGGGGAGGTGGTGATATCGGGGAGGCGGTAATATCGGGGAGGGGTTGATATCGGGGACGGTGTGATATCGGGGAGGGGGTGATATCGGGGAGTGGGTGATATCGGGGAGGGGGTGATATCGGGGAGGGGGTGATATCGGGGTGGGGGTGATATTGGGGTTGTGGGAATATCGGGGAGGGGATGATATCGGGGAGGGGGTGATATCGGGGTTGGGATGATATCGGGGTGTGGGTGATATCGGAGAGGGGGTGATATCAGGGAGGGGGTGATATCGGGGAGGGCTTGATATCGGGGAGGGGGTGATATCGGGGAGGGGGTGATATCGGGGTTGGGGTGATATCGGGGAGGGGGTGATAACGGGGTTGTGGTGAATTCGGGAAGAGGGTGATATCGGGGAGGGGGTGATATCGGGGAGGGGGTGATATCGGGGAGGGGGTGATATCGGGTAGGGGTTGATATCGGGGAGGGGGTGACATCGGGGAGGGGGTGATATCGGGGAGACGGTGATATCGGGATGGGTTGATATCGGGGTTGGGGTGATATCGGGGAGGTGGTGATATCGGGGAGGGGGTGATATCGGTGTTGTGTTGATATCGGGGAGGTGGTGATATCGGGGAGGGGGTGATATCGGGGTGGGGGTGATATCGGGGAGGGGGTGATATCGGGGACGGGGTGATATCGGCGAGCGGGTGATATCGGGGAGGGGGTGATATCGGGGAGGGGGTCATATCGGGGTGGGGGTGATATTGGGGTTGTGGTGATATCGGGGAGGGGTGATATCGGGGTTGGGGTGATATCGGGAAGGTGGTGATATCGGGGTGTGGGTGATATCGGGGAGGGGATGATATCGGGGAGGGGTGATATCGGGGAGGGCTTGATATCGGGGAGGGCTGATATCGGGGAGGGGGTGATATCGGGGTTGGGGTGATATCGGGGAGGCGTGACATCGGGGAGGGGGTGATAACGGGGTTGGGGTGAATTCGGGAAGAGGGTGATATCGGGGTGGGGGTGATATCGGGGAGGGGGTGATATCGGGGAGGGGTGATATCGGGTAGGGGTTGATATCGGGGAGGGAGTGACATCGGGGAGGGGGTGATATCGGGGAGGCAGTGATATAGGGATGGGGTGATATCGGGGTTGGGGTGATATCGGGTAGGGGTTGATATCGGGGAGGGAGTGACATCGGGGAGGTGGATATCGGGGAGGGGGTGCTTTCGGTGTTGTGGTGATACCGGGGAGGTGGTAATATCGGGGAGGGGTGATATCGGGGTGGGGGTGATATCGGGGAGGGGGTGATATCGGTGACGGGGTTATATCGGCGAGGTGGTGATATCTGGGAGGGGGTGCTATCGGGGTGGGGGTGATATCGGGGTTGGGGTGATATTGGGGAGGGGGTGATATCGGATAGGGGGGATATCGGGGCGGGGATGATATCGGGGAGGGGGTGATTTTCGGAGGGGGTGATATCGTGGAGGGGGTGATATCGGGAGGGGTTGTTAGCGGGGAGATGGTGATATCGGGGAGGGGCTGATATCGGGGATGGTGTGATCTCGGGTTGGGGTTGATATCGGGGAGGGAGTGATATCGGGGAAGGGGTGACATCGGGGTGTGGGTGATATCGGGGAGGGGTGATATCGTGGTGTGGGTAATATCGGGGAGGGGGTGATATCGGGGAGGGGGTGAAATCGGGGAGGGAGTGATATCGGGGAGGGGCTGATATCGGGGAGGGGGTGATGTGTGGGAGGCGGTGATATCGGGGCGGGGTTGATAGCGGGGTGGGTGTGATATCGGGAAGGGGAGATATCGTGGTGGGGTGATATCGGGGAGGGGTTGATATCGGGAGGGGGTGATATCGGTGAGGGGGTGATATCGGGGAGGGGCTGATATCGGGGAGGAGGTGATATCGGGGAGGGGGTGATATCGGGAGGGGGTGATATCGGGGAGGGGATGATATCGGGGAGGGACTGATATCGGGGAGGGGGTGATATCGGGTTGGGGGTGATATCAGGGAGGTAGTGATATCGGGGAGGGGGTGGTATCGGAGAGGGTGTGATATCGGGGAGGGGGTGATATCGGGAGGGGGTGATATCGGAGATGGTGTGATATCGGGGAGGGACTGAAATCGGGAAGTGGGCGATATCGGGGAGGGGGAGGTATCGGGAGGGGGTGATATCGGGTTGGGGGTGATATCAGGGAGGGAGTGATATCGGGGAGGGGGTGGTATCGGAGAGGGGGTGATATCGGGGAGGGGGTGATATCGGGAGGGGGTGATATCGGAGATGGTGTGATATCGGGGAGGGACTGAAATCGGGTAGTGGGCGATATCGGGGAGGGGGAGGTATCGGGAGGGGGTGATATCGGGGAGGGGGTGATATCGGGGAGGGGCTGATATCGGGGAGGGTGTGATATCGGGTTGGGGTTGATATCGGGGAGGGGGTGATATCGGGGAGGGACTGATATCGGGGAGGGGGTGATATCGGGTTGGGGGTGATATCAGGGAGGGAGTGACATCGGGGAGGGGGTGGAATCGGGAAGGGGGTGATATCGGGGAGGCGGTGATATCGGGGAGGGGGTGATATCGGGGACGGGGTGATATCGGGGAGGGACTTATATCGGGGAGGGGGTTATATCGGGTTGGGGGTGATATCAGGGAGGCAGTGATATCGGGGAAGTGGTGGTATGGGGAGGGGGTGATATCGGGGAGGGGTGGTATCGGGGAGGGTGTGATATCGGGGAGGCGGTGATATCGGGTTGGGGGTGATATCGGGGAGGGAGTGATATCGCGGAGGGGGTGGTAGCGGGGAGGGGGTGATATCGGGGAGGCGGTGATATCGGGGCGTGGTTGATTTCGGGGAGGGAGTGATATTGGGAGGGGTAGTATCGGAGTGGGGGTGATATCGGCGTGGGGGTGATACCGTGGGGAGGCTAATATCGGGGAGTGGTTGATATTATGGAGGGGGTGATATCTGGGAGGGCATGATATCGGTGAGGTTGTGATAACGGGGAGGGGCTGATATCGGAGAGGGTGTGATATCGGGGAGGGACTGAAATCGGGGAGTGGGTGATATCGTGGAGGGGGTGGTATCGAGAGGGGGTGATATCGGGGAGGGGGTGATAACGGGGAGGGCCTGATATCGGGGAGGGTGTGATATCGGGTTGGGGATGATATCGGGGAGAGAGTGATATCGCGGAGGAGGTGGTATCTGGGAGGGGGTGATATCGGGGTGGCGGTGATATCGGGGCGGTGTTGATTTCAGGGAGGGATTGATATTAGGAGGGGGTGGTATCGGAGTGGGGGTGATATCGGGGTGGCGGTGATACCGTGGTGAGGCTAATATCGGAGAGTGTTTGATATCATGGAGGGGGTGATATCGGGGAGGGGATGATATCGCGGAGGTTGTGATATCGTGTTCTGGGTGATATCGGGGAGGGAGTGATATCGGGGACGGGGTGGTATCGGGGAGGGGGTGATATCGGCGTGGGGGTGATATCGGGAAGGGGGTGATATCAGGGTGTGGGTAATATCGGGGAGTGGGTGATATCTGGGAGGGGGTGATATCGGTAATGGGGTGATATCGGGGAGAGGGTGATATCGGGGAGGGGCTGATATCGGAGAGGGGCTGATATCGGGGAGGGGGTGATATCGGGGAGGGGGTGATATTGGGTAGGGGGTGATTTCGGGGAGGGGGTGATGTCGGGGAGGGGGTGATATCGGCGGGGGAGTGATATCGGTGTTGGTGTGATATCGGGGAGGGGGTGATATCGGGGAGG
Source organism: Scyliorhinus torazame (assembly GCF_047496885.1). Classification (NCBI taxonomy): domain Eukaryota; kingdom Metazoa; phylum Chordata; class Chondrichthyes; order Carcharhiniformes; family Scyliorhinidae; genus Scyliorhinus; species Scyliorhinus torazame. Next base: position 124,704,012 of record NC_092726.1, on the reverse strand, counting down.
GGTGATATCGGGGAGGGGGTGATATCGGGGAGGGGATGATATCGGCGGGGTAGTGATATCGGTGTGGGTGCGATATCGAGGAGGGTGTGATATCGGAGAGCGGGTGATATCGGGGAGGCGGTGATATGGGGAGGGGGTGATATCGGGGTGTGGGTGATATTGGGGAGGGGGTGATATCGGGGTGGGGTTGATATCGGGGAGGGGGTGATATCGGGGAGGCGGTGATATCGGGGTGGGATTGATATCGGGGTGGGGGTGATATCGGGGAGGGGGTGATCTCGGGGAGGCGGTGATATCGATGCCGGGTTGAGATCGGGGTGGGGTGATATCGGGTGGGGGTGACATCGGGGTGTGGCTAATATCGGGATGGGGGTGATATCGGGGCGGGGGTGATATCGGGGAGGGGTAATATCGGGGAGGGGGTGATATCGGGGTGGGGGTGATATCGGGGATGGGGTGATATCGGGGATGGGGTGATATCGCTGAGGGTGTGATATCGGGGTGGGGGTCATATCGGGGAGGGGGTGATATCGGGGAGGGGGTGATATCGGGGAGGGGGTGAAATCGGAGAGGGGTGAATCGGGGAGGGGGTGATATCGGGGAGGCGGTAATATCGGGGAGGGGGTCATTTCGGAGAGGGGATGATATAGGGGAGGGGGTGATATCGGTGAGGTGGTGATATCAGGGAGGGGGTGATATCTGAGTGGGGGTGATATCGGGGAGGGGGTGATACCTGGGAGGGGGTGGTATTAGGGTGCGGGTGATATCGGGGAGGGTGTGATATCGGGGTGGGGTGATATCGGGGAGTGGGTGATATCGGGGAGGGGGTGATATCTGGGCAGGGATGATATAGGGGGGAGGGTGATATTGGGGAGGGGGTGATATTGGGGAGGAGGTGATATCGGGAAGGGGGTGATATCGGGGAGTGGGTGATATCGGGGTGGCGGTGATATCGGGGAGTGGGCGTTATCGGGTGGGGTGATGTCGGGGTGGGGGTAATATTGGGAGGGGTGATTTTGGGCTGATGGTGATATCGGGGAGGGGGTGATATCGAGGAGGCGGGGATATCGTGGCAGGGGTGATAACGGGGTGGTAGTGATATGGGGGAGGGGTGATATTGGGGAGGCGGTGATATCAGGGACGCGGTAATATCGGGGAGGGTGTGATATCGGGGAGGGTGTGATATCGGGGAGGGGGTGATATCGGGGAGTGGGTGATATCGGGGAGGGGGTGATATCGGGGTGGGGGTGATATTGGGGTTGTGATGATATCGGGGAGGGGGTGATATCGGGGAGGGGGTGATATCGGGGTTGGGGTGATATCGGGAAGGGGGTGATATCGGGGTGTGGGTGATATCGGGGAGGGGGTGATATCGGGGAGGGGGTGATATCGGGGAGGGCTTGATATCGGGGAGGGGGTGATATCGGGGAGGGGGTGATATCGGGGAGGGGGTGATATCGGGGTGGGGGTGATATCGGGGAGGGGGTGATATCGGGGAGGGGGTGATATCGGGAAGGGGTTGATATCGGGGAGAGGTGACATCGGGGAGGGGGTGAAATCGGGGAGGCGGTGATATCAGGATGGGGTGATATCGGGGTTGGGGTGAAATCGGGGAGGTGGTGATATCGGTGTTGCGGTGATATCGGGGAGGTGGTGATATCGGGGAGGGGGTGATATCGGGGACGGGGTGATATCAGCGAGGGGGTGATATCGGGGAGGGGGTGCTATCGGGGTGGGGGTGATATCGGGGTTGGGGTGATATTGGGGAGGGAGTGATATCGGAGAGGGGGTGATATTGGGGCGGGGATGATATCGGGGAGGGGGTGATTTTGGGAGGGGGTGATATCGGGGAGTGGGTGATATCGGGAGGGTTTGATATCGGAGAGGATGTGATATCGTGAAGGGGCTGATATCGGGGATGGTGTGTTATCGGGTTGGGGGTGATATCGGGGAGGGAGTGATATCGGGGCTGGGGTGACATCGGGGTGTGGGTGATATCGGAGAGGGGGTGAAATCGTGGTGTGGGTAATATCGGGGAGGCGGGTGATATCGGGGAGGGGGTGATCTCGGGGAGGGTGTGATATCGGGGAGGGGCTGATATCGGGGAGGGGGTGATGTGTGGGAGGCGGTGATAACGGGGCGGGGTTGATAGCGGGGTGGGTGTGATATCGGGAAGGGGGTGATGTCGTGGTGGGGTGATATCGGGAGGGGGTGATATCGGAGAGGGGGTGATATCGGGGAGGGACTGATATCGGGGAGGGGGTGATATCGGGTTGGGGGTGATATCGGGAGGGAGTGATATCGGGGAGGGGGTGGAACCGGGAGGGAGAGATATCGGGGAGGCGGTGATATCCGTGAGGGGGTGATATCGGGAGGGGGTGATATCGGAGAGGGTGTGATATCGGGGAGGGACTGAAATCGGGGAGGGGTGGTATCGGGAGGGCGTGATATCGGGGAGGGGGTGATATCGGGGCGGGGCTGATATCGGGGAGGGTGTGATATCGGGTTGGGAGTGATTTCGGGGAGGGAGTGATATTGCGAAGGGGGTGGTATCGGGGAGGGGGTGATATCTGGGAGGCGGTGATATCGGGGCGGGGTTGATTTCGGGGAGGGAGTGATATTGGGAGGGGGTGGTATCGGAGTTGGGTTGATATCGGGGTGGGGGTGATACCGTGGTGATGCTAATATCGGGGTGTGGTTGATATCATGGAGGGGGTGATATCGGGGAGGGCATGATATCGGGGAGGTTGTGATATCGGGTTCGGGGTGATATCGGGGAGGGAGTGATATCGGGGATGGGGTGGTATCGGGGAGGGGGTGATATCTGCGTGGGGGTGATATCGGGAAGGGGGTGATATCGGGGTGGGGGTGATATCGGGGTGCGGGTGATATCGGGGACGGAGTGATATCGGGGTGCGGGTGATATCGGGGACGGAGTGATATCGGGGTGGGGGTGATATCGTGGTGGGGGAGATATCGGGGACGGAGTGATATCGGGGTGGGGGTGATATCGGGGACGGAGTGATATCGGGTTGCGGATGTTATCGGGGACGGAGTGATATCGGGGTGGGGGTGATATCGGGGACGGAGTGATATCGGGGTGGGGGTGATATCGGGGACGGAGTGATATCTGGGAGGGGGTGGTATCGGGGTGGGGGTGATATCGGAGTGGGGGTGATATCGGGGTTGGGTGATATCGGGGATGGGGTCATATCGGGGAGGGGGTGATATCGGGCAGGGGGTGATATCGGGGTGGGGGTGATATCGGGGAGTGGGTGATATCGGGGAGGAGGTGATATCGGTGTGGGGATGATATCGGGGAGGGGATGATATCGGGGAGTGGTTGATATCGGGGTGGCGGTGATATCGGGGAGTGGGCGTTATCGGGGTGGGGTGATGTCGGGGTGGGGGTAATATTGGGAGGGGTGATTTCGGACTGATGGTGATATCGGGGAGGGGGTGATATCGAGGAGACGGGTATATCGGGGCAGGGGTGATAACGGGGTGGTAGTGATATTGGGAGGGGTGATATCGGGGAGGCGGTGATATCGGGGAGGCGGTAATATCGGGGAGGGGGTGATATCGGGGAGGGTGTGATATCGGGGAGGGGGTGATATCGGGGAGTGGGTGATATCGGGGAGGGGGTGATATCGGGGTGGGGGTGATATCGGGTTTGGGGTGATATCGGGAAGGGGGTGATATCGGGGTGTGGGTGATATCGGGGAGGGGGTGATATCGGGGAGGGGGTGATATCAGGGAGGGCTTGATATCGGGGAGGGGGTGATATCGGGGAGGGGTGATATCGGGGTTGGGGTGACATCGGGGAGGGGGTGATATCGGGGAGGCGGTGATATCGGGATGGGGTGATATCGGGGTTGGGGTGATATCGGGGAGGTGGTGATATCGGAGAGGGGGTGATATCGGTGTTGTGGTGATATCGGGGAGGTGGTGATATCGGGGAGGGGGTGATAACGGGGACCGAGTGATATTGGCGAGGGGTTGATATCGGGGAGGGGGTGCTATCTGGGTGGGGGTGCTATCGGGGTTGCGGTGATATTGGGGAGGGGGTGATCTCGGGGAGGGGGTGATATCGGGGCGGGGATGATATCGGGGAGGGGATGATTTTGGAAGGGGGTGATATCGGGGAGGGGGTGATATCGGGTGGGTTGATATCGGGTAGGGTGTGATATCGGGAAGGGGCTGATATCGGGGATGGTGTGATATCGGGTTGGGGGTGATATCGGGGAGGGAGTGATATCGGGGAAGGGGTGACATCGGGGTGTGGGTGATATCGGGGAGGCGGTGAAATCGTGGTGTGGGTAATATCGGGGAGGGGGTGATATCGGGGACGGGGTGATATCGGGGAGGGAGTGATATCGTGGAGGGGCTGATATCGGGGAGGCGGTGATGTGTGGGAGGCGGTGATAATGGGGCGGTGTTGATAGCGGGGTGGGTGTGATATTGGGAAGGGGGTGATATCGTGGTGGGGTGATATCGGGGAGGGGTTGATATCGGGACGGGATGATATCGGAGAGGGGGTGATATCGGGGAGGGGCTGATATCGAGGGAGGAGGTGATATCGGGGAGGGGGTGATATCGGGAGGGGGTATATCGTGGAGGGGGTGATATCGGCGAGGGACTGATATCGGGGAGGTAGTGATATCGCGTTGGGGGTGATATCGGGGAGGGAGTGATATCGGGGAGGGGGTGGTATCGGGGAGGGGGTGATATCGGGGAGGCGGTGATACAGGGGAGAGGGTGATATCGGGAGGGGGTGATATCGGACAGGGTGTGATATCGGGGAGGGACTGAAATCAGGGAGGGACTGAAATCGGGGAGGGGTGGTATCGGGAGGGGATGATATCGGGGAGGGGGTGATATCGGGGCGGGGCTGATATCGGGGAGGGTGTGATATCGGGTTGCGGGTGATATCGGGGAGGGAGTGATATCGCGGAGGGGGTGGTATCGGGGAGGGGGTGATATCGGGGAGGCGGTGATATCGGGGCGGGGTTGATTTCGGGGAGGGAGTGATATTGGGAGGGGGTGGTATCGGAGTGTGGGTGATATCGGGGTGGGGGTGATACCGTGGTGAGGCTAATATCGGGGAGTGGTTGATATCATGGAGGGGGTGATATCGGTGAGGGCATGATATCGGGGAGGTTGTGATATCGGGTTCGAGGTGATATCGGGGAGGGAGTGATATCGGGGAGGGTGTGGTATCGGGAGTGGGTGATATCGGCGTGGGGGTGATATCGGGGAGGGGGTGATATCGGGGACGGAGTGATATCGGGGTGGGGGTGATATCGTGGTGCGGGTGATATCGGGGACGGAGTGATATCGGGGTGCGGTTGATATCGGGGACGGAGTGATATCGGGGTAGGGGTGATATCGGGGACGGAGTGATATCGGGGTAGGGGTGATATCTGGGACGGAGTGATATCGGGGAGGGGGTGATATCGGGAGGGGGTGATATTGGGGAGGGAGTGATATTGGGGAGGGGGTGATATCGGGAGGGGGTGATATTGGGGAGGGAGTGATATTGGGGAGGGGGTGATATCGGGGATGGGGTGATATTGGGTAGGGGATATCCGGGGTGGGAAGGGGCAGTGCTGCGGTGTCTATTGAGACACAACAATCCCGAAGACCCCCACTGGGGCCAATGGGCAGCAGGAGCCGCCAGTGCGCCTGTGCCACACCCATCCCAGCATCCCCTGCGTGCCGGCGGCAGCCATATTGTGTTGCCAGGAGGACCCTCGGCAGCCATCTTGTGATGCCAGAGGAGACACCAGGTGGCTATCATTTGTTGCCAGCGACGGGAGGACAGCAGCTGGTGAGCAGTGAGTGCGGGTGGGTCTGAGTCTGTCTCTGTCTGTGTCTCTGTCACTGTCTCTGTCACTGTCTCTGTCACTGTCTCTGTCACTGTCTCTGTCTGTGTCTCTGTCTGTGTCTCTGTCACTGTCTCTGTCATTGTCTCTGTCTGTGTCTCTGTCTGTGTCTCTGTCAATGTCACTGTCTCTGTCACTGTCTCTGTCTCTGTCTGTGTCTCTGTCACTGTCAATGTCTCTTTCGCTGACTGTGTCTCTGTCTGTGTCTCTGTCTGTGTCTGTGTCACTGTCTCTGTCACTGTCTGTGTCACTGTCACTGTCACTGTCTCTGTCACTGTCTGTGTCTGTGTCACTGTCTGTGTCTGTGTCTGTGCCTGTGTAACTGTCACTGTCTCTGTCACTGTCTGTGTCACTGTCAATGTCTCTTTCTCTGTCACTGTCTGTGTCTCTGTCTGTGTCTCTGTCACTGTCTCTGTCACTGTCTGTGCCACTGTCACTGTCACTGTCTCTGTCACTGTCTGTGCCTGTGTCACTGTCTGTGTCTGTGCCTGTGTCACTGTGACTGTCTCTGTCTGTGTCTCTGTCACTGTCTGTGTCTGTGTCACTGTCTGTGTCTGTGTCTGTGTCTGTGTCACTGTCACTGTCACTGTCTCTGTCACCGTCTGTGTCTGTGTCACTGTGTCGGTGTCTGTGTCTGTGTCTCTGTCTGTGTCTGTGTTTCTGTCACTGTCTCCTACACTGTCTCTTTCACTGTCTCTGTCACTGTCTGTGTCTGTGTCACTGTCTGTGTCTGTGTCTCTGTCACTGCCTGTGTCTCTATCTGTGTCTGTGTCTGTGTCTCTGTCACTGTCACTGTCTGTGTCTCTGTCTGTGTCTGTGTCTGTTTCTGTGTCTGTGTCTGTGTCTGTGTCTGTGTCTGTGCCTGTGTCTCTGTCTGTGTCTCTGTCTCTGTCACTGTCTCTGTCAATGTCACTGTCTCTGTCTATGTCTCTGTCTCTGTCACTGTCTCTGTCACTGTCTGTATCTCTGTCACTGTCTGTGTCTCTGTCAATGTCTCTGTCAATGTCACTGTCTCTGTCAATGCCACTGTCTCTGTCTGTGTCTCTGTCTGTGTCTCTGTCAATGTCACTGTCTCTGTCAATGTCACTGTCTCTGTCACTGTCTCTGTCACTGTCTGTGTCTGTGTCACTGTCTGTGCCTGTGTCTCTGTCAATGTCACTGTCTCTGTCACTGTCTCTGTCTCTGTCACTGTCTCTGTCACTGTCTGTGTCTGTGTCTGTGTCACTGTCTGTGTTTGTGTCTGTGTCACTGTCACTGTCTCTGTCTGTGTCTCTGTCACTGTCTGTGTCTGTGTCTGTGTCACTGTCTGTGTCTGTGTCTCTGTCACTGTCTCTGTCTCTGTCACTGTCTCTGTCTCTGTCACTGTCTGTGTCTGTGCCTGTGTCACTGTCACTGTCTCTGTCTGTGTCTCTGTCACTGTCTGTGTCTGTGTCTGTGTCTGTGTCTCTGTCTGTGTCTGTGTCTGTGTCACTGTCACTGTCTCTGTCACCGTCTGTGTCTGTGTCACTGTGTCTGTGTCTGTGTCTGTGTCTGTGCCTGTGTCGCTGTCACTGTCGGTGTCGGTGTCGCTGTCGCTGTCGCTGCCGCTGTCGGTGTCGGTGTCGCTGTCGGTGTCGGTGTCTCCGCCTCCGCCTGCGCCTGCGTCTGCATCTCTGTCTTTGTCTGAGTCTCTGTTTGTGTCTGAGTCTTTGTCTGTCTGTGTCTATGTCTCTGTCTGTGTCTCTGTCTCTGTCTGTGTCCCTGCCTCTGTCTCCGTCTATGTCTATGTCTGTGCCTCTGTCTGTGTCTGTACCTCTCTCTCTGTGTCCGTGTCCCTGTTGTGGCTGTGTCTGTGTCTCTATCTGTGTCTCTATCTGTGTCTCTATCTGTGTCTCTTTCTCTATCTGTGTCTGTCTCTGTATCTCTGTCTGTGTCTCTGTCTGTGTCACTGCCTCTGCCTCTGTCTGTGTCTGTTTCTCTGTCTCTGTCTCTGTCTGTGTTTGTGTCTCTGTCTGTGTCTCTGCCTCTGTCTGTGTCTGTCTCTGTATCTCTGTCTGTGTCTCTGTCTGTGTCACTGCCTCTGTCTCTGTCTGTTTTGTGTGTGTGTCTATCCTTGTCTCTGTCTGTGTCTCTGTCTGTGTTTCTGCCTGTGTTTCTGTCTGTGTGTGCGTCTCAGCCTCTGTCTGTGTCTCTGTCTCTGTCTGTGTCCCTGTCTCTGTCTGTGTCTTTCTGTACCTCTGTCTCTGTGTATGTCTGAGTCTCAGTCTCTGTCTCTGTCTGGGGCACATTCTGCTGCACAGACTGTGTTTAAGTGTGAGACACTCACTCAGCTGATCGGCAATGGGGAGAGACACACATCCGGCTGATCGGCATTGGGGGAGCCACACATATCCAGCTGATCGGCCATGGGGGAGGCACATACCCAGCTTATCGGCAATGGGGGTGAAGGACACACCCAGCTGATCGGCAATGGGGGGAAGCAGGAACCCTGCTGATCGGTAATTGGGAGAAGCACACTCCCAACTGATCAGCAATGCGGGGAAGGACACACCCAGCTGGTCGGCAATGGGCGGAAGCATTCTCCCAGCTGTTCGGCAATGGGGGTAAGGACACACCCAGCTGTTCGACAATGGGGGGGGAGGCTCACACCCAGCTGATCGGCAATGAGGGGAAGGCACACTCCCAGCTGTTCGGCAATGGGGGGAAGGACAGACCCAGCTGACCGGCAATGCGGGGAAGGACACACCCAGCTGATCGGCAATGAGGGGAAGGACACACCCAGCTGATCGGCAATGGGGGGAAGCACGCACCCTGCTGATCGGTAATTGGGAGAAGCACACTCCCAACTGATCGGCAATGCGGGGAAGGACACACCCAGCTGGTCGGCAATGGGGGGAAGCACTCTCCCAGCTGTTCGGCAATGGGGGGAAGGACACACCCCGCTGTTCGACAATGGGGGGGGGGGAAGCACACCCCCAGCTGATCGGCAATGGGGGGAAGGACAGACCCAGCTGATCGGCAATGGGGGGAAGGACAGACCCAGCTGATTGGCAATTGGGGAAGCACACGTCCAGCTGATCGGCAATTGGGGAAGCACACATCCAGCTGATCGGCAATGAGGGAGGCACACACCCAGCTGATCGGCAAAGGTGGGAAGCCGCACCCCCCAGCTGATCGGCCATGGGGGGAGTCACACCGACCCACTGATAGTCCCTCCTGGTAATGCAGAATGGTAAATCAGGGTGAGGCTGGCTGGGGATGGTCAGTTTTACCGGCAGTGCGAGGAGAGAGATGCCGTGTGGGTGGGGATTCCTCTCAGGATTTAATGAAATGAAGAATTGAACTAAAGGGAACTTTCAGCACATTCTTCAACTGCTGCCTGAACTGAGTCTGTGTCACGGCGTAAATCGCAGTGTTTGTGCAACAACTCAGGAGCTGCAGCATGAAGCCCAATTCCTGAACATAATAATCTAACCATACAGAGTCATACCCCAGATACCACATCCGGTTCCATATATAATAAACCATTAACGTTGACCATAACAGGATGAAATTGGCGGAGATAATAAAGAGTAAAATGATGGATTTCCTCCGACTCTCCATCTCTGGGTCTCTGGAACTGTGCCCACTGCTGTGAGCCCGGAGTCTCCTGCGGGCCCTGCTGCTCAGGACAATGTGTCTGACGGTGAGAACATTGAACAGCAGAATCAGGGCGAATGGAACACCCGGTGTTAGAATGTGGTGGAGGAACTCGATTGTTGTCCAGGCCGGAGAGGTCGGAACATCCCCTGCGACATAACAAAACCAGGGTTCGTTCAGCTGCGAATACCAACCGGTCAGCATAAACCCCCAGGAAATGTCCTTCAAACAGCTCAGCACAGCCACTGTTCCCAGAACCACAGCCGCCGTTTTCTCGCTGCAATAGTTACTTGTCAGCTTCGGGCAACAAATGGCCACAAATCGATCAAAGGTGAAAGTGACGGTGAACCAGACAGAACAGTCAGTGGCTGCAAAAAGCAGGACGGCGTGGATATTACACACGGGGATGGACCACAGGAAATAAAACTGTTCCTTAAAAACAATGGGAATGTGTCTCAATATCAGGTCGAGAATAACGACCAGTAGATCCCCCACTGCCATGGCCAACAGGTAACAAGTCACACATTTGGACAGCCCACAGTTTCTTCTCTTCAGGATCACAATTGTGATGAGGTTCACTGTGAGGAAGGGAAATACACAATGAAATTATACATCAGCCTGGGAAAGACATCACAAGTATGGTCGACGTGAAGTTGAGGAAGTCAAATAAATATATACAAATACACTCACACACACACAGACACTAACACACTCACACATTCAGACACTGACACACACACACACACACACACATACAGTAATACACTTACACACACACAGACACTGGCACACACTCACACACACAGACAATAATACACTTACAAACACACAGACAGAGACAGTAATACACACACACACACACACAGACACTAACACACTCAAACACACACACACAGACAGTAATACACTCACAATCACACAGACACTAACACACTCATAAAGAGACAGTAATACACTCACACTCACACAGACACTAACACACTCACACACAGACAGAGACAGTAATACACTCACACATACACTAACACACTCCCACATATACAGAGACAGTAATACACTCACACACACACAGACACTGTCACACAGACACACACATACAGTAACACACTTACACACACACAGACAGAGACAGTAATACACTCACACACACACACACAGACACTAACACACTCACACATACAGTCACTGACACACGAACACACATATACAAATACAGTAAACCACTCACACACACACAGGCACTAACACACTCACAAATACAGAACTGACACCCAAACACACACATACAGAGACAGTAACACACTCACACAGACACTAACACACTCACACACACATACAGAGACAGTAATACACTCACACAGACACTAACACACACTCACACACACACACATACAGTAATACACTTTTACACACACACAGAGAGACAGTAATACACTCAGACACACACATACAGTAATATACACACACAGACAGAGACAGTAATGCACTCACACTCACACAGACACTAACACACACACATACAGTAACACACACATACAGAGACAGTAATACACTCACACTCACACAGACACAAACACACTCACACACACACACATTCAGAGACAGTAATACTCACACACTCACTGACAAACACACACACACACAGACAGAGACAGCAATGCACTCACACAGACACTAACACGCTCACACACACATACAGAGAGTGATACACTCACATGCACACAGACACTAACACACACACACAGACAGAGACAGGAATACACTCACACACACACACACAGACAGACGTATCTGATGGGGGTGTGGTACAGCGGCAGTAATGCACTGTACTGTCAGTGGTGAGCGGTGTGCTGGGTGCCTGATGGGGGTGTGGTACATTGTGTACTGTCAGTGGTGTGCGGTGAGCTGGGTGTCTGATGGGGCAGTGGTACATTGTGTACTTTCAGGGGTGTGCAGTATGCTGAGTGTCTGATGGGGCTGTGGTACATTGTGTACTGTCAGTGGTGTGCGGTGTGCTGGGTGTCTGATGGGGCTGTGGTACATTGTGTACTGTCAGTGGTGTGCGGTGTGCTGGGTGCCTGATGGGGGTGTGGTACATTGTGTACTTTCAGTGGTGTGCGGTGTGTTGGGTGTCTGATGGGTCTGTGGTACATTGTGTACTGTCAGTGGTGTGCGGTGCGCTGGGTGTCTGATGAGGTTGAGGTACATTGTGTACTGTCAGTGGTGTGCGGTGAGCTGGGCGCCTGATGGGGGTGTGGTACATTGTGTACTGTCAGTGGTGTGTGGTGAGCTGGGTGTCTGATGGGGGTGTGGTACATTGTGTACTGTCAGTGGTGTGCGGTGTGCTGGGTGTCTGATGGGGGTGTGGTATATTGTGTACTGTCAGTGGTGTGCGGTGTGCTGGGTGCCTGATGGGGGTGTGGTACATTGTGTACTGTCAGTGGTGTGCGGTGTGCTGGGTGTCTGATGGGGGTGTGGTCCATTGTGTACTGTCAGTGGTGGGCGGTGACCTGGGTGTCTGATGGGGGTGTGGTTCATAGTGTTCTGTCAGTGGTGTGTGGTGTGCTGGGTGTCTGATGGGGCTGCGGTACATTGTGTACTGTCAGTGGTGTGTGGTGTGCTGGGTGCCTGATGGGGCTGTGGTACATTGTGTACTGTCAGTGGTCTGCGGTGAGCTGGGTGACTGATGGGTCTGTGGTACATTGTGTATTGTCAGTGGTGTGCGGTGTGCTGGGTGTCTGATGGGGGTGTGGTACATTGTGTACATTCAGTGGTGTGCGGTGAGCTGGGTGTCTGATGGGGCTGTGGTACATTGTGTACTGTCAGTGTTGTGCGGTGTGCTGGGTGCCTGATGGGGGTGTGGTACATTGTGTCCTGTCAGCGGTGTGCGGTGTGCTGCGTGTCTGATGGGGGTGTGGTGCATTGTGTACTGTCAGTGGTGTGCGGTGTGCTAGGTGCCTGATGGGGGTGTGGTACATTGTGCACTATCAGTGGTGTGCGGTCAGCTGGGTGCCTGATGGGGCTGTGGTACATTGTGCACTGTCAGTGGTGTGCGGTGTGCTGGGTGTCTGATGGGGGTGTGATGCATTGTGTACTGTCAGTGGTGTGCAGTGTGATGGGTATCTGATGGGGGTGTGTGACATTGTGCACTGTCAGTGGTGTGCGGTGTGCTGGGTGTCTGATGGGGGTGTGTGACATTGTGCACTATCAGTTGTGTGCGGTCAGCTGGGTGCCTCATGGGGCTGTGGTACATTGTGCACTGTCAGTGGTGTGCGTGAGCTGGGTGTCTGATGGGGGTGAAGTACATTGTGTACTGTCAGTGGTGTGCGGTGAGCTGGGTGCCTGATGGGGGTGTGGTACATTGCGTACTGTCAGTGGTGTGCGGTGTGCTGGGTTCCTGATAGGGGTGCGGTACATTGTGTACTGTCAGTGGTGTGCGGTGTGCTAGGTGCCTGATGGGGCTGTGGTACATTGTGTACTGTCAGTGGTGTCTGGTGGGCTGGGTGTCTGTTGTGGGTGAGGTACATTGTGTACTGTCAGTGGTGTGCGGTGAGCTGGGTGCCTGATGGGGGTGTGGTACATTGCGTACTATCAGTGGTGTGCGGTGTGGTGGGTTCCTGATAGGGTTGCGGTACATTGTGTACTGTCAGTGGTGTGCGGTGTGCTGGGTGCCTGATGGGGCTGTGGTACATTGTGCACTGTCAGTGGTGTGTTTTGAAGGGTGTCTGATGGGGCTGTGGTACATTGTGTACTGTCAGTGGTGTGCGGTGTGCTGGGTGTCTGATGGGGCTGTGGTACATTGTGTACTGTCAGTGGTGTGCGGTGCGCTGGGTGTCTGATGGGGGTGTGGTACATTGTGTACTGTCAGTGGTGTGCGGTGTGCTGGGTGTCTGATGGGGCTGTGGTACATTGTTTACTGTTAGTGGTGTGCGGTGTGCGGGGTGCCTGATGGGGCTGTGGTACATTGTGCACTGTCAGTGGTGTGCGGTGAGCTGTGTGTCTGATGGGTGTGTGGTACTGTCAGTGGTGTGTGGTGTGCTGGGTGTCTGATGGGGCTGTGGTACATTGTGTACTGTCAGTGGTGTGCGGTGTGCTGGGTGCCTGATGGGGCTGTGGTACATTGTGTACTGTCAGTGGTGTGCGGTGTGCTGGGTGTCTGATGAGGCTGTGCTACATTGTGCACTGTCAGTGGTGTGCGTTGTGCTGGGTGTCAGATGGGGGTGTGGTACATCGTGCATTGTCAGTGGTGTGCGGTGTGCTGGGTGTCTGATGGGGCTGTGGTACATTGTGCACTTTCAGTGGTGTGTGGTGTGCTGGGTGTCTGATGGGGGTGTGGTACATTGTGTACTGTCAGTGGTGTGCAGTGTGCTGGGTATCTGATGGGGGTGTGTGACATTGTGCACTGTCAGTGGTGTGCGGTGTGCTGGGTGTCTGATGGGGGTGTGTGACATTGTGTACTGTCCGTGGTGTGTTTTAAAGGGTGTCTGATGGGGCTGTGGTACATTGTGTACTGTCAGTGGTGTGCGGTGTTCTCGGTGTCTGATGGGAGTGTGGTACATTGTGTACTGTCAGTGCTGTGAAGTGTGCTGGGTGTCTGATGGTGCTGTGGTACATTGTGTGCTGTCAGTTGTGTGCGGTGTGCTGGGTGTCTGATGGGGGTGTGGTACATTGTGTGCTGTCAGTGGTGTGTGGTGTGCTGGGTGTCTGATGGGGGGGTGGTACATTGTGTACTGTCAGTGGTGTGCGGTGCGCTGGGTCCCTGATGGGGCAGTGGTACATTGTGTACTGTCAGTGGTGTGTGGTGTGCTGGGTGTCTGATGGGGCTGTGGTACATTGTGTACTGTCAGTGGTGTGCGGTGCGCTGGGTCCCTGATGGGGCTGTGGTACATTGTGTACTGTCAGTGCTGTGAAGTGTGCTGGGTGTCTGATGGGGCTGTGGTACATTGTGTACTGTCAGTGGTGTGCGGTGTGCTTGGTGTCTGATGGGGGTGTGGTACATTGTGTACTGTCAGTGGTGTGCGTAGTGCTGGGTGTCTGATGGGGCTGTGGTACATTGTGTACTGTCAGTGGTGTGCGGTGAGCTGGGCGCCTGATGGGGGTGTGGTACATTGTGTACTGTCAGTGGTGTGTGGTGAGCTGGGTGTCTGATGGGGCTGTGGTACATTGTGTACTGTCAGTGGTGTGCGGTGTGCTTGGTGCCTGATGGGGGTGTGGTACATTGTGTACTGTCAGTGGTGTGCAGTGTGCTGGGTTTATGATGGGGCTGTGGTACATTGTGTACTGTCAGTGGTGTGCGGTGTGCTGGGTGTCTGATGGGGGTGTGGTACATTGTGTACTGTCAGTGGTGGGCGGTGATCTGGGTGTCTGATGGGAATGTGGTTCATAGTGTACTGTCAGTGGTGTGTGGTGTGCTGGGTGTCTGATGGGGCTGCGGTACATTGTGTACTGTCAGTGGTGTGCGGTGAGCTGGGTGCCTGATGGGGCTGTGGTACATTGTGTACTTTCAGTGGTGTGCGGTGTGCTGGGTGTCTTATGGGGGTGTGTTTCATAGTGTACTGTCAGTGGTGTGTGGTGAGCTGTGTGTCTGATGGGGCTGTGGTACATTGTGTATTGTCAGTGGTGTGCGGTGTGCTGGGTGTCTGATGGGGGTGTGGTACATTGTGTACTGTCAGTGGTGTGCGGTGTGCTGGGTGTCTGATGGGGGTGTGGTACATTGTGTATTGTCAGTGGTGTGCGGTGTGCTGGGTGCCTGATGGGGGTGTGGTACATTGTGTACTGTCAGTGGTGTGTGGTGTGCTGGGTGCCTGATGGGGCTGTGGTACATTCTGTACTGTCAGTGGTGTGCGGTGTGCTGGGTGTCTGATGGGGGTGTGGTGCATTGTGTCCTGTCAGTGGTGTGCGGTGTGCTGGGTGCCTGATGGGGCTGCGGTACATTGTGTACTGTCAGTGGTGTGTGGTGTGCTGGGTGCCTGATGGGGCTGTGGTACATTGTGTACTGTCAGTGGTCTGCGGTGAGCTGGGTGACTGATGGGTCTGTGGTACATTGTGTATTGTCAGTGGTGTGCGGTGTGCTGGGTGTCTGATGGGGGTGTGGTACATTGTGTACATTCAGTGGTGTGCGGTGAGCTGGGTGTCTGATGGGGCTGTGGTACATTGTGTACTGTCAGTGTTGTGCGGTGTGCTGGGTGCCTGATGGGGGTGTGGTACATTGTGTCCTGTCAGCGGTGTGCGGTGTGCTGCGTGTCTGATGGGGGTGTGGTGCATTGTGTACTGTCAGTGGTGTGCGGTGTGCTAGGTGCCTGATGGGGGTGTGGTACATTGTGCACTATCAGTGGTGTGCGGTCAGCTGGGTGCCTGATGGGGCTGTGGTACATTGTGCACTGTCAGTGGTGTGCGGTGTGCTGGGTGTCTGATGGGGGTGTGATGCATTGTGTACTGTCAGTGGTGTGCAGTGTGATGGGTATCTGATGGGGGTGTGTGACATTGTGCACTGTCAGTGGTGTGCGGTGTGCTGGGTGCCTGATGGGGGTGTGTGACATTGTGCACTATCAGTTGTGTGCGGTCAGCTGGGTGCCTGATGGGGCTGTGGTACATTGTGCACTGTCAGTGGTGTGCGTGAGCTGGGTGTCTGATGGGGGTGAAGTACATTGTGTACTGTCAGTGGTGTGCGGTGAGCTGGGTGCCTGATGGGGGTGTGGTACATTGCGTACTGTCAGTGGTGTGCGGTGTGCTGGGTTCCTGATAGGGGTGCGGTACATTGTGTACTGTCAGTGGTGTGCGGTGTGCTAGGTGCCTGATGGGGCTGTGGTACATTGTGTACTGTCAGTGGTGTCTGGTGGGCTGGGTGTCTGTTGTGGGTGAGGTACATTGTGTACTGTCAGTGGTGTGCGGTGAGCTGGGTGCCTGATGGGGGTGTGGTACATTGCGTACTGTCAGTGGTGTGCGGTGTGCTGGGTTCCTGATAGGGTTGCGGTACATTGTGTACTGTCAGTGGTGTGCGGTGTGCTGGGTGCCTGATGGGGCTGTGGTACATTGTGCACTGTCAGTGGTGTGTTTTGAAGGGTGTCTGATGGGGCTGTGGTACATTGTGTACTGTCAATGGTGTGCGGTGTGCTGGGTGTCTGATGGGGCTGTGGTACATTGTGTACTGTCAGTGGTGTGCGTTGCGCTGGGTGTCTGATGGGGGTGTGGTACATTGTGTACTGTCAGTGGTGTGCGGTGTGCTGGTTGTCTGATGGGGCTGTGGTACATTGTTTACTGTTAGTGGTGTGCGGTGTGCGGGGTGCCTGATGGGGCTGTGGTACATTGTGCACTGTCAGTGGTGTGCGGTGAGCTGTGTGTCTGATGGGTGTGTGGTACTGTCAGTGGTGTGTGGTGTGCTGGGTGTCTGATGGGGCTGTGGTACATTGTGTACTGTCGTGGTGTGCGGTGTGCTGGGTGCCTGATGGGGCTGTGGTACATTGTGTACTGTCAGTGGTGTGCGGTGTGCTGGGTGTCTGATGAGGCTGTGCTACATTGTGCACTGTCAGTGGTGTGCGTTGTGCTGGGTGTCAGATGGGGGTGTGGTACATCGTGCATTGTCAGTGGTGTGCGGTGTGCTGGGTGTCTGATGGGGCTGTGGTACATTGTGCACTTTCAGTGGTTTGTGGTGTGCTGGGTGTCTGATGGGGGTGTGGTACATTGTGTACTGTCAGTGGTGTGCAGTGTGCTGGGTATCTGATGGGGGTGTGTGACATTGTGCACTGTCAGTGGTGTGCGGTGTGCTGGGTGTCTGATGGGGGTGTGTGACATTGTGTACTGTCCGTGGTGTGTTTTAAAGGGTGTCTGATGGGGCTGTGGTACATTGTGTACTGTCAGTGGTGTGCGGTGTTCTCGGTGTCTGATGGGAGTGTGGTACATTGTGTACTGTCAGTGCTGTGAAGTGTGCTGGGTGTCTGATGGTGCTGTGGTACATTGTGTGCTGTCAGTGGTGTGCGGTGTGCTGGGTGTCTGATGGGGGTGTGGTACATTGTGTGCTGTCAGTGGTGTGTGGTGTGCTGGGTGTCTGATGGGGGGGTGGTACATTGTGTACTGTCAGTGGTGTGCGGTGCGCTGGGTCCCTGATGGGGCAGTGGTACATTGTGTACTGTCAGTGGTGTGTGGTGTGCTGGGTGTCTGATGGGGCTGTGGTACATTGTGTACTGTCAGTGGTGTGCGGTGCGCTGGGTCCCTGATGGGGCTGTGGTACATTGTGTACTGTCAGTGCTGTGAAGTGTGCTGGGTGTCTGATGGGGCTGTGGTACATTGTGTACTGTCAGTGGTGTGCGGTGTGCTTGGTGTCTGATGGGGGTGTGGTACATTGTGTACTGTCAGTGGTGTGCGTAGTGCTGGGTGTCTGATGGGGCTGTGGTACATTGTGTACTGTCAGTGGTGTGCGGTGAGCTGGGCGCCTGATGGGGGTGTGGTACATTGTGTACTGTCAGTGGTGTGTGGTGAGCTGGGTGTCTGATGGGGCTGTGGTACATTGTGTACTGTCAGTGGTGTGCGGTGTGCTTGGTGCCTGATGGGGGTGTGGTACATTGTGTACTGTCAGTGGTGTGCAGTGTGCTGGGTTTATGATGGGGCTGTGGTACATTGTGTACTGTCAGTGGTGTGCGGTGTGCTGGGTGTCTGATGGGGGTGTGGTACATTGTGTACTGACAGTGGTGGGCGGTGATCTGGGTGTCTGATGGGAATGTGGTTCATAGTGTACTGTCAGTGGTGTGTGGTGTGCTGGGTGTCTGATGGGGCTGCGGTACATTGTGTACTGTCAGTGGTGTGCGGTGAGCTGGGTGCCTGATGGGGCTGTGGTACATTGTGTACTTTCAGTGGTGTGCGGTGTGCTGGGTGTCTTATGGGGGTGTGTTTCATAGTGTACTGTCAGTGGTGTGTGGTGAGCTGTGTGTCTGATGGGGCTTTGGTACATTGTGTATTGTCAGTGGTGTGCGGTGTGCTGGGTGTCTGATGGGGGTGTGGTACATTGTGTACTGTCAGTGGTGTGCGGTGTGCTGGGTGTCTGATGGGGGTGTGGTACATTGTGTATTGTCAGTGGTGTGCGGTGTGCTGGGTGCCTGATGGGGGTGTGGTACATTGTGTACTGTCAGTGGTGTGTGGTGTGCTGGGTGCCTGATGGGGCTGTGGTACATTCTGTACTGTCAGTGGTGTGCGGTGTGCTGGGTGTCTGATGGGGGTGTGGTGCATTGTGTCCTGTCAGTGGTGTGCGGTGTGCTGGGTGCCTGATGGGGGTGTGGTACATTGTGCACTGTCAGTGGTGTGCGGTGTGCTGGGTGCCTGATGTGGCTGTGGTACATTGTGCACTGTCAGTGGTGTGCGGTGAGCTGGGTGTCTGATGGGGGTGAGGTACATTGTGTACTTTCAGTGGTGTGCGGTGAGCTGGGTGCCTGATGGGGGAGTGGTGCATTGCGTACTGTCAGTGGTGTGCGGTGTGCTGGGTTCCTGATAGGGGTGCGGTACATTGTGTACTGTCAGTGGTGTGCGGTGTGCTGGGTGCCTGATGGGGCTGTGGTACATTGTGTACTGTCAGTGGTGTGTTTTGAAGGGTGTCTGATGGGGCTGTGGTATATTGTGTACTGTCAGTGGTGTGCGGTGTGCTGGGTGTCTGATGGATGTGTGGTACATTGTGTACTGTCAGTGGTGTCCGGTGTGCTGGGTGTCTGATGGGGATATGCTACATTGTGCACTGTCAGTAGTGTGCGCTGAGCTCTGTGTCTGATGGGTGTGTGGTACTGTCAGTGGTGTGTGGTGTGCTGGGTGTCTGATGGGGCTGTGGTACATTGTGTACTGTCAGTGGTGTGCGGTGAGCTGGCTGTCTGATGAGGCTGTGGTACATTGTGTACTGTCACTGGTGTGTGGTGTGCTGGGTATCTGATTGGGTGTGGTACATTGTGTACTGTCAGTGGTGTGCGGTGTGCTGGGTCCCTGATGGGGCTGTGGTACATTGTGTACTGTCAGTGGTGTGCGGTGTGCTGGGTGTCTGATGGGGCTGTGGTACATTGTGTACTGTCAGTGGTGTGCGGTGTGCTGGGTGCCTGATGGGGGTGTGGTACATTGTGTACTGTCAGTGGCGTGCGGTGTGCTGGGTGTCTGATGGGGCTGTGGTACATTGTGTACTGTCAGTGGTGTGCGGTGTATTGGGTGTCTGATGTGGGTGTGGTACATTGTGTACTGTCAGTGGTGGGCGGTGACCTGGGTGTCTGATGGGGGTGTGGTTCATAGTGTACTGTCAGTGGTGTGTGGTGTGCTGGGTGTCTGATGGGGCTGCGGTACATTGTGTACTGTCAGTGGTGTGCGGTGAGCTGGGTGCCTGATGGGACTGTGGTACATTGTTTACTGTCAGTGGTGTGCGGTGAGCTGTGTGTCTGATGGGGCTGTGGTACATTGTGTATTGCCAGTGGTGTGCGGTGTGCTGGGTGTCTGATTGGGGTGTGGTACATTGTGTACTGTCAGTGGTGTGCGGTGTGTTGGGTGTCTGATGGGACTGTGGTACATTGTGTGCTGTCAGTGCTGTGTGGTGAGCTGGGTGTCTGATGGGGCTGTGGTACATTGTGCACTGTCAGTGGTGTGCGGTGAGCTGGGTGTCTGATGGGGGTGAGGTACATTCTGTACTGTCAGTGGTGTGCGGTGAGCTGGGTGCCTGATGGGGGTGTGGTACATTGCGTACTGTCAGTGGTGTGCGGTGTGCTGGGTGTCTGATGGGGGTGTGGTACATTGTGTACTGTCAGTGGTGTGCGGTGTGCTGGGAGTCTGATGGGGCTGTGGTACATTGTGTACTGTCAGTGGTGTGCGGTGTGCTGGGTGCCTGATGGGGGTGTGGTACATTGTGTACTGTCAGCGGCGTGCGGTGTGCTGCGTGTCTGTTGGGGGTGTGGTGCATTGTGCACTGTCAGTGGTGTGCGGTGTGCTGGGTGCCTGATGGGGGTGTGGTACATTGTGCACTGTCAGTGGTGTGCGGTGAGCTGGGTGCCTGATGGGGCAGTGGTACATTGTGCACTGTCAGTGGTCTACGATGAGCTGGGTGTCTGATGGGGGTGAGGAACATTCTGTACAGTCAGTGGTGTGCGGTGAGCTGGGTGCCTGATGGGGGTGTGGTACATTGCGTACTGTCAGTGGTGTGCGGTGTGCTGGGTTCCTGATAGGGGTGCGGTACATTGTGTACTGTCAGTGGTGTGCGGTGTGCTGGGTGCCTGATGGGGCTGTGGTACATTGTGTACTGTCAGTGGTGTGTGGTGGGCTGGGTGTCTGATGTGGGTGAGGTACATTGTGTACTGTCAGTGGTGTGCGGTGAGCTGGGTGCCTGATGGGGGTGTGGTACATTGCGTACTGTCAGTGGTGTGCGGTGTGCTGGGTTCCTGATAGGGGTGCGGTACATTGTGTAATATCAGTGGTGTGCGGTGTGCTGGGTGCCTGATGGGGCTGTGGTACATTGTGCACTGTCAGTGGTGTGTTTTGAAGGGTGTCTGATGGGGCTGTGGTACATTGTGTACTGTCAGTGGTGTGCGGTGTGCTGGGTGTCTGATGGGGCTGTGGTACATTGTGTACTGTCAGTGGTGTGCGGTGTGCTGGGTGTCTGATGGGGCTGTGGTACATTGTGCACTGTCAGTGGTGCGTGGTGTGCTGGGAGTCTGATGGATGTGTGGTACATTGTGTACTGTCAGTGGTGTCCGGTGTGCTGGGTGTCAGATGGGGATGTGCTACATTGTGCACTGTCAGTAGTGTGCGCTGAGCTGTGTGTCTGATGGGTGTGTGGTACTGTCAGTGGTGTGTGGTGTGCTGGGTGTCTGATGGGGCTGTGGTACATTGTGTACTGTCAGTGGTGTGCGGTGAGCTGGCTGTCTGATGAGGCTGTGGTACATTGTGTACTGTCAGTGGTGTGTGGTGTGCTGGGTATCTGATTGGGTGTGGTACATTGTGTACTGTCAGTGGTGTGCGGTGTGCTGGGTGCCTGATGGGGCTGTGGTACATTGTGTACTGTCAGTGGTGTGCGGTGTGCTGGGTGCCTGATGGGGGTGTGGTACATTGTGTACTGTCAGTGGCGTGCGGTGTGCTGGGTGCCTGATGGGGCTGTGGTACATTGTGTACTGTCAGTGGTGTGCGGTGTGCTGGGTGTCTGATGGGGGTGTGGTACATTGTGTACTGTCAGTGTTGGGCGGTGACCTGGGTGTCTGATGGGGTGTGGTACATTGTGCACTGTCAGTAGTGTGCGCTGAGCTGTGTGTCTGATGGGTGTGTGGTACTGTCAGTGGTGTGTGGTGTGCTGGGTGTCTGATGGGGCTGTGGTACATTGTGTACTGTCAGTGGTGTGCGGTGAGCTGGCTGTCTGATGAGGCTGTGGTACATTGTGTACTGTCAGTGGTGTGTGGTGTTCTGGGTATCTGATTGGGTGTGGTACATTGTGTACTGTCAGT
Organism: Scyliorhinus torazame; assembly: GCF_047496885.1. NCBI lineage: Eukaryota > Metazoa > Chordata > Chondrichthyes > Carcharhiniformes > Scyliorhinidae > Scyliorhinus > Scyliorhinus torazame. Next base: position 124,682,066 of record NC_092726.1, on the reverse strand, counting down.
GGTGTGCGGTATGCTGGCTGCCTGATGGGGCTGTGGTACATTGTGTACTGTCAGTGGTGTGCGGTGTGCTGGGTGTCTGATGGGGCTGTGGTACATTGTGTACTGTCAGTGGTGTGCGGTGTGCTGGGTGCCTGATGGGGGTGTGGGACATTGTGTACTGTCAGTGGCGTGCGGTGTGCTGGGTGTCTGATGGGGCTGTGGCACATTGTGTACTGTCAGTGGTGTGCGGTGTGCTGGGTGTCTGATGGGGGTGTGGTACATTGTGTACTGTCAGTGTTGGGCGGTGACCTGGGTGTCTGATGGGGGTGTGGTTCATAGTGTACTGTCAGTGGTGTGTGATGTGCTGGGTGTCTGATTGGGCTGCGGTACATTGTGTACTGTCAGTGGTGTGCGGTGAGCTGGGTGCCTGATGGGGCTGTGGTACATTGTGTACTGTCAGTGCTGTGAAGTGTGCTGGGTGTCTGATGGGGGTGTGGTACATTGTGTACTGTCAGTGGTGTGCGGTGTGCTGGGTGTCTGATGTGGGTGTGGTACATTGTGTACTGTCAGTGGTGTGCGGTGTGCTGGGTGTCTGATGGGGGTGTGGTATATTGTTTACTGTCAGTGGTGTGCGGTGTGCTGGGTGTCTGATGAGGCTGTGCTACATTGTGCATTGTCAGTGGTGTGCGGTGTGCTGGGTGTCTGATGGGGGTGTGGTACATCGTGCATTGTCAGTGGTGTGCGGTGTGCTGGGTGTCTGATGGGGCTGTGGTACATTGTGCACTTTCAGTGGTGTGTGGTGTGCTGGGTGTCTGATGGGGGTGTGGTACATTGTGCACTGTCAGTAGTGTGCGCTGAGCTGTGTGTCTGATGGGTGTGTGGTACTGTCAGTGGTGGGTGGTGTGCTGGGTGTCTGATGGGGCTGTGGTACATTGTGTACTGTCAGTGGTGTGCGGTGAGCTGGCTGTCTGATGAGGCTGTGGTACATTGTGTACTGTCAGTGGTGTGTGGTGTGCTGGGTATCTGATTGGGTGTGGTACATTGTGTACTGTCAGTGGTGTGCGGTATGCTGGGTGCCTGATGGGGCTGTGGTACATTGTGTACTGTCGGTGGGGTGCGGTGTGCTGGGTGTCTGATTGGGCTGTGGTACATTGTGTACTGTCAGTGGTTTGCAGTGTGCTGGGTGCCTGATGGGGGTGTGGTACATTGTGTACTGTCAGTGGCGTGCGGTGTGTTGGGTGTCTGATGGGGCTGTGGTACATTGTGTACTGTCAGTGGTGTGCGGTGTGCTGGGTGTCTGATGGGGGTGTGGTACATTGTGTACTGTCAGTGGTGGGCGGTGACCTGGGTGTCTGATGGGGGTGTGGTTCATAGTGTACTGTCAGTGGTGTGCGGTGTGCTGGGTGTCTGATGGGGGTGTGGTACATTGTGTACTGTCAGTGGTGTGCGGTGTGCTGGGTGTCTGATGAGGCTGTGCTACATTGTGCATTGTCAGTGGTGTGCGGTGTGCTGGGTGTCTGATGGGGGTGTGGTACATCGTGCATTGTCAGTGGTGTGCGGTGTGCTGGGTGTCTGATGGGGCTGTGGTACATTGTGCACTTTCAGTGGTGTGTGGTGTGCTGGGTGTCTGATGGGGGTGTGGTACATTGTGCACTGTCAGTAGTGTGCGCTGAGCTGTGTGTCTGAAGGGTGTGTGGTACTGTCAGTGGTGTGCGGTGAGCAGGCTGTCTGATGTGGCTGTGGTACATTGTGTACTGTCAGTGGTGTGTGGTGTGCTGGGTATCTGATTGGGTGTGGTACATTGTGTACTGTCAGTGGTGTGCGGTATGCTGGGTGCCTGATGGGGCTGTGGTACATTGTGTACTGTCAGTGGTGTGCGGTGTGCTGGGTGTCTGATTGGGCTGTGGTACATTGTGTACTGTCAGTGGTTTGCAGTGTGCTGGGTGCCTGATGGGGGTGTGGTACATTGTGTACTGTCAGTGGCGTGCGGTGTGTTGGGTGTCTGATGGGGCTGTGGTACATTGTGTACTGTCAGTGGTGTGCGGTGTGCTGGGTGTCTGATGGGGGTGTGGTACGTGGTGTACTGTCAGTGGTGGGCGGTGACCTGGGTGTCTGATGGGGGTGTGGTTCATAGTGTACTGTCAGTGGTGTGTGGTGTGCTGGGTGTCTGATGGGGCTGCGGTACATTGTATACTGTCAGTGGTGTGCGGTGAGCTGGGTGCCTGATGGGGCTGTGGTACATTGTGTACTGTCAGTGGTGTGCAGTGTGCTGGTTGTCTGATGGGGGTGTGGTACATCGTGCATTGGCAGTGGTGTGCGGTGTGCTGGGTGTCTGATGGGGCTGTGGTACATTGTGTACTGTCAGTGCTGTGAAGTGTGCTGGGTGTCTGATGGGGGTGTGGTACATTGTGTACTTTCAGTGGTGTGCGGTGTGCTGGGTGTCTGATGAGGCTGTGCTACATTGTGCACTGTCAGTGGTGTGCAGTGTGCTGGTTGTCTGATGGGGGTGTGGTACATCGTGCATTGTCAGTGGTGTGCGGTGTGCTGGGTGTCTGATGGGGCTGTGGTACATTGTGCCCTTTCAGTGGTGTGTGGTGTGCTGGGTGTCTGATGGGGGTGTGGTACATTGTATACTGTCAGTGGTGTGCGGTGTGCTGGGTGTCTGATGGGGGTGTGGTACATTGTGTACTGTCAGTGGTGTGCGGTGTGCTGGGTGTCTGATGGGGCTGTGGTACATTGTGTACTGTCAGTGGTGTGCGGTGTGCTGCATGTCTGATGGGGCTGTGGTACATTGTGCACTGTCAGTGGTGCGTGGTGTGCTGGGAGTCTGATGGATGTGTGGTACATTGTGTACTGTCAGTGGTGTCCGGTGTGCTGGGTGTCAGATGGGGATGTGCTACATTGTGCACTGTCAGTAGTGTGCGCTGAGCTGTGTGTCTGATGGGTGTGTGGTACTGTCAGTGGTGTGTGGTGTGCTGGGTGTCTGATGGGGCTGTGGTACATTGTGTACTGTCAGTGGTGTGCGGTGAGCTGGCTGCCTGATGAGGCTGTGGTACATTGTGTACTGTCAGTGGTGTGTGGTGTGCTGGGTATCTGATTGGGTGTGGTACATTGTGTACTGTCAGTGGTGTGCGGTGTGCTGGGTGCCTGATGGGGCTGTGGTACATTGTGTACTGTCAGTGGTGTGCGGTGTGCTGGGTGCCTGATGGGGGTGTGGTACATTGTGTACTGTCAGTGGCGTGCGGTGTGCTGGGTGTCTGATGGGGCTGTGGTACATTGTGTACTGTCAGTGGTGTGCGGTGTGCTGGGTGTCTGATGGGGGTGTGGTACATTGTGTACTGTCAGTGTTGGGCGGTGACCTGGGTGTCTGATGGGGTGTGGTACATTGTGCACTGTCAGTAGTGTGCGCTGAGCTGTGTGTCTGATGGGTGTGTGGTACTGTCAGTGGTGTGTGGTGTGCTGGGTGAATGATGGGGCTGTGGTACATTGTGTACTGTCAGTGGTGTGCGGTGAGCTGGCTGTCTGATGAGGCTGTGGTACATTGTGTACTGTCAGTGGTGTGTGGTGTGCTGGGTATCTGATTGGGTGTGGTACATTGTGTACTGTCAGTGGTGTGCGGTATGCTGGGTGCCTGATGGGGCTGTGGTACATTGTGTACTGTCAGTGGTGTGCGGTGTGCTGGGTGTCTGATGGGGCTGTGGTACATTGTGTACGGTCAGTGGTGTGCGGTGTGCTGGGTGCCTGATGGGGGTGTGGGACATTGTGTACTGTCAGTGGCGTGCGGTGTGCTGGGTGTCTGATGGGGCTGTGGCACATTGTGTACTGTCAGTGGTGTGCGGTGTGCTGGGTGTCTGATGGGGGTGTGGTACATTGTGTACTGTCAGTGTTGGGCGGTGACCTGGGTGTCTGATGGGGGTGTGGTTCATAGTGTACTGTCAGTGGTGTGTGATGTGCTGGGTGTCTGATGGGGCTGCGGTACATTGTGTACTGTCAGTGGTGTGCGGTGAGCTGGGTGCCTGATGGGGCTGTGGTACATTGTGTACTGTCAGTGCTGTGAAGTGTGCTGGGTGTCTGATGGGGGTGTGGTACATTGTGTACTGTCAGTGGTGTGCGGTGTGCTGGGTGTCTGATGGGGGTGTGGTACATTGTGTACTGTCAGTGGTGTGCGGTGTGCTGGGTGTCTGATGGGGGTGTGGTACATTGTGTACTGTCAGTGGTGTGCGGTGTGCTGGGTGTCTGATGAGGCTGTGCTACATTGTGCATTGTCAGTGGTGTGCGGTGTGCTGGGTGTCTGATGGGGGTGTGGTACATCGTGCATTGTCAGTGGTGTGCGGTGTGCTGGGTGTCTGATGGGGCTGTGGTACATTGTGCACTTTCAGTGGTGTGTGGTGTGCTGGGTGTCTGATGGGGGTGTGGAACATTGTGCACTGTCAGTAGTGTGCGCTGAGCTGTGTGTCTGATGGGTGTGTGGTACTGTCAGTGGTGGGTGGTGTGCTGGGTGTCTGATGGGGCTGTGGTACATTGTGTACTGTCAGTGGTGTGCGGTGAGCTGGCTGTCTGATGAGGCTGTGGTACATTGTGTACTGTCAGTGGTGTGTGGTGTGCTGGGTATATGATTGGGTGTGGTACATTGTGTACTGTCAGTGGTGTGCGGTATGCTGGGTGCCTGATGGGGCTGTGGTACATTGTGTACTGTCAGTGGTGTGCGGTGTGCTGGGTGTCTGATTGGGCTGTGGTACATTGTGTACTGTCAGTGGTTTGCAGTGTGCTGGGTGCCTGATGGGGGTGTGGTACATTGTGTACTGTCAGTGGCGTGCGGTGTGTTGGGTGTCTGATGGGGCTGTGGTACATTGTGTCCTGTCAGTGGTGTGCGGTGTGCTGGGTGTCTGATGGGGGTGTGGTACGTGGTGTACTGTCAGTGGTGGGCGGTGACCTGGGTGTCTGATGGGGGTGTGGTTCATAGTGTACTGTCAGTGGTGTGTGGTGTGCTGGGTGTCTGATGGGGCTGCGGTACATTGATTACTGTCAGTGGTGTGCGGTAACTGGGTGCCTGATGGGGCTGTGGTACATTGTGTACTGTCAGTGGTGTGCAGTGTGCTGGGTGTCTGATGGGAGTGTGGTACATCGTGCATTGTCAGTGGTTTGCGGTGTGCTGGGTGTCTGATGGGGCTGTGGTACATTGTGTACTGTCAGTGCTGTGAAGTGTGCTGGGTGTCTGATGGGGGTGTGGTACATTGTGTACTTTCAGTGGTGTGCGGTGTGCTGGGTGTCTGATGAGGCTGTGCTACATTGTGCACTGTCAGTGGAGTGCAGTGTGCTGGTTGTCTGATGGGGGTGTGGTACATCGTGCATTGTCAGTGGTGTGCGTTGTGCTGGGTGTCTGATGGGACTGTGGTACATTGTGCACTTTCAGTGGTGTGTGGTGTGCTGGGTGTCTGATGGGGGTGTGGTACATTGTGTACTGTCAGTGGTGTGCGGTGTGCTGGGTGTCTGATGGGGGTGTGGTACATTGTGTACTGTCAGTGGTGTGCAGTGTGCTGGGTGTCTGATGGTGCTTAGGTACATTGTGTGCTGTCAGTGGTGTGCGGTGTGCTGGGTGTCTGATGGGGGTGTGGTACATTGTGTACTGTCAGTGGTGTGTGGTGTGCTGGGTGTCTGATGGGGGTGTGGTACATTGTGTACTGTCAGTGGTGTGCGGTGCGCTGGGTCCCAGATGGGGCTGTGGTACATTGTGTACTGTCAGTGGTGTGTGGTGTGCTGGGTGCCTGATAGGGGTGTGGTACATTGTGTACTGTCAGTGGTGTGCGGTGTGTTGGGTGTCTGATGGGGCTGTGGTATATTTTGTACTGTCAGTGGTGTGCGGTGTGCTTTGTGCCTGATGGGGGTGTGGTACATTGTGTACTGTCAATGGTGTGCGGTGTGCTGGGTGCCTGATGGGGCTGTGGTACATTGTGTACTGTCAGTGGTGTGCTGGGTGTCTGATGGCGCTGTGGTACATTGTGTACTGTCAGTGGTGTGCGGTGTGCTGGGTGCCTGGTGGGGCTGTGGTACATTGTGTACTGTCAGTGGTGTGCGGTGAGCTGGGTGCCTGATGGGGGTGTGGTACATTGTGTATTGTCAGTGGTGTGCGGTGTGTTGGGTGTGTGATGGGGGTGTGGTACATTGTGTCCTGTCAGTGGTGTGCGGTGTGCTGGGTGTCTGATGGGGGTGTGTTACATTGTGTACTGTCAGTAGTGTGCGGTGAGCTGGGTGCCTGATGGAGGTGTGGTACATTGTGTCCTGTCAGTGGTGTGCGGTGTGCTGGGTGTCTGTTGGGGCTGTGCTACATCGTGTACTGTCAGTGGTGTGCGGTGTGCTGTGTGTCTGATGGGGGTGTGGTACATTGTGCACTGTCAGTGGTGTGCGGTGTGCTGGGTGCCTGATGGGCTGTGGTACATTGTGTACTGTCAGTGGTGTGCGGTGTGCTTGGTGTCTGATGTGTCTGTGGTACATTGTGTACTGTCAGTGGTGTGTGGTGAGCTGGGTGTCTGATGGGGCTGTGGTACATTGTGTACTGTCAGTGATGTGCGGTGTGCTGGGCGTCTGATGTGGGTGTGGTGCATTGTGTACTGTCAGTGGTGTGCGGTGTGCTGGGTGCCTGATGGGGCTGTGGTACATTGTGTACTGTCAGTGGTGTGCGGTGTGCTGGGTGTCTGATGGGGCTGTGGTACATTGTGTACTGTCAGTGGTGTGCGGTGAGCTGGGTGCCTGATGGTGGTGTGGCACATTGTGTACTGTCAGTGGTGTGCGGTGTGCTGGGAGCCTGATGGGGCTGTGGTACATTGTCTACTGTCAGTGGTGTGCGGTGTGCTGGGTGTCTGATGGGGGTGTGGTACATTGTGTACTGTCAGTGGTGTGCGGTGTGCTGGGTGTCTGATGGGGGTGTGGTACATCCTGCATTGTCAGTGGTGTGCGGTGTGCTGGGTGTCTGATGGGGCTGTGGTACATTGTGCACTTCCAGTGGTGTGTGGTCTGCTGGGTGTCTGATGGGTGTGTGGTACTGTCAGTGGTGTGTGGTGTGCTGGATGTCTGATGGGGCTGTGGTACATTGTGTACTGTCAGTGGTGTGCGGTGAGCTGGCTGTCTGATGAGGCTGTGGTACATTGTGTACTGTCACTGGTGTGTGGTGTGCTGGGTATCTGATTGGGTGTGGTACATTGTGTACTGTCAGTGGTGTGCGGTGTGCTGGGAGCCTGATGGGGCTGTGGTACATTGTGTACTGTTAGTGGTGTGCGGTGTGCTGGGTGTCTGATGGGGCTGTGGTACATTGTGTACTGTCAGTGGTGTGCGGTGTGCTGGGTGCCTGATGGGGCTGTGGTACATTGTGTACTGTCAGTGGTGTGCGGTGTGCTGGGTGCCCGATGGGGGTGTGGTACATTGTGTACTGTCAGTGGTGTGCGGTGTGCTGGGTGTCTGATGGGGGTGTGGTACATTGTGTACTGTCAGTGGTGGGCGGTGACCTGGGTGTCTGATGGGGGTGTGGTTCATAGTGTACTGTCAGTGGTGTGTGGTGTGCTGGGTGTCTGATGGGGCTGCGGTACATTGTGTACTGTCAGTGGTGTGCGGTGAGCTGGGTGCCTGATGGGGCTGTGGTACATTGTGTACTGTCAGTGGTGTGCGGTGAGCTGTGTGTCTGATGGGGCTGTGGTACATTTTGTATTGTCAGTGGTGTGCGGTGTAAGGGTGTCTGATGGGGGTGTGGTACATTGTGTACTGTCAGTGGTGTGCGGTGTGCTGGGTGTCTAATGGGGGTGTGGTACATTGTGTACTGTCAGTGGTGTGCGGTGTGCTGGGTGTCTGATGGGGGTGTGGTACATTGTGTACTGTCAGTGGTGTGCGGTGAGCTGGGTGTCTGATGGGGTTGTGGTACATTGTGTACTGTCAGTGGTGTGCGGTGTGCTGGGTGCCTGATGGGGGTGTGGTACATTGTGTACTGTCAGTGGTGTGTGGTATGCTGGGTGCCTGATGGGGGTGTGGTGCATTGTGTACTGTCAGTGGTGTGCGGTGTGCTGGGTGCCTGATGGGGGTGTGGTACATTGTGTACTGTCAGTGTTGGGCGGTGACCTGGGTGTCTGATGGGGTGTGGTACATTGTGCACTGTCAGTAGTGTGCGCTGAGCTGTGTGTCTGATGGGTGTGTGGTACTGTCAGTGGTGTGTGGTGTGCTGGGTGTCTGATGGGGCTGTGGTTCATAGTGTACTGTCAGTGGTGTGTGATGTGCTGGGTGTCTGATGGGGCTGCGGTACATTGTGTACTGTCAGTGGTGTGCGGTGTGCTGGGTGCCTGATGGGGCTGTGGTACATTGTGTACTGTCAGTGGTGTGCGGTGTGCAGGGTGCCTGATGGGGGTGTGGTACATTGTGCACTGTCAGTGCTGTGAAGTGTGCTGGGTGTCTGATGGGGGTGTGGTACATTGTGTACTGTCAGTGGTGTGCGGTGTGCTGGGTGTCTGATGGGGGTGTGGTACATTGTGTACTGTCAGTGGTGTGCGGTGTGCTGGGTGTCTGATGGGGGTGTGGTACATTGTGTACTGTCAGTGGTGAGCGGTGTGCTGGGTGTCTGATGAGGCTGTGCTACATTGTGCATTGTCAGTGGTGTGCGGTGTGCTGGGTGTCTGATGGGGGTGTGGTACATCGTGCATTGTCAGTGGTGTGCGGTGTGCTGGGTGTCTGATGGGGCTGTGGTACATTGTGCACTTTCAGTGGTGTGTGGTGTGCTGGGTGTCTGATGGGGGTGTGGTACATTGTGCACTGTCAGTAGTGTGCGCTGAGCTGTGTGTCTGATGGGTGTGTGGTACTGTCAGTGGTGGGTGGTGTGCTGGGTGTCTGATGGGGCTGTGGTACATTGTGTACTGTCAGTGGTGTGCGGTGAGCTGGCTGTCTGATGAGGCTGTGGTACATTGTGTACTGTCAGTGGTGTGTGGTGTGCTGGGTATCTGATTGGGTGTGGTACATTGTGTACTGTCAGTGGTGTGCGGTATGCTGGGTGCCTGATGGGGCTGTGGTACATTGTGTACTGTCAGTGGTGTGCGGTGTGCTGGGTGTCTGATTGGGCTGTGGTACATTGTGTACTGTCAGTGGTTTGCAGTGTGCTGGGTGCCTGATGGGGGTGTGGTACATTGTGTACTGTCAGTGGCGTGCGGTGTGTTGGGTGTCTGATGGGGCTGTGGTACATTGTGTACTGTCAGTGGTGTGCGGTGTGCTGGGTGTCTGATGGGGGTGTGGTACATTGTGTACTGTCAGTGGTGGGCGGTGACCTGGGTGTCTGATGGGGGTGTGGTTCATAGTGTACTGTCAGTGGTGTGTGGTGTGCTGGGTGTCTGATGGGGCTGCGGTACATTGTATACTGTCAGTGGTGTGCGGTGTGCTGGGTGCCTGATGGGGCTGTGGTACATTGTGTACTGTCAGTGCTGTGAAGTGTGCTGGGTGTCTGATGGGGGTGTGGTACATTGTGTACTTTCAGTGGTGTGCGGTGTGCTGGGTGTCTGATGAGGCTGTGCTACATTGTGCACTGTCAGTGGTGTGCAGTGTGCTGGGTGTCTGATGGGGGTGTGGTACATCGTGCATTGTCAGTGGTGTGCGGTGTGCTGGGTGTCTGATGGGGCTGTGGTACATTGTGCACTTTCAGTGGTGTGTGGTGTGCTGGGTGTCTGATGGGGGTGTGGTACATTGTGTACTGTCAGTGGTGTGCGGTGTGCTGGGTGTCTGATGGGGGTGTGGTACATTGTGTACTGTCAGTGGTGTGCAGTGTGCTGGGTGTCTGATGGTGCTGTGGTACATTATGTGCTGTCAGTGGTGTGCGGTGTGCTGGGTGTCTGATGTGGGTGTGGTACATTGTGTACTTCAGTGGTGTGTGGTGTGCTGGGTGTCTGGTGGGGGTGTGGTACATTGTGTACTGTCAGTGGTGTGCGGTGCGCTGGGTCCCTGATGGGGCTGTGGTACATTGTGTACTGTCAGTGGTGTGTGGTGTGCTGGGTGCCTGATAGGGGTGTGGTACATTGTGTACTGTCAGTGGTGTGCGGTGTGTTGGGTGTCTGATGGGGCTGTGGTACATTTTGTACTGTCAGTGGTGTGCGGTGTGCTTTGTGCTTGATGGGGGTGTGGTACATTGTGTACTGTCAATGGTGTGCGGTGTGCTGGGTGCCTGATGGGGTTGTGGTACATTGTGTACTGTCAGTGGTGTGCTGGGTGTCTGATGGGGCTGTGGTACTTTGTGTACTGTCAGTGGTGTGCGGTGTGCTGGGTGCCTGGTGGGGCTGTGGTACATTGTGTACTGTCAGTGGTGTGCGGTGAGCTGGGTGCCTGATGGGGGTGTGGTACATTGTGTATTGTCAGTGGTGTGCGGTGTGTTGGGTGTGTGATGGGGCTGTGGTACATTGTGTACTGTCAGTGGTGTGCGGTGTGCTGGGTGTCTGATGGGGGTGTGTTACATTGTGTACTGTCAGCGGTGTGCGGTGAGCTGGGTGCCTGATGGGGGTGTGGTACATTGTGTCCTGTCAGTGGTGTGCGGTGTGCTGGGTGTCTGATGGGGCTGTGCTACATCGTGTACTGTCAGTGGTGTGCGGTGTGCTGTGTGTCTGATGGGGGTGTGGTACATTGTGCACTGTCAGTGGTGTGCGGTGTGCTGGGTGCCTGATGGGCTGTGGTACATTGTGTACTGTCAGTGGTGTGCGGTGTGCTTGGTGTCTGATGTGTCTGTGGTACATTGTGTACTGTCAGTGGTGTGTGGTGAGCTGGGTGTCTGATGGGGCTGTGGTACATTGTGTACTGTCAGTGATGTGCGGTGTGCTGGGCGTCTGAAGTGGGTGTGGTGCATTGTGTACTGTCAGTGGTGTGCGGTGTGCTGGGTGCCTGTTGGGGCTGTGGTACATTGTGTACTGTCAGTGGTGTGCGGTGTGCTGGGTGTCTGATGGGGCTGTGGTACATTGTGTACTGTCAGTGGTGTGCGGTGAGCTGGGTGCCTGATGGGGGTGTGGCACATTGTGTACTGTCAGTGGTGTGCGGTGTGCTGGGAGCCTGATGGGGCTGTGGTACATTGTCTACTGTCAGTGTTGTGCGGTGTTCTGGGTGTCTGATGGGGGTGTGGTACATTGTGTACTGTCAGTGGTGTGCGGTGTGCTGGGTGTCTGATGGGGGTGTGGTACATCCTGCATTGTCAGTGGTGTGCGGTGTGCTGGGTGTCTGATGGGGCTGTGGTACATTGTGCACTTCCAGTGGTGTGTGGTGTGCTGGGTGTCTGATGGGTGTGTGGTACTGTCAGTGGTGTGTGGTGTGCTGGATGTCTGATGGGGCTGTGGTACATTGTGAACTGTCAGTGGTGTGCGGTGAGCTGTCTGTCTGATAAGGCTGTGGTACATTGTGTACTGTCACTGGTGTGTGGTGTGCTGGGTATCTGATTGGGTGTGGTACATTGTGTACTGTCAGTGGTGTGCGGTGTGCTGGGTGCCTGATGGGGCCGTGGTACATTGTGTACTGTCAGTGGTGTGCGGTGTGCTGGGTGTGTGATGGGGGTGTGGTACATTGTGTACTGTCAGTGTTGGGCGGTGACCTGGGTGTCTGATGGGGGTGTGGTTCATAGTGTACTGTCAGTGGTGTGTGATGTGCTGGGTGTCTGATGGGGCTGCGGTACATTGTGTACTGTCAGTGGTGTGCGGAGTGCTGGGTGCCTGATGGGGCTGTGGTACATTGTGTACTGTCAGTGGTGTGCGGTGTGCTGGGTGCCTGTTGGGGGTGTGGTACATTGTGCACTGTCAGTGCTGTGAAGTGTGCTGGATGTCTGATGGGGGTGTGGTACATTGTGTACTGTCAGTGGTGTGCGGTGTGCTGGGTGTCTGATGGGGGTGTGGTACATTGTGTACTGTCAGTGGTGTGCGGTGTGCTGGGTGTCTGATGGGGGTGTGGTACATTGTGTACTGTCAGTGGTGTGCGGTGTGCTGGGTGTCTGATGAGGCTGTGCTACATTGTGCATTGTCAGTGGTGTGCGGTGTGCTGGGTGTCTGATGGGGGTGTGGTACATCGTGCATTGTCAGTGGTGTGCGGTGTGCTGGGTGTCTGATGGGGCTGTGGTACATTGTGCACTTTCAGTGGTGTGTGGTGTGCTGGGTGTCTGATGGGGGTGTGGTACATTGTGCACTGTCAGTAGTGTGCGCTGAGCTGTGTGTCTGATGGGTGTGTGGTACTGTCAGTGGTGGGTGGTGTGCTGGGTGTCTGATGGGGCTGTGGTACATTGTGTACTGTCAGTGGTGTGCGGTGAGCTGGCTGTCTGATGAGGCTGTGGTACATTGTGTACTGTCAGTGGTGTGTGGTGTGCTGGGTATCTGATTGGGTGTGGTACATTGTGTACTGTCAGTGGTGTGCGGTATGCTGGGTGCCTGATGGGGCTGTGGTACATTGTGTACTGTCAGTGGTGTGCGGTGTGCTGGGTGTCTGATTGGGCTGTGGTACATTGTGTACTGTCAGTGGTTTGCAGTGTGCTGGGTGCCTGATGGGGGTGTGGTACATTGTGTACTGTCAGTGGCGTGCGGTGTGTTGGGTGTCTGATGGGGCTGTGGTACATTGTGTACTGTCAGTGGTGTGCGGTGTGCTGGGTGTCTGATGGGGGTGTGGTACATTGTGTACTGTCAGTGGTGGGCGGTGACCTGGATGTCTGATGGGGGTGTGGTTCATAGTGTACTGTCAGTGGTGTGTGGTGTGCTGGGTGTCTGATGGGGCTGCGGTACATTGTGCACTGTCAGTGGTGTGCAGTGTGCTGGGTGTCTGATGGGGGTGTGGTACATCGTGCATTGTCAGTGGTGTGCGGTGTGCTGGGTGTCTGATGGGGCTGTGGTACATTGTGCACTTTCAGTGGTGTGTGGTGTGCTGGGTGTCTGATGGAGGTGTGGTACATTGTGTACTGTCAGTGGTGTGCGGTGTGCTGGGTGTCTGATGGGGGTGTGGTACATTGTGTACTGTCAGTGGTGTGCAGTGTGCTGGGTGTCTGATGGTGCTGTGGTACATTATGTGCTGTCAGTGGTGTGCGGTGTGCTGGGTGTCTGATGGGGGTGTGGTACATTGTGTACTGTCAGTGGTGTGTGGTGTGCTGGGTGTCTGATGGGGGTGTGGTACATTGTGTACTGTCAGTGGTGTGCGGTGCGCTGGGTCCCTGATGGGGCTGTGGTACATTGTGTACTGTCAGTGGTGTGTGGTGTGCTGGGTGCCTGATAGGGGTGTGGTACATTGTGTACTGTCAGTGGTGTGCGGTGTGTTGGGTGTCTGATGGGGCTGTGGTACATTTTGTACTGTCAGTGGTGTGCGGTGTGCTTTGTGCCTGATGGGGGTGTGGTACATTGTGTACTGTCAATGGTGTGCGGTGTGCTGGGTGCCTGATGGGGTTGTGGTACATTGTGTACTGTCAGTGGTGTGCTGGGTGTCTGATGGGGCTGTGGTACTTTGTGTACTGTCAGTGGTGTGCGGTGTGCTGGGTGCCTGGTGGGGCTGTGGTACATTGTGTACTGTCAGTGGTGTGGGGTGAGCTGGGTGCCTGATGGGGGTGTGGTACATTGTGTATTGTCAGTGGTGTGCGGTGTGTTGGGTGTGTGATGGGGCTGTGGTACATTGTGTACTGTCAGTGGTGTGCGGTGTGCTGGGTGTCTGATGGGGGTGTGTTACATTGTGTACTGTCAGTGGTGTGCGGTGAGCTGGGTGCCTGATGGGGGTGTGGTACATTGTGTCCTGTCAGTGGTGTGCGGTGTGCTGGGTGTCTGATGGGGCTGTGCTACATCGTGTACTGTCAGTGGTGTGCGGTGTGCTGTGTGTCTGATGGGGGTGTGGTACATTGTGCACTGTCAGTGGTGTGCGGTGTGCTGGGTGCCTGATGGGCTGTGGTACATTGTGTACTGTCAGTGGTGTGCGGTGTGCTTGGTGTCTGATGTGTCTGTGGTACATTGTGTACTGTCAGTGGTGTGTGGTGAGCTGGGTGTCTGATGGGGCTGTGGTACATTGTGTACTGTCAGTGATGTGCGGTGTGCTGGGCGTCTGATGTGGGTGTGGTGCATTGTGTACTGTCAGTGGTGTGCGGTGTGCTGGGTGCCTGATGGGGCTGTGGTACATTGTGTACTGTCAGTGGTGTGCGGTGTGCTGGGTGTCTGATGGGGCTGTGGTACATTGTGTACTGTCAGTGGTGTGCGGTGAGCTGGGTGCCTGATGGGGGTGTGGCACATTGTGTACTGTCAGTGGTGTGCGGTGTGCTGGGAGCCTGATGTGGCTGTGGTACATTGTCTACTGTCAGTGTTGTGCGGTGTTCTGGGTGTCTGATGGGGGTGTGGTACATTGTGTACTGTCAGTGGTGTGCGGTGTGCTGGGTGTCTGATGGGGGTGTGGTACATCCTGCATTGTCAGTGGTGTGCGGTGTGCTGGGTGTCTGATGGGGCTGTGGTACATTGTGCACTTCCAGTGGTGTGTGGTGTGCTGGGTGTCTGATGGGTGTGTGGTACTGTCAGTGGTGTGTGGTGTGCTGGATGTCTGATGGGGCTGTGGTACATTGTGTACTGTCAGTGGTGTGCGGTGAGCTGTCTGTCTGATGAGGCTGTGGTACATTGTGTACTGTCACTGGTGTGTGGTGTGCTGGGTATCTGATTGGGTGTGGTACATTGTGTACTGTCAGTGGTGTGCGGTGTGCTGGGTGCCTGATGGGGCTGTGGTACATTGTGTACTGTCAGTGGTGTGCGGTGTGCTGGGTGTCTGATGGGGCTGTGGTACATTGTGTACTGTCAGTGGTGTGCGGTGTGCTGGGTGCCTGAAGGTGGCTGTGGTACATTGTGTACTGTCAGTGGTGTGCGGTGTGCTGGGTGCCCGATGGGGGTGTGGTACATTGTGTACTGTCAGTGGTGTGCGGTGTGCTGGGTGTCTGATGGGGGTGTGGTACATTGTGTACTGTCAGTGGTGGGCGGTGACCTGGGTGTCTGATGGGGGTGTGGTTCATAGTGTACTGTCAGTGGTGTGTGGTGTGCTGGGTGTCTGATGGGGCTGCGGTACATTGTGTACTGTCAGTGGTGTGCGGTGAGCTGGGTGCCTGATGGGGCTGTGGTACATTGTGTACTGTCAGTGGTGTGCGGTGAGCTGTGTGTCTGATGGGGCTGTGGTACATTTTGTATTGTCAGTGGTGTGCGGTGTGCTGGGTGTCTGATGGGGGTGTGGTACATTGTGTACTGTCAGTGGTGTGCGGTGTGCTGGGTGTCTAATGGGGGTGTGGTACATTGTGTACTGTCAGTGGTGTGCGGTGTTCTGGGTGTCTGATGGGGGTGTGGTACATTGTGTACTGTCAGAGGTGTGCGGTGAGCTGGGTGTCTGATGGGGTTGTGGTACATTGTGTACTGTCAGTGGTGTGCGGTGTGCTGGGTGCCTGATGGGGGTGTGGTACATTGTGTACTGTCAGTGGTGTGTGGTATGCTGGGTGCCTGATGGGGGTGTGGTGCATTGTGTACTGTCAGTGGTGTGCGGTGTGCTGGGTGCCTGATGGGGGTGTGGTACATTGTGCACTGTCAGTGGTGTGCGATGAGCTGGGAGCCTGATGGGGCTGTGGTACATTGTGCACCCTCAGTGGTGTGCGGTGAGCTGGGTGTCTGATGGGGGTGAGGTACATTCTGTACTGTCAGTGGTGTGCGGTGAGCTGGGTGCCTGATGGGGGTGTGGTACATTGCATACTGTCAGTGGTGTGCGGTGTGCTGGGTGTCTGATGGGGGTGTGGTACATTGTGTACTCTCAGTGGTGTGCGGTGTGCTGGGTGTCTGATGGGGCTGTGGTACATTGTGTACTGTCAGTGGTGTGCGGTGTGCTGGGTGCCTGATGGGGGTGTGGTACATTGTGTACTGTCAGCGGCGTGCGGTGTGCTGCGTGTCTGATGGGGGTGTGGTGCATTGTGTACTGTCAGTGGTGTGCGGTGTGCTGGGTGCCTGATGGGGGTGTGGTACATTGTGCACTGTCAGTGGTGTGCGGTGAGCTGGGTGCCTGATGGGGCTGTGGTACATTGTGCACTGTCAGTGGTGTGCGGTGAGCTGGGTGTCTGATGGGGGTGTGGTACATTGCGTACTTTCAGTGGTGTGCGGTGTGCTGGGTTCCTGATAGGGTTGCGGTACATTGTGTACTGTCAGTGGTGTGCGGTGTGCTGGGTGCCTGATGGGGCTGCGGTACAGTGTGTACTGTCAGTGGTGTGCGGTGAGCTGGGTGCCTGATGGGGGTGTGGTACATTGTGTACTGTCAGTGGTGTGTGGTGTGCTGGGTCTCTGATGGAGGTGTGGTACATTGCGTACTGTCAGTGCTGTGAAGTGTGCTGGGTGTCTGATGGGGGTGTGGCACATTGTGTACTTTCAGTGGTGTGCGGTGAGCTGGGTGCCTGATGGGGCTGTAGTACATTGTGTACTGTCAGTGCTGTGAAGTGTGCTGGGTGTCTGATGGGAGTGTGGCACATTGTGTACATTCAGTGGTGTGCGGTGTGCTGGGTGTCTGATGAGGCTGTGGTACATTGTGCACTGTCAGTGGAGTGCGGTGTGCTGGGTGCCTGATGGGGCTGTGGTACATTGTGTACTGTCAGTGGTGTGTGGTGGGCTGGGTGTCTGATGGGGGTGTGGTACATTGTGTACTGTCAGTGGTGTGCGGTGTGCTGGGTGCCTGATGGGGCTGTGGTACATTGTGTACTGTCAGTGGTGTGTGGTGGGCTGGGTGTCTGATGTGGGTGAGGTACATTGTGTACTGTCAGTGCTGTGCGGTGAGCTGGGTGTCTGATGGGGGTGTGGTACACTGTGTACTGTCAGTGGTGTGCGGTGAGCTGGGTGCCTGATGGGGGTGTGGTACATTGCGTACTGTCAGTGGTGTGCGGTGTGCTGGGTTCCTGATAGGGGTGCGGTACATTGTGTACTGTCAGTGGTGTGCGGTGTGCTGGGTGCCTGATGGGGCTGTGGTACATTGTGTACTGTCAGTGGTGTGTGGTATGCTGTTTGTCTGATGGGGCTGCGGTACATTGTGTACTGTCAGTGGTGTGCGGTGAGCTGGGTGCCTGATGGGGCTGTGGTACATTGTGTACTGTCAGTGCTGTGAAGTGTGCTGGGTGTCTGATGGGGGTTTGGTACATTGTGTACTTTCAGTGGAGTGCGGTGTGCTGTGTGTCTGATGGGGGTGTGGTACATTGTGTACTGTCAGTGGTGTGCGGTGTGCTGGGTGCCTGATGGGCTGTGGTACATTGTGTACTGTGAGTGGTGTGCGGTGTGCTGGGTGTCTGATGTGTCTGTGGTACATTGTGTACTGTCAGTGGTGTGTGGTGAGCTGGGTGTCTGATGGGGCTGTGGTACATAGTGTACTGTCAGTGGTGTGCGGTGTGCTGGGTGTCTGATGGGGGTGAGGTACATTGTGTACTGTCAGTGGTGTGCGGTGAGCTGGGTGCCTGATGGGGGTGTGGTATATTGCGTACTGACAGTGGTGTGCGGTGTGCTGGGTTCCTGATAGGGGTGCGGTACATTGTGTACTGTCAGTGGTGTGCGGTGAGCTGGGTGTCTGATGGGGCTGTGGTACATTGTGTACTGTCAGTGGTGTGTGGTGTGCTGGGTGCCTGATGGGGGTGTGGTACATTGTGTAATGTCAGTGGTGTGCGGTATGCTGGGTGCCTGATGGGGCTGTGGTACATTGTGTTCTGTCAGTGGTGTGCGGTGTGCTGGGTGTCTGATGGGGCTGTGGTACATTGTGTACTGTCAGTGGTGTGCGGTGTGCTGGGTGCCTGATGGGGGTGTGGGACATTGTGTACTGTCAGTGGCGTGCGGTGTGCTGGGTGTCTGATGGGGCTGTGGCACATTGTTTACTGTCAGTGGTGTGCGGTGTGCTGGGTGTCTGATGGGGGTGTGGTACATTGTGTACTGTCAGTGTTGGGCGGTGACCTGGGTGTCTGATGGGGGTGTGGTTCATAGTGTACTGTCAGTGGTGTGTGATGTGCTGGGTGTCTGATGGGGCTGCGGTACATTGTGTACTGTCAGTGGTGTGCGGTGTGCTGGGTGCCTGATGGGGCTGTGGTACATTGTGTACTGTCAGTGCTGTGAAGTGTGCTGGGTGTCTGATGGGGGTGTGGTACATTGTGTACTGTCAGTGGTGTGCGGTGTGCTGGGTGTCTGATGGGGGTGTGGTACATTGTGTACTGTCAGTGGTGTGCGGTGTGCTGGGTGTCTGATGGGGGTGTGGTACATTGTGTACTGTCAGTGGTGTGCGGTGTGCTGGGTGTCTGATGAGGCTGTGCTACATTGTGCATTGTCAGTGGTGTGCGGTGTGCTGGGTGTCTGATGGGGGTGTGGTACATTGTGCACTGTCAGTAGTGTGCGCTGAGCTGTGTGTCTGATGGGTGTGTGGTACTGTCAGTGGTGGGTGGTGTGCTGGGTGTCTGATGGGGCTGTGGTACATTGTGTACTGTCAGTGGTGTGCGGTGAGCTGGGTATCTGATTGGGTGTGGTACATTGTGTACTGTCAGTGGTGTGCGGTATGCTGGGTGCCTGATGGGGCTGTGGTACATTGTGTACTGTCAGTGGTGTGCGGTGTGCTGGGTGTCTGATTGGGCTGTGGTACATTGTGTACTGTCAGTGGTTTGCAGTGTGCTGGGTGCCTGATGGGGGTGTGGTACATTGTGTACTGTCAGTGGCGTGCGGTGTGTTGGGTGTCTGATGGGGCTGTGGTACATTGTGTACTGTCAGTGGTATGCGGTGTGCTGGGTGTCTGATGGGGGTGTGGTACATTGTGTACTGTCAGTGGTGGGCGGTGACCTGGGTGTCTGATGGGGGTGTGGTTCATAGTGTACTGTCAGTGGTGTGTGGTGTGCTGGGTGTCTGATGGGGCTGCGGTACATTGTATACTGTCAGTGGTGTGCGGTGTGCTGGGTGCCTGATGGGGCTGTGGTACATTGTGTACTGTCAGTGCTGTGAAGTGTGCTGGGTGTCTGATGGGGGTGTGGTACATTGTGTACTTTCAGTGGTGTGCGGTGTGCTGGGTGTCTGATGAGGCTGTGCTACATTGTGCACTGTCAGTGGTGTGCAGTGTGCTGGGTGTCTGATGGGGGTGTGGTACATCGTGCATTGTCAGTGGTGTGCGGTGTGCTGGGTGTCTGATGGGGCTGTGGTACATTGTGCACTTTCAGTGGTGTGTGGTGTGCTGGGTGTCTGATGGGGGTGTGGTACATTGTGTACTGTCAGTGGTGTGCGGTGTGCTGGGTGTCTGATGGGGGTGTGGTACATTGTGTACTGTCAGTGGTGTGCAGTGTGCTGGGTGTCTGATGGTGCTGTGGTACATTATGTGCTGTCAGTGGTGTGCGGTGTGCTGGGTGTCTGATGGGGGTGTGGTACATTGTGTACTGTCAGTGGTGTGTGGTGTGCTGGGTGTCTGATGGGGGTGTGGTACATTGTGTACTGTCAGTGGTGTGCGGTGCGCTGGGTCCCTGATGGGGCTGTGGTACATTGTGTGCTGTCAGTGGTGTGTGGTGTGCTGGGTGCCTGATAGGGGTGTGGTACATTGTGTACTGTCAGTGGTGTGCGGTGTGTTGGGTGTCTGATGGGGCTGTGGTACATTTTGTACTGTCAGTGGTGTGCGGTGTGCTTTGTGCCTGATGGAGGTGTGGTACATTGTGTACTGTCAATGGTGTGCGGTGTGCTGGGTGCCTGATGGGGTTGTGGTACATTGTGTACTGTCAGTGGTGTGCTGGGTGTCTGATGGGGCTGTGGTACATTGTGTACTGTCAGTGGTGTGCGGTGTGCTGGGTGCCTGGTGGGGCTGTGGTACATTGTGTACTGTCAGTGGTGTGCGGTGAGCTGGGTGCCTGATGGGGGTGTGGTACATTGTGTATTGTCAGTGGTGTGCGGTGTGTTGGGTGTGTGATGGGGCTGTGGTACATTGTGTACTGTCAGTGGTGTGCGGTGTGCTGGGTGTCTGATGGGGGTGTGTTACATTGTGTACTGTCAGTGGTGTGCGGTGAGCTGGGTGCCTGATGGGGGTGTGGTACATTGTGTCCTGTCAGTGGTGTGCGGTGTGCTGGGTGTCTGATGGGGCTGTGCTACATCGTGTACTGTCAGTGGTGTGCGGTGTGCTGTGTGTCTGATGGGGGTGTGGTACATTGTGCACTGTCAGTGGTGTGCGGTGTGCTGGGTGCCTGATGGGCTGTGGTACATTGTGTACTGTCAGTGGTGTGCGGTGTGCTTGGTGTCTGATGTGTCTGTGGTACATTGTGTACTGTCAGTGGTGTGTGGTGAGCTGGGTGTCTGATGGGGCTGTGGTACATTGTGTACTGTCAGTGATGTGCGGTGTGCTGGGCGTCTGATGTGGGTGTGGTGCATTGTGTACTGTCAGTGGTGTGCGGTGTGCTGGGTGCCTGATGGGGCTGTGGTACATTGTGTACTGTCAGTGGTGTGCGGTGTGCTGGGTGTCTGATGGGGCTGTGGTACATTGTGTACTGTCAGTGGTGTGCGGTGAGCTGGGTGCCTGATGGGGGTGTGGCACATTGTGTACTGTCAGTGGTGTGCGGTGTGCTGGGAGCCTGATGGGGCTGTGGTACATTGTCTACTGTCAGTGGTGTGCGGTGTGCTGGGTGTCTGATGGGGGTGTGGTACATTGTGTACTGTCAGTGGTGTGCGGTGTGCTGGGTGTCTGATGGGGGTGTGGTACATCCTGCATTGTCAGTGGTGTGCGGTGTGCTGGGTGTCTGATGGGGCTGTGGTACATTGTGCACTTCCAGTGGTGTGTGGTGTGCTGGGTGTCTGATGGGTGTGTGGTACTGTCAGTGGTGTGTGGTGTGCTGGATGTCTGATGGGGCTGTGGTACATTGTGTACTGTCAGTGGTGTGCGGTGAGCTGTCTGTCTGATGAGGCTGTGGTACATTGTGTACTGTCACTGGTGTGTGGTGTGCTGGGTATCTGATTGGGTGTGGTACATTGTATACTGTCAGTGGTGTGCGGTGTGCTGGGTGCCTGATGGGGCTGTGGTACATTGTGTACTGTCAGTGCTGTGAAGTGTGCTGGGTGTCTGATGGGGGTGTGGTACATTGTGTACTTTCAGTGGTGTGCGGTGTGCTGGGTGTCTGATGAGGCTGTGCTACATTGTGCACTGTCAGTGGTGTGCAGTGTGCTGGGTGTCTGATGGGGGTGTGGTACATCGTGCATTGTCAGTGGTGTGCGGTGTGCTGGGTGTCTGATGGGGCTGTGGTACATTGTGCACTTTCAGTGGTGTGTGGTGTGCTGGGTGTCTGATGGGGGTGTGGTACATTGTGTACTGTCAGTGGTGTGCGGTGTGCTGGGTGTCTGATGGGGGTGTGGTACATTGTGTACTGTCAGTGGTGTGCAGTGTGCTGGGTGTCTGATGGTGCTGTGGTACATTATGTGCTGTCAGTGGTGTGCGGTGTGCTGGGTGTCTGATGGGGGTGTGGTACATTGTGTACTGTCAGTGGTGTGTGGTGTGCTGGGTGTCTGATGGGGGTGTGGTACATTGTGTACTGTCAGTGGTGTGCGGTGCGCTGGGTCCCTGATGGGGCTGTGGTACATTGTGTACTGTCAGTGGTGTGTGGTGTGCTGGGTGCCTGATAGGGGTGTGGTACATTGTGTACTGTCAGTGGTGTGCGGTGTGTTGGGTGTCTGATGGGGCTGTGGTACATTTTGTACTGTCAGTGGTGTGCGGTGTGCTTTGTGCCTGATGGGGGTGTGGTACATTGTGTACTGTCAATGGTGTGCGGTGTGCTGGGTGCCTGATGGGGTTGTGGTACATTGTGTACTGTCAGTGGTGTGCTGGGTGTCTGATGGGGCTGTGGTACATTGTGTACTGTCAGTGGTGTGCGGTGTGCTGGGTGCCTGGTGGGGCTGTGGTACATTGTGTACTGTCAGTGGTGTGCGGTGAGCTGGGTGCCTGATGGGGGTGTGGTACATTGTGTATTGTCAGTGGTGTGCGGTGTGTTGGGTGTGTGATGGGGCTGTGGTACATTGTGTACTGTCAGTGGTGTGCGGTGTGCTGGGTGTCTGATGGGGGTGTGTTACATTGTGTACTGTCAGTGGTGTGCGGTGAGCTGGGTGCCTGATGGGGGTGTGGTACATTGTGTCCTGTCAGTGGTGTGCGGTGTGCTGGGTGTCTGATGGGGCTGTGCTACATCGTGTACTGTCAGTGGTGTGCGGTGTGCTGTGTGTCTGATGGGGGTGTGGTACATTGTGCACTGTCAGTGGTGTGCGGTGTGCTGGGTGCCTGATGGGCTGTGGTACATTGTGTACTGTCAGTGGTGTGCGGTGTGCTTGGTGTCTGATGTGTCTGTGGTACATTGTGTACTGTCAGTGGTGTGTGGTGAGCTGGGTGTCTGATGGGGCTGTGGTACATTGTGTACTGTCAGTGATGTGCGGTGTGCTGGGCGTCTGATGTGGGTGTGGTGCATTGTGTACTGTCAGTGGTGTGCGGTGTGCTGGGTGCCTGATGGGGCTGTGGTACATTGTGTACTGTCAGTGGTGTGCGGTGTGCTGGGTGTCTGATGGGGCTGTGGTACATTGTGTACTGTCAGTGGTGTGCGGTGAGCTGGGTGCCTGATGGGGGTGTGGCACATTGTGTACTGTCAGTGGTGTGCGGTGTGCTGGGAGCCTGATGGGGCTGTGGTACATTGTCTACTGTCAGTGGTGTGCGGTGTGCTGGGTGTCTGATGGGGGTGTGGTACATTGTGTACTGTCAGTGGTGTGCGGTGTGCTGGGTGTCTGATGGGGGTGTGGTACATCCTGCATTGTCAGTGGTGTGCGGTGTGCTGGGTGTCTGATGGGGCTGTGGTACATTGTGCACTTCCAGTGGTGTGTGGTGTGCTGGGTGTCTGATGGGTGTGTGGTACTGTCAGTGGTGTGTGGTGTGCTGGATGTCTGATGGGGCTGTGGTACATTGTGTACTGTCAGTGGTGTGCGGTGAGCTGTCTGTCTGATGAGGCTGTGGTACATTGTGTACTGTCACTGGTGTGTGGTGTGCTGGGTATCTGATTGGGTGTGGTACATTGTGTACTGTCAGTGGTGTGCGGTGTGCTGGGTGCCTGATGGGGCTGTGGTACATTGTGTACTGTCAGTGGTGTGCGGTGTGCTGGGTGTCTGATGGGGCTGTGGTACATTGTGTACTGTCAGTGGTGTGCGGTGTGCTGGGTGCCTGAAGGTGGCTGTGGTACATTGTGTACTGTCAATGGTGTGCGGTGTGCTGGGTGCCCGATGGGGGTGTGGTACATTGTGTACTGTCAGTGGTGTGCGGTGTGCTGGGTGTCTGATGGGGGAGTGGTTCATAGTGTACTGTCAGTGGTGTGTGGTGTGCTGGGTGTCTGATGGGGCTGCGGTACATTGTGTACTGTCAGTGGTGTGCGGTGAGCTGGGTGCCTGATGGGGCTGTGGTACATTGTGTACTGTCAGTGCTGTGAAGTGTGCTGGGTGTCTGATGGGGGTGTGGTACATTGTGTACTTTCAGTGGTGTGCGGTGTGCTGGGTGTCTGATGAGGCTGTGCTACATTGTGCACTGTCAGTGGTGTGCAGTGTGCTGGGTGTCTGATGGGGGTGTGGTACATCGTGCATTGTCAGTGGTGTGCGGTGTGCTGGGTGTCTGATGGGGCTGTGGTACATTGTGCACTTTCAGTGGTGTGTGGTGTGCTGGGTGTCTGATGGGGGTGTGGTACATTGTGTACTGTCAGTGGTGTGCGGTGTGCTGGGTGTCTGATGGGGGTGTGGTACATTGTGTACTGTCAGTGGTGTGCAGTGTGCTGGGTGTCTGATGGTGCTGTGGTACATTATGTGCTGTCAGTGGTGTGCGGTGTGCTGGGTGTCTGATGGGGGTGTGGTACATTGTGTACTGTCAGTGGTGTGTGGTGTGCTGGGTGTCTGATGGGGGTGTGGTACATTGTGTACTGTCAGTGGTGTGCGGTGCGCTGGGTCCCTGATGGGGCTGTGGTACATTGTGTACTGTCAGTGGTGTGTGGTGTGCTGGGTGCCTGATAGGGGTGTGGTACATTGTGTACTGTCAGTGGTGTGCGGTGTGTTGGGTGTCTGATGGGGCTGTGGTACATTTTGTACTGTCAGTGGTGTGCGGTGTGCTTTGTGCCTGATGGGGGTGTGGTACATTGTGTACTGTCAATGGTGTGCGGTGTGCTGGGTGCCTGATGGGGTTGTGGTACATTGTGTACTGTCAGTGGTGTGCTGGGTGTCTGATGGGGCTGTGGTACATTGTGTACTGTCAGTGGTGTGCGGTGTGCTGGGTGCCTGGTGGGGCTGTGGTACATTGTGTACTGTCAGTGGTGTGCGGTGAGCTGGGTGCCTGATGGGGGTGTGGTACATTGTGTATTGTCAGTGGTGTGCGGTGTGTTGGGTGTGTGATGGGGCTGTGGTACATTGTGTACTGTCAGTGGTGTGCGGTGTGCTGGGTGTCTGATGGGGGTGTGTTACATTGTGTACTGTCAGTGGTGTGCGGTGAGCTGGGTGCCTGATGGGGGTGTGGTACATTGTGCCCTGTCAGTGGTGTGCGGTGTGCTGGGTGTCTGATGGGGCTGTGCTACATCGTGTACTGTCAGTGGTGTGCGGTGTGCTGTGTGTCTGATGGGGGTGTGGTACATTGTGCACTGTCAGTGGTGTGCGGTGTGCTGGGTGCCTGATGGGCTGTGGTACATTGTGTACTGTCAGTGGTGTGCGGTGTGCTTGGTGTCTGATGTGTCTGTGGTACATTGTGTACTGTCAGTGGTGTGTGGTGAGCTGGGTGTCTGATGGGGCTGTGGTACATTGTCTACTGTCAGTGATGTGCGGTGTGCTGGGCGTCTGATGTGGGTGTGGTGCATTGTGTACTGTCAGTGGTGTGCGGTGTGCTGGGTGCCTGATGGGGCTGTGGTACATTGTGTACTGTCAGTGGTGTGCGGTGTGCTGGGTGTCTGATGGGGCTGTGGTACATTGTGTACTGTCAGTGGTGTGCGGTGAGCTGGGTGCCTGATGGGGGTGTGGCACATTGTGTACTGTCAGTGGTGTGCGGTGTGCTGGGAGCCTGATGGGGCTGTGGTACATTGTCTACTGTCAGTGGTGTGCGGTGTGCTGGGTGTCTGATGGGGGTGTGGTACATTGTGTACTGTCAGTGGTGTGCGGTGTGCTGGGTGTCTGATGGGGGTGTGGTACATCCTGCATTGTCAGTGGTGTGCGGTGTGCTGGGTGTCTGATGGGGCTGTGGTACATTGTGCACTTCCAGTGGTGTGTGGTGTGCTGGGTGTCTGATGGGTGTGTGGTACTGTCAGTGGTGTGTGGTGTGCTGGATGTCTGATGGGGCTGTGGTACATTGTGTACTGTCAGTGGTGTGCGGTGAGCTGTCTGTCTGATGAGGCTGTGGTACATTGTGTACTGTCACTGGTGTGTGGTGTGCTGGGTATCTGATTGGGTGTGGTACATTGTGTACTGTCAGTGGTGTGCGGTGTGCTGGGTGCCTGATGGGGCTGTGGTACATTGTGTACTGTCAGTGGTGTGCGGTGTGCTGGGTGTCTGATGGGGCTGTGGTACATTGTGTACTGTCAGTGGTGTGCGGTGTGCTGGGTGCCTGAAGGTGGCTGTGGTACATTGTGTACTGTCAATGGTGTGCGGTGTGCTGGGTGCCCGATGGGGGTGTGGTACATTGTGTACTGTCAGTGGTGTGCGGTGTGCTGGGTGTCTGATGGGGGTGTGGTTCATAGTGTACTGTCAGTGGTGTGTGGTGTGCTGGGTGTCTGATGGGGCTGCGGTACATTGTGTACTGTCAGTGGTGTGCGGTGAGCTGGGTGCCTGATGGGGCTGTGGTACATTGTGTACTGTCAGTGGTGTGCGGTGAGCTGTGTGTCTGATGGGGCTGTGGTACATTTTGTATTGTCAGTGGTGTGCGGTGTGCTGGGTGTCTGATGGGGGTGTGGTACATTGTGTACTGTCAGTGGTGTGCGGTGTGCTGGGTGTCTAATGGGGGTGTGGTACATTGTGTACTGTCAGTGGTGTGCGGTGTTCTGGGTGTCTGATGGTGGTGTGGTACATTGTGTACTGTCAGAGGTGTGCGGTGAGCTGGGTGTCTGATGGGGTTGTGGTACATTGTGTACTGTCAGTGGTGTGCGGTGTGCTGGGTGCCTGATGGGGGTGTTGTACATTGTGTACTGTCAGTGGTGTGTGGTATGTTGGGTGCCTGATGGGGGTGTGGTGCATTGTGTACTGTCAGTGGTGTGCGGTGTGCTGGGTGCCTGATGGGGGTGTGGTACATTGTGCACTGTCAGTGGTGTGCGATGAGCTGGGAGCCTGATGGGGCTGTGGTACATTGTGCACCCTCAGTGGTGTGCGGTGAGCTGGGTGTCTGATGGGGGTGAGGTACATTCTGTACTGTCAGTCGTGTGCGGTGAGCTGGGTGCCTGATGGGGGTGTGGTACATTGCATACTGTCAGTGGTGTGCGGTGTGCTGGGTGTCTGATGGGGGTGTGGTACATTGTGTACTCTCAGTGGTGTGCGGTGTGCTGGGTGTCTGATGGGGCTGTGGTACATTGTGTACTGTCAGTGGTGTGCGGTGTGCTGGGTGCCTGATGGGGGTGTGGTACATTGTGTACTGTCAGCGGCGTGCGGTGTGCTGCGTGTCTGATGGGGGTGTGGTGCATTGTGTACTGTCAGTGGTGTGCGGTGTGCTGGGTGCCTGATGGGGGTGTGGTACATTGTGCACTGTCAGTGGTGTGCGGTGAGCTGGGTGCCTGATGGGGCTGTGGTACATTGTGCACTGTCAGTGGTGTGCGGTGAGCTGGGTGTCTGATGGGGGTGTGGTACATTGCGTACTTTCAGCGGTGTGCGGTGTGCTGGGTTCCTGATAGGGTTGCGGTACATAGTGTACTGTCAGTGGTGTGCGGTGTGCTGGGTGCCTGATGGGGCTGCGGTACATTGTGTACTGTCAGTGGTGTGCGGTGTGCTTGGTGTCCGATGAGGCTGTGGTACATTGTGTACTGTCAGTGGTGTGCGGTGTGCTGTGTGCCTGATGGGGCTGTGGTACATTGTGTACTGTCAGTGCTGTGCGGTGCGCTGGGTGTCTGATGGGGGTGTGGTACATTGTGTACTGTCAGTGGAGTGCGGTGTGCTGGGTGCCTGATGGGGCTGTGGTACATTGTGTGCTGTCAGTGGTGTGCAGTGTGCTGGGTCCCTGATGGGGCTGTGGTACATTGTGTACTGTCAGTGGTGTGCGGTGCGCTGGGTGTCTGATGGGAGTGTGGCACATTGTGTACTTTCAGTGGTGTGCGGTGTGCTGGGTGTCTGATGAGGCTGTGGTACATTGTGCACTGTCAGTGGTGTGCGGTGAGCTGGGTGTCTGATGGGGGTGTGGTACATTGTGTACTGTCAGTGGTGTGCGGTGTGCTGGGTGCCTGATGGGGCTGTGGTACATTGTGTACTGTCAGTGGTGTGTGGTGGGCTGGGTGTCTGATGTGGGTGAGGTACATTGTGTACTGTCAGTGCTGTGCGGTGAGCTGGGTGTCTGATGGGGGTGTGGTACACTGTGTACTGTCAGTGGTGTGCGGTGAGCTGGGTGCCTGATGGGGGTGTGGTACATTGCGTACTGTCAGTGGTGTGCGGTGTGCTGGGTTCCTGATAGGGGTGCGGTACATTGTGTACTGTCAGTGGTGTGCGGTGTGCTGGGTGCCTGATGGGGCTGTGGTACATTGTGTACTGTCAGTGGTGTGTGGTATGCTGTTTGTCTGATGGGGCTGCGGTACATTGTGTACTGTCAGTGGTGTGCGGTGAGCTGGGTGCCTGATGGGGCTGTGGTACATTGTGTACTGTCAGTGCTGTGAAGTGTGCTGTGTGTCTGATGGGGGTGTGGTACATTGTGTACTGTGAGTGGTGTGCAGTGTGCTGGGTGTATGATGGGGCTGTGGTACATTGTGTACTGTCAGTGGGGTGTGGTGTGCTGGGTGTCTGATGGGGCTGTGGTACATTGTGTACTGTCAGTGGTGTGCGGTGTGCTGGGTGCCTGATGGGCTGTGGTACATTGTGTACTGTGAGTGGTGTGCGGAGTGCTGGGTGTCTGATGTGTCTGTGGTACATTGTGTACTGTCAGTGGTGTGTGGTGAGCTGGGTGTCTGATGGGGCTGTGGTACATAGTGTACTGTCAGTGGTGTGCGGTGTGCTGGGCGTCTGATGTGGGTGTGGTGCATTGTGTACTGTCAGTGGTGCGCGGTGTGCTGGGTGCCTGATGGGGCTGTGGTACATTGTGTACTGTCAGTGGTGTGCGGTGTGCTGGGTGTCTGATGGGGCTGTGGTACATTGTGTACTGTCAGTGGTGTGCGGTGAGCTGGGTGCCTGATGGGGGTGTGGCACATTGTGTACTGTCAGTGGTGTGCGGTGTGCTGGGAGCCTGATGGGGCTGTGTTACATTGTGTACTGTCAGTGGTGTGCGGTGTGCTGGGTGTCTGATGGGGGTGTGGTACATTGTGTACTGTCAGTGGTGTGCGGTGAGCTGGGTGTCTGATGGGGGTGTGATACATCCTGCATTGTCAGTGGTGTGCGGTGTTCTGGGTGTCTGATGGGGCTGTGGTACATTGTGCACTTCCAGTGGTGTGTGGTGTGCTGGGTGTCTGCTGGGTGTGTGGTACTGTCAGTGGTGTGTGGTGTGCTGGATGTCTGATGGGGCTGTGGTACATTGTGTACTGTCAGTGGTGTGCGGTGTGCTGGGTGCCTGATGGGGGTGTGGTACATTGTGTACTGTCAGTGGTGTGCGGTGTGCTGGGTGTCTGATGGGGGTGTGGTACATTGTGTACTCTCAGTGGTGTGCGGTGTGCTGGGTGTCTGATGGGGCTGTGGTACATTGTGTACTGTCAGTGGTGTGCGGTGTGCTGGGTGCCTGATGGGGGTGTGGTACATTGTGTACTGTCAGCGGCGTGCGGTGTGCTGCGTGTCTGATGGGGGTGTGGTGCATTGTGTACTGTCAGTGGTGTGCGGTGTGCTGGGTGCCTGATGGGGGTGTGGTACATTGTGCACTGTCAGTGGTGTGCGGTGAGCTGGGTGCCTGATGGGGGTGTGGCACATTGTGTACAGTCAGTGGTGTGCGGTGTGCTGGGAGCCTGATGGGGCTGTGGTACATTGTCTACTGTCAGTGGTGTGCGGTGTGCTGGGTGTCTGATGGGGGTGTGGTACATTGTGTACTGTCAGTGGTGTGCGGTGTGCTGGGTGTCTGATGGGGGTGTGGTACATCCTGCATTGTCAGTGGTGTGCGGTGTGCTGGGTGTCTGATGGGGCTGTGGTACATTGTGCACTTCCAGTGGTGTGTGGTGTGCTGGGTGTCTGATGGGTGTGTGGTACTGTCAGTGGTGTGTGGTGTGCTGGATGTCTGATGGGGCTGTGGTACATTGTGTACTGTCAGTGGTGTGCGGTGAGCTGTCTGTCTGATGAGGCTGTGGTACATTGTGTACTGTCACTGGTGTGTGGTGTGCTGGGTATCTGATTGGGTGTGGTACATTGTGTACTGTCAGTGGTGTGCGGTGTGCTGGGTGCCTGATGGGGCTGTGGTACATTGTGTACTGTCAGTGGTGTGCGGTGTGCTGGGTGTCTGATGGGGCTGTGGTACATTGTGTACTGTCAGTGGTGTGCGGTGTGCTGGGTGCCTGAAGGTGGCTGTGGTACATTGTGTACTGTCAATGGTGTGCGGTGTGCTGGGTGCCCGATGGGGGTGTGGTACATTGTGTACTGTCAATGGTGTGCGGTGTGCTGGGTGCCCGATGGGGGTGTGGTACATTGTGTACTGTCAGTGGTGTGCGGTGTGCTGGGTGTCTGATGGGGGTGTGGTTCATAGTGTACTGTCAGTGGTGTGTGGTGTGCTGGGTGTCTGATGGGGCTGCGGTACATTGTGTACTGTCAGTGGTGTGCGGTGAGCTGTGTGCCTGATGGGGCTGTGGTACATTGTGTACTGTCAGTGGTGTGCGGTGAGCTGTGTGTCTGATGGGGCTGTGGTACATTTTGTATTGTCAGTGGTGTGCGGTGTGCTGGGTGTCTGATGGGGGTGTGGTACATTGTGTACTGTCAGTGGTGTGCGGTGTGCTGGGTGTCTAATGGGGGTGTGGTACATTGTGTACTGTCAGTGGTGTGCGGTGTTCTGGGTGTCTGATGGGGGTGTGGTACATTGTGTACTGTCAGAGGTGTGCGGTGAGCTGGGTGTCTGATGGGGTTGTGGTACATTGTGTACTGTCAGTGGTGTGCGGTGTGCTGGGTGCCTGATGGGGGTGTGGTACATTGTGTACTGTCAGTGGTGTGTGGTATGCTGGGTGCCTGATGGGGGTGTGGTGCATTGTGTACTGTCAGTGGTGTGCGGTGTGCTGGGTGCCTGATGGGGGTGTGGTACATTGTGCACTGTCAGTGGTGTGCGATGAGCTGGGAGCCTGATGGGGCTGTGGTACATTGTGCACCCTCAGTGGTGTGCGGTGAGCTGGGTGTCTGATGGGGGTGAGGTACATTCTGTACTGTCAGTGGTGTGCGGTGAGCTGGGTGCCTGATGGGGGTGTGGTACATTGCATACTGTCAGTGGTGTGCGGTGTGCTGGGTGTCTGATGGGGGTGTGGTACATTGTGTACTCTCAGTGGTGTGCGGTGTGCTGGGTGTCTGATGGGGCTGTGGTACATTGTGTACTGTCAGTGGTGTGCGGTGTGCTGGGTGCCTGATGGGGGTGTGGTACATTGTGTACTGTCAGCGGCGTGCGGTGTGCTGCGTGTCTGATGGGGGTGTGGTGCATTGTGTACTGTCAGTGGTGTGCGGTGTGCTGGGTGCCTGATGGGGGTGTGGTACATTGTGCACTGTCAGTGGTGTGCGGTGAGCTGGGTGCCTGATGGGGCTGTGGTACATTGTGCACTGTCAGTGGTGTGCGGTGAGCTGGGTGTCTGATGGGGGTGTGGTACATTGCGTACTTTCAGCGGTGTGCGGTGTGCTGGGTTCCTGATAGGGTTGCGGTACATTGTGTACTGTCAGTGGTGTGCGGTGTGCTGGGTGCCTGATGGGGCTGCGGTACATTGTGTACTGTCAGTGGTGTGCGGTGTGCTTGGTGTCCGATGAGGCTGTGGTACATTGTGTACTGTCAGTGGTGTGCGGTGTGCTGTGTGCCTGATGGGGCTGTGGTACATTGTGTACTGTCAGTGCTGTGCGGTGCGCTGGGTGTCTGATGGGGGTGTGGTACATTGTGTACTGTCAGTGGAGTGCGGTGTGCTGGGTGCCTGATGGGGCTGTGGTACATTGTGTGCTGTCAGTGGTGTGCAGTGTGCTGGGTCCCTGATGGGGCTGTGGTACATTGTGTACTGTCAGTGGTGTGCGGTGCGCTGGGTGTCTGATGGGAGTGTGGCACATTGTGTACTTTCAGTGGTGTGCGGTGTGCTGGGTGTCTGATGAGGCTGTGGTACATTGTGCACTGTCAGTGGTGTGCGGTGAGCTGGGTGTCTGATGGGGGTGTGGTACATTGTGTACTGTCAGTGGTGTGCGGTGTGCTGGGTGCCTGATGGGGCTGTGGTACATTGTGTACTGTCAGTGGTGTGTGGTGGGCTGGGTGTCTGATGTGGGTGAGGTACATTGTGTACTGTCAGTGCTGTGCGGTGAGCTGGGTGTCTGATGGGGGTGTGGTACACTGTGTACTGTCAGTGGTGTGCGGTGAGCTGGGTGCCTGATGGGGGTGTGGTACATTGCGTACTGTCAGTGGTGTGCGGTGTGCTGGGTTCCTGATAGGGGTGCGGTACATTGTGTACTGTCAGTGGTGTGCGGTGTGCTGGGTGCCTGATGGGGCTGTGGTACATTGTGTACTGTCAGTGGTGTGTGGTATGCTGTTTGTCTGATGGGGCTGCGGTACATTGTGTACTGTCAGTGGTGTGCGGTGAGCTGGGTGCCTGATGGGGCTGTGGTACATTGTGTACTGTCAGTGCTGTGAAGTGTGCTGTGTGTCTGATGGGGGTGTGGTACATTGTGTACTGTGAGTGGTGTGCGGTGTGCTGGGTGTATGATGGGGCTGTGGTACATTGTGTACTGTCAGTGGGGTGTGGTGTGCTGGGTGTCTGATGGGTCTGTGGTACATTGTGTACTGTCAGTGGTGTGTGGTGAGCTGGGTGTCTGATGGGGCTGTGGTACATAGTGTACTGTCAGTGGTGTGCGGTGTGCTGGGCGTCTGATGTGGGTGTGGTGCATTGTGTACTGTCAGTGGTGCGCGGTGTGCTGGGTGCCTGATGGGGCTGTGGTACATTGTGTACTGTCAGTGGTGTGCGGTGTGCTGGGTGTCTGATGGGGCTGTGGTACATTGTGTACTGTCAGTGGTGTGCGGTGAGCTGGGTGTCTGATGGGGGTGTGGCACATTGTGTACTGTCAGTGGTGTGCGGTGTGCTGGGAGCCTGATGGGGCTGTGGTACATTGTGTACTGTCAGTGGTGTGCGGTGTGCTGGGTGTCTGATGGGGGTGTGGTACATTGTGTACTGTCAGTGGTGTGCGGTGAGCTGGGTGTCTGATGGGGGTGTGATACATCCTGCATTGTCAGTGGTGTGCGGTGTTCTGGGTGTCTGATGGGGCTGTGGTACATTGTGCACTTCCAGTGGTGTGTGGTGTGCTGGGTGTCTGCTGGGTGTGTGGTACTGTCAGTGGTGTGTGGTGTGCTGGATGTCTGATGGGGCTGTGGTACATTGTGTACTGTCAGTGGTGTGCGGTGTGCTGGGTGCCTGATGGGGGTGTGGTACATTGTGTACTGTCAGTGGTGTGCGGTGTGCTGGGTGTCTGATGGGGGTGTGGTACATTGTGTACTCTCAGTGGTGTGCGGTGTGCTGGGTGTCTGATGGGGCTGTGGTACATTGTGTACTGTCAGTGGTGTGCGGTGTGCTGGGTGCCTGATGGGGGTGTGGTACATTGTGTACTGTCAGCGGCGTGCGGTGTGCTGCGTGTCTGATGGGGGTGTGGTGCATTGTGTACTGTCAGTGGTGTGCGGTGTGCTGGGTGCCTGATGGGGGTGTGGTACATTGTGCACTGTCAGTGGTGTGCGGTGAGCTGGGTGCCTGATGGGGCTGTGGTACATTGTGCACTGTCAGTGGTGTACGGTGATCTGGGTGTCTGATGGGGGTGTGGTACATTGCGTACTTTCAGTGGTGTGCGGTGTGCTGGGTTCATGCTAGGGTTGCGGTACATTGTGTACTGTCAGTGGTGTGCGGTGTGCTGGGTGCCTGATGGGGCTGTGGTACATTGTGTACTGTCAGTGGTGTGTGGTGGGCTGGGTGTCTGATGTGGGTGAGGTACATTGTGTACTGTCAGTGGTGTGCGGTGAGCTGGGTGCCTGATGGGGGTGTGGTACATTGCGTACTGTCAGTGGTGTGCGGTGTGCTGGGTTCCTGATAGGGGTGCGGTACATTGTGTACTGTCAGTGGTGTGCGGTGTGCTGGGTGCCTGATGGGGCTGTGGTACATTGTGTACTGTCAGTGGTGTGTTTTGAAGGGTGTCTGATGGGGGTGTGGTTCATAGTGTACTGTCAGTGGTGTGTGGTATGCTGGGTGTCTGATGGGGCTGCGGTACATTGTGTACTGTCAGTGGTGTGCGGTGAGCTGGGTGCCTGATGGGGGTGTGGTACATTGTGTACTGTCAGTGGTGTGCGGTGTGCTGGGTGCCTGATGGGGGTTTGGTACATTGTGTACTTTCAGTGGTGTGCGGTGTGCTGTGTGTCTGATGGGGGTGTGGTACATTGTGTACTGTCAGTGGTGTGCGGTGTGCTGGGTGCCTGATGGGCTGTGGTACATTTTGTGTACTGTCAGTGGTGTGCGGTGTGCTGGGTGTCTGATGTGTCTGTGGTACATTGTGTACTGTCAGTGGTGTGTGGTGAGCTGGGTGTCTGATGGGGCTGTGGTACATTGTGTACTGTCAGTGGTGTGCGGTGTGCTGGGCGTCTGATGTGGGTGTGGTGCATTGTGTACTGTCAGTGGTGCGCGGTGTGCTGGGTGCCTGATGGGGCTGTGGTACATTGTGTACTGTCAGTGGTGTGCGGTGTGCTGGGTGTCTGATGGGGCTGTGGTACATTGTGTACTGTCAGTGGTGTGCGGTGAGCTGGGTGCCTGATGGGGGTGTGGCACATTGTGTACTGTCAGTGGTGTGCGGTGTGCTGGGAGCCTGATGGGGCTGTGGTACATTGTGTACTGTCAGTGGTGTGCGGTGTGCTGGGTGTCTGATGGGGGTGTGGTACATTGTGTACTGTCAGTGGTGTGCGGTGAGCTGGGTGTCTGATGGGGGTGTGATACATCCTGCATTGTCAGTGGTGTGCGGTGTGCTGGGTGTCTGATGGGGCTGTGGTACATTGTGCACTTCCAGTGGTGTGTGGTGTGCTGGGTGTCTGCTGGGTGTGTGGTACTGTCAGTGGTGTGTGGTGTGCTGGATGTCCGATGGAGCTGTGGTACATTGTGTACTGTCAGTGGTGTGCGGTGAGCTGGCTGTCTGATGAGGCTGTGGTACATTGTGTACTGTCACTGGTGTGTGGTGTGCTGGGTATCTGATTGGGTGTGGTACATTGTGTACTGTCAGTGGTGTGCGGTGTGCTGGGTGCCTGATGGGGCTGTGGTACATTGTGTACTGTCAGTGGTGTGCGGTGTGCTGGGTGTCTGATGGGGCTGTGGTACATTGTGTACTGTCAGTGGTGTGCGGTGTGCTGGGTGCCTGATGGGGCTGTGGTACATTGTGTACTGTCAGTGGTGTACGGTGTGCTGGGTGCCCGATGGGGGTGTGGTACATTGTGTACTGTCAGTGGTGTGCGGTGTGCTGGGTGTCTGATGGGGGTGTGGTACATTGTGTACTGTCAGTGGTGGGCGGTAACCTGGGTGTCTGATGGGGGTGTGGTTCATAGTGTACTGTCAGTGGTGTGTGGTGTGCTGGGTGTCTGATGGGGCTGCGGTACATTGTGTACTGTCAGTGGTGTGCGGTGAGCTGGGTGCCTGATGGGGCTGTGGTACATTGTGTACTGTCAGTGGTGTGCGGTGAGCTGTGTGTCTGATGGGGCTGTGGTACATTTTGTATTGTCAGTGGTGTGCGGTGTGCTGGGTGTCTGATGGGGGTGTTGTACATTGTGTACTGTCAGTGGTGTGCGGTGTGCTGAGTTTCTAATGGGGGTGTGGTACATTGTGTACTGTCAGTGGTGTGCGGTGTGCTGGGTGTCTGATGGGGGTGTGGTACATTGTGTACTGTCAGTGGTGTGCGGTGAGCTGGGTGTCTGATCGTGTTGTGGTACATTGTGTACTGTCAGTGGTGTACGGTGTGCTGGGTGCCTGATGGGGGTGTGGTACATTGTGTACTGTCAGTGGTGTGTGGTATGCTGGGTGCCTGATGGGGGTGTGGTGCATTGTGTACTGTCAGTGGTGTGCGGTGTGCTGGGTGCCTGATGGGGGTGTGGTACATTGTGCACTGTCAGTGGTGTGCGATGAGCTGGGAGCCTGATGGGGCTGTGGTACATTGTGCACTGTCAGTGGTGTGCGGTGCGCTGGGTGTCTGATGGGGGTGAGGTACATTCTGTACTGTCAGTGGTGTGCGGTGAGCTGGGTGCCTGATGGGGGTGTGGTACATTGCGTACTGTCAGTGGTGTGCGGTGTGCTGGGTGTCTGATGGGGATGTGGTACATTGTGTACTCTCAGTGGTGTGCGGTGTGCTGGGTGTCTGATGGGGCTGTGGTACATTGTGTACTGTCAGTGGTGTGCGGTGTGCTGGGTGCCTGATGGGGGTGTGGTACATTGTGTACTGTCAGCGGCGTGCGGTGTGCTGCGTGTCTGATGGGGGTGTGGTGCATTGTGTACTGTCAGTGGTGTGCGGTGTGCTGGGTGCCTGATGGGGGTGTGGTACATTGTGCACTGTCAGTGGTGTGCGGTGAGCTGGGTGCCTGATGGGGCTGTGGTACATTGTGCACTGTCAGTGGTGTGCGGTGAGCTGGGTGTCTGATGGGGGTGTGGTACATTGCGTACTTTCAGTGGTGTGCGGTGTGCTGGGTTCCTGATAGGGTTGCGGTACATTGTGTACTGTCAGTGGTGTGCGGTGTGCTGGGTGCCTGATGGGGCTGTGGTACATTGTGTACTGTCAGTGGTGTGTGGTGGGCTGGGTGTCTGATGTGGGTGAGGTACATTGTGTACTGTCAGTGGCGTGCGGTGAGCTGGGTGCCTGATGGGGGTGTGGTACATTGCGTACTGTCAGTGGTGTGCGGTGTGCTGGGTTCCTGATAGGGGTGCGGTACATTGTGTACTGTCAGTGGTGTGCGGTGTGCTGGGTGCCTGATGAGGCTGTGGTACATTGTGTACTGTCAGTGGGGGGTTTTGAAGGGTGTCTGATGGGCGTGTGGTTCATAGTGTACTGTCAGTGGTGTGTGGTGAGCTGGGTGTCTGATGGGGCTGCGGTAAAATTGTGTACTGTCAGTGGTGTGCGGTGAGCTGGGTGCCTGATGGGGCTGTGGTACATTGTGTACTGTCAGTGGTGTGCGGTGTGCTGGGTGTCTGATGAGGCTGTGGTACATTGTGCACTGTCAGTGGTGTGCGGTGAGCTGGGTGTCTGATGGGGGTGTGGTACATTGTGTGCTGTCAGTGGTGTGCGGTGTGCTGGGTGCCTGATGGGGCTGTGGTACATTGTGTACTGTCAGTGGTGTGTGGTGGGCTGGGTGTCTGATGTGGGTGAGGTACATTGTGTACTGTCAGTGGTGTGCGGTGAGCTGGGTGCCTGAGGAGGGTGTGGTACATTGCGTACTGTCAGTGGTGTGCGGTGTGCTGGGTTCCTGATAGGGGTGCGGTACATTGTGTACTGTCAGTGGTGTGCGGTGTGCTGGGTGCCTGATGGGGCTGTGGTACATTGTGTACTGTCAGTGGTGTGTTTTGAAGGGTGTCTGATGGGGGTGTGGTTCATAGTGTACTGTCAGTGGTGTGTGGTATGCTGGGTGTCTGATGGGGCTGCGGTACAATGTGTACTGTCAGTGGTGTGCGGTGTGCTGGGTTCCTGATAGGAGTGCGGTACATTGTGTACTGTCAGTGGTGTGCGGTGAGCTGGGTGCCTAATGGGGGTGTGGCACATTGTGTACTGTCAGTGGTGTGCGGTGTGCTGGGAGCCTGATGGGGCTGTGGTACATTGTGTACTGTCAGTGGTGTGCGGTGTGCTGGGTGTCTGATGGGGGTGTGGTACATTGTGTACTGTCAGTGGTGTGCGGTGAGCTGGGTGTCTGATGGGGGTGTGATACATCCTGCATTGTCAGTGGTGTGCGGTGTGCTGGGTGTCTGATGGGGCTGTGGTACATTGTGCACTTCCAGTGGTGTGTGGTGTGCTGGGTGTCTGCTGGGTGTGTGGTACTGTCAGTGGTGTGTGGTGTGCTGGATGTCTGATGGGGCTGTGGTACAGTGTGTACTGTCAGTGGTGTGCGGTGAGCTGGCTGTCTGATGAGGCTGTGGTACATTGTGTACTGTCACTGGTGTGTGGTGTGCTGGGTATCTGATTGGGTGTGGTACATTGTGTACTGTCAGTGGTGTGCGGTGTGCTGGGTGCCTGATGGGGCTGTGGTACATTGTGTACTGTCAGTGGTGTGCGGTGTGCTGGGTGTCTGATGGGGCTGTGGTACATTGTGTACTGTCAGTGGTGTGCGGTGTGCTGGGTGCCTGATGGGGCTGTGGTACATTGAGTACTGTCAGTGGTGTGCGGTGTGCTGGGTGCCCGATGGTGGTGTGGTACATTGTGTACTGTCAGTGGTGTGCGGTGTGCTGGGTGTCTGATGGGGGTGTGGTACATTGTGTACTGTCAGTGGTGGGCGGTAACCTGGGTGTCTGATGGGGGTGTGGTTCATAGTGTACTGTCAGTGGTGTGTGGTGTGCTGGGTGTCTGATGGGGCTGCGGTACATTGTGTACTGTCAGTGGTGTGCGGTGAGCTGGGTGCCTGATGGGGCTG
Source organism: Scyliorhinus torazame (assembly GCF_047496885.1). Taxonomy (NCBI): domain Eukaryota; kingdom Metazoa; phylum Chordata; class Chondrichthyes; order Carcharhiniformes; family Scyliorhinidae; genus Scyliorhinus; species Scyliorhinus torazame. The sequence continues at coordinate 124,644,170 of NC_092726.1, read as the reverse complement.
TGGTACATTGTGTACTGTCAGTGGTGTGCGGTGAGCTGTGTGTCTGATGGGGCTGTGGTACATTTTGTATTGCCAGTGGTGTGCGGTGTGCTGGGTGTCTGATGGGGGTGTTGTACATTGTGTACTGTCAGTGGTGTGCGGTGTGCTGGGTGTCTAATGGGGGTGTGGTACATTGTGTACTGTCAGTGGTGTGCGGTGCGCTGGGTGTCTGATGGGGGTGTGGTACATTGTGTACTGTCAGTGGTGTGCGGTGAGCTGGGTGTCTGATGGGGTTGTGGTACATTGTGTACTGTCAGTGGTGTGCGGTGTGCTGGGTGCCTGATGGGGGTGTGGTACATTGTGTACTGTCAGTGGTGTGTGGTATGCTGAGTGCCTGATGGGGGTGTGGTGCATTGTGTACTGTCAGTGGTGTGCGGTGTGCTGGGTGCCTGATGGGGGTGTGGTACATTGTGCACTGTCAGTGGTGTGCGATGAGCTGGGAGCCTGATGGGGCTGTGGTACATTGTGCACTGTCAGTGGTGTGCGGTGCGCTGGGTGTCTGATGGGGGTGAGGTACATTCTGTACTGTCAGTGGTGTGCGGTGAGCTGGGTGCCTGATGGGGGTGTGGTACATTGCGTACTGTCAGTGGTGTGCGGTGTGCTGGGTGTCTGATGGGGGTGTGGTGCATTGTGTACTGTCAGTGGTGTGCGGTGTGCTGGGTGCCTGATGGGGGTGTGGTACATTGTGCACTGTCAGTGGTGTGCGATGAGCTGGGAGCCTGATGGGGCTGTGGTACATGGTGCACTGTCAGTGGTGTGCGGTGCGCTGGGTGTCTGATGGGGGTGAGGTACATTCTGTACTGTCAGTGGTGTGCGGTGAGCTGGGTTCCTGATGCGGGGGGGTACATTGCGTACTGTCAGTGGTGTGCGGTGTGCTGGGTGTCTGATGGGGATGTGGTACATTGTGTACTCTCAGTGGTGTGCGGTGTGCTGGGTGTCTGATGGGGCTGTGGTACATTGTGTACTGTCAGTGGTGTGCGGTGTGCTGGGTGCCTGATGGGGGTGTGGTACATTGTGTACTGTCAGCGGCGTGCGGTGTGCTGCGTGTCTGATGGGGGTGTGGTGCATTGTGTACTGTCAGTGGTGTGCGGTGTGCTGGGTGCCTGATGGGGGTGTGGTACATTGTGCACTGTCAGTGGTGTGCGGTGAGCTGGGTGCCTGATGGGGCTGTGGTACATTGTGCACTGTCAGTGGTGTGCGGTGAGCTGGGTGTCTGATGGGGGTGTGGTACATTGCGTACTTTCAGTGGTGTGCGGTGTGCTGGGTTCCTGATAGGGTTGCGGTACATTGTGTACTGTCAGTGGTGTGCGGTGTGCTGGGTGCCTGATGGGGCTGTGGTACATTGTGTACTGTCAGTGGTGTGTGGTGGGCTGGGTGTCTGATGTGGGTGAGGTACATTGTGTACTGTCAGTGGCGTGCGGTGAGCTGGGTGCCTGATGGGGGTGTGGTACATTGCGTACTGTCAGTGGTGTGCGGTGTGCTGGGTTCCTGATAGGGGTGCGGTACATTGTGTACTGTCAGTGGTGTGCGGTGTGCTGGGTGCCTGATGAGGCTGTGGTACATTGTGTACTGTCAGTGGGGGGTTTTGAAGGGTGTCTGATGGGCGTGTGGTTCATAGTGTACTGTCAGTGGTGTGTGGTGTGCTGGGTGTCTGATGGGGCTGCGGTAAAATTGTGTACTGTCAGTGGTGTGCGGTGAGCTGGGTGCCTGATGGGGCTGTGGTACATTGTGTACTGTCAGTGGTGTGCGGTGTGCTGGGTGTCTGATGAGGCTGTGGTACATTGTGCACTGTCAGTGGTGTGCGGTGAGCTGGGTGTCTGATGGGGGTGTGGTACATTGTGTACTGTCAGTGGTGTGCGGTGTGCTGGGTGCCTGATGGGGCTGTGGTACATTGTGTACTGTCAGTGGTGTGTGGTGGGCTGGGTGTCTGATGTGGGTGAGGTACATTGTGTACTGTCAGTGGTGTGCGGTGAGCTGGGTGCCTGAGGAGGGTGTGGTACATTGCGTACTGTCAGTGGTGTGCGGTGTGCTGGGTTCCTGATAGGGGTGCGGTACATTGTGTACTGTCAGTGGTGTGCGGTGTGCTGGGTGCCTGATGGGGCTGTGGTACATTGTGTACTGTCAGTGGTGTGTTTTGAAGGGTGTCTGATGGGGGTGTGGTTCATAGTGTACTGTCAGTGGTGTGTGGTATGCTGGGTGTCTGATGGGGCTGCGGTACATTGTGTACTGTCAGTGGTGTGCGGTGTGCTGGGTTCCTGATAGGAGTGCGGTACATTGTGTACTGTCAGTGGTGTGCGGTGAGCTGGGTGCCTAATGGGGGTGTGGCACATTGTGTACTGTCAGTGGTGTGCGGTGTGCTGGGAGCCTGATGGGGCTGTGGTACATTGTGTACTGTCAGTGGTGTGCGGTGTGCTGGGTGTCTGATGGGGGTGTGGTACATTGTGTACTGTCAGTGGTGTGCGGTGAGCTGGGTGTCTGATGGGGGTGTGATACATCCTGCATTGTCAGTGGTGTGCGGTGTGCTGGGTGTCTGATGGGGCTGTGGTACATTGTGCACTTCCAGTGGTGTGTGGTGTGCTGGGTGTCTGCTGGGTGTGTGGTACTGTCAGTGGTGTGTGGTGTGCTGGATGTCTGATGGGGCTGTGGTACAGTGTGTACTGTCAGTGGTGTGCGGTGAGCTGGCTGTCTGATGAGGCTGTGGTACATTGTGTACTGTCACTGGTGTGTGGTGTGCTGGGTATCTGATTGGGTGTGGTACATTGTGTACTGTCAGTGGTGTGCGGTGTGCTGGGTGTCTGATGGGGCTGTGGTACATTGTGTACTGTCAGTGGTGTGCGGTGTGCTGGGTGCCTGATGGGGCTGTGGTACATTGTGTACTGTCAGTGGTGTGCGGTGTGCTGGGTGCCCGATGGTGGTGTGGTACATTGTGTACTGTCAGTGGTGTGCGGTGTGCTGGGTGTCTGATGGGGGTGTGGTACATTGTGTACTGTCAGTGGTGGGCGGTAACCTGGGTGTCTGATGGGGGTGTGGTTCATAGTGTACTGTCAGTGGTGTGTGGTGTGCTGGGTGTCTGATGGGGCTGCGGTACATTGTGTACTGTCAGTGGTGTGCGGTGAGCTGGGTGCCTGATGGGGCTGTGGTACATTGTGTACTGTCAGTGGTGTGCGGTGAGCTGTGTGTCTGATGGGGCTGTGGTACATTTTGTATTGCCAGTGGTGTGCGGTGTGCTGGGTGTCTGATGGGGGTGTTGTACATTGTGTACTGTCAGTGGTGTGCGGTGTGCTGGGTGTCTAATGGGGGTGTGGTACATTGTGTACTGTCAGTGGTGTGCGGTGTGCTGGGTGTCTGATGGGGGTGTGGTACATTGTGTACTGTCAGTGGTGTGCGGTGAGCTGGGTGTCTGATGGGGTTGTGGTACATTGTGTACTGTCAGTGGTGTGCGGTGTGCTGGGTGCCTGATGGGGGTGTGGTACATTGTGTACTGTCAGTGGTGTGTGGTATGCTGAGTGCCTGATGGGGGTGTGGTGCATTGTGTACTGTCAGTGGTGTGCGGTGTGCTGGGTGCCTGATGGGGGTGTGGTACATTGTGCACTGTCAGTGGTGTGCGATGAGCTGGGAGCCTGATGGGGCTGTGGTACATTGTGCACTGTCAGTGGTGTGCGGTGCGCTGGGTGTCTGATGGGGGTGAGGTACATTCTGTACTGTCAGTGGTGTGCGGTGAGCTGGGTGCCTGATGGGAGTGTGGTACATTGCGTACTGTCAGTGGTGTGCGGTGTGCTGGGTGTCTGATGGGGGTGTGGTACATTGTGTACTCTCAGTGGTGTGCGGTGTGCTGGGTGTCTGATGGGGCTGTGGTACATTGTGTACTGTCAGTGGTGTGCTGGGTGCCTGATGGGGGTGTGGTACATTGTGTACTGTCAGCGGCGTGCTGTGTGCTGCGTGTCTGATGGGGGTGTGGTGCATTGTGTACTGTCAGTGGTGTGCGGTGTGCTGGGTGCCTGATGGGGGTTTGGTACATTGTGCACTGTCAGTGGTGTGCGGTGAGCTGGGTGCCTGATGGGGCTGTGGTACATTGTGCACTGTCAGTGGTGTGCGGTGAGCTGGGTGCCTGATGGGGGTGTGGTACATTGCGTACTTTCAGTGGTGTGCGGTGTGCTGGGTTCCTGATAGGGTTGCGGTACATTGTGTACTGTCAGTGGTGTGCAGTGTGCTGGGTGCCTGATGGGGCTGTGGTACTTTGTGTACTGTCAGTGGTGTGTGGTGGGCTGGGTGTCTGATGTGGGTGAGGTACATTGTGTACTGTCAGTGGTGTGCGGTGAGCTGGGTGCCTGATGGGGCTGTGGTACATTGTGTACTGTCAGTGGTGTGCGGTGAGCTGGGTGTCTGATGGGGGTGTGGTACATTGTGCACTGTCAGTGCTGTGAAGTGTGCTGGGTGTCTGATGGGGGTGTGGCACATTGTGTACTTTCAGTGGTGTGCGGTGTGCTGGGTGTCTGATGGGGCTGTGGTACATTGTGTACTGTCAGTGGTGTGCGGTGTGCTGGGTGTCTGATGGGGGTGTGGTACATTGTGCACTGTCAGTGGTGTGCGGTGAGCTGGGTGTCTGATGGGGGTGTGGTACATTGTGTACTGTCAGTGGTGTGCGGTGTGCTGGGTGCCTGATGGGGCTGTGGTACATTGTGTACTGTCAGTGGTGTGCGGTGTGCTGGGTGCCTGATGGGGCTGTGGTACATTGTGTACTGTCAGTGGTGTGCGGTGTGCTGGGTGCCCGATGGGGGTGTGGTACATTGTGTACTGTCAGTGGTGTGCGGTGTGCTGGGTGTCTGATGGGGGTGTGGTACATTGTGTACTGTCAGTGGTGGGCGGTAACCTGGGTGTCTGATGGGGGTGTGGTTCATAGTGTACTGTCAGTGGTGTGTGGTGTGCTGGGTGTCTGATGGGGCTGCGGTACATTGTGTACTGTCAGTGGTGTGCGGTGAGCTGGGTGCCTGATGGGGCTGTGGTACATTGTGTACTGTCAGTGGTGTGCGGTGAGCTGTGTGTCTGATGGGGCTGTGGTACATTTTGTATTGCCAGTGGTGTGCGGTGTGCTGGGTGTCTGATGGGGGTGTTGTACATTGTGTACTGTCAGTGGTGTGCGGTGTGCTGGGTGTCTAATGGGGGTGTGGTACATTGTGTACTGTCAGTGGTGTGCGGTGCGCTGGGTGTCTGATGGGGGTGTGGTACATTGTGTACTGTCAGTGGTGTGCGGTGAGCTGGGTGTCTGATGGGGTTGTGGTACATTGTGTACTGTCAGTGGTGTGCGGTGTGCTGGGTGCCTGATGGGGGTGTGGTACATTGTGTACTGTCAGTGGTGTGTGGTATGCTGAGTGCCTGATGGGGGTGTGGTGCATTGTGTACTGTCAGTGGTGTGCGGTGTGCTGGGTGCCTGATGGGGGTGTGGTACATTGTGCACTGTCAGTGGTGTGCGATGAGCTGGGAGCCTGATGGGGCTGTGGTACATTGTGCACTGTCAGTGGTGTGCGGTGCGCTGGGTGTCTGATGGGGGTGAGGTACATTCTGTACTGTCAGTGGTGTGCGGTGAGCTGGGTGCCTGATGGGGGTGTGGTACATTGCGTACTGTCAGTGGTGTGCGGTGTGCTGGGTGTCTGATGGGGGTGTGGTACATTGTGTACTCTCAGTGGTGTGCGGTGTGCTGGGTGTCTGATGGGGCTGTGGTACATTGTGTACTGTCAGTGGTGTGCGGTGTGCTGGGTGCCTGATTGGGGTGTGGTACATTGTGTACTGTCAGCGGCGTGCTGTGTGCTGCGTGTCTGATGGGGGTGTGGTGCATTGTGTACTGTCAGTGGTGTGCGGTGTGCTGGGTGCCTGATGGGGGTTTGGTACATTGTGCACTGTCAGTGGTGTGCGGTGAGCTGGGTGCCTGATGGGGCTGTGGTACATTGTGCACTGTCAGTGGTGTGCGGTGAGCTGGGTGTCTGATGGGGGTGTGGTACATTGCGTACTTTCAGTGGTGTGCGGTGTGCTGGGTTCCTGATAGGGTTGCGGTACATTGTGTACTGTCAGTGGTGTGCAGTGTGCTGGGTGCCTGATGGGGCTGTGGTACTTTGTGTACTGTCAGTGGTGTGTGGTGGGCTGGGTGTCTGATGTGGGTGAGGTACATTGTGTACTGTCAGTGGTGTGCGGTGAGCTGGGTGCCTGATGGGGCTGTGGTACATTGTGTACTGTCAGTGGTGTGCGGTGAGCTGGGTGTCTGATGGGGGTGTGGTACATTGTGCACTGTCAGTGCTGTGAAGTGTGCTGGGTGTCTGATGGGGGTGTGGCACATTGTGTACTTTCAGTGGTGTGCGGTGTGCTGGGTGTCTGATGGGGCTGTGGTACATTGTGTACTGTCAGTGGTGTGCGGTGTGCTGGGTGTCTGATGGGGGTGTGGTACATTGTGCACTGTCAGTGGTGTGCGGTGAGCTGGGTGTCTGATGGGGGTGTGGTACATTGTGTACTGTCAGTGGTGTGCGGTGTGCTGGGTGCCTGATGGGGCTGTGGTACATTGTGTACTGTCAGTGGTGTGTGGTGGGCTGGGTGTCTGATGTGGGTGAGGTACATTGTGTACTGTCAGTGGTGTGCGGTGAGCTGGGTGCCTGATGGGGGTGTGGTACATTGCGTACTGTCAGTGGTGTGCGGTGTGCTGGGTTCCTGATAGGGGTGCGGTACATTGTGTACTGTCAGTGGTGTGCGGTGTGCTGGGTGCCTGATGGGGCTGTGGTACATTGTGTACTGTCAGTGGTGTGTTTTGAAGGGTGTTTGATGGGGGTGTGGTTCATAGTGTACTGTCAGTGGTGTGTGGTATGCTGGGTGTCTGATGGGGCTGCGGTACATTGTGTACTGTCAGTGGTGTGCGGTGAGCTGGGTGCCTGATGGGGCTGTGGTACATTGTGTACTGTCAGTGCTGTGAAGTGTGCTGGGTGTCTGATGGGGGTTTGGTACATTGTGTACTTTCAGTGGTGTGCGGTGTGCTGGGTGTCTGATGAGGCTGTGCTACATTGTGCACTGTCAGTGGTGTGCAGTGTGCTGGGTGTCTGATGGGGGTGTGGTACATCGTGCATTGTCAGTGGTGTGCGGTGTGCTGGGTGTCTGATGGGGCTGTGGTACATTGTGCACCTTAAGTGGTGTGTGGTGTGCTGGGTGTCTGATGGGGGTGTGGTACATTGTGTACTGTCAGTGGTGTGCGGTGTGCTGGGTGTCTGATGGGGGTGTGGTACATTGTGTACTGTCAGTGGTGTGCAGTGTGCTGGTTGTCTGATGGTGCTGTGGTACATTGTGTGCTGTCAGTGGTGTGCGGTGTGCTGGGTTTCTGATGGGGGTGTGGTACATTGTGTACTGTCAGTGGTGTGTGGTGTGCTGGGTGTCTGATGGGGGTGTGTTACATTGAGTACTGTCAGTGGTGTGCGATGCGCTGGGTCCCTGATGGGGCTGTGGTACATTGTGTACTGTCAGTGGTGTGTGGTGTGCTGGGTGCCTGATAGGGGTGTGGTACATTGTGTACTGTCAGTGGTGTGCTGGGGGTCTGATGGGGGTGTGGTACATTGTGTACTGTCAGTGGTGTGCGGTGTGTTGGGTGTCTGATGGGGCTGTGGTACATTGTGTACTGTCAGTGGTGTGCGGTGTGCTTTGTGCCTGATGGGGGTGTGGTACATTGTGTACTGTCAGTGGTGTGCGGTGTGCTGGGTGCCTGATGGGGCTGCGGTACATTGTGTACTGTCAGTGGTGTGCTGGGTGTCTGATGGGGCTGTGGTACATTGTGTACTGTCAGTGGTGTGCGGTGTGCTGGGTGTCTGATGGGGCTGTGGTACATTGTGTACTGTCAGTGGTGTGCGGTGAGCTGGGTGCCTGATGGGGCTGTGGTACATTGTGTATTGTCAGTGGTGTGCGGTGTGCTGGGTGTATGATGGGGCTGTGGTACATTGTGTACTGTCAGTGGTGTGCGGTGTGCTGGGTGTCTGATGGGGGTGTGGTACATTGTGTACTGTCAGTGGTGTGCGGTGTGCTGGGTGTCTGATGGGGGTGTGGTACATTGTGTACTATTAGTGGTGTGCGGTGTGCTGGGTGTCATGGGGGTGTGGTACATTGTGTACTGTCAGTGGTGTGCGGTGAGCTGGGTGCCTGATGGGGGTGTGGTACATTGTGTCCTGTCAGTGGTGTCCGGTGTGCTGGGTGTCTGATGGGGCTGTGCTACATCGTGTACTATCAGTGGTGTGCGGTGTGCTGTGTGTCTGATGGGGGTGTGGTACATTGTGTACTGTCAGTGGTGTGCGGTGTGCTGGGTGCCTGATGGGCTGTGGTACATTGTGTACTGTCAGTGGTGTGCGGTGTGCTGGGTGTCTGATGTGCCTGTGGTACATTGTGTACTGTCAGTGGTGTGTGGTGAGCTGGGTGTCTGATGGGGCTGTGGTACATTGTGTACTGTCAGTGGTGTGTGGTGGGCTGGGTGTCTGATGTGGGTGAGGTACATTGTGTACTGTCAGTGGTGTGCGGTGAGCTGGGTGCCTGAGGAGGGTGTGGTACATTGCGTACTGTCAGTGGTGTGCGGTGTGCTGGGTTCCTGATAGGGGTGCGGTACATTGTGTACTGTCAGTGGTGTGCGGTGTGCTGGGTGCCTGATGGGGCTGTGGTACATTGTGTACTGTCAGTGGTGTGTTTTGAAGGGTGTCTGATGGGGGTGTGGTTCATAGTGTACTGTCAGTGGTGTGTGGTATGCTGGGTGTCTGATGGGGCTGCGGTACATTGTGTACTGTCAGTGGTGTGCGGTGTGCTGGGTTCCTGATAGGAGTGCGGTACATTGTGTACTGTCAGTGGTGTGCGGTGAGCTGGGTGCCTAATGGGGGTGTGGCACATTGTGTACTGTCAGTGGTGTGCGGTGTGCTGGGAGCCTGATGGGGCTGTGGTACATTGTGTACTGTCAGTGGTGTGCGGTGTGCTGGGTGTCTGATGGGGGTGTGGTACATTGTGTACTGTCAGTGGTGTGCGGTGAGCTGGGTGTCTGATGGGGGTGTGATACATCCTGCATTGTCAGTGGTGTGCGGTGTGCTGGGTGTCTGATGGGGCTGTGGTACATTGTGCACTTCCAGTGGTGTGTGGTGTGCTGGGTGTCTGCTGGGTGTGTGGTACTGTCAGTGGTGTGTGGTGTGCTGGATGTCTGATGGGGCTGTGGTACAGTGTGTACTGTCAGTGGTGTGCGGTGAGCTGGCTGTCTGATGAGGCTGTGGTACATTGTGTACTGTCACTGGTGTGTGGTGTGCTGGGTATCTGATTGGGTGTGGTACATTGTGTACTGTCAGTGGTGTGCGGTGTGCTGGGTGCCTGATGGGGCTGTGGTACATTGTGTACTGTCAGTGGTGTGCGGTGTGCTGGGTGTCTGATGGGGCTGTGGTACATTGTGTACTGTCAGTGGTGTGCGGTGTGCTGGGTGCCTGATGGGGCTGTGGTACATTGTGTACTGTCAGTGGTGTGCGGTGTGCTGCGTGCCCGATGGTGGTGTGGTACATTGTGTACTGTCAGTGGTGTGCGGTGTGCTGGGTGTCTGATGGGGGTGTGGTACATTGTGTACTGTCAGTGGTGGGCGGTAACCTGGGTGTCTGATGGGGGTGTGGTTCATAGTGTACTGTCAGTGGTGTGTGGTGTGCTGGGTGTCTGATGGGGCTGCGGTACATTGTGTACTGTCAGTGGTGTGCGGTGAGCTGGGTGCCTGATGGGGCTGTGGTACATTGTGTACTGTCAGTGGTGTGCGGTGAGCTGTGTGTCTGATGGGGCTGTGGTACATTTTGTATTGCCAGTGGTGTGCGGTGTGCTGGGTGTCTGATGGGGGTGTTGTACATTGTGTACTGTCAGTGGTGTGCGGTGTGCTGGGTGTCTAATGGGGGTGTGGTACATTGTGTACTGTCAGTGGTGTGCGGTGTGCTGGGTGTCTGATGGGGGTGTGGTACATTGTGTACTGTCAGTGGTGTGCGGTGAGCTGGGTGTCTGATGGGGTTGTGGTACATTGTGTACTGTCAGTGGTGTGCGGTGTGCTGGGTGCCTGATGGGGGTGTGGTACATTGTGTACTGTCAGTGGTGTGTGGTATGCTGAGTGCCTGATGGGGGTGTGGTGCATTGTGTACTGTCAGTGGTGTGCGGTGTGCTGGGTGCCTGATGGGGGTGTGGTACATTGTGCACTGTCAGTGGTGTGCGATGAGCTGGGAGCCTGATGGGGCTTTGGTACATTGTGCACTGTCAGTGGTGTGCGGTGCGCTGGGTGTCTGATGGGGGTGAGGTACATTCTGTACTGTCAGTGGTGTGCGGTGAGCTGGGTGCCTGATGGGAGTGTGGTACATTGCGTACTGTCAGTGGTGTGCGGTGTGCTGGGTGTCTGATGGGGGTGTGGTACATTGTGTACTCTCAGTGGTGTGCGGTGTGCTGGGTGTCTGATGGGGCTGTGGTACATTGTGTACTGTCAGTGGTGTGCTGGGTGCCTGATGGGGGTGTGGTACATTGTGTACTGTCAGCGGCGTGCTGTGTGCTGCGTGTCTGATGGGGGTGTGGTGCATTGTGTACTGTCAGTGGTGTGCGGTGTGCTGGGTGCCTGATGGGGGTTTGGTACATTGTGCACTGTCAGTGGTGTGCGGTGAGCTGGGTGCCTGATGGGGCTGTGGTACATTGTGCACTGTCAGTGGTGTGCGGTGAGCTGGGTGTCTGATGGGGGTGTGGTACATTGCGTACTTTCAGTGGTGTGCGGTGTGCTGGGTTCCTGATAGGGTTGCGGTACATTGTGTACTGTCAGTGGTGTGCAGTGTGCTGGGTGCCTGATGGGGCTGTGGTACTTTGTGTACTGTCAATGGTGTGTGGTGGGCTGGGTGTCTGATGTGGGTGAGGTACATTGTGTACTGTCAGTGGTGTGCGGTGAGCTGGGTGCCTGATGGGGCTGTGGTACATTGTGTACTGTCAGTGGTGTGCGGTGAGCTGGGTGTCTGATGGGGGTGTGGTACATTGTGCACTGTCAGTGCTGTGAAGTGTGCTGGGTGTCTGATGGGGGTGTGGCACATTGTGTACTTTCAGTGGTGTGCGGTGTGCTGGGTGTCTGATGGGGCTGTGGTACATTGTGTACTGTCAGTGGTGTGCGGTGTGCTGGGTGTCTGATGGGGGTGTGGTACATTGTGCACTGTCAGTGGTGTGCGGTGAGCTGGGTGTCTGATGGGGGTGTGGTACATTGTGTACTGTCAGTGGTGTGCGGTGTGCTGGGTGCCTGATGGGGCTGTGGTACATTGTGTACTGTCAGTGGTGTGCGGTGTGCTGGGTGCCTGATGGGGCTGTGGTACATTGTGTACTGTCAGTGGTGTGCGGTGTGCTGGGTGCCCGATGGGGGTGTGGTACATTGTGTACTGTCAGTGGTGTGCGGTGTGCTGGGTGTCTGATGGGGGTGTGGTACATTGTGTACTGTCAGTGGTGGGCGGTAACCTGGGTGTCTGATGGGGGTGTGGTTCATAGTGTACTGTCAGTGGTGTGTGGTGTGCTGGGTGTCTGATGGGGCTGCGGTACATTGTGTACTGTCAGTGGTGTGCGGTGAGCTGGGTGCCTGATGGGGCTGTGGTACATTGTGTACTGTCAGTGGTGTGCGGTGAGCTGTGTGTCTGATGGGGCTGTGGTACATTTTGTATTGCCAGTGGTGTGCGGTGTGCTGGGTGTCTGATGGGGGTGTTGTACATTGTGTACTGTCAGTGGTGTTCGGTGTGCTGGGTGTCTAATGGGGGTGTGGTACATTGTGTACTGTCAGTGGTGTGCGGTGCGCTGGGTGTCTGATGGGGGTGTGGTACATTGTGTACTGTCAGTGGTGTGCGGTGAGCTGGGTGTCTGATGGGGTTGTGGTACATTGTGTACTGTCAGTGGTGTGCGGTGTGCTGGGTGCCTGATGGGGGTGTGGTACATTGTGTACTGTCAGTGGTGTGTGGTATGCTGAGTGCCTGATGGGGGTGTGGTGCATTGTGTACTGTCAGTGGTGTGCGGTGTGCTGGGTGCCTGATGGGGGTGTGGTACATTGTGCACTGTCAGTGGTGTGCGATGAGCTGGGAGCCTGATGGGGCTGTGGTACATTGTGCACTGTCAGTGGTGTGCGGTGCGCTGGGTGTCTGATGGGGGTGAGGTACATTCTGTACTGTCAGTGGTGTGCGGTGAGCTGGGTGCCTGATGGGGGTGTGGTACATTGCGTACTGTCAGTGGTGTGCGGTGTGCTGGGTGTCTGATGGGGGTGTGGTACATTGTGTACTCTCAGTGGTGTGCGGTGTGCTGGGTGTCTGATGGGGCTGTGGTACATTGTGTACTGTCAGTGGTGTGCGGTGTGCTGGGTGCCTGATTGGGGTGTGGTACATTGTGTACTGTCAGCGGCGTGCTGTGTGCTGCGTGTCTGATGGGGGTGTGGTGCATTGTGTACTGTCAGTGGTGTGCGGTGTGCTGGGTGCCTGATGGGGGTTTGGTACATTGTGCACTGTCAGTGGTGTGCGGTGAGCTGGGTGCCTGATGGGGCTGTGGTACATTGTGCACTGTCAGTGGTGTGCGGTGAGCTGGGTGTCTGATGGGGGTGTGGTACATTGCGTACTTTCAGTGGTGTGCGGTGTGCTGGGTTCCTGATAGGGTTGCGGTACATTGTGTACTGTCAGTGGTGTGCAGTGTGCTGGGTGCCTGATGGGGCTGTGGTACTTTGTGTACTGTCAGTGGTGTGTGGTGGGCTGGGTGTCTGATGTGGGTGAGGTACATTGTGTACTGTCAGTGGTGTGCGGTGAGCTGGGTGCCTGATGGGGCTGTGGTACATTGTGTACTGTCAGTGGTGTGCGGTGAGCTGGGTCTCTGATGGGGGTGTGGTACATTGTGCACTGTCAGTGCTGTGAAGTGTGCTGGGTGTCTGATGGGGGTGTGGCACATTGTGTACTTTCAGTGGTGTGCGGTGTGCTGGGTGTCTGATGGGGCTGTGGTACATTGTGTACTGTCAGTGGTGTGCGGTGTGCTGGGTGTCTGATGGGGGTGTGGTACATTGTGCACTGTCAGTGGTGTGCGGTGAGCTGGGTGTCTGATGGGGGTGTGGTACATTGTGTACTGTCAGTGGTGTGCGGTGTGCTGGGTGCCTGATGGGGCTGTGGTACATTGTGTACTGTCAGTGGTGTGTGGTGGGCTGGGTGTCTGATGTGGGTGAGGTACATTGTGTACTGTCAGTGGTGTGCGGTGAGCTGGGTGCCTGATGGGGGTGTGGTACATTGCGTACTGTCAGTGGTGTGCGGTGTGCTGGGTTCCTGATAGGGGTGCGGTACATTGTGTACTGTCAGTGGTGTGCGGTGTGCTGGGTGCCTGATGGGGCTGTGGTACATTGTGTACTGTCAGTGGTGTGTTTTGAAGGGTGTCTGATGGGGGTGTGGTTCATAGTGTACTGTCAGTGGTGTGTGGTATGCTGGGTGTCTGATGGGGCTGCGGTACATTGTGTACTGTCAGTGGTGTGCGGTGAGCTGGGTGCCTGATGGGGCTGTGGTACATTGTGTACTGTCAGTGCTGTGAAGTGTGCTGGGTGTCTGATGGGGGTTTGGTACATTGTGTACTTTCAGTGGTGTGCGGTGTGCTGGGTGTCTGATGAGGCTGTGCTACATTGTGCACTGTCAGTGGTGTGCAGTGTGCTGGGTGTCTGATGGGGGTGTGGTACATCGTGCATTGTCAGTGGTGTGCGGTGTGCTGGGTGTCTGATGGGGCTGTGGTACATTGTGCACCTTAAGTGGTGTGTGGTGTGCTGGGTGTCTGATGGGGGTGTGGTACATTGTGTACTGTCAGTGGTGTGCGGTGTGCTGGGTGTCTGATGGGGGTGTGGTACATTGTGTACTGTCAGTGGTGTGCAGTGTGCTGGTTGTCTGATGGTGCTGTGGTACATTGTGTGCTGTCAGTGGTGTGCGGTGTGCTGGGTGTCTGATGGGGGTGTGGTACATTGTGTACTGTCAGTGGTGTGTGGTGTGCTGGGTGTCTGATGGGGGTGTGTTACATTGAGTACTGTCAGTGGTGTGCGATGCGCTGGGTCCCTGATGGGGCTGTGGTACATTGTGTACTGTCAGTGGTGTGTGGTGTGCTGGGTGCCTGATAGGGGTGTGGTACATTGTGTACTGTCAGTGGTGTGCTGGGGGTCTGATGGGGGTGTGGTACATTGTGTACTGTCAGTGGTGTGCGGTGTGTTGGGTGTCTGATGGGGCTGTGGTACATTGTGTACTGTCAGTGGTGTGCGGTGTGCTTTGTGCCTGATGGGGGTGTGGTACATTGTGTACTGTCAGTGGTGTGCGGTGTGCTGGGTGCCTGATGGGGCTGCGGTACATTGTGTACTGTCAGTGGTGTGCTGGGTGTCTGATGGGGCTGTGGTACATTGTGTACTGTCAGTGGTGTGCGGTGTGCTGGGTGTCTGATGGGGCTGTGGTACATTGTGTACTGTCAGTGGTGTGCGGTGAGCTGGGTGCCTGATGGGGCTGTGGTACATTGTGTATTGTCAGTGGTGTGCGGTGTGCTGGGTGTCTGATGGGGCTGTGGTACATTGTGTACTGTCAGTGGTGTGCGGTGTGCTGGGTGTCTGATGGGGGTGTGGTACATTGTGTACTGTCAGTGGTGTGCGGTGTGCTGGGTGTCTGATGGGGGTGTGGTACATTGTGTACTATTAGTGGTGTGCGGTGTGCTGGGTGTCATGGGGGTGTGGTACATTGTGTACTGTCAGTGGTGTGCGGTGAGCTGGGTGCCTGATGGGGGTGTGGTACATTGTGTCCTGTCAGTGGTGTCCGGTGTGCTGGGTGTCTGATGGGGCTGTGCTACATCGTGTACTATCAGTGGTGTGCGGTGTGCTGTGTGTCTGATGGGGGTGTGGTACATTGTGTACTGTCAGTGGTGTGCTGTGTGCTGGGTGCCTGATGGGCTGTGGTACATTGTGTACTGTCAGTGGTGTGCGGTGTGCTGGGTGTCTGATGTGCCTGTGGTACATTGTGTACTGTCAGTGGTGTGTGGTGAGCTGGGTGTCTGATGGGGCTGTGGTACATTGTGTACTGTCAGTGGTGTGCGGTGTGCTGGGCGTCTGATGTGGGTGTGGTGCATTGTGTACTGTCAGTGGTGTGCGGTGTGCTGGGTGCCTGATGGGGCTGTGGTACATTGTGTACTGTCAGTGGTGTGCGGTGTGCTGGGTGTCTGATGGGGCTGTGGTACATTGTGTACTGTCAGTGGTGTGCGGTGAGCTGGGTGCCTGATGGGGGTGTGGTACATTGTGTACTGTCAGTGGTGTGCGGTGTGCTGGGAGCCTGATGGGGCTGTGGTACATTGTGCACTGTCAGTGGTGTGCGTTGTGCTGGGTGTCTGATGGGGGTGTGGTACATTGTGTACTGTCAGTGGTGTGCGGTGTGCTGGGTGTCTGATGGGGGTGTGGTACATCCTGCATTGTCAGTGGTGTGCGGTGTGCTGGGTGTCTGATGGGGCTGTGGTACATTGTGTACTGTCAGTGGTGTGCGGTGTGCTGGGAGCCTGATGGGGCTGTGGTACATTGTGCACTGTCAGTGGTGTGCGTTGTGCTGGGTGTCTGATGGGGGTGTGGTACATTGTGCACTTTCAGTGGTGTGTGGTGTGCTGGGTGTCTGATGGGTGTGTGGTACTGTCAGTGGTGCGTGGTGTGCTGGATGTCTGATGGGGCTGTGGTACATTGTGTACTGTCAGTGGTGTGCGGTGAGCTGGCTGTCTGATGAGGTTGTGGTACATTGTGTACTGTCACTGGTGTGTGGTGTGCTGGGTATCTGATTGGGTGTGGTACATTGTGTACTGTCAGTGGTGTGCGGTGTGCTGGGTGCCTGATGGGGCTGTGGTACATTGTGCACTGTCAGTGGTGTGCGGTGTGCTGGGTTTCTGATGGGGCTGTGGTACATTGTGTACTGTCAGTGGTGTGCGGTGTGCTGGGTGCCTGATGGGGCTGTGGTACATTGTGTACTGTCAGTGGTGTGCGGTGTGCTGGGTGCCTGATGGGGGTGTGGTACATTGTGTACTGTCAGTGGTGTGCGGTGTGCTGGGTGCCTGATGGGGGTGTGGTACATTGTGTACTGTCAGTGGTGGGCGGTGACCTGGGTGTCTGATGGGGGTGTGGTTCATAGTGTACTGTCAGTGGTGTGTTGTGTGCTGGGTGTCTGATGGGGCTACGGTACATTGTGTACTGTCAGTGGTGTGCGGTGAGCTGGGTGCCTGATGGGGCTGTGGTACATTGTGTACTGTCATTGGTGTGCGGTGAGCTGTGTGTCTGATGGGGCTGTGGTACATTGTGTATTGTCAGTGGTGTGCGGTGTGCTGGGTGTCTGATGGGGGTGTGGTACATTGTGTACTGTCAGTGGTGTGCGGTGTGCTGGGTGTCTGATGGGGGTGTGGTACATTGTGTACTGTCAGTGGTGTGCGGTGTGCTAGGTGTCTGAATGGGGTGTGGTACATTGTGTACTGTCAGTGGTGTGCGGTGAGCTGGGTGTCTGATGGGGCTGTGGTACATTGTGTACTGCCAGTGGTGTGCGGTGTGCTGGGTGCCTGATGGGGGTGTGGTACATTGTGTACTGTCAGTGGTGTGTGGTGTGCTGGGTGCCTGATGGGGGTGTGGTGCATTGTGTACTGTCAGTGGTGTGCGGTGTGCTGGGTGCCTGATGGGGGTGTGGTACATTGTGCACTGTCAGTGGTGTGCGGTGAGCTGGGAGCCTGATGGGGCTGTGGTACATTGTGCACTGTCAGTGGTGTGCGGTGAGCTGGGTGTCTGATGGGGGTGAGGTACATTCTGTACTGTCAGTGGTGTGCGGTGAGCTGGGTGCCTGATGGGGGTGTGGTACATTGCGTACTGTCAGTGGTGTGCGGTGTGCTGGGTGTCTGATGGGGGTGTGGTACATTGTGTACTGTCAGTGGTGTGCGGTGTGCTGGGTGTCTGATGGGGCTGTGGTACATTGTGTACTGTCAGTGGTGTGTGGTGTGCTGGGTGCCTGATGGGGGTGTGGTACATTGTGTACTGTCAGTGGTGTGCGGTGTGCTGGGTGTCTGATGGGGCTGTGGTACATTGTGTACTGTCAGTGGTGTGCGGTGTGCTGGGTGCCTGATGGGGGTGTGGTACTTTGTGTACTGTCAGTGGCGTGCGGTGTGCTGGGTGCCTGATGGGGGTGTGGTACATTGTGTACTGTCAGCGGCGTGCGGTGTGCTGCGTGTCTGATGGGGGTGTGGTGCATTGTGTACTGTCAGTGGTGTGCGGTGTGCTGGGTGCCTGATGGGGGTGTGGTACATTGTGCACTGTCAGTGGTGTGCGGTGAGCTGGGTGCCTGATGGGGCTGTGGTACATTGTGCACTGTCAGTGGTGTGCGGTGAGCTGGGTGTCTGATGGGGGTGAGGTACATTCTGTACTGTCAGTGGTGTGCGGTGAGCTGGGTGCCTGATGGGGGTGTGGTACATTGCGAACTGTCAGTGGTGTGCGGTGTGCTGGGTTCCTGATAGGGGTGCGGTACATTGTGTACTGTCAGTGTTGTGCGGTGTGCTGGGTGCCTGATGGGGCCGTGGTACATTGTGTACTGTCAGTGGTTTGTGGTGGGCTGGGTGTCTGATGTGGGTGAGGGACATTGTGTACTGTCAGTGGTGTGCGGTGAGCTGGGTGCCTGATGGGGGTGTGGTACATTGCGTACTGTCAGTGGTGTGCGGTGTGCTGGGTTCCTGATAGGGGTGCGGTACATTGTGTACTGCCAGTGGTGTGCGGTGTGCTGGGTGCCTGATGGGGCTGTGGTACATTGTGTACTGTCAGTGGTGTGTTTTGAAGGGTGTCTGATGGGGCTGTGGTACATTGTGTACTGTCAGTGGTGTGCGGTGTGCTGGGTGTCTAATAGGCTGTGGTACATTGTGTACTGTCAGTGGTGTGCGGTGTGCTGGGTGTCTGATGGGGCTGTGGTACATTGTGCACTGTCAGTGGTGCGTGGTGTGCTGGGAGTCTGATGGATGTGTGGTACATTGTGTACTGTCAGTGGTGTCCGGTGTGCTGGGTGTCTGATGGGGATGTGCTACATTGTGCACTGTCAGTAGTGTGCGCTGAGCTGTGTGTCTGATGGGTGTGTGGTACTGTCAGTGGTGTGTAGTGTGCTGGGTGCCTGATGGGGCTGTGGTACATTGTGTACTGTCAGTGGTGTGCGGTGAGCTGGCTGTCTGATGAGGATGTGGTACATTGTGTACTGTCAGTGGTGTGTGGTGTGCTGGGTATCTGATTGGGTGTGGTACATTGTGTACTGTCAGTGGTGTGCGGTGTGCTGGGTGCCTGATGGGGGTGTGGTACATTGTGTACTGTCAGTGGCGTGCGGTGTGCTGGGTGTCTGATGGGCCTGTGGTACATTGTGTACTGTCAGTGGTGTGCGGTGTGCTGGGTGTCTGATGGGGGTGTGGTACATTGTGTACTGTCAGTGGTGGGCGGTGACCTGGGTGTCTGATGGGGTGTGGTTCATAGTGTACTGTCAGTGGTGTGTGGTGTGCTGGGTGTCTGATGGGGCTGTGGTACATTGTGTACTGTCAGTGGTGTGCGGTGTGCTGGGTGTCTGATGAGGCTGTGCTACATTGTGCACTGTCAGTGGTGTGCGGTGTGCTGGGTGTCTGATGGGGCTGTGGTACATTGTGCACTTTCAGTGGTGTGTGGTGTGCTGGGTGTCTGATGGGGGTGTGGTACATTGTGCACTGTCAGTAGTGTGCGCTGAGCTGTGTGTCTGATGGGTGTGTGGTACTGTCAGTGGTGTGTGGTGTGCTGGGTGTCTGATGGGGCTGTTTTACATTGTGTACTGTCTGTGGTGTGCGGTGAGCTGGCTGTCTGATGAGGCTGTGGTACATTGTGTACTGTCAGTGGTGTGTGGTGTGCTGGGTGCCTGATGGGGCTGTGGTACATTGTGTACTGTCAGTGGTGTGCGGTGTGCTGGGCGTCTGATGGGGCTGTGGTACATTGTGTACTGTCAGTGGTGTGCGGTGTGCTGGGTGCCTGATGGGGGTGTGGTATATTGTGTACTGTCAGTGGCGTGCGGTGTGCTGGGTGTCTGAAGGGGCTGTGGTACATTGTGTACTGTCAGTGGTGTGCGGTGTGCTGGGTGTCTGATGGGGGTGTGGTACATTGTGTACTGTCAGTGGTGTGCGGTGTGCTGGGCGACTGATGTGGGTGTGGTGCATTGTGTACTGTCAGTGGTGTGCGGTGTGCTGGGTGTCTGATGGGGCTGTGGTACATTGTGTACTGTCAGTGGTGTGCGGTGTGCTGGGCGACTGATGTGGGTGTGGTGCATTGTGTACTGTCAGTGGCGTGCGGTGTGCTGGGTGTCTGAAGGGGCTGTGGTACATTGTGTACTGTCAGTGGTGTGCGGTGTGCTGGGTGTCTGATGGGGGTGTGGTACATTGTGTACTGTCAGTGGTGTGCGGTGTGCTGGGTGTCTGATGGGGGTGTGGTACATCCTGCATTGTCTGTGGTGTGCGGTGTGCTGGGTGTCTGATGGGGCTGTGGTACATTGTGTACTGTCAGTGGTGTGCGGTGTGCTGGGTGTCTGATGGGTGTGTGGTACTGTCAGTGGTGTGTGATGTGCTGGGTTTCTGATTGGGTGTGGTACATTGTGTACTGTCAGCGGCGTGCGGTGTGCTGCGTGTCTGATGGGGGTGTGGTGCATTGTGTACTGTCAGTGGTGTGCGGTGTGCTGGGTGCCTGATGGGGGTGTGGTACATTGTGCACTGTCAGTGGTGTGCGGTGAGCTGGGTGCCTGATGGGGCTGTGGTACATTGTGCACTGTCAGTGGTGTGCGGTGAGCTGGGTGTCTGATGGGGGTGAGGTACATTCTGTACTGTCAGTGGTGTGCGGTGAGCTGGGTGCCTGATGGGGGTGTGGTACATTGCGTACTGTCAGTGGTGTGCGGTGTGCTGGGTTCCTGATAGGGGTGCGGTACATTGCGTACTGTCAGTGTTGTGCGGTGTGCTGGGTGCCTGATGGGGCTGTGGTACATTGTGTACTGTCAATGGTGTGCGGTGTGCTGGGTGTCTGATGGGGCTGTGGTACATTGCGTACTGTCAGTGGTGTGCGGTGTGCTGGGTGCCTGGTGGGGCTGTGGTACATTGTGTACTGTCAGTGGTGTGCGGTGTGCTGTGTGTCTGATGGGGCTGTGGTACATTGTGTAATGTCAGTGGTGTGCAGTGTACTGGGTGTCTGATGGGGGTGTGGTACATTGTGTACTGTTAGTGGTGTGCGGTGTGCTGGGTGTCTGATGGGGGTGTGGTACATTGTGTACTGTCAGTGGTGTGCGGTGAGCTGGGTGCCTGATGGGGGTGTGGTACATTGTGTCCTGTCAGTG
The DNA here is from genome assembly GCF_047496885.1 of Scyliorhinus torazame. Taxonomy (NCBI): domain Eukaryota; kingdom Metazoa; phylum Chordata; class Chondrichthyes; order Carcharhiniformes; family Scyliorhinidae; genus Scyliorhinus; species Scyliorhinus torazame. The sequence goes on along the minus strand of NC_092726.1, from coordinate 124,623,753 downwards.
GTGTGCGGAGTGCTGGGTGTCTGATGGGGCTGTGCTACATTGTGTACTGTCAGTGGTGTGCGGTGTGCTGGGTGTCTGATGGGGGTGTGGTACATTGTGTACTGTCAGTGGTGTGCGGTGTGCTGGGTGCCTGATGGGCTGTGGTACATTGGGTACTGTCAGTGGTGTGCGGTGTGCTGGGTGTCTGATGTGTCTGTGGTACATTGTGTACTGTCAGTGGCGTGTGGTGAGCTGGGTGTCTGATGGGGATGTGGTACATTGTGTACTGTCAGTGGTGTGCGGTGTACTGGGTGTCTGATGGGGGTGTGGTACATTGTGTACTGTCAGTGGTGTGCGGCATGCTGGGTGTCTGATGGGACTGTGGTACATTGTGTACCGTCAGTGGTGTGCTGGGTGCCTGATGGGGGTGTGTTACATTGTATAATGTCAGTGGTGTGCGGTGAGCTGGGTGCCTGATGGGGGTGTGGTACATTGTGTACTGTCAGTGGTGTGCAGTGTGCTGGGTGTCTGATGGGGGTGTGGTACATTGTGTACAGTCATGGTGTGCGGTGTACTGGGTGCCTGATGGGGCTGTAGTACATTGTGTACTGTCAGTGGAGTGCGGTGTGCTGGGTGTCTGATGGGGCTGTGGTACATTGTGTCCTGTCAGTGGAGTGCGGTGAGCTGGTTGTCTGATGGGGCTGTGGTACTTTGTGTACTGTCAGTGGTGTGCGGTGTGCTGGGTGCCTGATGGGGCTGTGGTACATTGTGTACTGTCAGTGGTGTGCGGTGAGCTGGGTGCCTGATGGGGATGTGGTACATTGTGTACTGTCAGTGGTGTGCGGTGTGCTGGGTGTCTGATGGGGGTGTGGTACATTGTGTACTGTCAGTGGTATGCGGGGTGCTGGGTGTCTGATGGGTGTGTGGTACATTGTGTAGTGTCAGTGGTGTGCGGTGTGCTGGGTGTCTGATGGGGCTGTGGTACATTGTGTACTGTCAGTGGTGGGCGGTTTGCTGGGAGTCTGATGGGGGTACGGTACATTGTGTACTGTCAGTGGTGTGCGGGGTGCTGGGTGTCTGATGGGGGTGTAGTACATTGTGTACTGTCAGTGGTGGGCGGTGTGCTGGGTGTCTGATGGAGGTGTGGTACATTGTGTACTGTCAGTGGTGTGCGGTGTGCTGGGTGACTGGTGGGGGTGTAGTACATTGTGTACTGTCAGTGGTGTGTGGTGTGCTGGGTGTCTGATGAGGGTGTGGCACATTGTGTACTGTCAGTGGTGTGCTGTGTGCTGGGTGTCTGATGGGGCTGTGGTACATTGTGTACTGTCAGTGGTGTGCGGTGTGCTGTGTGTCTGATGGGGCTGTGGTACATTGTGTACTGTCAGTGGTGTGCGGTGTGCTGGGTGTCTGATGGGTCTGGGGTACATTGTGTACTGTCAGTGGTGTGTGGTGTGCTGGGTGTCTGATGGGGGTGTGGTACATTGTGTACTGTCAGTGGTGTGCGGTGTGCTGGGTGTCTGAATGGACTTTGGTTCATTGTGTACTGTCAGTGGTGTGCTGTGTGCTGGGTGCCTGATGGGGCTGTGGTACATTGTGTACTGTCAGTGGTGTGCGGTAAGCTGGTTGTCTGATGGGGGTGTGGTACATTGTGTACTGTCAGTGGTGTGCGGTGCGCTGGGTGTCTGATGGGGGTGTGGTACATTGTGTACTGTCAGTGATGTGCGGTGTGCTGGGTGTCTGATGGGGGTGTGGTACATTGTGTACTGTCAGTGGTGTGCAGTGTGCTGGGTGTCTGATGGGGGTGTGGTACATTGTATACTGTCAGTGGTGTGCGGTGTGCTGGGTGTCTGATGGGGCTGTGGTACATTGTGTACTGTCAGTGGTGTGCTGGGTGTCTGATGGGGTTGTGGTACATTGTGTACTGTCAGTGGTGTGCGGTGTGCTGGGTGCCTGATGGGGGTGTGGTACATTGTGTACTGTCAGTGGTGTGTGGTATGCTGGGTGCCTGATGGGGGTGTGGTACATTGTGTACTCTCAGTGGTGTGCGGTGTGCTGGGTGTCTGATGGGGCTGTGGTACATTGTGTACTGTCAGTGGTGTGCGGTGTGCTGGGTGCCTGATGGGGGTGTGGTACATTGTGTACTGTCAGCGGCGTGCGGTGTGCTGCGTGTCTGATGGGGGTGTGGTGCATTGTGTACTGTCAGTGGTGTGCGGTGTGCTGGGTGCCTGATGGGGGTGTGGTACATTGTGCACTGTCAGTGGTGTGCGGTGAGCTGGGTGCCTGATGGGGCTATGGTACATTGTGCACTGTCAGTGGTGTGCGGTGAGCTGGGTGTCTGATGGGGGTGTGGTACATTGCGTACTTTCAGGGGTGTGCGGTGTGCTGGGTTCCTGATAGGGTTGCGGTACATTGTGTACTGTCAGTGGTGTGCGGTGTGCTGGGTGCCTGATGGGGCTGTGGTACTTTGTGTACTGTCAGTGGTGTGTGGTGGGCTGGGTGTCTGATGTGGGTGAGGTACATTGTGTACTGTCAGTGGTGTGCGGTGAGCTGGGTGTCTGATGGGGCTGTGGTACATTGTGTACTGTCAGTGGTGTGCGGTGTGCTGGGTGCCTGATGGGGGTGTGGTACATTGTGTACTGTCAGCGGCGTGCGGTGTGCTGCGTGTCTATTGGGGGTGTGGTGCATTGTGTACTGTCAGTGGTGTGCGGTGTGCTGGGTGCCTGATGGGGGTGTGGTACATTGTGCACTGTCAGTGGTGTGCGGTGAGCTGGGTGCCTGATGGGGCTGTGGTACATTGTGCACTGTCAGTGGTGTGCGGTGAGCTGGGTGTCTGATGGGGGTGTGGTACATTGCGTACTTTCAGGGGTGTGCGGTGTGCTGGGTTCCTGATAGGGTTGCGGTACATTGTGTACTGTCAGTGGTGTGCGGTGTGCTGGGTGCCTGATGGGGCTGTGGTACATTGTGTACTGTCAGTGGTGTGTGGTGGGCTGGGTGTCTGATGTGGGTGAGGTACATTGTGTACTGTCAGTGGTGTGCGGTGAGCTGGGTGCCTGATGGGGGTGTGGTACATTGCGTACTGTCAGTGGTGTGCGGTGTGCTGGGTTCCTGATAGGGGTGCGGTACATTGTGTACTGTCAGTGGTGTGCGGTGTGCTGGGTGCCTGATGGGGCTGTGGTACATTGTGTACTGTCAGTGGTGTGTTTTGAAGGGTGTCTGATGGGGGTGTGGTTCATAGTGTACTGTCAGTGGTGTGTGGTATGCTGGGTGTCTGATGGGGCTGCGGTACATTGTGTACTGTCAGTGGTGTGCGGTGAGCTGGGTGCCTGATGGGGCTGTGGCACATTGTGTACTGTCAGTGCTGTGAAGTGTGCTGGGTGTCTGATGGGGGTTTGGTACATTGTGTACTTTCAGTGGTGTGCGGTGTGCTGGGTGTCTGATGAGGCTGTGCTACATTGTGCACTGTCAGTGGTGTGCAGTGTGCTGGGTGTCTGATGGGGGTGTGGTACATCGTGCATTGTCAGTGGTGTGCGGTGTGCTGGGTGTCTGATGGGGCTGTGGTACATTGTGCACTTTAAGTGGTGTGTGGTGTGCTGGGTGTCTGATGGGGGTGTGGTACATTGTGTACTGTCAGTGGTGTGCAGTGTGCTGGTTGTCTGATGGTGCTGTGGTACATTGTGTGCTGTCAGTGGTGTGCGGTGTGCTGGGTGTCTGATGGGGGTGTGGTACATTGTGTACTGTCAGTGGTGTGTGGTGTGCTGGGTGTCTGATGGGGGTGTGTTACATTGTGTACTGTCAGTGGTGTGCGGTGCGCTGGGTCCCTGATGGGGCTGTGGTACATTGTGTACTGTCAGTGGTGTGTGGTGTGCTGGGTGCCTGATAGGGGTGTGGTACATTGTGTACTGTCAGTGGTGTGCTGGGGGTCTGATGGGGGTGTGGTACATTGTGTACTGTCAGTGGTGTGCGGTGTGTTGGGTGTCTGATGGGGCTGTGGTACATTGTGTACTGTCAGTGGTGTGCGGTGTGCTTTGTGCCTGATGGGGGTGTGGTACATTGTGTACTGTCAGTGGTGTGCGGTGTGCTGGGTGCCTGATGGGGCTGTGGTACATTGTGTACTGTCAGTGGTGTGCTGGGTGTCTGATGGGGCTGTGGTACATTGTGTACTGTCAGTGGTGTGCGGTGTGCTGGGTGTCTGATGGGGCTGTGGTACATTGTGTACTGTCAGTGGTGTGCGGTGAGCTGGGTGCCTGATGGGGCTGTGGTACATTGTGTATTGTCAGTGGTGTGCGGTGTGCTGGGTGTATGATGGGGCTGTGGTACATTGTGTACTGTCAGTGGTGTGCGGTGTGCTGGGTGTCTGATGGGGGTGTGGTACATTGTGTACTGTCAGTGGTGTGCGGTGTGCTGGGTGTCTGATGGGGGTGTGGTACATTGTGTACTATTAGTGGTGTGCGGTGTGCTGGGTGTCATGGCGGTGTGGTACATTGTGTACTGTCAGTGGTGTGCGGTGAGCTGGGTGCCTGATGGGGGTGTGGTACATTGTGTCCTGTCAGTGGTGTGCGGTGTGCTGGGTGTCTGATGGGGCTGTGCTACATCGTGTACTATCAGTGGTGTGCGGTGTGCTGTGTGTCTGATGGGGGTGTGGTACATTGTGTACTGTCAGTGGTGTGCGGTGTGCTGGGTGCCTGATGGGCTGTGGTACATTGTGTACTGTCAGTGGTGTGCGGTGTGCTGGGTGTCTGATGTGTCTGTGGTACATTGTGTACTGTCAGTGGTGTGTGGTGAGCTGTGTGTCTGATGGGGCTGTGGTACATTGTGTACTGTCAGTGGTGTGCGGTGTGCTGGGCGTCTGATGTGGGTGTGGTGCATTGTGTACTGTCAGTGGTGTGCGGTGTGCTGGGTGCCTGATGGGGCTGTGGTACATTGTGTACTGTCAGTGGTGTGCGGTGTGCTGGGTGTCTGATGGGGCTGTGGTACATTGTGTACTGTCAGTGGTGTGCGGTGAGCAGGGTGCCTGATGGGGGTGTGGTACATTGTGACTGTCAGTGGTGTGCGGTGTGCTGGGAGCCTGATGGGGCTGTGGTACATTGTGTACTGTCAGTGGTGTGCGTTGTGCTGGGTGTCTGATGGGGGTGTGGTACATTGTGTACTGTCAGTGGTGTGCGGTGTGCTGGGTGTCTGATGGGGCTGTAGTACATTGTGCACTTTCAGTGGTGTGTGGTGTGCTGGGTGTCTGATGGGTGTGTGGTACTGTCAGTGGTGTGTGGTGTGCTGGATGTCTGATGGGGCTGTGGTACATTGTGTACTGTCAGTGGTGTGCGGTGAGCTGGCTGTCTGATGAGGCTGTGGTACATTGTGTACTGTCACTGATGTGTGGTGTGCTGGGTATCTGATTGGGTGTGGTACATTGTGTACTGTCAGTGGTGTGCGGTGTGCTGGGTGCCTGATGGGGCTGTGGTACATTGTGCACTGTCCGTGGTGTGCGGTGTGCTGGGTTTCTGATGGGGCTGTGGTACATTGTGTACTGTCAGTGGTGCGCGGTGTGCTGGGTGCCTGATGGGGCTGTGGTACATTGTGTACTGTCAGTGGTGTGCGGTGTGCTGGGTGCCTGATGGGGGTGTGGTACATTGTGTACTGTCAGTGGTGTGCGGTGTGCTGGGTGTCTGATGGGGGTGTGGTACATTGTGTACTGTCAGTGGTGGGCGGTGACCTGGGTGTCTGATGGGGGTGTGGTTCATAGTGTACTGTCAGTGGTGTGTGGTGTGCTGGGTGTCTGATGGGGCTGCGGTACATTGTGTACTGTCAGTGGTGTGCGGTGAGCTGGGTGCCTGATGGGGCTGTGGTACATTGTGTACTGTCAGTAGTGTGCGGTGAGCTGTGTGTCTGATGGGGCTGTGGTACATTGTGTATTGTCAGTGGTGTGCGGTGTGCTGGGTGTCTGATGGGGGTGTGGTACATTGTGTACTGTCAGTGGTGTGCGGTGTGCTGGGTGTCTGATGGGGGTGTGGTACATTGTGTACTGTCAGTGGTGTGCGGTGTGCTAGGTGTCTGATGGGGGTGTGGTACATTGTGTACTGTCAGTGGTGTGCGGTGAGCTGGGTGTCTGATGGGGCTGTGGTACATTGTGTACTGCCAGTGGTGTGCGGTGTGCTGGGTGCCTGATGGGGGTGTGGTACATTGTGTACTGTCAGTGGTGTGTGGTGTGCTGGGTGCCTGATGGGGGTGTGGTGCATTGTGTACTGTCAGTGGTGTGCGGTGTGCTGGGTGCCTGATGGGGGTGTGGTACATTGTGCACTGTCAGTGGTGTGCGGTGAGCTGGGAGCCTGATGGGGCTGTGGTACATTGTGCACTGTCAGTGGTGTGCGGTGAGCTGGGTGTCTGATGGGGGTGAGGTACATTCTGTACTGTCAGTGGTGTGCGGTGAGCTGGGTGCCTGATGGGGGTGTGGTACATTGCGTACTGTCAGTGGTGTGCGGTGTGCTGGGTGTCTGATGGGGGTGTGGTACATTATGTACTGTCAGTGGTGTGCGGTGTGCTGGGTGTCTGATGGGGCTGTGGTACATTGTGTACTGTCAGTGGTGTGTGGTGTGCTGGGTGCCTGATGGGGGTGTGGAACATTGTGTCCTGTCAGTGGTGTGCGGTGTGCTGGGTGTCTGATGGGGCTGTGGTACATTGTGTACTGTCAGTGGTGTGCGGTGTGCTGGGTGCCTGATGGGGGTGTGGTACATTGTGTACTGTCAGTGGTGTGCGGTGTATTGGGTGCCTGATGGGGGTGTGGTACTGTCAGTAGTGTGTAGTGTGCTGGGTGCCTGATGGGGCTGTGGTACATTGTGTACTGTCAGTGGTGTGCGGTGAGCTGGCTGTCTGAAGAGGCTGTGGTACATTGTGTACTGTCAGTGGTGTGCGTTGTGCTGGGTGTCTGATGGGGGTGTGGTACATTGTGTACTGTCAGTGGTGTGCGGTGTGCTGGGTGTCTGATGGGGGTGTGGTACATCCTGCATTGTCAGTGGTGTGCGGTGTGCTGGGTGTCTGATGGGGCTGTAGTACATTGTGCACTTTCAGTGGTGTGTGGTGTGCTGGGTGCCTGATGGGTGTGTGGTACTATCAGTGGTGTGCGGTGTGCTGTGTGTCTGATGGGGGTGTGGTACATTGTGTACTGTCAGTGGTGTGCGGTGTGCTGGGTGCCTGATGGGCTGTGGTACATTGTGTACTGTCAGTGGTGTGCGGTGTGCTGGGTGCCTGATGGGGCTGTGGTACATTGTGTACTGTCAGTGGTGTGCGGTGTGCTGGGTGTCTGATGGGGCTGTGGTACATTGTGTACTGTCAGTGGTGTGCGGTGAGCTGGGTGCCTGATGGGGGTGTGGTACATTGTGTACTGTCAGTGGTGTGCGGTGTGCTGGGAGCCTGATGGGGCTGTGGTACATTGTGTACTGTCAGTGGTGTGCGTTGTGCTGGGTGTCTGATGGGGGTGTGGTACATTGTGTACTGTCAGTGGTGTGCGGTGTGCTGGGTGTCTGATGGGGGTGTGGTACATCCTGCATTATCAGTGGTGTGCGGTGTGCTGGGTGTCTGATGGGGGTGTGGTACATCCTGCATTGTCAGTGGTGTGCGGTGTGACGGGTGTCTGATGGGGCTGTAGTACATTGTGCACTTTCAGTGGTGTGTGGTGTGCTGGGTGTCTGATGGGTGTGTGGTACTGTCAGTGGTGTGTGGTGTGCTGGATGTCTGATGGGGCTGTGGTACATTGTGTACTGTCAGTGGTGTGCGGTGAGCTGGCTGTCTGATGAGGCTGTGGTACATTGTGTACTGTCAGTGGTGTGCGGTGTGCTGGGTGCCTGATGGGGGTGTGGTACATTGTGTACTGTCAGTGGTGTGCGGTGTGCTGGGTTTCTGATGGGGCTGTGGTACATTGTGTACTGTCAGTGGTGTGTGGTGTGCTGGGTGCCTGATGTGGGTGTGGTACATTGTGTACTGTCAGTGGTGTGCGGTGTGCTGGGTGTCTGATGGGGGTGAGGTACATTGTGTACTGTCAGTGGTGTGCGGTGTGCTGGGTGTCTGATGGGGCTGCGGTACATTGTGTACTGTCAGTGGTGTGCGGTGTGCTGGGTGCCTGATGGGGGTGTGGTTCTTTGTGTACTGTCAGTGGTGTGCGGTGTGCTGGGTGTCTGATGGGGGTGTGGTACATTGTGTACTGTCAGTGGTGTGCGGTGTGCTGGGTGTCTGATGGGGGTGTGGTACATTGTGTACTGTCAGTGGTGTGCGGTGACCTGGGTGTCTGATGGGGGTGTGGTTCATAGTGTACTGTCAGTGGTGTGTGGTGTGCTGGGTGTCTGATGGGGCTTCGGTACATTGTGTACTGTCAGTGGTGTGCGGTGAGCTGGGTGCCTGATGGGGCTGTGGTACATTGTGTACTGTCAGTGGTGTGCGGTGAGCTGTGTGTCTGATGGGGCTGTGGTACATTGTGTATTGTCAGTGGTGTGCGGTGTGCTGGGTGTCTGATTGGGGTGTGGTACATTGTGTACTGTCAGTGGTGTGCGGTGTGCTGGGTGTCTGATGGGGGTGTGGTACATTGTGTACTGTCAGTGGTGTGCGGTGTGCTAGGTGTCTGATGGGGGTGTGGTACATTGTGTACTGTCAGTGGTGTGCGGTGAGCTGGGTGTCTGATGGGGCTGTGGTGCATTGTGTACTGCCAGTGGTGTGCGGTGTGCTGGGTGCCTGATGGGGGTGTGGTACATTGTGTACTGTCAGTGGTGTACGGTGTGCTGGGTGCCTGATGGCGGTGTGGTGCATTGTGTACTGTCAGTGGTGTGTGGTGTGCTGGGTGTCTGATGGGGGTGTGGTACATTGTGTACTGTCAGTGGTGTGTGGTGTGCTGGGTGCCTGATGGCGGTGTGGTGCATTGTGTACTGTCAGTGGTGTGCGGTGTGCTGGGTGCCTGATGGGGGTGTGGTACATTGTGCACTATCAGTGGTGTGCGGTGAGCTGGGAGCCTGATGGGGCTGTGGTACATTGTGCACTGTCAGTGGTGTGCGGTGAGCCGCGTGTCTGATGGGGGTGAGTTACATTCTGTACTGCCAGTGGTGTGCGGTGAGCTGGGTGCCTGATGGGGGTGTGGTACATTGCGTACTGTCAGTGGTGTGCGGTGTGCTGGGTGTCTGATGGGGGTGTCGTACATTGTGTACTGTCAGTGGTGTGCGGTGTGCTGGGTGTCTGATGGGGCTGTGGTACATTGTGTACTGTCAGTGGTGTGTGGTGTGCTGGGTGCCTGATGGGGGTGTGGAACATTGTGTCCTGTCAGTGGTGTGCGGTGTGCTGTGTGTCTGATGGGGCTGTCGTACATTGTGTACTGTCAGTGGTGTGCGGTGTGCTGGGTGCCTGATGGGGGTGTGGTACATTGTGTACTGTCAGTGGTGTGCGGTGTGCTGGGTGCCTGATGGGGGTGTGGTACATTGTGTACTGTCAGCGGCGTGCGGTGTGCAGCGTGTCTGATGGGGGTGTGGTGCATTGTGTACTGTCAGTGGTGTGCGGTGTGCTGGGTGCCTGATGGGGGTGTGGTACATTGTGCACTGTCAGTGGTGTGCGGTGAGCTGGGTGCCTGATGGGGCTGTGGTACATTGTGCACTGTCAGTGGTGTGCGGTGAGCTGGGTGTCTGATGGAGGTGAGGTACATTCTGTACTGTCAGTGGTGTGCGGTGAGCTGGGTGCCTGATGGGGGTGTGGTACATTGCGTAATGTCAGTGGTGTGCGGTGTGCTGGGTTCCTGATAGGGGTGCGGTACATTGTGTACTGTCAGTGTTGTGCGGTGTGCTGGGTGCATGATGGGGCCGTGGTACATTGTGTACTGTCAGTGGTGTGTGGTGGGCTGGGTGTCTGATGTGGGTGAGGTGCATTGTGTACTGTCAGTGGTGTGCGGTGTGCTGGGTGCCTGATGGGGGTGTGGTACATTGTGCACTGTCAGTGGTGTGCGGTGAGCTGGGTGCCTGATGGGGCTGTGGTACATTGTGCACTGTCAGTGGTGTGCGGTGAGCTGGGTGTCTGATGGGGGTGAGGTACATTCTGTACTGTCAGTGGTGTGCGGTGAGCTGGGTGCCTGATGGGGGTGTGGTACATTGCGTACTGTCAGTGGTGTGCGGTGTGCTGGGTTCCTGATAGGGGTGCGGTACATTGTGTACTGCCAGTGGTGTGCGGTGTGCTGGGTGCCTGATGGGGCTGTGGTACATTGTGTACTGTCAGTGGTGTGTTTTGAAGGGTGTCTGATGGGGCTGTGGTACATTGTGTACTGTCAGTGGTGTGCGGTGTGCTGGGTGTCTAATAGGCTGTGGTACATTGTGTACTGTCAGTGGTGAGCGGTGTGCTGGGTGTCTGATGGGGCTGTGGTACATTGTGCACTGTCAGTGGTGCGTGGTGTGCTGGGAGTCTGAAGGATGTGTGGTACATTGTGTACTGTCAGTGGTGTCCGGTGTGCTGGGTGTCTGATGGGGATGTGCTACATTGTGCACTGTCAGTAGTGTGCGTTGAGCTGTGTGTCTGATGGGTGTGTGGTACTGTCAGTGGTGTGTAGTGTGCTGGGTGCCTGATGGGGCTGTGGTACATTGTGTACTGTCAGTGGTGTGCGGTGAGCTGGCTGTCTGAAGAGGCTGTGGTACATTGTGTACTGTCAGTGGTGTGTGGTGTGCTGGGTATCTGATTGGGTGTGGTACATTGTGTACTGTCAGTGGTGTGCGGTGTGCTGGGTGTCTGATGGGGGTGTGGTACATCGTGCTATGTCAGTGGTGTGCGGTGTGCTGGGTGTCTGATGGGGGTGTGGTACATTGTGCACTGTCAGTAGTGTGCGCTGAGCTGTGTGTCTGATGGGTGTGTGGTACTGTCTGTGGTGTGTGGTGTGCTGGGTGTCTGATGGGGCTGTTTTACATTGTGTACTGTCAGTGGTGTGCGGTGAGCTGTCTGTCTGATGAGGCTGTGGTACATTGTGTACTGTCAGTGGTGTGTGGTGTGCTGGATATCTGATTGGGTGTGGTACATTGTGTACTGTCAGTGGTGTGTGGTGTGCTGGGTGCCTGATGGGGCTGTGGTACATTGTGTACTGTCAGTGGTGTGCGGTGTGCTGGGCGTCTGATGGGGCTGTGGTACATTGTGTACTGTCAGTGGTGTGCGGTGTGCTGGGTGCCTGATGGGGGTGTGGTATATTGTGTACTGTCAGTGGCGTGCGGTGTGCTGGGTGTCTGAAGGGGCTGTGGTACATTGTGTACTGTCAGTGGTGTGCGGTGTGCTGGGTGTCTGATGGGGGTGTGGTACATTGTGTACTGTCTGTGGTGTGCGGTGTGCTGGGCGTCTGATGTGGGTGTGGTGCATTGTGTACTGTCAGTGGTGTGCGGTGTGCTGGGTGCCTGATGGGGCTGTGGTACATTGTGTACTGTCAGTGGTGTGCGGTGTGCTGGGTGTCTGATGGGACTGTGGTACATTGTGTACTGTCAGTGGTGTGCGGTGAGCTGGGTGCCTGATGGGGGTGTGGTACATTGTGTACTGTCAGTGGTGTGCGGTGTGCTGGGAGCCTGATGGGGCTGTGGTACATTGTGTACTGTCAGTGGTGTGCGGTGTGCTGGGTGTCTGATGGGGGTGTGGTACATTGTGTACTGTCAGTGGTGTGCGGTGTGCTGGGTGTCTGATGGGGGTGTGGTACATCCTGCATTGTCAGTGGTGTGCGGTGTGCTGGGTGTCTGATGGGGCTGTGGTACATTGTGCACTTTCAGTGGTGTGTGGAGTGCTGGGTGTCTGATGGGTGTGTGGTACTGTCAGTGGTGTGTGATGTGCTGGGTGTCTGATTGGGTGTGGTACATTGTGTACTGTCAGTGGTGTGCGGTGAGCTGGCTGTCTGATGAGGCTGTGGTACATTGTGTACTGTCACTGGTGTGTGGTGTGCTGGGTATCTGATTGGGTGTGGTACATTGTGTACTGTCAGTGGTGTGCGGTGTGCGGGGTGCCTGATGGGGCTGTGGTACATTGTGTACTGTCAATGGTGTGCGGTGTGCTGGGTGTCTGATGGGGCTGTGGTACATTGCGTACTGTCAGTGGTGTGCGGTGTGCTGGGTGCCTGGTGGGGCTGTGGTACATTGTGTACTGTCAGTGGTGTGCGGTGTGCTGTGTGTCTGATGGGGGTGTGGTATATTGTGTACTGTCAGTGGTGTGCGGTGTGCTGGGTGTCTGATGGGGCTGTGGTACATTGTGTAATGTCAGTGGTGTGCAGTTTACTGGGTGTCTGATGGGGGTGTGGTACATTGTGTACTGTTAGTGGTGTGCGGTGTGCTGTGTGTCTGATGGGGGTGTGGTACATTGTGTACTGTCAGTGGTGTGCGGTGAGCTGGGTGCCTGATGGGGGTGTGGTACATTGTGTCCTGTCAGTGGTGTGCGGAGTGCTGGGTGTCTGATGGGGCTGTGCTACATTGTGTACTGTCAGTGGTGTGCGGTGTGCTGGGTGTCTGATGGGGGTGTGGTACATTGTGTACTGTCAGTGGTGTGCGGTGTGCTGGGTGCCTGATGGGCTGTGGTACATTGTGTACTGTCAGTGGTGTGCGGTGTGCTGGGTGTCTGATGTGTCTGTGGTACATTGTGTACTGTCAGTGGTGTGTGGTGAGCTGGGTGTCTGATGGGGCTGTGGTACATTGTGTACTGTCAGTGGTGTGCGGTGTGCTGGGCGTCTGATGGGGCTGTGGTACATTGTGTACTGTCAGTGGTGTGCGGTGTGCTGGGTGTCTGATGGGTCTGGGGTACATTGTGTACTGTCAGTGGTGTGTGGTGTGCTGGGTGTCTGATGGGGGTGTGGTACATTGTGTACTGTCAGTGGTGTGCGGTGTGCTGGGTGTCTGAATGGACTTTGGTTCATTGTGTACTGTCAGTGGTGTGCGGTAAGCTGGTTGTCTGATGGGGGTGTGGTACATTATGTACTGTCAGTGGTGTGCGGTGCGCTGGGTGTCTGATGGGGGTGTGGTACATTGTGTACTGTCAGTGATGTGCGGTGTGCTGGGTGTCTGATGGGGGTGTGGTACATTGTGTACTGTCAGTGGTGTGCAGTGTGCTGGGTGTCTGATGGGGGTGTGGTACATTGTATACTGTCAGTGGTGTGCGGTGTGCTGGGTGTCTGATGGGGCTGTTGTACATTGTGTACTGTCAGTGGTGCGCTGGGTGTCTGATGGGGCTGTGGTACATTGTGTAATGTCAGTGGTGTGCGGTGTGCTGGGTGTCTGATGGGGGTGTGGTACATTGTATACTGTTCGTGATGTGCGGTGTGCTGGGTGTCTGATGGGGCTGTGGTACATTGTGTACTGTCAGTGGTGTGCGGTGTGCTGGGTGTCTGATGGAGATGTGGTACATTGTGTACAGTCAGTGGTGTGCGGTGTGCTGGGCGTCTGATGGGGGTGTGGTACATTGTGTACTGTCAGTGGTGTGCGGTGTGCTGTGCGTCTGATGGGGCAGTGGTACATTGTGTACTGTCAGTGGTGTGCGGTGTGCTGGGTGTCTGATGGGGGTGTGGTACATTGTGTACTCTCAGTGGTGTGCGGTTTGCTGGGTGTCTGATGGGACTGTGGTACATTGTGTACTGTCAGTGGTGTGTGGTGTGCTGGGTGCCTGATGGGGATGTGGTACATTGTGTACTGTCAGTGGTGTGCTGGCTGTCTGATGGGGGAGTGGTACATTGTGTACTGTCAGTGGTGTGCGGTGTGCTGCGTGTCTGATGGGGGTGTGGTACATTGTGTACTGTCAGTGGTGTGCGGTGTGCTGGGTGTCTGATGGGGGTGTGGTACTTTGTGTACTGTCAGTGGTGTGTGGTGAGCTGGGTGTCTGTTGGGACTGTGGTACATTGTGTACTGTCAGTGGTGTGCGGTGTGCTGGGTGTCTGATGGGGCTGTGGTACATTGTGCACTGTCAGTGGTGTGTAGTGATCTGGGTGCCTGAGGGGGTGTGGTACATTGTGTAAAGTCAGTGGTGTGCGGTGTGCTGGGTGTCTGATGGGGGTGTGGTACATTGTGTACTGTCAGTAGTGTGCGGTGTGCTGCGTGTCGGATGGGGGTGTGGTACATTGTGTACTGTCAGTGGTGTGCGGTGTGCTGGGTGTCTGATGGGGCTGTGGTAAATTGTGTATTGTCAGTGGTGTGCGGTGTACTGGGTGTCTGATGGGGCTGTGGTACATTGTGTACTGTCAGTGGTGTGCGGTGTGCTGCGTGTCTGATGGCGGTGTGGTACATTGTGTACTGTCAGTGGTGTGCGGTGTGCTGGGTGTCTGATAGGGGTGTGGTACACTGTGTACTGTCACTCTTGTGCGGTGTGCTGGGTGTCTGATGGGGGTGTGGTACATTGTGTACTGTCAGTGGTGTGCGGTGCGCTGGGTGTCTGATGGGGGTGTGGTACATTGTGTACTGTCAGTGGTGTGCGGTGTGCTGGGTGTCTGATGGGGTGTGGTACATTGTGTACTGTCAGTGGTGTGCTGGGTGCCTGATGGGGGTGTGGTACATTGTGTACTGTCAGTGGTGTGCGGTGTGCTGGGTGTCTGATGGCGTGTGGTACATTGTGTACTGTCAGTGGTGTGCGGTTCGCTGGTTGTCTGATGGGGGTGTGGTACATTGTGTACTGTCAGTGGTGTGCTGGGTGTCTAATGGAGTTGTTGTACATTGTGTACTGTCAGTGGTGTGAGGTGTGCTGGGTGTCTGATGGGGCTGTGGTACATTGTGTACTGTCAGTGGTGTGCGGTGTGCTGGGTGCCTGATGGCGGTGTGGTACATTGTGTCCTGTCAGTGGTGTACGGTGTGCTGGGTGTCTGATGGGGGTGTGGTACATTGTGTACTGTCTGTGGTGTGTGGTTTGCTGGGTGTCTGATGGGGGTGTGGTACATTGTGTTCTGTCAGTGATGTGCGGTGAGCTGTGTGTCTGATGGGGCTGTGGTACATTGTGTACTGTCAGTGGTGTGCGGAGTGCTGGGTGTCTGATGGGGGTGTGGTACATTGTGTACTGTCAGCGGTGTGCGGTGTGCTGGGTGTCTGATGGGGGTGTGGTACATTGTGTACCGTCAGTGGTGCGTGGTGTGCTGGGTGTCTAATGGGGGTATGGTACATTGTGTACGGTCAGTGGTGTGCGGTGAGCTGGTTGTCTAATGGTGCTGTGGTACATCGTGTACTGTCAGTGGTGTGTGGTGTGCTGGGTGTCTGATGGGGGTGTGGTACATTGTGTACTGTCAGTGGTGTGTGGTGTGCTTGGTGTCTGATGGGGGTGTGGTACATTGTGTACTGTCAGTGGTGTGCGGTATGCTGGGTGTCTGATGGGGGCGTTGTACATTGTGTACTGTCAGTGGTGTGTGGTGTGCTGGGTGTCTGATGGGGGTGTGGCACATTGTGTACTGTCAGTGGTGTGCGGTGTGCTGGGTGTCTGATGTGTCTGTGGTACATTGTGTACTGTCAGTGATGTGCGGTGTGCTGGGTGTCTGATGGGGGTGTGGTACATTGTGTACTGTCAGTGGTGTGTGGTGTGCAGGGTGTCTGATGGGGGTGTGGTACATTGTGTACTGTCAGTGTTGTGCGGTGTGCTGGGTGTCTGATGGGGGTGTGGTACATTGTGTACTGTCAGTGGTGTGCGGTGTGCTGGGTGTCTGATGGGGCTGTGGTACATTGTGTACTGTCAGTGGTGTGCGGTGTGCTGGGTGTCTGATGGGGCTGTGGTACATTGTGTACTGTCAGTGGTGTGCGCTGTGCTGGGTGCCTGAAGGTGGTGTGGTACATTGTGTACTGTCAGTGGTGTGCGGTGTGCTGGGTGTCTGATGGGGGTGTGGTACATTGTGTACTGTCAGTGCTGTGCGGTGTGCTGGGTGTCTGATGGGGGTGTGGTACACTGTGTACTATCAGTGGTGTGTGGTGTGCAGGGTGTCTGATGTGGGTGTGGAACATTGTGTACTGTCAGTGGTGTGTGGTGTGCAGGGTGTCTGATGGGGGTGTGGTACATTGTGTACTGTCAGTGGTGTTCAGTGAGCTGGGTGTCTGATGGGGGTGTGGTACATTGTGTACTGTCAGTGATGTGCAGTGTGCTGGGTGTCTAATGGGGGTGTGGTACATTGTATACTGTCAGTGGTGTGCGTTGTGCTGGGTGTCTGATGGGGCTGTGGTACATTGTGTACTGTCAGTGGTGTGCTGGGTGTCTGATGGGGCTGTGGTACATTGTATACTGTCAGTGTTGTGCGGTGTGCTGGGTGTCTGATGGGGCTGTGGTACATTGTGTACTGTCAGTGGTGTGCGGTGTGCTGGGTGTCTGATGGAGATGTGGTACATTGTGTACTGTCAGTGGTGTGCGGTGTGCTGGGTGTCTGATGGGGGTGTGGTACATTGTGTACTGTCAGTGGTGTGCGGTGTGCTGGGTGTCTGATGGGGGTGTGGTACATTGTGTACTGTCAGTGTTGTGCGGTGTGCTGGGTGTCTGATGGGGGTGTGGTACATTGTGTACTGTCAGTGGTGTGCGGTGTGCTGGATGCCTGATGGGGCTGTGGTACATTGTGTACTGTTAGTGGTGTGTGGTGTGCTGGGTGCCTGATGGGGGTGTGGTACACAGTGTACTGTCAGTGGTGTGCGGTGAGCTGGGTGTCTGATGGGGCTGTGGTACATTGTGTACTGTCAGTGGTGTGCGGTGTGCTGGGTGTCTGATGGGGGTGTGGTACATTGTATACTGTCAGTGGTGTGCGGTGTGCTGGGCGTCTGATGGGGGTGTGGTACATTGTGTACTGTCAGTGGTGTGCTGGGTGTCTGATGGGGGTGTGGTACATTGTGTACTGTCAGTGGTGTGCGGTGTGCTGGGTGCCTGATGGGACTGTGGTACATTGTGTACTGTCAGTGGTGTGCGGTCTGCTGGGTGCCTGATGGGGCTGTCGTACATTGTGTACTGTCAGAGGTGTGCGGTGTGCTCGGTGTCTGATGGGGGTATGGTACATTGTGTACTGTCAGTGCTGTGTGGTGAGCTGGGTGTCTGAAGTGGCTGTGGTACATTGTGTACTGTCAGGGGTGTGTGGTGAGCTGGGTGTCTGATGGGGGTGAGGTACATTGTGTATTGTCAGTGGTGTGCCGTCTGCTGGGTGTCTGGTGGGGCTGTGGTACATAGTGTACTGTCGGTGGTGTGCTGGGTGTCTGATGGGGGTGTGTCACATTGTGTACTGTCAGTGGTGTGTGGTGTGCTGGGTGTCTGATGGGGTGTGGTACATTGTGTACTGTCAGTGGTGTGCGGTGTGCTGGGTGCCTGATGGGGCTGTGGTACATTTTGTACTGTCAGTCGTGTGCGGTTAACTGGGTCCCTGGTGGGGGTGTGGTACATTGTGTAATGTCAGTGGTATGCTGGGTGTGTGATGGGGGTGTGGTACATTGTGCACTGTCAGTGGTGTGCGGTGAGCTGGGTGCCTGATGGGGCTGTGGTACATTGTGTACTGTCAGTGGTGTGTGGTGTGCTGGGTGTCTGATGGGGGTGTGGTACATTGTGTACTGTCAGTGGTGTGCGGTGTGCTGGGTGCCTGATGGGGCTGTGGTACATTGTGTACTGTCAGTCGTGTGCGGTTAACTGGGTGTCTGATTGGGCTGTGGTACATTGTGTACTGTCAGTGGTGTGCGGTGTGCTGGGTGTCTGATGGGGCTGTGGTACATTGTGTACTGTCAGTGGTGTGTGGTGTGCTGGGTGTCTGATGGGTCTGTGGTACATTGTGTACTGTCAGTGGTGTGTGGTGTGCTGGGTGTCTGATGGGAGTGTGGTCATTGTGTACTGTCAGTGGTGTGCGGTGTGCTGGGTTCCTGATGGGGCTGTGGTACATTGTGTACTGTCAGTGGTGTGCGGTGTGCTGGTTGTCTGATGGGGGTGTGGTACTTTGTGTACTGTCAGTGGTGTGCGGTGCGCTGGGTGTCTGATGGGGGTGTGGTACATTGTGTACTGTCAGTGGTGTGCGGTGTGCTGGGTGCCTGATGGGGGTGTGGTACATTGTGTACTGTCAGTGGTGTGCGGTGTGCTGGTTGTCTGACGGGGGTGTGGTACATTGTGTACTGTCAGTGGTGTGCGGTGCGCTGGGTGTCTGATGGGGGTGTGGTACATTGTGTACTGTCAGTGGTGTGCGGTGTGCTGGGTGTCTGATGGGGATGTGGTACATTGTGTACTGTCAGTGGTGTGCGGTGTGCTGGGTGCCTGATGAGGCTGTGGTACATTGTGTCCTGTCAGTGGTGTGTGGTGTGCTTGGTGTCTGATGGGGTTGTGGTACATTGTGTACTGTCAGTGGTGTGCGGTATGCTGGGTGTCTGATGGGGGTGTGGTACATTGTGTACTGTCAGTGGTGTGTGGTGTGCTGGGTGTCTGATGGGGGTGTGGTACATTGTGTACTGTCAGTGGTGAGCGGTGTGCTGGGTGTCTGATGGGGGTGTGGCACATTGTGTACTGTCAGTGGTGTGCGGTGTGCTGGGTGCCTGATGGGGTTGTGGTACACTGTGTACTGTCAGTGGTGTGCGGTGTGCTGGGTGTCTGATGGGGGTCTGGTACATTGTGTACTGTCAGTGGTGTGCGGTGTGCTGGGTGCCTGATGGGGTGTGGTACAATGTGTACTGTCAGTGGTGTGCGGTGAGCTGGGTGTCTGATGGGGCTGTGGTACAATGTGTACTGTCAGTGGTGTGCGGTGAGCTGGGTGCCTGATGGGGGTGTGGTACATTGTGTACTGTCAGTGGTGTGCGATGTGCTGGGTGTCTGATGGGGCTGTGGTACATTGTGTACTGTCAGTGGTGTGTGGTGTGCTGGGTGCCTGATGGGGGTGTGGTACATTGTGTACTGTCAGTGGTGTGCGGTGAGCTGGGTGTCTGATGGGGCTGTGATACATTGTGTGCTGTCAGTGGTGTGCGGTGTGCTGGGTGCCTGATGGGACTGTGGACATTGTGTACTGTCAGTGGTGTGCGGTGAGCTGGGTGCCTGATGGGGGTGTGGTACATTGTGTACTGTCAGTGCTGTGAGGTGTGCTGGGTGTCTGATGGGGCTGTGGTTCATTGTGTACTGTCAGTGGTGTGTGTTGCTTGGTGTCTGATGGGGGTGCGGTACATTGTGTACTGTCAGTGGTGTGCGGTATGCTGGGTGTCTGATGGGGGTGTGATACATTGTGTACTGTCAGTGGTGTGTGGTGTGCTGGGTGTCTGATGGGGGTGTGGTACATTGTGTACTGTCAGTGGTGTGCGGTGCGCTGGGTGTCTGATGTGTCTGTGGTACATTGTTTACTGTCAGTGGTGTGCTGTGTGTCTGATGGGGCTGTGGTACATTGTGTACTGTCAGAGGTGTGCGGTGAGCTGGGTGTCTGATGGAGGTGAGGTACATTGTGTACTGTCAGTGGTGTGCGGTGTGCTGGGTGCCTGATGGGGCTGTCGTACATTGTGTACTGTCAGTGGTGTGCGGTGTCCTGGGTGTCTGATGGTGGTGTGGTACATTATGTACTGTCAGTGGTGTGTGGTGTGCTGGGTGTCTGATGGGGGTGTGGTACATTGTGTACTGTCAGTGGTGTGTGGTGTGCTGGGTGCCTGATGGGGCTGTCGTACATTGTGTACTGTCAGTGGTGTGTGGTGTGCTGGGTGTCTGATGGGGGTGTGGTACATTGTGTACTGTCAATGGTGTGCGGTGTTCTTAGTGTCAGATGGGGATGAGGTACATTGTGTACTATCAGTGGTGTGCGGTGTGCTGGGTGCCTGAAGGGGGTGTGGTACATTGTGCACTGTCAGTGGTGTGTGGTGAGCTGGATGTCTGAAGTGGCTGTGGTACATTGTGTACTGTCAGTGGTGTGTGGTGAGCTGGGTGTCTGATTGGGGTGAGGTACACTGTGTATTGTCAGTGGTGTGCGGTGTGCTGGATGTCTGATGGGGCTGTGGTACATAGTGTACTGTCAGTGGTGTGCTGGGTGTCTGATGGGGGTGTGTTACATTGTGTACTGTCAGTGGTCTGCGGTGTGCTGCGTGCCTGATGGGGCTGTGGTACATAGTGTACTGTCAGTGGTGTGCGGTGTGCTGGGTGTCTGATGGGGCTGTGGAACATAGTGTACTGTCTGTGGTGTGCTGGGTGTCTGATGGGGGTGTGTTACATTCTGGACTGTCAGTGGTGTGTGGTGTGCTGGGTGTCTGATGGGGGTGTGGTACATTGTGTACTGTCAGTGGTGTGCGTTGTGCTGGGTGCCTGATGGGGCTGTGGTACATTGTGTACTGTCAGTCGTGTGCGGTTAACTGGGTGATTGATGGGGGTGTGGTACATTGTGTCCTGTCAGTGGTGTGCAGTGAGCTGGGTGTCTGATGGGGGTGTGGTACATTGTGTACTGTCAGTGGTGTGCGGTGTGCTGGGTGTCTGATGGGGGTGTGGTACATTGTGTACTGTCAGTGGTGTGCGGTGTGCTGGGTGCCTGATGGGGGTGTGGTACATTGTGTACTGTCAGTGGTGTGCAGTGAGCTGGGCGTCTGATGGGGGTGTGGTACATTGTGTACTGTCAGTGGTGTGGGGTTGCTGGGTGTCTGATGGGGCTGTGTTACATTGTGTACTGTCAGTGGTGTGTGGTGTTCTGGGTGTCTGATGGGGCTGTGATCCATTGTGTGCTGTCAGTGGTGTGCGGTGTGCTGGGTGCCTGATGGGACTGTGGACATTGTGCACTGTCAGTGGTGTGTGGTGTGCTGGGTGCCTGATGGGGGTGTGGTACATTGTGTGCTGTCAGTGGTGTGTGGTGTGCTGGGTGTCTGATGTGGCTGTGGTACATTGTGTACTGTCAGTGCCGTGAGGTGTGCTGGGTGTCTGATGGGGCTGTGGTACATTGTGTACTGTCAGTGGTGTGTGGTTGCTTGGTGTCTGATGGGGGTGCGGTACATTGTGTCCTGTCAGTGGTGTGCGGTATGCTGGGTGTCTGATGTGGGTGTGATACATTGTGTACTGTCAGTGGTGTGTGGTGTGCTGGGTGTCTGATGGGGGTGTGGTACATTGTGTACTGTCAGTGGTGTGCGGTGCGCTGGGTGTCTGATGTGTCTGTGGTACATTGTTTACTGTCAGTGGTGTGCTGTGTGTCTGATGGGGCTGTGGTACATTGTGTACTGTCAGAGGTGTGCGGTGAGCTGGGTGTCTGATGGAGGTGAGGTACATTGTGTACTGTCAGTGGTGTACGGTGTGCTGGGTGTCTGATGGGGGTGCGGTACATTGTGTACTGTCAGAGGTGTGCGGTGAGCTGGGTGTCTGATGGAGGTGAGGTACATTGTGTACTGTCAGTGGTGTGCGCTGTGCTGGGTGCCTGATGGGGCTGTCGTACCTTGTGTACTGTCAGTGGTGTGCGGTGTGCTGGGTGTCTGATGGTGGTGTGGTACATTGTGTACTGTCAGTGGTGTGTGGTGTGCTGGGTGTCTGATGGGGGTGTGGTACATTGTGTACTGTCAGTGGTGTGTGGTGTGCTGGGTGCCTGATGGGGCTGTCGTACATTGTGTACTGTCAGTGGTGTGTGGTGTGCTGGGTGTCTGATGGGGGTGTGGTACATTGTGTACAGTCAATGGTGTGCGGTGTTCTTAGTGTCAGATGGGGATTAGGTACATTGTGTACTATCAGTGGTGTGCGGTGTGCTGGGTGCCTGAAGGGGGTGTGGTACATTGTGCACTGTCAGTGGTGTGTGGTGTGCTGGGTGCCTGATTGGGGTATGGTACATTGTGTACTGTCAGTGGTGTGTGGTGAGCTGGGTGTCTGAAGTGGCTGTGGTACATTGTGTACTGTCAGTGGTGTGTGGTGAGCTGGGTGTCTGATGGGGGTGAGGTACATTGTGTATTGTCAGTGGTGTGCGGTGTGCTGGATGTCTGATGGGGCTGTGGTACATAGTGTACTGTCAGTGGTGTGCTGGGTGTCTGATGGGGGTGTGTTACATTGTGTACTGTCAGTGGTCTGCGGTGTGCTGCGTGCCTGATGGGGCTGTGGTACATAGTGTACTGTCAGTGGTGTGCGGTGTGCTGGGTGTCTGATGGGGCTGTGGTACATAGTGTACTGTCAGTGGTGTGCTGGGTGTCTGATGGGGGTGCGTTACATTGTGTACTGTCAGTGGTGTGTGGTGTGCTGGGTGTCTGATGGGGGTGTGGTACATTGTGTACTGTCAGTGGTGTGCGTTGTGCTGGGTGCCTGATGGGGCTGTGGTACATTGTGTACTGTCAGTCGTGTGCGGTTAACTGGGTGATTGATGGGGGTGTGGTACATTGTGCCCTGTCAGTGGTGTGCGGTGTGCTGGGTGTCTGATGGGGGTGTGGTACATTGTGTACTGTCAGTGGTGTGCAGTGAGCTGGGTGTCTGATGGGTGTGTGGTACATTGTGTACTGTCAGTGGTGTGCGGTGTGCTGGGTGTCTGATGGGGGTGTGGTACATTGTGTACTGTCAGTGGTGTGCGGTGGGCTGGGTGCCTGATGGGGGTGTGGTTCATTGTGTACTGTCAGTGGTGTGCGGTGAGCTGGGCGTCTGATGGGGGTGTGGTACATTGTGTACTGTCAGTGGTGTGCGGTGTGCTGGGTGTCTGATGTGGCTGTGGTACATTGTGTACTGTCAGTGGTGTGTGGTGTTCTGGGTGTCTGATGGGGGTGTGGTACATTGTGTACTGTCAGTGGTGTGTGGTGTTCTGGGTGTCTGATGGGGGTGCGGTACATTGTGTACTGTCAGTGGTGTGCGGTGTGCTGGGTGTCTGATGGGGCTGTGGAACATAGTGTACTGTCTGTGGTGTGCTGGGTGTCTGATGGGGGTGTGTTACATTCTGGACTGTCAGTGGTGTGTGGTGTGCTGGGTGTCTGATGGGGGTGTGGTACATTGTGTACTGTCAGTGGTGTGCGTTGTGCTGGGTGCCTGATGGGGCTGTGGTACATTGTGTACTGTCAGTCGTGTGCGGTTAACTGGGTGATTGATGGGGGTGTGGTACATTGTGTCCTGTCAGTGGTGTGCAGTGAGCTGGGTGTCTGATGGGGGTGTGGTACATTGTGTACTGTCAGTGGTGTGCGGTGTGCTGGGTGTCTGATGGGGGTGTGGTACATTGTGTACTGTCAGTGGTGTGCGGTGTGCTGGGTGCCTGATGGGGGTGTGGTACATTGTGTACTGTCAGTGGTGTGCAGTGAGCTGGGCGTCTGATGGGGGTGTGGTACATTGTGTACTGTCAGTGGTGTGGGGTTGCTGGGTGTCTGATGGGGCTGTGTTACATTGTGTACTGTCAGTGGTGTGTGGTGTTCTGGGTGTCTGATGGGGCTGTGATCCATTGTGTGCTGTCAGTGGTGTGCGGTGTGCTGGGTGCCTGATGGGACTGTGGACATTGTGCACTGTCAGTGGTGTGTGGTGTGCTGGGTGCCTGATGGGGGTGTGGTACATTGTGTGCTGTCAGTGGTGTGTGGTGTGCTGGGTGTCTGATGTGGCTGTGGTACATTGTGTACTGTCAGTGCCGTGAGGTGTGCTGGGTGTCTGATGGGGCTGTGGTACATTGTGTACTGTCAGTGGTGTGTGGTTGCTTGGTGTCTGATGGGGGTGCGGTACATTGTGTCCTGTCAGTGGTGTGCGGTATGCTGGGTGTCTGATGTGGGTGTGATACATTGTGTACTGTCAGTGGTGTGTGGTGTGCTGGGTGTCTGATGGGGGTGTGGTACATTGTGTACTGTCAGTGGTGTGCGGTGCGCTGGGTGTCTGATGTGTCTGTGGTACATTGTTTACTGTCAGTGGTGTGCTGTGTGTCTGATGGGGCTGTGGTACATTGTGTACTGTCAGAGGTGTGCGGTGAGCTGGGTGTCTGATGGAGGTGAGGTACATTGTGTACTGTCAGTGGTGTACGGTGTGCTGGGTGTCTGATGGGGGTGCGGTACATTGTGTACTGTCAGAGGTGTGCGGTGAGCTGGGTGTCTGATGGAGGTGAGGTACATTGTGTACTGTCAGTGGTGTGCGCTGTGCTGGGTGCCTGATGGGGCTGTCGTACCTTGTGTACTGTCAGTGGTGTGCGGTGTGCTGGGTGTCTGATGGTGGTGTGGTACATTGTGTACTGTCAGTGGTGTGTGGTGTGCTGGGTGTCTGATGGGGGTGTGGTACATTGTGTACTGTCAGTGGTGTGTGGTGTGCTGGGTGCCTGATGGGGCTGTCGTACATTGTGTACTGTCAGTGGTGTGTGGTGTGCTGGGTGTCTGATGGGGGTGTGGTACATTGTGTACAGTCAATGGTGTGCGGTGTTCTTAGTGTCAGATGGGGATTAGGTACATTGTGTACTATCAGTGGTGTGCGGTGTGCTGGGTGCCTGAAGGGGGTGTGGTACATTGTGCACTGTCAGTGGTGTGTGGTGTGCTGGGTGCCTGATTGGGGTATGGTACATTGTGTACTGTCAGTGGTGTGTGGTGAGCTGGGTGTCTGAAGTGGCTGTGGTACATTGTGTACTGTCAGTGGTGTGTGGTGAGCTGGGTGTCTGATGGGGGTGAGGTACATTGTGTATTGTCAGTGGTGTGCGGTGTGCTGGATGTCTGATGGGGCTGTGGTACATAGTGTACTGTCAGTGGTGTGCTGGGTGTCTGATGGGGGTGTGTTACATTGTGTACTGTCAGTGGTCTGCGGTGTGCTGCGTGCCTGATGGGGCTGTGGTACATAGTGTACTGTCAGTGGTGTGCGGTGTGCTGGGTGTCTGATGGGGCTGTGGTACATAGTGTACTGTCAGTGGTGTGCTGGGTGTCTGATGGGGGTGCGTTACATTGTGTACTGTCAGTGGTGTGTGGTGTGCTGGGTGTCTGATGGGGGTGTGGTACATTGTGTACTGTCAGTGGTGTGCGTTGTGCTGGGTGCCTGATGGGGCTGTGGTACATTGTGTACTGTCAGTCGTGTGCGGTTAACTGGGTGATTGATGGGGGTGTGGTACATTGTGCCCTGTCAGTGGTGTGCGGTGTGCTGGGTGTCTGATGGGGGTGTGGTACATTGTGTACTGTCAGTGGTGTGCAGTGAGCTGGGTGTCTGATGGGTGTGTGGTACATTGTGTACTGTCAGTGGTGTGCGGTGTGCTGGGTGTCTGATGGGGGTGTGGTACATTGTGTACTGTCAGTGGTGTGCGGTGGGCTGGGTGCCTGATGGGGGTGTGGTTCATTGTGTACTGTCAGTGGTGTGCGGTGAGCTGGGCGTCTGATGGGGGTGTGGTACATTGTGTACTGTCAGTGGTGTGCGGTGTGCTGGGTGTCTGATGTGGCTGTGGTACATTGTGTACTGTCAGTGGTGTGTGGTGTTCTGGGTGTCTGATGGGGGTGTGGTACATTGTGTACTGTCAGTGGTGTGTGGTGTTCTGGGTGTCTGATGGGGGTGCGGTACATTGTGTACTGTCAGTGGTGTGCGGTGTGCTTGGTGCCTGATGGGGGTGTGGTACATTGTGTACTGTCAGTGGTGTACGGTGAGCTAGGTGTCTGATGAGGCTGTGGTACATTGTGTACTGTCAGTGGTGTGTGGTGTGCTGTGTGTCTGATGGGACTGTGGTACATTGTGTACTGTCAGTGGTGTGTGGTGTGTTGGGTGCCTGATGGGGGTGTGGTGCATTGTGTACTGTCAGTGGTGTACGGTGTGCTGGGTTCCTGATGGGGCTGTGGTACATTGTGTACTGTCAGTGGTGTGCGGTGTGCTGGTTGTCTGATGGGGGTGTGGTACATTGTGTACAGTCAGTGGTGTGCGGTGTGCTGGTTGTCTGATGAGGGTCTGGTACATTGTGTACTGTCAGTGGTGTGCGGTGCGCTGGGTGTCAGATGGGGGTGTGGTACATTGAGTACTGTCGGTGGTGTGCGCTGTGCTAGTTGTCTGACGGGGGTGTGGTACATTGTGTACAGTCAGTGGTGTGCGGTGTGCTGGTTGTCTGATGGGGGTCTGGTACATTGTGTACTGTCAGTGGTGTGCTGTGCGCTGGGTGTCTGATGGGGGTGTGGTACATTGTGTACTGTCAGTGGTGTGCGGTGTGCTGGGTGTCTGATGGGGCTGTGGTACATTGTGTACTGTCAGTGGTGTGCGGTGTTCTTAGTGTCTGATGGGGATGAGGTACATTGTGTACTGTCAGTGGTGTGCGGTGTGCTGGGTGCCTGATGGGGGTGTGGTACATTGTGTACTGTCAGTGGTGTGCGGTGAGCATGGTGTCTGATGGGGGTGTGGTACATTGTGTACTGTCAGTGGTGTGTGGTGTGCTGGGTGTCTGATGGGGTTGTGGTACATTGTGTACTGTCAGTGTTGTGCGGTGTGCTGGGTGCCTGATGGGGGTGTGGTACATTGTGTACTGTCAGTGGTGTGTGGTGTGCTGGGTGCCTGATGGGGGTGTGGTACATTGTGTACCGTCAGTGGTGTGCGGTGTGCTGGGTGTCTGATGGGGCTGTGGTACATTGTGTACTGTCAGTGGTGTGCGGTGTTCTTAGTGTCTGATGGGGATGAGGTACATTGTGTACTGTCAGTGGTGTGCGGTGTGCTGGGTGTCTGATGGGGCTGTGGTACATTGTGTACTGTCAGTGGTGTGTGGTGTGCTGGGTGCCTGATGGGGGTGTGGTACATTGTGTACTGTCAGTGGTGTGTGGTGTGCTGGGTGTCTGATGGGTCTGTGGTACATTGTGTACTGTCAGTGGTGTGTGCTGTGCTGGGTGTCTGATGGGGGTGTGGTACATTGTGTACTGTCAGTGGTGTGCGGTGTGCTGGGTGCCTGATGGGGGTGTGGTACATTGTGTACTGTCAGTGGTGTGCGGTGAGCTGGGTGTCTCATGGGGGTGTGGTACATTGTGTACTGTCAGTGATGTGCAGTGAGCTGGGTGTCTGATGGGGGTGTGGTACATTGTGTACTGTCAGTGGTGTGCGGTGTGCTGGGTGTCTGATGGGGCTGTGGTACATTGTGTACTGTCAGTGGTGTGCGGTGTGCTGGGTGTCTGATGGGGGTGAGGTACATTGTGTACTGTCAGTGGTGTGTGGTGTGCTGGGTGTCTGATGGGGGTGTGGTACATTGTGTACTGTCAGTGGTGTGTGGTGTGCTGGGTGCCTGATGGGGCTGTCGTACATTGTGTACTGTCAGTGGTGTGTGGTGTGCTGGGTGGCTGATGGGGGTGTGGTACATTGTGTACTGTCAATGGTGTGCGGTGTTCTTAGTGTCAGATGGGGATGAGGTACATTGTGTACTATCAGTGGTGTGCGGTGTGCTGGGTGCCTGAAGGGGGTGTGGTACATTGTGCACTGTCAGTGGTGTGCGGTGTGCTGTGTGTCTGATTGGGCTGTGGTACATTGTGTACTGTCAGTGGTGTGTGGTGAGCTGGGTGTCTGAAGTGGCTGTGGTACATTGTGTACTGTCAGTGGTGTGTGGTGAGCTGGGTGTCTCATGGGGGTGAGGTACATTGTGTATTGTCAGTGGTGTGCGGTGTGCTGGATGTCTGATGGGGCTGTGGTACATAGTGTACTGTCAGTGGTGTGCTGGGTGTCTGATGGGGGTGTGTTACATTGTGTACTGTCAGTGGTCTGCGGTGTGCTGCGTGCCTGATGGGGCTGTGGTACATAGTGTACTGTCAGTGGTGTGCGGTGTGCTGGGTGTCTGATGGGGCTGTGGTACATAGTGTACTGTCAGTGGTGTGCTGGGTGTCTGATGGGGGTGTGTTACATTGTGTACTGTCAGTGGTGTGTGGTGTGCTGGGTGTCTGATGGGGGTGTGGTACATTGTGTACTGTCAGTGGTGTGCGTTGTGCTGGGTGCCTGATGGGGCTGTGGTTCATTGTGTACTGTCAGTCGTGTGCGGTTAACTGGGTGATTGATGGGGGTGTGGTACATTGTGCCCTGTCAGTGGTGTGCGGTGTGCTGGGTGTCTGATGGGGGTGTGGTACATTGTGTACTGTCAGTGGTGTGCAGTGAGCTGGGTGTCTGATGGGGGTGTGGTACATTGTGTACTGTCAGTGGTGTGCGGTGTGCTGGGTGTCTGATGGGGGTGTGGTACATTGTGTACTGTCAGTGGTGTGCGGTGTGCTGGGTGCCTGATGGGGGTGTGGTTCATTGTGTACTGTCAGTGGTTTGCGGTGAGCTGGGCGTCTGATGGGGGTGTGGTACATTGTGTACTGTCAGTGGTGTGCGGTGTGCTGGGTGTCTGATGTGGCTGTGGTAAATTGTGTACTGTCAGTGGTGTGTGGTGTTCTGGGTATCTGATGGGGGTGTGGTACATTGTGTACTGTCAGTGGTGTGTGGTGTTCTGGGTGTCTGATGGGGGTGCGGTACATTGTGTACTGTCAGTGTTGTGCGGTGTGCTTGGTGCCTGATGGGGGTGTGGTACATTGTGTACTGTCAGTGGTGTACGGTGAGATGGGTGTCTGAAGAGGCTGTGGTACATTGTGTACTGTCAGTGGTGTGTGGTGTGCTGTGTGTCTGATGGGACTGTGGTACATTGTGTACTGTCAGTGGTGTGTGGTGTGTTGGGTGCCTGATGGGGGTGTGGTGCATTGTGTACTGTCAGTGGTGTACGGTGTGCTGGGTTCCTGATGGGGCTGTGGTACATTGTGTACTGTCAGTGGTGTGCGGTGTGCTGGTTGTCTGATGGGGGTCTGGTACATTGTGTACTGTCAGTGGTGTGCGGTGCGCTGGGTGTCAGATGGGGGTGTGGTACATTGAGTACTGTCGGTGGTGTGCGCTGTGCTGGTTGTCTGATGGGGGTGTGGTACATTGTGTACAGTCAGTGGTGTGCGGTGTGCTGGTTGTCTGATGGGGGTCTGGTACATTGTGTACTGTCAGTGGTGTGCGGTGCGCTGGGTGTCTGATGGGGGTGTGGTACATTGTGTACTGTCAGTGGTGTGCGGTGTGCTGGGTGTCTGATGGGGCTGTGGTACATTGTGTACTGTCAGTGGTGTGCGGTGTTCTTAGTGTCTGATGGGGATGAGGTACATTGTGTACTGTCAGTGGTGTGCGGTGTGCTGGGTGCCTGATGGGGGTGTGGTACATTGTGTACTGTCAGTGGTGTGCGGTGAGCAGGGTGTCTGATGGGGGTGTGGTACATTGTGTACTGTCAGTGGTGTGTGGTGTGCTGGGTGTCTGATGGGGTTGTGGTACATTGTGTACTGTCAGTGGTGTGCGGTGTGCTGGGTGCCTGATGGGGGTGTGGTACATTGTGTACTGTCAGTGGTGTGTGGTGTGCTGGGTGCCTGATGGGGGTGTGGCACATTGTGTACCGTCAGTGGTGTGCGGTGTGCTGGGTGTCTGATGGGGCTGTGGTACATTGTGTACTGTCAGTGGTGTGCGGTGTTCTTAGTGTCTGATGGGGATGAGGTACATTGTGTACTGTCAGTGGTGTGCGGTGTGCTGGGTGTCTGATGGGGCTGTGGTACATTGTGTACTGTCAGTGGTGTGTGGTGTGCTGGGTGTCTGATGGGGGTGTGGTACATTGTGTACTGTCAGTGGTGTGCAGTGTGCTGGGTGTCTGATGGGGCTGTGGTACATTGTGTACTGTCAGTGGTGTGCGGTGTGCTGGGTGTCTGATGGGGGTGAGGTACATTGTGTACTGTCAGTGGTGTGCGGTGTGCTGGGTGCCTGATGGGGGTGTGGTACATTGTGTACTGTCAGTGGTGTGCGGTGAGCTGGGTGTCTGATGGGGGTGAGGTACATTGTGTACTGTCAGTGGTGTGCGGTGTGCTGGGTGCCTGATGGGGGTGTGGTACATTGTGTACTGTCAGTGGTGTGCGGTGAGCTGGGTACATTGTGTACTGTCAGTGTTGTGCGGTGTGTTGGTGTCTGATGGGGCTGTGGTACATTCTGTACTGTAAGTGGTGCGTGGTGTGTGGTGTGCTGGGTGTCTGATGGGGCTGTGGTACATTGTGTACTGTCAGTGGTGTGCGGTGAGCTGGGTGCCTGATGGGGGTGTGGTACATTGTGTACTGTCAGTGGGGTGCGGTGTGCTGGGTGCCTGATGGGGGTGTGGTACATTGTGTACTATCAGTGGTGTGCGGTGTGCTGTATATAATTAACCATTTACTGTTCAATAATCCCTGGGAGCAGGGGACAGGCAGTGCGGTCCGGGAGCCCCCAATTAAAAATCTATTTCAGTGACGTCTGTGCTGTATCTTGTTAACCATTTACTGCTCAATAATCCCTGGGAGCAGGGGACAGGCGGTGTGGCCTCGGCAGCCCCCAATTAAAATGCTGTTGAAGAGACCTCTGTGCCTGTATATAGTTAACCATTTACTTCTCAATAATTCCTGAGAGCAGAGGACAGGCAGTGTGGCCTCGGGAGCCCACAACTAAAAAGCTGTTTCACAGACCTCTGTGCTGCATATAGTTAACCATTTACTGCTCAATAATCCCTGGGAGCAGGTGACATGCAGTGTGGCCTCGGGAGCCCCCAATTAAAAAGCTGTTTCAGAGACCTCTGTGCTGTATATAGTTAACCATTTACATCTCAATAATCCCTGGGAGCAGGGGACAGGCAGATTGGCCTCGGGAGCCGCCAATACAAAAGCTGTTTCAGAGACATCTGTGCCTGTATACAGTTAACCATTTACTGCTCAATAAACGCTGGGAGGAGGGGACAGGCAGTGTGGCCACGATAGCCCCCAATTAAAAAGCTGTTTCAGAGACCTTTGTGCTGTACATAGTTAACCATTTACTGCTCAATAATGCCTGGGAGCAGGAGGCAGGCAGTGTGGCCTCGGGAGCCCCCAATTAAAAAGCTGTTTCAGAGACCTCTGTGCTGTATATAGTTAACCATTTACTTCTCAATAATCCCTGTGAGCAGAGGACAGGCAGAGAGGTCCGGGAGCCCCCAATTAAAAAGCTGTTTCAGAGACCTTTGTGCTGGATATAGTTAATCATTTACTGCTCAATAATCCCTCGAAGGGGGACAGGCAGTGTGGTCCGGGAGCCCCCAATTAAAAAGCTGTGTCAGAGACATCTGTGCTGTATATAGTTAACCATTTACTTCTCAATAATCCCTGGGAGCAGGTGACATGCAGTGTGGCCTTGGGATCACCCAATTTAAAAGCTGTTTCAGAGACCCCTGTGCTGTATATAGTTAACCATTTACATCTCAATAATCCCTGGGAGCAGGGGTCAGGCAGTGTGGCTCCGGGAGCCCCCAATTAAAAAGCTGTATCAGTGCCCTCTGTGCTCTATATAGTTATTCATTTACTTCCTCTCCATAATACCTGGGAGCAGGGAAAAAGCAGTGTGACCTCGGGAGCCCCCAATTAAAAAGCTATTTCAGAGACCTCTGTGCTGTATATAGTTAACCATTTGCTTCTCAATAATCCCTGGGAGCAGGGGACAGGCAGTGTGGCCTCGGGAGACTCCAATTAAAAAGCTGTTACAGAGACCACTGTGCCTCCATATTGTTAACCATTTACTGCTGAAGAATCCCTGGGAGCAGGAAACGAGCAGCGTGATCCGGGAGCCCCAAATTAAAAAGCTGTTTCAGAGAACACTGCTCCGTATATAGTTAACCATTTAATGCTCAATATTCCCTGGGAGCAGGGGACAGGCAGTGTGGCCTCGGGAGCCCCCAATTAAAAAGTTGTTTCAGAGACCTCTGTGCTGTATATAGTTAACTATTTACTGCTCAATAATTCCTGGGTGCAGGGGACAGGCTGTGTGGCCTCGGGAGCCCCCAATTAAAAAGCTGTTTCAGAGACCTCTGTGCTGTATATATTTAACCATTTACTGCTCAATAATCCCTGGGAGCAGGGAACATGCACTGTGGCTCCGGGAGCCCCCAATTAAAAGACTAGTTCAGTGACCTCTGTGCTGTATATAGTTAACCATTTACTTCTCAATAATTTCTGGGAGCAGGGGACAGGCAGTGTGGTCCGGGAGCTCCCAATTAAAAAGCTGTTTCAGTGACCTCTGTGCCTGTATATAGTTAATCATTTACTGCCCAATAATCCCTGGGAGCAGGTGACATGCAGTGTGGCTCTTGGAGCCCCCAATACAAAAGCTGTTTCAGAGACCTCTGTGCCTGTATATGGTTAACCATTTATTGCTCAATAATTCCTGGGAGCAGGGGTCCGACAGTGTGGTCCGGGAGCCCCCAATTAAAAAGCTGTTTCGGAGACCTCTGTGCTGTATATAGTTAACCATGTAGTTCTCAATAATCCCTGGGAGCAGGAGACAGGCAGTGTGGCCTCGGGTGCCACCAATTAAAAAGCTGATTCAGAGACCTTTGTGCTGTATACAGTTAACCATTTACTTTCTCTCAACAATCCATGGGAGCAGGGGACCGACACTGTGGTCCGGGAGCCCCCAATTAAAAGCTGTTTCAGAGACCTCTGTGCTGTGTATAATTAACCATTTACTTGTCAATAATCCCTATGAGCAGCGGACAGGCAATGTGGTCCGGGAGCCCCTAAGTAAAAACTGTTTCAGTGAACTCTGTGCTGTATATTGTTAACCATTTACTGCACAATAATCCCTGGGAGCAGGGGACAGGCAGTGTGGTCTGGGAGCCCCTAAGTAAAAACTGTTTCAGTGACCTCTGTGCTGTATATAGTTAATCATTTACTTCCTCTCCATAATACCTGGGAGCAGGGAAAAAGCAGTGTGACCTCGGGAACCCCCAATTAAAAAGCTATTTCAGAGACCTCTGTGCTGTATATAGTTAACCAATTGCTTCTCAATAATCCATGGGAACAGGGGACAGGCAGTGTGGCCTCGGGAGAGCCCAATTAAAAAGCTGTTACAGAGACCACTGTGCCTCCATATTGTTAACCATTTACTGCTGAATAATCCCTGGGAGCAGGAAACGGGCAGTGTGATCCGGGAGCCCCCAATTAAAAAGCTGTTTCAGAGACCTCTGCTCCGTATATAGTTAACGATTTACTGCTCAATATTCCCTGGGAGCAGGAGACTGGCAGTGTGGCCTCAGGAGCCCCCAATTAAAAAGTTGTTTCAGTGACCTCTCAGCTGTATATAGTTAACAATTTATTTCTCAATAATTCCTGGTTGCAGGGGACAGGCAGTGTGGCCTCGGGAGCCCCCAATTAAAAAGCTGTTACAGAGACCTCTGTGCTGTATATATTTAACCATTTACTGCTCAATAATCCCTGGGAGCAGGGAACAGGCAGTGTGGCCTCGGGAGACCCCAATAAAAAAGCTGTGTCAGTGACATCTGTGCTGTGTACAGTTAACCATTTACTTCTCAATAATCCCTGTGAGCAGAGGACAGGCAGTGTGGTCTGGGAGCTCCAAATTAAAAAGCTGTTTCAGTGACCTCTGTGCCTTTATATAGTTAACCATTTACTGCTCAATAATCCCTTGGAGCAGGTGACATGCAGTGTGGCTCTGGGAGCCCCCACTAGAAAAGCTGTCTCAGAGACCTCTGTGCCTGTATATAGTTAACCATTTACTGCTCAATAATCCTTGGGAGCAGAGGACAGGCAGTGTGGTCCTGGAGCTTCCAAATAAAAAGCTGTTTCAGAGACCTCTGTGCTGTATATAGTTAACCATTTAGATCTCAATTATCCCTGGGAGCAGGGGCCAGGCAGTGTGGCTCCGGGAGCCCCCAATTAAAAGACTATTTCAGTGACCTCTGTGCTGTATATAGTTAACCATTTACTTCTCATTAATTCCTGGGAGCAGGGGACAGGCAATGTGGTTCGGGAGCTCCCAATTAAAAAGCTGTTTCAGTGACTTCAGTTCCTTTATATAGTTAACCATTTACTGCTCAATAATCCCTGGGAGTAGGGGACAGGCAGTGTGGCCTCGGGAGCACCCAATTAAAAAGATGTTTCAGAGACTTCTGTGCCTGTATATAGTTAACTATGTAGTTCTCAATAATCCCTGGGAGCAGGTGACATGCAGTGTGGCTGTGAGAGCCCCCAATAAAAAAGCTGTTTCAGATACCTCTGTGCTGTTTATAGTTAACCATTTACTGGTCAATAATCCCTGGGAGCAGGGGACAGGCAGTGTGGCCTCGGGTGCCACCAATTAAAAAGCTGTTTCAGAGACCTTAGTGTTGGGTGGGGTTACTGGGATTTGGGGATGGGGTGGAGATGTTGACCTTGGTTAAGGTGCTCTTTCCAAGAGCCGTTGCAGACTCGATTGGCCGAATGGCCTCCTTCTGCACTGTAAATTCTATGATAGTCTATGATAATCATTTACTTCTCAATAATCCCTCGGAGCAGCGGACAGGCAATGTGGTCCGGGAGCCCCTCAGTAAAAACTGTTTCAGTGACCTCTGTGCTGTATATAGTTTACCATTTACTGCACAATAATCCCTGGGAGCAGGGGACAGGAAGTGTGGTCTGTGAGCCCCTAAGAAAAAACTGTTTCAGTGACCTCTGTGCTGTATATAGTTAATCATTTACTTCCTCTCCATACTACCTGGGAGCAGGGAAAAAGCAGTGTGACCTCGGGAGCCCCCAATTAAAAAGCTATTTCAGAGACCTCTGTGCTGTATATAGTTAACCATTTGCTTCTCAATAATCCCCGGGAGCAGGCGACAGGCAGTGTGGCCTCGGGAGACCCCAATTAAAAAGCTGTGACAGAGACCACTGTGCCTCCATATAGTTAACCATTTACTGCTGAATAATCCCTGGGAGCAGGAAACGGGCAGTGTGATCTGGGAGCCCCCAATTAAAAAGCTGTTTCAGAGACCTCTGTGCTGTATATATTTAACCATTTACTGCTCAATAATCCCTGGGATGCCGGGAACAGGCAGTGTGGCCTCGGGAGTCCCCAATGAAAAAGCTGTGTCAGTGACATCTGTGCTGTGTATAGTTAACCATTTAGTTCTCAATAATCCCTGGGAGCAGAGGACAGGCAGTGTGGTCCGGGAGCTCCCAATTAAAAAGCTGTTTCAGAGACCTCTGTGCCTTTATATAGTTAACCATTTCCTGCTCAATAATCGCTGGGAGCAGGTGACATGCAGTGTGGCTCTGGGAGCCCCCAATAGAAAAGCTGTTTCAGAAACCTCTGTGCTGTATATAGTTAACCATTTACTGCTCAATAATCCTTAGTAGCAGAGGACAGGCAGTGTGGCCTCGGGAGCCCACAATTAAAAAGCTGCTTCTGAGACCTCTGTGCTGTATATAGTTAACCATTTATTCCCCAATAATCCCTGAGAGCAAGAAACAGGCAGTGTGGCCTCGGGAGCCCCCAATTAAAAAGGTGTTTCAGCGATCTCTGTGCTGTATATAGTTAACTATTTACTGCTCAATAATCCCTGGGAGCAGGGACAAGCAGTTTTGCCTCGGGAGCCCCCAATTAAAAAGCTGTTTCAGAGACCTCTGTGCTGTATATATTTAACCATTTACTGCTCAATAATCGCTGGGAGCAGGAGACAGGCAGTGTGGCCTCGGGAGACCCCAATTAAAAAGCTTTACAGAGACCACTGTGCCTCCATATAGATCACCATTTACTGCTAAATAATCCCTGGGAGCAGGAAACGGGCAGTGTGATCCGAGAGCCCCCATTTAAAAAGTTGTATCACAGACCTCTGATCTGTATATAGTTAACGATTTACTGCTCAATAATCCCTGGGAGCAGGGGACAGGCAGTGTGGCCTTGGGAGCCCACAATTAAAAAGCTGTTTCAGTGACCTCTGTGCTGTATATAGTTAACAATTTAGTTCTCAATAA
The DNA here is from genome assembly GCF_047496885.1 of Scyliorhinus torazame. Lineage (NCBI taxonomy): Eukaryota > Metazoa > Chordata > Chondrichthyes > Carcharhiniformes > Scyliorhinidae > Scyliorhinus > Scyliorhinus torazame. The sequence continues at coordinate 124,588,207 of NC_092726.1, read as the reverse complement.
TTCCTGGGAGCAGGGGACAGGCAGTGTTGCCTCGGGAGCCCACAATTAAAAAGCTGTTTCAATGACATCTGTGCTGTATATAGTTAAACATATACTGCTCAATAATCCCTGGGAGCAGGGGACAGGCAGAGTGGCCTCGGGAGCCCCAATTAAAAAGCTGTGTCAGTGACATCTGTGCTGTATATAGTTAACCATTTACTTCTCAATAATCCCTGTGAGCAGAGGACAGGCAGTGTGGTCCGGGAGCTCCCAATTAAAAAGCTGTTTCAGTGACATCTGTGCCTTTATATAGTTAACCAATTACTGCTCAATAATCCCTGGGAACAGGTGACGTACATTGTGGCTCTGGGAGCCCCCAATAGAAAAGCTGTTTCAGAGACCTCGGTGCTTGTATATAGTTAACCATTTACTGCTCAATAATCCTTGGGAGCAGAGGACAGTCAGTGTGGTCCTGGAGCTCCCAAATAAAAAGCTGTTTCAGTGACCTCTGTGCTGTATATAGTTAACCATTTACTGCTCAATAATCCCTGAGAGCAAGAAACTGGCAGTGTGGCCTCGGGAGCCCCCAATTAAAAAGCTGTTTCACAGACCTCTGTGCTGTATATAGTTAACCATTTACTGCTCAATAATCCCTGAGGGCAAGAAACTGGCAGTGTGGCCTCGGGAGCCCCCAATTAAAAAGCTGTTTCACAGACCTCTGTGCTGTATCTAGTTAACCATTTACTGCTCAATAATCGCTGGGAGCAGGAGACAGGCAGTGTGGCCTCGGGAACCCCCAATTAAAAAGCTATTTCAGAGACCTCTGTGCTGTATATAGTTAACCATTTACTGTTCAATAATCCCTGGCAGCAGCGGACAGGCAATGTGGTCCCCGAGCCCACAATAAAAAGCTGTTTCAATGACCTCTGTGCTGTTCTATTGAACCATTTACTTCCTCTCCATAATCCCTGGGAGCACGGAACAAGCAGTGTGACCTGGGGAGCCCCCAATTAAAAAGTGGAGACCTCTGTGACTCCATATAGTTAACCATTTACTGCTGAATAATCCCTGGGAGCAGGAAACAGGCAGTGTGGTCTCCGGGGGCCCCAATTAAAAAGCTGTTTCAGAGACCTCTGTGCCTGTATATAGTTGACCATTTACTGCTCAATAATCCCTGGGAGCAGGGGACAGACAGTGTGGCCTCGGGAGCCCCCAATTAAACAGCTGTTTCAGAGACCACTTTTTTGTAAATAGTTAACCATTTACTGCTCAATAATCCCTGGGAGCAGGGGACAGACAGTGTGGCCTCGGGAGCCCCCAATTAAAAGCTGTTTCAGTGACCTATGTGCCTATATTTAGTTCACCATTTACTGCTCAATAATCCCTGGGAGCAGGGGACAGGCAGTGTGGTGCTGGAGCTCCCAATTAAAAAGCTGTTTCAGAGATGTCTGCTCTGTATATAGTTAACCATTTACTTCTCAATAATCCCTGGGAACAGGTGTCAGGCAGTGTGGCCTTGGGAGCCCCCAATTAAAAAGCTGTTTCAGAGACATCTGTGCTGTATATAGTTAACCATTTACTGCTCAATAATTCCTGGGAGCAGGGGACAGGCAGTGTGGCCTCGGGAGCCCCCAATTAAAAAGCTGTTTCAGTGACCTATGTGCCTGTATATAGTTGACCATTTACTGCTCAACAATCCCTGGGAGCAGGGGACAGGCAGTGTGGCCTCGAGTGCCCCCAATTAAAAAGCTGTTTCAATGACCACTGTGCTGTATATAGTTAACCATTTACTTCCTCTCCATAATCCCTGGGAGCAGGGAACAAGCAGTGTGACCTCGGGAACCCCCAATTAAAAAGCTGTGTCAGTGACATCTGAGCTTATATAGTTAACCATTTGCTGCTCAATAAACGCCTGGAGCAGGGTACAGGCAGTGTGACCTCGGGAGCCCACAATTAAAAAGCTGTTTCAGAGACCTCTGTGCTGTATACAGTTAACCATTTACTGCTCAATAATCCCTGAGAGCAAGAAACAGGCAGTGTGGCCTCGGGAGCCCCCAATTAAAAAGCTGTTTCACAGACCTCTGTGCTGTATATAGTTAACCATTTACTGCTCAATAATCCCTGAGAGCAGGGCACCGGAAATGTGGTCCAGGAGACCCTAATTAAAAAGCTGTTTCAGAGACCTCTGTGCTGTATATATTTAACCATTTACTGCTCAATAATCCTTGGGAGCAGAGGACAGGCAGTGTGGTCCTGGAGCTCCCAAATAAAAAGCTGTTTCAGAGACCTCTGTGCTGTATATAGTTAACCATTTACTGCTCAATAATCGCTGGGAGCAGGAAACAGGCAGTGTGGCCTCGGGAGCCCCCAATTAAAAGCTGTTTCAGTGACCTATGTGCCTATATTTAGTTAACCATTTACTGCTCAATAATCCCTGGGAGCAGGGGACAGGCAGTGTGGTGCTGGAGCTCCCAATTAAAAAGCTGTTTCAGAGATGTCTGCTCTGTATATAGTTAACCATTTACTTCTCAATAATCCCTGTGAACAGGTGTCAGGCAGTGTGGCCTTGGGAGCCCCCAATTAAAAAGGTGTTTCAGAGATATCAGTGCTGTATATAGTTAACCATTTACTGCTCAATAATCCCTGGGAGCAGGGGACAGGCAGTGTGGCCTCGGGTGCCCCCAATTGAAAAGCTGTTTCAATGACCACTGTGCTGTATATAGTTAACCATTTACTTCCTCTCCATAATCCTTGGGAGCAGGGAACAAGCAGTGTGAACAGGTGTCAGGCAGTGTGGCCTTGGGAACCCCCAATTAAAAAGCTGTGTCAGTGACATCTGAGCTGTACATAGTTAACCATTTACTGCTCAATAAACGCCTGGAGCAGGGTACAGGCAGTGTGGCCTCGGGAGCCCACAATTAAAAAGCTGTTTCAGAGACCTCTGTGCCTGTACATAGTTAACCATTTACTGCTCAATAATCCCTGGGAGCAGGTGACAGACAGTGTGGCCTCGGGAGCCCACAATTAAAAAGCTGTTTCAGTGACCTCTGTGCCTGTATATAGTTAACCATTTACTGCTCAATAATCCCTGGGAGCAGGGGACAGACAGTGTGGCCTCGGGAGCCCGCAATTAAAAGCTGTTTCAGTGACCTATGTGCCTATATTTAGTTAACCATTTACTGCTCAATTATCCCTGGGAGCAGGGGACAGGCAGTGTGGTGCTGGAGCTCCCAATTAAAAAGCTGTTTCAGAGATGTCTGCTCTGTATATAGTTAACCATTTACTTCTCAATAATCCCTGGGAACAGGTGTCACGCAGTGTGGCCTTGGGAGCCCCCAATTAAAAAGCTGTTTCAGAGATATCTGTGCTGTATATAGTTAACCATTTACTGCTCAATAATCCTTGGGAGCAGGGGACAGGCAGTGTGGCCTCAGGAGCCCCCAATTAAAAAGCTGTTTCAGTGACCTATGTGCCTGTATATAGTTAACCATTTACTGCTCAATAATCCCTGGCAGCAGGGGACAGTCAGTGTGGCCTCTGGTGCCCCCAATTAAAAAGCTGTTTCAATGACCTCTGTGCTGTATATAGTTAACCATTTACTTCTTCTCCATAATCCCTGGGAGCAGGGAACAAGCAGTGTGACCTCGGGAACCCCCAATTAAATAGCTGTGTCAGTGACATCTGAGATGTATATAGTTAACCATTTACTGCTCAATAAACGCCTGGAGCAGGTTACAGACAGTGTGGCCTCGGGAGCCCACAATTAAAAAGCTGTTTCAGAGACCTCTGTGCCTGTACATAGTTAACCATTTACTGCTCAATAATCCCTGGGAGCAGGGGACAGGCAGTGTGGCCTCGGGAGCCCCCAAATAAAAAGCTGTTTCAGAGACCTCTGTGCTGTATATAGTTAACCATTTACTGCTCAATAATCCCTGAGATCAAGAAACAGGCAGTGTGGCCTCGGGAGCCCCCAATTAAGAAGCTGTTTCACAGACCTCTGTGCTGTATATAGTTAACCATTTACTGCTCAATAATCCCTGAGAGCAGGGGACCGGAAATGTGGTCCAAGAGACCCCAATTAAAAAGCTGTTTCAGAGACCTTTGTGCTGTATCTAGTCAACCATTTACTGCTCAATAATCCCTGGGAGCAGGAAACAGGCAGTGTGGTATGCCGGAGGCCCCAATTAAAAAGCTGTTTCAGAGACCTCTGTGCTGTATATAGTTAACCATTTACTGCTCAATAAACCCTGGGAGCAGGTGACAGGCACTGTGTCTGGAGCCCACTATTGAAAAGCTGTTTCAGAGACCTCTGTGCTGTATATAGTTAACCATTTACTGCTCAATAATCCCTGAGAGCAAGAAACAGGCAGTGTGGCCTCGGGAGCCCCCAATTAAAAAGCTGTTTCACAGACATCTGTGCTGTATATAGTTAACCATTTACTGCTCAATAATCCCTGAGAGCAGGGGACCGGAAATGTGGTCCAGGAGACCCTAATTAAAAAGCTGTTTCAGAGATGTCTGCTCTGTATATAGTTAACCATTTACTTCTCAATAATCCCTGGGAACAGGTGTCACGCAGTGTGGCCTTGGGAGCCCCCAATTAAAAAGCTGTTTCAGAGATATCTGTGCTGTATATAGTTAACCATTTACTGCTCAATAATCCCTGGGAGCAGGGGACAGGCAGTGTGGCCTCAGGAGCCCCCAATTAAAAAGCTGTTTCAGTGACCTATGTGCCTGTATATAGTTAACCATTTACTGCTCAATAATCCCTGGCAGCAGGGGACAGGCAGTGTGGCCTCTGGTGCCCCCAATTAAAAAGCTGTTTCAATGACCTCTGTGCTGTATATAGTTAACCATTTACTTCTTCTCCATAATCCCTGGGATCAGGGAACAAGCAGTGTGACCTCGGGAACCCCCAATTAAATAGCTGTGTCAGTGACATCTGAGCTGTATATAGTTAACCATTTACTGCTCAATAAACGCCTGGAGCAGGTTACAGGCAGTGTGGCCTCGGGAGCCCACAATTAAAAAGCTGTTTCAGAGACCTCTGTGCCTGTACATAGTTAACCATTTACTGCTCAATAATCCCTGGGAGCAGGGGACAGGCAGTGTGGCCTCGGGAGCCCCCAATTAAAAAGCTGTTTCAGAGACCTCTGTGCTGTATATAGTTAACCATTTACTGCTCAATAATCCCTGAGAGCAAGAAACAGGCAGTGTGGCCTCGGGAGCCCCCAATTAAAAAGCTGTTTCACAGACCTCTGTGCTGTATATAGTTAACCATTTACTGCTCAATAATCCCTGAGAGCAGGGGACCGGAAATGTGGTCCAAGAGACCCCAATTAAAAAGCTGTTTCAGAGACCTTTGTGCTGTATCTAGTCAACCATTCACTGCTCAATAATCCCTGGGAGCAGGAAACAGGCAGTGTGGTATGCCGGAGGCCCCAATTAAAAAGCTGTTTCAGAGACCTCTGTGCTGTATATAGTTAACCATTTACTGCTCAATAACCCCTGGGAGCAGGTGACAGGCAATGTGTCTGGAGCCCACTATTGAAAAGCTGTTTCAGAGACCTCTGTGCTGTATATAGTTAACCATTTACTGCTCAATAATCCCTGAGAGCAAGAAACAGGCAGTGTGGCCTCGGGAGCCCCCAATTAAAAAGCTGTTTCACAGACCTCTGTGCTGTATATAGTTAACCATTTACTGCTCAATAATCCCTGAGAGCAGGGGACCGGAAATGTGGTCCAGGAGACCCTAATTAAAAAGCTGTTTCAGAGTCCTCTGTGCTGTATATATTTAACCATTTACTGCTCAATAATCCTTGGGAGCAGAGGACAGGCAGTGTGGTCCTGGAGCTCCCAAATAAAAAGCTGTTTCAGAGACCTCTGTGCTGTATATAGTTAACCATTTACTGCTCAATAATCGCTGGGAGCAGGAGACAGGCAGTGTGGCCTCGGGAGCCCCCAATTAAAAGCTGATTCAGTGACCTATGTGCCTATATTTAGTTAACCATTTACTGCTCAATAATCCCTGGGAGCAGGGGACAGGCAGTGTGGCCTCTGGTGCCCCAATTAAAAAGCTGTTTCAATGACCTCTGTGCTGTATATAGTTAAACATTTACTTCTTCTCCATAATCCCTGGGAGCAGGGAACAAGCAGCGTGACCTCGGGAACCCCCAATTAAATAGCTGTGTCAGTGACATCTGAGCTGTATATAGTTAACCATTTACTGCTCAATAAACGCCTGGAGCAGGTTACAGGCAGTGTGGCCTCGGGAGCCCACAATTAAAAAGCTGTTTCAGAGACCTCTGTGCCTGTACATAGTTAACCATTTACTGCTCAATAATCCCTGGGAGCAGGGGACAGGCAGTGTGGCCTCGGGAGCCCCCAATTAAAAAGCTGTTTCAGAGACCTCTGTGCTGTATATAGTTAACCATTTACTGCTCAATAATCCCTGAGAGCAAGAAACAGGCAGTGTGGCCTCGGGAGCCCCCAATTAAAAAGCTGTTTCACAGACCTCTGTGCTGTATATAGTTAACCATTTACTGCTCAATAATCCCTGAGAGCAGGGGACCGGAAATGTGGTCCAAGAGACCCCAATTAAAAAGCTGTTTCAGAGACCTTTGTGCTGTATCTAGTCAACCATTTACTGCTCAATAATCCCTGGGAGCAGGAAACAGGCAGTGTGGTATGCCGGAGGCCCCAATTAAAAAGCTGTTTCAGAGACCTCTGTGCTGTATATAGTTAACCATTTACTGCTCAATAAACCCTGGGAGCAGGTGACAGGCACTGTGTCTGGAGCCCACTATTGAAAAGCTGTTTCAGAGACCTCTGTGCTGTATATAGTTAACCATTTACTGCTCAATAATCCCTGAGAGCAAGAAACAGGCAGTGTGGCCTCGGGAGCCCCCAATTAAAAAGCTGTTTCACAGACCTCTGTGCTGTATATAGTTAACCATTTACTGCTCAATAATCCCTGGGAGCAGGGGACAGGCAGTGTGGCCTCGGGTGCCCCCAATTGAAAAGCTGTTTCAATGACCACTGTGCTGTATATAGTTAACCATTTACTTCCTCTCCATAATCCCTGGGAGCAGGGAACAAGCAGTGTGAACAGGTGTCAGGCAGTGTGGCCTTGGGAACCCCCAATTAAAAAGCTGTGTCATTGACATCTGAGCTGTACATAGTTAACCATTTACTGCTCAATAAACGCCTGGAGCAGGGTACAGGCAGTGTGGCCTCGGGAGCCCACAATTAAAAAGCTGTTTCAGAGACCTCTGTGCCTGTACATAGTTAACCATTTACTGCTCAATAATCCCTGGGAGCAGGTGACAGACAGTGTGGCCTCGGGAGCCCACAATTAAAAAGCTGTTTCAGTGACCTCTGTGCCTGTATATAGTTAACCATTTACTGCTCAATAATCCCTGGGAGCAGGGGACAGACAGTGTGGCCTCGGGAGCCCCCAATTAAAAGCTGTTTCTGTGACCTATGTGCCTATATTTAGTTAACCATTTACTGCTCAATTATCCCTGGGAGCAGGGGACAGGCAGTGTGGTGCTGGAGCTCCCAATTAAAAAGCTGTTTCAGAGATGTCTGCTCTGTATATAGTTAACCATTTACTTCTCAATAATCCCTGGGAACAGGTGTCACGCAGTGTGGCCTTGGGAGCCCGCAACTAAAAAGCTGTTTCAGAGGTATCTGTGCTGTATATAGTTAACCATTTACTGCTCAATAATCCCTGGGAGCAGGGGACAGGCAGTGTGGCCTCAGGAGCCCCCAATTAAAAAGCTGTTTCAGTGACCTATGTGCCTGTATATAGTTAACCATTTACTGCTCAATAATCCCTGGCAGCAGGGGACAGGCAGTGTGGCCTCTGGTGCCCCCAATTAAAAAGTTGTTTCAATGACCTCTGTGCTGTATATAGTTAACCATTTACTTCTTCTCCATAATCCCTGGGAGCAGGGAACAAGCAGTGTGACCTCGGGAACCCCCAATTAAATAGCTGTGTCAGTGACATCTGAGCTGTATATAGTTAACCATTTACAGCTCAATAAACGCCTGGAGCAGGTTACAGGCAGTGTGGCCTCGGGAGCCCACAATTAAAAAGCTGTTTCAGAGACCTCTGTGCCTGTACATAGTTAACCATTTACTGCTCAATAATCCCTGGGAGCAGGGGACAGGCAGTGTGGCCTCGGGAGCCCCCAATTAAAAAGCTGTTTCAGAGACCTCTGTGCTGTATATAGTTAACCATTTACTGCTCAATAATCCCTGAGAGCAAGAAACAGGCAGTGTGGCCTCGGGAGCCCCCAATTAAAAAGCTGTTTCACAGACCTCTGTGCTGTATATAGTTAACCATTTACTGCTCAATAATCCCTGAGAGCAGGGGACCGGAAATGTGGTCCAAGAGACCCCAATTAAAAAGCTGTTTCAGAGACCTTTGTGCTGTATCTAGTCAACCATTTACTGCTCAATAATCCCTGGGAGCAGGAAACAGGCAGTGTGGTATGCCGGAGGCCCCAATTAAAAAGCTGTTTCAGAGACCTCTGTGCTGTATATAGTTAACCATTTACTGCTCAATAACCCCTGGGAGCAGGTGACAGGCAATGTGTCTGGAGCCCACTATTGAAAAGCTGTTTCAGAGACCTCTGTGCTGTATATAGTTAACCATTTACTGCTCAATAATCCCTGAGAGCAAGAAACAGGCAGTGTGGCCTCGGGAGCCCCCAATTAAAAAGCTGTTTCACAGACCTCTGTGCTGTATATAGTTAACCATTTACTGCTCAATAATCCCTGAGAGCAGGGGACCGGAAATGTGGTCCAGGAGACCCTAATTAAAAAGCTGTTTCAGAGACCTCTGTGCTGTATATATTTAACCATTTACTGCTCAATAATCCTTGGGAGCAGAGGACAGGCAGTGTGGTCCTGGAGCTCCCAAATAAAAAGCTGTTTCAGAGACCTCTGTGCTGTATATAGTTAACCATTTACTGCTCAATAATCGCTGGGAGCAGGAGACAGGCAGTGTGGCCTCGGGAGCCCCCAATTAAAAGCTGATTCAGTGACCTATGTGCCTATATTTAGTTAACCATTTACTGCTCAATAATCCCTGGGAGCAGGGGACAGGCAGTGTGGCCTCTGGTGCCCCAATTAAAAAGCTGTTTCAATGACCTCTGTGCTGTATATAGTTAACCATTTACTTCTTCTCCATAATCCCTGGGAGCAGGGAACAAGCAGCGTGACCTCGGGAACCCCCAATTAAATAGCTGTGTCAGTGACATCTGAGCTGTATATAGTTAACCATTTACTGCTCAATAAACGCCTGGAGCAGGTTACAGGCAGTGTGGCCTCGGGAGCCCACAATTAAAAAGCTGTTTCAGAGACCTCTGTGCCTGTACATAGTTAACCATTTACTGCTCAATAATCCCTGGGAGCAGGGGACAGGCAGTGTGGCCTCGGGAGCCCCCAATTAAAAAGCTGTTTCAGAGACCTCTGTGCTGTATATAGTTAACCATTTACTGCTCAATAATCCCTGAGAGCAAGAAACAGGCAGTGTGGCCTCGGGAGCCCCCAATTAAAAAGCTGTTTCACAGACCTCTGTGCTGTATATAGTTAACCATTTACTGCTCAATAATCCCTGAGAGCAGGGGACCGGAAATGTGGTCCAAGAGACCCCAATTAAAAAGCTGTTTCAGAGACCTTTGTGCTGTATCTAGTCAACCATTTACTGCTCAATAATCCCTGGGAGCAGGAAACAGGCAGTGTGGTATGCCGGAGGCCCCAATTAAAAAGCTGTTTCAGAGACTTCTGTGCTGTATATAGTTAACCATTTACTGCTCAATAAACCCTGGGAGCAGGTGACAGGCACTGTGTCTGCAGCCCACTATTGAAAAGCTGTTTCAGAGACCTCTGTGCTGTATATAGTTAACCATTTACTGCTCAATAATCCCTGAGAGCAAGAAACAGGCAGTGTGGCCTCGGGAGCCCCCAATTAAAAAGCTGTTTCACAGACCTCTGTGCTGTATATAGTTAACCATTTACTGCTCAATAATCCCTGGGAGCAGGGGACAGGCAGTGTGGCCTCGGGTGCCCCCAATTGAAAAGCTGTTTCAATGACCACTGTGCTGTATATAGTTAACCATTTACTTCCTCTCCATAATCCCTGGGAGCAGGGAACAAGCAGTGTGAACAGGTGTCAGGCAGTGTGGCCTTGGGAACCCCCAATTAAAAAGCTGTGTCATTGACATCTGAGCTGTACATAGTTAACCATTTACTGCTCAATAAACGCCTGGAGCAGGGTACAGGCAGTGTGGCCTCGGGAGCCCACAATTAAAAAGCTGTTTCAGAGACCTCTGTGCCTGTACATAGTTAACCATTTACTGCTCAATAATCCCTGGGAGCAGGTGACAGACAGTGTGGCCTCGGGAGCCCACAATTAAAAAGCTGTTTCAGTGACCTCTGTGCCTGTATATAGTTAACCATTTACTGCTCAATAATCCCTGGGAGCAGGGGACAGACAGTGTGGCCTCGGGAGCCCCCAATTAAAAGCTGTTTCAGTGACCTATGTGCCTATATTTAGTTAACCATTTACTGCTCAATTATCCCTGGGAGCAGGGGACAGGCAGTGTGGTGCTGGAGCTCCCAATTAAAAAGCTGTTTCAGAGATGTCTGCTCTGTATATAGTTAACCATTTACTTCATAATAATCCCTGGGAACAGGTGTCACGCAGTGTGGCCTTGGGAGCCCGCAACTAAAAAGCTGTTTCAGAGGTATCTGTGCTGTATATAGTTAACCATTTACTGCTCAATAATCCCTGGGAGCAGGGGACAGGCAGTGTGGCCTCAGGAGCCCCCAATTAAAAAGCTGTTTCAGTGACCTATGTGCCTGTATATAGTTAACCATTTACTGCTCAATAATCCCTGGCAGCAGGGGACAGGCAGTGTGGCCTCTGGTGCCCCCAATTAAAAAGTTGTTTCAATGACCTCTGTGCTGTATATAGTTAACCATTTACTTCTTCTCCATAATCCCTGGGAGCAGGGAACAAGCAGTGTGACCTCGGGAACCCCCAATTAAATAGCTGTGTCAGTGATATCTGAGCTGTATATAGTTAACCATTTACAGCTCAATAAACGCCTGGAGCAGGTTACAGGCAGTGTGGCCTCGGGAGCCCACAATTAAAAAGCTGTTTCAGAGACCTCTGTGCCTGTACATAGTTAACCATTTACTGCTCAATAATCCCTGGGAGCAGGGGACAGGCAGTGTGGCCTCGGGAGCCCCCAATTAAAAAGCTGTTTCAGAGACCTCTGTGCTGTATATAGTTAACCATTTACTGCTCAATAATCCCTGAGAGCAGGAAACAGGCAGTGTGGCCTCGGGAGCCCCCAATTAAAAAGCTGTTTCACAGACCTCTGTGCTGTATATAGTTAACCATTTACTGCTCAATAATCCCTGAGAGCAGGGGACGGGAAATGTGGTCCAAGAGACCCCAATTAAAAAGCTGTTTCAGAGACCTTTGTGCTGTATCTAGTCAACCATTTACTGCTCAATAATCCCTGGGAGCAGGAAACAGGCAGTGTGGTCTCCGGAGGCCCCAATTAAAAAGCTGTTTCAGAGACCTCTGTGCTGTATATAGTTAACCATTTACTGCTCAATAACCCCTGGGAGCAGGTGACAGGCACTGTGTCTGGAGCCCACTATTGAAAAGCTGTTTCAGAGACCTCTGTGCTCTATATAATTAACCATTTACTGCTCAATGTTCCCTGGGAGCAGGGAACAGGCACTGTGGTCTCGGGAGCCCCCAATTAAAAAGCTGTGTAAGAGACCTCTGTGCTGTATATAATTAACTATTTGCAGCTCAATAATCCCTGGCAGCAGGGGACAGGCAGTGAGTCCTCGGAAGCCCCCAATTAAAAAGCTGTATCAGAGACCTCTGTACCTGTATATAGTTAACCTTTTACTGCTGATTAATCCCTGGGAGCAATTGACAGGCAGTGTGGCCTCGGGAGCCCACAATTAAAAAGCTGTTTCAGAGACCTCTGTGCCTGTACATAGTTAACCATTTACTGCTCAATAATCCCTGGGAGCAGGGGACAGGCAGTGTGGCCTCGGGAGCCCCCAATTAAAAAGCTGTTTCAGAGACCTCTGTGCTGTATATAGTTAACCATTTACTGCTCAATAATCCCTGAGAGCAGGAAACAGGCAGTGTGGCCTCGGGAGCCCCCAATTAAAAAGCTGTTTCACAGACCTCTGTGCTGTATATAGTTAACCATTTACTGCTCAATAATCCCTGAGAGCAGGGGACGGGAAATGTGGTCCAAGAGACCCCAATTAAAAAGCTGTTTCAGAGACCTTTGTGCTGTATCTAGTCAACCATTTACTGCTCAATAATCCCTGGGAGCAGGAAACAGGCAGTGTGGTCTCCGGAGGCCCCAATTAAAAAGCTGTTTCAGAGACCTCTGTGCCTGTATATAGTTAACCATTTACTGCTCAATAATACCTGGGGCCAGGGGACAGGCAGTGTAGTCCGGGAGGCCCCAATTAAAAAGCTGTTTCAGTGACCTCTGAGCCTGTATGTATTTGGCCCTTTACTGCTCAATAATCTCTGGGAGCAGTGGACAGGCAGTGCGGTCCGGGAGCCCCCAATTAAAAAGCTGTTTCAGAGACCTCTGTGCTGTATATCGTTAACCATTTCCTTCTCAATAATCCCTGGGAGCAGGGGACAGGCAGTGTGGCTTGGGAGCCCCCAATTAAAATGCTGTTTCAGTGACGTCTGTGCAGTATATAGTTAACCATTTACTGCTCAATAATACCTCGGAGCAGGTGGTAGGCAGTGTGGTCCGGGAGCACCAAATTAAAAAGCTGTTTCAGAGACCTCTGTGCTGTATATAGTTAACCATTTACTGCTCAATAACCCCTGGGAGCAGGTGACAGGCACTGTGTCTGGAGCCCACTATTGAAAAGCTGTTTCAGAGACCTCTGTGCTCTATATAATTAACCATTTACTGCTCAATGTTCCCTGGGAGCAGGGAACAGGCACTGTGGTCTCGGGAGCCCCCAATTAAAAAGCTGTGTAAGAGACCTCTGTGCTGTATATAATTAACTATTTGCAGCTCAATAATCCCTGGCAGCAGGGGACAGGCAGTGAGTCCTCGGAAGCCCCCAATTAAAAAGCTGTATCAGAGACCTCTGTACCTGTATATAGTTAACCTTTTACTGCTGATTAATCCCTGGGAGCAATTGACAGGCAGTGTGGCCTCGGGAGCCCACAATTAAAAAGCTGTTTCAGAGACCTCTGTGCCTGTACATAGTTAACCATTTACTGCTCAATAATCCCTGGGAGCAGGGGACAGGCAGTGTGGCCTCGGGAGCCCCCAATTAAAAAGCTGTTTCAGAGACCTCTGTGCTGTATATAGTTAACCATTTACTGCTCAATAATCCCTGAGAGCAGGAAACAGGCAGTGTGGCCTCGGGAGCCCCCAATTAAAAAGCTGTTTCACAGACCTCTGTGCTGTATATAGTTAACCATTTACTGCTCAATAATCCCTGAGAGCAGGGGACGGGAAATGTGGTCCAAGAGACCCCAATTAAAAAGCTGTTTCAGAGACCTTTGTGCTGTATCTAGTCAACCATTTACTGCTCAATAATCCCTGGGAGCAGGAAACAGGCAGTGTGGTCTCCGGAGGCCCCAATTAAAAAGCTGTTTCAGAGACCTCTGTGCTGTATATAGTTAACCATTTACTGCTCAATAACCCCTGGGAGCAGGTGACAGGCACTGTGTCTGGACCCCACTATTGAAAAGCTGTTTCAGAGACCTCTGTGCTCTATATAATTAACCATTTACTGCTCAATGTTCCCTGGGAGCAGGGAACAGGCACTGTGGTCTCGGGAGCCCCCAATTAAAAAGCTGTGTAAGAGACCTCTGTGCTGTATATAATTAACTATTTGCAGCTCAATAATCCCTGGCAGCAGGGGACAGGCAGTGAGTCCTCGGAAGCCCCCAATTAAAAAGCTGTATCAGAGACCTCTGTACCTGTATATAGTTAACCTTTTACTGCTGATTAATCCCTGGGAGCAATTGACAGGCAGTGTGGCCTCGGGAGCCCCCAATGAAAAAGCTGTTTCAGAAACCTCTGTGCCTGTATATAGTTAACCATTTACTGCTCAATAATACCTGGGGCCAGGGGACAGGCAGTGTAGTCCGGGAGGCCCCAATTAAAAAGCTGTTTCAGTGACCTCTGAGCCTGTATGTATTTGGCCCTTTACTGCTCAATAATCTCTGGGAGCAGTGGACAGGCAGTGCGGTCCGGGAGCCCCCAATTAAAAAGCTATTTCAGAGACCTCTGTGCTGAAAATAGCTAACCAATTACTGCTCGATAATTCCTGGGAGCAGTGGACAGGCATTGTGGCCTCGGGAGCCCCCAATAAAAAGCTGTTTCAGAGACCTCGGCGTCTGAATATAGTAAACCATTTACTACTCAATAACCCCTGGGAGCAGGGGACAGGCAGTGTGGCATCAGGAGCCAATTAAAAAGCTGTTTCAGAGACCTCTGTGCCTTTATATAGTTAACCATTTATTGCTCAATAATCCCTGGGAGCAGGGGAGAGGCAGTGTGGTCTGGGAGCCCCCAATTTAAAAGCTGTTTCAGAGACCTCTGTGCTGGAAATAGTTAACCATTTAGTGCTCAATAATCCCTGGGAGCAGGGGACAGGCAGTGTGGCATCAGGAGCTCCCAATTAAAAAGCTGTTTCAGAGACCTCTGTGCCTTTATATAGTTAACCATTTATTGCTCAATAATCCCTGGGAGCAGGGGACAGGCAGTGTGGCCTCGGGAGTTCGAAAATAAAAAGCTGTTTCTGTGACCCCTGTGCCTGTAGGTAGGTAACCATTTACTGCTCAATAATCCCTGGGAGCAGGGGACAGGAAGTTTGGCCTCGGGAGCCCCCAATTAAAAAGCTGTTTCAGTGACCTCTGTGCTGTTTATCGTTAACCATTTACTGCTCAATAATCCCTGGGAGCAGGGGAGAGGCAGTGTGGCCTCGGGAGCCCCCAATTAATAAGCTGTTTCAGAGACCTCGGCGTCTGAATATAGTAAACCATTTACTTCTCAATAATCACTGGGTGCAGGGGACAGGCAGTGTGGCATCAGGAGCTCCCAATTAAAAAGCTGTTTCAGAGACCTCTGTGCCTTTATATAGTTAACCATTTATTGCTCAATAATCCCTGGGAGCAGGGGACAGGCAGTGTGGCCTCGGGAGTTCGAAAATAAAAAGCTGTTTCTGTGACCCCTGTGCCTGTATGTAGTTAACCATTTACTGCTCAATAATCCCTGGGAGCAGGGGACAGGAAGTTTGGCCTCAGGAGCCCCCAATTAAAAAGCTGTTTCAGTGACCTCTGTGCTGTTTATCGTTAACCATTTACTGTTCAATAATCCCTGGGAGCAGGGGAGAGGCAATGTGGTCTGGGAGCCCCCAATTTAAAAGCTGTTTCAGAGACCTCTGTGCTGGAAATAGTTAACCATTTAGTGCTCAATGATCCCTGGGAGCAGGGGACAGGCAGTGTGGCATCAGGAGCTCCCAATTAAAAAGCTGTTTCAGAGACCTCTGTGCCTTTATATAGTTAACCATTTATTGCTCAATAATCCCTGGGAGCAGGGGACAGGCAGTGTGGCCTCGGGAGTTCGAAAATAAAAAGCTGTTTCTGTGACCCCTGTGCCTGTATGTAGTTAACCATTTACTGCTCAATAATCCCTGGGAGCAGGGGACAGGAAGTTTGGCCTCGGGAGCCCCCAATTAAAAAGCTGTTTCAGTGACCTCTGTGCTGTTTATCGTTAACCATTTACTGCTCAATAATCCCTGGGAGCAGGGGAGAGGCAGTTTTGCCTCGGGAGCCCCCAATTAAAAAGCTGTTTCACAGACCTCTGTGCATGTATATATTTAAGCATTTACTACTCAATAATCCCTGGGAGCAGGGGACAGGCAGTGTGGCATCAGGAGCTCCCAATGAAAAAGCTGTTTCAGAGACCTCTGTGCCTTTATATAGTTAACCATTTATTGCTCAATAATCCCTGGGAGCAGGGGACAGGCAGTGTGGCCTCGGGAGTTCGAAAATAAAAAGCTGTTTCTGTGACCCCTGTGCCTGTATGTAGTTAACCATTTACTGCTCAATAATCCCTGGGAGCAGGGGACAGGAAGTTTGGCCTCGGGAGCCCCCAATTAAAAAGCTGTTTCAGTGACCTCTGTGCTCTTTATCGTTAACCATTTACTGCTCAATAATCCCTGGGAGCAGGGGAGAGGCAGTTTTGCCTCGGGAGCCCCCAATTAAAAAGCTTTTTCAGAGACCTCTGTGCATGTATATATTTAAGCATTTACTTCCCAATAATCCCTGTGCGCAGGCGTTAGGCAGTGCGGCTGCAGAAGACCCCAATTAAAAAGCAGTTGCAGAGAACTCTGGGCCTGTATATAGTTAACCATTTGCTGCTCAATCATACCTGGGAGCAGTGGACAGGCATTGTGGCCTCAGGAACCTGCAAGTAAAAAGCTGTTTCAGAGACCTCTGTGCTGTATATCGTTAACCATTTACTTCTCAATAATCGCTGGGAGCAGGGAACACGCAGTGTGGTCCGGGAGCCACCATTAAAAAGATGTTTCAGAGACCTCTGTGCCTGTATATAGTTAACCATTTACTGCTCAATAATCACTGGGAGCAGGGGTCAGGCAGTGTGGTCCGGGAGCCCCAAGTAAAAAAGCTGTTTCAGAGACCTCTGTGCTGTATATAGTTAACCATTTACTGCTCAATAATCCCTGGGAGCAGGGGACAGGCAGTGTGGCCTCGGGAGCCCCCATTAAAAAGCTGTTTCAGAGACCTCAGTGCATGTATATAGTTAACCATTTTCTTCTCAATAATCGCTGGAAGCAGGGAACACGCAGTGTGGTCCGGGAGCCCCCATTAAAAAGCTGTCTCAGTGACCTCTGTGCATGTATATAGTTAACCATTTACATCTCAAAAATCCCTGGGAGCAGGGGTCAGGCAGTGTGGTCCGGGAGCACCTAATTAAAAAGCTGTGTGAGAGACCTCTGTGCTGTATATAGTTAACCATTTACTGCTCAATAATCCCTGGGAGCAGGTGACAGGCAGTGTGGCCTCGGGAGCCCCCAATTAAAAAGCTGTTTCAGTGACCTCTGCGCCTGTATATATTTAAGCATTTACTTCTCAATAATCCCTGGGAGCAGGGGACAGGCAGTGAGGTCCAGGAGCCCCCAATTAAAAAGCTGTTTCAGTGACCTCTGTGCCTGTATATAGTTAACCATTTACTGCTCAATAATCCCTGGGAGCAGGGGACAGACAGTGTGGCCTCGGGAGCCCCCAATTAAAAGCTGTTTCAGTGACCTATGTGCCTATATTTAGTTAACCATTTACTGCTCAATTATCCCTGGGAGCAGGGGACAGGCAGTGTGGTGCTGGAGCTCCCAATTAAAAAGCTGTTTCAGAGATGTCTGCTCTGTATATAGTTAACCATTTACTTCTCAATAATCCCTGGGAACAGGTGTCACGCAGTGTGGCCTTGGGAGCCCGCAACTAAAAAGCTGTTTCAGAGGTATCTGTGCTGTATATAGTTAACCATTTACTGCTCAATAATCCCTGGGAGCAGGGGACAGGCAGTGTGGCCTCAGGAGCCCCCAATTAAAAAGCTGTTTCAGTGACCTATGTGCCTGTATATAGTTAACCATTTACTGCTCAATAATCCCTGGCAGCAGGGGACAGGCAGTGTGGCCTCTGGTGCCCCCAATTAAAAAGTTGTTTCAATGACCTCTGTGCTGTATATAGTTAACCATTTACTTCTTCTCCATAATCCCTGGGAGCAGGGAACAAGCAGTGTGACCTCGGGAACCCCCAATTAAATAGCTGTGTCAGTGACATCTGAGCTGTATATAGTTAACCATTTACAGCTCAATAAACGCCTGGAGCAGGTTACAGGCAGTGTGGCCTCGGGAGCCCACAATTAAAAAGCTGTTTCAGAGACCTCTCTGCCTGTACATAGTTAACCATTTACTGCTCAATAATCCCTGGGAGCAGGGGACAGGCAGTGTGGCCTCGGGAGCCCCCAATTAAAAAGCTGTTTCAGAGACCTCTGTGCTGTATATAGTTAACCATTTATTGCTCAATAATCCCTGAGAGCAGGAAACTGGCAGTGTGGCCTCGGGAGCCCCCAATTAAAAAGCTGTTTCACAGACCTCTGTGCTGTATATAGTTAACCATTTACTGCTCAATAATCCCTGAGAGCAGGGGACGGGAAATGTGGTCCAAGAGACCCCAATTAAAAAGCTGTTTCAGAGACCTTTGTGCTGTATCTAGTCAACCATTTACTGCTCAATAATCCCTGGGAGCAGGAAACAGGCAGTGTGGTCTCCGGAGGCCCCAATTAAAAAGCTGTTTCAGAGACCTCTGTGCTGTATATAGTTAACCATTTACTGCTCAATAACCCCTGGGAGCAGGTGACAGGCACTGTGTCTGGAGCCCACTATTGAAAAGCTGTTTCAGAGACCTCTGTGCTCTATATAATTAACCATTTACTGCTCAATGTTCCCTGGGAGCAGGGAACAGGCACTGTGGTCTCGGGAGCCCCCAATTAAAAAGCTGTGTAAGAGACCTCTGTGCTGTATATAATTAACTATTTGCAGCTCAATAATCCCTGGCAGCAGGGGACAGGCAGTGAGTCCTCGGAAGCCCCCAATTAAAAAGCTGTATCAGAGACCTCTGTACCTGTATATAGTTAACCTTTTACTGCTGATTAATCCCTGGGAGCAATTGACAGGCAGTGTGGCCTCGGGAGCCCCCAATGAAAAAGCTGTTTCAGAAACCTCTGTGCCTGTATATAGTTAACCATTTACTGCTCAATAATACCTGGGGCCAGGGGACAGGCAGTGTAGTCCGGGAGGCCCCAATTAAAAAGCTGTTTCAGTGACCTCTGAGCCTGTATGTATTTGGCCCTTTACTGCTCAATAATCTCTGGGAGCAGTGGACAGGCAGTGCGGTCCGGGAGCCCCCAATTAAAAAGCTATTTCAGAGACCTCTGTGCTGAAAATAGCTAACCAATTACTGCTCGATAATTCCTGGGAGCAGTGGACAGGCATTGTGGCCTCGGGTGCCCCCAATAAAAAGCTGTTTCAGAGACCTCGGCGTCTGAATATAGTAAACCATTTACTACTCAATAACCCCTGGGAGCAGGGGACAGGCAGTGTGGCATCAGGAGCCAATTAAAAAGCTGTTTCAGAGACCTCTGTGCCTTTATATAGTTAACCATTTATTGCTCAATAATCCCTGGGAGCAGGGGACAGGCAGTGAGGCCTCGGGAGTTCGAAAATAAAAAGCTGTTTCTGTGACCCCTGTGCCTGTATGTAGTTAACCATTTACTGCTCAATAATCCCTGGGAGCTGGGGACAGGAAGTTTGGCCTCGGGAGCCCCCAATTAAAAAGCTGTTTCAGTGACCTCTGTGCTGTTTATCGTTAACCATTTACTGCTCAATAATCCCTGGGAGCAGGGGAGAGGCAATGTGGTCTGGGAGCACCCAATTTAAAAGCTGTTTCAGAGACCTCTGTGCTGGAAATAGTTAACCATTTAGTGCTCAATAATCCCTGGGAGCAGGGGACAGGCAGTGTGGCATCAGGAGCTCCCAATTAAAAAGCTGTTTCAGAGACCTCTGTGCCTTTATATAGTTAACCATTTATTGCTCAATAATCCCTGGGAGCAGGGGACAGGCAGTGTGGCCTCGGGAGTTCGAAAATAAAAAGCTGTTTCTGTGACCCCTGTGCCTGTAGGTAGTTAACCATGTACTGCTCAATAATCCCTGGGAGCAGGGGACAGGAAGTTTGGCCTCGGGAGCCCCCAATTAAAAAGCTGTTTCAGTGACCTCTGTGCTGTTTATCGTTAACCATTTACTGCTCAATAATCCCTGGGAGCAGGGGAGAGGCAGTGTGGCCTCGGGAGCCCCCAATTAAAAAGCTGTTTCAGAGACCTCGGCGTCTGAATATAGTAAACCATTTACTACTCAATAATCACTGGGAGCAGGGGACAGGCAGTGTGGCATCAGGAGCTCCCAATTAAAAAGCTGTTTCAGAGACCTCTGTGCCTTTATATAGTTAACCATTTATTGCTCAATAATCCCTGGGAGCAGGGGACAGGCAGTGTGGCCTCGGGAGTTCGAAAATAAAAAGCTGTTTCTGTGACCCCTGTGCCTGTATGTAGTTAACCATTTACTGCTCAATAATCCCTGTGAGCAGGGGACAGGAAGTTTGGCCTCGGGAGCCCCCAATTAAAAAGCTGTTTCAGTGACCTCTGTGCTGTTTATCGTTAACCATTTACTGCTCAATAATCCCTGGGAGCAGGGGAGAGGCAGTTTTGCCTCGGGAGCCCCCAATTAAAAAGCTGTTTCACAGACCTCTGTGCATGTATATATTTAAGCATTTACTACTCAATAATCCCTGGGAGCAGGGGACAGGCAGTGTGGCATCAGGAGCTCCCAATGAAAAAGCTGTTTCAGAGACCTCTGTGCCTTTATATAGTTAACCATTTATTGCTCAATAATCCCTGGGAGCAGGGGACAGGCAGTGTGGCCTCGGGAGTTCGAAAATAAAAAGCTGTTTCTGTGACCCCTGTGCCTGTATGTAGTTAACCATTTACTGCTCAATAATCCCTGGGAGCAGGGGACAGGAAGTTTGGCCTCGGGAGCCCCCAATTAAAAAGCTGTTTCAGTGAC
Organism: Scyliorhinus torazame; assembly: GCF_047496885.1. Classification (NCBI taxonomy): domain Eukaryota; kingdom Metazoa; phylum Chordata; class Chondrichthyes; order Carcharhiniformes; family Scyliorhinidae; genus Scyliorhinus; species Scyliorhinus torazame. The sequence continues at coordinate 124,567,486 of NC_092726.1, read as the reverse complement.
CTCTGTGCTGTTTATCGTTAACAATTTACTGCTCAATAATCCCTGGGAGCAGGGGAGAGGCAGTTTTGCCTCGGGAGCCCCCAATTAAAAAGCTTTTTCAGAGACCTCTGTGCATGTATATATTTAAGCATTTACTTCCCAATAATCCCTGTGCGCAGGCGTTAGGCAGTGCGGCTGCAGAAGACCCCAATTAAAAAGCAGTTGCAGAGAACTCTGGGCCTGTATATAGTTAACCATTTGCTGCTCAATCATACCTGGGAGCAGTGGACAGGCATTGTGGCCTCAGGAACCTGCAAGTAAAAAGCTGTTTCAGAGACCTCTGTGCTGTATATCGTTAACCATTTACTTCTCAATAATCGCTGGGAGCAGGGAACACGCAGTGTGGTCCGGGAGCCACCATTAAAAAGATGTTTCAGAGACCTCTGTGCCTGTATATAGTTAACCATTTACTGCTCAATAATCACTGGGAGCAGGGGTCAGGCAGTGTGGTCCGGGAGCCCCAAGTAAAAAAGCTGTTTCAGAGACCTCTGTGCTGTATATAGTTAACCATTTACTGCTCAATAATCCCTGGGAGCAGGGGACAGGCAGTGTGGCCTCGGGAGCCCCCATTAAAAAGCTGTTTCAGAGACCTCAGTGCATGTGTATAGTTAACCATTTTCTTCTCAATAATCGCTGGAAGCAGGGAACACGCAGTGTGGTCCGGGAGCCCCCATTAAAAAGCTGTCTCAGTGACCTCTGTGCATGTATATAGTTAACCATTTACATCTCAAAAATCCCTGGGAGCAGGGGTCAGGCAGTGTGGTCCGGGAGCACCTAATTAAAAAGCTGTGTCAGAGACCTCTGTGCTGTATATAGTTAACCATTTACTGCTCAATAATCCCTGGGAGCAGGTGACAGGCAGTGTGGCCTCGGGAGCCCCCAATTAAAAAGCTGTTTCAGTGACCTCTGCGCCTGTATATATTTAAGCATTTACTTCTCAATAATCCCTGGGAGCAGGGGACAGGCAGTGAGGTCCAGGAGCCCCCAATTAAAAAGCTGTTTCGGAGGCCTCTGTGCCTGTATATAGTAAACCATTTGATACTCAATAATCCCTGGGCGCAGGGGACAGGCAATGTGGCCTCGGGAGCTCCCAATTAAAAAGCTGTTTCAGTGACCTCTGTGTCTGTATATAGATAACCATTTACTTCTCAATAACCCCTGGGAGCAGTGGACAGGCAATGTGGCCTCGGGAGCTCCCAATTAAAAAGCTGTATCAGAGACCTCTGTGCCTGTATATAGTTACCCAATTACTGCTCAATAATCCCTGGGAGCAGGGGAAAGGCAGTGTGGTCCGGGAGACCCCTATTAAAAAGATATTTCAGAGACCTCAGTCCTGTATATAGTTAACCATTTACTGCTCAATAATCCCAGGGAGCAGGGGACAGGCAGTGTGGTCTGGGAGCTCCCAATTTAAAAGCTGTTTCAGTGACCTCTGTGCCTTTATATAGTTAACCATTTATTGCTCAATAATCCCTGGGAGCATGGGACAGGCAGTGTAGTCCGGGAGCCCCCAATTAAAAAGCTGTTTCAGAGACCGCTGTGCCTGCATATACTTAACCATTTACTTCTCAACAATCCCTGGGAGCAGGGGACAGGCAGTGTGGCCTTGGGAACCCCCAATTTAAAAGCTGTTTCAGAGACCGCTGTGCTGTATATAGTTCACCATTTATTGCTCAATAATCCCTCGGAACAGGGGTCAGGCAGTGTGGTCCGGGAGCCCCCAATTAAAAAGCTGTTTCAGAGACCTCTGTGCCTGTATCAGTTAACCATTTACTGCTCAATAATCCCTGGGAGCAGAGGACAGGAAGTGTGGCCTCAGGACATACCAATTAAAAAGCTGTTTCTGAGACCTCTGTGCCTGTATTTATTTGACCATTTACTGCTCAATAATCGCTGGGAGTAGGGGACAGGCAGTGCGGTCCGGGATCCCCCTATTAAAAAGATATTTCAGAGACCTCTGTCCTGTATATGGTGAACTATTTACTGCTCAATAATCCCTTGGAGCATGGGACTGGAAGTGTGGCCTTGGGAGCCACCAATTAAATAGCTGTGTCAGAGACCTCTGTGCCTGTATATAGTTAACCATTTACTGCTCAATAATCCCTGGGAGCAGGGGACAGGCAGTGTGGCCTCGGGAGCACCCAATTAAAAAGCTGTTCCAGTGACCTCTGTGCCTGTATATAGTTAACCATTTACTGCTCAATAATCCCTGGGATCAGGGGCAGGGAGTGTGGCCTCGGGAGCCCGCAATTAAAAAGCTTTTTCAGAGACCTCTGTGCCTGCATATAGTGAACCATTTACTGTTGAATAATCCCTCGGTTCAGGAGACAGGCAGTGTGGCCTCGGGAGCCCCCAATTAAAGAGCTGTTTCAGAGACCTCTGTGACTGTATATAGGTAACCATTTACTGCTCAATAATCCCTGGGAGCAGGGGACAGACAGAGTGGCCTCGGGAGCACCCAATTTAAAAGCTGTTTCAGAGACCTCTGTGCCTGTATCAGTTAACCATTTACTGCTCAATAGAACATAGAACATAGAACAAGACAGCGCTGTACAGGCCCTTCGGCCCACGATGTTGCACCGAAACAAAAGCTATCTAACATACACTATGCCATTATCATCCATATGTTTATCTAATAAACTTTTAAATGCCCTCAATGTTGGCGAGTTCACTACTGTAGCAGTTAGGGCATTCCACGGCCTCACTACTCTTTGCGTAAAAAACCTACCTCTGACCTCTGTCCTATATCGATTACCCCTCAGTTTAAAGTTATGTCCCCTCGTGCCAGCCATATCCATCCGCGGGAGAAGGCTCTCACTGTCCACCCTATCCAACCCCCTGATCATTTTGTATGCCTCTATTACGTCTCCTCTTAACCTTCTTCTCTCCAACGAAAACAACATCAAGTCCATCAGCTTTTCCTCATAAGATTTTCCCTCCATACCAGGCAACATCCTGGTCAATCTCCTCTGCACCCACTCCAAAGCCTCCACGTCCTTCCTATAATGCGGTGACCAGAACTGTACGCAATACTCCAAATGCGGCCGTACCAGAGTTCTGTACAGCTGCAACATGACCTCCCGACTCCGGAACTCAATCCCTCTACCAATAAAGGCCAACACTCCATAGGCCTTCTTCACAACCCTATCAACCTGGGTGGCAACTTTCAGGGATCTATGTACATGGACACCTAGATCCCTCTGCTCATCCACACTTTCAAGAACTTTACCATTAGCCAAACATTCCGCATTCCTGTTATTCCTTCCAAAGTGAATCACCTCACACTTCTCTACATTAAACTCCATTTGCCACCTCTCAGCCCAGCTCTGCAGCTTATCTATATGCCTCTGTAACCTTCTACATCCTTCCACCCTATCGACAACACCACCGACTTTAGTATCGTCTGCAAATTTACTCACCCACCCTTCTGCGCCTTCCTCTAGGTCATTGATAAAAATGACAAACAGCAACAGCCCCAGAACAGATCCTTGTGGTACTCCACTTGTGACTGTACTCCATTCTGAACATTTCCCATCAACCACCACCCTCTGTCTTCTTCCAGCTAGCCAATTTCTGATCCACATCTCTAAATCACCCTCAATCCCCAGCCTCCGTATTTTTTGCAATAGCCTACCGTGGGAAAACTTATCAAACGCTTTGCTGAAATCCATATACACCACATCAACTGCTCTACCCTCGTCTACCTGTTCAGTCACCTTCTCAAAGAACTTAATAAGGTTTGTGAGGCATGACCTACCCTTCACAAAGCCATGCTGACTATCCCTGATCATATTATTCCTATCTAGATGATTATAAATCTTGTCTCTTATAATCCCCTCCAAGAATTTACCCACTACAGACGTGAGGCTCACCGGTCTATAGTTGCCGGGGTTGTCTCTGCTCCCGTTTTTGAACAAAGGGACCACATTTGCTGTCCTCCAGTCCTCTGGCACTATTCCTGTAGCCAATGATGACATAAAAATCAAAGCCAAAGGTCCAGCAATTTCTTCCCTGGCCTCCCAGAGAATCCTAGGATGAATCCCATCAGGTCCCGGGGACTTATCTATTTTCAGCTTGTCCAGAATTGCCAACACCTCTTCCCTACGTACCTCAATGCCATCTATTCTATTAGCCTGGGGCTCAGCATTCTCCTCCACAACATTATCTTTTTCCTGAGTGAATACTGACGAAAAATATATCCCAGGGAGCAGGGGACAGGCAGTGTGGTCCGGGAGCCCCCAATTTAAAAGCTGTTTCAGAGACCTCTGTGCCTGTATATAGTTCACCATTTACTGCTCAATAATCCCTGGGAGCAGCGGACAGGCGAGTGTGGCCTCGGGAGCCGCCAATTAAAAAGCTGTTTCAGAGACCTCTGTGCCTGTATGTAGTTAACCATTTACTGCTCGATAATCCCTGGGAAGATGGGTCAGGCAGTGTGGTCCGGGAGCCCCCAATTAAAAAGCTGTGTCAGAGGCCTCTGTGCCCGTATACAGTTAATCATTTACTGCTCAATAATCCCTGGGAGAAGGGGACAGGCAGTGTGGCCTCGGGAGCCCCCAATTAAAAAGCTGTTTCAGTGACCTCTGTGCAGTATATAGTTAACCATTTACTTCTCAATAATCCCTGGGAGCAGGGGACAGGCAGTGTGGCTTCGGGAGCCCCCAATTAAAAAGCTGTTTCAGAGACCTCTGTGCTGTATATAGTTAACCACTTACTGCTCAATAACCCCTGGGAGCAGGGGACAGATAGTGTGGCCTTGGGAGCCCCAATTAAAAAGCTGTTTCAGAGACTTCTGTGCTGTATATAGTTAACTATTTCCTGCTCAGTAATCCCTCGGAACAGGGGACAGGCAGTGTGGCCTGGGGCGCCCCCAATTAAAAGCTGTTTCCGTGACCTCTGTGCTGTATATAGTTAACCATTTATTGCTAAATAATCCCTGGGAGCAGAGGTCAGGCAGGTTGTACGGGAGCCCCCCCCCCCCCCCCCATTAAAAAGCTGTGTCAGAGACCTCTGTGCTGTAGATAGTTAACCATTTGCTGCTCAATAATCCCTGGGAGCAGGGGACAGGCAGTGTGGTCTCGGGACCCCCAATCAAAAAGCTGTTTCAGTGACCTCTGTGCTGTATATAGTTAACCATTTACTTTTCCTCAATAATCCCCTTTCGTGTGATACAAGGAGCCCCTGCAGTGTTGCCTCAAACCACCACAGTGTAATGGTCACCATTAATGAGACGAGTTTCTAAATTCCGGATACAGAAACGGACAATGGAACTGTGACGTTAACAGCCTCTGACAGGACCATCCACAGCCTGGTGTCAGGCTCCAGGCCGTGCTGAAGGAGGCGACACCGTTCTGTAACCAGCTCCTTGTTGTATCAGATTTGACAGGACCATTCACAGCCTGGTGTAAGGCTCCAGGACGTGCTGAAGGAGGGGACACCGTTCTGTAACCAGCACCTTGTTGGGACAGATTTGACAGGACCATCCACAGCCTGGTGTCAGGCTCCAGGCCGTGCTGAAGGAGGCGACACCGTTCTGTAACCAGCTCCTTGTTATATCAGATTTGACAGGACCATCCACAGCCTGGTGTCAGGCTCCAGGCCGTGCTGAAGGAGGTGACACCGTTCTGTAACCAGCTCCTTGTTATATCAGATTTGACAGGACCATCCACAGCCTGGTGTCAGGCTCCAGGCCGTGCTGAAGGAGGTGAGACCTTTCTGTAACCAGCACCTTGTTATATCAGATTTGAAAGGATCATTCACAGCCTGGTGTCAGGCTCCAGGCCGTGCTGAAGGAGGCAACGCCGTTCTGTAACCAGCACCTTTGTATATCAGATTTGACAGGACCATCCACAGCCTGGTGTCAGGCTCCAGGCCGTGCTGAAGGAGGTGACACCGTTCTGTAATCAGCATCATGTTATATCAGATTTGACAGGACCATCCACAGCCTGGTGTCAGGCTCCAGGCCGTGCTGAAGGAGGCGACACCGTTCTGTAACCAGCTCCTTATTATATCAGATTTGACAGGACCATCCACAGCCTGGTGTCAGGCTCCAGGCCGTGCTGAAGGAGGCGACACCGTTCTGTAACCAGCTCCTTGTTATATCAGATTTGACAGGACCATCCACAGCCTGGTGTCAGCTCCAGGCCGTGCTTAAGGAGGTGACACCGTTCTGTAACCAGCTCCTTGTTATATCAGATGTGACAGGACCATCCACAGCCTGGTGTCAGGCTCCAGACCGTGCTGAAGGAGGCGACACCGTTCTGTAACCCGCACCTTGTTATATCAGATTTGACTGGCCCATCCACAGCCTGGTGTCAGGCTCCAGGCCGTGCTGAAGGAGGCGACACCGTTCTGTAACCAGCTCCTTGTTGTATCAGATTTGCCAGGACCATCCACAGCCTGGTGTCAGGCTCCAGGCCGTGCTGAAGGAGGCGACACCGTTCTGTAACCAGCTCCTTGTTATATCAGATTTGACAGGACCATCCACAGCCTGGTGTCAGGCTCCAGGCCGTGCTGAAGGAGGCGACACCGTTCTGTAACCTGCTCCTTGTTGTATCAGATTTGCCAGGACCATCCACAGCCTGGTGTCAGGCTCCAGGCCGTGCTGAAGGAGGCGACACCGTTCTGTAACCAGCTCCTTGTTATATCAGATTTGACAGGACCATCCACAGCCTGGTGTCAGGCTCCAGGCCGTGCTGAAGGAGGCGACACCGTTCTGTAACCAGCTCCTTGTTGTATCAGATTTGCCTCACACTTTGCCCCTGGGTTAGGACTGGGTTGGTGTGATGACCGGTTACTGGAACACATTGCCCTTGTCATCTTGTAAGGTGATGTCCCCTTTAAGACCGGACTTGGAACCCTGGGAGACTCCGCCTCCGGCTCCGCCATTCTGGGAGCCGTATATAAGGGGCCGCCTTGTGGGCAGTGCAGCAGTTAGCACACTTCTCAGCTCCAGCCTAGTGCTTAGTTTATTAAAGCCTCCTTTACTGTTTACACTCTCAGCGTCGTTATTGAGGGTACCACAATTTAATAGACTTAACTGGATCAGGATGGACACAGGCCTAAAACCAGAGAAGCTCAATCTGGAAGCACGGACACCGGAGGCAAAGGACATTTTTAAATACTGGCTGCGGTGCTTCGAGGCCTACCTGGACTTTTCAGAGACATCATCCTGGGGCCACGCGAGCTGCGCCTACTCCACGCCCGGGTGAGTCACAGAATCTCCGCCACGCTCGCAAAGGCGACAACTTATGAGGAAGCGATCGAGTTACTCCGCAAGTGGTTTGTCAAACCCATCAATGAGGTGCACGCCCGGCATCTGCACTCTACCTGCCGGCAGCGCTCGGGGCAATCGCTAGATGAGTTTGTTGAGAAACTCACCGCGCTTTCCAGGGGCTGTGACCACCAGGATGTGACAGGGGAAGTATATATGAACCTGCATATCAGGGACGCTTTCGTGTCCGGCATCCGCTCGACCTACATCCGGCAGCGGCTGCTTGAAAACGGGGCAAACGACGTCCAGGACATGCTAACGCTCGTCTCCTCGCTGGTGGTGGCCCGACAACTTGGGTATGTACCCCGCAGACTCTGCGAGCCCCCCCGGACTTCCTCAGACTCAGCTGTATTACAGGCCTGCGCAACGCGGTGACCCACTCGCCATGGGGGCACACCGTGCTACTTCTGTGGGAAGGGCCAGCATCCACACCCACGCTGCCCAACACGCTCCGCGATCTGCAGCGACTGCGGGAAGAAGGGGCATTTTGCGAGGGTCAGCCAGATCCAGGGGCCAGAAGAACAAAGAACAGCCGGCCCGAAAATCAGGCTCTCAGGCCCGCAGGTCTCGCAATGCTACTGCCCACCGACCCGACACGCCCCCTTCTGACGCGTCATCAGCCTCGTGCGAATCATGCGAGTGGCCATCTTGTCGGCGGCCATCTTCTCAACCCGACACGTGCGACCGACGGTGGCGGCCATTTTACGAGTCCGACTCGCCTGAGGACTCGGACTACCCTCGAGTGGGTGCGATCACCCGCGACCAAACTCGGCCAAAACACCTGCAGAACTCCATGATGCAGGGCCAGGTCAACGGGCGCGACACTGCATGCCTCTTCGACTCCGGGAGCACGGAGAGCTTTATCCACCCTGAAACGGTAAGGCGCTGCTCCCTACGCACCCACCCCACATCCCAAAGCATAGCCCTCGCATCCGGGTTCCACTCAGTACAAATCACGGGGTACTGTATTGCGGATCTCTCGATCCAGGGCGCCAAATACACCCGTTTCAAATTTTATATCCTCCCTCACCTCTGTGCCCCCCTGCTGCTCGGACTGGATTTCCAGTGCAGCCACCGAAGCCTGACACTGAAGTTCGGCGGACCCTTGCCCCCCCCCCCTCACGGTGTGCTGCCTTGCGACACTGAAAGTCGCACCCCCCCTCGCTATTCGCGAACCTCATTCCCGACTGTAAACCAGTCGCCACCAGGAGCCAGCGCTACAGTGCCCAAGATATGGCTTTTATCAAGTCAGAGGTCCAGCGTTTACTGGGAGAGGGGATCATCGAGGCTAGCAACAGCCCTTGGAGAGCGCAAGTAGTGGTGGTCCGGTCTGGGGAGAAGAAACGGATGGTCGTGGATTATAGCCAGACGATAAACCGATTCACGCAGCTTGATGCGTACCCCCTTCCTCGCATCGCGTAAATGGTAAATCGGATCGCCCAATACCGAGTCTTTTCCACGGTCGACCTCAAATCCGCCTACCACCAGCTCCCCATCCGACCAAAAGACCGCCACGATAGTGCCTTCGAAGCAGCCGGCCGGCTCTTCCACTTCCTCAGGGTCCCCTTCGGTGTCACAAATGGGGTCTCCGTTGTTCAAAGGGCGAGAGACCAAATGGTGGACCAGTACGGTTTGCGGGCTACATACCCGTACTTGTACAATGCTGAGACTGCTGAGTAAAGTAAGGGCCCACGGTATTCGAGGCAAGGTACTAACATGGATTGACGATTGGCTGTCCGGCAGAAGGCAGAAAGTTGGGATAAAAGGTTCTTTTTCGGAATGGCGACCGGTGACGAGTGGTGTCCCGCAGGGTTCAGGGTTGGGGCCACAGCTGTTCTCTTTATATATTAAACATACAGATGACGGGACTGGGGGCATTCTGGCAAAGTTTGCCGGTGATACAAAGATAGGTGGAGGGGCAGGTAGTATGGAGGAGGTGGGGAGAAAGATTTAGACAGTTTAGGAGAGTGGTCCAAGAAATGGCTGATGAAATTCAACGTGGGCAAGTGCGAGGTCTTGCACTTTGGAAAAAAGAATAGAGGCGTGGACTATTTTCTAAACGGTGACAAAATTCATAATGCTGAAGTGCAAAGGGACTTGGGAGTCCTAGTACAGGATTCTCTAAAGGTAAACTTGCAGGTTGAGTCCGTAATTAAGAAAGCAAATGCAATGTTGTCATTCATCTCAAGAGGCTTGGAATATAAAAGCAGGGATGTACTTCTGAAGCTTTATAAAGCATTAGTTAGGCCCCATTTAGAATACTGTGAGCAATTTTGGCCCCACACCTCAGGAAGGACATACTGGCACTGGAGCGGGTCCAGCGGAGATTCACACGGATGATCCCAGGAATGGTAGGCCTAACATACGGTGAACGTCTGAGGATCCTGGGATTATATTCATTGGAGTTTAGGAGGTTGAGGGGAGATCTAATAGAAACTTACAAGATAATGAAGGGCTTAGATAGGGTGGATGTAGGGAAGTTGTTTCCATTAGCAGGGGAGACTAGGACCCGGGGGCACAGCCTTAGAATAAAAGGGAGTCACTTTCGAACAGAGATGAGGAGAAATTTCTTCAGCCAGAGAATGGTGGGTCTGTGGAATTCATTGCCACAGAGGGCGGTGGAGGCCGGGACGTTGAGTATCTTTAAGACAGAAGTTGATAAATTCTTGATTTCTCGAGGAATTAAGGGCTATGGAGAGAAAGCGGGTAAATGGAGTTGAAATCAGCCATGATTGAATGGTGGAGTGGACTCGATGGGCCGAATGGCCTTGCTTCCACTCCTATGTCTTATGGTCTAATGTCACCATCTGCGGCCATGACCAGCAGGACCATGATGCTGACCTCGAAAAGTTCCTCCGGACCGCCCGAGCCCTTAACCTGACCTATAATGAGGAAAATTGCATTTTCCACACAACCCGTCTAGCCATCCTCGGCTATGCCGTGGAAGACGGCGTCCTCGGTCCCGACCCCGACCGCATGCGCCTCCTAAAGGAACTCTTCCTCCCCCGCAGCCTCAAGGTCCTCAAATGGTGCTTGGGGCTCTTCCCCTACTACGCCCAGTGGGTCCCCAAGTATGGGGACAAAGTCCGCCCACTCATAAAGACCACCACTTTTCCCCTCTCGACTGAGGCTCAATTAGCCTTCAGTCGCATCAAGGCCGATATCGTCAAGGCCGCCATGCACGCGGCGGATGAAACTATCCCCTTCCAGGTAGAGAGCGACGCATCAGACATCGCCCTGGCTGCTACCCAGGCAGGCAGACCAGTAGCGTTCTTCTCCCGGACCCTCATCGCCTCCGAGGTTCGACACTCTGCAATCGAGAAGGAGATACAAGCCATTGTGGAGGCTGTGCGGCGCTGGAGGCACTACCTAGCCGGTAGGAGGATCACCCTCATCACCGACCAACGGTCGGTCGCCTATATGTTCGATAACACGCAACGGGGCAAAATAAAAAACGATAACATTTTGAGGTGGTGGATTGAACTCTCCACCTACACGTATGATATCAAGTATCGTCGAGGGGAGCTCAATGAGCCCCCAGATGCCCTGTCCCGCGGCACATGCGCCAACGCGCATGAGGACCGCCTGCAAGCCATCCACAATGACCTCTGCCATCCGGGGGTTACCCGGCTCGTCCATTTCATCAAGTCACGCAACCTACCTTACTCAACCAAGGAGGTCAAGGCCATGGTCAGGGCCTGCCAGATATGTGCGGAGTGCAAACCGCACTTCTACCGGCTAGACAAGGTTCGGCTCGTGAAGGCCTCGGGGCCCTTTGAGTGACTGAGCGTGGACTTCAAGGGGCCCCTCCCGTCCACCAATCGTAATGCATATTTCCTCACCGTGATCCATGAGTTCTCTCGTTTCCCATTCGCCGTCCCCTGTCCCGACATGACCTCGTCCACGGTGATTAAGGCATTGCACAGCACCTTCACCCCGTTCGGTTTCCCCGCTTATATCCACAGCGACCGGAGTACATCGTTCATGAGCGATGAACTGCGTCAGTATCTGCTCAGCAAAGACATCGCCTCGAGCAGAACGACCAGTTATAACCCGCGGGAAAACGGGCAGGAGGAGAGGGAGAACGCGACAGTGTGGAAGGCTGTCCTTCTGGCCCTGCGGTCGACAAATCTCCCAACTACCCGCTGGCAGGAGGCCTTGCACAATGCCTTACACTCCATTAGGTCGCTCCTCTGCACGGCCACGAATGAGACCCCTCACGACCGATTGTTTGTCTTCCCCAGGAAGTCTACCTCCAGGGTCTCGCTTCCACCTTGGCTGATGGCTCCGGGACCCGTTCTTCTCCGGAGGCACACGAGGAGTCATAAAACGGACCCCCTGGTCGAAAAGCTCCGACTGCTCCTCGCCAACACCAGTTACGCCTACGTGGAGTACTCCGACGGCAGGCAACATACGGTTTCGCTCCGGGATCTGGCACCCGCTGGATCCCCCACTCCAGACGCCCCTTCCCGCGCCGCGCCCCTGCAGGACCCGGCGCCCCCTACAATACACCCCCTCCCGGCCCCAACCCCCATTGGTGAGCACCTACCGTGCGGGGCCCCCTCTTTACACACCCCGCCGGCGCCGGCACCGCTACCCCGGCCCCGCCTATTCTCGCTGCGCCATGTTCCCCTGCCCCGACCCGGACCGAAGCTCCGACCACCGTGCTCCCGGATGTACCCTCAACCAGGACGTCCGTGTCCGCCGCACCACCGCCCGAACTGAGGAGGTCGATAAGTATGATCCTGCCACCAAGCCGGATGGACCTATGATGGCACTTCACCCCCGCCGGACTCTTTTCTAAGCAGGGGGTGAATGTGATGAATGGTTACTGTAACACATTACCCTTGTCATCATGTAAGGTGATGTCCCCTTTAACACCAGGCTTGGAACCCTGGGGAACTCCGCCTCCAGCTCCGCCCACCTGTGACCCGTATATAAGGGGCCGACTTGTGGGCGGTGCCTCTGTTAGCACACGTCTCAGCTCGAGTCTAGTTCTTAGCTTGTTAAAGCCTTCTTTACTGTTTACACTCTAAGCGTCGTTAATGAGGGTACCACAGTTGTTAAAGTGTTCTTGTAAATCCCCAAGATGCTGGTACAGAGAACTTCCCCCTCTCTCTTTCCAGCCTTTCCCCTCTCTGCAGACTTTGCTCCATTTGTTGGTCATGTTACAGACCCAGATTCACAGTAACTGCAGTCCCCAGACCTCGTCCAGAACACCGTCACCAAATTATCTGTTCTCACTTAATGTCTGCAGTTACCCATTCTCATCACCTCCACTAATTTCTGATCTGGGCGAGGCATTTTCAGAACCCCAAAATGTATCATGGAGTTCAACCAACCTCTTCCTCTAATGGATTTGTTGCTTCTCCGAGCACACGGCTTTTTTCCCAGGTGTGGGATTACAATTATGGACACGTGGGTTTTTAAACACAAAATAATGTTTATTCCATAACTCAACTTAACATCTGAAATAAACATTGGTCTCTAAACACCCCTGACTTCAAAGATAACTCAGAAAATATTGCAACAGTAAATAATTCCTTAAACTGATCCTTCAAACTTCCAAGAGAATTAATACCTTTAAACAAAATCAGATCAGGCTAAAGGCTTCACAATTATGAGTTTAAATCACCCAAATGATCCAGAGATAGTCTTTCATGGCAGAGATACAGCTCACTGCAAAACACAGACACACACCCAGCTCTTTTCCTCCAAACTGCAAAATTAAACTGGAAAATGGCTGACTTGACCTCAGCTCCACCCACTCTCTGACATAAGAACATAAGATACGGTTGTATACGGTTGTCTCAGATACAGATCACTGTTTTCTTAAAGGGACATTGTTAAAACATCCATGTCGTAAAAGTACTCTCACATGTCACTTCCCAATAACACAACCTCCAGAAACCCATCCATAGCAACTCCAATAATTACAAATAACACAACCTCCAGAAACCCATCCACATCACCTCGATTTACTTCCCAATAACACAATCTCCAGAAACCCAACCACAGCATCTTCACTAACGTCCCAATAACACAACCACCAGAAACACATACTCATCAACTCCACGAACTTCCCAGTATCACAACCTCCAGAAGCACATTCACTTCACCTCCACTAACTTCCCAATAACACAATCTCCAGAAACACATCCTCATCACCTCCACTAACTTCCCAATAACAAAACATTCAGAAACACGTCGTCATCACCTCCACTAACTTCCCAATAACAAAACCTCCAGAAACACATCCACATCACCTCAACTAACCTCCAACTAAGACATCTCCAGAAACCCAACAACAGCATCTCCACTAACGTCCCAATAACACAACCACCAGAAACACATCCTCATCAACTCCACTAACTTCCCAACAACACAACCTCCAGAAACACACCCACTTCACCTCCACTAACATCCCAATACCATAACCTATGCTAAAACATCCACATCACCACCACTAACTTCCCAATAATACAACCTCCAGAAACCCATCCTCATCACCTCCACTAACTTCCCAATAACACAACCTCCAGAAACACATCCTCATCACCTCCACTAACTTCCCAATAACACAACCTCAAGAAACTCGTTCACCTCACCTCCACAAACTTATAACAACGCAAACCCCAGAACCACATCCTCATCACCACCACTAACGTAGCAATAACACAACCTCCAGAAACCCATCCTCATCACCTCCACTAACTTCCCAATAACACAACCTCCAGAAACTCATCCTCATCACCTCTACTAACTTCCCAATAACACAACCTCCAGAAACACATCCTCATCACCTCCACTAACTTCCCAATAACACAACCTCCAGAAACTAATCCTCATCACCTCCATTAATATCCCAATAACACAAACTCCAGAAACACATCCACATCACCTCAACTAACCTCCAAATAACACATCTCCAGAAACACATCCACAGCACCTCCACTAACTTCCCAGTATCACAACCTCCAGAAACACATCCTCATCACCTCCACTAACTTCCCAATAACAAAAGATTCAGAAACATATCCACATCACCTCAACTAACCTCCAAATAACACATCTCCAGAAACACATCCACAGCACCTCTGCTAACGTCCCAATAACACAACCACCAGAAAAACATCCACCTCACGTCCATTAACTTCCCAACAACACAACCTCCAGAAACAAATCCTCATCTCCTCCACTATCTTCGCAATAACACAACTTCCATTAACACAACCTCATCACCTCCACTAATTTCCCAATAACACAACCTCCAGAAACCATCCGCATCACCTCCACTAACTTAACAATAACACAACATCCAGAAACCCATCCTCATCACCTCCACTAACTTCCCTATAACACAACCACCAGAAACTCATCCTCATCACCTCCACTAACTTCCCAATAACACAACCTCCAGAAACTCATCCTCATCACCTCTACTAACTTCCCAATAACACAACCTCCAGAAACACATCCTCATCACCGCCACTAACTTCCCAATAACACAACCTCCAGAAACTAATCCTCATCACCTCCATTAATATCCCAATAACACAAACTCCAGAAACACATCCACATCACCTCAACTAACCTCCAAATAACACATCTCCAGAAACACATCCACAGCACCTCCACTAACTTCCCAGTATCACAACCTCCAGAAACACATCCTCATCACCTCCACTAACTTCCCAATAACAAAAGATTCAGAAACATATCCACATCACCTCAACTAACCTCCAAATAACACATCTCCAGAAACACATCCACAGCACCTCTGCTAACGTCCCAATAACACAACCACCAGAAAAACATCCACCTCACGTCCATTAACTTCCCAACAACACAACCTCCAGAAACAAATCCTCTTCTCCTCCACTATCTTCGCAATAACACAACTTGCATTCACACAACCTCATCACCTCCACTAATTTCCCAATAACACAACCTCCAGAAACTCATCCTCATCACCTCCACTAACTTCCCAATGACACAACCTCCAGAAACACATCCTCATCACCTCTACTAACCTCCCAAACACACAACCTCCAGAAACCCATCCTCATCACCTCCACTAACTTCCCAATGACACAACCACCAGAAACTCATCCTCATCACCTCCACTAACTTCCCAATAACACAACCTCCAGAAACACATCCTCATCACCTCCACTAACTTCCCAATAACTCAACCTCAAGAAACTCGTTCACCTCACCTCCACAAACTTATAATAACACAAACTCCAGAACCACATCCTCATCACCACCACTAACGTAGCAATAACACAACCTCCAGAAACCCATCCTCATCACCTCCACTAACTTCCCAATAACAAAACATTCAGAAAAACGTCGTCATCACCTCCACTAACTTCCCAATAACAAAACTTCCAGAAACATATCCACATCACCTCAACTAACCTCCAAATAACCCATCTCCAGAAACACATCCACAGCACCTCTGCTAACGTCCCAATAACACAACCACCAGAAAAACATCCACCTCACGTCCATTAACTTCCCAACAACACAACCTCCAGAAACACATCCTCATCTCCTCCACTATCTTTGCAATAACACAACTTCCATTAACCCAACCTCATCACCTCCACTAATTTCCCAATAACACAACCTCCAGAAACTCATCCTCATCGCCTCCACTATCTTCCCAATAACACAACCTCCAGAAACCATCCACATCACCTCCACTAACTTACCAATAACACAACCTCCAGAAACCCATCCTCTTCACCTCCACTAACTTCACAATAACACAACCTCCAGAAATCCATCCTCATCACCGACTCTAACTTCACAATAATACAACCTCGAGAAATACATCCACTTCACCTCCACTAACTTCCCAATAACACAACCTCCAGAAACTCATCCTCATCACCTCCACTAATTTCCCAACAACACAACCTCCAGAAACCCATCCTCATCACCTCCATTAACTTTCCAAGAACACAACATCCAGAAACTCACCCGCATCACCGACTCTAACTTCCCAATAACACAACCTCGAGAAATACATCCACTTCACCTCCACTAACGTCCCAATAACACAACCTCCAGAAATACATCCACTTCACCTCCACTAACGTCCCAATAACACAAAATCCAGAAAAACATCCTGATTACCTTCAATAATTCCCCATGAACACAGCCTCAAGAAACACATCCACTTCACCTCCACTAACTTCCCAATAACACAACATCCAGAAAATCATCCTGATCACCTCCACGAACGTCCCAATAACACAACCTCCAGAAATACATCCACTTCACCTCAACTAACCTCCAAATAACACATCTCCAGAAACACATCCACAGCACCTCTGCTAACGTTCCAATAACACAACCACCAGAAACACATCAACCTCACGACCACTAACTTCCCAATAACACAACCTCCAGAAATACATCCACATCACGTCCACTAACTTCCCAATAACACGAACTCCAGAAACACATCCTCATCACCTGCATTATCTTCCCAATAACACAACCACCAGAAACACATCCGCCTCACGTCCACTAACTTCCCAACAACACAACCTCCTGAAACACATCCACATCACCTCCACTAACCTCCCAATAACTCAACCTCCAGAAATACATCCACATCACCTCCACTTACGTCCCAATACCACAACCTCCAGAAACACATCCTCATCACCTCCACTGACTTCCCAATAATACAACCTCCAGAAACACATCCACATCACATCCACTAACTTCCCAATAACACAAACTCCAGAAACACATCCTCATCAGCTCCACTAACTTCCCAATAACACAACCTCCAGAAATACATCCACATCACGTCCACTAACTTCCCAATAACACAAACTCCAGAAACACATCCTCATCACCTCCACTATCTTTCCAATAACACAACCTCCAGAAATACATCCACATCACGTCCACTAACCTCCCAACAACACAACCTCATCACCTTCACTAACCTCCAAATAAGTCAACCTCTAGAAACACATCCTCATCACCTCCACTAACACCCCAATACCACAACCTCCAGAAACACATCCAAACCAGCTCCACTAACTTCCCAATAACACATCTCCAGAACACATCCTCATCACCCCAACAAACTTCCCAATAATACAAACTCCAGGCACACAATCTGCATCACTTCCACAAACTTTCCAAAAACACAATCTCCAGAAATACATCGACATCACCTCCACTAACTTCTCAATAACACAACCTCCAGAAACACATCCTCATCACATCCACTAACTTCCCAATAACACCACCTCCAGAAACAGAACCACATCACCTCTACTAACCTCCAAATAACACATCTCCAGAAACACATCCACAGAGCCTCTGCTAACTTCACAATAACACAACCTCCAGAAACTCATCCTCATCACCTCGCCTTTCTTCCCAGTAACACATCCGCCAGAAACACATTCACATCACCTCCACTAACTTCCCAATAACACTTTTCCAGAAACACATCCACATCACATCCACTAACTTCCCAATAACACAACCTCCAGAGACACATCCTCATCACCTCCACTAACTTCCCAATAACAGAACCTCCAGAAACACATCCACTTCACCTCAACTAACTTCCCAATAACACAACCTCCAGAAACACATCCTCATCACCTCTACTAACTTCCCAAAAACACAACCTCCAGAAACACATCCACATCACATCCACTAACTTCCCAACAACACAACCTCCTGAAACACATCCTCATCACCTCCACTAACTTCCCAATAACACAACCTCCAGAAACACAGCCTCATCACCTCCACTAACTTCCAAATAACACAACCTCCAGAAACACATCCTCATCACCTCCACTAACTTCCCAATAACACAACCTCCAGAAACACATCCTCATCACCTCCACTAAGTTCACAATAACACAACCTCCAGAAACACATCCACTTCACCTCAACTAACCTCCAAATAACCACATCTCCAGAAACACATCCACAGCACCTCTGCTAACGCCCCAATAACACAACCTCCAGAAACACATACGCATCAAGTCCACCAACTTCCCAATAACACAACCTCCAGAAATACATCCACATCACGTCCACTAACTTCCCAATAACACAAACTCCAAAAACACATTCTCATCACCTCCACTATCTTCCCAATAACACAACCACGAGAAACACATGAACCTCACGTCCACTAACTTCCCAACAACACAACCTCCTGAAACAAATCCACATCACCTTCACTAACCTCCAAATAAGTCAACCTCTAGAAAAACATCCTCATCACCTCCACTAACTTCCCAATAACACAACCTCCAGAAACTCATCCTCATCACCTCAACTAATTTCCCAATAACACAACGTCCAGTAACTCATCCTCATCACCTCCACTAACTTCCCAATAACACAACCTCAAGAAATACATCCACTTCACCTCCACTAGCGTCCCAATAACACAACCTCCAGAAATACATCCACTTCACCTCCACTAACTTACCAATAACACAAAATCCAGAAAAACATCCTGATTACCTCCAATAATTTCCCATGAACACAACCTCCAGAAAGATATCCTCATCACCTCCACTAACGTCCTAATAACACAACCTCCAGAAATACATCCACTTCACCTCCACTAACTTCCCAATAACACAAAATCCAGAAAAACATCCTGATTACCTCCAATAATTTCCCATGAACACAACCTCCAGAAAGACATCCTCATCACCACCACTAACGTCCCAATAACACAACCTCCAGAAATACATCCACTTCACCTCAACTAACCTCCAAATAACACATCTCCAGAAACACATCCACAGCACCTCTGCTAACGTCCCAATCACACAACCACCAGAAACACATCAACCTCAAGTCCACTAACTTCCCAATAACACATCCTCCAGACACACAACCTTCATCACCTCCACAAACTTCCCAATAGCACAACCAGCAAACAACATCCTCATCACCACCACTAAGGTAGCAATAACTCAACCACCAGAAAATCATCCTCATCACCGACACTAACTTCCCAATAACACAACCTCCAGAAACCCATCCACATCACCTCCACTAACTTCCCAAGTACACAACCTC
Source organism: Scyliorhinus torazame (assembly GCF_047496885.1). Lineage (NCBI taxonomy): Eukaryota > Metazoa > Chordata > Chondrichthyes > Carcharhiniformes > Scyliorhinidae > Scyliorhinus > Scyliorhinus torazame. The sequence continues at coordinate 124,548,078 of NC_092726.1, read as the reverse complement.
CAGAAACACATTCTCATCACCACCACTAAGGTAGCAATAACACAACCTCCAGAAACACATCCTCATCATCTCCGCTTATTTTCCAATAACACAACCTCCAGAAACACATCCGCCAGCCCTTCCACTAACTTCCCAATACCACAACCTCTGCAAAAACATTCACATCACCTCCACTCACTCCCCAATAAGACAACCTCCATTAAGACATCCTCATCACCTCCACTAACGTCCCAATAACACAACCTCCAGAAACCCATCCTCATCACCTCCAATAAGTCCGCAATATCACAACCTCCAGAAACACATCCACTTCACCTCCACTAACTTCCCAATAACACACCCTCCAGAAACACGTTCACCTCACCTCTACTAACTTCCCAGTAACACATCTCCAGAAACACATCCTCATCACCCCAACTAACTTCCCAAAAATACAACCTCCAGACACACAATCTTTATCACCTCCACTAACTTTCCAATCACACAACCTCCAGAAACAGATCTCATCACCTCCTCTAACTCCCCAATAACACAACCTCCATAAACACATCCACCAGCCCTTCCACTAACTTCCCAATACCACTACCTCTGCAAAAACATTCATATCACCACCACTAACTTCCCAATATTACATCATCCAGAAAAACATCCCCATCACCTCCACTCACTCCCCAATAACACAACCTCCAGAAACACATCCTCATCACCTCCACTAACGTCCCAATAACACAACCTCCAGAATCACATCCTCATCACCTCCACTAACGTCCCAATAACACAACCTCCAGAATCACATCCTCATCACCTCCACTAACTTCCCAATAATACAAACTCCTGAAACACATCCTCATCACATCCACTAACTTCCCAATAATACAAACTCCTGAAACACATCCACATCACCGACACTAACTTCCCAACAACACAACCTCCAGAAACTCATCCTCATCACCTCTACTAAACTCCCAATAACACAACCTCCAGAAACACATCCACTGCACCTCTGCTAACTTCACAATAACACAACCTCCAGAAACACATTCGCTTCATCTCCACTACCTTCCCAATAACACAACCTCCAGAAACATATCCACATCACCTCCACTAACCTCCCAATAACACAACCTCCAGAAACACATCCTCAGCAGCTCCACTAACTTCCCAATAACACAACCTCCAGAAACACATCCTCAGCACCTCCACTAACTTCCCAATAACACAACCTCCAGAAACACATCCACAGCACCTCCACTAACTTCCCAATAACACAACCTCCAGAAACACATCCTCAGCAGCTCCACTAACGTCCCAATAACACAACCTCCAGAAACACATCCACATCACCTCCACTAACTTCCCAATAACACAAGCTGCAGAAACACATCCTCATCACCCCAACTAACTTCCCAATAACACAACGTCGAGAAATACATTCACTTCACCTCGATTAACGTCCCAATAATACAACCTCCAGAAGCACATCCACATCACCTCCACTAACCTCCCAATAACACAACCTCCAGAAACACATCCTCATCACCACCACTAACTTCCCAATAATACAACCTCCAGTAACCCATCCACATCACCTCCACTAACTCCCCAATAATAGAACCACCGGAAACACATCCTCATCACCTCCACTAACCTCCCAATAACACAACCTCCCTTAACACATCCTCATCACCTCCACTAACTTCCCAATGACACAACCACCAGGAACACATCCACATCACCTTCACTAACTTCCCAATAACACACCTCCAGAAACACATTCTCATCACCTCCACTAACGTCCCAATAACACAACCTCCAGTAACACATCCACATCACCTCCACTAACGTCCCAATAACAAAACATTCAGAAACACATCCACATCACCTCCACTAACTTCCCAATAACACAACCTCCAGAAACTCATCCTCATCACCGGCACTATCTTCCCAATAACACAACCTCCAGAAACTCATCCTCATCACCGATACTAACTTCCCAATAACACAACCTCCAGAAACACATCCTCATCACCTCCACTAACTTCACAACAACACAAACTCTAGAAATACATCCTCATCCCTTCCACTAACTTCCCAATAACACAAGCTCCAGAAAAAAATCCACATCTCCTCACTAACTTCCCAACAACACAAACTCTTGAAATACATCCTCATCCCTTCCACTAACTTCCCAATAACACAACCTCCAGAAACACATCCACACCTCCTCCAATTACTTTCCAATAACACAAGCTCCAGAAACACATCCACCAGCCCTTCCACTAACTTCCCAATACCACAACCTCTGCAAAAACATTCAAATCACCACCACTAACTTCCCAATAATACAACCTCCAGTAACCCATCCCCATCACCTCCACTAACTGTCCAATAAGACAACCTCCATTAACACATCCTCATCACCTCCACTAACTGCTCAAAAAGACAACCTCCATTAACACATCCTCATCACCTCCACTAACCTCCCAATTACAAAACCTCCAGAAGCACATCCACATCACCTCCACTAACCTCCCAATAACACAACCTCCAGAAAAACATCCTCATCGCCTCCACTAACTTCCAAAGAACACAACCTCCAGAAAATCATCCTCATCACCGACACTAACTTCCCAATAACACAACCTCCAGAAACACATCCACATTACCTGAACTAACTTCCAAATAACACATCTCAAGAAACACATCCACAGCACCTCGACGAACTTCCCAATAAAACAACCTCCAGAAACACATTCGCTTCACCTCCACTAACTTCCCAATAACACAACCTCCAGAAACATATCATCACCTCCACTAACTTCACAACAACACAAACTCTAGAAACACATCCTCATCCCTTCCATTAACTTCCCAATAACACAAACTCCAGAATAAAATCCACATCACCTCCACTAACTTTCGAATAACACAACATCCAGAAACACATCCACATCTCCTCCACTAACTGTTCAATAAGACAACCTCCATTAACACATCCTCATCACCTCCACTAACTCCCCAAAAAGACAACCTCCATTAACACATCCTCATCACCTCCACTAACCTCCCAATAACACAACCTCCAGAAGCACATCCACATCACCTCCACTAACCTCCCAATAACACAACCTCCAGAAAATCATCCTCATCACCGACACTAACTTCCCAATAACACAACCTCCAGAAACACATCCACATCACCTCCACTAACGTACCAATATCACAACCTCCAGAAACACATTCGCTTCACCTCCACTAACTTCCCAATAACACAACCTCCAGAAACACATCGTCACCTCCACTAACTTCACAACAACACAAACTCTAGAAACACATCCTCATCCCTTCCATTAACTTCCCAATAACACAAACTCCAGAATAAAATCCACATCACCTCCACGAACTTTCGAATAACACAACATCCAGAAACACATCCAAATCTCCTCCACTAACTTCCCAATATCACAACCTCTGCTAAAACATCAACATCACCTTCACTAACTCCCAATAATAGAACCTACGGAAACACACCCTCATCACCTCCATTAACCTCCCAATAACACAACCTCCAGAAACACATCCTCATCACCTCCACTAACCTCCCAATAACACAACCTCCAGAAACACATCCACATCACCTCCATTAACCTCCCAATAACACAACCACCAGAAACACATCCTCATCACCTCCACTAACCTCCCAATAACACAACCTCCAAAAACACATCCTCATCACCTCCACTAACTTCCCAAGAACACAATCTCCAGAAAATCATCCTCATCACCGACACTAACTTCCCAATAACACAACCTCCAGAAACACATTCTCTTCACCTCCACTAACTTCCCAATAACACAACCTCGAGAAACACATCCACATCTTCTCCACTAACAGTCCGATAACACAACCTCCAGAAACACACCCACCAGCACCTCCACTAACTTCCCAATACCACAACCTCTGCTAACCCATCCACATCACCTCCACTAACTCCCAATAATGGATCCTCCTGAAACACATCCTCATCACCTCCACTAACCTCCCAATAACACAACCTTCCATAACACATCCTCATCACCTCCACTAACTTCCCAATGACACAACCACCAGAAACACATCCACATCACCTCCACTAACTTCCCAATAACACACCTCCAGAAACACATCCTCATCACCTCCACTAACGTCCCAATAACAAAACATTGAGAAACATATTCACATCACCTCCATTAACCTCCCAATAACACAACCTCCAGAAACACATCCTCATCAGCTCCACTAACTTCCCAATAACACAACCTCCAGAAACACATCCTCATCACCTCCACTAACTCCCCAATAAGACGACATCCATTAACACATCTTCATCACCTCCACTAACTCCCCAAAAAGACAACCTCCATTAACACATCCTCATCACCAACACTAACCTCCCAATAACACAACCTCCCTTAACACATCCTCATCACCTCCACTAACTTCCCAATGACACAACCACCAGGAACACATCCACATCACCTTCACTAACTTCCCAATAACACACCTCCAGAAACACATTCTCATCACCTCCACTAACGTCCCAATAACACAACCTCCAGTAACACATCCACATCACCTCCACTAACGTCCCAATAACAAAACATTCAGAAACACATCCACATCACCTCCACTAACTTCCCAATAACACAACCTCCAGAAACTCATCCTCATCACCGGCACTATCTTCCCAATAACACAACCTCCAGAAACTCATCCTCATCACCGATACTAACTTCCCAATAACACAACCTCCAGAAACACATCCTCATCACCTCCACTAACTTCACAACAACACAAACTCTAGAAATACATCCTCATCCCTTCCACTAACTTCCCAATAACACAAGCTCCAGAAAAAAATCCACATCTCCTCACTAACTTCCCAACAACACAAACTCTTGAAATACATCCTCATCCCTTCCACTAACTTCCCAATAACACAACCTCCAGAAACACATCCACACCTCCTCCAATTACTTTCCAATAACACAAGCTCCAGAAACACATCCACCAGCCCTTCCACTAACTTCCCAATACCACAACCTCTGCAAAAACATTCAAATCACCACCACTAACTTCCCAATAATACAACCTCCAGTAACCCATCCCCATCACCTCCACTAACTGTCCAATAAGACAACCTCCATTAACACATCCTCATCACCTCCACTAACTGCTCAAAAAGACAACCTCCATTAACACATCCTCATCACCTCCACTAACCTCCCAATTACAAAACCTCCAGAAGCACATCCACATCACCTCCACTAACCTCCCAATAACACAACCTCCAGAAAAACATCCTCATCGCCTCCACTAACTTCCAAAGAACACAACCTCCAGAAAATCATCCTCATCACCGACACTAACTTCCCAATAACACAACCTCCAGAAACACATCCACATTACCTGAACTAACTTCCAAATAACACATCTCAAGAAACACATCCACAGCACCTCGACGAACTTCCCAATAAAACAACCTCCAGAAACACATTCGCTTCACCTCCACTAACTTCCCAATAACACAACCTCCAGAAACATATCATCACCTCCACTAACTTCACAACAACACAAACTCTAGAAACACATCCTCATCCCTTCCATTAACTTCCCAATAACACAAACTCCAGAATAAAATCCACATCACCTCCACTAACTTTCGAATAACACAACATCCAGAAACACATCCACATCTCCTCCACTAACTGTTCAATAAGACAACCTCCATTAACACATCCTCATCACCTCCACTAACTCCCCAAAAAGACAACCTCCATTAACACATCCTCATCACCTCCACTAACCTCCCAATAACACAACCTCCAGAAGCACATCCACATCACCTCCACTAACCTCCCAATAACACAACCTCCAGAAAATCATCCTCATCACCGACACTAACTTCCCAATAACACAACCTCCAGAAACACATCGTCACCTCCACTAACTTCACAACAACACAAACTCTAGAAACACATCCTCATCCCTTCCATTAACTTCCCAATAACACAAACTCCAGAATAAAATCCACATCACCTCCACGAACTTTCGAATAACACAACATCCAGAAACACATCCTCATCTCCTCCACTAACTTCCCAATATCACAACCTCTGCTAAAACATCAACATCACCTTCACTAACTCCCAATAATAGAACCTACGGAAACACACCCTCATCACCTCCATTAACCTCCCAATAACACAACCTCCAGAAACACATCCTCATCACCTCCACTAACCTCCCAATAACACAACCTCCAGAAACACATCCACATCACCTCCATTAACCTCCCAATAACACAACCACCAGAAACACATCCTCATCACCTCCACTAACCTCCCAATAACACAACCTCCAAAAACACATCCTCATCACCTCCACTAACTTCCCAAGAACACAATCTCCAGAAAATCATCCTCATCACCGACACTAACTTCCCAATAACACAACCTCCAGAAACACATTCTCTTCACCTCCACTAACTTCCCAATAACACAACCTCCAGAAACACATCCACATCTTCTCCACTAACAGTCCGATAACACAACCTCCAGAAACACACCCACCAGCACCTCCACTAACTTCCCAATACCACAACCTCTGCTAACCCATCCACATCACCTCCACTAACTCCCAATAATGGATCCTCCTGAAACACATCCTCATCACCTCCACTAACCTCCCAATAACACAACCTTCCATAACACATCCTCATCACCTCCACTAACTTCCCAATGACACAACCACCAGAAACACATCCACATCACCTCCACTAACTTCCCAATAACACACCTCCAGAAACACATCCTCATCACCTCCACTAACGTCCCAATAACAAAACATTGAGAAACATATTCACATCACCTCCATTAACCTCCCAATAACACAACCTCCAGAAACACATCCTCATCAGCTCCACTAACTTCCCAATAACACAACCTCCAGAAACACATCCTCATCACCTCCACTAACTCCCCAATAAGACGACATCCATTAACACATCTTCATCACCTCCACTAACTCCCCAAAAAGACAACCTCCATTAACACATCCTCATCACCAACACTAACCTCCCAATAACACTACCTCCATTAACACATCCTCATCACCTCCACTAACTTCCCAATAATACAAACTCCTGAAACACATCCACATCACCGACACTAACGTCCCAACAACACAACCTCCAGAAACTCATCCTCATCACCTCTACTAAACTCACAATAACACAACCTCCAGAAACACATCCACATCACCTCCACTACCTTCCCAATAACACTACCTCCAGAAAAACATCCGCATCAAGTCCACTAACTTCCAGTTAACACAACCTCCAGAAACACATCCACTGCACCTCTGCTAACTTCACAATAACACAACCTCCAGATACACATTCGCTTCATCTCCACTAACTTCCCAATAACACCACCACCAGAAACATATCCACATCACCTCCACTAACTTCCCAATAACACAACCTCCAGAAACACATCCACATCACCTCCACTAACTTCCCAATAACACATCTCCAGAAACACATCCACAGCACCTCGACTAACTTCCGAATAACACAACCTCCAGAAACACATCATCACCTCCACTAACTTCACAACAACACAAACTCTAGAAACACATCCTCAGCACCTCCGCTAACTTCACAACTACACAAACTCTAGAAATAAATCCACATCACCTCCACTAACCTTCGAATAACACAAGCTGCAGAAACACATCCTCATCACCCCAAATATCTTCCCAATAACACAACCTCGAGAAATTCATCCACTTCACCTCGACTAACTTCCCAATAACACAACCTCCAGAAATACATTCGCTTCACCTCCACTAACCTCCCAATAACACAACCTCCAGAAACACATCCACATCTTCTCCACTAACTGTCCAATAACACAACCTCCAGAAACACACCCACCAGCACCTCCACTAACTTCCCAATACCCCAACCTCTGCTAACACATCCACATCACCTCCACTAACTCCCAATAATGGATCCTCCTGAAACACATCCTCATCACCTCCACTAACCTCCCAATAACACAACCTTCCATAACACATCCTCATCATCTCCACTAACTTCCCAATGGCACAAACACCAGAAACACATCCACATTACCTCCACTAACTTCCCAATAACACACCTCCAGAAACACATCCACATCAACTCCACTAACGTCCCAATAACAAAACATTCAGAAACACATCCACATCACCTCCAATAACTTCCCAATAAGACAACCTCCAAAAACTCATCCTCATCACCGGCACTATCTTCCCAATAACGCAACCTCCAGAAACTCATCCTCATCACCGACACTAACTTCCCAATAACACAACCTCCAGAAACACATCCTCAACACCGACACTAACTTCACAACAACAAAAACTCTAGAAATACATCCTCATCCCTTCCACTAACTTCCCAATAACACAAACTCCAGAAAAAAATCCACATCTCCTCACTAACTTCCCAACAACACAACCTCCATAAAATCATCCTCATCACCGACACTAACTTCCCAATAACACAACCTCCAGAAACACATCCTCATCACCTCCACTCACTTTCCAATAACACAACCTCCAGAAACACATCCACACCTCAACCACTTACTTTCCAAAAACACAACCTCCAGAAACACATCGACCAGCCCTTCCACTAACCTCCCAATAACACAACCTCCCGAAACACATCCACATCACCTCCACTAACCTCCCAAGAACACAATCTGCAGAAACACATTCTCATCACCTCCACTAACTTCCCAATAACACAACCTCCAGAAACACACCCACCAGCACCTCCACTAACTTCCCAATACCACAACCTCTGCTAACACATCCACATCACCTCCACTAACTCCCAATAATGGATCCTCCTGAAACACATCCTCATCACCTCCACTAACCTCCCAATAACACAACCTTCCATAACACATCCTCATCATCTCCACTAACTTCCCAATGGCACAAACACCAGAAACACATCCACATTACCTCCACTAACTTCCCAATAACACACCTCCAGAAACACATCCTCATCACCTCCACTAACTTCCCAATAACACAACCTCCAGAAACACATCCACATCAACTCCACTAACGTCCCAATAACAAAACATTCAGAAACACATCCACATCACCTCCACTAACTTCCCAATAAGACAACCTCCAGAAACTCATCCTCATCACCGGCACTATCTTCGCAATAACACAACCTCCAGAAACTCATCCTCATCACCGACACTAAATTCCCAATAACACAACCTCCAGAAACACATCCTCAACACCGACACTAACTTCACAACAACACAAACTCTAGAAATACATCCTCATCCCTTCCACTAACTTCCCAATAACACAAACTCCAGAAAAAAATCCACATCTCCTCACTAACTTCCCAACAACACAACCTCCATAAACTCATCCTCATCACCGACACTAACATCCCAATAACACAACCTCCAGAAACACATCCTCATCACCTCCACTAACTTTCCAATAACACAAGCTGCAGAAACACATCCACACCTCCACCACTTACTTTCCAATAACACAACCTCCAGAAACACATCAACCAGCCCTTCCACTAACCTCTCAATAACACAACCTCCCGAAACACATCCACATCACCTCCACTAACCTCCCAATAACATAACCTGCAGAAACACATTCTCATCACCTCCACTTACTTCCCAATAACACAACCTCCAGAAACACATCCTCAGCACTTCCATTAACTTCACAACAACACAAACTCTAGAAGAAAATCCACATCACCTCGACTAACTTTCGAATAACACAAGCTGCAGAAACACATCCTCATCACCCCAACTAACTTCACAATAAAACAAACTCCCGTAACACATCCTCATCACCTCCACTAACCTCCCAATCACACAACCACCAGAAAAAACATCCTCATCACCTCCACTAATCTCCCAATAACACAATCTCCAGAAACACATCCACATCACCTCCACTAACCTCCCAATAACACAACCTCCAGAAACACATCCTCATCACCTCCACTAACTTCCCAATAACACAATCTCCAGAAACACATTCGCTTCACCTCCACTAACTTCCCAATAACACAACCTCCAGAAACACATCCTCATCACCTCCACTAACTTCACAACAACACAAACTCCAGAAAAACATCCACATCACCTCCACTAACTTTCGAATAAAACAAGCTGCAGAAACACATCCTCGTCACACCAACTAACTTCCCAATAACACAACCTCGAGAAATTCATCCACTTCAACTCGACTAACTTCCCAATAACACAACATCCAGAAACAGATTCGCTTCACCTCCACTAACATCCCAATAACACAACCTCCAGAAACACACCCACCAGCACCTCCACTAACTTCCCAATAACACAACCTCCAGAAACACATCCACATCACCTCCACTAACTTCCCAATAACACATCTCCAGAAACACATCCCCAGCACCTCGACTAACTTCCGAATAACACAACCTCCAGAAACACATCATCACCTCCACTAACTTCCCAACAACACAAACTCTAGAAACACATCCTCAGCAACTCCGCTAACTTCACAACAACACAAACTCTAGAAACAAATCCACATCACCTCCACTAACCTTCGAATAACACAAGCTGCAGAAACACATCCTCATCACCCCAAATACCTTCCCAATAACACAACCTGGAGAAATTCATCCACTTCACCTCGACTAACTTCCCAATAACACAACCTCCAGAAATACATTCGCTTCACCTCCACTAACTTCCCAATAACACAACCTCCAGAAACACATCCACATCTTCTCCACTAACTGTCCAATAACACAACCTCCAGAAACACACCCACCAGCACCTCCACTAACTTCCCAATACCACAACCTCTGCTAACACATCCACATCACCTCCACTAACTCCCAATAATGGATCCTCCTGAAACACATCCTCATCACCTCCACTAACCTCCCAATAACACAACCTTCCATAACACATCCTCATCATCTCCACTAACTTCCCAATGGCACAAACACCAGAAACACATCCACATTACCTCCACTAACTTCCCAATAACACACCTCCAGAAACACATCCACATCAACTCCACTAACGTCCCAATAACAAAACATTTAGAAACACATCCACATCACCTCCAATAACTTCCCAATAAGACAACCTCCAGAAACTCATCCTCATCACCGGCACTATCTTCCCAATAACACAACCTCCAGAAACTCATCCTCATCACCGACACTAACTTCCCAATAACACAACCTCCAGAAACACATCCTCAACACAGACACTAACTTCCCAATAACACAACCTCCAGAAACACATCCTCAACACCGACACTAACTTCACAACAACACAAACTCTAGGAATACATCCTCATCCCTTCCACTAACTTCCCAATTACACAAACTCTAGAAAAAAATCCACATCTCCTCACTAACTTCCCAACAACACAACCTCCACAAACTCATCCTCATCATCTCCTCTAACTCCCCAATAACACAACCTCCAGAAACACATCCACACCTCCACCACTTACTTTCCAATAACGCAACCTCCAGAAACACATCAACCAGCCCTTCCACTAACCTCCCAATAACACAACCTCCCGAAACACATCCACATCACCTCCACTAACCTCCCAAGAACACAATCTGCAGAAACACATTCTCATCACCTCCACTAACTTCCCAATAACACAACCTCCAGAAACACACCCACCAGCACCTCCACTAACTTCCCAATAACACAACCACTGCAAACACATCCACATCACCTCCACTAACTCCCAATAATGGATCCTCCTGAAACACATCCTCATCACCTCCACTAACCTCCCAATAACACAACCTTCCATAACACATCCTCATCATCTCCACTAACTTCCCAATGGCACAAACACCAGAAACACATCCACATCACCTCCATTAACTTCCCAATAACACACCTCCAGAAACACATCCTCATCACCTCCACTAACGTCCCAATAACATAACCTCCAGAAACACATCCACATCAACTCCACTAACGTCCCAATAACAAAACATTCAGAAACACATCCACATCACCTCCACTAACTTCCCAATAAGACAACCTCCAGAAACACATCCACATTACCTCCACTAACTTCCCAATAACACACCTCCAGAAACTCATCCTCATCACCGACACTAACTTCCCAATAACACAACCTCCAGAAACACATCCTCAACACCGACACTAACTTCACAACAACACAAACTCTAGAAATACATCCTCATCCCTTCCACTAACTTCCCAATTACACAAACTCTAGAAAAAAATCCACATCTCCTCACTAACTTCCCAACAACACAACCTCCATAAACTCATCCTCATCACCGACACTAACTTCCCAATAACACAACCTCCAGAAACACATCCTCATCACCCCAAATATCTTCCCAATAACACAACCTCGAGAAATTCATCCACTTCACCTCGACTAACTTCCCAATAACACAACCTCCAGAAATACATTCGCTTCACCTCCACTAACTTCCCAATAACACAACCTCCAGAAACACATCCACATCTTCTCCACTAACTGTCCAATAACACAACCTCCAGAAACACACCCACCAGCACCTCCACTAACTTCCCAATACCACAACCTCTGCTAACACATCCACATCACCTCCACTAACTCCCAATAATGAATCCTCCTGAAACACATCCTCATCACCTCCACTAACCTCCCAATAACACAACCTTCCATAACACATCCTCATCATCTCCACTAACTTCCCAATGGCACAAACACCAGAAACACATCCACATCACCTCCACTAACGTCCCAATAACACAACCTCCAGAAACCCATCCTCATCACCTCCACTAACTTCCCAATAACAAAACATTCAGAAACACATCCACATCACCTCCAATAACTTCCCAATAAGACAACCTCCAGAAACTCATCCTCATCACCGGCACTATCTTCCCAATAACACAACCTCCAGAAACCCATCCTCATCACCGACACTAACTTCCCAATAACACAACCTCCAGAAACACATCCTCAACACCGACACTAACGTCACAACAACACAAACTCTAGAAATACATCCTCATCCCTTCCACTAACTTCCCAATAACACAAACTCCAGAAAAAAATCCACATCTCCTCACTAACTTCCCAACAACACAACCTCCATAAACTCATCCTCATCACCGACACTAACTTCCCAATAACACAACCTCCAGAAACACATCCACACCTCCACCACTTACTTTCCAATAACACATCCTCCAGAAACACATCAACCAGCCCTTCCACTAACCTCCCAATAACACAACCTCCCGAAACACATCCACATCACCTCCACTAACCTCCCAAGAACACAATCTGCAGAAACACATTCTCATCACCTCCACTAACTTCCCAATAACACGACCTCCAGAAACACACCCACCAGCACCTCCACTAACTTCCCAATACCACAACCACTGCACACACATCCACATCACCTCCACTAACTCCCAATAATGGATCCTCCTGAAACACATCCTCATCACCTCCACTAACCTCCCAATAACACAACCTTCCATAACACATCCTCATCATCTCCACTAACTTCCCAATGGCACAAACACCAGAAACACATCCACATTACCTCCACTAACTTCCCAATATCACACCTCCAGAAACACATCCTCATCAGCTCCACTAACGTCCCAATAACATAACCTCCAGAAACACATCCACATCAACTCCACTAACGTCCCAATAACAAAACATTCAGAAACACATCCACATCACCTCCACTAACTTCCCAATAAGACAACCTCCAGAAACACATCCACATTACCTCCACTAACTTCCCAATAACACACCTCCAGAAACTCATCCTCATCACCGACACTAACTTCCCAATAACACAACCTCCAGAAACACATCCTCAACACCGACACTAACTTCACAACAACACAAACTCTAGAAATACATCCTCATCCCTTCCACTAACTTCCCAATAACACAAACTCCAGAAACTCATCCTCATCACCGACACTAACTTCCCAATAACACAACCTCCAGAAACTCATCCACAACACCTCCTCTAACTCCCCAATAACACAACCTCCAGAAACACATCCACATCACCTCCACTAACTTCCCAATAACACAACCTCCAGAAACACATCCTCAGCACTTCCATTAACTTCACAACAACACAAACTCTAGAAAAAAATCCACATCACCTCGACTAACTTTCGAATAACACAAGCTGCAGAAACACATCCTCATCACCCCAACTAACTTCACAATAAAGCAAACTCCCGTAACACATCCTCATCACCTCCACTAACCTCCCAATCACACAACCTCGAGAAACACATCCTCATCACCTCCACTAACTTCCCAATAACACAACCTCCAGAAACACATTCGCTTCACCTCCACTAACTTCCCAATAACACAACCTTCAGAAACACATCAACCAGCCCTTCCACTAACCTCCCAATAACACAACCTCCCGAAACACATCCACATCACCTCCACTAACCTCCCAATAACACAACCTGCAGAAACACATTCTCATCACCTCCACTAACTTCCCAATAAAACAACCTCCAGAAACACATCCTCAGCACTTCCATTAACTTCACAACAACACAAACTCTAGAAGAAAATCCACATCACCTCGACTAACTTTCGAATAACACAAGCTGCAGAAACACATCCTCATCACCCCAACTAACTTCACAATAAAACACACTCCCGTAACACATCCTCATCACCTCCACTAACCTCCCAATCACACAACCACCAGAAAAAACATCCTCATCACCTCCACTAATCTCCCAATAACACAACCTCCAGAAACACATCCACATCACCTCCACTAACCTCCCAATAACACAACCTCGAGAAACACATCCTCATCACCTCCACTAACTTCCCAATAACACAACCTCCAGAAACACATTCGCTTCACCTCCACTAACTTCCCAATAACACAACCTTCAGAAACACATCAACCAGCCCTTCCACTAACCTCCCAATAACACAACCTCCCGAAACACATCCACATCACCTCCACTAACCTCCCAATAACAACCTGCAGAAACACATTCTCATCACCTCCACTAACTTCCCAATAACACAACCTCCAGAAACACATCCTCAGAACTTCCATTAACTTCACAACAACACAAACTCTAGAAAAAAATCCACATCACCTCCACTAACTTTCGTATAACACAAGCTGCAGAAACATATCCTCATCAGCCCAACTAACTTCCCAATAACACAACCTCGAGAAATTCATCCACTTCACCTCGACTAACTTCCCAAAAACACAACCTCCAGAAACACATTTGCTTCAACTCCAGTATCTTCCCAATTACACAACCTCCAGAAACACATCCACATCTTCACCACTAACTGTCCAATAACACAACCTCCAGAAACACACCCACCAGCACCTCCACTAACGTCCCAATACCACAACCTCTGCTAACCCATCCACATCACCTCCACTAACTCCCAATAATGGATCCTCCTGAAACACATCCTCATCACCTCCACTAACCTCCCAATAACATAATCTCCCTTAACACATCCTCATCACCTCCACTAACTTCCCAATGACACAACCACCAGAAACACATCCACATCACCTCCACTAACTTCCCAATAACACACCTCCGGAAACACATCCTCATCACCTCCACTTCCGTCCCAATAACACAGCCTCCAGAAACACATCCACATCACCTCCACTAACGTCCCAATAACAAAACATTCAGAAACACATCCACATCACCTCCATTAACCTCCCAATAACACAACCTGCAGAAACACATCCTCATCACCTCCAGTAACTTCCCTATAACACAACCTCCAGAAACACATCCACATCACCTCCACTAACCTCCCTATAACACAACCTCCCCTAACACATCCTCATCACGTCCAATAACCTCCCAATGACACAACAACCAGAAACACATCATCATCACCTCCACTAACCTCCCTATAACACAACCTCCAGAAACACATCCACATCACCTCCACTAACCTCCCAATAACACAACCTCCAGAAACACATATTCATCACCTCCAATAACTTCCCAATAACATATCTCCAGAAACACATCCACATCACCTCCACTAACTTCCCAATAACACAACCTCCAGAAACACATCCTCATCACCTCCACTAACTTCCCAATAACACAAGCTGCAGAAACACATCCTCATCACCCCAACTAACTTCCCAATAACACAACGTCGAGAAATTCATCCACTTCACCTCGACTAACTTCCCAATAACACAACCTCCAGAAACACATTCGCTTCACCTCCACTAACTTCCCAATAACACAACCTCCAGGAACACATCCACATCTTCTCCACTAACTGTCCAATAACACAACCTCCAGAAACACACCCACCAGCACCTCCACTAACTTTCCAATACCACAACCTCTGCTAACCCATCCACATCACCTCCACTAACTCCCAATAATGGATCCTCCTGAAACACATCCTCATCACCTCCACTAACCTCCCAATAACATAATCTCCCTTAACACATCCTCATCACCTCCACTAACTTCCCAATACCACAACCTCTGCTAAAACATTCACATCACCACCACTAACTTCCCAATAACACAACCTCCAGAAACACATTCGCTTCACCTCCACTAACTTCCCAATAACACAACCTCCAGAAACACATTCGCTTCTCCTCCACTAACTTCACAATAACACAAGCTCCAGAAACCCATCCTCATCACCTCCACTAACTTCCCAATAACACAACCTCCAGAAACACATCCTCATCACCTCCATCAACTTCACAATAACACAACCTCCAGAAACACATCCTCATCACCTCCACTAACTTCCCAATAACACAAGCTGCAGAAACACATTCATCACCCCAACGAACATCCCAATAACACAACCTCGAGAAATACATTCACTTCACCTCGACTAACTTCCCTATAACACATTCTCCAGAAACACATTCGCTTCACCTCCACTAACTTCACTACAACACAAACTCTAGAAATACATCCTCATCCCTTCCACTAACATCCCAATAACACAAACTCCAGAAACACATCCGCATCACGTCCACTAACTTCCAGTTAACACGACCACCAGAACCACCACTAACATCCCAATACCACAACCCCTGCTAAAACACTCACATCACCACCACTAACCTCCCAATAATACAACCTCCAGAAACGCATCCTCATCACCTCCACTAACTTTCCAATAACAAAACATCCTGAAACACATCCTCATCACCTCCACTAAGTTCCCAATAACACAACCTCCAGAAACACATCCTCATCCCTTCCACTAACTTCCCAATAATACAACCTCCAGAAAGTCACCCACCAGCACCTCCACTAACTTCCCAATACCACAACCTCTGCTAACCCATCCACATCACCTCCACTAACTCCCAATAATGGATCCTCCCTTAACACATCCTCATCACCTCCACTAACTTCCCAATGACACAACCTCCAGAAACACATTCACCTCACCTCCACAAACTTCCCAACAACGCAAACTCCAGAATCTCATCCTCATCACCTCCACTAACTTCCCAATGACACAACCTCCAGAAACACATTCACCTCACCTCCACAAACTTCCCAACAACACAAACTCCAGAATATCATCCTCATCACCGAGACTAACTTCCCAATAACACAACCTCCAGGAACACATCCTCATCACCTCCACTGACCTCCCAATAACACAATCTCCCTTAACACATCCTCATCACCTCCACAAACTTCCCAATGACACAACCACCAGAAACACATCCACATCACCTCCATTAACCTCCCAATAACACCACCTCCAGAAACACATCCTCATCACCTCCACTAACGTCCCTATAACACAACCTCCCTTAACACATCCTCATCACCTCCACTAACCTCCCAATGACACAACCTCCAGAAACACTTCCACATCTTCTCCACTAACTGTCCGATAACACAACCTCCAGAAACACACCCACCAGCACCTCCACTAACTTCCCAATACCACAACCTCTGCTAACCCATCCACATCACCTCCACTAACTCCCAATAATGGATCATCCTGAAACACATCCTCATCACCTCCACTAACCTCCCAATTACACAACCTCCCTTAACACATCCTCATCAACTCCACTAACTTCCCAATGACACAACCACCAGAAACACATCCACATCACCTCCACTAACTTCCCAAGACCACAACCTCTGCTAAAACATACACATCACCACCACTAACGTCCCAATAACACAACCTCCAGAAACACATTCGCTTCACCTCCACTAACTTCCCAATAACACAACCTCCAGAAACACATCCTCATCACCTCCACTAACGCCCCAATAACACAACCTCCAGAAACACATCCTCATCACCCCAACTAACTTCCCAATAACACATCCTCCAGAAACACATTTGCTTCACCTCCACTAACTTCATAACAACACAAACTCTAGAAACACATCCTCATCCCTTCCACTAACATCCCAATAACACAAACTCCAGAAAAAAATCCACATCTCCTCCACTAACGTCCCAAGACCACAACCTCTGCAAAAACATTCACATCACCACCACTAACTTCCCAATAATACAACCTCCAGTAAACCATCCACATCACCTCCAATAACTCCCCAATAATAGAACATCCTGAAACACATCCTCATCACCTCCACTAACCTCCCAATAACACAACCTCCCTTAACACATCCTCATCACCTCCACTAACTTCCCAATGACACAACCACCAGAAACACATCCACATCACCTCCACTAACGTCCCAATGACACAACATTCAGAAACACATCCACATCACCTCCACTAACTTCCCAATACCACAACCTCCAGAAAATCATCCTCATCACCGTCACTATCATCCCAACAACACAACCTCCAGAAACTCATCCTCATCACCGACACTAACTTCC
The DNA here is from genome assembly GCF_047496885.1 of Scyliorhinus torazame. Lineage (NCBI taxonomy): Eukaryota > Metazoa > Chordata > Chondrichthyes > Carcharhiniformes > Scyliorhinidae > Scyliorhinus > Scyliorhinus torazame. The sequence continues at coordinate 124,529,033 of NC_092726.1, read as the reverse complement.
CAATAACACAACCTCCAGAAACTCATCCTCATCACCGACACTAACTTCACAACAACACAAACTCTAGAAATACATCCTCATCCCTTCCACTAACTTCCCAATAACACAAACTCCAGAAAAAAATCCACATCTCCTCACTAACTTCCCAACAACACAACCTCCATAAACTCGTCCTCATCACCGACACTAACTCCACAATAACACAACCTCCAGAAACACATCCAAACCTCCTCCACTTATTTTCCAATAACACAACCTCCAGAAACACATCCAACAGCCCTTCCACTAACTTCCCAATACCACAACCTCTGCAAAAACATTCACATCACCACCACTAACTTCCCGATAATACAACCTCCAGTAACTCATCCACATCACCTCCACTAACTCCCCAATAATAGAACCTCCGGAAAGACATCCTCATCACCTCCACTAACTCCCCAATAAGACAACCTCCATTACACATCCTCATCACCTCCACTAACTCCCCAAAAAGACAACCTCCATTAACACACCCTCATCACCTCCACTAACCTCCCAATAACACAATCTCCAGAAGCACATCCACATCACCTCCACTAACCTCCCAATAACACAACCTCCAGAAACACATCCACATCACCTCCACTAACCTCCCAATAACACAACATCCAGAAACACATCCTCATCACCTCCACTAACCTCCCAATAACACAGCCTCCAGAAGCACATCCACATCACCTCCACTAACTTCCCAATAACACAACCTCCAGAAACACATCCACATCACCTCCACTAACTTCCCAATAACACAACCTCCAGAAACACATTCGCTTCACCTCCACTAACTTCCCAATAACACAACCTCCAGAAACACATCATCACCTCCACTATCTTCACAACAACACAAACTCTAGAAACACATCCTCATCCCTTCCACTAACTTCCCAAAAACACAAACTCCAGAAAAAATTCCACATCACCTGAATTAACTTTCGAATAACACAACCTCCAGAAACACATCCACATCTCCTTCACTAACTGTCAAATAACACAACCTCCAGAAACACACCCACCAGCACCTCCACTAACTTCCCAATATCACAACCTCTGCTAAAACATCCACGTCACCTCCACTAACTCCCCAATAATAGAATCTCCGGAAACACACCCTCATCACCTCCATTAAACTCCCAATAACACAACCTCCAGAAACATATCCTCATCACCTCCACTAAACTCCCAATAACACAACCTCCAGAAACACATCCACATCACCTCCATTAACCTCTCAATAACACAACCTCGAGAAACACATCCTCATCACCTCCACTAACTTCCCAAGAACACAACCTCCACAAAATCATCCTCATCACCGACACTAACTTCCCAATGACACAACCTCCAGAAACACATCCACATCACCTCCACTAACTTCCCAATCACGCATCTCCAGAAACACATCCACAGCACTTCGACTAACTTCCCAATAACACAACCTCCAGAAACACATTTGCTTCACCTCCACTAACTTCCCAATAACACAACCTCCGGAAACACATCCTCATCACCTCCACTAACTTCACAACAACACAAAAAATAGAAAAAAATCCACATCACCTCCACTAACTTTCGTATAACACAAGCTGCAGAAACACATCCTCATCACCCCAACTAACTTCCCAAGAACACAACCTCGAGAAATTCATCCACTTCACTTCGACTAACTTCCAAATAACTCACCTCCAGATCACCTCCACTACCGTACCAATAACACAACCTCCAGAAACACATCCACATCACCTCCACTAACGTCCTAATAACAAAACATTCAGAAACACATCCACATCACCTCCACTAACTTCCCAATACCACAACCTCCAGAAACTCATCCTCATCACCGTCACTATCATCCCAACAACACAACCTCCAGAAACTCATCCTCATCACCGACACTAACTTCCCAATAACACAACCTCCAGAAACTCATCCTCATCACCGACACTAACTTCACAACAACACAAACTCTAGAAATACATCCTCATCCCTTCCACTAACTTCCCAATAACACAAACTCCAGAAAAAAATCCACATCTCCTCACTAACTTCCCAACAACACAACCTCCATAAACTCATCCTCATCACCGACACTAACTCCACAATAACACAACCTCCAGAAACACATCCAAACCTCCTCCACTTATTTTCCAATAACACAACCTCCAGAAACACATCCAACAGCCCTTCCACTAACTTCCCAATACCACAACCTCTGCAAAAACATTCACATCACCACCACTAACTTCCCGATAATACAACCTCCAGTAACTCATCCACATCACCTCCACTAACTCCCCAATAATAGAACCTCCGGAAAGACATCCTCATCACCTCCACTAACTCCCCAATAAGACAACCTCCATTACACATCCTCATCACCTCCACTAACTCCCCAAAAAGACAACCTCCATTAACACACCCTCATCACCTCCACTAACCTCCCAATAACACAATCTCCAGAAGCACATCCACATCACCTCCACTAACCTCCCAATAACACAACCTCCAGAAACACATCCACATCACCTCCACTAACCTCCCAATAACACAACATCCAGAAACACATCCTCATCACCTCCACTAACCTCCCAATAACACAACCTCCAGAAGCACATCCACATCACCTCCACTAACTTCCCAATAACACAACCTCCAGAAACACATCCACATCACCTCCACTAACTTCCCAATAACACAACCTCCAGAAACACATTCGCTTCACCTCCACTAACTTCCCAATAACACAACCTCCAGAAACACATCATCACCTCCACTATCTTCACAACAACACAAACTCTAGAAACACATCCTCATCCCTTCCACTAACTTCCCAAAAACACAAACTCCAGAAAAAATTCCACATCACCTGAATTAACTTTCGAATAACACAACCTCCAGAAACACATCCACATCTCCTTCACTAACTGTCAAATAACACAACCTCCAGAAACACACCCACCAGCACCTCCACTAACTTCCCAATATCACAACCTCTGCTAAAACATCCACGTCACCTCCACTAACTCCCCAATAATAGAATCTCCGGAAACACACCCTCATCACCTCCATTAAACTCCCAATAACACAACCTCCAGAAACACATCCTCATCACCTCCACTAAACTCCCAATAACACAACCTCCAGAAACACATCCACATCACCTCCATTAACCTCTCAATAACACAACCTCGAGAAACACATCCTCATCACCTCCACTAACTTCCCAAGAACACAACCTCCACAAAATCATCCTCATCACCGACACTAACTTCCCAATGACACAACCTCCAGAAACACATCCACATCACCTCCACTAACTTCCCAATCACGCATCTCCAGAAACACATCCACAGCACTTCGACTAACTTCCCAATAACACAACCTCCAGAAACACATTTGCTTCACCTCCACTAACTTCCCAATAACACAACCTCCGGAAACACATCCTCATCACCTCCACTAACTTCACAACAACACAAAAAATAGAAAAAAATCCACATCACCTCCACTAACTTTCGTATAACACAAGCTGCAGAAACACATCCTCATCACCCCAACTAACTTCCCAAGAACACAACCTCGAGAAATTCATCCACTTCACTTCGACTAACTTCCCAATAACTCACCTCCAGATCACCTCCACTACCGTCCCAATAACACAACCTCCAGAAACACATCCACATCACCTCCACTAACGTCCTAATAACAAAACATTCAGAAACACATCCACATCACCTCCATTAACCTCCCAATAACACAACCTCCAGAAACACATTCGCTTCTCCTCCACTAACTTCACAATAACACAAGCTCCAGAAACCCATCCTCATCACCTCCACTAACTTCCCAATAACACAACCTCCAGAAACACATCCTCATCACCTCCATCAACTTCACAATAACACAACCTCCAGAAACACATCCTCATCACCTCCACTAACTTCCGAATAACACAAACTGCAGAAACACATTCATCACCCCAACGAACTTCCCAATAACACAACCTCCAGAAACACATCCTCATCCCTTCCACTAACTTCCAAATAATACAACCTCCAGAAAGTCACCCACCAGCACCTCCACTAACTTCCCAATACCACAACCTCTGCTAACCCATCCACATCACCTCCACTAACTCCCAATAATGGATCCTCCTGAAACACATCCTCATCACCTCCACTAACCTCCGAATAACACAACCTCCCTTAACACATCCTCATCACCTCCACAAACTTCCCAACAACACAAACTCCAGAATCTCATCCTCATCACCGAGACTAACTTCCCAATAACACAACCTCCAGGAACACATCCTCATCACCTCCACTGACCTCCCAATAACACAATCTCCCTTAACACATCCTCATCACCTCCACTAACTTCCCAAGGACACAACCTCAAGAAACTCATCCTCATCATCTCCTCTAACTCCCATATAGCTCAGCCTCCAGAAACACATCCACACCTCCACCACTTACTTTCCAATAACAGAACCTCCAGAAACACATCAACCAGCCCTTCCACTAACCTCCCAATAACACAACCTCCCGAAACACATCCACACCTCCTCCACTAACTTTCCAATAACACAACCTCCAGAAACACATCAACCAGCCCTTCCACGAACCTCCCAATAACACAACCTCCCGAAACACATCCTCATCACCTCCACTTACCTCCCAATAACACAATCTCCCTTAACACATCCTCATCACCTCCACAAACTTCCCAATAACACAACCTCCAGAAACACATCCACATCACCTCCATTAACCTCCCAATAACACAACCTCCAGAAACACATCCTCATCACCTCCACTAACGTCCCTATAACACAACCTCCCTTAACACATCCTCATCACCTCCACTAACCTCCCAATGACACAACCTCCAGAAACACTTCCACATCTTCTCCACTAACTGTCCGATAACACAACCTCCAGAAACACACCCACCAGCACCTCCACTAACTTCCCAATACCACAACCTCTGCTAACCCATCCACATCACCTCCACAAACTCCCAATAATGGATCCTCCTGAAACACATCCTCATCACCTCCACTAACCTCCCAATTACACAACCTCCCTTAACACATCCTCATCACCTCCACTAACTTCCCAATGACACAACCACCAGAAACACATCCACATCACCTCCACTAACTTCCCAAGACCACAACCTCTGCTAAAACATACACATCACCACCACTAACGTCCCAATAACACAACCTCCAGAAACACATTCGCTTCACCTCCACTAACTTCCCAATAACACAACCTCCAGAAACACATCCTCATCACCTCCACTAACGCCCCAATAGCACAACCTCCAGAAACACATCCTCATCACCCCAACTAACTTCCCAATAACACATCCTCCAGAAACACATTTGCTTCACCTCCACTAACTTCATAACAACACAAACTCTAGAAACACATCCTCATCCCTTCTACTAACATCCCAATAACACAAACTCCAGAAAAAAATCCACATCACCACCACTAACTTCCCAATAATACAACCTCCAGTAAACCATCCACATCACCTCCACTAACTCCCCAATAATAGAACATCCTGAAACACATCCTCATCACCTCCACTAACCTCCCAATAACACAACCTCCCTTAACACATCCTCATCACCTCCACTAACTTCCCAATGACACAACCACCAGAAGCACATCCACATCACCTCCACCAACGTCCCAATAACACAACATCCAGAAACTCATCCTCATCACCGACACTAACTTCCCAATAACACAACCTCCAGAAACTCATCCTCATCACCGACACTAACTTCACAACAACACAAACTCTAGAAATACATCCTCATCCCTTCCACTAATTCCCAATAACACAAACTCCAGAAAAAAATCCACATCTCCTCACTAACTTCCCAACAACACAACCTCCATAAACTCATCCTCATCACCGACACTAACTCCACAATAACACAACCTCCAGAAACTCATCCTCATCACCTCCTCTAACTCCCCAATAACACAACCTCCAGAAACACATCCAAACCTCCTCCACTTATTTTCCAATAACACAACCTCCAGAAAAACATCCAACAGCCCTTCCACTAACTTCCCAATACCACAACCTCTGCAAAAACATTCACATCACCACCACAAACTTCCCGATAATACAACCTCCAGTAACTCATCCACATCACCTCCACTAACTCCCCAATAAGACAACCTCCATTACACATCCTCATCACCTCCACTAACTCCCCAAAAAGACAACCTCCATTAACACACCCTCATCACCTCCACTAACCTCCCAATAACACAACCTCCAGAAGCACATCCAAATCACCTCCACTAACCTCCCAATAACACAACATCCAGAAACACATCCACATCACCTCCATTAACCTCTCAATAACACAACCTCGAGAAACACATCCTCATCACCTCCACTAACTTCCCAAGAACACAACCTCCACAAAATCATCCTCATCACCGACACTAACTTCCCAATAACACAACCTCCAGAAACACATCCACATCACCTCCACTAACTTCCCAATCACGCATCTCCAGAAACACATCCACAGCACCTCGACTAACTTCCCAATAACACAACCTCCAGAAACACATTTGCTTCACCTCCACTAACTTCCCAATAACACAACCTCCGGAAACACATCCTCATCACCTCCACTAACTTCACAACAACACAAACTCTAGAAAAAAATCCACATCACCTCCACTAACTTTCGTATAACACAAGCTGCAGAAACACATCCTCATCACCCCAACTACTTCCCAAGAACACAACCTCGAGAAATTCATCCACTTCACCTCGACAAACTTCCCAATAACTCACCTCCAGATCATCTCCACTACCGTCCCAATAACACAACCTCCAGAAACACATCCACATCACCTCCACTAACGTCCTAATAACAAAACATTCAGAAACACATCCACATCACCTCCATTAACCTCCCAATAACACAACCTCCAGAAACACATCCTCATCACCTCCACTAACTTTCCTATAACACAACCTTCCTTAACACATCCTCATCACCGACACTAACTCCCCAATGACACAACCACCAGAAACACATCCTCATCACCTCCACTAACCTCCCTATAACTCAACCTCCAGAAACACATCCACATCACCTCCACTAACCTCCCAATAACACAACCTCCAGAAACACATCCTCATCAACTCAACTCACTTCCCGATAACACATCTCCAGAAACACATCCACATCACCTCCACTAACTTCCCAATAACACAACCTCCAGAAACACATCCTCATCACCTCCACTAACTTCCCAATAACACAAGCTGCAGAAACACACCCTCATCACCCCAAATAACTTCCCAATATCACAACGTCGAGAAATTCATCCACTTCACCTCGACTAACTTCCCAATAACACAACCTCCAGAAACACATTCGCTTCACCTCCACTAACTGTCCAATAACACAACCTCCAGAAACACACCCACCAGCACCTCCACTCACTTCCCGATACCACAACCTCTGCTAACCCATCCATATCACCTCCACTAAATCCCAATAATGGATCCTCCTGAAACACATCCTCATCACCTCCACTAACCTCCCAATAACACAAGCTGCAGAAACACATCCTCATCACCCCAACTAACTTCCCAATGACAACCACCAGAAACACATCCACATCACCTCCACTAACTTCCCGATACCACAACATCTGCTAAAACATTCACATCACCACCACTAACTTCCCAATAACACAACCTCCAGAAACACATTCGCTTCACTTCCACTAACTTCCCAATAACACAACCTCCAGAAACACATCCTCATCTCCTCCACTAACTTCACAATAACACAACCTCCAGAAACCCATCCTCATCACCTCCACTAACTTCCCAATAACACAACCTCCAGAAACACATCCTCATCACCTCCATTAAGTTCACAATAACACAACCTCCAGAAACACATCCTCATCACCTCCACTAACTTCCCAATAACACAAGCTGCAGAAACACATCCTCATCACCCCAACTAACTTCCCTATAACACAACCTCGAGAAATACATTCACTTCACCTCGACTAACTTCCCAATAACACATCCTCCAGAAACACATTCGCTTCACCTCCACTTTCTTCACTACAACACAAACTTTAGAAACACATCGTCATCCCTTCCACTAACATCCCAATACCACAACCCCTGCTAAAACACTCACATCACCACCACTAACCTCCCAATAATACAACCTCCAGAAACCCATCCTCATCACCTCCACTAACTTCCCAATAACAAAACATCCTGAAAAACATCCTCATCACCTCCACTAATGTCCCAATAACACAACCTCCAGAAACACATCCACAGCAGCTCCACTAACTTCCCAATAACACATCTCCAGAAACACATCCACAGCACCTCCACTAACTTGACAATAACACAACCTCCAGAAACACATTCGCTTCACCTCCACTAACTTCCCAACAACACAAACTCCAGAATCTCATCCTCATCACCTCCACTAACTTCCCAATGACACCACCTCCAGAAACACATTCACCTCAACTCCACAAACTTCCCAACAACACAAACTCCAGAAACACATTCGCTTCACCTCCACTAACTTTACGACAACACAAACTCTAGAAACACATCGTCATCCCTTCCACTAACATCCCAATACCACAACCCCTGCTAAAACACTCACATCACCACCACTAACCTGCCAATAATACAACCTCCAGAAACCCATCCTCATCACCTCCACTAACTTCCCAATAACAAAACATCCAGAAACACATCCACACCAGCTCCACTAACTTCCCAATAATACAACCTCCAGAAAGTCACCCACAAGCACCTCCACTAACTTCGCAATACCACAACCTCTGCTGACCCATCCACATCACCTCCACTTACTCCCAATAATGGATCCTCCAGAAAAACATCCACATCACCTCCACTAACCTCCCAATAACACAACCTCCCTTAACACATCGTCATCACCTCCACTAACTTCCCAATGACACAACCTCCAGAAGGTTGTGTTTCTGGAGGTTGTGTTATTGTCAAGTTAGTGGAGGTGCTGTGGATGTGTTTCTGGAGATGTGTTATTGGGAAGTTAGTGGAGCTGCTGTGGATGTGTTTCTGGAGGTTGTGTTATTGGGACATTAGTGGAGGTGATGAGGATGTTTTTCAGGATGTTTTGTTATTGGGAAGTTAGTGGAGGTGATGAGGATGGGTTTCTGGAGGTTGTATTATTGGGGGCAGCACGGTAGCATAGTGGTTAGCACAATTGCTTCACAGCTCCAGGGTCCCAGGTTCGATTCCGGCTTGGGTCACTGTCTGTGCGGAGTCTGCACATCCTCCCCGTGTGTGCGTGGGTTTCCTCCGGGTGCTCCGGTTTCCTCCCACAGTCCAAAGATGTGCAGGTTAGGTGGATTGGCCATGCTAAATTGCCCTTAGTGTCCAAAATTGCCCTTTGTGTTGGGTGGGATTACGGGGTTATGGGGATGGGGTAGAGGTGTTGACCTTGTGTAGGGTGCTCTTTCCAAGAGCCGGTGCAGACTCGATGGGCCGAATGGCCTCCTTCTGCTCTGTAAATTCTATGATAATCTATGAAACACATTCACCTTACCTCCACAAACTTCCCAAGAACACAAACTCCAGAACTCATCCTCATCACCGACACAAACTTCCCAATAACACAACCTCCAGAAACACATCCTCATCACCTCCACTGACCTCCCAATAACACAATCTCCCTTAACACATCCTCATCACCTCCACAAACTTCCCACTGACACAACCACCAGAAACACATCCACATCACCTCCACTAACGTCCCAAGAACACAACCTCCAGAAACACATCCTCATCACCTCCAAAACGTTCCAATAACACAACCTCCAGAAACACATCCTCATCACCTCGACTAACTTCCCAATAACAACCTCCAGAAACACATCCTCATCACCTCCACTAACTTCCCAATAACAAAACATTCAGAAACATGTCGCCATCACCTCCAATAACTTCCCAATGACACAACCTCCAGAAACACATACACCACACCTCCACAAACTATCCAATAACACAAGCTCCAGAAACACATCCTCATCACCTCCATTAACCTCCCAGTAACACAACCTCCAGAATCACATCCACATCACCTCCACTAACTTCCCAAGAACAACCTCCAGAAACACATCCTCATCACCTCCACTAACTTCTCAATAACACAACCTCCAGAAACTCATCCTCATTACCGGAACTAACTTCCCAATAACACAAACTCCAGAAAAAAATCCACATCACCTCCACTAAACTCACAATAACACAAGATCCAGAAACACATCCTCATCACCTCCACTAACTTCCCAATAACACAACCTCCAGAAACACATCCACTTCACCTCCACTAACTTCCCAATAACACGTCCTCCAGAAACACAGCCTCATCACCTCCACTAACTTCCCAATAACACAATCTCACGAAACACATCCTCATCACCTCCACTAACTACCCAAAAACACAACCTCCAGAAACACATCCACTTCACCTCGACTAACTTCCCAATAACACAACCTACAGAAACACATCCTCATCACCTCCACTAACGTCCCAATAACACAACCTCCAGAAACACATCCTCATCACCTCCATTAACCTCCCAATAACACAACCTCCAGAATCACATCCACATCACCTCCATTAACTTCACAATAACACAACCTCGAGAAACACATCTTCATCACCTCCACTAACTTCCCAATAACACAAGCTGCAGAAACACATCCTCATCACCTCCACGAACTTCCCAATATCACAACCTCTGCTAAAACATTCACATCACCACCACTAACATCCCAATAATACATCCTCCTGAAACCCATCCTCATCACCTCCACTAACTTCACAATGACACAACCTCCAGAAACACTTTCGCTTCACCTCCACTAACTTCCCAATAACACAAGCTGCAGAAACACATCCTCATCACCCCAACTAACTTCCCTATAACACAACCTCGAGAAATACATTCACTTCACTTCGACTAACTTCCCAATAACACATCCTCCAGAAACACATTCGCTTCACCTCCACTTTCTTCACTACAACACAAACTTTAGAAACACATCGTCATCCCTTCCACTAACATCCCAATACCACAACCCCTGCTAAAACACTCACATCACCACCACTAACCTCCCAATAATACAACCTCCAGAAACCCATCCTCATCACCTCCACTAACTTCCCAATAACAAAACATCCTGAAAAACATCCTCATCACCTCCACTAATGTCCCAATAACACAACCTCCAGAAACACATCCACAGCAGCTCCACTAACTTCCCAATAACACATCTCCAGAAACACATCCACAGCACCTCCACTAACTTGACAATAACACAACCTCCAGAAACACATTCGCTTCACCTCCACTAACTTCCCAACAACACAAACTCCAGAATCTCATCCTCATCACCTCCACTAACTTCCCAATGACACCACCTCCAGAAACACATTCACCTCAACTCCACAAACTTCCCAACAACACAAACTCCAGAAACACATTCGCTTCACCTCCACTAACTTTACTACAACACAAACTCTAGAAACACATCGTCATCCCTTCCACTAACATCCCAATACCACAACCCCTGCTAAAACACTCACATCACCACCACTAACCTGCCAATAATACAACCTCCAGAAACCCATCCTCATCACCTCCACTAACTTCCCAATAACAAAACATCCAGAAATACATCCACACCAGCTCCACTAACTTCCCAATAATACAACCTCCAGAAAGTCACCCACAAGCACCTCCACTAACTTCGCAATACCACAACCTCTGCTGACCCATCCACATCACCTCCACTTACTCCCAATAATGGATCCTCCAGAAAAACATCCACATCACCTCCACTAACCTCCCAATAACACAACCTCCCTTAACACATCGTCATCACCTCCACTAACTTCCCAATGACACAACCTCCAGAAGGTTGTGTTTCTGGAGGTTGTGTTATTGTCAAGTTAGTGGAGGTGCTGTGGATGTGTTTCTGGAGATGTGTTATTGGGAAGTTAGTGGAGCTGCTGTGGATGTGTTTCTGGAGGTTGTGTTATTGGGACATTAGTGGAGGTGATGAGGATGTTTTTCAGGATGTTTTGTTATTGGGAAGTTAGTGGAGGTGATGAGGATGGGTTTCTGGAGGTTGTATTATTGGGGGCAGCACGGTAGCATAGTGGTTAGCACAATTGCTTCACAGCTCCAGGGTCCCAATTTCGATTCCGGCTTGGGTCACTGTCTGTGCGGAGTCTGCACATCCTCCCCGTGTGTGCGTGGATTACCTCCGGGTGCTCCGGTTTCCTCCCACAGTCCAAAGATGTGCAGGTTAAGTGGATTGGCCATGCTAAATTGCCCTTAGTGTCCAAAATTGCCCTTTGTGTTGGGTGGGATTACGGGGTTATGGGGATGGGGTAGAGGTGTTGACCTTGTGTAGGGTGCTCTTTCCAAGAGCCGGTGCAGACTCGATGGGCCGAATGGCCTCCTTCTGCTCTGTAAATTCTATGATAATCTATGAAACACATTCACCTTACCTCCACAAACTTCCCAAGAACACAAACTCCAGAAACTCATCCTCATCACCGACACAAACTTCCCAATAACACAACCTCCAGAAACACATCCTCATCACCTCCACTGACCTCCCAATAACACAATCTCCCTTAACACATCCTCATCACCTCCACAAACTTCCCACTGACACAACCACCAGAAACACATCCACATCACCTCCACTAACGTCCCAAGAACACAACCTCCAGAAACACATCCTCATCACCTCCAAAACGTTCCAATAACACAACCTCCAGAAACACATCCTCATCACCTCGACTAACTTCCCAATAACAACCTCCAGAAACACATCCTCATCACCTCCACTAACTTCCCAATAACAAAACATTCAGAAACATGTCGCCATCACCTCCAATAACTTCCCAATGACACAACCTCCAGAAACACATACACCACACCTCCACAAACTATCCAATAACACAAGCTCCAGAAACACATCCTCATCACCTCCATTAACCTCCCAGTAACACAACCTCCAGAATCACATCCACATCACCTCCACTAACTTCCCAAGAACAACCTCCAGAAACACATCCTCATCACCTCCACTAACTTCTCAATAACACAACCTCCAGAAACTCATCCTCATTACCGGAACTAACTTCCCAATAACACAAACTCCAGAAAAAAATCCACATCACCTCCACTAAACTCACAATAACACAAGATCCAGAAACACATCCTCATCACCTCCACTAACTTCCCAATAACACAACCTCCAGAAACACATCCACTTCACCTCCACTAACTTCCCAATAACACGTCCTCCAGAAACACAGCCTCATCACCTCCACTAACTTCCCAATAACACAATCTCACGAAACACATCCTCATCACCTCCACTAACTTCCCAAAAACACAACCTCCAGAAACACATCCACTTCACCTCCATTAACCTCCCAATAACACAACCTCCGGAATCACATCCACATCACCTCCATTAACTTCACAATAACACAACCTCCAGAAACACATCTTCATCACCTCCACTAACTTCCCAATAACACAAGCTGCAGAAACACATCCTCATCACCTCCACGAACTTCCCAATATCACAACCTCTGCTAAAACATTCACATCACCACCACTAACATCCCAATAATACATCCTCCTGAAAACCATCCTCATCACCTCCACTAACTTCACAATGACACAACCTCCAGAAACACTTTCGCTTCACCTCCACTAACTTCCCAATAACACAACCACCAGAAACACATCTACATCACCTCCACTAACTTCCCAATAACACAACCTCCAGAAACACATCCTCATCACCTCCACTAACGTCCCAATAACACAACCTCCAGAAACACATCCACACCAGCTCCACTAACTTCCCAATAACACATCTCCAGAAACACATCCACATCACCTCAACTAACTTCCCAATAACACAACCTCCAGAAACCCATCATCATCACCACCACTAACTTCCCAATAATACAACCTCCAGAAACCCATTCTCATCACCTCCACTAACTTCCCAATAACAAATCCTCCTGAAACACATCCTCATCACCTCCACTAATGTCCCATTAACACAACCTCCAGAAACACATCCACACCAGCTCCACTAACTTCCCAATAACACAACCTCCAGAAACACATCCACATCATCCCCACTACCTTCCCAATAACACAACCTCCAGAAACACATCCACTTCACCTCCACTAACTTCCCAATAACACAACATCCAGAAACACATCCACTTCACCTCCACTAACTTCCCAATAACACAACTTCCAGAAACACATCCACAGCACCTCCAATAACTTCACAATAACACAAATAATAGAAACACATCCACATCACCTCCACTAACATCCCAATAACACGTCCTCCAGAAACTCATCCTCATCACATCCACTATCTTCCCAATAACACAACCTCCAGAAACACATCCACATCACCTCCATGAACTTCCCAGTATCACAACCTCTGCTAAAACATTCACATCACCACCACAATCTTCCCAATAATACAACCTCCAGTAAACCATCCACTTCACCTCCACTAACCCCCCAATAATCGAACCTCCAGAAACACATCGACATCACCTCCACTAACTCCCAAGAGCACGACCAGCAGAAACACATCCTCATTACGTCCACTAACGTCCCACGAACACAACGTCCAGAAACTCATCCTCATCACCACCACTAACTTCCCAATAACACAATCTCCAGAAACACATCCACATCACCTCCACTAACGTCCAACGAACACAACCTCCAGAAACACATCACGTCCACTAACGTCTCAATAACACAACCTCCAGAAACACATCCTCATCACCTCCACTAACCTCCCAATAACACAACCTCCTGAATCAGATTCACTTCACCTCCACTAACGTCCCAATAACACAACCTCCAGAAACACATTCTCATCACCTCCACTAACTCCCCAAGAACACTACCTCCAGAAACATATACTCATCACCTCCACTCACTTTCCAATGACACAAACTCCAGAAACACATACTCAACACCTCCACTAACTTCCCACTAACAGAACCTCCATAAACCATCCACCTCACCTCCACAAACTTCCCAATAACACATCCTCCAGAAACAAATCCGAATCAAGTTCACTCACTTCCAATTAATACAACCTCCAGAAACACATCCTCATCACCTCCACTAACTCCTCAATAACACAACCACCAGAACCACATCCTCATCACACCACTAACTTCCCAAGAACACAACCTCCAGAAAAATATCCTCTTCACCCCTACTAACTTCACAATAACACAACGTCCAGTAACCCATCCACATCACCCCAACTAACTTCCCAATAACCCAACCTCCAGAAACACATCCACATCACCTCCACTAACTTTCCAATAGCAGAACTGGACATGGAATGAAAATTTACTGTTTTCACTTTCGTTGGAAATGGTATAAATTATTAGTAGAACTTCAATCACAGAATTAGAATATTGATATTGAGAGCTGCCAGATTGGGAACCAATGTAGATCAGTGAGCAGAAGGATGGTACGTGACTGGCATTGTGTGTTTGTTAGGATATGGACAGCAGAGCTGGGGGTGAACTGTGCTTCAGGAAGATTTATAACAGCAATTGGGTGACTAGAATGTAATCGCAATAGTCGAATCTGGATTTAACAGAGACACAGATGATGGATTATTTTGCAGCTTTGATGAGGCGATGGCAAGTGGGTAGGATTGGGAATAGAAAGAACATCTAGATATAAATAATTTCACTGTCAAAGGGAGCGCGGAGATTGTGACGCCAGTCTCCGATTTCAGCCAGAGTGCGGTGTGTGGATACTGGATAGGGACTGCGATTAGTGACTGGAACTGAAGTACATAAGAACATAAGAACTAGGAGCAGGAGTAGGCCATCTGGCCCCTCGCGCCTGCTCCACAATTCACTGAGATCATGGCTGATCTTTTGTGGACTCAGCTCCACTTTCCGGCCCGATCACCATAACCCTTAATCCCTTTATTCTTCAAAAAACTATCTATCTTTATCGTAAAAACATTTAATGAAGGAGCCTCTACTGCTTCACTGGGCAAGGAATTCCATAGATTCACAACCCTTTGGGTGAATAAGTTCCTCCTAAACTCAGTCCTAAATCTACTTCCCATTATTTTGAGGCTATGCCCCCTAGTTCTGCTTTCACCCGCCAGTGGAAACAACCTGCCCGCATCTATCCTATCAATTCCCTTTATCATCTTATATATTTCTATAAGATCCCCCCTCATCCTTCTAAATTCCAACGAGTACAGTCCCAGTCTACTCAACCTCTCCTCGTAATCCAACCCCTTCAGCTCTGGGATTAACCTAGTGAATCTCCTCTGCACACCCTCCAGTGCCAGTACGTCCTTTCTCAAGTAAGGAGACCAAAACTGAACACAATACTCCAGGTGTGGCCTCACTAACACCTTATACAATTGCAGCAGAACCTCCCTAGTCTTAAACTCCATCCCTCTAGCAATGAAGGACAACATTCCATTTGCCTTCTTAATCACCTGTTGCACCTGTAAACCAACATGCATTCAATATTTCCAAGATGGAAATGTCCCGAGCAATAATACACTTAAAGTAGTTTATACAATAAATAACTGGATAGTGAGACCTACCAGGGACACCAACAACAGCCAGGAGGGGATAATAACCCGCCTGAATTATCCAGAGAACATCTTGGATCCAACCTGCTGAAAGGAAAGGATCTTTAGCAATCCAATCAAGACCTTCGGAAAAACTCCTGTCCATTGCTGTGACGTTCCTGTGGGTAGTTCCCAGATTCTGATCCATTGTTGTAACGTTCCTGTGGGTAGTTCCCAGATTCTGATACATTGCTGTAACATACCTGTGGATAGTTCCCAGATTCAGATCCATTGCTGTAACATTGCTGTGGGTAGTTCCCAGATTCTGATCCATTGCTATAACGTTCCTGTCGGTAGATCCCAGATTCTGATCCATTGCTGTAACGTTCCTGTGGATAGTTCCCAGATTATGATCCATTGCTGTAATGTTCCTGTGGGTAGTTCCCAGATTCTGATCCATTGCTGTAACGTTCCTGTGGGTAGTTCCCAGATTCTGCTCCCTCATCTCGGTCTCTCTGGAGGCGCTGATCTCTGGCAGTGTTGGAGTTGACGCTCCCGCTGACTGTTTGGGATAACACAATGAAAGGAATCGCTTATTAATAGCAGAGACAAACCCTCCAGTGACACGGTTAGGATCCATAGAGACTGACATTAATCACAGTCACTAAACAAACAGGCTCAGTTAACCCCTTTCAATCCAAAACTCTTTCTATCACAATGAAATAGAAGATTAACCGGGTCTGGATTGGCTGTGTGACAGTGACTGAGGGATGGAGTGTGGAAATAGTGGACACACTGACCCTGATACTCAATCCTCATTGATATCTGAGTGGTTCCAGGGGACTGGGGCATTTTCAATGTCCCATCCTGTTTATAAAAGGAGAGAGAGGGATAAACCCTGCAGTGACAGAGCAGTCAGTATTATGATAGTCACCAAGACATTTCTAGGGGTCAGAACGGAGGCCGCGAGGAAATATTCGCAAGGAGGAAATGGAGCCATCCGTGAGCAGCAGAATCAGGGACTGCATTTTTGCGTGTCTCTGACTGTGTGTATTTGTCTCTGTGTCTGTCTCTGTTTCTCTCTGTCTGTTCTCTCTCTGTCTCTCTCTCTCTCTCTGTATCCCTCTCTGTATCTCCCACTGTGACTCTCTCTGTGTCTCTCTCTGTATCTCTCTCTGTTTCTCTCTATGTAACTCTCTCTGTCTCTAACTCTGTATCTCTCTCTGTATCACTTTCTGTAGCCCTCTCTCTATCTCTGAATTTCTCACTGTCGCTGTGTCTCTCTGTATCGTACTTTGTATCGTTCTCTCTATCACTCTATATCTCTCTGTATCTCTCTGTATCTCTCGCTGTATCTCTCTCTGTATCTCTCTCTGTATCTATCTCTGACTCCCTCTCTGACTCCCTCTCTGACTCCCTCTCTGACTCTCTCTCTGTATCTCTCTCTGTATCTCTCTCTGTATCTCTCTCTCTGTCTCTCTCTCTCTGTCTCTCTCTCTCTGTCTCTCTCTCTCTGTCTCTCTCTCTCTGTATCTCTGTCTGTACCTCCCTCTGTACCTCCCTCTGTATCTCCCTCTGTATCTCCCTCTGTATCTCCCTCTGTATATATCTCTCTGTATCTCCCTCTGTACCTCTCTCTGTATCTCTCTCTGTATCTCAATATGTATCTATCTCTGTATCCCTCTCTCTCTGTATCTCGCTCTGTATCTCACTCTGTATCTCACTCTGTATCTCACTCTGTATCTCACTCTGTATCTCACTCTGTATCTCACTCTGTATCTCTCGCTGTATCTCTCGCTGTATCTCTCGCTGTATCTCTCGCTGTATCTCTCTGTATATCTCTCTCTCTATATATCCCTCTGAATCTCTCTCTCCATCTCTCTCTGTATCTCTCTGTATTTCTCTCTCTGTATCCCCCGCTGTATTCCCCTCTGTATCCCCCTCTGTATCCCCCTCTGTATCTCCCTCTGTATCGCCGTCTGTCTCTCTCTCTGTCACTCTCTCTGTCTCTCTCTCTGTCTCCCTCTCTGTCTCTCTCTCTGTCTCTCTCTGTCTCTCTCTCTGTCTCTCTCTCTGTCTCTCTCTCTGTCTCTCTCTCTGTCACTCTGTCTGTCTCTCTCTGTATCTCCCTCTGTATCTCTCTGTATCTCTCTGTATCTCTCTGTATTTCTCTGTATCTCTCCCTGTATCTCCCTCTGTATCTCTCTCTGTTTCTGTAACTCTCTGCATCTCTCTCTCTATCTGCAACCCTCTCTGTATCTCTCTCTGTATCTCTCTCTGCAACTCTCTCTGCATCTCTATCTGCATCATATCTGTATCTCTGTATCTCTCACTGAATCTCACCCTCTCTATTTCTCTCTGTATCTCACTCTGTATCTCTCACTGAATCTCTCTCTCTATATCAAACTCTGTATCTCTTTCGCGTTGTATCTCATTGTGTTCCTCTATGTATTCCTCTCTGTATATCTCTCGCGCTCAATCTCACTCGCTCTCTGTATCTCTCTGTAACTCTCTCTGGTATCTCTCTCTGTATCTCCCCCTGTATCTCTCTCTGGATCTCTCTCTGTATCTCTCTCTGTATCTCTCTCTGTATCTCTCTCTGTATCTCTGTGTATCTCTCTGTGTATCTCTCTGTGTATCTCTCTCTGTCTCCCTCTCTGTCACTCTCTCTGTATCTCTCTGCCTCTGTATCTCTCTCTCTATCTCTCACTGTATCTCTCTCCATACCTCTCCCTGTATCTCTCTCTGCATCTCTCTCTCTCTCTCTGTATGTCATTCTGTATCGCTTTCTGTAGCTCTCTCTCTATCTCTGAATCTCTCACTGTCGCTGTGTTTCTCTGTATCGTACTCTGTATCGTTCTCTCTATCTCTCTCTATCTCTCTGTATCTCTCTGTATCTCTCTCTGTATCTCTCTCTGTATCTGGCTCTGACTTCCTCTCTGTATCTCTCTCTGTCTCTCTCTCTGTATCACCCTCTGTATCACCCTCTGTATCTCCCTCCCTCTGTATCTCCCTCTGTATCTCCCTTCATATCTCCCTCTGTATATATCTCTCTGTATCTCCCTCTGTATATATCTCTCTGTATCTCCCTCTGTATCTCCTTCTGTATCTCCCTCTGTATCTCCCTCTGTATCTCCCTCTGTATCTCCCTCTGTATCTCCCTCTGTATCTCCCTCTGTATCTGTTTCTGACCCCCTCTCTGTATCTCTCTCTGTATCTCCCTTTGTATCTCCCTCTGTATCTCCCTCTGTATATATCTCTCTGTATCTCCCTCTGTATCTCCCTCTGAATCTCCCTCTGTATCTCCCTCTGTATCTCCCTCTGTATCTCCCTCTGTATCTCACTATGCATGTCTCTCTCTCTGTATCTCTCTCTCTCTCTGTATCTCTCTCTCTCTCTGTATCTCTCTCTGTATCTCTCTCTCTCTCTGTATCTCTCTCTGTATCTCTCTCTGTATCTCTCTGTATCTCTCGGTATCTCTCTCTGTCTCTGTATCTCTCTCTCTATCTCTCACTGCATCTCTCTCCTCCCTCTCCCTGTAACTTTCTCTGTATCTGCCTCTGCATATCTCCCTGTCTCTCTCTCTGTCTCTCACTCTGTCTCTCTCTCTGTCTCTCTCTCTGTCTCTCTCCTCTGTATCTCCCTCTGTATCTCCCTCTATATCTCCCTCTGTATCTTCCTCTCTGTATCTCTCTCTGTCTCTCTCTCTGTCTCTCTCTCTGTATCTCCCTCTGTATCTTCCTCTCTCTAGCTCTCTCTGTATCACCCTCTGTATCTCCCTCTGTATCTCCCTCTGAATCTCCCTCTGTAACTCCCTCTGTAACCCGCTCTGTATCTCCCTCTGTATCTCCCTCTGTATCTCTCTGTTCTGTATCTCTCTGTATCTCTCTCTATCTATCTCTGCATCTCTCTCCGTATCTCTCTCTGTACCTCTCTCTGTATCTGTCTCTGTATCTCTCTGTTTCTCTCTCTGTACCTCGATATGTCTCTCTCCTTCTGCCTCTCTTTCTCTGTATCTGTCTCTGTATCTCTCTCTATACCTCCCTTTGTATCTCTCTCTGTATCTCTCACTCTCTGTATCTCTCCCTGTACCTCTCCCTGTACCTCTCTCTGTACCGCTCTCAGTATCGCTCTCTGTACCCCTCATTGTCTCTCTTTCTGTATCTCTTTCTCTGTATCTCTCTCTGTACCTATCTCTGTACCTTTCTCTGTCTCTCTCTCTCTGTATCTCTTTCTCCCTATCTCTCTCTGTATCTCTCCCTCTGCATCTCTGTCTGTATCTCTCTGTGGACCTCTCTGTGTACCTCTCTCTGTACCTCTCTGTGTAACTCTCTCTGTCTCGCTCTCTGTCTGTCTCTCAGTGTCTCTCCCTGTATCTCTCTCTGTATCTCTCTCTGTAACTCTCTCTGTAACTCTCTCTGTCCACCTCACTCTTTCGGTGTCTCTGTAACTCACGCTGTATCTCTCTCTCTATCTCTCTCTGTATCTCTCTCTGTATTTCTCTCTGGATCTCTCTCTGTATCTCTCACTCTCTGGATCTCTCTCTGTAACTCTCTCTGTCCACCTCACTCTGTCGATGTCTCTGTAACTCACGCTGTATCTCTCTCTCTATCTCTCTCTGTATCTTTCCCTGTATCTCTCCCTCAGCATCTGTCTCTGTGTCTCTCTCTGTATCTCTCTCTGTATCACTCTCTGTACCTCTCGTTGTATCTCCCTGAATCGGCCTCTGTATCTCTCACTCACTGTATATCTCTCTGTATCACGTTTTTTATCTCCCTCGCTCTGTATCCTCTCTGTCTCTCGGTCTGTATCCCTCTCTTTCTAACACTCTCTGTCTCTCGGTCTGTATCCCTCTCTTTCTAACACTCTCTGTCTCTCGGTCTGTATCCCTCTCTTTCTAACACTCTCTGTCTCTCTCTCTCTCCCTCTCCCTCCGTATCTGTCTCTGTCTCTCTCTCTCTGTATCTCTCTCTCTGTCTCTCGCTCTCTGCCTCTGTCCCTGTATCTGTCCCTGTATCCGTCTCTGTATCTGTCTCTGTTTCTCTCTCAATATCTGTCTGAATCACTCGCTGCAGCGATCACTACATCTGTCTCTGTATTGCCCTCTGTCTCTCTACCTCTGTCGCTCTTTCTGTCTCTCTCTTTGTATATCTCTCTGTATCTCTCTCTCCATCTCTCTCTGTATCTCTCTGTATCTCTCCCTGTATCGCTCTCTGTATTTCTCGCTGTATCTCTCTGTATCTCTCTCTGTATCTCTCTCTGTTTCTCTCGGTATCTCTCTCTGCCTCTGTCTCTGTATCTCTCCCTGGATCGCTCTCTGTATTTCTCTCTGTGTGTCTCTCCGTATCGCCCACTGTATCTATCTCTGTCTCTCTCTCTCTGTATCTCTCGGTATCTCGCTCTGCCTCTGTCTCTGTATCTCTCTCTGTATCTCTCTCTCTATCTCTCACTGTATCTTTCTCATCCCTCTCCCTGTAACTCTCTGTATCTCTCTCTGTCTCTCTGTATCTCCCCTCTGTATCTCCCACTGTATCTCTATCAGTATCTCCCTCTGTATCTCTCTCTCTGTATCTCTCTCTGTATCTGTCTCTGTATCTCTCTCTCTGTTTCTCTCTCTGTATCTCGCACTGTATCTCTCTGTATCTCTCTGTGTATCTCTCTGTGTATCTCTCTCTGTATCTCTCTCTGTATCTCTCTATCTGCATCCCTCTCTGTATCTCTCTGTATCTCAATCTGCATCTCTATCTTCATCTCTATCTGTATCTCTCTCTGCATCTCTGTCTCTCTGCATCTCTCTCTGTATCTCTCTCTGAATCTCTCTCTCTCTCCCTCTAACTCCCTCTGTATCTCTCTCTGTATCTCTCTCTGTATCTCTCTCTGTATCTCTCGGTATCTCTCTCTGCCTCTGTCTCTGTATCTCTCCCTGTATCGCTCTCTGTATTTCTCTCTCTGTATCTCTCTGTATCTCCCTCTGTATCTCTCTCTGTCTCTCTCTCTCTGTATCTCTCGATATCTCTCTCTGCCTCTGTCTCTGTATCTCTCTCTGTATATCTCTCTCTATCTCTCATTTTATCTCTCTCCTCCCTCTCCCTGTAACTCTCTCTGTATCTCTCTCCGTCTCTCTGTATCTCCCCTCTGTATCTCCCTCTGTATCTTTCTCTGTATCTCCCTCTGTATCTCTATCTCTGTATCTCTCTCTGTATCTGCCTCTGTATCTCTCACTGTATCTTTCACTGTATCTCTCTGTGTATCCCTCTCTGTATCTCTCTCTGTATCTCTCTCTGTATCTCTCTATCTGCATCCCTCTTTGTATCTCTCTGTATCTCTCTGCATCTCAATCTGAATCTCTATCTTCATCTCTATCTGTATCTCTCTCTGTATCTCTGTCTCTCTGTATCTCTCTCTGCATCTCTCTCTTAATCTCTCTCTCTCTCTCTCCCTCTATCTCTCTCTGTATCTCACTCTGTATCTCTCTCGCGTTGTATCTCACTGTATTCCTCTCAGCATTCCTCCCTGTATACATCTCGCGTTGAATCTCTCTCGCTCTCTATCTCTCTCTGTATCTCTCACTGAATCTCCCTCTCCATCGCTCTCTGTATCTCTCTGTGTATCTCTCTGTGTATCTCTCTGTGTATCTCTCTGTGTATCTATCTGTGTATCTCTCTGTGTATCTCTCTGTGTATCTCTCTGTGTATCTCTCTGTGTATCTCTCTGTGTATCTCTCTGTGTATCTCTCTGTGTATCTCTCTGTGTAACTCTCTGTGTATCGCTCTGTGTATCTCTCTCTGTATCTCTCTCTGTATCTCTCTCTGTATCTCTCTCTGTATCTCTCTCTGTATCTCTCTCTGTATCTCTCTATCTGCATCCCTCTCTGTATCTCTCTCTGCCTCTGTCTCTGTAGCTCTCCCTGTATCGTTCTCTGTATTTCTCTCTCGGTATCACTCTGTATCTCCCTCTGTATCTCTCTCTGTCTCTCTCTCTGTATCTCTCGGTATCTCTCTCTGCCTCTGTCTCTGTATCTCTCTCTGTATCTCTCTCTCTATCTCTCACTGTATCTCTCTCCTCCCTCTCCCTGTAACTCTCTCTGTATCTCTCTCGGTCTCTCTGTATCTCCCCTCTGTATCTCTCTCTGTATCTCTCTCTGTATCTCTCACTGTATCTCTCACTGTATCTCTCACTGTATCTCGCTGTGAATCTCTCTCTGTATCTCTCTCTGTATCTCTCTCTGTATCTCTCTCTGTATCTCACTCTGTATCTCTCTCTGTATCTCTCTCTGTATCTCTCTCTGTATCTCTCTCTGTATCTCTCTCTGTATCTCCCTCTGTATCTCCCTCTGTATCTCCCTCTGTATCTCCCTCTGTATCTACCTCTGTATCTCCCTCTGTATCTCCCTCTGTATCTCCCTCTGTATCTCCCTCTGTATCTCTCTGTATCTCTCTGTATCTCTCTGTATCTCCCCCTGTATCTCCCCCTGTATCTCCCTCTGTATCTCTCTCTGTTTCTGTCTCTGTTTCTGTCTCTGTATCTCTCTGTATCTCGCACTCTATCTCTCTATCTGCAACCCTCTCTGCATCTCTCTCTGCATCTCTCTCTGCATCTCTCTCTGCATCTCTGTATCTCTCTCTGAATCTCTCCCTCTATCTCTCCCTCTATCTCTCCCTCTATCTCTCCCTCTATCTCTCTCTGTATCTCACTCTGTATCTCTCTCGCGTTCCTCCATGTATACATCTCGCGTTGAATCTCTCTCGCTCTCTATCTCTCTCACTCTCTCTATTTCTCTCTGTATCTCACTCTGTATCTCTCACTGAATCTCTCTCTGTATCAAACTCTGTATCTCTTTCGCATTGTATCTCATTGTTTTCCTCTATGTATTCCTCTCTGTATATCTCTCGCGCTCAATCTCACTCGCTCTCTGTATCTCTGTGTATCTCTCTCTGTCTCACTCTCTGCCACTCTCTCAGTATCTCTCTGCCTCTGTCTCTGTATCTCTCTCTCTATCTCTCACTGTATCACTCTCCATACCTCTCCCTGTATCTCTCTCTGCATCACTCTCTCTCTATCTCTTTCTCTGTACTCTCTATGCCTCTGCTCTGTATCTCTCCCTGTATCTCCCCCTGTCTCTCTCTCTGTATATCTCTCTGTATCTATCTCTGTCTCTATCTCTGTATCTCTCTCAGTAGCTCTCTCAGTAGCTATCTCTGTATCTGTCTCTGTATTTCTCACTGTCGCTGTTTCTCTCTGTCTCTGTATCTTACTCTGTATCATTCTCGCTATCTCTCTGTATTCTCTCTGTATCTCTCTGTATCTGTTCCTGTATCTCTCTCTATTTCCCTCTGTGTCTCTCTCTGTGTCGCTCTGTATCTCTGTGTATTTCTCTCTGTATCTCTCTCTGGATCTCTCTCTGGATCTCTCTCTCTGTATCTCTCTCTCTGTATCTCTCTCTGTATGTCCCTCTGTATCTCTCTCTCTCTGTATCACTCTCTCTGTATCACTCTCTGTATCACTCTCTGTATCTCCCTCTGTATCTCTCTCGGTATCTCTCTCTGTATCTCTCTCTGTATCTCTCTCTGTATCTGTATCTCTGCCTGTATCTTTCTCGGTACCTCTCTCTATCTCTTTCTGTATCTCTCCCTGTATCTCACTCTGTATTTATCTCTCGGTATCTCTCTCTCGGTATCTCCCACTGTATCTCTCTCTATTGCGCTCACTTTATCTCTCTCCACACCTCTCCCAGTAACTCTCTCTGTATCTCTCTCTGTCCCTCTGTATCTCCCTCTGTTTCTCTCTCTGTGTCTCTCTCTCTCTGTCTCTCTCCCTGTATCTCTCGCTCTGTATCTCACTCTGTATCTCTCTCTGGATCTGTCTCTGGATCTCTCTCTGGATCTCTCTCTGGATCTCTCTCTGGATCTCTCTCTGTCTCTCACTCTATGTTTCGATGTCTCTATCGGTCTCACTCTCTGTCACTCTCTCTCTGTCTCTCTCTCTCTCTCTCTCTCTCTGTCTCTATCTCTCTCTGTCTCTCTGTGTCTCTCTGTGTATCTCCCTGTCTCTCTCTCTGCCTCTCTCTCTGTATATGTCTCTGTATATGTCTCTGTATCTCTCTCTATCTCTCTCTGCATCTCTCTCTCTCTATCTCTCTCTATACCTACCTCTGTATCTCTCTCTGTATATCTCACTCTCTGTATCTCTCCCTGTATCTCTCTGTTTCTCTCTCTGTACCACTCTATGTCTCTTTCTCTCTGTATCTCTTTCTGTGTATCTCTCTATGTCTCTATCCTTCTGCCTCTCTTTCACTGTATCTGTCTCTGTATCTCTCTCTATACCTCCCTCTGTATCTCTCTCTGTATCTCTAACTCTCTGTATCTCTCCCTGTACCTCTCCCTGTACCTCTCTCTGTACCGCTCTCTGTATCTCTTTCTCTCTATCTCTCTCTGTATCTCTCCCTCTGCATCTCTGTCTGTATATCTCTGTGGACCTCTCTGTGTAACTCTCTCTGTATCTGTCTGTGTAAGTCTCTCTGTCTCGCTCTCTGTCTGTCTCTCTGTGTCTCTGCCTGTATCTCGCTCTGTAACTCTCTCTGTAACTCTCTCTGTAACTCTCTCTGTAACTCTCTCTGTAACTCTCTCTGTAACTCTCTCTGTAACTCTCTCTGTCCAACTCACTCTGTCGAAGTCTCTGTAACTCACTCTGTATCTCTCTCTGTATTTCTCTCTGTATCTCTCTCTGTATCTCTCACTCTCTGTATCTCTCTCTGTAACTCTCTCTGTAACTCTCTCTGTCCACCTCACTCTGTCGATGTCTCTGTAACTCACTCTGTATCTCTCTCTCTATCTCTCTCTGTCTCACTCTCTGTCACTCTCTCTGTATCTCTCTGCCTCTGTCTCCGTATCTCTCTCTCTATCTCTCACTGTATCTCTCTCCATACCTCTCCCTGTATCTCTCTCTGCATCTCTCTCTCTCTCTCTCTGTATCTCTTTCTCTGTACTCTCTATGTCTCTGCTCTGTATCTCTCCCTGTATCTCCCTCTGTCTCTCTCTCTGTATATCTCTCTGTATCTATCTCTGTATCTCTCTCTGTATCTCTCTCAGTAGCTCTCTCAGTAGCTCTCTCTGTATCTGTCTTTGTATTTCTCACTGTCGCTGTGTCTCTCTGTCTCTGTATCATACTCTGTATCGTTCTCGCTATCTCTCTGCATTCTCTCTGTATCTCTCTTTATCTGTCCCTGTATCTCTCTCTATTTCCCTCTGTATCTCTCTCTGTGTCTCTCTGTGTATCTCTCTGTGTATCTATCTGTGTATCTCTCTGTGTATCTCTCTGTGTATCTCTCTGTGTATCTCTCTGTGTATCTCTCTCTGTATCTCTCTCTCGGTATCTCTCTCTGTATCTCTCTCTGTATCTCTCTCTGTATCTCTCTCTCTGTATCTCTCTTTCTGTATCTCTCTCTGTATATCTCTCCCTGTATCACTCTCTCTGTATCACGCTCTGTATCTCCCTCTGTATCTCCCTCTGTATCTCTCTCTTTATCTCTGCCTGTATCTTTCTCGGTATCTCTCTCTATCTCTTTCTGTATCTCTCCCTGTATCTCACTCTGTATTTATCTCTCGGTATCTCTCTCTCGGTATCTCCCACTGTATCTCTCTCTATAGCGCTCACTTTATCTCTCTCCACACCTCTCCCAGTAACTCTCTCTGTATCTCTCTCTGTCCCTCTGTATCTCCCTCTGTTTCTCTCTCTGTGTCTCTCTCTCTCTGTCTCTCTCCCTGTATCTCTCGCTCTGTATCTCACTCTGTATCTCTCCCTGGATCTGTCTCTGGATCTCTCTCTGGATCTCTCTCTGGATCTCTCTCTGGATCTCTCTCTGGATCTCTCTCTGGATCTCTCTCTGTATCTCTCTCTGTCTCTCACTCTATGTTTCGATGTCTCCCTCGGTCTCACTTTCTGTCACTCTCTCTCTGTCTCTCTCTCTGTCTCTCTCTCTGTCTCTCTCTCTGTCTCTATCTCTCTCTGTCTCTCTCTGTCTCTCTGTGTATCTCCCTGTCTCTCTCTCTGCCTCTCTCTCTGTATATGTCTCTGTATATGTCTCTGTATCTCTCTCTATACCTCCCTCTGTATCTCTCTCTGTATCTCTAACTCTCTGTATCTCTCCCTGTACCTCTCCCTGTACCTCTCTCTGTACCGCTCTCTGTATCTCTTTCTCTCTATCTCTCTCTGTATCTCTCCCTCTGCATCTCTGTCTGTATATCTCTGTGGACCTCTCAGTGTACCTCTCTCTGTACCTCTCTGTGTAAGTCTCTCTGTCTCGCTCTCTGTCTGTCTCTCTGTGTCTCTGCCTGTATCTCACTCTGTAACTCTCTCTGTAACTCTCTCTGTAACTCTCTCTGTAACTCTCTCTGTCCAACTCACTCTGTCGATGTCTCTGTAACTCACTCTGTATCTCTCTCTGTATTTCTCTCTGGATCTCTCTCTGTATCTCTCACTCTCTGTATCTCTCTCTGTAACTCTCTCTGTAACTCTCTCTGTCCACCTCACTCTGTCGATGTCTCTGTAACTCACTCTGTATCTCTCTCTCTATCTCTCTCTGTCTCACTCTCTGTCACTCTCTCTGTATCTCTCTGCCTCTGTCTCCGTATCTCTCTCTCTATCTCT
This sequence comes from Scyliorhinus torazame, assembly GCF_047496885.1. Lineage (NCBI taxonomy): Eukaryota > Metazoa > Chordata > Chondrichthyes > Carcharhiniformes > Scyliorhinidae > Scyliorhinus > Scyliorhinus torazame. The sequence continues at coordinate 124,500,614 of NC_092726.1, read as the reverse complement.
CACTGTATCGCTCTCCATACCTCTCCCTGTATCTCTCTCTGCATCTCTCTCTCTGTATCTCTTTCTCTGTACTCTCTATGTCTCTGCTCTGTATCTCTCCCTGTATCTCCCTCTGTATCTCCCTCTGTATCTCTCTGTATCTCTCTGTATCTCTCTGTATCTCCCCCTGTATCTCCCCCTGTATCTCCCTCTGTATCTCTCTCTGTTTCTGTCTCTGTTTCTGTCTCTGTATCTCTCTGTATCTCGCACTCTATCTCTCTATCTGCAACCCTCTCTGCATCTCTCTCTGCATCTCTCTCTGCATCTCTCTCTGCATCTCTGTATCTCTCTCTGAATCTCTCCCTCTATCTCTCCCTCTATCTCTCCCTCTATCTCTCCCTCTATCTCTCTCTGTATCTAACTCTGTATCTCTCTCGCGTTCCTCCATGTATACATCTCGCGTTGAATCTCTCTCGCTCTCTATCTCTCTCACTCTCTCTATTTCTCTCTGTATCTCACTCTGTATCTCTCACTGAATCTCTCTCTGTATCAAACTCTGTATCTCTTTCGCATTGTATCTCATTGTTTTCCTCTATGTATTCCTCTCTGTATATCTCTCGCGCTCAATCTCACTCGCTCTCTGTATCTCTGTGTATCTCTCTCTGTCTCACTCTCTGCCACTCTCTCAGTATCTCTCTGCCTCTGTCTCTGTATCTCTCTCTCTATCTCTCACTGTATCACTCTCCATACCTCTCCCTGTATCTCTCTCTGCATCACTCTCTCTCTATCTCTTTCTCTGTACTCTCTATGCCTCTGCTCTGTATCTCTCCCTGTATCTCCCCCTGTCTCTCTCTCTGTATATATCTCTGTATCTATCTCTGTCTCTATCTCTGTATCTCTCTCAGTAGCTCTCTCAGTAGCTATCTCTGTATCTGTCTCTGTATTTCTCACTGTCGCTGTTTCTCTCTGTCTCTGTATCTTACTCTGTATCATTCTCGCTATCTCTCTGTATTCTCTCTGTATCTCTCTGTATCTGTTCCTGTATCTCTCTCTATTTCCCTCTGTGTCTCTCTCTGTGTCGCTCTGTATCTCTGTGTATTTCTCTCTGTATCTCTCTCTGGATCTCTCTCTGTATCTCTCTCTCTGTATCTCTCTCTCTGTATCTCTCTCTGTCTGTCCCTCTGTATCTCTCTCTCTCTGTATCACTCTCTCTGTATCACTCTCTGTATCACTCTCTGTATCTCCCTCTGTATCTCTCTCGGTATCTCTCTCTGTATCTCTCTCTGTATCTCTCTCTGTATCTGTATCTCTGCCTGTATCTTTCTCGGTACCTCTCTCTATCTCTTTCTGTATCTCTCCCTGTATCTCACTCTGTATTTATCTCTCGGTATCTCTCTCTCGGTATCTCCCACTGTATCTCTCTCTATTGCGCTCACTTTATCTCTCTCCACACCTCTCCCAGTAACTCTCTCTGTATCTCTCTCTGTCCCTCTGTATCTCCCTCTGTTTCTCTCTCTGTGTCTCTCTCTCTCTGTCTCTCTCCCTGTATCTCTCGCTCTGTATCTCACTCTGTATCTCTCTCTGGATCTGTCTCTGGATCTCTCTCTGGATCTCTCTCTGGATCTCTCTCTGGATCTCTCTCTGTCTCTCACTCTATGTTTCGATGTCTCTATCGGTCTCACTCTCTGTCACTCTCTCTCTGTCTCTCTCTCTCTCTCTCTCTCTCTGTCTCTATCTCTCTCTGTCTCTCTGTGTCTCTCTGTGTATCTCCCTGTCTCTCTCTATTCCTCTCTCTCTGTATATGTCTCTGTATATGTCTCTGTATCTCTCTCTATCTCTCTCTGCATCTCTCTCTCTCTATCTCTCTCTATACCTACCTCTGTATCTCTCTCTGTATATCTCACTCTCTGTATCTCTCCCTGTATCTCTCTGTTTCTCTCTCTGTACCACTCTATGTCTCTTTCTCTCTGTATCTCTTTCTGTGTATCTCTCTATGTCTCTATCCTTCTGCCTCTCTTTCACTGTATCTGTCTCTGTATCTCTCTCTATACCTCCCTCTGTATCTCTCTCTGTATCTCTAACTCTCTGTATCTCTCCCTGTACCTCTCCCTGTACCTCTCTCTGTACCGCTCTCTGTATCTCTTTCTCTCTATCTCTCTCTGTATCTCTCCCTCTGCATCTCTGTCTGTATATCTCTGTGGACCTCTCTGTGTAACTCTCTCTGTATCTCTCTGTGTAAGTCTCTCTGTCTCGCTCTCTGTCTGTCTCTCTGTGTCTCTGCCTGTATCTCACTCTGTAACTCTCTCTGTAACTCTCTCTGTAACTCTCTCTGTAACTCTCTCTGTAACTCTCTCTGTAACTCTCTCTGTCCAACTCACTCTGTCGAAGTCTCTGTAACTCACTCTGTATCTCTCTCTGTATTTCTCTCTGGATCTCTCTCTGTATCTCTCACTCTCTGTATCTCTCTCTGTAACTCTCTCTGTAACTCTCTCTGTCCACCTCACTCTGTCGATGTCTCTGTAACTCACTCTGTATCTCTCTCTCTATCTCTCTCTGTCTCACTCTCTGTCACTCTCTCTGTCACTCTCTCTGTATCTCTCTGCCTCTGTCTCCGTATCTCTGTCTCTATCTCTCACTGTATCTCTCTCCATACCTCTCCCTGTATCTCTCTCTGCATCTCTCTCTCTCTCTCTCTGTATCTCTTTCTCTGTACTCTCTATGTCTCTGCTCTGTATCTCTCCCTGTATCTCCCTCTGTCTCTCTCTCTGTATATCTCTCTGTATCTATCTCTGTATCTCTCTCTGTATCTCTCTCAGTAGCTCTCTCAGTAGCTCTCTCTGTATCTGTCTTTGTATTTCTCACTGTCGCTGTGTCTCTCTGTCTCTGTATCATACTCTGTATCGTTCTCGCTATCTCTCTGCATTCTCTCTGTATCTCTCTTTATCTGTCCCTGTATCTCTCTCTATTTCCCTCTGTATCTCTCTCTGTGTCTCTCTGTGTATCTCTCTGTGTATCTATCTGTGTATCTCTCTGTGTATCTCTCTGTGTATCTCTCTGTGTATCTCTCTGTGTATCTCTCTCTGTATCTCTCTCTCGGTATCTCTCTCTGTATCTCTCTCTGTATCTCTCTCTGTATCTCTCTCTCTGTATCTCTCTTTCTGTATCTCTCTCTGTATATCTCTCCCTGTATCACTCTCTCTGTATCACGCTCTGTATCTCCCTCTGTATCTCCCTCTGTATCTCTCTCTTTATCTCTGCCTGTATCTTTCTCGGTATCTCTCTCTATCTCTTTCTGTATCTCTCCCTGTATCTCACTCTGTATTTATCTCTCGGTATCTCTCTCTCGGTATCTCCCACTGTATCTCTCTCTATAGCGCTCACTTTATCTCTCTCCACACCTCTCCCAGTAACTCTCTCTGTATCTCTCTCTGTCCCTCTGTATCTCCCTCTGTTTCTCTCTCTGTGTCTCTCTCTCTCTGTCTCTCTCCCTGTATCTCTCGCTCTGTATCTCACTCTGTATCTCTCCCTGGATCTGTCTCTGGATCTCTCTCTGGATCTCTCTCTGGATCTCTCTCTGGATCTCTCTCTGGATCTCTCTCTGGATCTCTCTCTGTATCTCTCTCTGTCTCTCACTCTATGTTTCGATGTCTCTCTCGGTCTCACTTTCTGTCACTCTCTCTCTGTCTCTCTCTCTGTCTCTCTGTCTCTCTCTCTGTCTCTATCTCTCTCTGTCTCTCTCTGTCTCTCTGTGTATCTCCCTGTCTCTCTCTCTGCCTCTCTCTCTGTATATGTCTCTGTATATGTCTCTGTATCTCTCTCTATACCTCCCTCTGTATCTCTCTCTGTATCTCTAACTCTCTGTATCTCTCCCTGTACCTCTCCCTGTACCTCTCTCTGTACCGCTCTCTGTATCTCTTTCTCTCTATCTCTCTCTGTATCTCTCCCTCTGCATCTCTGTCTGTATATCTCTGTGGACCTCTCAGTGTACCTCTCTCTGTACCTCTCTGTGTAAGTCTCTCTGTCTCGCTCTCTGTCTGTCTCTCTGTGTCTCTGCCTGTATCTCACTCTGTAACTCTCTCTGTAACTCTCTCTGTAACTCTCTCTGTAACTCTCTCTGTCCAACTCACTCTGTCGATGTCTCTGTAACTCACTCTGTATCTCTCTCTGTATTTCTCTCTGGATCTCTCTCTGTATCTCTCACTCTCTGTATCTCTCTCTGTAACTCTCTCTGTAACTCTCTCTGTCCACCTCACTCTGTCGATGTCTCTGTAACTCACTCTGTATCTCTCTCTCTATCTCTCTCTGTCTCACTCTCTGTCACTCTCTCTGTATCTCTCTGCCTCTGTCTCCGTATCTCTCTCTCTATCTCTCACTGTATCGCTCTCCATACCTCTCCCTGTATCTCTCTCTGCATCTCTCTCTCTGTATCTCTTTCTCTGTACTCTCTATGTCTCTGCTCTGTATCTCTCCCTGTATCTCCCTCTGTCTCTCTCTCTGTATATCTCTCTGTATCTATCTCTGTATCTCTCTCTGTATCTCTCTCAGTAGCTCTCTCAGTAGCTCTCTCTGTATCTGTCTTTGTATTTCTCACTGTCGCTGTGTCTCTCTGTCTCTGTATCATACTCTGTATCGTTCTCGCTATCTCTCTGCATTCTCTCTGTATCTCTCTTTATCTGTCCCTGTATCTCTCTCTATTTCCCTCTGTATCTCTCTCTGTGTCTCTCTGTATCTCTCTGTGTATCTCTCTGTGTATCTCTCTGTGTATCTCTCTGTGTATCTCTCTGAGTATCTCTCTCTGTATCTCTCTCTGTATCTCTCTCTGTATCTCTCTCTGTATCTGTCTCTCGGTATCTCTCTCTCTGTATCTCTCTCTGTATCTCTCTCTGTATCTCTCTCTGTATCTCTCTCTCTGTATCTCTCTTTCTGTATCTCTCTCTGTATATCTCTCCCTGTATCACTCTATCTGTATCACGCTCTGTATCTCCCTCTGTATCTCCCTCTGTATCTCTCTCTTTATCTCTGCCTGTATCTTTCTCGGTATCTCTCTCTATCTCTTTCTGTATCTCTCCCTGTATCTCACTCTGTATTTATCTCTCGGTATCTCTCTCACGGTATCTCCCACTGTATCTCTCTCTATAGCGCTCACTTTATCTCTCTCCACACCTCTCCCAGTAACTCTCTCTGAATCTCTGTATCTCTGCCTGTATCTTTCTCGGTATCTCTCTCTCCCTATCTCTTTCTGTATCTCTCCCTGTATCTCTCTCTGTATTTCTCTCTTTGTATCTCTCTCTCAGTATCTCCCTCTGTATCTCTCTCTATATCTCTCACTTTATCTCTCTCCACACCTCTCGCAGTAACTCTCTCTGTATCTCTCTCTGTCCCTCTGTATCTCCCTCTCTATCTCCCTCTGTTTCTCTCTCTGTCTCTCTCTCTCTGTCTCTCTCCCTGTATCTCACTCTGGATCTCTCTCTGGATCTCTCTCTGGATCTCTCTCTGGATCTCTCTCTGGATCTCTCTCTGTCTCTCACTCTATGTTTCGATGTCTCTCTCGGTCTCACTCTGTCTCTCTCTCTCTGTCTCTCTCTGTCTGTCACTCTCTTTCTCTCTCTCTGTCTCTCTCTCTGTCTCTCTCTCTGTCTCTATCTCTCTGTCTCTCTGTGTCTCTCTCTCTGCCTCTCTCTCTGTATATGTCTCTGTATATGTCTCTGTATCTCTCTCTATCTCTCTCTGCATCTCTCTCTCTGTATCTCTCTCTATACCTCCCTCTGTATCTCTCTCTGTATCTCTCACTCTCTGTATCTCTCCCTGTATCTCTCTGTTTCTCTCTCTGTACCACTCTATGTCTCTTTCTCTCTGTATCTCTTTCTGTGTATCTCTCTATGTATCTCTCCTTCTGCCTCTCTTTCACTGTATCTGTCTCTGTATCTCTCTCTATACCTCCCACTGTATCTCTCTCTGTATCTCTCACTCTCTGTATCTCTCTCTGTATCTCTCCCTGTACCTCTCCCTGTACCACTCCCTGTACCACTCTCTGTATCTCTTTATCTCTATCTCTCTCTCTGTAGCTCTCCCTCTCCATCTCTGTCTGTATATCTCTGTGGACCTCTCTGTGTACCTCTCTCTGTACCTCTCTGTGTAACTCTCTCTGTCTCGCTCTCTGTCTGTCTCTCTGTGTCTCTCCCTGTATCTCTCTCTGTATCTGTCTCTGTAACTCTCTCTGTAACTCTCTCTGTAACTCTCACTCTCTGTATCTCTCTCTGTAACTCTCTCTGTCTCTCTCTCTGTCTCTCTCTTTGTCTCTCTCTCTCTGTCTCTCTCTCTGTCTCTCTCTCTGTCTCTCTCTCTGTCTCTCTCTCTGCCTCTCTCTCTGTCTCTCTCTCTGTCTCTCTCTCTGTATCTATCTCTGTATCTCTCTCTGTATCTCTCTCTGTATCGCTTTCTGTAGCTCTCTCTCTATCTCTGAATTTCTCACTGTCGCTGTGTCTCTCTGTATCGTACTCTGTATCGTTCTCTCTATCTCTCTGTATCTCTCTGTATCTCTCTGTATCTCTCTGTGTATCTCTCTCTGTATCTGTCTCTGTATCTATCTCTGTATCTATATCTGACTCCCTCTCTGTATCTCTCTCTGTATCTCTCTCTCTGTCTCTCTCTCTGTATCTCCCTCTGTATCTCCCTCTGTATCTCCCTCTGTATCTCCCTCTGTAGCTCACTCTGTATCTCACTCTGTATCTCACTCTGTATCTCCCTCTGTATCTCTCGCTGTATCACTCTGTATATCTTTCTCTATATATATCTCTCTGTATCCCTCTCTCCATCTCTCTGTATCGCTCTGTATCTCTCCCTGTATCTCTCTCTGTATTTCTCTCTCTGTACCTCTCTGTATCTCCCTCTGTATCTCCCTCTGTATCTCTCTCTGTAACTCTCTCTGTATCTCTCTCTGTATCTCTCTCTTTCTCTCTCTCTGTCTCTCTCTCTGTATCTCTCGGTATCTCTCTCTGTCTCTGTATCTCTCTCTCTATCTCTCACTGCATCTCTCTCCTCCCTCTCCCAGTAACTCTCTATGTATCTCTCTCTGTATCTCTCTCTGTCTCTCTCTGTATCTCCCCTCTGCATCTCCCTCTGTATCTCTCTCTGTATCTCCCTCTCTATCTCTCTCTGTATCTCCCTCTGTATCTCCCTCTGTATCTCCCTCTGTATCTCCCTCTGTATCTCTCTGTATCTCTCTGTATCTCTCCCTGTATCTCTCCCTGTATCTCCCTCTGTATCTCTCTATGTATCTCTCTCTGTTTCTGTCTCTGTATCTCTCTGAATCTCTCTCTTCATCTGCAACCCTCTCTGTATTTCTCTCTGTATCTCTCTCTGCAACTCTCTCTGCATCTCTATCTGCATCTCTATCTGCATCTCTATCTGTATCTCTATCTGCATCTCTATCTGTATCTCTCTCTGAATCTCTCTCTCTATCTCTCCCTCTATCATTACCTTTATCTCTCTCTGTATCTCACTCTGTATCTCTCTCGCGTTGTATCTCACTCTGTATCTCTCTCGCATTCCTCCCTGTATACATTTCGCGTTGAATCTCTCTCGCTCTCTATCTCTCTCTGTATCTCTCACTGAATCTCACTCTCTCTACTTCTCTCTGTATCTCACTCTGTATCTCTCACTGAATCTCTCTCTCTGTATCAAACTCTGTATCTCTTTCGCGTTGTATCTCATTGTGTTCCTCTATGTATTCCTCTCGATATATCTCCCGCGCTCAATCTCACTCGCTCACTGTATCTCTCTGTATCTCTCTCTGGTATCAATCTCTGTATCTCCCACTGTATCTCTCTCTGGATCGCTCTCTGTATCTCTCTCTGTATCTCTCTGTGTATCTCTCTCTGTCTCACTCTCTGTCACTCTCTCTGTATCTCTCTGCCTCTGTCTCTGTATCTCTCTCTCTATCTCTCACTGTATCTCTCTCCATACCTCTCCCTGTATCTCTCTCTGTATTTCTCTCTCTGTACCTCTCTGCATCTCCCTCTGTATCTCCCTCTGTATCTCTCTCTGTATCTCTCTCTTTCTCTCTCTCTGTCTCTCTCTCTGTATCTCTCGGTATCTCTCTCTGTCTCTGTATCTCTCTCTCTATCTCTCACTGCATCTCTCTCCTCCCTCTCCCAGTAACTCTCTATGTATCTCTCTCTGTATCTCTCTCTGTCTCTCTCTGTATCTCCCCTCTGCATCTCCCTCTGTATCTCTCTCTGTATCTCCCTCTCTATCTCTCTCTGTATCTCCCTCTGTATCTCCCTCTGTATCTCCCTCTGTATCTCCCTCTGTATCTCCCTCTGTATCTCTCTGTATCTCTCTGTATCTCTCCCTGTATCTCTCCCTGTATCTCCCTCTGTATCTCTCTATGTATCTCTCTCTGTTTCTGTCTCTGTATCTCTCTGTGTCTCTCTCTTCATCTGCAACCCTCTCTGTATTTCTCTCTGTATCTCTCTCTGCAACTCTCTCTGCATCTCTATCTGCATCTCTATCTGCATCTCTATCTGCATCTCTATCTGTATCTCTCTCTGAATCTCTCTCTCTATCTCTCCCTCTATCATTACCTTTATCTCTCTCTGTATCTCACTCTGTATCTCTGTCGCGTTGTATCTCACTCTGTATCTCTCTCGCATTCCTCCCTGTATACATTTCGCGTTGAATCTCTCTCGCTCTCTATCTCTCTCTGTATCTCTCACTGAATCTCACTCTCTCTACTTCTCTCTGTATCTCACTCTGTATCTCTCACTGAATCTCTCTCTCTGTATCAAACTCTGTATCTCTTTCGCGTTGTATCTCATTGTGTTCCTCTATGTATTCCTCTCGGTATATCTCCCGCGCTCAATCTCACTCGCTCACTGTATCTCTCTGTATCTCTCTCTGGTATCAATCTCTGTATCTCTCTCTGTATCTCCCACTGTATCTCTCTCTGTATCTCTCTCTGGATCGCTCTCTGTATCTCTCTCTGTATCTCTCTGTGTATCTCTCTCTGTCTCACTCTCTGTCACTCTCTCTGTATCTCTCTGCCTCTGTCTCTGTATCTCTCTCTCTATCTCTCACTGTATCTCTCTCCATACCTCTCCCTGTATCTCTCTCTGCATCTCTCTCTCTCTCTCTCTCTCTGTATCTCTTTCTGTATCACTTTCTGTCGCTCTCTCTCTATCTCTGAATTTCTCACTGTCGCTGTGTCTCTCTGTATCGTACTCTGTATCGTTCTCTCTATCTCTCTCTATCTCTCTGTATCTCTCTGTATCTCTCTGTATCTCTCTCTGTATCCCTCTCTGTATCTCTCTCTGTATCTCCCTCTGTATCTCTCTCTGTATCTGTATCTGTCTCTGTATCTGTCTCTGTATCTATCTCTGACTCCCTCTCTGTATCTCTCTCTGTATCTCTCTCTGAATCTCTCTCTGAATCTCTCTCTCTCTCTCTCCCTCTATCTCTCTCTGTATCTCACTCTGTATCTCTCTCACGTTGTATCTCACTGTATTCCTCTCAGCATTCCTCCCTGTATACATCTCCCATTGAATCTCTCTCGCTCACTATCTCTCTCTGTGTCTCTCACTGAATCTCTCTCTCTATCTCCCTCTCAATCGCTCTCTGTGTATCTCTCTGTATATCTCTCTGTGTATCTCTCTGTGAATCTGTCTGTGTATCTCTCTGTGTATCTCTCTGTATCTCTCTCTGTATCTCTCTCTGTATCTCTCTCTGTATCTTTCTCTGTATCTCTCTCTGTATCTCCCTCTGTATCTCTCTCTGTCTCTCTCTCTCTGTATCTCTCAGTATCTCTCTCTGCCTCTGTCTCTGTATCTCTCTCTGTATCTCTCTCTCTATCTCTCATTGTGTCTCTCGCCTCCCTCTCCCTGTAACTCTCTCTGTATCTCTCTCTGTCTCTCTGTATCTCCCCTCTGTATCTCCCTCTGTATCTCTCTCTGTATCTCCCTCTGTATCTCTCTCTCTGTATCTCTCTCTGTATCTCTAACTGTATCTCTCTGTATCTCACTGTGTATCTCTCTGTGTATCTCTCTCTGTATCCCTCTCTGTATCTCTCTATCTGCATCCCTCTCTGTATCTCTCTCTGCATCTCAATCTGCATCTCTATCTTCATCTCTATCTGTATCTCCCTCTGTATCTCTGTATCTCTCTCTGTATCTCTCTCTGTATCTCTGTATCTCACTCTGTATCTCTCTCGCGTTGTATCTCACTGTATTCCTCTCAGCATTCCTCCAAGTATACATCTCGCATTGAATCTCTCTCTCTCTCTATCTCTCTCTGTATCTCTCACTGAATCTCTCTCTCTATCTCCCTTTCCATCGCTCTCTGTATCTCTCTGTGTATCTCTCTGTGTATCTCTCTGTGTATCTCTCTGTGTGTCTCTCTTTGTATCTCTCTCTGTATTCTCACTGTATCTCTCACTGTATTTCACACTGTATCTCTCACTGTATCTCTCTGTGTATCTCTCTGTGTATCTCTTTCTGTATCTCTCTCTGTATCTCTCTATCTGCATCCCTCTCTGTATCTCTCTGTATCTCGCTCTGCATCTCAATCTGCATCTCTATCTGTATCTCTCTCTGTCTCTCTGTATCTCTCTCTGTATCTCTCTCTGAATCTCTCTCTCTATCTCTCCCTCTATCTCTCTCTGTATCTCACTCTGTATCTCTTTCGCGTTGTTTCTCACTGTATTCCTCTCAGCATTCCTCCCTGTATACATTTTGCGTTGAATCTCTCTCGCTCTCTATCTCTCTCTGTATCTCTGACTGAATCTCTCTCTCTATCTCCCTCTCCATCGTTCTCTGTATCTCACTCTGTATCTCTCTCGCGTTGTATCTCACCGTATCCTCTCAGCATTCCTCCCTGTATACATCTCGCGTTGAATCTCTCTCGCTCTCTATCTCTCTGTATCTCTCACTGAATCTCGCTCTCTCTATTTCTCTCTGTATCGCTCTCTGTATTTCTCTCTGTATCTCTCTCTCTGTATGTCCCACTGCATCTCTCTGTGTATCTCTATCTGTATCTCTCTGTCTCTCCCACTGTATCTCTCTCTGTAACTCTCTCTGTCTCTCTCTGTATCTCTTGCTATATCTCTCTATGTATCTCTCTCTGTCTCTCTCACTGTATCTCTTTCTGTATCACTCTCTGTCTCTCTCTGTCTCTGTATCTCTCTCTGTCGTTCTCTCTGCATCTCTCTGTCTCTCTCTTTTTAACTATCTCTGTAACTCTCTCTGTCTCTGTATCTCTCTCTGTATCACTTTCTGTATCTCCCTTGCTCTGTATCCCTCTCTGTCTGTCTCTCTGTCTGTCTCTCTGTCTGTCTCTCTCTCTCTGTCTCTCCCTCCGTATCTGTCTCTGTATCTGTCTCTGTATCTGTCTCGGTATCTGTCTCGGTATCTGTCTCTGTTTCTCTCTCATTATCTGTCTCTGAATCACTCGCTGCAGCGATCACTACACCTGTCTCTGTAATGTTGTCTGTCTCTCTCCCTCTATCGCTCTCTCTGTCGCTCCCTCTGTATCTCTCTCTGTAACTCTCTCTGTCTCTCTCCCTGTATCTCTCGCCCTGTATCTCTCGCCCTGTATCTCTCGCCCTGTATCTCTATCTTAATCTCTCTCTGTATCTCTCTCTGTCTCTCACTCTATGTTTCGATGTTTCTCTCTCTCTGTCTCACTCTTTGTCTCTCTCTCTCTGCCTCTCTCTGTCTTTCTCACTCTTTCTCTGTCTCTGTCTCTCTCTCCCTGTATCCCTCTCTGACTCTCTCTCCATCTCTCTCTCCATGTCTTACTCTCTGTCTCTCTCTCTGACACTCTCTCCCTGTCTCTGTCTCTCTGTGTCTCTCCCTGTATCTCTCTCTCTCTCTCTGTATCTCTCTATGTCTCTCTCTCTGCCTCTCTCTCTGTATATGTCTCTGTATCTCTCTCTATCACTCTCTGCATCTCTCTACGTATCACTCTCTGTATCTCTCTCTCTGTATCTGTCTCTGTATCTCTCTCTATACCTCCCTCTGTATCTCTCTCTGTATCTCTCACTCTCTGTATCTCTCCCTGTATCTCCCTGTTTCTCTCTCTGTACCTCTCTCTGTTCCTCTCTATGTCTCTCTCTCTATGTATCTCTTACTGTGTATCTCTCTATGTCTCTCTCCTTCTGCCTCTCTTTCTCTGTATCTGTCTCTGTATCTCTCTCTATACCTCCCTCTGTATCTCTCTCTGTATCTCTCACTCTCTGTATCTCTCGCTGTATATCTCTCCCTCTATCCCCCTCTGTAACCCTCTCTATACCTCCCTCTTTATCTCTCTCTGTATCTCTCACTCTCTGTATCTCTCCCTGTACCTCTCCCTGTACCTCTCTCTGTACCCCTCATTGTCTCTCTTTCTGTATCTCTTTCTCTGTATCTCTTTCACTGTATCTCTCTCTGTATCTCTCCCTCTGCATCTCTCGCTGTATCTCTCTGTGTACCTGTCTGTGTGCCTCTCTGTGTAACTCTCTCTGTCTCGCTCTCTGCCTGTCTCTCTCTGTGTCTCTCTCTGTATCTCTCTCTGTAACTCTCTTTGTAACTCTCTTTGTAACTCTCTCTGTCCACCTCACTCTGTCCACCTCACTCTGTCCACCTCACTCTGTCCACCTCACTCTGTATCTCTCTCTGTATCTCTCTCTGTATCTCTCTCTGTATCTCTCTCTGTATCTCACTCTGTAACTCTCTCTGTATCTCTCTTTCTGTATCTCTCTCAGTATCTCTCTCTGTATCTCTCACTCTCTGTATCTCTCACTGTATCTCTCACTCTCTGTATCTGTCTCTGTATCTCTCATTCTCTGTGTCTCTCTCTCACTGTATCTCTCTCTGTATCACTCTCTGTACCTCTCGTAGTATCTCCCTGAATCGGCCTCTGTATCTCCCACTCATTGTATATCTCTCTGTATCACGTTTTTTATCTCCCTCGCTCTGTATCCTCTCTGTCTCTCTGTCTGTATGCCATTCTTTCTAACTCTCTCTGTCTCTCTCGCTGTCTCTACCTCCGTATCTGTCTCTGTATCTGTCTCTGTATCTCTCTCTGTATCTGTCCCTGTGTCTGTCTCTGTGTCTGTCTCTGTATCTGTCTCTGTATCTCTCTCTGACTCTCTCTGTCTCTCTCGCTGTCTCTACCTCCGTATCTGTCTCTGTCTCTTTCTCTGTATCTCTCTCCCTGTCTCTCGCTCTCTGGCTCTGTCCCTGTCTCTGTATCTGTCTCTGTTTCTCTCTCATTATCTGTCTAAATCACGCGCTGCAGCGATCACTACAGCTGTCTCTGTATTGCCCTCTTTCTCTCTACCTCTGTCGCTCTCTCTGTCGCTCCCTCTGTATCTCTCCCTGCAACTCTCTCTGTCTCTCCCTCCCTGTCTCTCTCTCTATATGTCTCTATCTCTCTCTGTCTCTCGCTCTCTATGTCACTATGTCTCTCTCTCTCTGTCTCACTCTCTGTCTCTCTCTCTGTCTCTCTCTCTGTCTCTCTCTCTGTCTCTCTCTCTGTCTCTCTCTCTGTCTCACTCTCTGTCTCACTCTATGCCTCTGTCACTCTCTCTGTTTCTCCCTCTGTGTCTCTATCTCTCTTTGTCTATCTCTCTCTGTCTCTCTCCCTGTATCTCTCACTGTATCTCCCTCTGCCCACCTCTCACGTTCGATGTCTCTATAAATCACTCTATATCTCTCTCTGCATCTCTCTCTGTATCTCGCTCTGTATCTCTCTGTACCTCTGACGAATGTGATATAAAATAGTTACTTTAGAGATATTAGTTCCTGTAATGTAGAGATAGGCCAGTCTCATTCTGGTGAGTTCACAGACAAAGGATTTCAGACCGCATGGCAAAGCAAGGAAGAGGTGTGTCCACCAAAGGAGGAGTAAAGAATGCTGGGTAATAGGTGCCAGAGGAAGGGATTGGAAGTGAGCCAATCAGAATATATATAGAACATAGAATATAGAACAAAAGAGCGCAGTACAGGCCCTTCGAAATCGACTGGCCTGCCCCTGCAAAGACAAGTGCTTTTAAAGGTCAGACTTACCTCCCAGCAGCCACTTCCGCAATGCTCCCGCTGAAACTGACTCACCAGCCGTTCTCCCGCCGAAATCGACTGGCCTGCCCCTGCAAAGACAAGTGCTTTTAAAGGTTGACTTACCTCCCAGCAGCCACTTCCGCAATGCTCCCGCTGAAACTGACTCACCAGCTGTTCTCCCGCTGAAATCGACTGGCCTGCCCCTGCAAAGACAAGTGCTTTTAAAGGACAGACTTACCTCCCAGCAGCCACTTCCGCAATGCTCCCGCTGAAACTGACTCACCAGCTGTTCTCCCGCCGAAATCGACTCAACAGGTCAGGAGGGATATAGGATGACCTATGGGAATCGTGTATGTGAAACTTGATGCCATTTGAATGTATCAGTACAGACTCCTTTGTTCTACAGCCTCACTTCATTCCAGAAGTCTACGAAGCAGGGTGTGCTTCGTGCTCCTGAGAATTGAGGAAAGCTTGCAAGCTAAATAAAATAACCAATGCTGTACCTGCAAATCCATCTCGAATTTTATTGAGGCCAGACTGACGGGTAAAGAAATTTGTGATTTGTCACCTCTCTCTATCTCTCGCTGTATCTCGCTCTGTATCTCTGCTCTGTATTTCTCTCTGGATCTCTCTCTAATTCTCGCTGTATCTCGATCTGTATCCCTCTCTGTCTCTCTCTGTCTCTCTCTCAGTGTCACTCTCTCTCTCTCTCTCTCTCTCTGTATCTCTCTCTGTATCTTTCCCTGTATCTCTCCCTGTATCTCTCTCTGTATCTCTCTCTGTATCACGCTCTGTATCTTTCTATGTACCTCTGCCCTGTATCTCTGTCTGTGTTCTCTCTCTGTATACCTGACGTTGTATCTCTCTCTGTATCTCTCTGTCTCTCTCTCTCTCTATCTCTCTCTCTGTATCTCTCTCTGTATCTCTCTCTGTATCTCACTCTGTATCTCTCTCTGTATCTCTCTGTCTCTGTCTATCTCTGTATCTCTCTCTGTATCTCTCTCTGTATCTACCTCTGTATCTCTCTCGTGTAATACTTTCTGTAGCTCTCTATGTATCTCTCTCTGTCTCTCTCTGTCTCCCTCACTGTATCTCTCTCTCTGTATCTCCCTCTGCATCTCTCTCTGTATCTCTCTAAGCATCACTCTGTATCTCTCTATGTATCTCTCTCTCTGCATCTCCCTGTGCATCTCTCTCTGTATCTCTCTCTGTATCTCTCTCTGTATCACTCTCTGTATCTCTCTATGTATCTCTGCCCTGTATCTCTGTCTGTGTTCTCTCTCTGTGTACCTGACTTTGTATCTCTTTCTGTATCTCTCTGTCGCTCTCTCTCTCTCTGTCTCTCTCTGTATCTCCCTCTGTATCTCCCTCTGTATCTCCCTTTCTATCTCTCTCTGTATCTCTCTCTGAATCTCTCTCTGTATCTCTCTCTGTATCTCTCTGTCTCTGTCTATCTCTGTATCTCTCTCTGTATCTCCCTCTGTATCTCTCTCGTGTATCTCTCTCTGTAATACTCTCTGTATCTCTCTATGTATCTCTCTCTGTCTCTCTCACTGTATCTCTCTCTCTGTATCTCCCTCTGCATCTCTCTCTGTATCTCTCTCTGTATCACTCTGTATCTCTCTATATATCTCTGCCCTGTATCTCTGTCTGTGTTCTCTCTCTGTATACCTGACTTTGTATCTCTCTCTGTATCTCTCTCTGTCTCTCTCACTGTATCTCTCTCTGTAACTCTCTCTCTGCATCACTCTTATTATCTCTCTGTGTATCTCTCTCTGTCGTTCTCTCTGTATCTCTCTCTGTATCTCTCTTTGTAACTATCTCTGTAACTCTCTCTGTCTCTGTTTCTGTATCTCTCTCTGTATCACTTTCTGTATCTCCCTCGCTCTGTATCCCTCTCTGTCTCTCTGTCTGTCTCTATCTCTGTCTCTCCCTCCGTATCTGTCTCTGTATCTGTCTCTGTATCTGTCTCTGTTTCTCTCTCTGTATCTGTCTCTGAATCACTCGCTGCAGCGATCACTACACCTGTCTCTGTATTCCCGTCTGTCTCTCTCCCTCTATCGCTCTCTCTGTCGCTCCCTCTGTATCTCTCTCTCTAACTCTCTCTGTCTCTCAGTCTGTCTCTGTCTCTATCTCTCTCTGTCTCTCTCTCTCTGTCTCTCTCCCTGTATCTCTCGTCCTGTATCTCCCAGTATCTCTCTCTGTATCTCTCTCTGACTCTCTCTCTCTGTTTCGATGTCTCTCTCTCTCTGTCTCACTCTCTGTCTCTCTCTCTGTCTCACTCTGTCTAACTCTCTCTTTCTCTCTCTCTCTCTCTCTCTCTGTGTCTCTCCCTGTATCTCTCTCTGACTCTCTCTCCGTCTCTCTCTCTATATATCTCTGTCTCACTGTGTATCTCCCTGTATCTCTCTCTGTCTCTCTCTCTGTATCTCTCTATGTCTCTCTCTCTGCCTCACTCACTGTATATGTCTCTGTATCTCTCTCTATCTCCCTCTGTATCTCTCTCTGTATCTCTCTCTCTGTATCTCTCTCTGTTTACCTCTCCCTGTATCTCCCTCTGTATCTCTCTCTATACCTCCCTCTGTATCTCTCTCTGTATCTCTCACTCTCTGTATCTCTCCCTGTACCTCTCTGTATCTCTCTCTGTACCTCTCTCTGTACCTCTCTCTGTCTCTCTCTGTCTCTATCTCTGTCTCTCTCTCTGTGTCTCTCTCTATGTCTCTCTCTCTCTGTCTCTCTCTCTATGTCTCTCTCTCTGTCGCTATCGCTCTCTGTCTCTCTCTGTCTCTCCCTGTATCTCTATCTGAATCTCTCTCTGTTCCTCTCTCCGTCCATCTCACTCTGTCGATGTCTCTGTAACTCACTCTGTATCTCTCTCTATCTCTCTCTCTGTATCTGTCACCCTGTACCTGTCTCTGTATCTCTCTCCGTATCTCTCTCTGTATATCTCTCCCTGTATCTGTCTCTGTCTCTCTCTCTATTCCTGCCTCTGTATCTCTCCCTGCATCTCTCTCTGTACCTCTCTCTGTATCTCTCTATTTATCTCTCTCTGCCTCTCCCTCGCTGCCTCTGTCTCTCTGCATCTGTCTCTGTCTCTCTGTATCTCTCTCCGTATCTCTCTCCGTATCTCTCTCTCTGCATCTGTCTCTGTATCTCTCTCTATACCTCCCTATGTATCTCCCTCTGTATCTCTCACTCCATGTATCTCTCTGTTTCTCTCTCTGTACCTCTCTCTGTACCTCTCTCTGTCTCTCTCTCTGTATCTCTTTCTCTGTATCTCTCTCTTTCTCTCTCTCTGTATTTCCCGCTATCTCTCTCTCTGTATCTCACTCTGTATCTCTCACTGAATCTCTCTCTCTATCTCTCTCTGTATCTCACTCTGTATCTCTCTCGCGTTGTATATCTTTGTGTTCCTCTCTGTATTACACTCTGTATTCCTCTCTGTATACCTCTCGCGTTGAATTTCTTTCGCTCTCTGTATCTCTCTGTCTCCCTCTCTCTGTATCTCTCTCTGTCTCACTCTCTGTCTCTCTCTCGGTCTATCTCTCTCTATCTCTCTCTCTCTGTCTCTCTCTCTCTCTGTATCTCTCTCTGTATCTCTCTCTGTATCTCCCTCTGTATCTCTCTGTGTATTTCTCTCTGCATCTCTCACTGTATCTCTCTCTTTGTATCTCTCTCTGTCTCTCTCTCCCTCTCTGTATCTCTCTCTGTATCTCTCTCTGTATCTCTCTCTGAATCTCTCTCTGTATCTCTCTCTGTATCTCTCTCTGTATCACTCTCTGTATCTCTCCCTCAGCATCTGTCTCTGTGTCTCTCTCTGTCTCTCTATCTGTCTCTCTCTCTGTATCTGTCCCTCTGTCTCTCTCACTGTATCTCTCTCTATATCACTCTCTGTACCTCTCGTTGTATCTCCCGGAATCGGTCTCTGTATCTCCCACTCACTGTATATCTCTCTGTATCACGTTCTTTATCTCCCACGCTCTATATCCCTCTCTGTCTCTCTGACTGTATCCCTCTCTTTCTAACTCTCTCTGTCTCTCTCTCGGTCTCTTCCTCCGTATCTATCTCTGTATCTTCTCTCTGTATCTCTCTCTCTGTCTCTCGCTCTCTGCCTCTGTCCCTGTATCCGTCACTGTATCTGTCTCTGTTTCTCTATCATTATCTGTCTCTGAATCACTCGCTGCAGCGATCACTACATCTGTCTCTGTATTGCCCTCTTTCTCTCCACCTCTGTCGCTCTCTCTGTCGCTCCCTCTGAAACTCTCTCTGCAGCTCTCTCTGTCTTTCTCCCTACGTCTCTATCTCTCTCTGTCTCTCTCTCTCTCTGTCTCTCTCTGAACCTCTCTCTGTCGCTCCCTCTGTATCTCTCTCTGTCACTCTCTCTGTCGCGTTCTCTGTCTCTCTCTATATGTCTCTATCTCTCTCTGTCTCTCGCTCTCTGTCTCTATGTCTATCTCTCTGTCTCACTCTCAGTCTCTCTCTCTGTCTCACTCTATGTCTCTCTCTCTCTGTCTGTTTCTCCCTCCATGTCTCTATCTCTCTTCGTCTCTCTCTCTCTCTGTCTCTCTCCCCGTATCTCTCACTGTATCTCTCTCTGTCAACCTCTCACGTTCGACGTCTCTATACCTCACTCTGTATCTCTCTCTGTATCTCTCTCTATACCTCCTTCTGTACCGCTCTCTGTTTCTCTCTCTCTGTATCTCTCTCTTTGTAACTCTCTCTCTGCATCTCCCTCTGAATCTCTCTCTGTATCTCTCTCTGTATCTCTCTCTGTATCTCTCTCTGTATCTCTCTGTCTCTGTCTATCTCTGTATCTCTCTCTGTATCTCCCTCTGTATCTCTCTCGTGTATCTCTCTCGTGTAATACTCTCTGTATCTCTCTATGTATCTCTCTCTGTCTCTCTCTGTCTCTCTCACTGTATCTCTCTCTCTGTCTCTCCCTCTGCATCTCTCTCTGTATCTCTCTCTGTATCACTCTGTATCTCTCTATGTGTCACTCTCTGTATCTCTCTATGTATCTCTGCCCTGTATCTCTGTCAGTGTTCTCTCTCTGTATACCTGACTTTGTATCTCTCTCTCTGTATCTCTCTGTCTCTCTCTCTCTGTCTCTCTCTCTCTCTGCCTCTCTCTCTCTCGATCTCCCTCTGTATCTCCCTCTGTATCTCCCTCTGTATCTCCCTCTGTATCTCCCTCAGTATCTCCCTCTGTATCTCTCTCTGTATCTCTCTCTGTATCTCTCTCTGTATCTCTCTGTCTCTGTCTATCTCTGTATCTCTCTCTGTATCTCCCTCTGTATCTCTCTCGTGTGTCTCTCTCTGTAATACTCTCTGTATCTCTCTATGTATCTCTCTCTGTCTCTCTAACTGTATCTCTCTCTCTGTATCTCCCTCTACATCTCTCTCTGTATCTCTCTCTGTATCACTCTGTATCTCTCTATATACCTCTGCCCTGTATCTCTGTCTGTGTTCTCTCTCTGTATACCTGACTTTGTATTTCTCTCTGTATCTCTCCATGTCTCTCTCACTGTATCTCTCTCTGTAACTCTCTCTCTGCATCACTCTTATTATCTCTCTGTGTATCTCTCTCTGTCGTTCTCTCTGTATCTCTCTCTGTCTCTCTCTTTGTAACTATCTCTGTAACTCTCTCTGTCTCTGTTTCTGTATCTCTTTCTGTATCACTTTCTGTATCTCCCTCGCTCTGTATCCCTTTCTGTCTCTCTGTCTGTCTCTATCTCTCTGTCTCTCCCTCCGTATCTGTCTCTGTATCTGTCTCTGTATCTGTCTCTGTTTCTCTCTCTGTATCTGTCTCTGAATCACTCGCTGCAGCGATCACTATACCTGTCTCTGTATTCCCGCCTGTCTCTCTCCCTCTATCGCTCTCTCTGTCGCTCCATCTGTATCTCTCTCTCTGTCTCTCAGTCTGTTTCTGTCTCTGTCTCTATCTCTCACTGTATCTCTCTCTCTGTATCTCGCTCTGTATCTCTCTCTGTATCTCTCTCTGTATCTGTCCCTGAGTCTGTCCCTGTATCTGTCCCTGTATCTGTCCCTGTATCTGTCTCTGTATCTGTCTCTGTATCTCTCTCTCTGTATCTCGCTCTGTATCTCTCTCTGTATCTCTCTCTGTATCTGTCCCTGTGTCTGTCCCTGTATCTGTCCCTGTATCTGTCCCTGTATCTGTCTCTGTATCTGTCTCTGTATTTCTCTCTGACTCTCTCTGTCTCTCTGTCTCTCCCT
The DNA here is from genome assembly GCF_047496885.1 of Scyliorhinus torazame. Classification (NCBI taxonomy): domain Eukaryota; kingdom Metazoa; phylum Chordata; class Chondrichthyes; order Carcharhiniformes; family Scyliorhinidae; genus Scyliorhinus; species Scyliorhinus torazame. Next base: position 124,480,369 of record NC_092726.1, on the reverse strand, counting down.
CCGTATCTGTCTCTGTATCTCAATCTGTATCTCTCTCTCTGTCTCTCGCTCTCTGACTCTGTCCCTGTATCTATCCCTGTATCCGTCTCTGTATCTGTCCCTGTATCTGTCCCTGTATCTGTCCCTGTATCTGTCTCTGTATCTGTCTCTGTATCTCTCTCTGACTCTCTCTGTCTCTCTGTCTCTCCCTCCGTATCTGTCTCTGTATCTCAATCTGTATCTCTCTCTCTGTCTCTCGCTCTCTGACTCTGTCCCTGTATCTATCCCTTTATCCGCCTCTGTATCTGTCCCTGTATCTGTCTCTGTATCTGTCTCTGTATCTCTCTCTGACTCTCTCTGTCTCTCCCTCCGTATCTGTCTCTGTATCTCACTCTGTATCTCTCTCACTGTCTCTCGCTCTCTGACTCTGTCCCTGTATCTATCCCTGTATCCGTCTCTGTATCTCTCTCTGTATCTCTCTCTCTATCTCTTGCTGTATCTCCCTCTGTATCTCTCTGTCTGTATCTCTCTCTGTCTCTCTCTCTGTACCTAGATCTGTGTGGTTCTCTGTATCTCTCTCTGTAACTATATCTGTGTAGTTCTCTGTATCTCTCTCTCTGTATCTGTTTCTGCACCTGTCTCTGTCTCTCTCTCTGTCTCTCTCTCTATGTCTCTCTCTCTCTCTCTGTCTCGCTCTCTCTGTCTCCCTGTCTCTCTCTGTCTCTCTCTCTCTGTCTCTCTCTCTCTCTGTGTCTCTTTCTCTGTACCTCTCTGTTTCTCTCTCTCTGCCTCTCACTCTCTGCCTCTGTCTCTCTGCATCTGTCTCTGTATCTCTCTCTGTCTCTCTCTCTGTATTTCTCTCTCTATCTCTCTCTGTATCTCACTATGTATCTCTCTCGCCTTGTACATCTTTGTGTTCCTCTCTGTATTCTCTCTGTATTCCTCTCTGTATACCTCTCGCGTTGAATTTCTCTCGCTCTCTGTATCTCTCTGTCTCTCTTTCTCTGTATCTCCCTATTTCACTCTCTCTGCCTCTCTCTCTCTGCATCTCTCTCTGTATCTCTCTCTGTATCTCTCTCTGCATTTCTCTCTGTATTTCTCTCTGTATCTCACTCTGTATCTCTCTGTGTATCCCTCTGTGTATCCCTCTGTGTATCTCTCTGTGTATCTCTCTATGTATCTCTCTCTGTCTCACTCTCTGTCTCTCTCTCGGTCTCTCTCTCTCTATCTCTCTCTCTCTGTCTCTCTCTCTCTGTATCTCTCTCTGTATCTCTCTCTCTGTATCTCCATCTGTATCTCTCCGTGTATTTCTCTCTGTATCTCTCACTGTATCTCTCTCTTTGTATCTTTCTCTGTCTCTGTATCTCTCTCTGTATTTCTCCCTGTATCTCTCCCTCAGCATCTGTCTCTGTGTCTCTCTCTGTCTCTCTCTCTGTGTCTCTCTCTGTATCTCTCCCTCTGTCTCTGTCACTGTATCTCTCTCTGTATCACTCTCTGTACCTCTCGTTGTATCTCCCGGAATCGGTCTCTGTATCTCCCACTCACTGTATATCTCTCTGTATCACGTTCTTTATCTCCCACGCTCTATATCCCTCTCTGTCTCTCTGACTGTATCCCTCTCTTTCTAACTCTCTCTGTCTCTCTCTCGGTCTCTTCCTCCGTATCTGTCTCTGTATATCTCTCTGTATATCTCACTGACTCTCTCTGTCACTCCCTCCGTATCTGTCTCGGTATCTTCTCTCTGTATCTCTCTCTCTGTCTCTCGCTCTCTGCCTCTGTCCCTGTATCCGTCACTGTATCTGTCTCTGTTTCTCTCTCATTATCTGTCTCTGAATCACTCGCTGCAGCGATCACTACATCGGTCTCTGTATTGCCCTCTTTCTCTCAACCTCTGTCGCTCTCTCTGTCGCTCCCTCTGTGTCTCTCTCTGCAACTCTCTCTGTCTTTCTCTCTATGTCTCTATCTCTCTCTGTCTCTCTCACTGTATCTCTCTCTGTAACTCTCTCTCTACATCACTCTTATTATCTCTCTGTGTATCTCTCTCTGTCGTTCTCTCTGTATCTCTCTCTGTATCTCTCTTTGTAACTATCTCTGTAACTCTCTCTGTCTCTGTTTCTGTATCTCTCTCTGTATCACTTTCTGTATCTCCCTCGCTCTGTATCCCTCTCTGTCTCTCTGTCTGTCTCTATCTCTGTCTCTCCCTCCGTATCTGTCTCTGTATCTGTCTCTGTATCTGTCTCTGTTTCTCTCTCTGTATCTGTCTCTGAATCACTCGCTGCAGCGATCACTACACCTGTCTCTGTATTCCCGTCTGTCTCTCTCCCTCTATCGCTCTCTCTGTCGCTCCCTCTGTATCTCTCTCTCTAACTCTCTCTGTCTCTCAGTCTGTCTCTGTCTCTGTCTCTATCTCTCTCTGTCTCTCTCTCTCTGTCTCTCTCCCTGTATCTCTCGTCCTGTATCTCCCAGTATCTCTCTCTGTATCTCTCTCTGACTCTCTCTCTCTGTTTCGATGTCTCTCTCTCTCTGTCTCACTCTCTGTCTCTCTCTCTGTCTCACTCTGTCTAACTCTCTCTTTCTCTCTCTCTCTCTCTCTGTGTCTCTCCCTGTATCTCTCTCTGACTCTCTCTCCGTCTCTCTCTCTATATATCTCTGTCTCACTGTGTATCTCCCTGTATCTCTCTCTGTCTCTCTCTCTGTATCTCTCTATGTCTCTCTCTCTGCCTCACTCACTGTATATGTCTCTGTATCTCTCTCTATCTCCCTCTGTATCTCTCTCTGTATCTCTCTCTCTGTATCTCTCTCTGTTTACCTCTCCCTGTATCTCCCTCTGTATCTCTCTCTATACCTCCCTCTGTATCTCTCTCTGTATCTCTCACTCTCTGTATCTCTCCCTGTACCTCTCTGTATCTCTCTCTGTACCTCTCTCTGTACCTCTCTCTGTCTCTCTCTGTCTCTATCTCTGTCTCTCTCTGTGTGTCTCTCTCTATGTCTATCTCTCTCTCTCTCTCTATGTCTCTCTCTCTGTCGCTATCGCTCTCTGTCTCTCTCTGTCTCTCCCTGTATCTCTATCTGAATCTCTCTCTGTTCCTCTCTCCGTCCATCTCACTCTGTCGATGTCTCTGTAACTCACTCTGTATCTCTCTCTATCTCTATCTCTGTATCTGTCACCCTGTACCTGTCTCTGTATCTCTCTCCGTATCTCTCTCTGTATATCTCTCCCTGTATCTGTCTCTGTCTCTCTCTCTATTCCTGCCTCTGTATCTCTCCCTGCATCTCTCTCTGTACCTCTCTCTGTATCTCTCTATTTATCTCTCTCTGCCTCTCCCTCGCTGCCTCTGTCTCTCTGCATCTGTCTCTGTCTCTCTGTATCTCTCTCCGTATCTCTCTCCGTATCTCTCTCTCTGTATCTGTCTCTGTATCTCTCTCTATACCTCACTATGTATCTCCCTCTGTATCTCTCACTCCATGTATCTCTCTGTTTCTCTCTCTGTACCTCTCTCTGTACCTCTCTCTGTACCTCTCTCTGTCTCTCTCTCTGTATCTCTTTCTCTGTATCTGTCTCTTTCTCTCTCTCTGTATTTCCCGCTATCTCTCTCTCTGTATCTCACTCTGTATCTCTCACTGAATCTCTCTCTCTATCTCTCTCTGTATCTCACTCTGTATCTCTCTCGCGTTGTATATCTTTGTGTTCCTCTCTGTATTACACTCTGTATTCCTCTCTGTATACCTCTCGCGTTGAATTTCTTTCGCTCTCTGTATCTCTCTGTCTCCCTCTCTCTGTATCTCTCTCTGTCTCACTCTCTGTCTCTCTCTCGGTCTATCTCTCTCTATCTCTCTCTCTCTGTCTCTCTCTCTCTCTGTATCTCTCTCTGTATCTCTCTCTGTATCTCCCTCTGTATCTCTCTGTGTATTTCTCTCTGCATCTCTCACTGTATCTCTCTCTTTGTATCTCTCTCTGTCTCTCTCTCCCTCTCTGTATCTCTCTCTGTATCTCTCTCTGTATCTCTCTCTGAATCTCTCTCTGTATCTCTCTCTGTATCTCTCTGTGTATCACTCTCTGTATCTCTCCCTCAGCATCTGTCTCTGTGTCTCTCTCTGTCGCTCTATCTGTCTCTCTCTCTGTATCTCTCCCTCTGTCTCTCTCACTGTATCTCTCTCTATATCACTCTCTGTACCTCTCGTTGTATCTCCCGGAATCGGTCTCTGTATCTCCCACTCACTGTATATCTCTCTGTATCACGTTCTTTATCTCCCACGCTCTATATCCCTCTCTGTCTCTCTGACTGTATCCCTCTCTTTCTAACTCTCTCTGTCTCTCTCTCGGTCTCTTCCTCCGTATCTGTCTCTGTATCTTCTCTCTGTATCTCTCTCTCTGTCTCTCGCTCTCTGCCTCTGTCCCTGTATCCGTCACTGTATCTGTCTCTGTTTCTCTATCATTATCTGTCTCTGAATCACTCGCTGCAGCGATCACTACATCTGTCTCTGTATTGCCCTCTTTCTCTCCACCTCTGTCGCTCTCTCTGTCGCTCCCTCTGTAACTCTCTCTGCAGCTCTCTCTGTCTTTCTCCCTACGTCTCTATCTCTCTCTGTCTCTCTCTCTCTCTGTCTCTCTCTGAACCTCTCTCTGTCGCTCCCTCTGTATCTCTCTCTGTCACTCTCTCTGTCGCGTTCTCTGTCTCTCTCTATATGTCTCTATCTCTCTCTGTCTCTCGCTCTCTGTCTCTATGTCTATCTCTCTGTCTCACTCTCAGTCTCTCTCACTCTATGTCTCTCTCTCTCTGTCTGTTTCTCCCTCCATGTCTCTATCTCTCTTCGTCTCTCTCTCTCTCTGTCTCTCTCCCCGTATCTCTCACTGTATCTCTCTCTGTCAACCTCTCACGTTCGACGTCTCTATACCTCACTCTGTATCTCTCTCTGTATCTCTCTCTATACCTCCTTCTGTACCGCTCTCTGTTTCTCTCTCTCTGTATCTCTCTCTTTGTAACTCTCTCTCTGCATCTCCCTCTACATCTCTCTCTGTATCTCTCTCTGTATCTCTCTCTGTATCTCTCTCTGTATCTCTCTGTCTCTGTCTATCTCTGTATCTCTCTCTGTATCTCCCTCTGTATCTCTCTCGTGTATCTCTCTCGTGTAATACTCTCGGTATCTCTCTATGTATCTCTCTCTGTCTCTCTCTGTCTCTCTCACTGTATCTCTCTCTCTGTCTCTCCCTCTGCATCTCTCTCTGTATCTCTCTCTGTATCACTCTGTATCTCTCTATGTGTCACTCTCTGTATCTCTCTATGTATCTCTGCCCTGTATCTCTGTCAGTGTTCTCTCTCTGTATACCTGACTTTGTATCTCTCTCTCTGTATCTCTCTGTCTCTCTCTCTCTGTCTCTCTCTCTCTCTGCCTCTCTCTCTCTCGATCTCTCTCTGTATCTCCCTCTGTATCTCCCTCTGTATCTCCCTCTGTATCTCCCTCAGTATCTCCCTCTGTATCTCTCTCTGTATCTCTCTCTGTATCTCGCTCTGTATCTCTCTGTCTCTGTCTATCTCTGTATCTCTCTCTGTATCTCCCTCTGTATCTCTCTCGTGTGTCTCTCTCTGTAATACTCTCTGTATCTCTCTATGTATCTCTCTCTGTCTCTCTCACTGTATCTCTCTCTCTGTATCTCCCTCTACATCTCTCTCTGTATCTCTCTCTGTATCACTCTGTATCTCTCTATATACCTCTGCCCTGTATCTCTGTCTGTGTTCTCTCTCTGTATACCTGACTTTGTATTTCTCTCTGTATCTCTCCATGTCTCTCTCACTGTATCTCTCTCTGTAACTCTCTCTCTGCATCACTCTTATTATCTCTCTGTGTATCTCTCTCTGTCGTTCTCTCTGTATCTCTCTCTGTCTCTCTCTTTGTAACTATCTCTGTAACTCTCTCTGTCTCTGTTTCTGTATCTCTTTCTGTATCACTTTCTGTATCTCCCTCGCTCTGTATCCCGTTCTGTCTCTCTGTCTGTCTCTATCTCTCTGTCTCTCCCTCCGTATCTGTCTCTGTGTCTGTCTCTGTATCTGTCTCTGTTTCTCTCTCTGTATCTGTCTCTGAATCACTCGCTGCAGCGATCACTATACCTGTCTCTGTATTCTCGCCTGTCTCTCTCCCTCTATCGCTCTCTGTCGCTCCATCTGTATCTCTCTCTCTGTCTCTCAGTCTGTTTCTGTCTCTGTCTCTATCTCTCACTGTATCTCTCTCTCTGTATCTCGCTCTGTATCTCTCTCTGTATCTCTCTCTGTATCTGTCCCTGTGTCTGTCCCTGTATCTGTCCCTGTATCTGTCCCTGTATCTGTCTCTGTATCTGTCTCTGTATCTGTCTCTGTATCTCTCTCTCTGTATCTCGCTCTGTATCTCTCTCTGTATCTCTCTCTGTATCTGTCCCTGTGTCTGTCCCTGTATCTGTCCCTGTATCTGTCCCTGTATCTGTCTCTGTATCTGTCTCTGTATTTCTCTCTGACTCTCTCTGTCTCTCTGTCTCTCCCTCCGTATCTGTCTCTGTATCTCAATCTGTATCTCTCTCTCTGTCTCTCGCTCTCTGACTCTGTCCCTGTATCTATCCCTGTATCAGTCTCTGTATCTGTCCCTGTATCTGTCCCTGTATCTGTCCCTGTATCTGTCTCTGTATCTGTCTCTGTATCTCTCTCTGACTCTCTCTGTCTCTCTGTCTCTCCCTCCGTATCTGTCTCTGTATCTCAATCTGTATCTCTCTCTCTGTCTCTCGCTCTCTGACTCTGTCCCTGTATCTATCCCTTTATCCGTCTCTGTATCTGTCCCTGTATCTGTCTCTGTATCTGTCTCTGTATCTCTCTCTGACTCTCTCTGTCTCTCTGTCTCTCCCTCCGTATCTGTCTCTGTATCTCACTCTGTATCTCTCTCACTGTCTCTCGCTCTCTGACTCTGTCCCTGTATCTATCCCTGTATCCGTCTCTGTATCTCTCTCTGTATCTCTCTCTCTATCTCTTGCTGTATCTCCCTCTGTATCTCTCTGTCTGTATCTCTCTCTGTCTCTCTCTCTGTACCTAGATCTGTGTGGTTCTCTGTATCTCTCTCTGTAACTATATCTGTGTAGTTCTCTGTATCTCTCTCTCTGTATCTGTTTCTGCACCTGTCTCTGTCTCTCTCTCTGTCTCTCTCTCTCTATGTCTCTCTCTCTCTCTCTGTCTCGCTCTCTCTGTCTCCCTGTCTCTCTCTGTCTCTCTCTCTGTCTCTCTCTCTCTCTGTGTCTCTTTCTCTGTACCTCTCTGTTTCTCTCTCTCTGCCTCTCACTCTCTGCCTCTGTCTCTCTGCATCTGTCTCTGTATCTCTCTCTGTCTCTCTCTCTGTATTTCTCTCTCTATCTCTCTCTGTATCTCACTCTGTATCTCTCTCGCCTTGTATATCTTTGTGTTCCTCTCTGTATTACTCTCTGTATTCCTCTCTGTATACCTCTCGCGTTGAATTTCTCTCGCTCTCTGTATCTCTCTGTCTCTCTTTCTCTGTATCTCCCTATTTCACTCTCTCTGCCTCTGTCTCTCTGCATCTCTCTCTGTATCTCTCTCTGTATCTCTCTCTGCATTTCTCTCTGTATTTCTCTCTGTATCTCACTCTGTATCTCTCTGTGTATCCCTCTGTGTATCCCTCTGTGTATCTCTCTGTGTATCTCTCTATGTATCTCTCTCTGTCTCACTCTCTGTCTCTCTCTCGGTCTCTCTCTCTCTATCTCTCTCTCTCTGTCTCTCTCTCTCTCTGTATCTCTCTCTGTATCTCTCTCTCTGTATCTCCATCTGTATCTCTCCGTGTATTTCTCTCTGTATCTCTCACTGTATCTCTCTCTTTGTATCTTTCTCTGTCTCTGTATCTCTCTCTGTATCTCTCTCTGTATCTCTCTCTGTATCACTCTCTGTATCTCTCTCTGTATACCTTACTTTGTATCTCTCTCTGTATTTCTCCTGTATCTCTCCCTCAGCATCTGTCTCTGTGTCTCTCTCTGTCTCTCTCTCTGTGTCTCTCTCTGTATCTCTCCCTCTGTCTCTGTCACTGTATCTCTCTCTGTATCACTCTCTGTACCTCTCGTTGTATCTCCCGGAATCGGTCTCTGTATCTCCCACTCACTGTATATCTCTCTGTATCACGTTCTTTATCTCCCACGCTCTATATCCCTCTCTGTCTCTCCTACTGTATCCCTCTCTTTCTAACTCTCTCTGTCTCTCTCTCGGTCTCTTCCTCCGTATCTGTCTCTGTATCTCTCTCTGTATATCTCACTGACTCTCTCTGTCACTCCCTCCGTATCTGTCTCGGTATCTTCTCTCTGTATCTCTCTCTCTGTCTCTCGCTCTCTGCCTCTGTCCCTGTATCCGTCACTGTATCTGTCTCTGTTTCTCTCTCATTATCTGTCTCTGAATCACTCGCTGCAGCGATCACTACATCGGTCTCTGTATTGCCCTCTTTCTCTCAACCTCTGTCGCTCTCTCTGTCGCTCCCTCTGTGTCTCTCTCTGCAACTCTCTCTGTCTTTCTCTCTATGTCTCTATCTCTCTCTGTCTCTCTCTCTCTGTCTCTCTCTGAACCTATCTCTGTCGCTCCCTCTGTATCTCTCTCTGTCACTCTCTCTGTCGCGTTCTCTGTCTCTCTCTATATGTCTCTATCCCTCTCTGTCTCTCGCTCTCTGTCTCTATGTCTATCTCTCTGTCTCACTCTCTGTCTCACTCTATGTCTCGCTCTCTGTCTCTCTCTGTTTCTCCCTCCATGTCTCTATCTCTCTTTGTCTCTCTCTCTCTGTCTCTCTCCCTGTATCTCTCACTGTATCTCTCTCTGTCCACCTCTCACGTTCGACGTCTCTATACCTCACTCTGTATCTATCTCTGTATCTCTCTCTGTATCTCTCTCTATACCTCCTTCTGTATCTCTCTCTGTTTCTCTCTCTCTGTATCTCTCTCTTTGTATCTCTCTCTCTGTATCTCTCTCTCTGTATCTCTCTCTGTATCTCTTTCTGTGTCTCTCTCTGTTCCTATCTCCCTAGACCTCTCTCTGTGCCTCTCTGTCCCTCTCACTCTCTGTCTCTCTCTCTCTCTGTCTCTCTCTCTCTGTATCTCTCTCTCTGTCCATCTCTCTCGCTCCATGTCTCTCTATCCATCTCTCTCTGTATGTCTCCGATTCTCACTCTGTTTCTCTCTCTCTGTATCTGTTCCTGCATCTCTCAGTACCTCTCTCAGTATATTGCTCTGTATCTTAACTCTGCATCTCTCTCTGTATCTCTACTGTATCTCTCCGTATCTCCATAAGACCATAGGAGTGGAAGTAAGGCCATTCGGCCCATCGAGTCCACTCCACCATTCAATCATAGCTTATTTCAACTCCATTTACCCGCTCTCTCTCCGTAGCCCTTAATTCCTCCAGAAATCAAGAATTTATCAACTTCTGTCTTAAAGACACTCAACGTCCCGGCCTCCACCGGGGCAATGAATTCCACAAACCCACCGCTCTCTGACTGAAGAAATGTCTCCTCATCTCTGTTCTAAAGTGACTCCCTTTTATTCTGAGGCTGTGCCCCCGGGTCCTAGTCTCCCCTGTTAATGGAAACAACTTCCCTACATCCACCCTATCTAAGCCATTCATTATCTTGTAAGTAATCTCTCTCTATCTCTCGCTGTATCACGCTCTGTATCTCTCTCTGTATCTCTCTCTCTGTACCTCTCTCTGTACCTCTCTCTTTGTACCTCTCTCTATCTCTCGCTGAATCTCGCTCTGTATCTCGCTCTGTATCTCTCCTCTGTAACTCTCTCTCCGTATCTCTCTATGTAACTCTCTCTGTACCTCCCTCTCTATCTCGCTCTGTATCTCTCTCTGTATCTCTCTCTATCTCTCGCTGTATCTCGCTCTGTATCTCGCTCTGTATCTCTCTCTGTATCTGTCTCTATCTCTCGCTGTATCTCTCTCTGTATCTCTCTCTGTCTCTCTCTTATCTTTCTCTGTATCTCTCTCTCTGTCTCTCTCTTTCTTTCTCTGTATCTCTCTTGCTCTCTCTCTCTCTGTATCTCTCTCTGTATCTCTCTCTGTATCTCTCTCTGTATCTCTCTCTGTATCACTCTCTGTACCTATATCTGTGTAGTTCTCTGTATCTATCTCTCTGTATCTGTTTCTGTATCTCGCTCTGTATCTCTCTCTGCATCTCTCTGTACCTCTCTCTATCTCTCGCTGTATCTCGCTCGGTATCTGTCTCTGTATCTCTCTCTGTATCTCTCTCTGTATCTCTCTCTGTACCTATATCTGTGTAGTTCTCTGTATCTCTCTCTGTACCTATATCTGTGCAATTCTCTGTATCTCTCTCTCTGTCTCTGTTTCTGCACCTGTCTCTGTCTCTCTTTCTGTCTCTCTCTCTGTCTCTCTCTCTCTGTCTCTCTCTCTCTGTCTCACTCTCTCTGTCTCTCCCTCTCTCTCTGAATCTCCTTCTGAATCTCCCACGCTGGAGCTCTCTGGCACTGTCTGACTCTCTCTCTGTATCTCTCTATGTTACTGGCTCTATATATATCTCTGTATCTCTCTGTGTATCTCACTCTGTATTTCTCTCTGCATCTCTCTCTATATCTCTCTCTGCATCTCTCTCTGTATCACTCTCTCTATCTCTCTCTGTACCTCTCTCTCTCTGTACCTCTCTCTCTGTACCTCTCTCTGTACCTCTCTCTGTATCTCTCTCTGTATCTCTCTGTACCTCTCCCTATCTCTCGCTGTATCTCGCTCTGTATCTCGCTCTGTATCTCGCTCTGTATCTCTCTCTGTATCTCTCTCTCTGTAACTCTCTCTGTACCTCTCTCTGTTCCTCGCTCTGTATCTCGCTCTGTATCTCGCTCTGTATCTCTCTGTACCTCTCTCTATCTCTCGCTGTATCTCGCTCTGTATTTTGCTCTGTATGTTTCTCTTTATCTCTCTCTGTCTCTCTCTGTATCTCTCTCTGTCTCTCTCTCTATCTCTCTCATCTTTCTCTGTATCTCTCTCTCTGTCTCTCTCTCTCTGTCTCTCTCTACCTCTCTCTTAAACTCTCTCTGTATCTCTCCATGTATCTCTCCCTGTATCTCCCTCTATCTCTCTCTGTATCTCTCTCTCAATCTCTCGCTGTATCTCTCTCTGTCTCGCTCTCTGTCTCTCTCTGTCTCTCTCTCTGTATCTCTCTCAGTATATCGCGCTCTGGTTGTTCTGATCTATATCTTTGTGTAACTCACTGTAACTCTCCCTGTCTCTCTCTCTGTATCAGTCTCAGTATCTCTCTCTGTCTCGTTCTCTGTCTCTCTGTCTCTCTCTCTGTCTCACTCTCTGTCTTTCTCTCTGTCTCTCTCTCTCTGTATCTCTCTCTGTATCTCTCCCTGCATCTCTCTCTCTGTACCTCTCTCTGTATTTCTCTCTGTATCTCTCTCTCTGTATCTCTCTCTGCATCTCTGTATCTCTCTCTGTATCTCTCTCTGTATCTCTCTCTGTATCTCTCTCTCATATCTCTCTCTGTGTCTCTCTGTATGTCTCTCTGTATCTCTCTCTGTATCTCTCTCTCTGTATCTCTCTCTCTGTATCTCTCTGTATCTCCCTCTGCATCTCACTCTGCATAATCTCTCTGCAACTCTCCATCTCTTTCATCATCTCTCTCTCTGTATTTCTCTCTTTCCTTCCCTATCTCTCTCTCTCTGTACACCTCTCTGTATGCCTCCCTGTGTACCTCTTTGTATTTCTCTATGTATCTGTCTCTGCATCTCCCCAGGTCCCACTCTGTATCTCTCTCTATCTCCCTCTGTATCTCTCTCTCTGTATCTCTCTCTGTATCTCTCTCTCTCTATCTCCCTCTGTATATCTCTCTCTGTATCTCTCTCTGTATCTCTCTCTGTATCTCTCTCTGTACCTATATCTGTGTAATTCTCTGTATCTCTCTCTCTGTATCTGTTTCTGCATCTCTCTCTGTCTCTCTCTCTGTCTCTCTCTCTCTGTCTCTCTCTCTCTCTCTCTCTCTCTCTGAATCTCCTTCTGAATCTCCCATGCTGGAGCTCTCTGTCATTGTCTGACTCTCTCTGTATCTCTCTGTGTAACTTGCTCTGTATCTCGCCTGGTATCTCTCTCTGTCTCTCTCTCTCTCTGTCTCTCTCTCTGTCCCTCTCTCTGTCTCTGTCTCTCTCTCTCTCTGTCTATCTCTCTCTCTCTATCTCTCTCTCTCTGTCTATCTCTCTCTTTCTGTCTCCCTCTGAATCTCCCGCGCTTCATCTATCTGGTACTGTGTGACTCTCTCTCTCAGTATCTATTTCTATGTATCACTCTCTCTAACTCTCTCTGTATCTCTCTCTGTCTCTCTCTCTGTATCACTTTCTCTATCTCTTTCTGTATCTCTCTATGTATCTTTTGTCAGGGCCACGAAGAATCCAGCACAAGTTTTAAGGATACAAAGTAATAACATTTATTTGCAATAAACTATATATATATAAAAGCAGCAACAACTTCCCTTGCTACATACTTCTTCCTGCTGGTTCCAACCTGGCCAGATTTATATATACATGGGGTTTACTAATGGTTTATCCGCCCCCCTCATTGGGGAAGCTCATACTCCCACAGGATTGTGGGATTATCATTAGTCCCCAGCCAATGGTAAGCATGCTGGTTATAACATCCCTCCCCCCCCTCCGCCCCAAAATCCAAGGACTCGTTCTGCCGCAGGCCGGACACCATTTGCACGCGGCGCTGGATCAGGCGGCGTGTAACGAGACGGAGACCGGCGCTTTCGTGATGAACGGCGTAACGGTTGTACATCCACGGACCATGGACCCGAGGATTCCCCCTCTGACGCATTCTGTGTCTCCAGCTCGGAGTCAGAGTCTGCTGCCTCCGTCATGTCAGCGTCTCTATCTCCATTCGGTCCCGTAACGACCTGCGCAGGCTTCGAGTGAGGCACCAGTGGAAGATTGTGAGGACTACCTTCCCTTGTCTCTGGTCTCTGCGGCTGTTGAAATGATCTCCGGGGGCGGGGAATCTTTGGAGGGGATAGTCCTCTGGACCGAACGTGGTCTACTTGTTCGCGCTGGAGACGACCCTGGGCTTGCAGTTGGTAAGATATAGGGGCCCTTTGGCGAACGATTACGCCAGGAACCCACTGGGCACCACCAGCAAAATTCCGAACGAATACTGGGTCACCGGGCGCAAACTGCCGAATCGGCCGATGCCGAGACAATCCCTGTCCCTGCCATTCTTGTGTGCGGCGTACTTTTGCCCCAATGTCCGGGTAAACCATACTAAGGCGGGTGCGAAGTCTTCGGCCCATTAGGAGTTCTGCGGGAGCTACCCCAGTCACCGCATGGGAGGTGGGGGTGTGTGGGGGGGGGGTGTCCTATACGTAAATAAAAAGCGAGCCAGCCTCGTGTCCATTGATCCGGAAGACTGCTTCTTTAGGCCTCTTTTGAATGTCTGCACTGCACGCTCTGCCAACCCATTTGAAGCAGGGTGGTAAGGGGCAGTGCGGATATGGCGGATGCCGTTCATCTTTGTAAACCTCGCAAACACCTCACTCGTGAATGGAGTGCCGTTATCCGTGACCAGCACCTCGGGGAGCCATGCATACTAAACGACAAACGCATCTTTTCAATTGTTACGCAGGATGTTGTCCCCTGCATCTTATGCACCTCTAGCCATTTAGACTGGGCGTCAATTAATAGAAGGAACATGGAACCTTGAAAAGGGCCTGCGAAATCAGCATGCAAGCCTGCCCAAGGCCGCCCTGACCATTCCCAGTGATGTAGGGGCGCGGCCGGCGGAAGCTTCTGATGCTCCTGGCAAATGGAGCAGTTTTGGGCCACCTTCTCAATGTCGGTGTCGAGGCCTGGCCACCAGACATAACTCCGGGCCAACATTTTCATTTTGGTCACACCTGCACGCCCATTGTGTAAGTCTCTCAGTATCAGCTCCTAGCCTTTTTCCGGGACACTCACACGCGTCCTCCACAAGAGGATGCCGTCTTCCACGCTGAATTCTGACAGCTTGGAGGAAAATGCCCGCAACTCGCCTGGGAGCTGTCTATGCTGCCCACCATACAGGAATATATGCCGAACCTTTGACAGGACTGGCTCCGTCTGGGTCCACTCACGGATCTGTGATGCCGTGACAGGCAAGGTGTCCATAAAATTTAGGGTTGCAACCACCTCACGGAGGTGGGGGTCGACATGGGGCCGGTCGATAAAGGCAATCGGCTCAGTGCGTCGGCATTTGCTATCTGCGTACCTGGTTTGTGCTCCAGAGAATACTCGTATGCAGCAAGCAACAAAGCCCAGCGCTGGATCTGCGCGGAAGCAATGGGCGGTATTGGCTTATCCTCTCTGAAAAAGTCCCAGCAGGGGCTTATGATCAGTCACGATAGTGAAATGGCGGCCATACACGTACTGGTGGAAGCGTTTCACCGCAAAAACCACTGCCAGGCCCTCCTTCTCGATCTGCGCGTACTTTCTCTCCGCTGCAGTCAATGTGCGGGAGGCGAAAGCTATCGGCCGTTCGGCCCCGTTCTACATCTTGTGGGACAGGACGGCACCAATACCATACGGGGATGCATCACATGTGACGAGCAAAGGCTTTCCAGGATCATAGTGGGTTAGTAACCCAGACGACGACAATTGTTGCTTTACACGTCGGAAAGCGGTTTCTTGCGGCTGACCCCAAACCCAGGTGTGGTTATTCTTTAGAAGAAGGTGCAAAGGGGCCAGCGTAGTTACCAGATGGGGAGGAACTTCCCGTAATAGTTTACGAGACTGAGAAAAGAACGAAGATGCGAAGTGTCAGTCGGGGCAGGGGCATGTGAATTGCACGCACCTTCTCTGCGACGGGGTGCAAACCTTCGTGATCCATCCGATGACCTAGGTAGACTACTTCCTTTGCCTGAAATACGCACTTTGTGCGACGTAAACGGAGTCCAGCCTCCAAAAAGCGTCTAAGGACAGCCTCCAGATTTTCCAAATGTTCCTTCTCTGACATCCCTGTAATCAAAATGTCATCTAAGTAGACAGCAACAAGTGGTAAACCTCTCAAAATGCCCTCCATAACACGTTGAAAAATTGCACAGGTAGAGGATACTCCAAAGGGCAACCGTGTATATTCATACAGGCCCCAGTGTGTATTAATCGTTACATATGGTCGGGAGGCAGGGTCCAGCTCCAACTGCAGGTAGGCGTGACTCATATCTAAGTTTGTGAACGAGAGTCCACCTGCAAGCTTCGCGTAGAGATCCTCTATGCGAGGCATTGGGTATTGGTCGAGTCGGGAAGCCGTATTCACTGTAAGTTTATAGTCGCTACACAAGCGAACTGTGGCATCTGGCTTCATTACAGGTACAATTGGTGCTTCCCAGTCAGCAAAGCGGACGGGCCTGATAATACCCAAACTCTCCAAACGTGTGAGCTCCCCTTCTACCTTCTCGAGCAAGGCGTAAGGCACCGGGCGCGCCCGGAAATAGCGCGGCGTGGCTCCTGGTTCGACTTGAATACGGGCTACGGCCCCTTTTATTTTCCCCAAACCAGGCTGGAATACATCTGGGTATCGTCGTAGCACCTCAGTCAACCCTTCAGAAACAGTTTGGAGGATGTGCTACCATTGCAACCGCAAATGGCGCAACCAGTCCCGACCCAACAGGCTGGGCCCATGGCCGCGCACCACGATAAGTGTGAAACGCCCCTCCTGGCGTCCATAGACAACAGGGGTCATTGTAGTTCCTGCAATGTCAGTGGTTCCCCCGTGTAGGTGGCCAACCTGGCCTGTGAGTCGGTTAATGTAAGGGTCTGTACACCCTGCTTGATGCGGTCGAATGTCCTCTGGGCGATCACGGAGACCGCTGCGCCAGTATCCAACTCCATCTCAAACGGGTGGCCATTGACCCGTACTGTCACCTTAATGGGGGCCACACGGGGACCTTGCCACACAATGCAGCTGCAGGCAGTCGTCCTCCGTCTCCACGTCCTCAGGAGTAGTCGCCGCAGGTTCATCCACATGGAAGGTACGGCCCCTGGGCTAGTCCCAGTTACGGCCCCTGGGCTGGTCCCAGTTTCGGTCGGAACGACGGCGCCTCTGGCGCCCCCAGGACCGCCGTCCGCGACGGGGTCGGCTACAAGTCTGACAAGTACATGGCTCCTCATCCATTGGTTCTGAAGAAGGCTCCCTTCGGGGAGGAATGTACGACGGCCACTGGCGTCGGTGCGGACGTTGCCTCGCCCAAGGTACCGCAGGAGTGCGGGGGAACGTTTTCGGACGGAAGGGGTTGCGCCCCAAGGCATGCACTTCCATTCTCTGAAGCTCCTGCACTCCTCGTTCTGCGCTCTCTTGGGACAATACTATTTGAATAGCCTGCTAAAAAGTCAATGTTGGCTCAGCTAACAACTTTCTCTGGGTGGCCGCATTGTTAATACCGCAAACCAAACAGTCGTGTAACATTTCTGACAAGGTCTCACCATAGTCACAGTACTCCACAATCCTGCGTAGCCTGGATAGAAAATCGGCAAGGGATTCTCCAGGGGTCCTCTCAGCGGTATTAAACCCGTAACGCTGGACTATCGTGGACGGGGTTGGGTTAAAATGTTGCCCCACTATATTCACAAGTTCATCAAACGTTTTGGTGACCGGCGCAGCTGGGTACGTAAGGCTCCTAATCACCCCAAATGTATGCGGGCTGCAGGCGGTGAGCAATATGACCACCTGGCACTCGTTTTCGGTGATATTGTTTGCTCGGAAATAGTAATGCATCCGCTGTGCGTACTGGTTCCAGCTTTCCAGCGCAGCATCAAAAACATCCAAACGTCCGTACAGAGGCATGGTATAATAGAAAACAACTTCCAACCTGGATCCAACAAAAATCCAGGGAGGTGACTTCAGCAGTGTAGACGGCTATTCACTTTTACCTTCGTCGCCAGTGTTGTGAGGGCCACGAAGAATCCAGTACGAGTTTTAAGGATACAAAGTAATAACATTTATTTGCAATAACATATATAGAAACAGGAGCAGCAACTTCCCTTGCTGCACACTCCTTCCTGCTGGTTCCAGACTGGCCAACTTTATTTATACTAGGAGTTTACTAATGGTTTCTCCGCCCCCCTCATTGGGGAAGCTCATACTCCCACAGGATTGTGGGATTGTCATTAGTCCCCAGCCAATGGTAAGCAGGCAGGTTATAACAGATACCGAATACAGAGAGTAGCAGCAGAACGGTGCTTTTTTGAATGGAAGGCTGTGAGTAATGGCGTTCCACAGGGATCAATTGTGGGGCATTTGTTGTTTGTGGTGTACATCTGAATGATTTGGAAGGAAATGTAGCTTGCCTGATTTGTATGTTCGCAGACGACACAAGAATTGGTGGAGTTGCGGCAGTGAAGAGGATTGTCCGTGGGTACAGCAAGATATGAACTGGTTGGAGTCTTGGGTGGAAAAATGGCAGATGGAGTTCAATCTGGGCAAGTGCGAGGTAATGCACTTGGAACGTCCAATGCATGTAGAAATTTCACATTAAATGGTAGAACACTTGCGAGTACTAACAGGCAGAGAAATCTGTGCGTGCATGCCCACCGATCAACGAACATGTGGATAAGGTGGTCAAGAAGGCTTACGGCATGTTGGCCTTTATAGATCGAGGGATTGAATATTAAAATTGGCATGTCATGTTGGAGTTGTAAAGGAACTCAGTTAGTCGTCATTTGGAATTTGTGTACAATTCTGGTCGCCACACTACCAAAAGGAGGTGGATGCTTTGGAGAGGCTACAGAAGCGGTTTACTCGGACGTTGTCAGTGATAAAGGGCATTAGCTGTAAAGAGAGAGTGGATAGACACTGTGCTCTCACTGGAATGACGGAGGTTGAGAGGCGAACTGATTGAGGTCTCGGAGATTGAGTGGCATCGGCAGAGTGGACAGTCAGAGTTTTTATTCTAGGGTAAGAGAGTCATGTGCGTGGGGACATGGGTTTAAAGGGCGCGGGGAAACGTTTAGAACAGATGTGCGAGGGAATGTTTTTACACAGATTGAGGTAAGTATATGGAACATGCTGCCTGGGAAGGTGATGGGAGCAGGTACGATAGCGGCATTTAAGGGCTTCTAGGCAAATATATGAATAGTATGGGAATGGGCGGATACGGACTCTGTAAGTCCATACGGCTTTACCTTCGGCAGGTATCATGTTCGGCACTGACTTGGAAGGCCAAATGGCCTATTCCTGTGCTATATTGTTCTTTGTTCTTTGGTACCTTCCATCGTGAATACTGATGCAATGTACACTTCAGTTCCTCTGTCATTTCAATGTTCATCATTACCTCTTCTCCAGCATCATATTCGAATGGTCTAATATCCATTATTAATTCTCTCTTTTCGTTTAAATATCCAAAACTACCGCAATCTTATTTTACATTACTAGCTGGCTGACATTTCTGTGCCACCCTATCCCCACTATTGAATATAAAGTTGATCCCTACAGATTTGTATTCGCCCCTTCGGTTACCAACTGCTCAGCTGTCAACTGTCGGTTATCAACAGTCTCCATGTTCTGATCTTGCATTACTTATCTTTTTATCATCCGCCGAATTTTACTGTGAGTATGATTCATCACCCGCTCTCGTGGGTGAACCACATCTATCCTGGTTTACTCGGGGTGAGTCCTTGTCTGGTCGATTCCTCTGAAGACTACACACTGGTTATTAGAACATCATGGACGTTTAACGCGATGCCTCTCATGTTTTAATCACTAGAATAGGCCGATCAAGGTAACATCTGTTTTTATTGTTAAATAATCTCTGTCTAACCCAAAATATACCTCCAACTTTTATCTACCTGTGGCGTTATTTGTCAAATTGTTCCCTGAAAAAACGTTTTGGAATCAATTCTCCTATCTCCCTTTATCTTTTATCATGTCCATTTTGTCACGAATTAATTCAGGCTGATGACAGGTATTTGAGGGGTTATCCAGATGTTGGACTTGGGAGCGTCTATGCAGTCAGTTTTCCATGTTCAAGTTGGTGCTTCATGGGAAAAGGTGGCAATTAAGGATACACAGAGCATCGCAGCCGAGGAGGTGGTGCAGAACGTCGCACAACATCTTCGTCCAATCCACTAGCTGGACGATGAACTTCCGATTCTTTCTCAGTTTCATTCTCCACCTTGCTCCAACTCCGACCTTCCGTTCCATGGTCTTCTGGACTATTCCAGTCAAGCTCAAAGGAAGCTCGATAATCATCGTTATTGTTCAGACTCGGCAATCTCCAGGCTTCTGGAACCAACACTGAGTTCAACAACTTTATCTCATAACCTCGGTCTCCATCTTGTTGCATGTTTTCGATTTCTGTTTGACTTTTTGGGGTTCTTGTCTTGTTTTGTTGATTTATCTCATCCTATTACATTCGAATCGGTTCCACCTATCAATAACACTTCGTTTAGACACAATTGTTTCGTTATTAGTTCTATGACCATTCCCTCTGGCGTTGTATCTTGAAATACTTTGTTCTCCAATGGTTGCTGGTCCCACTCTTTCACAGAGCTTCTCATTTCTCCACCCTGATCCCTCCTTATTTCCACCAGTTTATTAACTCTGACACTTATATCATTCTTCAGTTCTGATGGAAGGATATCTTAAACTGAAATGTTAACCTGGTGTATCTTCATCGATGCTGCCTGACCTGCTCAACTTCCCAAGTATGTACTGTTCCTGTGTCAGATTTCCAGTCCACACAGGATTAGGTTTTGAATTTAATCTTTATGATTAAACCTGACCCGTGCAGTGGAACAGCTCAGTTCACCCGTCTCCATGTTGTTATCTCTGGGTTGTTGCCCGTGCCACGTGATAGTGAGATGAGGAATAGGGAGAGAGAGCATTTAAACACGTGGCTACAGGGATGGTGCAGACGGGAGGGATTCAGATTTTTGGATAACTGGGGCTCTTTCTGGGGAAGGTGGGACCTCTACAGACAGGATGGTCTGCATCTGAACCTGAGGGGCACAAATATCCTGGGGGGGGGGGGATTTGTTAGTGCTCTTTGGGGGGGGGGGGGGGGGGGTTAAACTAATGCAGCAGGGGCATGGGAACCTGGATTGTAGTTTTAGGGTAAGGGAGAATGAGAGTATAGAGGTCAGGTGCACAGATTTGTCGTCGCAGGAGGGGGCCAGTGTTCAGGTAGGTGGTTTGAAGTGTGTCTACTTCAATGCCAGGAGTATACGAAACAAGGTAGGGGAACTGGCAGCATGGGTTGGTACCTGGGACTTCGATGTTGTGACCATTTCGGAGACATGGATAGAGCAGGGACAGGAATGGATGTTGCAGGTTCCGGGGTTTAGGTGTTTTAGTAAGCTCAGAGAAGAAGGCAAAAGACGGGGAGGTGCGGCGCTGCTAGTCAAGAGTAGTATTACGGTGATGGAGAGGATGCTAGATGGGGACTCTTCTTCCGAGGTAGTATGGGCTGAAGTTAGAAACAGGAAAGGAGAGGTCACCCTGTTGGGAGTTTTTTATAGGCCTCCTAATAGTTCTAGGGATGTAGAGGAAAGGATGGCGAAGATGATTCTGGATATGAGCGAAAGTAACAGGGTAGTTATTATGGGAGACTTTAACTTTCCAAATATTGACTGGAAAAGATATAGTTCCAGTACAATAGATGGGTCGTTTTTTGTACAGTGTGTGCAGGAGGGTTTCCTGAAACAATATGTTGACAGGCCAACAAGAGGCGAGGCCACGTTGGATTTGGTTTTGGGTAATGAACCAGGCCAGGTGTTGGATTTGGAGGTAGGAGAGCACTTTGGGGACAGTGACCACAATTCGGTGACGTTTACGTTAATGATGGAAAGGGATAAGTATACACCGCAGGGCAAGAGTTATAGCTGGGGGAAGGGCAATTATGATGCCATTAGACGTGACTTGGGGGGGATAAGGTGGAGAAGTAGGCTGCAAGTGTTGGGCACACTGGATAAGTGGGGCTTGTTCAAGGATCAGCTACTGCGTGTTCTTGATAAGTATGTACCGGTCAGACAGGGAGGAAGGCGTCGAGCGAGGGAACCTTGGTTTACCAAGGAAGTGGAATCTATTTTTAAGAGGAAGAAGGAGGCCTATGTGGAGATGAAGTGTGAAGTTTCGGTTGGGGCGATGGATAGTTACAAGGTAGCGAGGAAGGATCTAAAGAGAGAGCTAAGACGAGCAAGGAGGGGACATGAGAAGTATTTGGCAGGAAGGATCAAGGAAAACCCAAAAGCTTTCTATAGGTATGTCAGGAATAAGCGAATGACTAGGGAAAGAGTAGGACCAGTCAAGGACAGGGATGGGAAATTGTGTGTGGAGTCTGAAGAGATAGGCGAGATACTAAATGAATATTTTTCGTGAGTATTCACTCAGGAAAAAGATAACGTTGTGGAGGAGAATGCTGAGCCCCAGGCTAATAGAATAGATGGCATTGAGGTACGTAGGGAAGAGGTGTTGGCAATTCTGGACAGGCTGAAAATAGATAAGTCCCCGGGACCTGATGGGATTTATCCTAGGATTCTCTGGGAGGCCAGGGAAGAGATTGCTGGACCTTTGGCTTTGATTTTTATGTCATCATTGGCTATAGGAATAGTGCCAGAGGACTGGAGGACAGCAAATGTGGTCCCTTTGTTCAAAAAGGGGAGCAGAGACAACCACGGCAACTATAGACCGGTGAGCCTCACGTCTGTAGCGGGTAAAGTCTTGGAGGGGATTATAAGAGACAAAATTTATAATCATCTAGATAGGAATAATATGATCAGGGATAGTCAGCATGGCTTTGTGAAGGGTAGGTCATGCCTCACAAACCTTATTGAGTTATTTGAGAAGGTGACTGAACAGGTAGCCGAGGGTAGAGCAGTTGATGTGGTGTATATGGATTTCAGCAAAGCGTTTGATAAGGTTCCCCACGGTAGGCTATTGCAAAAAATACGGAGGCTGGGGATTGAGGGTGATTTAGAGATGTGGATCAGAAATTGGCTCGCTGAAAGAAGACAGAGGGTGGTGGTTGATGGGAAATGTTCAGAATGGAGTACAGTCACAAGTGGAGTACCACAAGGTTCTGGTCTGGGGCCGTTGCTGCTTGTCATTTTTATCAATGACCTAGAGGAAGGTGCAGAAGTGTGGGTGAGTAAATTTGCAGACGATACTAAAGTCGGTGGTGTTGTCAATAGTGTGGAAGGATGTAGCAGGTTACAGAGGGATATAGATAAGCTGCAGAGCTGGGCTGAGAGGTGGCAAATGGAGTTTAATGTAGAGAAGTGTGAGGTGATTCACTTTGGAAGGAATAACAGGAATGCGGAATATTTGGCTAATGGTAAAGTTCTTGAAAGTGTGGATGAGCAGAGGGATCTAGGTGTCCATGTACATAGATCCCTGAAAGTTGCCACCCAGGTTGATAGGGTTGTGAAGAAGGCCTATGGAGTGTTGGCCTTTATTGGTAGAGGGATTGAGTTCCGGAGTCGGGAGGTCATGTTGCAGCTGTACAGAACTCTGGTACGGCCGCATTTGGAGTATTGCGTACAGTTCTGGTCACCGCATTATAGGAAGGACGTGGAGGCTTTGGAGCGGGTGCAGAGGAGATTTACCAGGATGTTGCCTGGTATGGAGGGAAAATCTTATGAGGAAAGGCTGATGAACTTGAGGTTGTTTTCGTTGGAGAGAAGAAGGTTAAGAGGAGACTTAATAGAGGCATACAAAATGATCAGGGGGTTGGATAGGGTGGACAGTGAGAGCCTTCTCCCGCGGATGGATATGGCTGGCACGAGGGGACATAACTTTAAACTGAGGGGTAATAGATATAGGACAGAGGTCAGAGGTAGGTTCTTTACGCAAAGAGTAGTGAGGCCGTGGAATGCCCTACCTGCTACAGTAGTGAACTCGCCAACATTGAGGGCATTTAAAAGTTTATTGGATAAGCATATGGATGATAATGGTATAGTGTAGGGTAGATGGCTTTTATTTCGGTGCAACATCGTGGGCCGAAGGGCCTGTACTGCGCTGTATTGTTCTATGTTCTATGTTCTATGTGGTCTCCAACTCTAGCAACTGTCCAGATGGATTGAGGATTGTTGTGGGATGGATGTGACTGGAATTGGAAAATAATGAGCTGTTTTTTCTGTTCATTCCGCCATGTGCCACCTCACACAAGGCTAGCATGATTTATCCTTCCCTAGATTTCCCATGAATGCAGTGTCTAACTCGGCAATTTCATAGGGAAGGTCATATTCATCCAGAATTCTGTGGATATTCGGTCACATGTAGACCAGAGCAGGAGCGAATCATCACGCCAAGAAGTAAGGATAGAAATATTTCATCGGCACGGGGCTGACTGCAGTTTGTGTTTCAAAGAACAAAGAAAGAAGAACAAATAAAAATTACAGCACAGGAACAGGCCCTTCGGCCCTCCAAGCCTGCGCCGCTCCAGATTCTCTATCTAAAACTGTCGCCTATTTTCTAAGGATCTGTATCCCTCTGCTCCGTGCTCATTCATGTATCTGTCTAGATACATCTTAAATGGCGCTATCGTGCCCACCTCTACCACCTCCTCCGGCAATGCGTTCCAGGCACCCATCACCCTCTGTGGAAAGAACTTTCCACGCATATCTCCCTTAAGCGTTTCCCGTGTCACCTTGAACTCGTGACGCCTAGTAATTGAGTCCCCCACTCTGGGAAAAAGCTTCTTGCTATCCACGCTGTCTATACCTCTCATGATTTTGTAGACCTCAATGAGGTTCCCCCCTCAACCTCCGTCTTGTACTCAATACCCCTTCCGATGAAGGAAAGCATGCTGTATGCCTTCTTGACCACTCTATCGACCTGCGCAGCCATCTTCAGGTACAATGGAACTGAACACCCAGATCTCTCTATACATCAATTTTCCCCAGGGCTTTTTCATTTACCGTATAGTTCGCTCTTGAATCGGATCTTCCATAATGCATCACCTCGCATTTGCCCGGATTGAACTCCATCTGCCATTTCTCCACCCAACTCTCCAATCTATCTATATTCTGCTGTATTCTCTGACAGCCCCCTTCACTATCTGCTACTCCACCAATCTTAGTGTCATCTGCAAACTTGATAATCAGACCACCTATACCTTCCTCCAGATCGTTTATGTATATCAGAAACAACAGTGGTCCCAGCACGGATCTCTGGGGAACACCACTGGTTTCTCCATTTTGAGAAACTCCCTTCCACTATTACTCTCTGTCTCCTGTTGCCCAGCCAGTTCTTTATCCATCTAGCTAGTACACCCTGGAACCCATGAGACTTCACTTTCTCCATTAGCCTACCACGGGGAACATGATCATATGCCTTACTGACATGTATATGATATCTACAGCCCTTCCCTCATCAATCAACTTTGTCACTTCCTCAAATAATTCTATTAAGTTGGTAAGACATGGCCTTCCCTGCCCAAAACCATGTTGCCTATCACTGATAACCCCATTTTCTTCCAAATCGGAACAGATCCTCTCCCTCAATATCTTCCCTCGCAGCATGCCTACCACTGGCGCCACGCTCACCGGTCTATAATTACCTGGATTATTCCTGCTACCGTTCTTAAACAAGGGGACAAGATTAGCAATTCGCCAGTCCTCTGCTACCTCGCCAATGTTCAATGATGCTGCGAAGATATCTGTTAAGGCCCCAGCTATTTCCTCTCTCACTTCCCTCAGTAACCTGGGATAGATCCCATCCCGACCTGGGGACTTGTCCATCATAATGCCTTTTAGAATACCCAACACATCCTCCCTCCTTATGCTGGCTTGATCTAGAGTAATCAAACATCTATCCCTAACCTCAACATCCGTCATGTCCCTCTCCTCGGTGAATACCGATGCAAAGTACTCGTTAAGAATCTCAACCATTTTCTCCGACTCCACGTTTAACTTTCCTCCTTTGTCCTTGAGTGGGCCAACCCTTTCTCTAGTTCTCCTGTTGCTCTTTATATATGAATAAAAGGCTTTGGGATTTTCCTTAACACTGTTTGCTAAAGATATTTCATGACCCTTTTTAGCCCCCTTGATTCCACGTTTCAGATTGGTCCTACATTCCCGATATTCTTCCAAAGCTTCGTCTGTCTTCAGTCGCCTAGACCTAATGTATGCTCCCTTTTTCTTCATAGCTAGTCTCCCAATTTCACCTGTCATCCATGGTTCCCTTATCTTGCCATTTCTATTCCTAATTTTCACAGGGTCATGTCTGTCCTGCACTCTAATCAACCTCTCTTTAAAAGCCTCCTGCATATCAAATGTGTATTTAGCTTCAAACATCTGTTCCCGATCCACAATCCCCAGCTCATGCCGCATTTTGGTATAGTTGGCCTTCCCCAATTTAGCAATCTTGCTTTAGGACCCTTCTCCTCTTTGTCCGTGAGTATTCCAAAACTTACGGAATTGTGATCGATATTCCCAAATTAATCCCCGACTGAAATTATAACCACCTGGCTGGGCTCATTCCCCAACGCTAGGGCCATTAATGCCCTTTAACGAGTTGGACTATTTACATATTGCTTTAGAAAACCCTCCTGGATGTTCCTTCCAAATTCTGCTCCATCTAGATCTCTGACACTAAGTGTATCCCAGTCAATGTTGGGAAAATTGAAATCTCCTATCACTACCACCCGGTTGCTCCTACATCTTTCCATAATCTGTTTCCATATTTGTACCTCTATCTCACGCTTGTTGTTGGGAGGTATGTAGTACAGCCGCAACATTGTTACCGCACCCTTCCTATTTCTGAGCGCTGCCCATATCGCCTCACTGCTCGAGTCCTCCATAGTGCCCTCTTCAGCACAGCTGTGATATCCTCTCTGTCTAGCAATGCAACTCCTCCACCCCTTTTACCTCCCTCTCTATCCCGCCTGAAGCATCGATACCCTAGGATATTTAGTTGCCAGTCATGCCCTTCCCTCTACCAAGTCTCAGTAATAGCAATAAGATGATACTCCCTGGCACGAATTCAAGCCCTAAGTTCATCTGCGTTACCTACAACACTTCTTGCATTAAAGCAAATGCACCACAGACCACCAGTCACTTTGCGTTCATCATCTGCTCCCTGCCTAATCTTCCGCTTATTCACGCTGACTTCATGATCTAATTTCTTACAGTCTTTAGTTAAACCTCCTTACTGTCCATTAACCTCCTCATTTGGTTCCCATCCACCTGCCACAATAGTTTAGAACCTCCCCAACAGCGTTAGCAAAAGCACCCCCAAGGACATTGGTTCCAGTCCGGCCCAGCTGTAGACCGTCCAATCTGTAGTAGTGGTCCCATGTCCCAAAAATATGAACTCCTTTCTCCTGCACCATCTCTCAAGCCAGACTTTCATTTTGCCTATTCTTTCAGTTCTATTCTGTCTACCACGAGGCACTGGTAGCAATCCTGAAATTCCTACCTCTGAGGTCCGACTTTTTAACTTGGCTCCAAACTCACTAAATTCTGCTTGTAGGACGTCATCCCGTTTTTTATCTATATCATTGGTGCCTATATGCACCACCTCAACTGGCTGTTCTCCCTCCCCCTTCTGAATATTCTGCAGCCGATCTGAGACATCCCCGTGCACCTGGGAGGCAACATACCATTCGGGAGTCTCGTTTTCGACCACAGAACCGCCTATCTACTCCCCTTACAATTGAGTCCCCTATGACTATAACCCTTCCACTCTTTTCCCCGCCCTTCTGTACAGCAGAGCCAGCCAGGGTGTCATGAACCTGGCGACTGGGCAGCACGGTAGCATTGTGGATAGCACAAATGCTTCACAGCTCCAGGGTCCCAGGTTCGATTCCGGCTTGGGTCACTGTCTGTGCGGAGTCTGCACGTTCTCCCCGTGCGTGCGTGGGTTTCCTCCGGGTGCTCCGGTTTCCTCCCACAGTCCAAAGATGTGCGGGTTAGGTGGATTGGCCATGCTAAATTGCCCATAGTGTCCAAAATTGCCCTTTGTGTAGGGTGGGGTTACTGGGTTATGGGGATAGGGTGGAGGTGTGGATCTTGGGTAGGGTGCTCTTTCCAAGAGCCGGTGCAGACTCGATGGGCCGAATGGCCTCCTTCTGCACTGTAAATTCTATGATAATCTATGACTGCTGCCTGCCCCTGGAGAGCGATCTCTCCCAACAGTATCCAAAACTGTTTACCTGTTTTGGAGGGAGATGACCGCAAGGGGCACTTGCACTGCCTTCCTGCTTTTCCTCTGCCTTTTGGTCACCCATTCCCTTTCTCCCTCAGCAATCCTAATCTGTGGTGTGACCAATTTGCTAAACGTGCTGTCCACGACCTCGTCAGCATCGCGAATGCTCCAAAGTGAGTCCATCGGCAGCTCCAGAGCCCTAATTCTGTCTAACAAGAGCTGCAGCTGGACACACTTCCCGCACGTGAAGGAGCCAGGGACATCAGCCATGTCCCTGAGCTCCCGCATTGAGCAAATGGAGCATAACATGGGTCTGAGATCTCCTGCCATTTTTAATCTTAAGCTTAACTTAATCCAACTATAATATCAAATAATAGATAAATAAAAAAGGAAAAAAAGAAAAATTGTTACCAATCACACGATGAAAAAAAAATTGAAATAGAAAAACCTTATCTTATCAACACACCTCAGAGAATAGAAAAACTACTCACCAGTCACCAGCCAATCACTTTCCAGCTGTCTGTGACGTCACGGTCCAACTTATTTCTACTTCTACCTGCTCTCGAGTCTCCCTCTTGATCTTTACTCGGCTGGATCCTTACAGTGATTGGGATTTTTTTGGCTAGAGGAGAAGGTAGGGAGTGAAACATTGAAGAAGTGTTTAGGGTTTAACTGTCACTTGACAACAGCTCCTCCACAACCACCTTCTGGATACAGTGACCGCAATGCACTGATGCAAATCTTCTCCGCAACAGTCACTCAGCGGCTCCGCTCTGTTGCCCTCTGCTGGATGCTTGCCTTCACTTGAACAGGGAGGGTATCTTGCTCAGGTACACCTTCTGGATACAGTGACCGCAATGCATGATGCAAATTTTCCCCGCAACAGCCAATCAGCGTCTCCGATCTGCTGCCCTCTGCTGGATATCCATAAACCATGTCAGTCAAGTTACAGCACAGGCCACATATGTGGGCATAACTATCCCATAGTTTCATTGCTTCTCTCTGAATGTTTCAGAGCGAGCTGTACTGGGACTACTCAGGTCAGTCAGATTTACTGGACAGGCAACGTGTAATTATCTATCCCATGATATTATTGCGTCTCTCTGTCTGTTTCAGATAGAGCGGTACTGGGCCAGAACAGTCAGGTAGAATTACAGGTCAGTCTCTGTTCAAATAGACGTGCATTGTATAATTGCTTCTCGCTGTCTGTTTCAGAGGGACCTGCACTGCGACACCGCAGTTCAGTCAGAATTACTGGACTGTCTCCGTGGAGATAGCTCTCCCAGTATTAAATGGCTTCTCTCTGTCTGTTTAAGAGGAGTCCATCAGGTTCAGCACGGGTGAGTGAGAATTACTGGACAGTCTCTGTGATAATATCTACTGCACGTACAATTGCTTCTATCTGACTGTTCCAAAATGAACTGTAATTGGGACAGCAGAGGTCAGTGAGAATTATTGGACCGTCTATAACTGAGCAAATATCTATCCCATGGTCTCATTGCTTCCCTCTGACTGTTTCAGCGGAAGCTGTATTATCACAGCACAGGTCAGTGCGAATTATTGGACAGTCTGCCACTGTACAAATATATATACCATGATATCATAGCTTCTATCTGAATGTTTTAGAGGCAGCTGTGCTGGAACAGGAAAGAACAATGAGAATCACTGGACAGTCTCATTGTAAGTATTTATCCAATGGTATAATTTCTTCTCTCTGGCTGTTCCAGCTGTTTTGGGACAACACCGGTCAGTGAGAATTGCTCGACAGTCTGTAAGTGTGTAATTATCTATCCCGTGATATAATCCGGTATGAGCAGAAGAAATGTGAGCAACATTGGGCCATTCGGCTGCTGGATTTTCTTATTAATCAATAACCTATTCATGTCTGTCTCAAGGACACTCTCTGAGTTGGCCTCCAAAGCCTTCCCTCTAGGGCTCTAAAGGCCTCTTCTAGAGACACAGATGCTCACAATATTCCATATGGAATCTGACAACAGTCTTATGCAGCCTCAACAATACATTCCTGCTAGTATAGTCTAGCCCTCTCGCCACGAAATCTAACATTACTTTTGGTTTTTGACGACCAACTAAACCTGCATGGCAATTGTGTCTTGAACAGAATCTTGAAATGAGACTTCTAATTCCCATTTTGTCTCTGATTGCCAAAGCCTTTTCCCATTTAGAAAATAGTATATGAAAGTCTATTTCCCACCACAGTGCATAGACGCACGATTTTCCACATCACATTCTTTCTCATTTCTTTGCCCACTCTCCCAGCCTGCAAACGTCCTTCTGCAGCCTCCGAACTTACCAAAAACTATTTTTCCCTATAAATATATTGGTACCATCAGCAAACGTAGCAATAGTGCCCAGAATTCCTTCTTACAGATCGTTAATATATATCGTGAATAGCTGTGTTCCGAAAACTGACCCGTGCCGAACACTCGTCACGAGCTGCCATCCTAAAATAGAGCAATTCATCCCCATACTCTACCTTCTGCCAATAACCAAAGCATATATCCGTGCCAGCAATGTGCCTTAACGCAATGTACGTTCCATTGCCAACGGCCTTCTGGAAATCCAAATCGATCATGTCCACAGGTTCTGATCTGTCTAACTTACTCGTTACTCTTAAAATATAAGAAATGCGTCAGTCATCACTTCCCATTACCGAAACCATGCGGACTCAGCCCTATTTTCACATGCAAGTACTTCGCAATATAATTCTTAATAATAGACGCTAAAATCTTACCAGCAACCGAAGTCAGGCCGACCGGCCTATAATTTCCTGTCTTCTGTCTCCGTACCTTCTGAATCAGAGTGTTACATTTGCCATTTTCTGCCCTCTGTGGCCCTTCCAACCGACAGTGATTTCTGAAAGATCACCACCGATGCCGGCACAATCGCGTTACCTAATCCCGTCCAAACCCCGTTGTGTATTGCGCCTGGTCCGGTTGACTATTCCATCGTCAGACCTTTCTTTTTCCCCAGCACGTTATCCTTCGAAAGAGCCCTTCACCTACTTCTGCCCCGGACACTCTGGAAGTTCTGGTACACACTGCGTCTTCCACCGAGAGGATTGATGTCAATTACCTATTCAGATTCTCTGCCATTTCCATTTCCCAATTACTACTTCCCCAGCCTCATTTTCCAGTGGTCCAATGTTTATTTTCGGCTCTCTCTTATCTTTTATATTTCGAATAATACTCCCGCAATTTTCTTTGACATCACTAGCTAGATTTCACATTTTCCATGATCTCCCACCAAAAGAATATAAAATTAATCGTTTTATATAACTCAGTAGTCACTTTAGTTATCACCTACTGAGCATTGTTTGCATATTTTGTTGTTTTTTTATGTCATTTTTCATCATCTGATACCTGTCAACTTCTCTCACCCGCATCTGGCATGGTGAACCACATACATCCTGGTCAGTTCGGGGTGAGTTTTAGTCGATTTCTCTGAAGACTACACACTGGTCATCAGACTCGCAAGGACGATCACCGGGTGACTCTCATGTTTTGATCACTGAACAAGATGACCAAGGTAGCAAGTGTTATTATTCTTACTTAATATCTGTCTAACCCAAACTAATTCTGCAATCCCTCTCCACATGTGGTGATATGAAGGGCAGCACAGTAGCATTGTGGATAGCACAATTGCTTCACAGCTCCAGGGTCCCAGGTTCGATTCCGGCTTGGGGCACTGTCTGTGTGGAGTCTGCACATCTCCCCGTGTCTGCGTGCGTTTCCTCCGGATGCTCCGGTTTCCTCCCACAGTCCAAAGATGTGCAGGTTAGGTGGATTGGCCATGATAAATATCCCTTAGTGTCCAAAATTGCCCTTACTGTTGGGTGGGGTTACTGGGTTATGGGGATAGGGTGGAGGTGTGGACCTCGGGTAGGGTGCTCCTTCCAAGAGCCGGTGCAGACTCGATGGGCCGAATGGCCTCCTTCTGCACTGTTAATTCTACGATAACTATGATATTTGTCGAATCGTACTCCGAAATAATGTTTTGGAATTAATTCACCTAATTCCCTTTTTCTTTTACATTGTCTATATTATCAGTTATAAATTCAGGCGAGACCAGAGGGCTTATCCATATTCTGGGGTTCGGAGTGTGTATGCAATTAAGGAAGCGTATTTAATTTGGTGCCTCGTGGGTAAAGGTGGCAGCTGAGGATACATAGAGTTTCGCAGACAAGGAAGTTGTGGCAAAGGCACACAATTCATCTAAACCTCCACAAGCTTGACCATGAGCTTCGGATTCTTTAAACTCGCCACCTTGCTCCAACTGTAACCGTTCTGCTTTTTGTCCGCTTCAATGTTCCAGTGATGCTCAATGCAATCTCGAGAATCAGCTACTTCTCGTCCAGACTCCCAATCCTCCTATTTGGATGGAAAAGAAACTGGCTTGGCTGTAGAACACAGAGAGTAAGAGTGGACGGGAGTATTTCAGAATGGAGATATGTAGCCTGTGGTGTTCCACAGCGATCAGAGATGGGACCACTGTTGTTTGCAATACATATAAATATCTGGCCGAAAATGTAGATGGTCTGATTAGCAAGTATGCAGATGGCATTACGATAGCTAGAGTTGCAGATCGTGAAGGGTCTCTCTGGGAATACAGCAGAATATAGATAGATTGGACTGTTAGGCAGATAAATAACAGATGGCGTTCAATCCGGAGAAATGCGAGGTGATGCATTTTGGAAGAGCAAATGGCACAATCCTTCATCATTGACATACAGAGAGATCTGGGCATCAGGTCCATAGTTCCAAGAAATTAGCAATGCAGTTGGATAAGGTGGTCAAGAATGCATACGGCATGCTTGCCTTAATCGGGACTGGCATTGAGTACAAGAGTTAGCAGGTGATGGTACAGTTGTATAAACTTTAGCTGGGCCACATTTGGAATATTGCGTGCAATTCTCGTCGCCACACGAGGTGGTTGCTTTGGAGGTAGTGCAAATGAGGTTTTCCTGGATGTTGGCTGGTCCGGTGCGTGTTACCTGTGAGGACAGGTTGAATAAACTCGGACTGTTTTATTGTAAAGACGGGAGCTGACGGGTGACCTAACTGATGCCTGTAAAATTACGGGTGATATAGACAGGGTGAATAGTCAGAAGTATTTTTCCAAGGGTGGAAGTCTCAGTTACGCGCGGCAGGCACAGGTTCATGGTGAGAGGGTGTAAGGTTAGGGAGGCTGTGCGGAGAACACATGTATCTTGATAGACGGATGAACGGGTGGGTAATGGTGGGGTACAGATCGTTTGGGCAATATGTAGTAGGCCGAAATAAGGAATCTGGATAGGCGCAGGCTTGTTGGACAGAAGAGCCTGTTCCTACGCTGCAATGTTATTTGTCCTTGGTCCTTTGTATTTCTGGACTCAAAATTGAGTGAAACAACTTTACCCCAGAACCTCTGTTTCCATCTTTCTTTCTGTGTTTGATTTGTGTTTGACTTCGCTGGTCTTGTTTTGTTTCTTTCGCTCATCATGTTACATTCAGATTAGTTTCGTGTATTAATCAGACCTCATTTTGGCACAATCTTTATTTCATGACTCCATCCATTAACAGTCCCCCTGTCTTTCAATACTGAAATGTGTTGTTCTTCAATATTTATTGGGTTCCACCCTCACACACAACTTCTCGGCACGGCGACAAGGTGGCACAATGGCTAGCACTGCTCTCCCACAACTCCAGAGAACCCCGGTTCATTTCCGGACTCGGTTGACTGTGTGGAGCTTGCACTTTCCCCTCTCGTCAGAGTGGGTATCGTCCAAGTGCTGCGGTATCTTCCCAAATTCCAAAGGTGTGCAGGTTAGATGGATTGGCCATGCGAAATTGAACCTTAGTGTACACAAGGTGACGTGGGGTTACTAGCAAATAGGGTGGAGGCGACGACATAAGTAGGGCGCTCTTTCCAAGCGCCGGTGCAGACTCTATGGGCCGAAGAGCCTCCTTCTGCACTGTAAATTTATGATCCTGTGATCCTTTTTTAATTCTTACCACTCCTCACATCCCCTGGTTTGTTAACTCTCACATTTCTATCGGTCTTCAGTTCTGGTGGAAGGCCATCTTAACTGAATCGTTAACTGGACGTATCTTCACCGATGCTTCCAGACCTTCATAACGCCTCAAGTATATAACATTCCGGTTTAACATTTCCAGTCTACACTGTATTTGGTTTGAATTTAATCTTTGTGATTAAACGTGAGCCGTGTCGTGGAACAGGTCAGTTCACCCGTCTCCAGGTGGTCTACAATTCTAGTATTGTCCAGAGAGTTTGAGGATTGGGACAGATGAGATTGGAACTATATATATTTAATTTGAATACTTTGTGTTTGATTGATTCTGGTATTTTTCTACAGACTGGCGCTTGGAGAATTGCATGGCCAGGGCTCCCAGGGCAGAGGTATGTTTTTCTATTCGTGTTGTGAACGTGATCATGTGATCGTGTTCTGGGGCTGGTTTAGCACTCTGGGCTAATTCGCTGGCTTTGAAAGCAGACCAAGGCAAGACAGCAGCAAGGTTCAATTCCCGTACCAGCCTCCCCGAACAGACGCCGGAATGTGGCGACTAGGAGCTTTTCACCGTAATTTCATTGAAGCCTACTTGTGACAATAAGCGATTTTCATTTTCATTTCACAAGAATATGATGAGCTGTGTTTTTGTTCCTTCTGCCACCTGTTATGTCACTCAAGGCCAGTATGACTTATCCATCTCTAAATGTCCCCAGAACTCAGTGTCTAACTCGGCAATTTCAGACGGAAGGTAATATTTATCCAGAAATCCGGGATACTGCAGTCAAATATAATCGAAAGCGATTTTCTTTTCATTTTCATTTCATTTTATTTCATTTCTAGAGCATAAGCCAATGATCAATTTAAACAGGCAAGGTAGAGAGATTTTCTCGGCACAGGGGCTAAGTGCGGCTGCATTTAAACCATAAACTAGGTCATTCCTGTTCCACCAGAGTCCCACCTGTGGAACTCTGATGTAACACGGTATCATCGGCTCTTTTGAATGATTTAGAGGGAGTTGTACTGGGGAAGCATAGGTCAGCCGGAATTACTGGACAGTCTCCGTGTAAATATCTGTCCCATTATTTCACTGCTTCGCTCTGTCTTTTCAGGGGAGCTGTACGGGGTCAGCATAACTCAGTGAGAATTACGCGATAGTCTCTGTGCAGATATCCACCCATGGTATCATTGCTTCTCTCTGACTGTTACAGAGGGAGCTGTGCTGGGATCACAGAACACTGTACGAATCACTCGATCGGAGATGTGTAAATATTTATCCAAGTTTAGCATTACTTCGCTCTGGCTGTTTCAGAGGGAGCAGTTTTGGGACAGCACAGGTCAGTGAGAATCACTAGACAGTTTGTAACTGTTTAAATATCTATTCTGTAATTTAACCAGGTAAGAAATATGAGCTGTATTGTCAATTCTGCCGTCGGTCTCGTTATTTATCAATAACATATTCATCTATGTCTGAAGGACACTCTCTGAGTTTGCCCCAGAGCCTTTTGTGAAGCGCCCTAAAGGATGCCCCTTTTAGACGCCTAAAACTACTCACAATAGTGCAAATGGAGTCTGAGCAGAGCATTATACAGACTCAACAGTACATCCGTGTCTTGTATTGTAGCCACCTCAACATGAAATCTAACATGTACATTTGCCTTCCCAACTACCAGCTGAGCTTCAATGGTAACTTACACCGAATATTTAACTGGGGCTTCTCTTTATGCTTCTGATAGCCAACGATTTTTCCCATTGAGAAAATGGTGCCAGAAAATATTTGCCCCGCCAAAGTGTTTAAAAGCACGATGTTACATATCATATTTCATTTGCTTCTTCGTCACCCACTCTCCCAGCCTGGTAATGTCCTTCTGCAGCCTCCCACTTAGAAAAAGTTACTTGTCCCTTTCTATATATTGGAATCATCAGCAAACGTTGCAGCAATGCACGCACTTCCTTCTGAAAGATCGCTTGTGTATATCACGAATAGTTGTGGTTCCAACACTGTCCCCTGCGGAACATGCGTCATCACCATGTGCCATCCTGAAAAAGATCACTTTGTCCCCACTCTCTGTCAATGCCAACAATCCAAGCATCTATCCATGCCAGTAACTTGCCCTAATGACATGGGCTCTGATTTGGCGGCTTTCTGTACGGCACATTACCTAAGGTCTTCTGGAAATCTAAATGGCTCAAGTCCTAGGTTCTCTTTTGTCTAACTTACTTGGTGCGTCTTATGAAAATATAAGAGAATTGTCAGGCATGATTTCGCACTAACGAAGCAATGGTGACTCAGTCCTATTTCCCATGCAGTTAGATTGGATTGGATTTGTTTATTATTATGTGGACCGAGGTGCAGTATTTTTCTACGAGCAGCTCAACTAGATCATTAAGTCCAGAAGAAATAAAGTAAAAGAAAAGAAAATACATGATAGGGCAACACACGATGCACATGTAAATACATAGACACCGGCGTCGGGTGAAGCATACAGTGGTGTAGTGTTACTAAGTTCAGTCCATCATAGGGCCGTTTAGTAGTCGGTAACAGCTGGGAAGAAGCTATCTTTGATCGTGTTCGTGCATGTTCTCAGATTCTTGTGTCTCCTGCCCGATGCAAGAAGTTGGAAGATTTGAATAAGCCGGGTGGGCGGGGTCTTTGTTTATGCTGCCCGCATTCACCAGTCAGCGATAGGTGTGCATAGAGTCAATGGATGGGAGGCAGGTTCGTGTGATGGATTGGGCTGTCTTCATGACTCTCTGAAGTTTCATGAGGTCTTGGGACGAGCAGTTACCATACCAGGTGTGAGGCAGCCAGATAAGATGCTTTCTATGGTGCATCCATAAAAGGGGGCAGCACGGTAGCATTGTGGATACCACCATTGCTTCACAGCTCCAGGGTCCCAGGATCGGTTCCGGCTTGGGTCACATGTCTGTGCGGAGTCTGCACATCCTCCCCGTGTGTGCGTGGGTTTCCTCCGGGTGCTCCGGTTTCCTCCCACAGTCCAAAGGTGTGCAGGTGATGTGGATTGGCCATGATAAATTGCCCTTAGTGTCCAAAATTGCCCTTAGTGTTTGGGTGGGGTTACTGGGTTATGGGGATAGGGTGGAGGTGTTTACCTTGGGATGGGTGCTCTTTCCAAGAGCCGGTGCAGACTCGATGGGCCGAATGGCCTCCTTCTGCACTGTAAATTCTATGATAATCTATGAGTTACTGTGGACATGCGGAATTTCCTTAGCTTTCTGAGGACGTATAGGCACTGTTGTGCTTTCTTGGTGGTAGCCTCGATGTGGGTGGACCAGGACAGATTTTTGGAGATGTGTGCCTCTAGGAATTTGAAGCTGTTAACCATCAACACCTCGGCCCCGTTGATGCTGACAGGGTTGTGTACAGTATTTTGCTTTCTGAATTCAATGTCTAGCTCTTTAGATTTGGTGGCATTGAGAGATAGATTGACGTTGTTGCATCACTCCAGTAGGTTCTCAATCTCCCTCCTGTATTCTGACTCATCGCTATTCGCGATCCGGCCCACCATTGCCGTGTCGTCAGCAAACGTTTAGATGGAGTTCGAACCAAATTGTGCCACGCAGTTGTGTGTGTACAGAGAGTATAGGAGGGGGCTAAGTACGCGGCCTTGCAGGGCCCCGGTATTGAAGACTATTGTGGAGGAGGTGTTGTTGTTTATTCTTACTGATTGTGGTCTGTGGTCAGAAACTTGAGCATGCAATTGCAGAGTGAGGAGCCACGTCCTAGGTTTTGGAGCTTTGATATGAGTTTGGCTGGGATTATGGTATTGAAGGCGAAGCTGTAGTACTCCTCAATGTTATCCTTAATAAATGACTCTAAAACCTTACAAATAACCGAAATCAGGCTAAACGTTCGATAATTTTCCATCTTCTGCCTCCCTCCCTCCTTATTCAGAGTGTTAAATTTGCAATTTTAACCTCCGCAGTGGACCTCACTGCCGATAATGATTCCTGAAAGATCACCACCAATGCCTGCACAATCTCCTCAACTGTCCCCGTCAGAAAGCAAGTGTGTGGTGGAAACGGTCTGGGTGACTAATCCGTCCCCACACCTTTTCTTTTCCCAAACACTGTATCCTTAGTAATGGCCCCTCACTCACTTCTGCCCCCTGATTCTCTAGCCGTTCTCGTGTCTCATTGGTGTCTTCCACTGTGAAGACGGATGCCAAGTACTTATCAGATTCTCTTCCAATTCCTTTTTCTCAATTAGTACTTCCGCAGCGTCATTTTCCAGTTGTCCAATGTCTATTCTGAGATCTCTTATCTTTTATATTTAGAATAAAACGCATGCAACTTTATTCTATGTTGATAGCTAACTTACACTCATATTAAGAACATAAGAACTAGGAGCAGGAGTAGGCCAAGTGGCCCCTCGAGCCTGCTCCACCATTCAATGAGATCATGGCTGATCTTTTGTGGACTCAGCTCCACTTTCCGGCCCGAACACCATAACCCTTAGTCCCTCTATTCTTCAAAAAGCTATCTCTGTTTATCTTAAAAACATTTAATGAAGGAGTCTCTACTGCTTCACTGGGCAAGGAATTCCATAGATTCACAACCCTTTGGGTGAAGAAGTTCCTCCTAAACACAGTCCTAAATCTACTTCCCCTAATTTTGAGGCCATGCCCCCGAGGTAATGCATTTTGGAAGATAAAATCCAGCTGTGAATTATGCATTAAATTAGACCTTTGGGACGATTGTCATCAGAGGGATCTGGGCGTTCAGGTCCATCCTTCCATGAAAGTGGCAAAGCAGGTGGATAATGTGGCGAACAAGACATACAGCATGCTTGCCTTCATGGGCCGGGCATTGAGTACAAGAGTTGGCAGGTCATGTTACTATTGTATTAAACGTTAGCTAGTCAACATTTGGAATATCGCAGTAGTTGTGGTCGCCACACGACCAGAAGGACGTGGAAGCCTATGAGAGAGTGCACACAAGCGTTACGAGTCGGTTGCCTGGTCTGGAGGGAGTTAGCTGTTGTAGAGAGTTTGAATAAATTCGCCTTTTTTCCATTGGAAAGACGGAGGCCGAGGAGTCACATGACTGAGGTTCAAAATTACGAGAGGTATAGACAATGTGAATAGTCAGAAGCCTCAATTAGAAGCGGGCACAAGTTCATGGTGAGAGGGCGATGCCTAGGGGCGATGTTCGGGGAACGTTTTGTCACCTAAATATTGGTGGGTCGCTGTAACGAGTCGCCAGTGGAGGTGGTGGAGTCCGGAACGATAGCAGTGTTTCAGATGTATCTTGATAGGCTGATGAACGGGCGGGTAATGGAGGGATACAGTGTCAGTTGGTGCTGCACTGGGAGAGCACAATTCAGTGAGAATTACAGGACAGTCTTTAAAAATTGTAAATATCTATCCCATAATATCATTGTTTTCTGGAACTGTTTTAGAGGAAGCGGCACTGGAACTGCACATGCCAGAGTGATTTACTGGACAGTCTGTAACTGCATCAGTATCCCATGACATAAAACCCACCGACAGCCATCCTGAACAAGACCCCTTTATCCTGACACTATGCCTTCTGCCAATCAGACAATCATCTATCTACGCCAGTATCTTGCCCGCAACACCATAGTCTATTATCTTATTTAGCAACCTCCTGTACGGCACCTTGTCAAAGGCCTTATGGAAATGCTAGTACATCACGTCCACTTGTTCTCCTCTGTCCAACTTCCTCGCCAACTCCTCGGTGAATTCTAACAGATTTGGTAGGCACAACTACCCCTTGGCGAAGTCGTTTCTCTCTCTTTTTATCATGAAATATTTTGTTCTTCAATGTTGTTGGTCTCCACCCTCTCACAGATCTCCTTTGTTCATCCTGACCACTGCTCACTTCCGCCAGTTTATTTCCTCTGACATTTCTTAAATTCTTCAGTTATGATGGAAGCACATCTTGAACTGAATCTTTAACCAGGTTTATCTTCACCGACGTGCCTGACCTGCTGAACTGCTCAAGTATGTGTTATTACTGTGTCAGATCTCCAGTATGTGGGTTTGAATTGAACCGTTATTATTAAACCTGCTCCGTGCAGTGGAAAAGTTCAGTTCACCCGTCTCCATGTGCTGTGCAAATCTTGCAATTGTCCAGAATGTTTGAGAATTGTTGTGGGACAGGTGAGTTTGGAACTATATATATTTGATTTGAATACATTGTGTTTGATTGATTCTGGTGTTTTTCTGCAGACTGGCGCTTGGAGAATTGCATCACCAGGGCTCCCAGGGAAGAGGTATGTTTTTATATTCGTGTTGTGAAAAAGAATACGATGAGCTGCTTTGTGTTCCTTCTGCCATCCGCTGTGTCACGCAAGCCAGCATGACTTGTCCATCCCTAAATTTCCCGAGAACTCATTGTCCAACTCGGCCATTTCAGAGAAAAGGAAATATTAACCAGGATTCTGGGAACCTGCACTCAAATGTAGTCCAGAGCAGGAGCCAATCATTACTTTAAACAATAAGGAAAGAGAGATTTTCTCGGCACAGTGGCTAACTGCAGTTGCGTTGAAGCCCATAAACTAGATCAGTCATGTTACAGGAGATTCCCCCTTGTGGAACCATCTATCTCATGGCATCATTGTCTCTGTCTGAATGGGCTCCCAGAAAAGAGTTATTTTTATCGTTTACTGCTGTGAACAGAATATAACGAGCTGTTTTTTGTTCCTTCTGCCATGTGCCATCTTACACATGGCCAGCATAATTTATCCATCCCTAAATTGCCCCAGACATCAATGTCTAATTCGGCCTTTATCTGCGTCCACATCCTCCTGTCACTCACCACCCTCTGTGCGAAATACATGCCTCGCACAGCTGCTGTAAAAATTGACTCACCCACATTAAAGCTATGGCCCCTGGTGACTGACCTCTCCACCCTGGGAATGAGATCCTGCAAGTCCACTCTATCGATGCTTCTCATAACCTTGTAGACCTGTATCAGGTCACACATCAACCTCCGCCGTCCTAATGAAAACAATCCGAGTCTATTCAGCCTCTCCGCTTAGCGACCTGCATTGTACACAATATTCCAAATCGGCCAGACCAAGTTTCTGGACAACTGTAGCATGACTTGCCAGTTTTTATATTCGATGACCCGTCCAATGAAGGAAAGCATTTCATATGCTTTCTTGACTACCTTTCCACTTGTTTTGCCACCTTCAAAATTCTCTGTACTTTAAGACAGAGATGGAAAGATAATGAAGTCGTTGGGATGATTGGTTCTATGAAGCTCTTATATTTTATAGCTTTAGCGGGTTATATCTCGCGATAAATATTTGCACAGTTACAGGCTGTCCAGTAATCTTCACTGTCTTCTGTTGTCCCAAAACAGCTGTCCATGAGACAGCCAGAGAGAAGCAATGATACAATGAGATAGATATTTGCACATGTAGTGTCAAGTGCTTCGCACTGTCCTCTGCAGTCCTGGTACAGATCCCTCAGCAATAGTTAGAGAGATGCAAAGATGCTATGTAATAGATATTTACACAGACGTTGCCCAGTATTTCTCACCGTCCTGTGCTGTCGCGGTGCCTCTCTGTAACAATAAGAGTGAAGCAATGATACCATGTGATCGATATTTACAAAGTTACAGACTGTCCAGAAATTCCCACTGCCCTTTGCTGTCTCAAGTCAGCTCCCCTGAGGACAACCTGCGAGAAGCAATGGTCCTGTGCGATAGATATTTACACAACGACTGTCCAGTAGTTCTCACTGCGCTGTGTTACCCAGTGCAGCCTCGTCTGAAACCGGTACTACTCAGAGGGATATTTACTGGCACAGCACTGGTCAGTCAGAATTACTGGGCCTTCTCCGTCTTCCATTGCTTCTCTCGGTCTGTTTCAGACGCGCGACAACGCAGAATCGCCGAGCAGAAACTTATAGCCAAGTTCCGCACACATGAGTGCGGCCTCAACCGGGACCTGGGATTCATGTCGCATTACATTCATCCCCCACCATCTGGCCTGCGAAATCCTACCAACTGTCCTGGCTTGACACAATTCACACCTCTTTAACCTGGGGTTACCCCATCTCTGGATCTGTAAAGATTTAATCACCTGCTAATGCTCGCATTCCAAGCATTGCCTGGCATCTTTGAATTTGTCTATATATGTGTATCTGGAACATACCTCTTCATTCACCTGAGGAAGCAGCAGCGCTCCGAAAGCTAGTGACATCGAAACAAACCTGTTGGACTTTAACCTGGTGTTGTAAGACTTCGTACTGTTTCAGAGGGGTATTTGCTGGGACAGCACATGCCATTCAGAACTACTGCGCATTCTCCGTGTTCCATTGCTTCTCTCTGTCTGTTTCAGAGGGTGCTGAACTGGGTCAGCACAGGTCAGTGAGAATTACAGCACAGTCTCAGTCTCTATTAAAACATCCAGGATTCTGCGAGGCCTGCATAGAGTGGATTTGGAGAAGATGTTTCCACTTGTACGAAAAACTAGAACCATTGGACACAATCTCAGACTAAATGGGTGATCCTTTTTAAACAGAGATGAGGAGGAATTTCTTCATCCAGCGGGTGGTGAATCTGTGGAACTCTGCAGCAGAAGGATGTGGAGGCCAAATAACTGAGTGTCTTTAAGACAGAGATGGATATGCCCTTGATTAATAAGTGGATCACGGGTTCTAGGCAGAAGGCAGGAGAATGGGGATGAGAAAAATAGCAGCCATTCTTGAATGGCGGAGCGGACTCGATGGGCCGAGTGGCCTAATTCTGCTACTATGTCTTATTTTCTTATAGCAAGAAGTCTTATAACACCAGGTTTAAGTCCAACAGGTTTGTTTCGAATCACTAGCTTTCGGAGCACTGCTCCTTCCTCAGGTGAATCAAGGAGCTGCGCTCCGAAAGCGAGTGATTAGAAGCAAACATGTTGGACTTTAACACGGTTTTGTAAGACTTCTTACTGTGCACACTCCAGTCCAATGTTGGCACCTCCACATTATGGTCTTATGGTTTTATGCTGCCTCAGGAAA
Organism: Scyliorhinus torazame; assembly: GCF_047496885.1. NCBI lineage: Eukaryota > Metazoa > Chordata > Chondrichthyes > Carcharhiniformes > Scyliorhinidae > Scyliorhinus > Scyliorhinus torazame. The sequence continues at coordinate 124,438,247 of NC_092726.1, read as the reverse complement.
CTAAGGAAACACTGGCATGTTGACTCTTACTAATTTTTGCAGATGCATCATGGAAAGCATCTGGTCTAGCTTCGTCACAGCCTGGTCTGGCAACTACTCGGCCGAAGACCATAGAAAACTACAGAGAGTCTTGAACACAGCCCAGTCCATCACACGAACCTGCCCCCATCCATTGACTCTGTCGACAGCTGTCGCTGCATTGGCGAAGTGAAGCGGGCAGCATAATCAAAGATCCCCGAGTGGCTTACTCACTCTTCTAACGTATTTCACCGGACAGGAGAGTCAGAAGTCTGACACACGCGCTAACAGATTCAAAAACAGCTTATTCCCTCAGTTACAGAATCATGGATGACCCTCTGTGGACTGATCTGTTCTCCTCACACATCTTCTCTACTGAGCAGCACTGTACTCCTGGATACTTCACCCGATGCCTGTGGCTATGTATTTACATTGTGTATTTATGCATGCTCTCTGTTTTTTATGTCTGGAATGATCAGTCTGCACTGTACGCAGCATAATACTTTTCACTGCACTTCGGCACACGTGACAATAAACAAATCCAATCCAATCTCAAGCCACTCTTACACGGCCAAGCTACAGTATGATGTCTTACAGCACCAGGATAATGTCTAACAGGTCTGTTTCCAATCTCGATCTTTTGGAGCGCAGCTCCTTCCTCGGGCGTTCTGAACGCCAGTGATTGGAACCAAACCTGGTGGAGTTTAACCTGGCGTTGTAAGCCTTCTTACTGTGCAGACCCTAGCCCAACTCCGGCAGCTCCACATCATGGCTAAGCTAGACCGGGTTAATATTCTACTTCATTGTGATATAAAAAGTGTTGGATGAAAGGGTTGGCTGACCCTATTTGTTCAGTGACTGTAATTTATGTCAGTCTCCATGGATCCTAATTGTGTCAGTGGAGGCTTTTCCTCTGCTATTAATAATGGAGTCATTTCAATGTGTTCTCCCAAACTGTAGTGTGGGCATCAGCTTCAACACTGTCAGAGATCAGTGGCTTCAGAGATACCGAGAGGAGGGGTCCGAATCTGAGATCGATCGAGTGGAACATTCCAGCAATGGACCAGAGTCTGAGAACAATCGATCGGATAGTTACAACAATGGACAGGAGTTTAGCCGAGGGTCTTTTTTTTCTCAAGATTGGACTTTTTTAGCATTCAAAGTTCAATGCGCACTCTTGTGGAAAAAACTAGCCAAAACTTCGAGGTTTCTCAAAGGTCTTTTATTATAACACGAAGTTCGCGGAGGGAGTTGGAGTGACCACCGTCCTTCTAATTGTCCCCACCTTACAAGAGTATAGCAGTACTTAATATGGTTTAATAAGCAATATTTAGAAAAACCGAGGAATTCCTTTGATAAGTCCAGACACAGAAAAGCGAGCAGGATTAAACAACAGGCCTTGAATTCCCAGCCTAAGAACAATAATAATTGTCTACTCTCAGCAAAATGTGCAGCTGTGCACTTGTTTAGATAGTCTGACCTTCTGCCTATTGCATGCAGAACTTCTTGACTGAAATAAAGCTAATATATCCATCATGCTTTGCCAAGTGCCTATTGCCATGAAATATAGTCAAGCAGCCAGCTAAGAAGGAATACAGGGTATTAAGGCAATTAATCCGCCAACTAAAGTTCCTTCTACAATTCCCTCCTTGTTGATCATATGATCAACGCATTGTTAGTACATCACAGTGTCCTCAGCAGCAAAGGGTGGGTTATAATGTACGGGGAATGGGCGTATGATAGACACCTGTTTGTTAAGAGGCTGGGACCATGGAGGCAAAGCTGACATCCGCGCCCCCATGTCCTGACAACATCCAGAGCAACATTTAAACAGTAACCATACGACAATCAGCATTACAATAATGATTTCAATCCAAATCACAATCCTCTTTCCGAATGTTCCCAACCATCCAAAGCCAAAGTCCCATCCCTCATCCTCATGCAATCGTGCTACCTCGCGACGAATGTGATCCACCAGGTTATCAATTTTCTCTGAGTTATCAGGGATGTATGTGCAGCAGTCACTGCCAATCAGGGCACAAGTACCTCCCTTTTCAGCCAACAAGAAATCAAGGGCCATCCTATTCTGTAGGGCAACTGCTCTTATAGCAACCATCTCAGTCTCTATTTGGTGAACAGCTTCCGCAGTGTCATTAGCTACCTGCTCAAGGATGTCTCTTAATTCGCGTAGTTCGTATGCATTCCTAATGGTGGCATCATGATTCCCAGCATTTGTGCCCATGTCATAACACTGCGTGTCGTACTGTGATGTGGATGGTGCTGTAGTTGTTGGACGTGATGTACATAAGGCACTACGTATCCCAAATAGCAGGAGCCCTCCCAATTTTCTGGTAACCATGGGTACGCCTTGCGTCCACAGATAAAGTATGTGTTGTTATATGTGGTCAGGTTTCATTTACTATCAGTCATCATGAGTCTAATCGGATCCCCTCCCCAGGGGCCTCCATTAGTACGATTTTCATCTGCTAACCAGTCAAAGACGAATAGCCCTTTAACTGTAAGGCGGGACATAGGGGGTTGCCAATTCAAGGTCTGGTCGCACTGACTTGTGCCGACTGGGTAGGTCCCATATGTTTTATGTTTCCTAAAGCATATGCTACCTTTTGGAACTCCAGTATAATTGGGAAGGATCAAACAGGGCGGCTGGCGTGTCACATTAAATCTAGGCCACCACCATCCTTTAAACCTAATCATCTCGTATCCAGCTGATCTCCAATCTAACATATCCTGTGTATCTTCTCCACGTCCTGTACTATTTTGTCTTAGAGTCCATTCTGCTATCTCTTTACTGCCGAAGGGGATAGTCTCCTCCAGGGAAGCCCTCCTCCAAGCATCTGGAAATTTGTGTACAAACCGAACAACTGAATTTATTTACCCTCTCTGTGTATGAGTGAGACATGTATATTAAGGTGCCAGTATGCAATTTACCCTCGACATGATGTTGGAGTAATATGATAATATAAAAACATCAACGCCGTCATTCTCTTCATTCCAGCGTCTCACTAGTACTCTCAAATTTCTGTATGATGTAGTTTACACGAGTTGCGTGGATCCCATCTGGCTTTTCTCTTACTTTAACGGCTGTTCGGGTTGTTAGCAGCACTTGGTCGGGTCCATTCCACCTGGGAGAAAAATAATCTTTGTTTAATGCTTTCACATACACTTGATCTCCAGGTTTTCAGGGTGTGTATTTCCCTCTTTTGGACGCATCTGAACCTTTTGCATCTTTTCATGTTTTTGTTTTTTTCAACGGTTTCACACATGGCCTGGGCATACTTTAGTGATGCCTCATCTGCCCATATTATGGCTACTGCCGCTGGAGTAATTGGGGGTTTAGTTCCAGTTGACATGGGACGTTCCAATTATTTTCTCATCCGGGGTTAAACCAGTATTACGATTTCTCTGATTTCTCAGGGCATACATTACTATGGGTCTGGCATCTGGCCACAGCAGCCCATTTTGTTGACACACTTTTGTAACTGCAGTTTTAATTATTCCATTTGCCCTTTCCACCGTTCCTGAGGATTGGGGCTGATTGGGGATATGCAATTTCCAATCTAATCGCATGGCTTCTGTTCGGGCTTTGGTCAATTTGCTAGTGAAATGAGTTTCCCTGTCACTGTTAATACCCATTGGTATCACAATCGCAGGATATTCGTCCTTTAACACTTCAGTTGTCTGATTTTCCATTGGCTTATCAACTCCCACCTGCGATCCAGCTCTATCATTACCCAAGATAAACTGTATTCCTGGACACGATAATTTCTCTATTCCTCCTACTACCACTTCGCCACTCTTCGCTGGATTTTCCAACCTCACCTTATATAATGGAACACTACTCCCCTCACCCTGAATTCCACATATTACCACCTTTTCTGGCAACATTGATCCCAGACTACATAACTCCTCATCCCTTACCATCAAAGATTGACTAGTTCCCGTATCTCTTAAAATTGTGACTTATTTGCCTACTGCTCCTGATACACATGAGTAAACTTTACCCACACAAGTAAATTCTTTAAAAAGATCTGGCACCTTCTCATCAATCACCTCTTGAACAGGCTGTACAATATTTTGCACCTCCTTCGCTTCACTTGGGCTTTCCTTTACCACTTTATCAAACCCCACTGTCTTATCCTGTTTTATCATATCAGCCTTCCCAGTGCTTTTCTTCAACCACGAACACTGTGACTTCACATGGCCTAGCTTATTACAGTGAAAATAATTGAAACTTTTCACTTATGTTCCACCCTCCTGGATTTATTTTTTAATCGGAGGTACACTCTCTTTATTGTCTCCCATCACATCACCTTTACCTTTGCCACTTGAGTGTTTCTCATGTCCCCCGTTTCTATCCCTCACCAGCTGAAATTGATGTCGGAAACCAAGCTTTGATTTATGAACTAATTCATAATCATCTACCATTTCTGTTGCTAATCTCGCAGTTTTAACCCTCTGTTCTTCCATATGAGTTCTCACTACATCAGGAATTGAATTTTTAAACTCCTCCAAAAGTCTAGTTTCCCTGTGAGCTTCATACGTTTGGTCTATTTTCAAAGCCCTTAACCACCTAACAAAATTGTCTAGATAGCAATCTGCTTTTAACGAAGAGTGATGCTCCTGTAGGGAGGCTTGCTCCTGTGCCTGTTTTAACTTTGGTTCTGTTATGGTGGATGGAAGTTCAATTACAGCCGCTTGCAGTTGTGGCTGATGTTTGAGAGCCCCTTCCTTTGCTATGTTATAGCAAATCTATTGCCGCATGAGACTTCATCGTCTGCGATAGTATGCGCTTCACACTTTAAAACGGCTATCTTGCTGGGCAGCTGAACTACATTTAGTAAATTTAAAACCAATTTAGCATGTTTAATAGGTTGGCCGGAGGAAGTTATGAATCCCCTATTTCTCCATAACTGGCCAAAATCATGTACTACCCCAAAAGCGGATCGGGAATCAGTATAACTATTGACTGTTTTATTTCTAGCTCGAATACATGCTTTAGTAAGGGCAAACTATTCGGCCGCTTGAGCAGACTTTCCCGAAAGCAGAGCAAAAGCTTCCACAATCTTGAATGGAGTTACTATTGCATCACCGGCCAGGAGGGTCAGATCATTTGGTCGGTTTGCTGACCCATTGGTGAGAAAGATGATGTCTGGATTTTCTCGTGGGTGACTCAATAAATCAGGTCGAGAGGTTGTGGTGGCTTCAACCAATAGTAAACAGTCATGATCATCCATATGTTCTGTTTCCAAGGGCGCGGGTAAGAGTGTAGCAGGGTTGACAGCTGGCGCTCGCTTGTAGGTAAAGTTGGTTTTAGAGAGGATTACTTCGTACCCAGTGTGTCGAGCCGCAGTAAAATGCTACGTTGTGGATGAATTAAGCAGCAGCAAAACTGATTTTTTTTCTACTATGGCCGCTGTGGCTGCTACTGCTCAAAAGCAATTTGACATACCCTTTACCACACCGGGTAATAGGCAAGGCGTCTTTTCCCTCCTCAATGCTCTTGCACCAGGCCCACTGTTGCAAATCCCCCTGCTTCATTCACATAAAGAGTAAAGGGTTTGCTGAAATTAAGAAGTCCCAAGGCAGCGGCGCTAATCACGGCTTGTTTCAAATTACGAAATGCTTGCTCCCTCTCTGGGATCCAGGTAACAACTGATGGGGCATCCTGTAGGTTAGCCTTTCGCAATACTGTGTCCATCGCTCTATAGTCCGGTATCCACTGCCTGCAATAGCCCACCATTCCGAGGAAGGTAAAGGTTTCCTTTTCCGTGCGTGGTGTTGGTACCCTTGCTACTGTGTTGTAAACATTCTTTGCACGTTGTTCTTTATTAAAGATCTCGGTTTAGCCACGGTAATGGGCAACGGTTTAGAAAACTCCAAAGTATATCATGGAGTTCATCTGACCTACCTACTACTGTTTATTGGTTTTAGTTAGGATGAGCACAGGAGCGTGCTCGTCAGGTATTATTCAGCAATGGTCTGAGGTGCTATTAATCAAAAAACAAACTTTATTCTACGAATTTAGATAACATTTTTATAAACAGACATAGTAAACATTTTTATCAACTACAAAGATAAATACCCCACACAGCTACAGTTAATTATGTATAACACTTAATTAATTACCCCATGTCCTGTTCCAATTTAATAACAAGATCCCATAAACCAGAGGTTTCAAATGTATGGCCCATCACATAGCACGCAAGGCCTGGGGTGGATGCTCTTGTTTCCTTTCCAAAACAGCAGATTTGAATTCCTTCCAGAAAGCAATTACCTCTTTTCAAGTTATGGAGCAGTCCAGAAACAGTTTTTGAAATGACAATTGAGAGACAGAACAAGATACTTCTCTGTCTTATGAGGGGCACAGAGAGAGTGGATAGTCAGAGGCTTTTCCCCGGGTAGGGGGGGTCAATTACTAGGGCGCATAGGTTTAAGGTGCGAGGGGCAAGGTTTAGAGGAGAAGTACGAGGAAAGTTTTTTTACACAGAGGGTAGTGAGTGCCTGGAACGCGCTGCCGGAGGAGGTGGTGTAAGCAGGGACGATAGTAACGTTTAAGGGGCATCTTGACAAATACATGAATAGAATGGGAATAGAGGGATACAGAACCCGGATGTGTAGAAGATTTTAGTTTAGGCGGACAGCACAGTTGGCGCAGGTTTAAAGGGCCGAAGGGCCTGTTCCTGTGCTGTACTTTTCTTTGTTCTTTGTTCTTTTTCTGAGTACAGCAGCCAAATGTGAAAATTAAAGCAAAAACTCAGAGCCACAAAGCAGCCCCAAACCAAAGCGAAAGTAACACCAACTCCCAGGGCCAAAGCCCGCTCCACTCACACAATAACATCATGAAAGCCATGTGATCAGACAAAAAACATTTCCTAAAAAGACAAACACATGACAAGACTCCCAGGGCAGATACTGGATTGGGTTACATCCAAAAAAAGTAAAGCACACCCCATAGTGTTCCCATCCATCACTCCAGCACAGCTAGAGCATGGGGTTAGTAGAGAGTAAAACTCCCACTGCACTGCCTCCTCTCAAAATCTCCAAAAATATATCTAAACTGATCGACATGTCCCACGTTCCTCCAATAATCCTTCAATAAACGTATATAATTTCGAAATTACTGCAATGATCCACACTCTCCCCATCGCCGTGTATTGTTACAGACTAATCCAACTGTCCTGCTCTCTCAGATTCGCCTGTATCAAACGCAAAAATAATCCTACTGCCCCCCCCTTTCTGCCCAAGCATACCTATGTAGAAAAACATGGAAGGCCAATGTCCTCTTCGGGGTTTTGATAATGCTTCCCACTTTCCCAAGGCAGCGGGAGGTGCAGACATAGTCAATGGATTGGAGGTTCATCTCTCATTGGCCAATGTGTAACTCGCGTGTGGGTCCTGTGAATGACTTTAAATTCCAGATATTGTCAAGTTCACATTTCACCACCTGCCGTTGGAATCTAGGTCCCCAGAGCATTGCCCTTGGACACTGAATGACTATCCCAGTCACAGGACAGTGACACAACTGATGACGCAGGATTTTTCCAGCAGTCCAGCTATAAAATCTCCATCAATAGGTTTTCCTGTAGGTCTTTTGCTACTTTAAACTGACCCAAAAGACAGATAATTTCCAATAACCTGTCCTAAAGTAATTAATATTCATCATCGAAGCACTCTACAATCTATGATAGAAGAATTTAGTCAAAAGTACAAGAGCTAATTATTTCTGGGATGACTGGGGGAAAGCGATCTTTACATTCCTAACGCGCTGAAACAGTCTGCGAAGATGCGAGCTCTGACCGCTGGAGAATTGCACCTCTGCATTTTCCCGGTAGTGTGCTCTCTGCTTATTTGTTCGTTATCCTCCGTCTCACTAATTGGTGAGCAAGAGGCTGCAAAAAGCAATGTAATCATAGCGCCATTATTATTTGGCCCAGGCAACCTCTTTCTAGCCTTGATCTCTCTGGGGATTGCTAATTTCCATGTGTAAACTGAAAACTCTGCTGCAGAACGTCATCACCCTTATATTGCTGGTTGATACCAACGTTCACCGCGCCTGCAGGCTGTTCACGCTCGCCGTTCAATCTGATGTGCCGCCGAGCGTTGATATATTTCAGCAAGCTATGCACCCCATAGAGGGCTCCTCTGTGTGACAGCAGAACCGGCTATCTGATGAGCTGTCTGTCAAATAAAGTGATCACTCTTGCTTTTCCAAACTTCCTCCAAACCTCGAACACACTTAGCAGCTGAAAAGCCTTTGGTAATGGCTGCGCACGCAATGGAACCTCCCAATTTATCAATTCTCAGAGCTGAATTAGTTTGCGAGAGTGTGATGCACTTCGGAGCCTCCTGGACCAAGTGTTTGTCCTTTTGTGACTGTCAGGCGGGCGGCTCTCCCCTCTGCCTCTGTGCACTTTTAAACAATGTGGTGTATTACGCCTGTGAACGAGCTATCCAGGCTGATCTCAATCTGACCGTTATGGTAACTCCATCATTTGCTTGTTACAGGTACCAACATCGCAGGAACCAGCAGCATAGGAACCTGTAAGGGAACCAACAGAGCCTTCAACAGCCCAGCCAGACCAGGAAAACCACAGGTAGCACCACAAGCACCAGAAGCAAGGGCCTCAATCACAAGGCCTCCCGCCGACACGGTACCGGAAAGGCCGCACTACCACCTTCAACACCTCGTCCCGAGTCTCACTCTGCAAAGGTTTTATTAGTTTGGTGTGCTCTTATACGTTGAGGTGGTTCACCGTGTTGTGATGCTGAATTACTTTCGAACACTACATTCGTTGAAATTTACAATGCAATAATTGTTGACGATAATCACTTCTCTGTACCTTCAATTCCTGCTCCCGCCCAAAACCAGAACATGCCTCGTCTCGCACGCCGAGGTTCACACGCGTAGGTTCACACGTCCAGGTTCACCTTCCCACCGCACAGCAGTGGAGGTCCCCAGTGGAGGTCATTAGACCAAAGAGTCACCTTTGATTTGATTTGAATTGATTTATTGTCACATGCACTGAAGTGCAGTGGAAAGTATTTTTCTGCGGCCGGGGGAACGTACATAGTAGACACAAGAATAATCGGCAGAGAATATTGACAAATGGTATATCGACAGACAGTGATTAGTTACACCGTGGAACACTGGGCCAAACAAAGCAAATACATGAGCAAGTGCAGCACCGAACATCCAGGACGTGGAATGGATGGTGTTGCTCACAGCATTCCCACACAACCAGAGGTTGCAGGAGTCCATGGGGTACCAAATTCGGGCCTTTATAGGGCCGGGCCGTGTATATTCCCTGGACAATGCTTATATAAGTTCCTTTTGGTGGACCACCTTTTCAGTTACTTGAAAATTATTTGGCTATTGTTTTATTTGCACTTCAGCATCGAGTTCCTGATTCACCGGTACCACGTGGAGGAGGAATTCCTCAGAACTTGCTCCTGGGCCTGGCAAAACACGCTAATAACGATCCAAGGAACGCATAACAGAGGCGAACGTCCGATCAACAGAGTGCCCCACTCCCGCGGCTTCATTCCTAGCCATATGTCCCTGGAGAGAGAGCACGGGGACTCCGCAGACATTGCTGATGCCTCCTATTTCATCTGGGCATCGCAGAGACTGCGGTGTCTTATCGAACACCTTAATCACTTTCTGATGTGACATTTGAAGTTCCGTTTGTGTTTTCAAAGGTAGTGTCTCCACCATGTTCTCCAATTTAATGTTTCTGGTTATTTTATTTGCAACAAACAAGATGAGAGGGCACCGACCTGCGAATGTGTAGTGGAGGATCGCTACTGCAAACACTGGTCGGTTTGGAAGCTAATTATAGAATTACTACAGTCGAGTGAAGAACATCACTGTGACATAATGGTCGTCAGAATCAGAACTCTTTGTGTTCACATGGAAAGCTCCAGGTCTGGGTGAAGCCAGCGTGTTTCCTTTTTGTTTAATATGGCTTGTATAGCCCAGTCTTTTCAAAGTGGCTCCTCCCTCTCTGAAACACATATTTGATGACAAATATCGATGTCGTCATCTGTTTGTTTCAATTGAAAGCAATGAGCGATGTTGAAACTGCAATGCTCCAGAGGATATCGTGCGGGACATAAATTGATGGATTCGGGTTTGCCTCAGCACAAATTCCAAAGCAAATAGATTAAAGCAGCGCAAAAGGACAGAACGTCTATTTGAAAATAATGGAGACGATTCAAACGGCTAAGAAAATATTCTATCCCTTCATTGCTGTTCTTGGTGTTCCTGGTAAGTGATGAAAACTGTTGAAGATGCGTAAATCTGTGTGGGAGATGTTTTCTTGTCGGCCTGTAACTGGTCACCGATAAATAGACGCTCAGGAATATCAATTGTCTGATACACATGTAGTGAATACAACACAATGCCTCAGTTTTTGATAAATGTAAACATTTGCGCATTTTGCTATTCGTTGAAGCCAGCGTGTATTATAATACAGATAAATGTCAATATATTTTTCATGTTCTCTAACTACCTGCTCCAAAATAATAACATGTCACCAAGTTAATAGCATTTAACCAACCCTGAAATAAATTGTTTCCCAATGCGAATGCACTTTATACTCAATCATTTCACATTCATTCCTCGAAAAGGGCGCTCTTATCATTTGTTTTGCTTTCCGTGGGTTTTTCAATTGAGTTAATTCTTTCAATGATTGTGAATCTGTTCATCGGAATCGTTATCCCCATTCAGGTTCGTATTTTCCCGGGAGTATTGATAATGTTATCGTCAATCAAAATACGCACCTGAAGGCTCGCTGCCGCGAAACTCGTTGTGCAACCGTTCGGTTGCTTAAATATTATTATCGTGCACCATATGTATGTTGTTGTACTATTCCTCTGCATTCACTCTGAACTTTGAAATTGTCTTAGTGTTTCCTGATTACAAATAGGTTGCATGAATCTTGAGGCACATTGATCCCAGGGCTGATCTTTGTGGAACACCACCATTCTCCCAGTCTGAGCCAGTCGCTTTAGCCCCTGCCCCCTGTTTTCTATTCTGTTTTAATCAGTTTGTTGCCAATTGTTTTACGTGTTCTGTGCTTAGGCATAGGTATGTTATGTTGTAACATACCTGTGTTACAACATAACATTTTGATGCTTTTCCGAATGGAGGTCTGTAACTATTGGTATTCCGCAGGGATCAGTTCTGGGAACTCTGGTGTTTGTAATACATATAAATGACTTGGAAGCAAACGTAGTGGGTCTGATTAACACGTTTGCGGATGACGCTCAGATTGCAGGAGTTGAGAATAATTATGAAGATTGTCAGAGAGTCAGAGAATCAGAGAATACAACAGGATATCGATAGGCTGCAAAATTGGGCAGAGAAATGTCAGATGGAATTTAACCCGAACAAATGCGAGGTAGTGCATTTTAGTAAATCCAATTCAGGTGGGAGCGATAAAACAAATGGAAGAACCATTAGGAGCTTAGAGACACAGATAGATCTGGGCATGCAGGTCCACACATCCGTAAAAGTGGCAGCACAGGTGTAAATGGAGGTAAAGAAAGCATATGGCATGCTTGCCTTCATAGGACGGGGTATCCAGTATAAAAGCTCGAAAATTATGTTACAATTATATAGAACGTTAGTTAGGCCACATTTGGAATACTGTGTCCAATTCTGGTCACCGCACTACCAGAAGGACGTGGAGGCTTTGGAGAGAGTACAGAAAAGGTTTACCATTATGATGCCTGGTATGGTGGGCATTAGCTATGAGGAGAGATTGAATCAACTGGGATTGTTCTCCCTCGAGAGATGACGGCTGAGAGACGGTTATCAAATTAATAGCGGTATGGATAGAGTGAACATTTGGAGGCTTTCGCCCAGGGCGGGAATAATAATTACAAGGGGCACAAGCTCAAGGTGAGGGGGGAAAGGTTCAGAAGGGATGTGCAGGGCAAGTATTTGACGCAGAAGGTGATGGTGGCCTGGAATGCACTGCCAAGTGAGGTGTTTGAAGCAGATACGTTAGCGACCTTTAAGAATTATCTGGACAGGCACATGAACAGACGGGGGGCAGAAGGAGACAATCGGTTGGTCTAGATAGGACACGTGATCGGTGCAGCCTTGGAGGGCCGAAGGGACTGTTCCTGTGCTGTATTGTTTCTTTGTTCTTTGTAACTGAGTGGAGTCCTTTAGAAAATCAAAGCACCTGCTACAAATAAGAGTGTCTTTATTAGTGTTACAAGTAGGCTTATATTATCACTGCAATGAACTTACAGTGAAAATTCCCTCGTCGCCAAATTCCGACGCCTGTTCGGGTACACAGAGGGAGAATTTAGAATGCCCAATTTACTAAGAAGCACGTATTTCGGGACTTGTGGGAGGAATACGGAGCACCCGGGGGAAACCCACGCACACACGGGGAGAACGTGCAAACTCCGCACAGACAGTGACCCAAGCCGGGTATCGAACCCAGTGTTCCTGCCACTTTCCATGGGTCTGATTCAACTGCGTTGACTCTTTAAATGATCGTGAATCTGTTCAGCTGAATCGTTAACATAATCTGCAAACTCTGCTCGTTATTTGTATGAATAAATGTTTTATTAACTATCTTTTTGAACAGGAACTGAGTTATTTTTAAGATATTCTATGCTTCCCGATATTTTACTTTAATATTTTTCTTCACAACCTTTCTTACTCAGATCAACATTGTGTTATCTGATCAACAGTCCGTTAAAAATTTCTATGTTCTGCATTGAATGGAGGAATAAAATTACCTCCCTTCCAATCCCTTGATATAATTTGTATTGTTGAAGGTATAATGGTGGTTCTATTGTCTCTCCCCATGCTTTTATTAATTTGTTTCGATACATTCTATTGAAACCAGAGGGTTTGACCCCTCCCGAATTACGTGCATACATGTTTGCAACTAATGCGCTTTTGTTTCAATGCTTCCAGTACTTGTTCACAGTTAAATTCCACCACTCCGGAATAACCCTTCTTTCGACAGGCTTGAGAGACCCATCCACTGGTTCATTTTGTCCGGGCGCCCGGCACACTGAGCTTCTGCTGTGCTAGGCGCTGTGCTTCACAGGTTCGTTTCCATTTATGTCCATGTTATTCTGTCTCTATTCAATTCAGAGTATAGTAAACCCATGTTACAGTGGCTGGGAACTTCCCTGAGTGACATCATTAGGCCGTACCAGGTCCAGTTTAGCTCCACTATCGCCTGCTGGACATTTCCGGGGATAGATTATTGATTTAGCATCATTCGGTGTTTCCTCTCCTACTTGCCAGACTTGATCTCGGAATTTCAACCCTCGCATTGCATCATCTGGATTTAGTAAGGAATGGTGTTGTAGAATAATCATGCGTGGAGCTCAAGTGTGTACGAAGCTTTAATTCACATTGAAATAATCCGGTTGAGCGAACCGTCACGAGCGCAATTTCCGCTGTCCTTGTGCAGAATGCATGTAGATATTGCAGCTCCGGTTTGTGGGACTAACACATGATCCAATCCTTCCTTGGTTCTTGGCTAATACACGTGTGCCTTTGGATGTCATTATCATAGATTATCATAGAATTTACAGTGCAGAAGAAGGTCACCCGGCCCATCGAGTCTGCACCGGCTCCTGGAAAGAGCACGCTACCCAAGGTCAACACCTCCACCCTATCCCCACAACCCAGCAACCCTATCCAACACTATGGGCAATTTTGGACACTGAGGGCAACTTATCATGGCCAATCCACCTAACCTGCACATCTTTGGACTTTGGGAGGAAACCGGAGAACCCTGAGGAAACCCACGCACACACGGGGAGGACGTGCAGACTCCGCACTGACAGTGACCCAAGCCAGAATCGAATCTGGGACCCTGGAGCTGTGAAGCAATTGTGCTATACACAATGCTACCGTGCTGCCCAATTATGTTGCGTGTGTCTTCCATTTTTGTTCCAAAACGTCGTTTTCTTGTGGGTACATTTGGAAGGTGGAAATGGCTGTCACGAGGGGTCATAATTTTAACGTGATTGGAGGAAGGAATAGGGGAGATGTAGAGGTAGGTTCTTTACACAGCGAGTGGTGGGGGTGTGGCATTCACTGCCAGCAGAGGTGGTGGAGCCACAGCCATTAGGGATATTTAAGCATCTCTTAGACAGGCACATGGGCCGAAGTAAATTGAAGGGGTTGATCTTAGATTAGGATAAATGGTCGGCATAACATCGTATGCAGAATGGCCTGTACTGTGCGGAACTGTTCTATGTTCTTTGTTCTATGTTCTATATTATAAGGCCGTCAGAGATAGGAGCAGAAATCGACCATTTGGCCCATCGAGTCTGTTCCGCCATCCAATGAAATAATAACTGATCTGAAATAATAATCGTAATTTCTACTTTCCTGCCTGATTTCAAAAACCCTTGTTTCCCTTACTGTTTGTAAATATGTGTATCTGAGCCTTCAACATATTAACATCCAGCCTCTGCAGCTCTCTTGCGGTAGAGAATCGCACACATTCAACTCCCCCCCCCCGCCCGCCAATTAGAAATAAATTCCTCATAATCTCTGACTACACTGGACGACCTCTTACTTTGCGATAATCTCCGTCTGATTCACGACCCTTCGGCCAAGGGGAAATCACTTCAGCATCGATAATGTTCAGCCCGTTTAGGATCCACTCTGTCTCAATAAGATCGGCTCTCATTCCTCTAAATCTGAATAAGTACCGGCCCAAACGAGTCAACCGCTCCTCATAAGTAAATCGCTCTCTACCCGGATCAACCTTCTCTTCTAAGTTTGATTTGACTATTACTTTTTACAGTTTTCGCTATACTTCCCTATTTCAATACTCTATTCGCTTTGAAATAACCGCCAATATTTCAGATGCCTTCCCTATTACCTGCTGAATGTGTATGCCAGCGTTTGGTGATTCTGTATGCAGACACCCAAGTCCCTCAATGCTGCTGCATTCTGCAATCGTTCACCATTTGAATAATATTTAGTCGCTTTACTTTTCCGCCCAAAGTGCACAACTTCACTTTTTCTGACACGGTATTCCATCTGCCAGGTTGTAGCACATCCACTGAACCTTTTCCTATCCCTGTGGAGTATTTTTGAGTCATCCTAACCACTTGCCTTTCCACCGTTTTTGTGCCTTCCGTAAAATTGGCAATATTACGTTCACTTCTCTCGTCCAAGTCATCAATATATGTATCCTCATTAATTGTAGCTACTGCAACTATCCCTGTGGAAAGGCACTAGTTACATACTTCAACCTGAGCATCTCATCTTATCCGAAATCACTGCCTGCTACTAGTTGGCCTGTCCGTCATAAAATAATGATCCTTATTGTCACATTGACACTGCAATGAAGTTGCTCTGAAAGCCCCTAGTCGCCACACTCCGGCGACCGTTCGGGTACATTGCGGGAGCATTCAGAATCTCCAATTCACCTAACAGCACATCTTTCTGGATTTGTTGAACAATGAAATGTGAGTCCACGGACATGGCCGCTCGAGTGTCTGACTCAAACTGGGATGTGGGGGTGTGTGTGCTGCGTGGCTGCTCCTTTGTTGGAGACCCTGGTCATTGATTCCAGAGAAAGGCGACCCAATCCAATGGAATTGATCTGTAAGTGAGGAAATGTTAAATGTTTACAGAGGACTGGCCCTAAGTGTGGACGATTAGTTGATACTGAGACCGTTTATTAGTGAACCTTCGCATACGCCAAATGAATTAATGGAACAATGAGCGGGGATACGGGATCGTTACGTGTTACCATGGTGGGGATTATTCCGGGGCCTGCTGTAGAGGGCACGATCTGACTGAAAGGGATGATCTGATCGTGATAGCTTCTGCGCCTGTGCGTCTCATTAACTTGAGATTCAGTTAGATCCTAGGAAAGGACCGATCTTCAAGGCGATGTCTGGCATTAATTGTCTTTTTATTCTAATGAGTTGTCTGATCTAGCAGCGGGTTCAGATCCCAGAGAGAGCTGACGAATCTCAAGACTCTTCCATGCCACGGAATGTCTTTAATTCCTGTAAATGTGCTGATTCTGAGGGGATATGATACAGATTGTGTGCGGTGCGGGTGCATGATTTTAATATTGGTCTGACCCCCGAGTGTGCACTGTTCCTGAGAGCATGCGGATCACTGTTTCGGAGTGGAATCCTGATCCTGGGAGAAATATGATTGGGAGAGATGTTGAATTCAGTCGGTGGATCTGTACCAGACATGCGAGCATTTTCGGTGGTGCTTATGTCCATGGATTGGAACAGCTCTTCGCTTGTTTCAAACACCAGCCCTGCTTCGAGCCGAGGAAATAGCCCATCCCTGGGAAGGTGGGAAAGGGCCATGTGCACTAGTTGGAGGTTTAGCGAAAAGAGCACTTTGTGCCATACCTGAGGAGGACTCAAACCTGGAGATCGTCATTTCTGTGAGTTGTATGCTCTGGAAAGAGGTTAAACTTGGCGAGGGTATCTCACTGAGTAGAGTGTGTCCTGCGCAGTGTCTACCTGTTTGTTCTCGTTCTCTTTCTTATCATGTTAAAGAATCTAAGCACACAATGTGGGTACTGATCCTTTGGGAAGGCAATAATCCCACTGTCTGTTCCAACCGTGAAAAGAGTCCAGCCCCCATTATCTGTCAATTCCGGATAGGGTCGGATGTTTGGGTTAGATGTTGTATGGCTGCCAATCGGAGGTGTCTTCGTGCAGACATTGTTTTGCGATATAGAAATGCGACCTGCCTGTATTAAACGTCTCCAAAACAGTTAGGTCAGGTCCAAACTCATTAAAACCTTTCAATAATCAACGTTCCTCCTGTCAGCTTGACGCCTGTGTCAACTCCAGCAAATTTGTGCCTTGCGCGGATTGGAGGTGATTTTGTCCAGGTTGCGATTGTCAATATCTTAAATTGAGACCAATACCAAGGACACTCAAATTTTATCAGTAACGCCCGGTGTGTCCATCCATTTCTGTCTTTCAGTTAATTTATTGGGAATTCTTATCCTGTCCCGAGGAAAATGTGGCCTTTCCACCTGTACCACTCGTTACCTCCTCGCCATGGCAACGGCGGATCTACTGGTTATTATTCTGGTGGATATACTGAACTACGTCAATCATTATTATTTCCCAGTGAGTTTCCTGTACATCACCCCTGTGTGTAGTACTAACTCTGTCCTGATGGGCGCAGCAACAGATTGTTCTGTCTGGTTCACAGTCACGTTTTCCTTTGATCGATTTGTGGCTATTCGTTGCAAGAAGCTGAAACCAAAATATTGCACCGGGAAAACGGCGACTGTGGCTTTGGCAACAACCGGCATCCTGCTCCTTTTAAAGAACGTTCCCTTTTACTTTACAAATCAACCTATATTCATCTATCGCAATGTACCGTGGGGCTGTCAATCAAAGATAAGCTCTTACACTGATCCCAGATGGATTGTATTTCAGTGGTTCGATAAGGTTACAACGCCATTGCTCCCATTTGGTTTAATTTTGTTGATCAACTCTATGACAGTCAGTTACGTTTTATTGACAAGTAGAGTCCGTACGGAACTGAGAGCACAGAGGAAGGGTGGAATTAGCAGTGACCCAGAGATGCAGAGCAGAAGGAAGTCTATGATTTTGCTGTGCAGCATATCTGGCACCTTCGTTTTCCTGTGGTCGGTGAACGTTGTACAATTCGTATATATTAAATTTAGAGGGCTATTTGCCATGAGCGATTTTGAGTATATCTTCCAAGATGTCGGACATATTCTGCTCAATTTAAATTGCTGCTCAAATATGTTTATTTATGTAATCACTCAGTCAAAGTTCCGAGAGCAAATCAAGTTGGCAGTGACATTTCCGCTTACTGCATTTAAACAGAGACTCAGACAATCGAGGAACTCCGCCCATTGACTGAATCACCGGATCAGGAGCATCATCGGTCACGATGAACCAATGCAGTTTAGGCATTCAGATGTGTTGCTCTAGTCAGTAATGGTCATCTCAGCAAGTCCTGCAACATGGCCAGGTGATCATTAGCTAACTCATTCGACAATCAGGGATTCTCTGCAGTCCCGGGCCGCTTTCATCATCGGACAACGAATCAGCCCGTTTATCAGTTGAGCAAAACGATCCATTGTGTCGAAGAGATCGACATCTGTGCTGCCAAAAGCCAGTTTTACGTCTCTGATTGACAGCTCCATAATGGCCGAACAGCTGTAATTGCCAGAAGTGTAAAGCAGTACGAATGTCGTTGCCATTTAGCTAATTATTGAAAATTTGGCCATGTGGCTCCTAGTTCACAGAGTCACCGAGGACATGAAGAGAGAAGGAGAGATCGAGGGAGATGCATGACTTTAACGGCAGTTGTCAGCATGCCATTCTATATTGACGGCGTCGTGACGTTTACCTCTGACGTGGCAGGGTGGTGTCTGGTGGTTGGGCAGGTGGCGGGGGTGGCGAGGGGGGGTGGGGGGGGCGGACGGCACGGACAGAAATTGCAGTCTTTTACTCCGGTGTATGCCTGTAAAAATAAGACGCCAGTGTATGCGAAAGGCTTCTCTACCTGGAATGTGCCAACCTTGCTTTTTATCTATCACTATACTGCTTAGTTGCTCAAGCCGCACATTTCCAATAAGAACCCCTTCAACTTTCTATTGTCACCAGCTTCGAATATTTAAGGGCAGAAGCAAACTATTCATTTAGTCCCACTGCCTTCCCTTTGATTTCAGTGAGAAGCTTAACTTGCTTTTTCCTTGTGGGACCCACTCTATCCTTCACTGATCTTTTACCATCAATATGTTTGCAGAACATTTTCCTATTTGTTTCAGCACAGCCTGCCGTCCGTTCCTCGTGCTTCCTCTTAGCGACCCGCATTGCAGCCTTAGTTACCGCGAAATTGAGATCCTTTTCCAGATTTATATTGATTTAATGTTCCTAGATATATAATACACCTCTTTATTCTTCCGTATTTTATTATCAATATCCTTGGGCATCCAAGTACTCCAGCTTTGGATATCCTGGATATATTTCTCTTGGGTATGTACCAAACTTTCACTTTATTAATCTCTCTTTTGAAAGCCCCCCCATTTTCCACTAAAATGCGTTTCCAATCAGCCTGCTCCAGTTCAACTTTTAGACGCCTCGAATTTGCCCTTTTCCAGTCAGGGATCTTAATCTTCGACTGATCTTTTTAAATCCTTTCCCAATATAATATTGAAAGGTAATTTCCACGATCGCTATTTTCCAAATGCACCCCGACTCTGATGTTATCCTGCTGCCCTGCCTCATTTCCTAGGACCAGATCCAGCACAGCTTACTCGCTGGTAGGACTGGATGTATACTGTTACACCCGGGAGACAAAAGACCAGATGGGAATCGGGAACTTGGCTCAAACCAGATTGTCCGTCGAACTATTGAGTTACCCACTGCTACTACGTTTCAAATCTGCGTACCAACCTCCCTCCCTTTTCCCAGAGTAGATTCGGCACTATGGCTTTCGCTCGAGTCACCTATGCCTGATTCAGCCGAGTTGCTCTTTTAGACCATTAGACCATAAGACATAGGGGCAAAATTAGGCCACTCGGCCCTTCGAGTCTGATCCGCCGTTCAATCATGGCGGATATTTTCTCATCCCCATTCTCCTGCCTTCTCCACATTACCCCTGAACCCCTTATTAACCCAGAACCTATCTATCTCTGTCTTAAATGCACAGTGATATTCGCCTCCACAGCCTTCTGTGGCAAAAAGTTCCACGGATTCACTATCCTCTGGCTGAAGAAATTCCTCCCCATTTCTGTTTTAAAGGATCGTCCCATTAGTCTGAGATGTTGTCATCTGGTTCTAGTTTTTCCTACAAGTGGAAACATCCTTGAAATTTCCACTCTATTCAGGTTTCGCAGTATCTTGTAAGTTTCAATAAGATCCCCTTCAACTTTCTAAATTCCAACGTGTACAGATCCAGAGTACTCAACCGTTCCTCATTTGACAAGTTCTTCATTCCATGGATTCTCGTGAACCTCCTCTTTCCAAGACCAGCACATCCTTCTTTACATAAGGGGCCCAGAACTACTCACAGTACACCAAATAGGGTCTGCCCAGAGCCGTATACAGCCTCAGAAGTACATCCGCGGTCTTGTACGATATTCCTCTTGACATTAATGCTAACATTGCATTTGCCTCCTTAATTGCCAACTGAACCTGCACGTTAACCTTAAGAGAATCGTGAACAAGGCCTCCCTTTGTGCTTCTGATTTCCTAAGCATTTCTCCATTTAGAAAATAGTCTAAGCCTAAATTCCTCCTTCCAAAGTGCATAACCTCACACTTTTCCTCATTGTATTCCATTGGCAACTACATTGCCAACTCCACTAGCTTGCCTAAATGCTTCTGCAGCCCCCTTGGTACCTCAATACTACTTGTCCCTCTGCAGATCTTTGTATCATCTGCAAACTTAGCAGCAGTACCTTCAGTACCTTCTTCCAGATCAATAATGTCTTTTGCAAACAGTTGTGGTCCCAGCACAGACCCCAGAGGCACACCACTAGTCACCGGTGCCATCCTGAAAAAGACCTGTTTATCCCCACTATCTGCCTTGTAGCAGTCAGCCCATCCTCTATCCATGCCAGGATCTGACCCTGAGCACCATGAGCTCCGAACTTATTCAACAGTCTCCTATGCGGAACCTTGTCACTCGCCTTCTTGAAATCAAAATAAATCACGTCCACTGGTTCTCCTTTGTCTAACTTCCTTATTACCTCCTCAATAAACTCTAACTGATGTATCAGACACGACTTCCCTTTGAGAAAGCCGTGCTGACTCAGTCCTAATTTATCATGCACTTCCAAGTACTTTCCATTCTCATCTTTAATAACAGACTCTAAAATCTTATCAATGACCGAAATCAGTCTAACCGGCCTATAATTTCCCGACTTCTGCCTCCCTCCCTTCTTAAACAGTGGTGTTACATTAGCTACCTTCCAGTCCTCTGGGACCCTTCCAGCCTCCAGTGATTCCTGAAAGATCATCACTAATGGTCCTCAATTTCCTCAGCTATCTCTTTTAGGACCCATGGGTGTAGTCCATCCGGTCCACGTAACTTATCAACCTTCAGCCCTTTCAGTTTCCCAGAACCTTCTCCTTCGTGATGGCCACTGCACTCACGTCTGCCGCCTGATTAACCTGGAGTTCTGGCATCCAACTGGTGTCTTCCACCGTGAATACTGATGCGAAGTAACTATTTAGTTCGCCTGCCATTTCTTTGTTTCCTATTATTACTTCTACAGCCACATTTCTAGTAGTCCAATGTCCAATTTTGCCTCTCACATACATTTTATGTATTGAAAAAATCTCTTCCTATCTTCCTTCATATTACTAGCTAGCTAGCACTCGTACTTCATCTTCTCTCCCCTTACTGCTTTTTTAGTTGTCCTATGCCCGCTTTTAAGGGCTTCCCAATCCTCTGGTTTCCCACTAATCCTCGCCACTTTGTATGCATTTTCTTTAGCCTTTATGCTGTCCTTGACATCCCTCGTCAGCTATGGATGCCTTGTCCTCCCCTTAGCATGTTTCCTCCAGCTTGGAATGAATTTCTGCTGTGCCTTCCTAATAACCCCCAAAATCTCATGCCATCACTGTTCTACTGTCTTCCCTGCTAGGCTCCTTTTCCAATCAACTCTGGCCAGCTCCTCCCTCATGTCTTTGCAGTTACCCTTATTTAATTGTAAATCCGTTCCATCTGATTGCAGCTTCTCCCTCTCAAACTGCAGGGTAAATTGTATCATTTGTGGTCAATGCTCCCGAAGGGTCCTTCACCTTAAGTTCCCTAATGAAGCCTGCCTCATTACACATCACCAAATCCAGAATTGCTTGTTCCTCTGTAGGCTCTGTCACAAGCTTCTCCAAAAGACCATCTCTTAGGCATTGCACAAATTCCGTTTTTTGGGATCCACTACCAATCTGATATTCCACGGAAGGGACGATCCTTTAAAACAGAGATGAGGAGGAATTTCTTCAGCCAGATGGTAGTGAATCTGTGGAATTATTTGCCGCAGAAGGCTGTCGAGGCCAAATCCCTGAGTGTCTTTAAAACCGCGATAAATATGTTTTGGATCAAAAAGGGGATCAGAGATTTTGAGTAGAAGGCAGGAGAATGGAGATGAGAAAAATTATCAGCCATGATTAAATGGCGGAGCAAACGCGTTGGGCCGAATAGCCTGATTTTGCTCCTATGTCTTAATATAGAACATAGAACATAGAACAATACAGCGCAGTACAGGCCCTTCGGCCCACGATGTTGCACCGAAACAAAAGCCATCTAACCTACACTATGCCATTATCATCCATATGTTTATCCAATAAACTTTTAAATGCCCTCAATGTTGGCGAGTTCACTACTGTAGCAGGTAGGGCATTCCACGGCCTCACTACTCTTTGCTTAAAGAACCTACCTCTGACCTCTGTCCTATATCTATTACCCCTCAGTTTAAAGTTATGTCCCCTCGTGCCAGCCATATCCATCCGCGGGAGAAGGCTCTCACTGTCCACCCTATCCAACCCCCTGATCATTTTGTATGCCTCTATTAAGTCTCCTCTTAACCTTCTTCTCTCCAACGAAAACAACCTCAAGTCAGTCAGCCTTTCCTCATAAGATTTTCCCTCCATACCAGGCAACATCCTGGTAAATCTCCTCTGCACCCGCTCCAAAGCCTCCACGTCCTTCCTATAATGCGGTGACCAGAACTGTACGCAATACTCCAAATGCGGCCGGACCAGAGTTCTGTACAGCTGCAACATGACCTCCCGACTCCGGAACTCAATCCCTCTACCAATAAAGGCCAACACTCCATAGGCCTTCTTCACAACCCTATCAACCTGGGTGGCAACTTTCAGGGATCTATGTACATGGACACCTAGATCCCTCTGCTCAGCCACACTTTCAAGAACTTTACCATTAGCCAAATATTCCGCATTCCTGTTATTCCTTCCAAAGTGAATCACCTCACACTTCTCTACATTAAACTCCATTTGCCACCTCTCAGCCCAGCTCTGCAGCTTATCTATATCCCTCTGTAACCTGCTACATCCTTCCACACTATCGACAACACCACCGACTTTAGTATCATCTGCAAATTTACTCACCCACCCTTCTGTGCCTTCCTCTAGGTCATTGATAAAAATGACAAACAGCAACGGCCCCAGAACAGATCCTTGTGGTACTCCACTTGTGACTGTACTCCATTCTGAACATTTCCCATCAACCACCACCCTCTGTCTTCTTTCAGCTAGCCAATTTCTGATCCACATCTCTAAATCACCCTTAATCCCCAGCCTCCGTATTTTTTGCAATAGCCTACCGTGGGGAACCTTATCAAACGCTTGGTCTTATGACGTTTGGCTTTGCGACACTGGTTGATATATTGCGACAAGGCCGGAAGGTGACAGAATCAAACCCTCGTTCAAAATACCCGAACTAACGGGTAGCACGGTAGCCTTGTGGATCGCACAATTGCTTCACAGCTCCAGGGACCCAGGGTCGATTCCGGTTTTGGTCACTGTCTGTGCGGAGTCTGCACACCCTCCCCGTGTGTGCGTGGGTTTCCTCCGGGTGCTGCGGTTTCCTCCCACAGTCCAAAGATGTGCAGGTTAGGTGGATTGGCCATGATAAATTGCCCTTAGTGTCCAAAATTGCCCTTAGTGTTGGGTGGGGTTACTGGGTTATGTGGATAGGGTGGCGTTGTTGACCTTGGGTAGGCTGCTCTTTCCAGGAGCCGGTGCAGACTCGATGGGTCGAATGGCCTCCTTCTGCACTGTAAATTCTATAAACTGTAACTTGTTTAAAACAACTGAGTTCCAAACAGTCACATGTCCACGAGTTCGCACATTACAACAGCAAAAGAAGGAACACTCCCACATATCTTCACAAGGGCAGCAATATGCTGGACAATGCTACAGGACACAAATTAAGTCAGGCTATAATGTTGCCACTAAGCATTCGGCCTCATAAACCAACAAGCTAACTGTGATCAAACGAACATCACTCTAAAATCAAGAGCGAGATGCCGGGCATATTAGGTTCAATGAATTGCCCTCCCACCCGCTCGTACACGCACACACACTTACAAACATCCCCCCCGCACGAAACACACTCTCTGCAAGTGAACTTGCCTCCTTGGATACCTGCATCCACAGGAGTATTCGTAAATTCCTCTCTCAAAATGGATCGCCCTGTCCACTTCTTCCACGGCATGCTTCGCCCCAGCCGTTTTTAGCAAGCATCAATTCCAGGATCTCCAGATCTCTCTGAAGTTTCCATCTGCCTTGAATTTCCCCGTGAATTCGAACATGGGCTGCACAGTGACACAGTGGTTAGTGCTGCTCCCTCACAGCACCAAGGAGCCGGGTTCAATTCCGGCCTTGGGTGACGGTCTAGGTGGTGTTTGCAAGTTCTCCCCATGGCTGCAGCTGCTCTAGTTTCCTCCCACAGTTCAAAGATATGCAGGTTAGGTAGATTGGCCATTCTGCATTTCCCCTTGATTTCCAGGGAAGTATAGGTCAGGTGATGGGATTACGGATATTGGACTCTGCACTGTCGGGATTAATGATGCTGCGACCACAACATGGACAGGTGCGTGGTCAATCCCAGGCCCAGTCTTCCCGGAGTCCCAAATCAGGTGACTGAACCACTAATAATTCAAACATTCCCTACGTATCACGTGGGTAGCACAGCGGTTAGCATTGTGGCTTCACAGCTTCAGGGTCCCAGGTTAGATCCCCGGCTGGGTCACTGTCTGTGCGGAGTCAGCACGTTCTCTCTGTGTCTGCGTGGGTTTCATCCGGTGCTCCGGTTTCCTCCCACATGTCCAGAAACACATGCTTGTCAGGTGAAGTGGATATTCTGGATTCTTGCTCCGTGTACCAAACAGGCGCCGGAATGTGGCGCCCAGGGGATTTTCACAGTAACTTTATTGCAGTGTTAGTGCAAGTATACTTGTGACAATATAGATTATTATTGTGCATCACGTGCTCAGTTACCTCCATCTCTTTAACTTTACAAAATCGCAAGCATACATTCCAGGTGAAAAAGTAATTTTATTGAAATTCACACAATAGACTGCCCTGGACATCGGGAAAATACCATCCACACAAAGCCTGGCCACTTTGCTGATGTACGTCGTTCAGTCTGCAACCTCACACGGTGCTCCCAATAATTTGTCACGTCAGTTCCACATTCCACTCCTTTCTGCCCTCTCCATACTGGACCTGCTGCACTATCCAACTGAAGGTGAATATTGAACATCACTTTATTTTATTATTAAGTATTATAATGCTGAACTATGGATTGCAAAGGCCAATGTAATTACACATGTTTGTTCCAAAGTTCTAGCCAAACAAAACGTTTCCTTCGTCTTCCTGAGACATCCATTCTCTCAGAACTATAATGATGTTAATCAGTACCGGCTTCCCTCCAGGTCCACCTCCACCGCCTGACTCTGCGCGGGCATGTCCACTTCCACGAGAACATACAAATAAAGATTAGCAGTAGAAACTTTAGTCCTTCGGACTGTTCCAACATTGTGTTCGATCGTGACTGATCTGAGAGCAACATAAAATTAAAACTCGTCTTACTCCTTCGCCTCTTCCTCACAAAAAGTAATGCACAATGTTGTCTCTATTTGATCCAGGTCTCTGTTACATCTCTGCATTGGAATGATGTGTGGAGATCTATGCCTGGAACTCATCAGTCTTCATAACCCAACTATATTAATTAGCAGGCATGCACTCTGAACCTGGCTGAGACTCTATTACTTTCTCCTTTCAGGAACGCCAACAATTAAATTAGACCTCTGCTTTAGTGTTTTGTATCTCTCGTTGTGCACCCTGGCCTTTCATTCCTGGATTCCTGTTCGTATTTCCATCTGGTTCCCAAGCTCGTTTCCAGTTTTTGTAACACCTTCCTCAATAGCAAGATCAAGACCCATGACTACAAATCCAGCCCTGTCACCGTGAAGGTGCAATCTGTCTGACCTACACAAGTAGCATATGCACCAAATCCATTTACTAATTCACATAATCAAGAGTCGTCCTTCAGGTTGAACATTTCCAGCGACATATCATCCAGTTGATACAGTCAGTTACTTATGGCAGTGGTAGTTATCCAGGCATTAGCACTGATCCGTACCTGTTTGTTAACCGGCTCTCTGAATTCGGACAGGTGAACCTCATCCTGCCTCCCCCATGTGTGAATGGTGACCAGGTTTGTTCACCATTCAGATCCGCAGTGCCTCATGATCTCCAGATGGTCATTGACATATTCTTTGGAGAAAACACGTAATTCCAAATCAATATCTGCGATTCCAGAATCGGATGTCTGTTGAACGAACAATCGAACCATCTGCCACTTTTGCTCTTCCAAACATAATTTGAATGCCCACACACTGAAAAGCTGAACGGATCTTGGATATTTTTCTCCCCATGGGGACTGTCATCTGCTTCAGTAAAGCGATTCAGGATGGAGAAACGGAGTCACGAAAAGTATGGACAAACAGGATTAAGGAAAATCCCCAGGCTTATTACACGTATACAAATAGCAAGAGGGTACACAGGGAAAGGGTTGGCCTACTGAAGGAGAGAGACGGTAATCTAGAGGGTACACAGGGAAAGAGTTGGCCCACTGAAGGAGAGAGACGGTAATCTAGAGGGTACACAGGGAAAGGGTTGGCCCACTGAAGGAGAGAGACTGTAATCTAGAGGGTACACAGGGAAAGGGTTGGCCCACTGAAGGAGAGAGACGGTAATCTAGAGGGTGGACAGGGAAAGGTTTGGCCCACTGAAGGAGAGAGACGGTAATCTAGAGGGTACACAGGGAAAGGGTTGGCCCACTGAAGGAGAGAGATGGTAATCTAGAGGGTACACAGGGAAAGGGTTGGCCCACTGAAGGAGTGAGACGGTAATCTAGAGGGTACACAGGGAAAGGGTTGGCCCACTGAAGGAGAGAGACGGTAATCTAGAGGGTACACAGGGAAAGGGTTGGCCCACTGAAGGAGAGAGACGGTAATCTAGAGGGTACACAGGGGAAGGGCTGGCCCACTGAAGGAGAGAGACGGTAATCTAGAGGGTACACAGGGAAAGGGTTGACCCACTGAAGGAGAGAGACGGTAATCTAGAGGGTACTCAGGGAAAGGGTTGGCCCACTGAAGGAGAGAGACGGTAATCTAGAGGGTACACAGGGAAAGGGTTGGCGCACTAAAGGAGAGAGACGGTAATCTAGAGGGTACACAGGGAAAGGGTTGGCCCACTGAAGGAGTGAGACGGTAATCTAGAGGGTACACAGGGAAAGGGTTGGCCCACTGAAGGAGAGAGACGGTAATCTAGAGGGTACACAGGGAAAGGGTTGGCCCACTGAAGGAGAGAGACGGTAATCTAGAGGGTACACAGGGGAAGGGTTGGCCCACTGAAGGAGAGAGACGGTAATCTAGAGGGTACACAGGGAAAGGGTTGGCCCACTGAAGGAGAGAGGCGGTAATCTAGAGGGTACACAGGGAAAGGGTTGGCCCACTGAAGGAGAGAGACGGTAATCTAGAGGGTACACAGGGAGAGGGTTGGCCCACTGAAGGAGAGAGACGGTAATCTAGAGGGTACTCAGGGAAAGGGTTGGCCCACTGAAATAGAGAGACGGTAATCTAGAGGGTACACAGGGAAAGGGTTGGCCCACTGAAGGAGAGAGACGGTAATCTATCCGTGAAGCCAGAGGAAATGGGCGAAGCACTGAATAAGTACTTTGCGTCATTATCCACAAGAGCAATGCTTTGTCGATGTTGACTCTCAGGAAAGATGTGTAGGTATTCTAGGTCACATAGTGATCAAAAAGGAGGAGGTGATTGTTGTCTCGAAAATAATTAAGATAGATAAATCCCCAGTGCCTCATGGGATCTACTCCAGAATACAGAGTGAGGCAGGGGAGCAAATTTCTGGGACTTTGACACAAAACGTGCATCCTCACTGGCTACCGGTGAGGTCGCAGAGGACTGGAGATTAGCGAATGTTGTTTTTTTGTTTAAGAACGGTCGCAATAATAATCTATATTTTTGTCAAAACCAGACTTCAATTAATACTGCAATGAACTTACTGTGAAAATCTCCTAGTCGCCACATTCCGGCGCAAGTTCGGGTATACAGACAGAGAATACAGAATGTCCAATTCACCTAACAGCACGTCTTTCGGGACTTGTGGGAGGAACCCGGAGCAGCCGGAGGAAACCCACGCAGACACGGGGAGAACGTGCGGAGGTAATCTTTAATTCTCTTGGCTCTAAATCCATATCATAAGACCATAAGACAAAGGAGCAGAACTAGCCACTTGGCCCATCGATTCTGCTCCCCCATTCAATCATGGCTGATATTTTTAAATCCCCATTCTCCTGCCTTCTCCTCATAACCCCTGATTCCCTTATTAATCAAGAACCTATGTCTCTCTGTCTTAAAGACACTCAGTAATTTGGCCTCCACAGCCTTCTGCGGCAAATAGTTCCACAGATTCACCACCCTATGGCTGAAGAAATTCCTCCTCATCTCAGTTCTAAAAGATCGTCCGTTTAATCTGAAGTGGTGTCCTCTGCTTCTAGATTTTCTTACAAGTGGAAACATCCTCTCCACGTCCACTCTATCCAGGTCTCGCAGTATCTTGTAAGTTTCAATAACATCCCCTCTCATCCTTCTAAACTCCAACGAGTACAGATCCAGATTCCGCAAACGTTCCCCATACAACAAGTTCTTCATTCCAGGGATCAATCTTGTGAACCTATTCTGGACACTCTCCAAGGCCAGCACATCCTTCCTTAGATACCTGACCCAAAACTGCTCACAATACTCCAAATGAGGTCTGACCAGAGTCTTATACAATCTCAGAAGTACATCCCTGGTCTTGTATTCTAGCCCTCTTGACATGAATGCTAGCAATGCATTTGCCTTCTCAACTGCCGACTGAACCTGCATATTAACCTTAAGAGAATCGTGAACAAGGGCTCCCAAGTCTCTTTGTGCTTCTGATTTCCGAAGCATTTCCCATTTAGAAAATAGTCGATGCCTAAATTCCTCCTTCCAAAGTGCATAAACCCACACTTGTCCACATTGTATTTCATTTGCCACTTCATTGCCCACTCTCCTACCTTGTCCAAATCCTTCTGCAGCCCCCTTGCTTCCTCAATACTACCTGTCCCTCTACAGATCTTTGTATCATCTGCAAACGTAGCAACAGTGCCTTCAGTACCTTCTCCCAGATCACTAATACAAATTGTAAAAAGTTGTGGTCCCAGCACAGACCCCTGAGGCACACCCTCGGTCACCGGCTGCCATCCTGAAACGTCCCTTTATCCCCACTCTCTCCCTTCTGCCAGTCAGCCAATCCTCTATCCATGCCAGGATCTTACCCTGAACACCATGGGCTCTTAACCTATTTAACAGTCTCCTATGCGGTACCTTGTCAAAGGCCTTGTGGAAATCTAAATAAATCACGTCCACTGGTTCTCCTTTGTCTCACTTCCTTGTTATATCCTGAAAGAACTCTAACAGATTTGTCAGACACGTTTTCCCATTGACAAAGCCGTGCTGACTCAGTCCTATTTAACCATGCACTTCCAAGTGCTTCGCGATCTCATCTTTAATAATGGACTCTAAAATCTTACCAATGACCGAAGTCAAGTTTACCGGCCTATAATTTCCCGTCTTCTGCCTCCCTCCATTCTTAAACCGTAGTGCTACATTAGCCACTTTCAAGGCCTCTGGGACCCTTTCTGCCTCCATTGTTTCCGGAAAGATCACCACCAATGCCTCCACGATTTCCTCAGCTATTTCTTTTATGACCCTGGGGAGTAGTCCATCCGGACCAGTTGACTTAACCACATTCAGACCTTTCAGTTGCCCCAGAACCTTTTCTTTAGTAATTGTTCTCCTGGAGCTCAGTCATCCCACTGGTGTCTTCCACCGTGAAGACTGATGCAAAGTAACTATTCAGTTCGTCAGGCATTTCTTTGTTTCCCATTATTACTTCTCCAGCCACATTTTCTAGTGGGCCATTGTCTATTTTTGCCTCTTTCTTACTTTTTATATATTGAAAGAAACTCTTCCGATCCATCTAGCTTGCACTATACTTCATCTTCTCTCCCCTTATAGCTGTTTTAGTTGTCCTCTGCTCGCTTTTAAAGGCTTCCCAATCCTCTTATTTCTCACTAATCCTCGCCACTTTCTATGCTTTTGCCTTAGCCTTTATGCTGTCCTTGACATCCCTCGTCAGCCATTGATGCCTTGTACTCCCCTTAGCATATTTCCTCCTCCTTGGGATGAATTTATGTTGTGCCTCCCCAATAACCCCCCAAACTCCTGCCATTGCTGTTCCACTGTCTTCTCTTCTAGGCTCATTTTCCAATCAACTCTGGCCAGCTCCTCCCTCATGTCTTTGTATTATCCCCTATTTAATTGTAATACAGTTACATCTGATTGCAGCTTCTCCCTCTCAAACTGCAGGGTAAATTGTATCATATTGTGGTCACTGCTTCCGAAGGGTTCCTTCACCTTATGTTCCCTAATTAAGCCTGCCGCATTACAAATCCGAAATTGCCTGTTCCCTAGTAGGCTCCATCACAAGTTTCTCCAAAAACCATCTCTTCGACATTCCACAAATTCAATTTCTTGGGATTCAATACCAACCTGATTTTCCCAGTCCACCTGCATATTGAAGTCCCCCATGATTCTTGTAATATTGCCTTTTTTACATGCCTTTTCTGTCTCCTGATTTATTTTCTGCCCCACCTCCTGACTACTGCTACGGGGCTTGTACATAACTCCCATCATGGTCTTTTCTCCTTTGCGATTCATCGAACTCCACCCACAGAGATTCTATGCCTTCTGGTCCTATATCGCTCCTTGCTATAGATTTAACTTGATTCGTCACTAACAATGCAACCCCGCCTCCTTTGCCCATCTGCCTGTCCTTTCGATAGGACATATATTCTTGGATACTTAGATCCCAGCCCTGATCCCCTTGCAGCCATGTCTCTGTGATGCCCACAACATCGTACCGGCCAATTTCAATGTGCGCAACAAGCTCATTTACCTTGTTCCGTATACTGCGCGCATTTAGCTACAACACCCTCAATCCTGCATTGGCCATCTCCTTTTGCATACTCCCCTCAGTCACTGTACCTTGTACTGTGGCCCTTTTTGCTTTTTGACTTTGGCTTCTCTGCCTTACACTTTCCACATTAGTGCTTTTTGTTTCTGGCCCCGTTTTACTTCACCCCCGACTTCCTGCACGGTTCCCATCGCCCTGCCACATTAGTTTAAACCCTCCCCAACAGCTCTAGCAAACCCTCCCCAACAGCACTAAGACATCGGTTTCAGTCCTACCCAGGGGCAGACCGCCCGGTTTGGACTGGTCCCATCTCCCCAGAACCGGTTCCAATGCCCCAGGAATTTGAATCCCTCCCTCTTGCACCATCTCTCGAGCCACACATTCATCCTATCTATCCTGACATTCCTATTCTGAGTAGCTCGTGGCACTGATAGCAATCCTGAGATTACTACCTTTGAGGTCCTACTTTTTAGTTTAACTCCTAACTCCCTGAATTCATCTTATAGGAACTCATCCCGTTTTTTACCTATATCGTTGGTGCCTATTTGCACCACGACAGCTGGCTGTTCACCCCCCCCCCCGCCCCCCCCCCCCCCCCCCAGAATGTCTTGCAGCCGCTCCGAGATATCCTTGACCCTTGCACCAGGAGGGCAACATACCATCCAGGAATCCCATTTGTGTCCGCAGGACCGCCTGTCTATTTCCCTTACGATTGAGTCCCCTTTCTAGCCCTGCCATACTTCTTCCTGCCCTGCTGCGCAGCAGAACCAGCCACGGTGCCATGGACCTAGCTGCTGCTGCCTTCCCCTGGTGAGCCATCTCCCTCAACAATATCCAAAGCAGTATATCTGTTTTGCTGGGAGATGACCGCAGGGGACACCTGCAATGCCTTCCTACTCTTGCGCTGTCTTTTGGTCACCCATTTTCTGTCTCCCTCAGTAATTTTCACCTGCGGTGTGACCAACTCGCTAAACGTGCTGTCCGCGACATCCTCAGCATCGCATATGCTGCAAAGTGAGTCCATCCGCAGCTTCAGAGCCGTCAACCGGTCTAACAGGAGCTGCAGCTGGACACACTTCTTGCACGTGAAGGAACCAGGGTCAGTTTACTTTTTCCTGATTCTCACATATCACACGAGGAGCATGACACGGGTCTGGGATCTCCTACCATGTCTAAAAGCTTAGGTTCACTTATACAACTACAATTCCAAAACATAAAAGAAAAAAATAAATAAAAATAAATAGACAAATGAATATCGACTGGCTCTTTGTCCCTCCTCTCCCACAACACCAATGATCTCCTTATATTTGAGCTCGGAGTTGTTCTCCAGACTGTCCCGTCTAATTGCTGTCCCTGTCAGTCTGGCCTCTCTGCTGCACAGTCCGGTGAACACGAACTATGCCCAACTCACAGTATTGCCCGTCTGAGAGTCCGGATCCATTGACCGGCCTGTTCCTCTCCAGCAACTCCTGCCAGTCATGCCGAGGGCACATTGATTTCATTTATTTTGAAAAAAACATACATTGCGCTGGATTTCGTGTCTTTCTCACCACCGAGAGTCTGGAACTTTATAGGCTGGCCGCATCCTCATCCCCATTTCTGCACGGGGAATATGTGGCAAAGAACAGCTGGAGCAGAAAACGTGTTTAAAAGTCAGTAGAATCGGAACTAAAATATTTCCGCGGAGGTTGCATGTGCCCCCCATACCATACCTGTGTACAATATGTGTAGACATGTTCGCTTTGGTCGTTTCGATTCTCTATTGCCACCGGCAGCGCAGCCCCGCCCGCGAGTTACCCGACCGCATCGGGTGGTGGGGGGGGGGGGGGGGGAGGGGGAGAAGCGGGGGAGCGGGTTGGGGGTTCTGAATTCTCCGCCACCCCAGCCGTGTGATTCTCGGCGGCGCGCCAACGCTGGCGGGAGGATTCTCCAGCCCGGTGCAGCCACTAACATACCCACAACGCAGGGAAATTCGCAGGCTGGAGTGTTCCACCGACAAAGCTGGGAATCCCACCGGCTGAAAATTCACCCCAATATGAACAAAGAACAAAGAAAAGTACAGCACAGGAACAGGCCGTTCGGCCCTCCAAGCCCGTGCCGACCATGCTGCCCGTCTAATCTAAAATCTCCTGCACTTCCGGGGTCCGTATCCCTCTATTCCCATCCTATTCATGTAATTGTCAAGATGCCCCTTAAACGACACTATCGTCCCTGCTTATACCACCTTCTCCGGCAGCGAGTTCCAGGCACCCACTACCGTGTGTGTACAAAAATTACCTCGTACATCCCCTCAAAACCTTGCCATTCGCACCCTAAACATATGTCCCCTAGTAATTGACCCCTCTACCCTGAGAAAAAGTATCTGACTATCCACTCTGTCTATGCCCCTCATACTTCTGTACACTTCCATCAGGTCGCCCCTCAACCTCCGTCGTTCCAGTGAGAAGAAACCGAGTTTATTTAACCTCTCCTCGTAGCTAATGCCCTCCATGCCAGGCAACTTCCTGGGAAATCGCTTCAGCACCCTCTCCAAAGCCTGTACATCCTTCTGGTAGTGTGGTGACCAGAATTTAACACTATACTCCAAGTGTGGCCTAATTAAGGTTCTATACAGCTGCAACATGACTTGCCATTTTTTATACTCAATGCCCGGGCCAATGAACGCAGGCATGCCGTATTCCTTCTTGACTACCTTCTCCACCTGTGTTGCCCCTTTCAGTGACCTGTGGACCTGTACACCTAGATCTCTCTGACTGTCAATACTCTTGAGGGTTCTACCATTCACTGTATATTCCCTACCTGCATCTGACCTTCCAAAATGCATTACCTCACATCTGTGCGGATTAAACTCCATTTGCCATGTCTCTGCCCAAGTCTCCAAACGACCTAAATCCTGCTGTATCCTCTGACAGTTCCTCATCGCTATCTGCAATTCCACCAACCTTTATGTAATCTGCAAACTTACTAATCAGACCAGTTACATTTTCTCCAAATCATTTATATTTACTACTAACGCAAAGGTCGCAGCACTGATCCCTGCGGAACATCACTCGTCACAGCCCTCCAATCAGAAAAGCACTCTTCCATTGCTACTCTCTGCCTTCTATGACCTAGACAGTTCTGTATCCATCTTGCCAGCTCACCCTGATCACGTGTGACTTCACCTTTTGTACTCGTCTGCCATGAAGGACCTTGTCAAAGGTCTTACTGAAGTCCATAGCGAAAAGCTCCACAGCCCTACCTACTCAATCATGTTTGTGACCTCCTCGAAAAACTCTATCAAGTTAGTGAGACACGACCTCCCCTTCACAAAACCATGCTGCCTCTCGCTAATACGTCCATTTGCTTCCAAATGGGAGTAGATCCTGTCTCGAAGAATTCTCTCCAATAATTTCCCTACCACTGACGTAAGGCTCACTGTAGTTCCCTGAATTATCCATGCTACCCTTCTTAAACAGAGGAACAACATTGGCTATTCGCCAGTCCTCCGGGACATCACCTGAAGACAGTGAGGATCCCAAGAGTTCTGCCAAGGCCTCAGCAATTTCCTTTCCAGCCTCCTTCAGTATTCTGGGGTAGATCCCATCAGGCCCTGGGGACTTATCTACCTTAATATTTTTCCAGACGCCGAATATATCATCTTTTTGGATCTCAATGTGACCCAGGCTATCTGCACACCCTTCCCCAGACTCAACATCCACCAATTCCTTCTCGTTGGTGAACAGTGATGCAAAGTATTCATTTAGTACCTCGCCCATTTCCTCTGGCTTCACACATAGATTCCGTCGCCTGTTGGTCGATGAGCCAACCCTTTCCCTGGCTACCCTCTTTCATTTTCTGCACGTATAAATGACAGATCACATCAACAAGCTGAGGGATATAGAATTCTGGTGCCAGGGATTGACGCTCCACGGAGAATCACGCGCCTGGGTAACGCAGAATCCAGCTCCATTCTTTTTTCCAGTCCTTCTTCGATTCCTTGGAAAATTGATGAAGTCACCGGCGCCATTTCCTAAAGGTTATATTTGCTTTGTTTTTAATTATACCATCATTTTCCTGCGTTTGTGTCGCCTCTGACATGTCCTTTGCATTCACCGACAGAGCGATCTCCAGTTCACAGCACGGACTATCCACAACTGTGTACTTCAAGCTCACTCAATACCACAACTCCTTCCATCACCCTTCATCTCTCCCCACTTACTGCAAGCATACAGTTTCAATAACTTCCACTTTCTCATCCTCAGATTTTATCTCTTCTGGCGATTCTCGGTGCCAGCCACACACTTCCGAAAATACTTGATTCTTCCTCAGACTAGATGCCCCGTTCCTGTAGTACACGTCGCTCGACCCCAGCTTAAGGTGGTTCTCTTTCCAAGGGACTCTCATTTGCAGACTCGATTCGCCGAATGGCCTCCTCCTGCACTGTAAATTATATGATTCTGTGATTCTATGATTTCCGAGGTTACTATATCCACCGCCTGTGCTTCAAGCTGAAGGGTCCATAATGTTACCTTGGCCCCCTTTTGTTGCCTTTCCCTGATAGCATTGCACCATCTTTCTCTGCAACTGAAGCATTTTTCACCTCGCTCATGAAGCTGTTATATCAGCCCCGAGCACCCCTGGCTACATGATATCGGAAACCGTCTGACGTTGAAATTGGTAATTTTCCGCTCCTCGGGTGTACATGCCTACAAGTCCAAATGGTGCATCTGGAAGTGGTCTCCTCCTTATGGGTACCAGCTAATTCATACTCCACCATTCAGCTGTCCGGTGTAACAGGCTCACCAGTCATCGGATTCATGCAATGCTTCTCTTACCAAGTATATCACTCCCGGTGCCGGGGTACCTTGCTGTGCCTCTGCTTGCAGCAACTGAGCAATCCGAGCGGAATTGAATACTCACAGTCAGGTTGGTTTCCTTTTACATGCAGCTTTTATTATTTCTCTCACACTTCAACAAGACTACCACGATGTGTTTATTTAAACAGCAACATCACTTTCAAGGCTGACGGCTAGAATGAAGTACACTTCCCATTTGAGAGAGCTTGGCTACGTTCACTCAGAAGGCCACGAGCTGATGAGCTTTGAAAGTCAGGCCAAATAATAATAATCTTTATTATTGCCACAAGTTTGCTGCCTCAGGCGCTGAAGACACAGGTTCGTTCCCGGCTCATGGTGACTGTCTGTGTTGAGTTTGCACATTTTCCCCGTGTCTGTGTGGGTTTCACGCCCACAACACAAAAATGTGAGGTTAGGTGGATTGGCCACACTAATTTGCCCCTTAAATGGAAAAAAATAATTGGGTACTATAATTTTTTTAAAAAAATATTGGCACAAGTGGGCTGCAATGAAGTTACTGTGAAAATCGCCCAGTCGCCAAATCTGGCGCCTGTTCGAGTACACTGAGGGAGCATTCAGAATGTCCAAATTGCCTCACAGGCACGTCTTTCGGGACTTGTGGAAGGAAACCGTAGCACCCGGAGGAAATCCACGCAGACACAGGGAGAACATGCAGACCCCGCACAGACAGTGACTCAAGTCAGGAATAAAACTGGGACCCTGGCGCAGTGAAGCAGCAGTTCTAACCACTGTGGTGATCCTGGCTTATCGCTGGATAAATCTCGATGGTACTATATTTTATACGGTTTAACAAACAATCCATCCCTATTTCAGACGTCTTTCGAGCCTGTCCTCCCTGTTCCAAACAAGGGTGTTACTCGCGATGTTATTGGCCCTGGTTCTCATGATAATCCATTGTGCACAGAGCTTCAGTTTTCTTGTTAGCTTCTTCAAAGTTAGTCAGTGAACTTTTTCCCATGATGCCTTCCGGCTCAATGTGCATGTGTATCAACCAGGTGTTTCTATCTATCCCCTTGGTTACCTGATACTTCAGACAACTGCGTGACAATCAGGTATAACACACTGAACCTTCAGTGCAGGCAATTTCAGCCTAGTAAGACATGGCTTTCAGAAATATCACAAATGTTCC
Organism: Scyliorhinus torazame; assembly: GCF_047496885.1. Taxonomy (NCBI): domain Eukaryota; kingdom Metazoa; phylum Chordata; class Chondrichthyes; order Carcharhiniformes; family Scyliorhinidae; genus Scyliorhinus; species Scyliorhinus torazame. The sequence continues at coordinate 124,401,126 of NC_092726.1, read as the reverse complement.
CTGGGATTAACTTCAATTACGTTACATTATCCAGATGGACCTTGTGTATCATCCAATTTACCTATGATGCAACCCCATTCCCCTGTTTAACTAGTTTATCATCGCATCACCACTATACATTGTGAGGGCAACACGGTAGCACAGTGGCTAGCACTGTGGCTTTAAAGCACCAGGGCCCCGGTTCGATTCCCGGTTTGGCTCAATGTCTGTGCGGAGCCTGCACGTTCTCCCCGTGTCTGCATGGGTTTCTCCCAGGTGATCCGATTTCCTTCCGCAGTCCAAATACGTGCAGATTAGGTGGATTGGTCATGTTAAATTGTCCTTAGTGTCCAAAAATGTGGGGTTATTATTGGTTTACGGGAATAGGGTGGAACTGAGGGCTTAAGTGGGTCGGTACAGACTCGATTAGCGAAATGGCCTCCTTCTGCACTGTATTTTCAATGTTCTATGTCTACGTGCTATGTTCTGTGTTGAATCACCATGTTCCCGCGTACAATTTATGTCAATCATTTCACTCGTCCACCTGTTATGTTCACCCATTTCTGCAATGTATTTGGCATTTCACCCGATTCCTCCACTGCGTCGGATATATGATGACATTCCTCATTGGACCTTGTATATCACACAATTCATTCAGGATACCTGGCAGAACATCCCACTGGACCGGGCTAATCATCTCAATTCGCGGTGAACCTGGTACACCTAGTGGGCACGGGAGAGGCTCTCGGATGGTTTGTTGCCTCCAGGGTGCCAGGGTCCATGACGTCTTGGATTGTGTCTTCAGGATCCTTAAGGGGGAGGGTGAACAGCCAGAAGTCGTGGTGCGCACTGGTACCAACGACGTAGGTAGGAAAAGGGATGTGGAAGTAAGAAACTAGTTTAGGGAGGTAGGTTGGAAGTTAAAAGCCAGGCCAGACAGAGTTGGCATCTCTGGTTTGTTGCCGGTGCCACGTGATAGCGAGGCTAGGAATAGGGAGAGAGTGCAGTTGAACACATGGCTGCAGGAATGTATAGGAGGGAGGGCTTCAAGTATTTGGATAATTGGAGCGCATTCTGGGAAGGTGGGACCTGTACAAGCAGGACGGGTTGCATCTGAACCAGAGGGTCACCAATATACTGGGAGGGAGGTTTACTAGTACTCTTCGGGAGTGTTTAAACTAATTTGGCCGAGGATTGGGAAACGTATTTGTAGTCAAGCAACTAAGTTAGCCGATGTTCAGGACGTCAAAACGCGCAGTGAGGCAGTGTGGAAGGTATCAATGACAAAGGAGAATAGTTGCAGGCACGGAAATGGATTAAAGTGTTTATACTTCAACGCAAGAAGCATCAGGAATAAGTTGGGTGAACATAAGGCATGGATTGGTACTTGGGACGACGATGTTTTGGCCATCACATAGATCCCTGAAAGTTGCCAGCCAGGTTGATAAGGGTTGTTAAGAAGTCATGGGTGACTTCAACTTCCCAAATATTGAGTGGAAACTCTTTAGATCAAATAGTTTGGATGGGGTGGTGCTTGTACAGTGTGTCCAGGAACATTTTCTAATGAAGTATGTAGATTGTCCGACCAGAGGGGAGGCCATGTTGGATTTGGTACTTGGTAATAAACCAGGGCAAGTGATAGATTTGTTAGTGGGGGAGCATTTGGAGATAGTGACCACAATTCTGTGACTTTCACTTTCGTAATGGAGATGGATAGGTGCGTGCAACAGGGTAACGTTAACAATTGAGGGATGGGTAAATACAATGCTGTCAGACAAGAACAGAAGTGCATAAGTTGCGAACACAGGCTGTCAGGGAAAGACACGAGTGAAATGTGGAACTTGTTCAAGGAACAAATACTACGTGTCCTTGATATGTATGTACCTGTCAGGCAATGAAGAGATGGTCGACTGAGGGAACCATAGTTGACAAGAGAGGTTGAATACCTTGTTAGGAGGAAGAAGGAGACGTATGTAAGGCTTAGGGAACAAGATTCAGACAGGGCGCTGGAGAGATACAAGATAGCCAGGAGGGAAGTGAAGAAAGGGATATGGAGAGCTACGAGAGGACATTAACAATCTTTGGCGAGTAGGATCAAGGAACAACCCAAGGCCTTTTACACATCTGTGAGGAATATGAGAATGACTAGAGCGAGGGTAGGTCCGATCAAGGACAGTAGCGGGAGATTGTGTATTGAGTCTGAAGAGATTGGAGAGGTCTTAAACGAGGACATTTCTTCAGTATTTACGAATGAAAGGGGCCATATTGTTGGAGAGGACAGTGTGAAACAGACTGGTAAGCTCGAGGAGAAACTTGCTATAAAGGAATATGTGTTGGGCATTTTGAAAAACCTGAGGACAGACAAGTCCCTGGGCCTGGCGGGATAGATCCAGCGATTATATGGGAAGCAAGAGATTAAATTGCAGAGCTGTTGGCAATGATCTGTTCGTCCCAACTGTGAACAGGGGTGGTACCAGAGGATTGGAGAGTGGCGAATGTCGTGCCCCTGTTCAAAAGAGGGAATAGGGATAAACTTGGGAATAACAGGCCAGTTAGTCTTACTTCGTAGTAGGCAAGGTAATGGAAACGGTACTGAGGGATAGGACTTCTGAGCATCTGGAAAGACACTGCTTGATTAGGGATAGTCAGCACGGATTTTTGAGGGGTGGGTCTAGCCTCACAAGTCTTACTGATTTCTTTGAGGAGGTGACGAAGCCCGTGGATGAAGGTGAAGCAGTGGATGTAGTGTGCATGGATTTTAGTAAGGCATTTGATAAGGCTCCCATGGTAGGCTTATGCAAAATGTAAGGAGGCATGGGATAGTGGGAAATTTGGCCAGTTGGATAACGAACTGGCGCACCGGTAGAAGTCAGAGAGTGGTGGTCGATGGCAAATATTCAGCCTGGAGCCCAGTTCCCAGTGGCGTACCGCAGGGATCAGTTCTGGGTCCTCTGCTGTTTGTGATTTTCATTAATGACTTGGATGAGGAAGGTGAAGGGTGGGTCAGGATATTTGCAGACGATACGAAGATTGGTGGGGTTGTGGTTAGTGAGAAGGGCTGTTGTCGGCTGCAAAGAGACATAGATAGGATGCAGAGCTGGGCTGAGAAGTGGCAGATGGTGCTTAACCCTGAAAAGTGTGAGGTTGTCCATTTTGGATTGGCAAATATGAATGCGGAATACAGGGTTAACAGTAGGGTTCTTGGCAATGTGGAGTAGCAGAGAGATCTTGGGGTCTATGTTCATAGATCTTTGAAAGTTGCCACTCAAGTGGATAGAGCTGTGAAGAAGGCCTATGGTGTTCTTGCGTTCATTAACAGAGGGATTGAATTTAAGAGCCGTGAGGTGATGATGCAGCTGTCCAAAACCTTGGTAAGGCCACATTTGGAATACTGTGTGCAGTCCTGGTCACCTCATTTTCGGAAGGATGTGGAAGCTTTGGAAAAAGCTGCAAAGGAGATTTAGCAGGATGTTGCCTGGAATGGAGAGTATGTCTTACGAGGAAAGGTTGAGGGTGCTCGGCATTTTCTCATTAGAACGGAGAATGTTGAGGGATGACTTGATAAGACAATCAGGGGAATAGATAGAGTAGGTAGTCAGAGACGTATTCCCCCGGGTAGACCAAACCATTACAAGGGGGTATAAATTTAAGGTGAAAGGTGGAAGGTATAGGGGGGATGTCAGAGGCAGGTTCTTTACTCAGAGTGTAGTGGGGGCATGGAACGCACTGCCTGTAGCAGGATTTGAGTCGGAAACATTCGGGACCTTCAAACGGCTATTGGATTGGTACATGGATTACGGTAGAATGATGGGGTGTAGTTTAATTTGTTCTTAATCTGGGACAAAAGTTCAGCACAACATCTTGGGCCGATGGGCCTGTTCTGTGCTGTATTTTCTATATTCTATTACATCACGCCTTCCTGCAGGTGTGCCTGATACACCACACGCTTATCCTGATGCACGTGGTATGTAGACCCATTTCCCTGTGTACCTTGTACATCACCCCAGACATCAAAATAACTTGGTGTATCATCACGGTCCCCAGTTTTCTTGGAAGATGTCCTCCTTCCCAATTACTTCGATGTGCCGTCATTCCTGCTATTCCGGTAGCATATCGTATTCCCCTGCCCATATATTTGGTAATAGTTCTTCCACACAACCTTTCCATTGTCGACATCTTCCTTTCATGCTTTTCCTGCTTTTTATCCCCGTTTTGTTGTTTAAGGCACATCATAATCCCTCCCCAGCGTAGCTGTTTCAGCTGTTGAGACAGTTTTCCTGGTTAACTACATCGCTCCTGAATGTTCGTGATAATGTTATCCATCTAACATTGCTAACTACTTCCCCTACGCTACTCTTCCTGCTTTATTGCACTCAATTGCATGATTTACCGGGTATATCAACCCCAGTGCACCTACAGAATCGTCTTCCACCCCTCCTGCACGATAGCTGTGATATCAGAAACCCTGCTCAAGGATACCTGGTAATCACTTCCCACTCTGCCACTCCTGATGGCATAGATGCACGTCCCCATGCTGCAACAGACATATCGCCGGCTGCCCCACTGTAGCGAGTGCATCAATACATCACATATGGTGAGGCGTATTTGTTTATTTTTGTTATTTTGCACCGCTGTCCAATAATTGTTGTCCATCTGTAAATACCCATTACATGGCGATGTGTTAATCTCTCTCTTCAGACACTTCAGCCAATGTGGTGTAGCTGCATCTACAGCTTTTACAAAGGGAGTTCTCTGATTTTGACAATACAATAGCGCACTGATAGAAATGACGTTTCAAATTAGGCCGTATGGGCTTCTGAGATGGATTTGCATGTGGTGCACCTCCCTTGTAGCTGCGGGCCTTGTTCTTCACGGTGCTGGAGGCCGAGAGGGAGAGAGAAGGCTCTGCAGTCTCGACTCCACCCCTGCATCTTTCAGACAATATTTCTCAATATGTCCGCTCTTTGTCAAAGCGTCATCGAACTCGAAAACGTTCGCTCTTTTCTCTCCCTGCAGATGTTGCCAGACCTGCTGAGATTTTCCAGCATTTCCTCTTTCGTTTCATATCCCAGCATCCGCAGTAATTTGCTTTTATCCAGCGACGACCATATCTCCTGATTTCCCCGGTCAACCCAGTACAAATAACACCCTTCCCACAGTCCTCTATATCTCTCCCTCCGCCGACTTTCCTGGAAGAACGCACCAACTCAGCCGTGTTGCCGTCCGATGTCTACACATGTCCCAATGTACTTCATACATCAGCGTCATCTATGCTAGCATTTGTGTGCCAATTCCGCACTCACCCCACATGCCTACTATATCTGCCCTCCTGTGAATGGTTGAACTGGTATAGTGCACCCACCTCTGCCCGTTGTAGCAATTAATATCCCAACATACCGTGTACATCGTCCACCCAGCCAATTCCCCGGTGCCCATACTGTATCAAACATAGTCTACCTGGTACATCTACCCACCCCACGCTAATATATGCCGCCTCTAATGGCGTACGCACATTATTCACCAGACCCCGATGCCTATGTTCTCTCACCCCTCGCATTTCCCCTGATATTCTTCCTACTTTCCTAACCAGAGCATCTATTATATGGCAGAACATAACTAACGTTACTGAAATATGTACTTCTTCCTCTGTAAAAATTAATCCATCAACTACACTTCCTGATACAATATTTGTACTTGCATTTCTACCCATTTTGTGAGTTGCCAAACGCACGCTGCTCCTCAATGACCACAGGTCCCTTGCTATTCGTTGAACATTGAGATAGTCACCGGCCCCGCCATTATCAGAGCAGCACGCGCCCATTGCAATGTTATAATGTTTGATTACGTTTAACTCATCGTAAGATTATCGTAAAAATCGGCATTTAAAGACATTTTTCAACTCATCTCTGAATTTGGTCTGCGTCACTGCGTAACTACAAGTATTTGTGCAACAGCTCAGGAGCAGAAGCATGAATCCCATTTCTTGCACAAACCAATGTAGATACATCGCCTCATATCCCTGATAATACATTCGTGTGCTTATTGAAAAAAGCATAATCACCGACCATAAGATAATTAAATTGGCCGAGATGACAAAGAGTAAAATCATAGGTTTTCTTCGATTTGCCACCTCTGGGTCTCTGGTACTCTCTCCACAGCTGTGAGCTCGGAGTCTCTTGCGGTCTCTGTTGGACACTAAAAAGTGTCTGAGGGTGAAAACATTAAGCAGCATAATCAGGACAAATGGAACCCCAGGTGTTAAAATGTAATGAAGCAACTCAATTGTTCCCCAGACCACAGGAAGCATGTCCTTGATGGGTACATGACAAAACCAGGGTTGGTTTCCCCTCCAATACGGACCTGCCAGAATGAAATACCAGTAAATATCCTTTGAACAGCTCAAAAAAGTAACTGTTCCCAGAACAACAGCCGTTGTTTTTTCAGGGCAGTATTTTTGTTTCAGCGTCTTGCAGCCAATGGCTACATATCGATCGAAAGTGAAAGTAACGGTTAACCAGACAGAACAGTCAGTGGCTGCATAAAGCAGGGCGGAGTGGACATTACACATGGGGACGTTCAGCAAGAACTCAAATTGCTCCCGAAATACGATTGGAATGTGTCTCAATATGAGATCGAATATAACAACCGATAGATCCACCCCTGCCATGCCGATGCGGTAGTATGTGACACATTTGCAAAGGCCACATTTCCCTCGGGACAGGATCACCTTTGCCACTACATTAACTGTGTGAAAGAGAAAAAAACACGATTTTTATGAATCAGGCTGGAAGCAAAATGATCGGTTTGCTGAAGTACCAATTGTAATGTCAAAGGGTGAAGATCATGGAGTGGATTGGAATAGTTTGACCTGAAGGAACAAACAGAAAGGACCGTCATGCGGGTAAAGCGTGGCACATTACGCGGCAAAGAGGATGATGTTGAAAATGGCTGCCAAATACACATCATATTCCTCACCTCATTGTTTCCTTCCCTGGTTTGAAGGTTGCTAATCTCCAAACCGCTTCGTTGCCTTCTTCTTCTTGGGCTGTCCTTCAGAGTCGAGGATGATTTGCTTGCCTCCAGTGACTAGGATTCTGCTGTGGCGAATAGTCCAGTGCTGGATCCAGACACTGTACCACAGGTTTGGCAGCTGGTGTTTAATGAGTTGGGTGGGTGGAATGCTCTGGATTCAGTTCTCCCCTTCCACTTTTTAAGCATGGCCTCTGTGTGCACCTCTCTGTGAGACTCGTGGTGATTGGCGCATTTGTGGATGCTTCATCCCCGGCTTGTGGGCTGTAATACCGGCGATTACATGTGTCCATGGGATGTTACATTTATTTAGGAAGACCTTCTGAGTGTCTTTGTCGCGTTCCCTCTGAACTTGGAGCAATTGTTTGCTTTTGCAAAGCTTGGAGTAGAGCAATTGCTTAGGAAGTCTTCTGTCGGGCATATGGGCAATGTCAGGTACGCGAGTTGGATCTGAGGCCTTGGCCTTCGATGACGTTGTTCCCCTGGCGTCCGAAGAGTGTGCTTTCACACTGGTGTCGAAGCTGGATTTCATCATCGATATTTGCTCACGATGAGAAGAGGCTCCCGAGGTGTGGAGAATTACCCATATTATCTGGCGGTTCACAATGGATCACCGTGGTCGGAGCGGGCTGGCAGAGAAGCTTTGTTTTTCAGATGTTTAGTCTGAGGCCTATTCTCTCATAGGCCTTGGAGAAAACGGCGACAATGATTTGTAGTTCGGTCTCTGAGTGTGCACATACACAGGCGACGTGTGCATACTGCCGCCCGATGACAAATGTTGTGGTGGCCTTCGCTCTGGCCTGGAGGCGTCGGAGGGTCAATATTTGACTCCTGTCCGGTAGGTTTGCTCCACTCCAGCGGGGAGCTTCCTAGCGATGGGGTTGAGGGCTGCTCAGAGGAAGATGGAGAATAGCGTGGCTGCGATGACGCATCAACTTTTGACCCCAGGTTGCACACTCAGGCCTAGGCATAGATGCTGAATATTGGTCCAGAGGCTTTTACCGCTGACACGTTGGGAAATGGCTCTACGTGTTCTACCACCTTACAGATTGAACCCTGGATAAACCTTTACAAAGAATCTGAACTTGCACCCAAATTTTATGTGAGGTTGAAGACATGCCCATTGAGGTTGTTGTTCAAATTAAAGAAATAACGTTTTGTTCTTTTTATCTGATTTGTTTTGCCTCAGTTGATGTTATTTGTCCACACCTTTCATTTCTGCTGTTGTAAATCACACTACTGTATTCTACCTTCTCCAACTCGCCTGCTAACACCTACATTTCTCATCCCAGTTCCAGCAATTGAGCTCCCCGTGTTATCCCCGGCAAACAATCATCCTTTAATTATGGGTCCTTCCTTACTGCATAACATCTTCCTCAATCCAAATGCCATATCCATGCGCCAAGCGTTCCTAACCTATCTCTCCCTGGACCACACAGTCTCCAGTACCAAATAAAATAGCCGAACTCACACATTTGCTGAAAAGTTAACGCCATCTCCACTGCCAGAACTGCAGCTCACTGCCTCTCCAGGGCTCCTAACTTGGCACCTCCAAGTTCCATTCCTCTCCAGCTCCGATTCCAGAGTGTTGGTTTGAATGTCACTGCCGGCGCCTTCGCTGCACCTTCCGCATTCCTTTCCACCAAGTACAGACTGCAGCTCCAGCTTTGTTCAGTTGCCACTAACGAGTTCTCCTAAAACTGGAACCTTTGCCAAAATTAGCTCCACTATGCCCCGCCCGAATTATCCCGAGGAACCTAATCCTGACGCCATCCGGTGTAACTTCAAAATAAGCAGATGAAGTTTATGCTGAAGATGTTGGAGCATTACTTTGTCATATGGAGATCATGTCGTGCAAATTTGATTGATTTTTTCGAGTCGCGGTATATTTAGCAAGGCAGTGCTGGTGATGTATTTCAGTGAGAGTTTGAACACGTTCTCGCAGGCGACTGTGATCAGCAAGGTAAAAACACCTGGGATCCAGGGCAATTTGACTACGAGATACAAAATTGGCTCATTGGGCTTGGAACAGAGAGTGATGGGCGGACACTGTTTATACGACTGGAAGCCGATAACCAGTCATCTACTTCAGGAATGAGCGCTGCCTCCCCTACTCTTTGGAGTAAACATTAACGATGTACACCTGAAAGTTGGAAGTATAATCTGTAACATCGCAAATTCCAGGAAAATGTATGATTTTACAAACAGCGAAGAGAAGGCCGTTAAATAAAGAACATTCAGAGTGGATCTTGAAAAACATACATCACGAAGAGGGCGGTGGACATCTGGAACTCACCGCATGAAACTGTCGAGGCGGGAACTGTCACAGCTTTCATGAAACGATTCGATGAACACTTTAAACAGCATAATTTGCGAAGCTATGTCACAGGACCTGAGATGTTCCTGAAGGCCGGCGCAGACACATTGGACTGAAGGGCCTCTTTTGTGCTTTCAAATGCTCCGACCCCGTGACTTGACCAGGGAACACAGCATATCAGCAACAGCTTAGGCGATAGGGAATGTGGGCGGATTGCGACACAGGCACTAACATTTTGTATAAGCCTGATATTTTGAAAGATATTACGTGGGTGTTAAGACACGAGAGATTTAGAATATCAAGTCTAGAAGTAACAAATCTATTGCCGTGGTTTCTAACAACAAATGAGCTGAGACAGGGGAAAGTAAAGATGAGCGAGCTTACAGAGCAGGAAATAGACGGAAATGGTGATAACCAGCTTACGTGGTGGAAGCTCATTTGGATGACAAATGGGACACCTAGAATCAGATTGTGTGATCCCCAGCTCGCTTTCAGACAGAGCGATGGAATGGATAGCTGGGGGACAGAGTGCCTGACGTTGGGTGAATGCGCTGCCTTTCGTTTTGAAGGCATGAACGTGTGCAGTTCTGGTCTCCTAGTTTGAGGAAGGACACTCTTGCTATTGTGGGTGTCCAGCCAAGGTTCACCAGACTAATTCCCGGGATGGCAGGACTGGCATATGAAGAAAGACTGGATCGACTGGGCTTGTACTCACTGGAGTTTAGAATAAAAAGAGGGGATATCATGGAAACATAAAATCCAGATGGAACTGGACAGAGAAGATGCGGGAAGAATGTTCACGATGTTGGGGATCTCCAGAACTAGGGTTCTCAGCCTAGGAATCCGTGGTAAGCCATTCAGGATTGGAATGAGGATCAACATCCTCTCTCAGAGAATTGTGAACCTGTGGAATTCTCTGCGACGGAAAGCTGTTGGGGCCAGTTAATTGGAATCATTTAAGTGGGATCTGGATGTTGCCCTTGAGGATAAAGGAATCAAGGGGTATGGAGAGAAAGCAGGAGTGGGATACTGAATTTGCATGATCAGCCATGATCATACTGAATCGTGGTGCAGGCTCACAGGACCGAATGGCCTAACCGACACCTATTTTCTATGTTTAATACATGTGTGTCAAATACTGGGTACGATAGCTTAACATGCATCGTATTTGCAGACAGCACATCTCTGCTCAAATGGTTCCATGGATGAGGGGTGGTGCAGTTACAAGGGCAGACTGCTGAATGTTGGAATGTTCGTCTTACGCAGAAAATATGAACAGATCATTCTGTAGAGGATTTAACATGATGAAGCATTTAGATTGTTTTAATGCAATGCTGAAATTATGGAGAGAGTCGTTAGCAGCACTAATGATTGAGAGGATAGGGAATTTCATGTCAATTCTGGGACAAAGCGGCCACCTCAGCTACTGACCAGGAAAGGATTGGAATCACTGACCATGTGAACATAGATTGTGAGGAAAACTGAATCCAATGCATGCACTGTATCTAAAATCGAAGACAATAAAATAACGCAGTCAAACATCGTGCTTAACATTTATAAACGGTAGAAGTACTTACTGGGTACAGCCACGATGGCGAGGAATGGATAGTAACCAGCCTGAATAACTTTCAGTATGCACTCGAACCGCCATGACGCCGCGCACCCTTTCGTAAAATGAAAATAGACAGAAAAGAGCCACGGATAATGCTCTGTCGGCTGCTTTAACATTCCAAAGCTGATATATTCAAATTCACAGACATTTCTGTCACAGTCCAATGAATGTTACTCTGACTCTGATTCATTGCTGTAACATTCATTCGGTTATTCTTGGATTCTCACCCGATGTTGTAAAATACTCATCTGTTGGTTTCAGATTCTGATCTATCCCTCATTAATCAACATGTTTAAAGGAGTGGGTATCTCTCCAGTGACACAGTTGGGTTCCAGAGTGACCGACATTAATTCCAGTCACGGAACAAACAGGTTCAGTTAACCACTTGCAATCCAGTGTGTGCCATGATGAAGAGGAACAATGCGCGGTCCTGGGATCTATGGATTGCTGAGAAAAGCAAAATGGGGAATAGTGGAAGGAGGAACTATAACATTTCAATCTAGATTGCTTGTGTGAGTTGTGACTGACTGGAGGCTTCACAATGGCTGCATTTATTGGTTTTTAGTAGATGAGTAAACACTGAATTCAGCCAGACCGCGTGGGTTACTGATGCTGAACATTCACGAGGTCTTGCTCAAATACAACTGCATTGATGGCTTGGGGCAAATGCTTTAATACAAGTCAATCCTCACGAATATATGAATTGCAAAACATGTTCGATAAACATGATCAAGTTTTTGATGCAGAAGCTGAAATGGATGAGGAAGTCAGTGTCGTTCTTATGTGCATGTTCTTAGAAAGTCTGCACAACCAAGAGCGAATTGCCATGGAAAATGCCCAATGTTGACACACTCTCTGTGCTGACACTCGTCGTGGAAACCATTCCACATAAGATGTCACAAGTTTCCTTTTGCCTCCAGTTCGACAGGATAGCGTGGAAAATTCGATCGACAGAGCATTCTTTCTCTCTGAACAGTACCCTTGAGATGGAGCTTTGCCTTTTAACTGTTGCGATCTCAACATAAAGTAGGTCGCTGTGATGAATGTGATATAAAATAACTGTTTTAGAGATATCAGTTACTGTAATGTAGAGATAGGCCAGTCTCATTCTGGTGAGTTCACAGACAAAGGATTTCAGACCGCATGGCAAAGCAAAGGGGAGGAGTGTCCAGCAAAGGAGGAGAAAAGGATGCTGGGCCACAGGGGGCCAGAGGAAGGGATTGGAAGTGAGCCAATTAGGATGTATGGCCAGGTCAGGAGGGATATAGGATGACCTATGGGAATCGTGTCTGTGAAACTTGATGCCATTTGAATGTATTTGCAGAAATCCCTTTCTCTCCTTCTTCATTCGTTTTCCAAGGGTCTAGGAGGTTAGTTATGTGTCCTGTGCCTCTGTGAAATGAATCAGACTAGCAAGTCAAATAAAATAACGAATGCTGTACCTCCAAATTCATCTCGACTTTTATTGAGGCCAGACTGACGGGTAAAGAAATTTTGATTTGTGATTTGGTGCCGGAAACCCGGTATTTCTCAAGATGGTCATTGGCCAGCTGCAAATTCAGAATTAGACTGATTATGGACGGAGGGAGAGTGGAAAAAGGGGCCCACAATGTAAAGCTGGAAAATGACCGCGCATTGCTTTTCCCCATCTTCTTGTCGTCTGATTAGTCTGGTCACTCGCGGTTGGTACGGAAAGATCATCTCGATGAAATCAAAGGTCAGTCTGGGGATTAGAAAATTAAACTGATGAGATATCATAATTGATAGTTCAGTTTTGGGTTAGTTGAGTTGTTGATGAATTGATGGGTCATCGGGAGACGGTTCAGTTCTACGAGTGTATTGAATAACTGATGGGACCTCAGGATGAGGGTTCAGTTCAATGAGTGTTTTTAAATCTAAAGATGGTTCAATTCCATATGTGAGTGTTTTGAATAACTGATGTGACCTCAGGATGAGGGTTCAGTTCAATGAGTGTTTTAAATCTATCGTTGATTAATCTAAAATTGTGTCCTTGGACTGAAGTGGCGAGAAACGATAAAAGTTAAAACAAGCTGGTTTCTGCATGTTAGTTAAAGCAGAAATCTCTCAAAGGGTTAACAGCAGCTTGAGTTAACAGGCAGCCTGTGGTGTAATCGGATACCTTTCTTTCGAGTCAGTGAACTCCAGCAAAGTTACGTTTTGAATTAATTCAAGGAAACCAGTGGGTTTCTCCACCTCTTTGATAAAAGTTTATTTTTTTCGAAAGCAATTGCTTGAAATTGCCAGAATATTAAGTTTTACTTACTTGAAATAATGTCAATCTCATTTTATTTGTGAATTAACAGAAACTTAAAGAAACTCACTGACACCATTTTAAAAATTGTAAATCTGGAAATGACAGTTGACGTTGCTCCGGTATAAATCACAGCAGCTAACTGCTCGCTCATTCATAGCAGCCAGCATTTTGTGAATGTAAGAAAAACTTGCTGAAAGAAAATTGTTAAGATAAAGAATTAATTAAGTGGTAAAAGTTAGACAATTTGTGTTAAGCAAATCGTAAATTTAGTTCTGAGTTGAGATCAGAGCTAAGTTTGCAGGTTGCAGTAATTCAATTTGAATTTTCAAACATTTTAAGTTTTAAAAGAACACTGGTAGAACCTTTTCAATAATTTTGCCAAGGAGCAAAAATTGCCATTGGTCATAAATAAGCAAATAAAAAAAAAATATATGTAATAATAAAAAAGAAAGAGCCAAAGTATGAAAGCTAAAGAGTTAATCAGACTATGGAGACAATATTGTCAACATGAGAGGGATAAGATCATGTTATCAAGTTGGCAAGAAAATGCCCTTAAAATGGGAATTCCAATTAGTGAAGGGGGTAACAAAAAAAAACATTACAGGGCTTGAAAAACGAGTGTGCATTCAAAAAAACGCGCAAGTAAAGACAGGGAAGGCTCGGGTCAAACAAAAGATGGGCTACGTAGTTCAATGACTGGCCTTGAATTGACAGAATATGACGAATTGGACAATTTGACCACATCGGCTAGGATTCCGACTGCACCTGTAGCACAGTCTGCACTAATTCCAGAACCACCAGAGTATAATAATTTATATCCAGTCACTGCTCCCCAGATTCAAATTATGCCAGCCCCTCCAGCCCGTTTGGTACCATCTTCACTGTCTGAGAGAGAAGGGGGGCTCTGTTCCACAAGCCCAATTAACTCTAGGACCCGATCTCGGACAGCGAGAGAAGGGCCTGATCCTATCCAGAAACAATCAAGCATACCACCTAAATCCCTTCTGACCGAGAAGGGGGAACAGAAAACTCCGAGAACAAAGGGAGAAGAAAGGGATGGTTCTGAGGAGAAGGAGCTCCCTCTAGTGACAGGGAGGGTCGTCGAAGTCTTGGAAGAGCCAGAGGTAATAGCTAGAGTACCCCCTGGTGAGACTCAGTGACAGTTGCCGATTAGGAAAATACCAACTCCTGACGCTGTGACGGCCGGGGCCCAGCCCACGATAGACGTTTATTTCCCATGGAGACCAGTGAGATGATGGCCATTATGGCTACAATCCCAGACAGAAAAAAATCTCCTGCTGTTCTCGTGGATTACTTGAGAACTACCATCTCAATTTATCAAGCTGATTCTAGAGACCTCCGGGCCATAGTCCAGCAGATTTTAAACCCAGCAGAGTACCGCGATCATCTTAATCACTTGAATTATGCTAGCCACGCCGCACTTCAGCAAGCCAATGCGTCGGACGACGATAGACGGACACAAATCCTGAATGCGTTGAATAGCACATTTCAAAAGCCCATAAATATGTCTGCTATCTTAGACCTCAAACCTAAAAAGATTGAAGAGCCAGAGGAATTTCTCGAACTTTTTAATGAAATCCATCGTGGGCAGTCAGGCGATTTGCCGTATGAAAATGGTCAGAATTCCCCTCAATATTGTTCTATGTTAATGCATTGCCTCCCACCTTCCGTGGCTACTGCTGTGAAATGTAATAACATGAATTGGACAGAGAACGACCCTTCCCAGATGGCAAGGGCAGTCAGATTTTATTGAAAGGCAGGTGTAGGCCAGGAAGGAGGCTCAGTTACAAAGATTAAGACTGAGTATGTAATGAAAAAGGATGATCTGAGACCCCAACAATCGGCAGAAACGGTAGCTTACCAGCTGGAGCCCCAATATTGTGACTTTGGGTGGGTGGTTCAGCGAGGGGGAGGATATCAAACCCACCCAAAGGGACCCTCAGATCCATTTTATGGCCCACCGTATGCACCAACAGCTTGACAACCGCCGCCCCCTTTGAGGGGCCATTGGTCTACATGGGAGAAGAGGACGGGGCAGATATAGAGGGAGAAATGCATGTTTTAATTGCGGCCGTGCAGATCACTGGCAACAGGAATGCACCTTTAAAAGACAGGCAGCAGAAGGAGACTACCCGACCCAAAGGAGGGGGTACCCACCAAGGGGTGGACAGACGAGATACACTGACTTCTCCCAGGCAAACCCTTTCCCAACACAGGATTGATTAGCTAATTTAGTCATAAGGACTCTCCAATCGGACAGGGAACCTATTATCTCTCTGCAGATAGGATATCAACATCACTCATTTGTAATCGACACTGGAGCAGGCATGTCTTCTGTGCAATCAGAACTTCGACTACCACTATCCGACCACACGCAGCAATTGTCGGGGTTCCAAGGACAGTTGTGTGAGTATCCTATTTCTGAACCTGTGACAGTCACTTACGAGAATATGTCTGCAGATCATCAGTCTGTGGTGACTACTGGATTGGACTGTAACTTGTTGGCCCGAGATTTACTGTGTATCTTCCAGCTACAGCTAGAGTGCGGAGACGAGGTGGTAATGGTTCAATCATGGAGGATGAGACAACAGTGCTATATTTCTATCACCCCCCCAGTGGTGGACATAAGACATTGAACATTCACTGCATCACGTTAACCTGGCTTATGACAGAACCGGACAAAACAGGGAGTTGGAGGACAAATACCGGCCATTAATTGGGACCGAATGGCCAGTCAAGGTTACAGCCACAGTCACGGGACAAGAAGGTACAGCCGATTTTGTTACAATACCATCACATTTATGGCCACAGTCAGCTTCGGTAAGCCCTCATATTACACGTCAGATCCACGACCAGTACCATGCCAGGGATCTGGGACCTATGGTAAGGAAGGCAGTGGATCATTCAGAACCAACAGAGTACGCACTTCAAGTCACGTCAGACGGCACTGCCATAAAACATTTTGAGGGCCGTGAAACGATTAACACTCGACTGCAGCCCCGTCTATAGACAAATTAATCCGAGAGCTGTTGCAACAGGGTATTTTGGGCCCTCGCCAATCAGAATGTAACACCCCCATACGTGCTGTGCCTAAACCAGCCAAGCCAGACCAGTACTGATTAGTACAGGATTTAGGTTCAATCAATGCCATCGCACAGCCGTTACATGCTCTCACTCTCCAACAGGATATTACGGTGCATAGCTCCCACTCGGTCATCGCACTACTGAGGAAACTGCAGACTCAGCATCTTACCGCAGCTCGCCAGAATAGGTATGAGATATACCTTTTGAACAATCCACGTCTGACATTTAAACACTGCACCACTATCAATCCAGCCTGTTTTCTTCGTGGTCCCCCTGTCCGTGAAGACGCACCTGGCCACGACTGTTTAGCCTTGATTCAGGAAACTACTACAAAATGGGACGATTTGAGTGATATTTCGTCAGAACAAACTGACATGATTATGTGTGGTCAAATATCCCACCGGGGTTTAGTTAATGACTTACTGCAGATTTATGCTCGCGCAGATTTCCGTTATTAAATGCGCTGCCCACACAAATGGTAAGACCCCAGTCGACGTTGGTAATGAACAAGCAGATTGTGCAGCGCGGACAGCCGCGCAAATTCAGCAAGTGATGGTGCCTAAAATGTTAAGTCAGACTAAACGATCTACTATAAATATCTCTGCTTCTGACAAGTCAATGCCAACCATCCAAGACGTCATCAGGTTACAGGAGGACGCTCCTGAGAGTGATAAACAAATGTGGAAACGTTTAGGTTGTACATATGATTCTGTTTCCTCTTTTGGACCACGCCAGCACATCAGACTTGTATGTCTGATGTACTGGCTTTATGGGTCATCGAATGTGTACACTTTGCAACTCATTGTGGGGCTCGGGGGACTAGTGATTTGTTGCTGGACACTTCATGGCACCCTAAAATTCAGGAGTTGGCCCAGAGTATCAGTAATCGGTGTTTGATTTGTCAGCAATATAACACCGGCAAAGGTATCCCTTGTGGTATGGGGCAAACCCCGTTGCCCAGTGGTCCCTTTGAGACACTCCAAATGGATTACATTGAGTTGGAAAGGTGTCAATGTTATAAATATGTTTTGGTCATTGCGGATGTGTTCAGCAGATGGGTTGAGGCGTATCCGACTATCGATAATAAAGCTGCTAATGTGGTTAAAGTTTTGATGCGGGAAATTATTCCCCGGTACAGTATACCAGCTCAGTTGAGTTCTGATAACGGGCCTCATTTTCTTGGACAGATTAATGCCTCCCTTCCCCAGTGCTATTTTACAGGTGTGGAATATGATGGGGTGGCTACGCACCGCGAGTGTGATCTACGGCCTCACCTCGCTTGGAGTGACATCGGGGACGGACATGGAAAAGGGACATATTATCTACATTTGTAACCCCAACCAAACTAAAAGGACATTTCGTTTATGCAGAGGTGATGTTCTTCTATGCCCCCATATACGAGGACATGGTATCGACTTATGGAAGGTCATCAGGATAACGGAAAATGCAGGAATCATGAAGCAATTGCACCGGTCCCGGCGATGGGAAGGGAACATTATGTGGACATTGCTTGTTTTTGGAGTACATGTAAATTTGATTTTGGATGTGTTAAGATTGGTGCGATAAAGGTAACATCAGACCATCAGGAAAGCGTAGGAAGAGACTGTCAGAGAGAGAGGGACTAGAGAGAGGACGGGGCGTGTGAGAAGGGAAGTACAGCTAGAACGTAGGTTATCAGGATAATTCCCACTCACAGTATGATAGGCTGCAACGGTGGAGGGCGTCTATACCTAGCCACTTCACTCCCAATAGGGATTCCCGGTCGTACGAGAATTGTTTCAGCAGTGAAGGATACGGCTGGTAGAGGTGGAAACGAATATAACATGTCTGTTCCCCACCTGTACGGACAGGAGGTGTCATATCACTCAGGCGTCTGGCCAATGCGTTTGTTACAACACCACCAGTTCTGCGGGAGCTACCCCAGTCACTGTATGGGGGGTGGTCCTATACGTAAACAAAAAGCGAGCCAGTCTCGTGTCCATTGATCCAGAAGACTGCTTCTTTAGGCCTCTTTTGAATGTCCACTGCGCGCTCTGCCAACCCATTTGAAGCAGGGTGGTAAGGAGCAGTGCGGATATGGAGGATGACGTTCAACTTCGTGAACCTCGCAAATTCCTCACTCGTGAATGGAGTGCCGTTATCCGTGACCAGCACCTTGGGGAGGCCATGCGTACTAAATGATAAACGCATCTTTTTAATTGTTGCGCAGGACGTTGTCCCCTGCATCTTATGCACCTCTAGCCATTTAGACTGGGCGTCAATTAGTAGAAGGAACATGGAACCTTGAAAAGGGTCTGCAAAATCTGCATGCAAGCGTGCCCAAGGCCGCCCTGGCCATTCCCAGTGATGTAGGGGCGCGGCCGGCGGAAGCTTCTGATGCTCCTGGCAAATGGAGCAGTTTTGGGCCACCTTCTCAATGGCGGTGTCGAGGCCTGGCCACCAGTCATAACTCCGGGCCAACATTTTCATTTTGGTCACACCTGGATGCCCATTGTGCAAGTCTGTTAGTATCAGCGCCTGGCCTTTTCCGGGACACTCACACACGTCCTCCACAAGAGGATTCCGTCTTCCACGCTGAATTCTGACAGCTTGGAGGAAAATGCCCGCAACTGGCCTGGGAGCTGTCTATGCTGCCCACCATACAGGACTATGTGCCGAACCTTTGACAGGACTGGCTCCGTCTGGGTCCACTCACGGATCTGTGATGCCGTGACAGGCAAGGTGTCCATAAAGTTTAGGGTTGCAACCACCTCACCGGTCGTGGGGGTCGACATGGGGCCGGTCGATAAAGGCAATCGGCTCAGTGTGTCGGCATTTGCTATCTGCATACCTGGTTTGTGCTCCAGAGAATACTCGTATGCAGCAAGCAACAAAGCCCAGCGCTGGATCCGTGCAGAAGCAATGGGCGGTATTGGCTTACCCTCCCTGAAAAGTCCCAGCAGAGGCTTATGCTCAGTCACGATAGTGAAATGGCGGCCATGCACATACTGGTGGAAGCGTTTCACCGCAAAACCACTGCCAGGCCCTCCTTCTCGATCTGCGCGTTCTTATTCTCCGCTGCAGTCAATGTGCGGGAGGCGAAAGCTATCGGCCGCTCGGCCCCATTCTCCATCTTGTGGGAGAGGATGGCACCAATACCATACGGGGATGCATCACATGTGACGAGCAAAGTCTTTCCAGGATCATAGTGGGTTAGTAACCCAGATGACGACAATTGTTGCTTTACCCGCCGGAAAGCGGTTTCTTGCGGCTGACCCCAAACCCAGGTGTGATTTTTCTTTCGCAGAAGGTGCAAAGGGGCCAGTGAAGTTGCCAGATTGGGGAGGAACTTCCCGTAATAGTTTACGAGACCGAGAAAAGAACAAAGATGCGAAGTGTCAGTCGGGGCGGGGGCCTGTTGAATTGCACGCACCTTCTCTGCGACAGGGTGCAAACCTTCGCGGTCCATGCGATAACCTAGGTAGACGACGTCCTTTGCCTGAAGTACGCACTTTGTGCAACGTATACGGACTCCAGCCTCCGAAAGGCGTCTAAGGACAGCCTCCAGATTTTCCAAATGTTCCTGCTCCGACCTCCCTGTAATCTAAACGTTGTCTACGTTGACAGCCACACGTGGTAAACCTCTCAAAATGCCCTCCATAACACGTTGAAAAATAGCGCAGGCAGAGGATACTCCAAACGGCAACCGTGTATATTCATACAGGCTCCGGTGTGTATTAATCGTTACATATGGTCGGGAGGCAGGGTCCATCTCCAACTGCAGGTAGGCGTGACTCATATCTAATTTTGTGAACGATAGTCCACCTGCAAGTTTCGCGTAGAGATCCTCTATGCGAGGCATTGGATATTGGTCGAGTCGGGAAACCGTATTCACTAAGCTTATAGTCGCCACACAAGCAAACTGTGGCATCTGGCTTCATTACAGGTACAATTGGTGCTGCCCAGTCAGCAAAACGGACGGGTCTGATAATACCCAAATTCTCCAAACGAGTGAGCTCCCCTTCTACATTCTCGAGCAAGGCGTAAGGCACTGGGCGTGCCCAGAAATAGTGCGGCGTGGCTCCTGGTTCGACTTGGATATGGACTACGGCCCCTTTTATTTTGCCCAAACCAGGCTGGAATACATCTGGGTATCGTCCTAGCACCTCAGTCAACCCTTCAGGGACTGTTTGGAGGATGTGCTGCCATTGCAACCGCAAATGGCGCAACCAGTCCCGACCCAACAGGCTGGGCACATGGCCGCGCACCACGATAAGTGGGAAATGCACCTCCTGGCGTCCATAAACAACAGGGGTCATTGTAGTTCCTGCAATGTCCAGTGGTTTCCCCGTGTAGGTGGCCATCCTGGCCTGTGAGTCGGTTAATGTAAGTGTCTGTATACCCTGCTTGATGCGGCCGAATGTCCTCTGGGCGACCACAGAGACCGCTGCGCCAGTGTCCAACTCCATCTCAAGCGGGTTACAATTGACCCGTACTATCACCTTAATGGGGGCCACACGGGGAGCTGCCACACAATGCAGCTGCAGGCAGTCGTCCTCCGTCTCCACGTCCTCAGGAGTAGTCGCCGCAGGTTCATCCACATGGAAGGTACGGCCTCTGGGCTGGTCCCAGTTACGGCCCCTGGGCTGGTCCCAGTTTCGGTCGGAACGACGGCGCCTCTGGCGCCCCCAGGACAAGCGTCCGCGACGGGGTCGGCGCCTACAAGTCTGACACGGACATGGCTCCTCATCCATTGGTTCTGGAGAAGGCTCCCTTCGGGGAGAAATGTCCGACGGCCACTGGCGTCGGTCCAGACGTCGCCTCGCCCAAGGTACCGCAGGAGTGCGGGGGGGGGGGGGGGGGGGGACGTTTCCGGACAGAAGGGGTTGCGCCCCAAGGCATGCACTTCCATTCTCTGAAGCTCCTGCACTCCTCGTTCTGGGCTCTCTCGGGACAATACTATTTGAATAGCCTGTTGAAAAGTCAATGTTGGCTCAGCTAACAATTTTTTCTGGGTGGCCGCATTGTTAATACCGCAAACCAAACGGTTGCGTAATATTTCTGACAAGGTCTCACCATAGTTACAGTACTCCGCAATCCTGCGTAGCCTGGATAGAAAATCGGCAAGGGATTCTCCAGGGGTCCTCTCAGCGGTATTAAACCCGTTACGCTGGACTATCGTGGACGGGGTTGGGTTAAAATGTTGCCCCACTATATTCACAAGTTCATCAAACTTTTTGGTGTCCGGCGCAGCTGGGTACGTAAGGCTCCGAATCACCCCAAACGTATGCGGGCCGCAGGCGGTGAGCAATATGACCACCTGGCACTCGTTTTCGGTGATATTGTTTGCCCGGAAATAGTAACGCATCCGTTGTGAGTGCTGGTTCCAGCTTTCCAGCGCAGCATCAAAAACATCTAAACGTCCATACAGAGGCATGGCATAATAGAAAACAACTTCCAAACTGTATCCAACAAAAATCCAGGGAGGTGGCTTCAGCAGTGTAGACAGCTATTCACTTTAACCCACGTCGCCAGTTTTGTAAGGGCCATGAAGAATCCAGCACGAGTTTTAAGGATACAAAGTAATAACATGTATTTCCCATAACATATATATATATATAACACTAGCAGCAACTTCCCTTGCTGCACACTCCTTCCTGCTGGTTCCAAACTGGCCAGCTTTATTTATACATGGGGTTTACTAATTGTTTCTCCGCCCCCCTCATTGGGAAGCTCATACTCCCACAGGATTGTGGGATTGTCATTAGTTCCCAGCCAATGGTAATCAGGCAGGTTATAACAGAGGCCGAGCATGGATACATTTTAAACGTCTTAGTGTCCAAGAATGGCTAAATTTGAACCAACTTCAAGGCCGAGCATGGCTCAATAATAAATGTCTTAAAGACAGAAGGTGGTTAAAATGTAAACATCTTCGAGGCCGAGCATGGCCAAATTTTACAGGTCGTAGGGGCAAAGCATGACGAAATTATAAACGTCTTCCAGGCCGAGCATGGCGAAATTTGAAACATCATCGAGACCGAGAATGGCTAAACTTACAACCGAGCGTGGATACATTTTAAACATCTTCGAGGCTTGAATGGCTGATTTTAAACGACTTTCAGTCCGAGGATGGCTAAACTTTAACCACGTTCAAGGCCGAGTCTGGCTAATTCATAAACGCCTTAAAGGCAGAGCGTGGCAAAATGTTACACATCTTAAAGAACAAGCATGGATAAATTTAAAATGTGTCAGAGGCCGAGCATGGCGAAAATTTTAATATCTTACAGATCTAGAATGGCTAAATTTTAAACAACTTCAAGGCCGAGCATAGTTAAATTTTAAAACATTGAGAGGCCGAGCATGGTGCAATAATAAACGTCTTAAAGGCAGAAGATGGCTAAACTGTAAACATCTTCGAGCCAGAGCATGACTAATTGTTCAGCATCTTCGAGGCCGAGCATGGCCAAATTTTAAACGTCTTAGAGGCAAAGCATGACTAAATTATAAATGTCATCCAGACCGAGCATGGCTAACTTTGAAACATCGTCGAGGCCGAGCATGGCTAAACTTGCAACGTCTTCCAGGCCGAGCTTGGATACATTTTAAACATCTTTCAGGCCCAGCATGGCTAAATGGTCAAAATCTTCTCGGCAAAGCATGGCTAAATTTAAAACGTCTTCCAGGCCAAGCATGGCTAAGATTTTAAAATCTTAGAGGCTGAGCGTGGCTAAATTTCCAACATCTTCGAGTCTTGGATGGCTGAATTTAAACTTCGTACAGTCCGAGGATGGCTAAATTTTAACCATCTTCAATGCCGAGTGTGCCTAATTCATAAGCGTCTTGAAGGCAGAGCGTGGCTACATTTTCAACATCTTCAAGGCCGAGCATGGCTAAATTGTAAACATTTTAGAGGCCGAGTATGACTAAATTTTAAATGTCTTTGACTCCAAGCATGGCTAAATTTTAAACATCTTCGAAGCTGAGCATGGCTAAACTTTCAACAACTTTGAGGCCAAGCGTGAGAAATTTTAAACATCTTTGAGGCCCTGCATGGCTAGATTTTCAAAATCTTCTAGCCCAAGCATGCCTAAATTTTAACCATCTTCGTGGCTGCTCATGCTAATTTTGATGCAGCTTGGAGGCTGAGAATAGCTAACGTTTGAGCATCTTCGTGGCCGAGCATTGCTCGATTTTAAACGACTCAGATGCCTTGCGTCGCTAAATTTTAAACATCTTCGAAGCAGAGAATGGCTAAATATTAAATGTCTTAGAGGTCGAGAATGGCTAAATTTTAACCTTCTTCAAGACCAATGATGGCTAAATATTAAACTTCTTGCAGACCAAGCATAGCTGAATTTTAACCATCATCATGGCTGTTCATGCAAATTTTGAAGCAGCTTGGAGGCTGAGAATAGCTAAATTTTGAGCATCTTCGTCTCCGAGCATGGCTAAATATTGAACGTCTTAGAGGCCAAGCGTCGCTCAAGTTTAAACATCTTCGGGCAGAACATGGAAAAATTTCAAACAGTTCAGAGGCCGGGCACGGCTACATTTTAAACATCTTAGATGCCGAGGATGTCTACATTTTAACATCCTTCAAGGCCAATTATGGCTAAATATTAAATGTCTCAGAGGCCAACGATCGCTAAATTTTAAAAACCTTTTAGGCCGATCATGCTCAATTTTAAACAGCACAAAGATGGAGCACAGTTAACTATAAACGTCTTCCAGGCCAAGCATGGCTAAAATGTAGACATATTTGAGGCAGAGCATGGCAAAATTCTCAACAACCTCTCGGACGAGCATGGCTGTATTTTAACCACCTTCAAGGCCAAGCATGGCTAAATTTAAAACCTCTTAGGGCTGAGAATAACTAAATTTTAACATCTTTCAGGCTGAGCTTGGCTAAATTTAAATGTCTTAGTGTCCGAGAATGGCTAAATGTTAACATCTTAGAGGCCGGGAATGCCTAAATTTCAACAGTTTGTTGTCCGCGCATGGATAAATTTTAACCAACTTCAAAGTCGAGTATGGTTAACTTTTAAACCTTTTAGAGTCCATGCATGGTTAAATATTAAACATCTCAGAGGCCGAGCATGGCTCAATTATAAACGTCTCTCAAGCTGAAGATGTCTAAAATGTAAACATCTTCGAGGCAGAGCATGGTTCAATTTTAAACATCTTCTTGGCTACATTTCAAACATCTTAGAGGCCGAGCATGTCTAAAATTTGAACTTCTTAGAGGCAAAGCATGGCATCAGTCGATTTCGGCGTGAGAACAGCTGGTGAGTCAGTTTCAGCGGGAGCATTGTGGAAGGAGGTTGCTGGGAGGTAAGTCAACCTTTAAAAGAACTTGCCTTTGCAGGGGCAGGCCAGTCGATTTCGGAGGGAGAACAGCTGGTGAGTCAGTTTCAGCGGGAGCAGTGCGGAAGTGGCTGCTGGGAGGTAAGTCTGTCCTTTAAAAGCACTTGTCTTTGCAGGGGCAGGCCAGTAGATTTCGACGGGAGAACAGCTGGTGAGTCAATTTCAGAGGGAGCAGTGCGGAAGTGGCTGCTGGGAGGTAAGTCAACCTTTAAAAGCACTTGTCTTTGCAGGGGCAGGCCAGTCGATTTCGGCGTGAGAACAGCTGGTGAGTCAGTTTCAGCGAGAGCATTGCGGAAGTGGCTGCTGGGAGGTAAGTCAACCTTTAAAAGCACTTGTCTTTGCAGGGGCAGGCCAGTCGATTTCGGCGTGAGAACAGCTGGTTAGTCAGTTTCAGCGGGAGCAGTGCGGAAGTGGCTGCTGGGAGGTAAGTCAACCTTTAAAAGCACTTGTCTTTGCAGGGGCAGGCCAGTCGATTTCGGCGTGAGAACAGCTGGTGAGTCAGTTTCAGCGAGAGCATTGCGGAAGTGGCTGCTGGGAGGTAAGTCAACCTTTAAAAGCACTTGTCTTTGCAGGGGCAGGCCAGTCGATTTCGGCGTGAGAACAGCTGGTTAGTCAGTTTCAGCGGGAGCAGTGCGGAAGTGGCTGCTGGGAGGTAAGTCAACCTTTAAAAGCACTTGTCTTTGCAGGGGCAGGCCAGTCGATTTCGACGGAAGAACAGCTGGTGAGTCAGTTTCAGCGGGAGCATTGCGGAAGTGGCTGCTGGGAGGTAAGTCTGTCCTTTAAAAGCACTTGTCTTTGCAGGGGCAGGCCAGTCGATTTCGGCGGGAGTGGAGCTGGTTGGTTAGTCAATTTCAGCAGGAGCTGAGAATTGTTTCTTCTTTTTTTTTTTAAATTAGTTTTTTAGGCGGGAACAGGAAGTCGACCCGCAGACGTCTGGGAAGACCCTCACCAATAAATTCAGGTGGAGAGGAAACCAGAGACACTACACGTGTAGTGTCTCCCACCCACCCTCCTCCTCTAACCTAATAATAAAACCCATTGGTCTGAGGTAAGTACCATATTTTATTATATTATTATTATTTTTTATAAAAATTTAATTTAGTTGTTTGCCAGATCTTGGTAGAAAGTAAGAGGAATGGCAGGGAAGGGAGTGCAATGTTCCTCCTGCAGGATGTTTGAGGTGAGGGATGCAGTTAGTGTCCCTGCTGATTTTACCTGCAGGAAGTGCTGCCATCTCCAGCTCCTCCAAGACCGAGTTAGGGAACTGGCGCTGGAGTTGGAAGAACTTCGGATCATTCGGGAGGCAGAAGGGGTCATAGATAGCAGATTCAGGGAATTAGTTACACCAAAGATTGGTGATAGGTGGGTAACTGTAAGAGGGACTGGGAAAAAGCAGTCAGTGCAGGGGTCCCCTGCGGTCGTTCCCCTGAGAAACAAGTATACCACTTTGGATACTTGTGGGGGGGGGACTTACCAGGGGCAAGCCATGGGGTACGGGCCTCTGGCACGGAGTCTGTCCCTGTTGCTCAGAAGGGAAGGGGGGAGAGGAGCAGAGCATTAGTAATTGGGGACTCTATAGTCAGGGGCACAGATATGAGATTTTGTGGGAGCGTGAGAGACTCACGTTTGGTATGTTGCCTCCCAGGTGCAAGGGTACGTGATGTCTCGGATCGTGTTTTCCGGGTACTTAGGGGGGACGGGGAGCAGCCCCAAGTCGTGGTCCACATTGGCACTAACGACATAGGTAGGAAAGGGGACAAGGATGTCAGGCAGGCTTTCAGGGAGCTAGGATGGAAGCTCAGAACTAGATCAGAGTTGTTATCTCTGGGTTGTTGCCCGTGCCACGTGATAGTGAGATGAGGAATAGGGAGAGAGAGCATTTAAACACGTGGCTACAGGGATGGTGCAGGCGGGAGGGATTCAGATTTCTGGATAACCGGGGCTCTTTCTGGGGAAGGTGGGACCTCTACAGACAGGATGGTCTACATCTGAACCTGAGGGGCACAAATCTCCTGGGGGGGAGATTTGTTAGTGCTCTTTGGGTGGGGTTTAAACTAATGCAGCAGGGGCCTGGGAACCTGGATTGTAGTTTTAGGGTAAGGGAGAATGAGAGTATAGATTTGACAGGAGCACAGATTTGACGTCGCAGGAGGAGGCCAGTGTTCAGGTAGGTGGTTTGAAGTGTGTCTACTTCAATGCCAGGAGTGTACGAAACAAGGTAGGGGAACTGGCAGCATGAGTTGGTACCTGGGACTTCGATGTTGTGGCCATTTCGGAGACATGGATAGAGCAGGGACAGGAATGGATGTTGCAGGTTCCGGGGTTTAGTTGTTTTAGTAAGCTCAGAGAAGGAGGCAAAAGAGGGGAAGGTGTGGCGCTGCTAGTCAAGAGCAGTATTACGGTGGCGGAGAGGATGCTAGATGGGGACTCTTCTTCCAAGGTAGTATGGGCTGAAGGTAGAAACAGGAAAGGAGAGGTCACCCACCCTGTTGGGAGTTTTTTATAGGCCTCCTAATAGTTCTAGGGATGTAGAGGAAAGGATGGCGAAGATGATTCGGGATATGAGCGAAAGTAACAGGGTAGTTATTATGGGAGACTTTAACTTTCCAAATATTGACTGGAAAAGATATAGTTCGAGTACAATAGATGGGTCGTTTTTTGTACAGTGTGTGCAGGAGGGTTTCCTGAAACAATATGTTGACAGGCCAACAAGAGGCGAGGCCACGTTGGATTTGGTTTTGGGTAATGAACCAGGCCAGGTGTTGGATTTGGAGGTAGGAGAGCACTTTGGGGAAAGTGACCACAATTCGGTGACGTTTACGTTAATGATGGAAAGGGATAAGTATACACCGCAGGGCAAGAGTTATAGCTGGGGGAAGGGCAATTATGATGCCATTAGACGCGACTTGGGGGGGGATAAGGTGGAGAAGTAGGCTGCAAGTGTTGGGCACACTGGATAAGTGGGGCTTGTTCAAGGATCAGCTACTGCGTGTTCTTGATAAGTATGTACCGGTCAGACAGGGAGGAAGGCGTCGAGCGAGGGAACCGCGGTTTACCAAGGAAGTGGAATCTCTTGTTAAGAGGAAGAAGGAGGCCTATGTGAAGATGAAGTGTGAAGTTTCGGTTGGGGCGATGGATAGTTACAAGGTAGCGAGGAAGGATCTAAAGAGAGAGCTAAGACGAGCAAGGAGGGGACATGAGAAGTATTTGGCAGGAAGGATCAAGGAAAACCCAAAAGCTTTCAATAGGTATGTCACGAATAAGCGAGTGACTAGGGAAAGAGTAGGACCAGTCAAGGACAGGGATGGGAAATTGTGTGTGGAGTCTGAAGAGATAGGCGAGATACTAAATGAATATTTTTCGTCAGTATTCACTCAGGAAAAAGATAATGTTGTGGAGGAGAATGCTGAGCCCCAGGCTAAAAGAATAGATGGCATTGAGGTACGTAGGGAAGAGGTGTTGGCAATTCTGGACAGGCTGAAAATAGTTAAGTCCCCGGGACCTGATGGGATTTATCCTAGGATTCTCTGGGAGGCCAGGGAAGAGATTGCTGAGCCTTTGGCTTTGATTTTTATGTCATCATTGGCTACAGGAATAGTGCCAGAGGACTGGAGGACAGCAAATGTGGTCCCTTTGTTCAAAAAGGGGAGCAGAGACAACCCCGGCAACGATAGACCGGTGAGCCTCACGTCTGTAGTGGGTAAAGTCTTGGAGGGGATTATAAGAGACAAGATTTATAATCATCTAGATAGGAATAATATGATCAGGGATAGTCAGCATGGCTTTGTGAAAGGTAGGTCATGCCTCACAAACCTTATTGAGTTCTTAGAGAAGGTGACTGAACAGGTAGACGAGGGTAGAGCAGTTGATGTGGTGTATATGGATTTCAGCAAAGCGTTTGATAAGGTTCCCCACGGTAGGCTATTGCAAAAAATACGGAGGCTGGGGATTGAGGGTGATTTAGAGATGTGGATCAGAAATTGGCTAGCTGAAAGAAGACAGAGGGTGGTGGTTGATGGGAAATGTTCAGAATGGAGTACAGTCACAAGTGGAGTACCACAAGGATCTGTTCTGGGGCCGTTGCTGTTTGTCATTTTTATCAATGACCGAGAGGAAGGCGCAGAAGGGTGGGTGAGTAAATTTGCAGACGACACTAAAGTCGGTGGTGTTGTCGATAGTGTGGAAGGATGTAGCAGGTTACAGAGGGATATAGATAAGCTGCAGAGCTGGGCTGAGAGGTGGCAAATGGAGTTTAATGTAGAGAAGTGTGAGGTGATTCACTTTGGAAGGAATAACAGGAATGCGGAATATTTGGCGAATGGTAAAGTTCTTGAAAGTGTGGATGAGCAGAGGGATCTAGGTGTCCATGTACATAGATCACTGAAAGTTGCCACCCAGGTTGATAGGGTTGTGAAGAAGGCCTATGGAGTGTTGGCCTTTATTGGTAGAGGGATTGTGTTCCGGAGTCGGGAGGTCATGTTGCAGCTGTACAGAACTCTGGTACGGCCGCATTTGGAGTATTGCGTACAGTTCTGGTCACCGCATTATAGGAAGGACGTGGAGGCTTTGGAGCGGGTGCAGAGGAGATTTACCAGGATGTTGCCTGGTATGGAGGGAAAATCTTATGAGGAAAGGCTGATGGACTTGAGGTTGTTATCGTTGGAGAGAAGAAGGTTAAGAGGAGACTTAATAGAGGCATACAAAATGATCAGGGGGTTGGATAGGCTGGACAGTGAGAACCTTCTCCCGCGGATGGATATGGCTGGCACGAGGGGACATAACTTTAAACTGAGGGGTAATAGATATAGGACAGAGGTCAGAGGTAGGTTCTTTACGCAAAGAGTAGTGAGGCCGTGGAATGCCCTGCCTGCTACAGGAGTGAACTCGCCAACATTGAGGGCATTTAAAAGTTTATCGGATAAACATATGGATGATAATGGCATAGTGTAGGTTAGATGGCACTTGTTTCGGTGCAACATCGTGGGCCGAAGGGCCTGTACTGCGCTGTATTGTTCTATGTTCTATGAATCACTGAATGGTCACAGTTAGAGACAGCTACACCCCAGAGTGCAGTGGAACCACACAGAGAAACACACTGACAACTGGAACTGAATCTCTGAATGGTCACAGTTAGAGATAGCTACACCCCAGAGTGCAGTGGAACCATACAGAGAAACACACTGATAATTGAAACTGAATCACTGAATGGTCTCAGTTACAGAGACAGCTACACCCCAGAGTGCACTGAACCAACCCAGAGAAACACACTGACAATTAGATCTGAATCACTGAAAGGTCACAGTTACAGAGGCTGCGACACCCCAGACGGCACAGGAACCACACAGAGTAACGCAATGACTATTGGAACTGAATCAGTGAATGGACACTATTATGGAGGCACACACACCCCAGAGTGCAATGTAACCATCCAGAGAAACACGCTGACAATTGGAACTGAATCACTGAATGGTCAGATTTACAGAGGCTTCTACACCCCAGAGGGCACTGGAACCACACAGAGTAACGCAATGACAATTGTAACTGAATCACTGAATGGTCACAGTTACAGAGGCAGCTACACCCCAGAGTGCAGTGGAACCACACAGGGAAACACAGTGACAACTGGAACTGAATCACTGAATGGTCACAGTTAGAGACAGCTACACCCCAGAGTGCAGTGGAAGCAGCCAGAGAAACACACTGGCAATTGGAACTGAATCACTAAATGATCACAGTTACAGAGGCTGCTACACCCCAGAGGGCACTGGAACCACACAGAGTAACGCAATGACAATTGGAACTGAATCACTGAATGGACACAGTTACAGAGGCTGCTACACCCCAGAGGGCACTGGAACCACACAGAGTAACGCAAGGACAATTGGAGCTGAATCACTGAATGGTCACAGTTACGGAGCCAGCTACACACCAGAGTGCAGTGGACCCACCCAGAGAAACACAATGACTATTGGAACTGAATCAGTGAATGGACACAGTTATAGAGGCAGCCACACCCCAGAGTGTAGTGTAACAACCCAGTGAAACAAACTGAAAATTGGAACTGAATCACTGAATGGTCACAGTTACAGAGACAGCTGCACCCCAGAGTGCAGTGGAAGCACCCAGAGAAACACAGACCACTGGAACTTAATCACTGAATGGCACACAAGAGAGGCTGCTATACCCCAGAGGGCACTGGAACCACACAGAGTAACGCAATGCCAATTGGAACTGAATCACTGAATGGTCACAGTTACAGGGACAGCTATACCCGAGTGCAGTGGAAGCACGCAGAGAAACACACTGACCATTGGAACTGAATCACTGAATGGTCACAGTTACAGAGGCTGCTACACTCCAGAGGGCACTGTAACCAGACAGAGTAACTCAATGACAATTGGAACTGAATCACTGAATGGTCACAGTTACAGAGGCTGCTATACCCCAGAGGGCACTGGAACCACACAGAGAAACACACTGACAATTGGAACTGAATCACCGAATGGTCACAGTTACAGGGACAGCTACACCCCTGAGTGCAGTGGAACCACCCAGAGAAACACACTGACAATTTGAACTGAATCACTGAATGGTCACAGTTACAGAGACTGCTACACCCCAGAGGGCACTGGAACCACACAGAGTAACGCAATGACAATTGGAACTGAATCACTGAATGGTCTCAGTTACAGAGACAGCTACACCCCAGAGTGCACTGAACCAACCCAGAGAAACACTCTGACAATTGGATCTGAATCACTGAATGGATACAGTTACAGAGGCAGCTACATCCCAGATTGCAGTGGAACCACCCAGAGAAACACACTGACAACTGGAACTGAATCTCTGAATGGTCACAGTTAGAGATAGCTACACCCCAGAGTGCAGTGGAACCATACAGAGAAACACACTGATAATTGAAACTGAATCACTGAATGGTCTCAGTTACAGAGACAGCTACACCCCAGAGTGCACTGAACCAACCCAGAGAAACACACTGACAATTAGATCTGAATCACTGAAAGGTCACAGTTACAGAGGCTGCGACACCCCAGACGGCACAGGAACCACACAGAGTAACGCAATGACTATTGGAACTGAATCAGTGAATGGACACTATTATGGAGGCACACACACCCCAGAGTGCAATGTAACCATCCAGAGAAACACGCTGACAATTGGAACTGAATCACTGAATGGTCAGATTTACAGAGGCTTCTACACCCCAGAGGGCACTGGAACCACACAGAGTAACGCAATGACAATTGTAACTGAATCACTGAATGGTCACAGTTACAGAGGCAGCTACACCCCAGAGTGCAGTGGAACCACACAGGGAAACACAGTGACAACTGGAACTGAATCACTGAATGGTCACAGTTAGAGACAGCTACACCCCAGAGTGCAGTGGAAGCAGCCAGAGAAACACACTGGCAATTGGAACTGAATCACTAAATGATCACAGTTACAGAGGCTGCTACACCCCAGAGGGCACTGGAACCACACAGAGTAACGCAATGACAATTGGAACTGAATCACTGAATGGACACAGTTACAGAGGCTGCTACACCCCAGAGGGCACTGGAACCACACAGAGTAACGCAAGGACAATTGGAGCTGAATCACTGAATGGTCACAGTTACGGAGCCAGCTACACACCAGAGTGCAGTGGACCCACCCAGAGAAACACAATGACTATTGGAACTGAATCAGTGAATGGACACAGTTATAGAGGCAGCCACACCCCAGAGTGTAGTGTAACAACCCAGTGAAACAAACTGAAAATTGGAACTGAATCACTGAATGGTCACAGTTACAGAGACAGCTGCACCCCAGAGTGCAGTGGAAGCACCCAGAGAAACACAGACCACTGGAACTTAATCACTGAATGGCACACAAGAGAGGCTGCTATACCCCAGAGGGCACTGGAACCACACAGAGTAACGCAATGCCAATTGGAACTGAATCACTGAATGGTCACAGTTACAGGGACAGCTATACCCGAGTGCAGTGGAAGCACGCAGAGAAACACACTGACCATTGGAACTGAATCACTGAATGGTCACAGTTACAGAGGCTGCTACACTCCAGAGGGCACTGTAACCAGACAGAGTAACTCAATGACAATTGGAACTGAATCACTGAATGGTCACAGTTACAGAGGCTGCTATACCCCAGAGGGCACTGGAACCACACAGAGAAACACACTGACAATTGGAACTGAATCACCGAATGGTCACAGTTACAGGGACAGCTACACCCCTGAGTGCAGTGGAACCACCCAGAGAAA
This sequence comes from Scyliorhinus torazame, assembly GCF_047496885.1. Taxonomy (NCBI): domain Eukaryota; kingdom Metazoa; phylum Chordata; class Chondrichthyes; order Carcharhiniformes; family Scyliorhinidae; genus Scyliorhinus; species Scyliorhinus torazame. The sequence goes on along the minus strand of NC_092726.1, from coordinate 124,368,176 downwards.
CACACTGACAATTTGAACTGAATCACTGAATGGTCACAGTTACAGAGACTGCTACACCCCAGAGGGCACTGGAACCACACAGAGTAACGCAATGACAATTGGAACTGAATCACTGAATGGTCTCAGTTACAGAGACAGCTACACCCCAGAGTGCACTGAACCAACCCAGAGAAACACTCTGACAATTGGATCTGAATCACTGAATGGATACAGTTACAGAGGCAGCTACATCCCAGATTGCAGTGGAACCACCCAGAGAAACACACTGACAATTGGAACTGAATCACTGAATGGTCACAGTTACAGAGGCAGCTACACCCCAGAGTGCAGTGGAAGCACGCAGAGAAACACACTGACAACTGGAATTTAATCACTTAATGGCACACAAGAGAGGCAGCTACACCACAGAGGGCACTGGAACCACACAGAGTAACGCAAGGACAATTGGAACTGAATCACTGAATGGTCACAGTGAGTGAGGCAGCTACACAGCAGAGTACAGCGGAACCACCCAGAGAAACACACTGACAACTGGAACTGAATCACTGAAAGGTCACAGTTAGAGACAGCTACACCCAGAGTGCAGTGGAACCACCCAGAGAAACACACTGACAACTGGAACTGAATCACTGAAAGGTTACAGTTACGGAGCCAGCTACACCCCAGAGTGCAGTGGACCCACCCAGAGAAACACAATGACTATTGGAACTGAATCAGTGAATGGACACAGTTATAGAGGCAGCCACACCCCAGAGTGCAGTGTAACAACCCAGAGAAACACACTGAAAATTGGAACTGAATCACTGAATGGTCACAGTTACAGAGGCAGCAACACCCCAGAGTGCAGTGGACCCACCCAGAGAAACACACTGACAACTGGAACTGAATCACTGAATGGTCACAGTTACAGAGGCAGCTACACCCCAGAGTGCAGTGGAAGCACCCAAAGAAACACACTGACAATTGGAACTGAATCACTGAATGGTCACAGTTACAGAGGCAGCTACACCCCAGAGTTCAGTGGAAGCACGCAGAGAAACACAGACAACTGGAACTTAATCACTGAATGGCACACAAGAGAGGCTGCTATACCCCAGAGGGCACTGGAACCACACAGAGTAACGCAATGCCAATTGGAACTGAATCACTGAATGGTCACAGTTACAGAGACAGCTACACCCCTGAGTGCAGTGGAACCACCCAGAGAAACACACTGACCATTGGAACTGAATCACTGAATGGTCACAGTTACAGAGGCTGCTACACTCCAGAGGGCACTGGAACCAGACAGAGTAACTCAATGACAATTGGATCTGAAACACTGAATGGTCACAGTTACAGAGGCTGCTATACCCCAGAGGGCACTGGAACCACACAGAGAAACACACTGATAATTGGAACTGAATCACTGAATGGTCACAGTTACAGAGGCTGCTACACCCCAGCGGGCACAGGAACCACACATAGTAACGCAATGAATATTGGAACTGAATCAGTTCATGGACACAATTATAGAGGCAGCCACACCCCAGAGTGCAGTGTAACCACCCAGAGAAACAAACTGAAAATTGGAACTGAATCACTGAATGGTCACAGTTACAGAGGCTGCTACACCCCAGAGTGCAGTGGAACCACCCAGAGAAACACACTGACAATTGGAACTGAATCACATAATGGACACAGTTAGAGACAGCTACACCCCAGAGTGCAGTGGAAGCACCCAGAGAAACACACTGACAACTGGAATGTAATCACTTAATGGCACACAAGAGAGGCTGCTACACCCCAGAGGGCACTGGAACCACCCAGAGAAACACACTGACAATTGGAACTGAATCACTGAATGGTCACAGTTAGAGAGGCAGCTACACCCCAGAGTGCAGTGGACCCACCCAGAGAAACATTGACAATTGGAACTGAATCACTGAATGGTCACAGTTACAGAGGCAGCTACACCCCAGAGGGCACAGGGACCACACAGAGTAACTCAATGACAGTTGGAACTGAATCACTGAATGGTCACAGTTACAGAGGCTGCTACACCCCAGAGTTCACTGCACCACACAGAGTAACGCAATGACAATTGGAACTGAATCACCGAATGGTCACAGTTACAGGGACAGCTGCACCCCAAAGTGCAGTGGAACCACACAGAGAAACACACTGACAATTGGAACTGAATCACTGAATAGTCACAGTTAGAGACAGCTACACCCCAGAGTGCAGTGGAACCACACAGAGGAACACACTGACAACTGGAACTGAATCACTGAATGGTCACAGTAAGAGACAGCTACACCCAAGAGTGCAGTGGAACCATACAGAGAAACACACTGATAATTGGAACTGAAACACTGAATGATCTCAGTTACAGAGACAGCTACACCCCAGAGTGCACTGAACCAACCCAGAGAAACACACTGACAACTGGATCCGAATCACTGAATGGTCACAGTTACAGAGGCTGCTACACCCCAGAGGGCACTGGAACCACCCAGAGAAACAAACTGACAATTGGAACTGAATCACTGAATGGTCACAGTTAGAGACAGCTACACCCCAGAGTGCAGTGGAACCACTCAGAGAAACACACTGACATGAGGAACTGAATCACTGAATGGGCACAGTTATGGAGGCTGCTTCACCCAGGAGTGCAGTGGACCCACCCAGAGAAACACAATGACTATTGGAACTGAATCAGTGAATGGACACAGTTATAGAGGCAGCCACACCCCAGAGTGCAGTGTAACCACCCACAGAAACAAACTGAAAATTGGAACAGAATCACTGAATGGTCACAGTTACAGAGGCAGCTACAGCCCAGAGTGCAGTGGAACCACACAGAGAAACACACTGACAATTGGAACTGAATCACTTAACGGACACAGTTAGAGGGAGCTACACCCCAGAGGGCACTGGAACCAGCCAGAGAAACACACTGACAACTGGAACTTAATCACTTAATGGCACACAAGAGAGGCTGCTACATCCCAGAGGGCACTGGAACCACACAGAGTAACGCAATGACAATTGGAACAGAATCACTGAATGGACACAGTTAGAGACAGCTACACCCCAGAGTGCAGTGGAACCACCCAGAGAAACACACTGACAATTGGTACTGAATCACTAAATGGTCACAGTTACAGAGGCAGCTACATCCCAGAGTGCAGTGGAACCACCCAGAGAAACACACTGACAATTGGTACTGAATCACTAAATGGTCACATTTACAGAGGCAGCTACACACCAGAGTGCAGTGGAAGCACCCAGAGAAACACGCTGTCAACTGGAACCTAACCACGTAATGGCAAACAAGAGTGGCTGCTGCACCCCAGAGGGCACTGGAACCAAACAGAGAAACACACTGACAATTGGAACTGAATCACTGAATGGTCACCGTTAGAGACAGCTACACCCCAGAGTGCAGTGGAACCATATATAGAAACACATTGATAACTGGAACTGAATCACTGAATGGTCTCAGGTTACAGAGACAGCTACACCCCAGAGTGCAGTGAACCCACCCAGAGAAACACACTGACAATTGGATCTGATTCAATGAATGGTCACAGTTACAGAGGCAGCTAAACCCCAGAGTGCAGTGGAACCACACAGAGAAACACACTGACAATTGGAACTGAATCACCGAATGGTCACCGTTAGAGACAAATACACCCCAGAGTGCAGTGGAACCATACAGAGAAACGCAATGACTATTGGAACTGAATCAGTGAATGGACACAGTTACAGAGACAGCCACACCCCTAGTGCAGTGGAACTACCCAGAGAAACACACTGACAATTGGAACGGAATCACTGAATGGTCACAGTTACAGAGGCTGCTACACCCCAGAGGGCACTGGTACCACACAGAGTAACGCAATGACAATTGGAACTGAATCAGTGAATGGTCACAGTTACAGAGGCAGCCACACCCAAGAGTGCAGTGGAACCAGCCAGAGAAACAGACAGACAATTGGAACTGAATCACTAAATGGTCACAGTTACAGAGGCATCTACACCCCAGAGTGCAGTGGAAGCACCCAGAGAAACACACTGACAATTGGAACTGAATCACTGAATGGTCACAGTTACAGGGACAGCTACACCCCAGAGTGCAGTGGAAGCACCCAGAGAAACACGCTGACAATTGGAACTGAATCACTGAATGGTCACAGTTACAGAGGCAGCTACAGACCGAGTGCAGTGGAACCACAGATAAACACACTGACAACTGGAACTGAATCACTGAATGGTCACAGTTAGAGGCAGCCACACCCCAGAGTGCAGTGTAACCACCCAGAGAAACAAACTGAAAATTGGAACTGAATCACTGAATGGTCACAGTTACAGAGGCAGCTACAGCCCAGAGTGCAGTGGAACCACCCAGAGAAACACACTGACAATTGGTACTGAATCACTAAATGGTCACAGTTACAGAGGCAGCTACACACCAGAGTGCAGTGGAAGCACCCAGAGAAACACGCTGTCAACTGGAGCTTAATCACTTAATTGCACACAAGAGAGGCTGCTACATCCCAGAGGGCACTAGAACCACACAGAGTAATGCAATGACAATTGGAACTGAATCACTGAATGGTCACAGTGACAGAGGCTGCTACACCCCAGAGGGCACTGGAACCACACAGAGTAACGCAATGACAATTGGAACAGAATCACTGAATGGACACAGTTAGAGACAGCTACACCCCAGAGTGCAGTGGAACCACCCAGAGAAACACACTGACAATTGGTACTGAATCACTAAATGGTCACAGTTACAGAGGCAGCTACATCCCAGAGTGCAGTGGAACCACCCAGAGAAACACACTGACAATTGGTACTGAATCACTAAATGGTCACAGTTACAGAGGCAGCTACACACCAGAGTGCAGTGGAAGCACCCAGAGAAACACGCTGTCAACTGGAACCTAACCACGTAATGGCAAACAAGAGAGGCTGCTGCACCCCAGAGGGCACTGGAACCAAACAGAGAAACACACTGACAATTGGAACTGAATCACTGAATGGTCACCGTTAGAGACAGCTACACCCCAGAGTGCAGTGGAACCATATATAGAAACACATTGATAACTGGAACTGAATCACTGAATGGTCTCAGGTTACAGAGACAGCTACACCCCAGAGTGCAGTGAACCCACCCAGAGAAACACACTGACAATTGGATCTGATTCACTGAATGGTCACAGTTACAGAGGCGGCTAAACCCCAGAGTGCAGTGGAACCACACAGAGAAACACACTGACAATTGGAACTGAATCACCGAATGGTCACCGTTAGAGACAAATACACCCCAGAGTGCAGTGGAACCATACAGAGAAACGCAATGACTATTGGAACTGAATCAGTGAATGGACACAGTTACAGAGACAGCCACACCACTAGTGCAGTGGAACTACCCAGAGAAACACACTGACAATTGGAACTGAATCACTGAATGGTCACAGTTACAGAGGCTGCTACACCCCAGAGGGCACTGGTACCACACAGAGTAACGCAATGACAATTGGAACTGAATCAGTGAATGGTCACAGTTACAGAGGCAGCCACACCCAAGAGTGCAGTGGAACCAGCCAGAGAAACAGACAGACAATTGGAACTGAATCACTAAATGGTCACAGTTACAGAGGCATCTACACCCCAGAGTGCAGTGGAAGCACCCAGAGAAACACACTGACAATTGGAACTGAATCACTGAATGGTCACAGTTACAGGGACAGCTACACCCCAGAGTGCAGTGGAAGCACCCAGAGAAACACGCTGACAATTGGAACTGAATCACTGAATGGTCACAGTTACAGAGGCAGCTACAGACCGAGTGCAGTGGAACCACAGATAAACACACTGACAACTGGAACTGAATCACTGAATGGTCACAGTTAGAGACAGATACACCCCAGAGTGCAGTGTAACTATACAGAGAAACACACTGGTAATTGGAACTGAATCACTGAATGGTCACAGTTAGAGACAGCTACACCCCAGAGTGCAGTGGAACTATACAGAGAAACACACTGATAATTGGAACTGAATCACTGAATGGTCACAGTTACAGAGGCTGCTACACCCCAGAGGGCACAGGGACCACACATAGTAACGCAATGAATATTGGAACTGAATCAGTTCATGGACACAATTATAGAGGCAGCCACACCCCAGAGTGCAGTGTAACCACTCAGAGAAACAAACTGAAAATTGGAACTGAATCACTGAATGGTCACAGTTACAGAGGCTGCTACACCCCAGAGTGCAGTGGAAGCACCCAGAGAAACACACTGACAACTGGAATGTAATCACTTAATGGCACACAAGAGAGGCTGCTACACCCCAGAGGGCACTGGAACCACACAGAGTAACGCAATGACTATTGGAACTGAATCAGTGAATGGTCACAGTTACAGAGGCTGCTACACCCCAGAGGGCACAGGAACCACACAGAGTAACGCAATGACTATTGGAACTGAATCAGTGAATGGACACAGTTGTAGAGGCAGCCACACCCCAGAGTGCAGTGTAACCACTAGGAGAAACAAACTGAAAATTGGAACTGAATCACTGAATGGTCACAGTTACAGAGGCTGCTGCACCCCAGAGGGAACTGGAACCACACAGAGTAACGCAATGACAATTGGAACTGAATCACTGAATGGTCACAGTTACAGAGGCAGCTACACCCCAGAGTGCAGTGGAAGCACACAGGGACACACACTGACAATTGGAACTGAATCACTGAATGGTCACAGTTAGAGAGGCAGCTACACCCCAGAGTGCAGTAGAACTATACAGAGAAACACACTGATAATTGGAACTGAATCACTGAATGGTCACAGTTACAGAGGCTGCTACACCCCAGAGGGCACAGGGACCACACATAGTAACGCAATGAATATTGGAACTGAATCAGTTCATGGACAGAATTACAGAGGCAGCCACACCCCAGAGCGCAGTGTAACCACCCAGAGAAACAAACTGAAAATTGGAACTGAATCACTGAATGGTCACAGTTACAGAGGCTGCTACACCCCAGAGTGCAGTGTAACCACCCAGAGAAACACACTGACAATTGGAACTGAATCACATAATGGACACAGTTAGAGACAGCTACACCCCAGAGTGCAGTGGAAGCACCCAGAGAAACACACTGACAACTGGAATGTAATCACTTAATGGCACACAAGAGAGGCTGCTACACCCCAGAGGGCACTGGAACCACCCAGAGAAACACACTGACAATTGGAACTGAATCACTGAATGGTCACAGTTAGAGAGGCAGCTACACCCCAGAGTGCAGTGGACCCACCCAGAGAAGCACTGACACTTGGAACTGAATCACTGAATGGTCAGTTACAGAGGCAGCTACACCCCAGAGTGCAGTGGAACCACACAGAGAAACACACTGACAATTGGAACTGAATCAGTAAATGGTCACAGTTACAGAGGCTGCTACACCCCAGAGGGCACAGGAACCACACAGAGTAACGCAATGACTATTGGAACTGAATCTGTGAATGGACACAGTTGTAGAGGCAGCCACACCCCAGAGTGCAGTGTAACCACTAGGAGAAACAAACTGAAAATTGGAACTGAATCACTGAATGGTCACAGTTAGAGAAAGCTACACCCCAGAGTGTAGTGGAACCACACAGAGAAACACACTGACATCTGGAACTGAATCACTGAATGGTCACAGTTTGAGACAGCTACACCCCAGAGTGCAGTGGAACCATACAGAGAAACACACTGATAATTGGAACTGAATCACTCAATTCTCTCAGTTACAGAGGCAGCTACACCCCAGAGTGCAGTCGAAGCACCCAGAGAAACAGACTGACAACTGGAACTTAATCACTTAATGTCACACAAGAGAGGCTGCTACACCCCAGAGGGCACTGGAACCACACAGAGTAACGCAATGACAATTGGAACTGAATCACCGAATGGTCACAGTCAAAGGGACAGCTGCACCCCAAAGTGCAGTGGAACCACACAGAGAAACACACTGACAATTGGAACTGAATCACTGAATAGTCACAGTTAGAGACAGCTACACCCCAGAGTGCAGTGGAACCACACAGAGGAACACACTGACAACTGGAACTGAATCACTGAATGGTCACAGTTAGAGACAGCTACACCCAAGAGTGCAGTGGAAACATACAGAGAAACACACTGATAATTGGAACTGAATCACTGAATGATCTCAGTTTCAGAGACAGCTACACCCCAGAGTGCACTGAACCAACCCAGAGAAACACACTGACAATTGGATCCGAATCACTGAATGGTCACAGTTACAGAGGCTGCCACACCCCAGAGGGCACTGGAACCACCCAGAGAAACAAACTGACAATTGGAACGGAATCACTGAATGGTCACAGTTAGAGACAGCTACACCCCAGAGTGCAATGGAACCACCCAGAGAAACACACTGACAATTGGAACTGAATCACTGAATGGTCACAGTTATGGAGGCAGCTTCACCCAGGAGTGCAGTGGACCCACCCAGAGAAACACAATGACTATTGGAACTGAATCAGTGAATGGACACAGTTATAGAGGCAGCCACACCCCAGAGTGCAGTGTAACCACCCACAGAAACAAACTGAAAATTGGAACAGAATCACTGAATGGTCACAGTTACAGAGGCAGCTACAGCCCAGAGTGCAGTGGAACCACCCAGAGAAACACACTGACAATTGGTACTGAATCACTAAATGGTCACAGTTACAGAGGCAGCTACACACCAGAGTGCAGTGGAAGCACCCAGAGAAACACGCTGTCAACTGGAACCTAACCACGTAATGGCAAACAAGAGAGGCTGCTGCACCCCAGAGGGCACTGGAACCACACAGAGTTACGCAATGACAATTGGAATTGAGTCACTAAATGGCACAGTTACAGAGGCTGCTACACCCCAGAGTGCAGTGGAACCATATATAGAAACACATTGATAACTGGAACTGAATCACTGAATGGTCTCAGGTTACAGAGACAGCTACACCCCAGAGTGCAGTGAACCCACCCAGAGAAACACACTGACAATTGGATCTGATTCACTGAATGGTCACAGTTACAGAGGCAGCTAAACCCCAGAGTGCAGTGGAACCACACAGAGAAACACACTGACAATTGGAACTGAATCACCGAATGGTCACCGTTAGAGACAGATACACCCCAGAGTGCAGTGGAACCATACAGAGAAACGCAATGACTATTGGAACTGAATCAGTGAATGGACACAGTTACAGAGGCAGCCACACCCCAGAGTGCAGTGGAACCACCCAGAGAAACACACTGACAATTGGAACTGAATCACTGAATGCTCTCAGTTACAGAGACAGCTACACCCCTAGTGCAGTGGAACTACCCAGAGAAACACACTGACAATTGGAACTGAATCACTGAATGGTCACAGTTACAGAGGCTGCTACACCCCAGAGGCCACTAGTACCACACAGAGTAACGCAATGACAATTGGAACTGAATCAGTGAATGGTCACAGTTACAGAGGCAGCCACACCCAAGAGTGCAGTGGAACCATCCAGAGAAACAGACCGACAATTGGAACTGAATCACTAAATGGTCACAGTTACAGGGACAGCTACACCCCAGAGTGCAGTGGAAGCACCCAGAGAAACACGCTGACAATTGGAACTGAATCACTGAATGGTCACAGTTACAGAGGCAGCTACACACCGAGTGCAGTGGAACCACACAGAGAAACACACTGACAATTGGAACTGAATCACTAAATGGTCACAGTTACAGAGGCAGCTACACACCAGAGTGCAGTGGAAGCACCCAGAGAAACACACTGTCAACTGGAACCTAACCACTTAATGGCACACAAGAGAGGCTGCTACACCCCAGAGGGCACTGGAACCACACAGAGTAACACAATGACAATTGGAACTGAATCACTGAATGGTCACAGTAATAGAGACAGCTACATCCCAGAGTGCAGTGGAACCACCCAGAGAAACTCACTGTCAATTGGAACTGAATCACTAAATGGCATAGTTAGAGAGGCAGCTACACACCAGAGTGCAGTGGAACCACACAGAGAAACATACTGACAATTGGGACTGAACCACTGAATGGGCACTTTTAGAGACAGCTGCACCCCAGAGTGCAGTGGAACCACACAGAGAAACACACTGACAATTGGAACTGAATCACTGAATGGTCACAGTTACAGAGACAGCTACACCCCAGAGTGCAGTGGAACCATACAGAGAAACACATTGATAATTGGAACTGATTCACTGAATGGTCTCAGTTACAGAGACAGTTACACCCCAGAGTGCAGTGAACCCACCCAGAGAAACACACTGACAATTGGATCTGAATCACTGAATGGTCACAGTTACAGAGGCAACTACACCCCAGTGGGCAGAGGAACCACACAGAGAAACAATCTGAAAATTGAAACTGTGTCACTGAATGGACACAGTTACAGAGACATCTACACCCCAGATTGCAGTGGAACCACCCAGAGAAACACACTGTCAATTGGAACTGAATCACTGAAATGTCACAGTTGCAGAGGCAGCTACACCCCAGAGTGCAGTGGAACCACACAGAGAAACACATAGACAATTTGAACTGAATCAGTATGTGCAAACTTACTAATTTCCATCGGTATTCACCCCTTTGCATCAGAATTCACCAAAGAGAATGGAATTGGTAGATGTTGAGTCTGGAGAAGGGGGTGTAGATAGCCTGGGTCACATTATGATCCAAAAAGACGAGGTGTTAGGTGTCTTAAAAAATATTAAGGTTGATAAGTCCCCAGGGCCTGATGGGATCTACCCCAGAATACTGAAGGAGGCTGGAGAGGAAATTGCTGAGGCCTTGACAGAAATCTTTGGATGCTCGCTGTCTTCAGGGGATGTCCCGTAGGACTGGAGAATAGCCAATGTTGTTCCTCTGTTTAAGAAGGGTAGCAAGGATAATCCCGGGAACTACAGGCCGGTGAGCCTTACTTCAGTGGTAGGGAAATTACTGGAGAGAATTCTTCGAGACAGGATCTACTCCCATTTGGAAGCAAGTGGACGTATTAGTGAGAGGCAGCACGGTTTTGTGAAGGGGAGTTCGTGTCTCACTAACTAGATAGAGTTTTTCGAGGAGGTCACTGAGATGATTGATGCAGGTAGGGCAGTAGATGTTGTCTATATGGACTTCAGTAAGGCCTTTGACAAGGTCCCTCATGGTAGACTAGTACAAAAGGTGAAGTCACACGGGATCAGGGGTGAGCTGGTAAGGTGGATACAGAACTGGCTAGGCCATAGAAGGCAGAGAGTAGCAATGGAGGGATGCTTTTCTAATTGGAGGGCTGTGACCAGTGGTGTTCCACAGGGATCAGTGCTGGGACCTTTGCTCTTTGTAGTATATATAAATGATTTGGAGGAAAATGTAACTTGTCTGATTAGTAAGTTTGCAGACGACACAAAGGTTGGTGGAATTGTGGATAGCGATGAGGACTGTCGGAGGTTACAGCAGGATTCAGATTGTCTGGAGACTTGGGCGGAGAGATGGCAGATGGAGTTTAATCTGGACAAATGTGAGGTAATGCATTTTGGAAGGTCTAATGCAGGTAGGGAATAGACAGTGAATGGTAGAATCCTCAAGAGTGTTGAAAGTCAAAGAGATCTAGGAGTACAGGTCCACAGGTAATTGAAAGGGGCAACACAGGTGGAGAAGGTAGTCAAGAAGTCATACGGCATGCTTGCCTTCATTGGCCGTGGCATTGAGTATAAGAATTGGCAAATCATGTTGCAGCTGTATAGAACCTTAGTTAGGCCGCACTTGGAGTATAGTGTTCAATTCTGGTCGCCACACTACCAGAAGGATGTGGAGGCTTTAGAGAGGGTGCAGAAGAGTTTTACCAGAATGTTGCCTGGTATGGAGGGCATTAGCTATGAGGAGCGGTTGAATAAACTCGGTTTGTTCTCACTGGAACGAAGGAGGTTGAGGGGTGACCTGATAGAGGTATACACAATTATGAGGGGCATAGACGGAGTGGATAGTCAGAGGCTTTTCCCCAGGGTAGAGGGGTCAATTACTAGGGGGCATAGGTTTAAGGTGAGAGGGGCAAGGTTTAGATTAGGTGTACGAGGCAAGTTTTTTACGTAGAGGGTAGTGGGTGCCTGGAACTCGCTACCGGAGGAGGTAGTGGAAGCAGGGACGATAGGGACATTTACGGGGCATCTTGACAAACATGTGAATAGGATGCGAATAGAAGGATACGGACCCAGGAAGTGTAGAAGATTGTAGTTTAGTCGGGCAGTATGGTCGGCACGGTCTTGGAGGGCCGAAGGGCCTGTTCCTGTGCTGTACATTTCTTTGTTCTTTGTCCTTTGTTCTAACTGTGGCCATTCAGTGATTCAGTTCCAATTGTCAGTAAGTTTCTGTGGGTGTTTCCACTGCACTCTGGGGTGTAGCTGTCTCTAACTGTGACCATTCAGTGATTCAGTTCCAGTTGTCAGTGTCTTTCACTGGGTGGTCCCACTGCACCCTGGGGTGCAGCTGCCTCTGTAACTGTGACCATTCAGTGATTAAGTTCCAGTTGTCAGTGTGTTTCTCTGGGTGATTCCACTGCACCCTGGGGCGTAGCTGCCTCTGTAACTGTGACCATTCAGTGATTCAGATCCAATTGTCAGTGTGTTTCTCTGGGTGGTTCTACTGCACTAGGGGTGTAGCTGTCTCTGTAACGGAGGGCATTCAGTAATTCAGTTCCAATTGTCAGTTTGTTTCTCTGTCTGGTTCAACTGCACTCTGGGGTGTAGCTGCCTCTAACTGTGACCATTCAGTGATTCAGTTCCAATTGTCAGTGTGTTTCTCTGTGTGGTTCCAGTGCCCTCTGGGGTGTAGCAGCCTCAGTAACTGTGACCATTCAGTGATTCATATCCAGTTGTCTGTGTGTGTCTCTGAGTTGTTCCACTGCACTCTAGGATGTAGCTGCCTTTGTAACTGTGACCATTCAGCGATTCAGTTCCAATTGTCAGTGTGATTCTTTGGGTGGTTCCAGAGCCCTCTGGGGTGTAGAATCCTCTGTAACTGTGACCTTTCAGTGATTCAGTTCCAATTGTCAGTATGTTACTGTGGCTGGATCCACTGTACTCTGGGGTGTAGCTGTCTCTAACTGTGACAATTCAGTGATTCAGTTCCAATTGCCAGTGTGATTCTCTGTGTGGTTCCACTGCACTCTAGGGTTTAGCTCCCTCTCTAACTGTGGCCATTCAGTGATTGAAATCCAAAGGGCTGCTCCTGTAAAGGTAAGGCTTTTTAAATACACTACTCACCTCCAAGAAGGCCCCTGCGCACCACTGCCGCCAAAATCCAAAGGGCTGCTCCTGTAAAGGTAAGGCTTTTTAAATTCACTACTCACCTCCAAGAAGGCCCCTGCGCACCGCTGCCTCCGAAATCCAAAGGGCTGCTCCGGTAAAGGTAAGGCTTTTTAAATTCACTACTCACCTCCCTGAAGGCCTCTGCGCACCGCTGCCGCCGAAATCCAAAGGGCTGCTCCTGTAAAGGTAAGGCTTTTTAAATTCACTACTCACCTCCCAGAAGGCCCCTGCGCACCGCTGCCGCCGAAATGCAAAGGGCTGCTCCTGTAAAGGTAAGGCTTTTTAAATTCACTACTCACCTCTCAGAAGGCCCCTGCGCACCGCTGCCGCCGAAATGCAAAGGGCTGCTCCTGTAAAGGTAAGGCTTTTTAAATTCACTACTCACCTCCCAGAAGGCCCCTGCGCACCGCTGCCGCCAAAATCCAAAGGGCTGCTCCTGTAAAGGTAAGGCTTTTTAAATTCACTACTCACCTCCCAGAAGGCTCCTGCGCACCGCTGCCGCCGAAATCCAAAGGGCTGCTCCTGTCAAGGTAAGGCTTTTTAAATTCACTACTCACCTCCCAGAAGGCCCCTGCGCACCGCTGCCTCCGAAATCCAAAGGTCTGCTCCGGTAAAGGTAAGGCTTTTTAAATTCACTACTCACCTCCCTGAAGGCCACTGCGCACCGCTGCCGCCAAAATCCGAAGGGCTGCTCCTGTAAAGGTAAGGCTTTTTAAATTCACTACTCACCTCCCAGAAGGCCCCTGCGCACCGCTGCCGCCGAAATCCAAAGGGCTGCTCCAGTAAAGGTAAGGCTTTTTAAATACACAACTCACCTCTCAGAAGGCCACTGCGCACCGCTGCCGCCGAAATCCAAAGGGCTGCTCCTGTAAAGGTAAGGCTTTTTGAATTCACTACTCACCTCCCAGAAGGCCCCTGCGCACCGCTGCCGCCGAAATCCAAAGGGCTGCTCCTGTAAAGGTAAGGCTTTTTAAATTCACTACTCACCTCCCTGAAGGCCTCTGCGCACCGCTGCCGCCGAAATCCAAAGGGCTGCTCCGGTAAAGGTAAGGCTTTTTAAATACACTACTCACCTCCCTGAAGGCCTCTGCGCACCGCTGACGCCGAAATCCAAAGGGCTGCTCCTATAAAGGTAAGGCTTTTTAAATTCACTACTCACCTCCCAGAAGGCCCCTGCGCACCGCTGCCGCCGAAATCCAAAGGGCTGCTCCTGTAAAGGTAAGGCTTTTTAAACTAACTACTCACCTCCCAGAAGGCCCCTGCACACCGCTGCCGCCGAAATCCAAAGGGCTGCTCCTGTAAAGGTAAAGGAAACTTTAATTTAAGGAACTTAACCTGTCGAACTACGCCAAGTTTGGGGGAAGCTTAGTTGATGAATCAAGTCCTGGCGCAATACGACAAGTTGTAAGATTTTTACTATTTGTAGACTGTGTTAAGTTGTTCGATTCCTTCTATTATTCGACTGTGTATAGTTGAAGGAATTTATATCATCTCTGCTATTCGGTTATCAGTAGCACTTTGCGAATACTGGAACTCAGCAGAAATTTGCAGTATAAACTCCTCAGGTGCCAAAAAGAATTGTTTTATTTGTAGTCGCTTGATTACAATTTGAAAGTCATTTAAAAGGCAATTCGTAGACATTTCGAAGCTTTCAGAGAATTACAGACATTATCTTTCTTTGCTAAGGCAGACAGCTCGAAAGTAACTTTTAAAAGGTCAAAGTCTGGCAATGAAACTTGAAGAGAGAGAGAAAGCTAATCTTCAGCTAAACTCAAACTCAAAGTCAAAAGTGGACTAACATCACTGACACAGACTGGTAGACTGACAGAACCCCCAAACCTAACCTAAAATGGAGACTATAAAGGACAAAACTGACTAAACTAAACACTAAAACAAAACTTAAGCTACAAAGACAATACTCACAAAGACAACAAAACCCAACCTAACCTAAAATGGCCGGGAGAAAAGTTTTTAGTTATACACTTTCATATCTGCCTTAAGTCGTCTAATTACACCCCAATATAAACCTAATTGGTTTGGGTTAGACTCAAACACATTTGATTTGATGGCAAGCCGTCCATCTTCAATGTGCAACATCAGCTTTTCTGACCCAGCTGTTATCTGCATTGTGAACAATGTTGCTGTGTATTCAGTCCCTGTCCTTGACAATTAGCACAAGACAGTGTCATTATCTTGAAAATATGCATTTGCCAGAACAACGGACTTCAGTAAAAGTGAATTATGCTGTATAAATGGGTATTTAAAACTGGGGCTCAACATGTATGCTTAAACAGCTATCTTTTACCTATACTAGTTGTATTTGAAATACTTGGCTTCTACAGTCGGCCCTTTGATAAATCGAAAAATTGAGATATATCAGAAAAGATTAAAATACATCATTAATGCGATAGGATAGGTAAAAGCGCAAAGAATCATTGCAGTTTTAAACAATAAAATGGAATTAACATTGCAACAGGCATTTCAAAATAATTATTAAAATTATTATACAATGAAAGTTGAACATATGATCTAGTAATAAATGGTAAAATGATTATCAAAATTGATGTCAAGCCTTTGACATCTTCTGGATAATACACAAAAGCTTGTTGAAAGGGTTAATTTTCTTACAGAGACAAAAGAGGCGTATAGCTTGGAATGATGCCATTCGCATCTTTAAACTTTTTTTTTTGTCACTCAAATGGACTGGGAGTAAAAGTTGGATTGCTGCCAAATTCCCGTTATCAAATTTCTTTGAACAACCTGTTCTTTTGGCTTTTAATCAAAGATTGTTGTTTTTTTTTTAAACCAGCTTCCACATTGTTTGAAGTTTTAATTTCCAGGCTAATTCCAAACATTTATTTTAAAATATCAAATACAATAACTTATTAAATATATAACTGAACAAATCTTGTGCTGTATCTTGATTTTCTGTAGACGAATTTGCCGATTCTGTTAAAGAAAAGGTAAGGCTTTTTAAATACACTACTCACCTCCAAGAAGGCCCCTGCGCACCGCTGCCGCCGAAATCCAAAGGGCTGCTTCGGTAAAGGTAAGGCTTTTTAAATACACTACTCACCTCCAAGAAGGCTCCTGCGCACCGCTGCTGCCGAAATCCAAAGGGCTGCTCCTGTAAAGGTAAGGCTTTTTAAATACACTACTCACCTCCCAGAAGGCCCCTGCGCACCGCTGCCGCCGAAATCCAAAGGGCTGCTCCTGTAAAGGTAAGGCTTTTTAAATTCACTCCTCACATCCAAGAAGGCCCCTGCGCACCGCTGCCGCCGAAATCCAAAGGGCTGCTCCTGTAAAGGTAAGGCTTTTTAAATTCACTCCTCACATCCAAGAAGGCCCCTGCGCACCGCTGCCGCCGAAATCCAAAGGGCTGCTCCTGTAAAGGTAAGGCTTTTTAAATTCACTACTCACCTCCAAGAAGACCCCTGCGCACCGCTGCCGCCGAAATCCAAAGGGCTGCTCCTGTAAAGGCAAGGCTTTTTAAATTCACTACTCACCTCCAAAAAGGCCCCTGCGCACCCCTGCCGCCGAAATCCAAAGGGCTGCTCCTGTAAAGGTAAGGCTTTTTAAATACACTACTCACCTCCAAGAAGGCCCCTGCGCACCACTGCCGCCGAAATCCAAAGGGCTGCTCCTGTAAAGCTCAGGCTTTTTAAATTCACTACTCACCTCCCAGAAGGCCCCTGCGCACCGCGAGAGACAGCTACACCCCAGAGTGCAGTGGAACCATACAGAGAAACACATTGATAATTGGAACTGAATCACTGAATCATCTCAGTTACAGAGACAGCTACATCCCCGAGTGCAGTGAACCCACCCAGAGAAACACACTGACAATTGGATGTGAATCACTGAATGGTCACAGTTACAGAGGCTGCTACACCCCAGTGGGCACAGGAACCACACAGAGTAACGCAATGGCTAGTGGAACTGAATCAGTGAATGGTCAGAGTTAAAGAGGCAGCTACATCCTAGAGTGCAGTGGAACCACACAGAGAAACACAATGACAATTGGAACTGAATCACTGAATGATCTCTGTTACAGAGACAGCTACAACCCTAGTGCAGTGGAACCACCCTGAGAAACACACTGACAATTGGAACTGAATCACTGAATGGTAACAGTTACAGAGACAGCTACACCCCAGAGTGCAGTGGAACCACCCAGAGAAACTCACTGTCAATAGGAGCTGAATCACTAAATGGCATAGTTAGAGAGGCTGTTACACCCCAGAGTACAGTGGAACCACCCAGAGAAACACACTGACAACTGGAACTGTATCACTGAATGGTCAAAGTTACAGACAGCTACACCCCAGAGTGCAGTGGAACCACCCAGAGAGACACACTGACAATTGGAACTGAATAACTGAATGGTCACAGTTACAGAGACAGCCACACCCCAGAGTGCAGTGGAACCACCCAGAGAAACACACTGACAATTGGAACTGAATCACTGAATGGTCTCAGTTACAGAGACAGCTAGATCGCAGAGTGCAGTGGAACCACACAGAGAAACACACTGACAATTCGAACTGAACCACGGAATGGTCACAGTTAGAGGCAGCTACATCCCAGAGTGCAGCGGGACCACCCATAGAAACACACTGACAATTGGAACTGAATCACTGAATGGTAACAGTTACAGAGGCAGCTACACCCCAGAGTGCAGTGGAACCACCCAGAGAAACTCACTGCCAATAGGAACTGAATCACTAAATAGCATAGTTAGAGAGGCTGCTACACCCCAGAGAGCAGTGGATCCAAACAGCTAAACTCACTGGCAATATGAACTGAATCACCGAATGGTCACAGTTACAGAGGCAGCTAGACCCCAGAGTGCAGTGGAATCACCCAGAGAAACACACTGACAATTGGAACTGAATCACTCAATGGTCACAGTTACAGAGACAGCTACATCCCAGAGTGCAGTGGAACCACCCACAGTAACATATTGAGAATTGGCACTAAATGGTCACAGGTAGAGACAGCTACACCCCAGAGTGCAGTGGAACCAATCAGAGAAACTCACTGACAATTGGAACAGAATCTCTGAATGGTCACAGTTAAAGCTACACTCCAGGGTGCAGTGGAATCATCCAGAGAAACACACTGACAATTGGAACTAAATCACTGAATGGTCACAGTTAGACACAGCTACACCCTAAAGTGCAGTGGAACCACCCAGAGAAACACACTGACAATTGGAACTGAATCACTGAATGGTCACAGTTACAGAGACAGCTACACCCCTGAGTGCAGTGAACCCAGCATGGGAAAAACAATAACAATTTGAACTGAATCACTGAATGGTCACAGTTACAGAGGCAGCAAAACCCCAGAGTGCAGTGGAACCACACAGAGAAACTCACTGACAATTGGAACTAAATCACTGAATGGTCACAGTTAGAGACAGCTACACCCCAGAGTGCAGTGAACCCACCCAGAGAAACACGCTGACAATTGGTCCTGAATCACTGAATGTTCTCAGTTATAGAGGCAGCTACATCCCAGAGTGCAGCGGGACCACCCATAGAAACACACTGACAATTGGAACTGAATCACTGAATGGTAACAGTTACAGAGGCAGCTACACCCCAGAGTGCAGTGGAACCACCGAGAGAAACTCACTGTCAATAGGAACTGAATCACTAAATGGCATAGTTAGAGAGGCTGCTACACCCCAGAGTGCAGTGCAACCAAACAGCTAAACACACTGACAATATGAACTGAATCACCGAATGGTCACAGTTACAGAGGCAGCTAAACCCCAGAGTGCAGTGGAATCACCCAGAGAAACACACGGACAATTGGAACTGAATCACTGAATGGTCACAGTTAGAGAGGCAGCTACACCCCAGAGTGCAATGGACCGTCCATGGAAACACACTGACAATTTGAACTGAATCACTGAATAGTCTCAGTTACAGAGACAGCGACACAGCAGAGTTCAGTGGAACCACCCAGGGAAACACACTGACAATTGGAACTGAATCACTGAATGGTCACAGTTACAGAGACAGCTACATCCCAGAGTGCAGTGGAACCACCCACAGAAACATATTGAGAATTGGCACTGAATGGTCACAGGTAGTGACAGCTACACCCCAGAGTGCAGTGGAACCAATCAGAGAAACACACTGACAATTGGAACAGAATCACTGAATGGTCACAGTTACAGCTACACTCCAGGGTGCAGTGGAACCATCCAGAGAAACACACTGACAATTGGAACTGAATCACTGAATGGTCACAGTTAGAGAGGCAGCAACACCCCAGAGTGCAGTGGAACCACCCAGAGAAACACACTGACAATTGGAACTGAATCACAGAATGGTCACAGTTATAGACAGCTACACCCCAGAGTGAAGTGGAACCAGACTGAGAAACACACTGACATTTGGAACTGAATCACAGAATGGTCACAGTTACAGAGGCAGCTACACCCCAGAGTGCAGTGGAACCACGCAGAGTAACACACTGACAATTGCAACTGAATCACTGAATGGGCACAGTTACAGAGACAGCTACCCCCCAGAGTGCAGTGGACCGTCCAGGGAAACACACTGACAATTGGAACTGAATCACTGAATAGTCTCAGTTACAGAGACAGCTACACCCCATAGTTCAGTAGAACCACCCAGCGAAACACACAGACAATTGGAACTGCATCACTGTATGGTCACAGTTACAGAGACAGCTACAAACCAGAGTGCAGTGGCACCACCCAGAGAAACACACTGACAATTGGAACTGAATCACTGAATGGTCACAGTTACAGAGGCAGCTACAACCCAGAGTGCAGTGGACCCACCCAGAGAAACACACTGACAATTGGAACTGAATCACTGAATGGCCACAGTTACAGAGACAGCTACACCCCAGAGTGCAGTGGAACCACCCAGAGTAACACACTGACATTTGCAACTGAATCACTGAATGGTCACAGTTACAGAGACAGCTACACCCCAGAGTGCAGTGGAACCACCCAGTGAAACACACTGACAATTGGAACTGATTCACTGAATGGTCACAGTTACAGAGACAGCTACACCCCAGAGTGCAGTGGAACCACGCAGAGAAACACACTGACAATTGGAACTGATTCACTGAATTGTCACAGTTACAGAGGCAGCTACAAACCAGAGTGCAGTGGAACCACCCAGAGAAACACACTGACAATTGGAACTGAATCACTGAATGGTCACAGTTACAGAGGCAGCTACACCCCCAAGTGCAGTGGACCCACCCAGAGAAACACACTGACAATCGGAACGGAATCACTGAATGGTCTCAGTTACAGAGACAGCTACACCCCAGAGTTCAGTGGAACCACCCAGAGAAACACACTGAGAATTGGAACTGAATCACTGAATGGTCACAGTTCCAGAGACAGCTACACCCTAGAGTGCTGTGGAACCACACAGAGAAACACACTGACAATTGGATCTGAATCACTGAATTGTCACAGTTACAGAGACAGCTACACCCCTAGTGCAGTGGAACCACCCAGAGAAACACACTGACAATATGATCTGAATCACTGAATGGTCACAGTTACAGAGACAGCTACATCCCAGAGTGCTGTGGAACCACCCACAGAAACATATTGAGAATTGGCACTGAATGGTCACAGGTAGTGACAGCTACACCCCAGAGTGCAGTGGAACCAATCAGAGAAACACACTGACAATTGGAACAGAATCACTGAATGGTCACAGTTACAGCTACACTCCAGGGTGCAGTGGAACCATCCAGAGAAACACACTGACAATTGGAACTGAATCACTGAATGGTCACAGTTAGAGAGGCAGCAACACCCCAGAGTGCAGTGGAATCACCCAGAGAAACACACTGACAATTGGAACTGAATCACTGAATAGTCTCAGTTACAGAGACAGCTACACCCCATAGTTCAGTGGAACCACCCAGCGAAACACACTGACAATTGGAACTGCATCACTGTATGGTCACAGTTACAGAGACAGCTACACCCCAGAGTTCAGTGGAACCACCCAGCGAAACACACTGACAATTGGAACTGAACCACTGAACGGTCACAGTTACAGAGGCAGCTACACCCCAGAGTGCAGTGAACCCACCCAGAGAAACACACTGACAATTGGAACTGAATCTCTGAATGGTCACAGTGGAGTGAGGGATATCACTGAAACAATCTGAGATGTAGAGATGGGACTGATGGTGTCTGAGTGGACAGCAACCTTTCTGTTAACGTTAGCTGAACAGTGTGACCAACACAGGCCTGTGTTTGGAAAGAGGTCACTCACTCACAAAAATAATATTTTATTTCACTGAACCAAATATCGTAATCTGTTTGTTCACATCTTTGAAAAATAAGTTAAACGATGTCACAACCACAATATCCCTGAGGTGGTTCCTCAGGGTAATAATTAAAAGCTTGGAGAATATATAAGCTCAGAGTTTCAGACAGAGAGATTGCCAATCGCAGGAAGGGACACATCACCTCACAGTGAAAATGCTTTATCCAATTGAAATTGCTGAGAAAATAGTCTACCCAATCCTGGCTATTGTTGGTGTTCCTGGTAAGTGTCTGTCACCTTTGAAGTTGTGTAAATCTGTGTGTGAGCGGCTCTCTGATTTTAAACTGCGACTGAAAATATCTGATCCTGATCTCGTGCTCACTGTTATATAGACACCTGGGCAACGATATAATTCACTTAATTCAAATCCCGTTAATAATGTATATGGTTTGAATCAATTTCATTAGCTAACAATATACCTGTTTGTACCTCACGGGATCGCTGATCAATAAAGTTGTCATATTGAGTGGAATCTTGTATAATGTTAGATTGGATCTCAGTGAACGCAATCTCTCTGAAGAAAGGTTTAGTGGGAGTAAGAATGAAATCACACTGACGGCGGATCGCTAATCAGATTGAAATATCTGACAGCAATGAACAAGGATTACTGGGAGTATCTGTCAGTTTAGAATTGTACTGAATGTGGGTATCTCACCAGACTGGAATATCTGATCCAATTATCTATCTATTACTGGGACTATCTGTCCGTGTGGAATTGTATTGTGTGTGGGTCAGTAACTGGACTGAAATTAGTTGGTTCTGTTTTGAAATGATGTATTTTATTGGGCAGTGGCCGCTCCATTCTGTGGAGTTCTCTCTGTGTGTTTTAACTTTGGAATAGGTTGAAAACAGAAAGAGTTTGGCTGTGTTATGAAGATGTTTATATTTATTGTATGATGTGAAATGTCTCTATCTCTGTTTACTATTGATCTACTCTAACAGGAACAGATATCATCCATACTCAATATTTCATAAAACCCACAGCAGTGCAGTATTCCAATAGGTTTTGTGATATTTTCTCATTTCTATTCATCCTGAAATGAACTCACATGTTTGATCAATCTTTATGGGTGTTTGTATACTGTTTTTCTGCTTCACACGATTTGTGAATCTATTCAACTGAACCCAGAAACGCCTCCAGTCCATTCACACACTTGTTTTCAAAGGAGTGATTGGGGGACTTATTGTTCTGATCAAAATGCAGCAGCGGACACTGATCTGTCAGAACATTAATCTCCCATTGAAATACCCGCTTTGCAAATTCATGATTAATGATGAATGTGTGAATGTAATTAGTTGTATTCTTCCTCTGTATTCACTATCATTCTCAATGTGATATTGTCTGTAAATTGTGTAATTATCATTCTGCTTCCCGATCCCAGACTGTTGATGGGAATGGTGAAGGAGAGTGATCCCAGTGCTGATCCTTGTGGAACACCACTTCCCACCTTCTACCAATCAGCCTAAATCCCTTCAACTCCTCTCCCTGTTTTCTGTGTGTGTCGCCAGCATGTGTCCATTCTGCTGCTGTGTCCCCTAACTCCACTGGCTCTGAGATTACTCAGCAGTCTGTTATGTCGGATCTTACTGACGGCCTTTAGAAAATCTAATTGTTTAACATCTATCATACTACTCAGATCTATTATTTCTGGTAGTTATTGAAATAATTGGATGAAATGTGTCAGGAATAATGCTAACTTTGGAATATGTGCCGACTATTTAGTGTACTCTGTGTTACTGGATTTCTTTAATTCATGCTTCTAATTCCATTTTTCCAACTGTTGACATTGTGACTGGAAGATTTGATTATATTCTGTTCTAAATTCAAGAATAACAGAGGCCGACTTCTGCTTTTCAATTCTTTGGTAATTATTCTGATGGTGATCAGTGAATAGATAATATTGTCTCTGCTGTTTCTCACCGTCTATTTTATGAATATTTGTGGTTGAAATCCATCCGCCTCCAGTAATCTCCCTCTACCTGGACCCCACCCTCTGGCCTCCTATCAGCTCTTGATCTTTACATTGAGATCTGTCAGTGCGACATCGACCGTCTCAATTTCTCGGTGCCTCTCACCAAATCTATCCTGACTCACTCTAAACTTGCTCCAATCCTCTCTCTAACATACAACCCTGGCCTGATGATCTAAGTTGCTCACAAGGGTGGTGCCGTTATTGTCTGGTGTCCTGACCTCTTCCTCACAGAGGCTGACCGTCAACTATCAGACCCATCCTGCTACCTCCCCCTGGACCAGCAGCACTCCACCAAACATCATGATATTGTTTCACGGACTTTCACTGACCGCATTGACTCTGGTTATCTTCTGTCCACAGCCTCGGACACCATAACCCCACAACCCCACACATCCTGCATCAACCTCCTTCCCAAAATCCACAGACAGGAAAGTCCCAGTACACCCTTATTTCGGCCTGTTCCAGCCCCACCAAGATCATTTCTTCCGATCTTAATTCCATCCGCGTTACCCTGTTCTGCCCCTTACCAAATACATTGGTGTCACAGTGACACAGTGGTTTGCACGGCTGCGTCACAGCACCATGATCCCAAAATCAATTAACACCTTGGGTGACTGTCTGTGTGGAGACTGCACTTTTTCTCCGTGTCTGCGTGGGTTTCCTGCGGGTGCTCCGGTTACCTCCCACAGTCCAGGTTAGGTGGATTGGTCATGCTAAATTACTCCACAGTGTCCAAAAAGATGTGTAGGTTAGATTAAGGGGTTAATGAGATAGGCGGGGGAGTGAGCTTGGTTGAGGTACTCTTTCAGAGGTTTGGCACAGACTTAATGGGCCGAATGACCTCCTTCTGCACTGTAGGGATTCTATGATTCCTGATTCCTCTGGTGCCGTATGTCATATAATCAATGTCCATTTCCCTGGCCCTAACCGCCCAATCTTCACAATGGGTGTCCAATCCCTCTGCACCTCCGTTCCCCAACACGAGGGTTGTGTACAGATCCTCATTCCCTGCTTCCTGTAAAGACTGCATCTCATTCTCCCACTTTTCCGCCTCCATCGCCTCTGTTCTGATGGTGACGTATTCGAACATAGCCCGTCTGGCATGTCTGTCTTTTCCTTAACCGGGCTGTCCCCACCACCTTCCTTTGTTAACAGGCCTCTCAATCGTGTTCAATTCACTTCTCACACCTCTGTCCGCACACATCCCCCTCCCTCCCGGAAACATGATAGTGTCTCCCTCTCCTCACTTTCCACACCATCAGCCTTTCCATTGATAGGAAAATCCTCCTCCATTTCTGCCAACTCCAGCATGATGTCACCACCAAACACAACTTCACCTCTCTCCAACCACCCCCCTCAATTTCTGTATTCCTCAGGTACCGCTCCCTCCCCCTTGTCCACTTCCCCCTCGCACCCCACACCCCTTTCCCTCCCCCCAGCACCTTCCCCTGCAATCACAGACGGTGCAACAACTGTCCCTTTACCTCCTCCCGTTTCATGGTTCTCAGCAGCAAACTCTCCTTTCTGGGGAAGCAGTGTTTCACTTCTGTGCCTTCAATTTGTTCTACTGTATTCGCTGGAGCCAATACCGTCTCCTCTACATTGGCGAGACTAAACGCAGACTGGGAGACTGCTTTGTGGAACACCTTCATTCAGCCCATAGCATGGCCCCAGCCTTCCTGTTGTGGCCATGTTAACTCAGCATCTTGCTCTCAGGCCCACATATCTGTCCTTGGCCTGCTGTAAGAAAGCAGTGAAGCCCAACGCAAGCTGGAGGAGCAATATCTCATCGTCCAATTAGGATGTTGCAGGACGTAACGTTAATTTAAACAACTTTAGTCTGGAAACTTTCTCCTCCATTTTAATGCTCTTGTTTTGGCATTTCCCTACTTTTGTGTCGAATGCAATGATCCGAATCTGGAGAGAGTCTATTCCGGCCAAATGAACCCTGAGGAATGTCCAATGCCGGAGCGGGAATATTCCTGAGAAAAGCTTACAACACCAGGTTAAAGTCCAACAGGTTTGTTTCGATGTCACTAGCTTTCAGAGCGCTGCTCCTTCCTCAGGTGAATGAAGAGGTATGTTCCAGAAACATATATATAGACAAATTCAAAGATGACAAACAATGCTCGGAATGCGACCATTAGCAGGTGATTAAATCTTTACAGATCCAGAGATGGGGTAACCCCAGGTTAAAGAGGTGTGAATTGTATCAAGCCAGGACAGTTGGTAGGATTTCGCAGGCCAGATGATGGGGGATGAATGTAATGCGACATGAAGCCCAGGTCCCGGTTGAGGCCGCACTCATGTGTGCGGAACTTGGCTATAAGTTTCTGCTCGGCGATTCTGCGTTGTCGCGCGTCCTGAAGGCCGCCTTGGAGAACGCTTACCCAGAGATCAGAGGCTGAATGCCCTTGACTGCTGAAGTGTTCCCCGACAGGAAGGGAACATTCCTGCCTGGTGATTGTTGCACGGTGGCCGTTCATTCGTTGTCGAAGCATCTGCATGGTCTCGCCAATGTACCACGCTTCGGGACATCCTTTCCTGCAGCGTATGAGGGAGACAACATTGGCCGAGTCGCACAAGTATGTACCGCGTACCTGGTGGGTGGTGTTCTCACGTGTAATAGTGGTATCCATGTTGATGATCTGGCACATCTTGCAGAGATTGCCATGGCAGGGTTGTGTGGTGTCGTGGTCACTGTTCTGAAGACTGTGTAGTTTACTGCAAACAATGGTTCGTTTGAGGTTGCGCGGTTGTTTGAAGGCAAGTAGTGGGCGTGTGGGAATGACCTTGGCAATATGTTCATCGTCATCAATGACGTGTTGAAGGCTGTGAAGTTCTTCATCCAGATGCATGAAACAGCCATGGGGACCAAATTCGCACCCCAATACGCCAACATCTTCATGCACAAGTTTGAACAGGACCTACTCACCGCACAGGACCTTTAACCGCCGTTATACACCAGATACGTCGATGACTTTTTTTTGCCTTTGGACCCACGGTGAAGAATCACTGAAACGACTACACGATGACATTAATAAGTTCCATCCAACCATCAGACTCACCATGGACTACTCTCCAAAATCAGTTGCATTCTTGGACACACTCGTCTCCATCAAGGACGGTGACCTCAGCACTTCGCTTTACCGCAAACCCACGGATAACCTCATGATGCTCCACTTCTCCAGCTTCCACCCTAAACACATTAAAGAAGCCATCCCCTATGGACAAGCGCTCCGGAACACAGGATCTGCTCAGACGAGGAGGAGCGTAACAGACATCTACAGACGTTTAAAGATGCCCTCGTACGAACGGGGTATGGCACTCGACTCATCGATCGACAGTTCCAACGCGCCACAGCGAAAAACCGCACCGACATCCTCAGAAGAAAAACATGGAACACAACCGACAGAATACCCTTCGTCGTCCAGTACTTCCCCGGAGCGGAGAAACTACGTCATCTTCTTCACAGCCTTCAACACGTCATTGATGACGATGAACATCTTGCCAAGGTCATCCCCACACCCCCACTACTTGCCTTCAAACAACCGCGCAACCTCAAACGAACCATTGTTTGCAGCAAACTACCCAGTCTTCAGAACAGTGACCACGACACCACACAACCCTGCCATGGCAATCTCTGCAAGACGTGCCAGATCATCGACATGGATACCACTATTACACGTGAGAACACCACCCACCAGGTACGCGGTACATACTCGTGCGACTCGGCCAATGTTGTCTACCTCATACGCTGCAGGAAAGGATGTCCCGAAGCGTGGTACATTGGCGAGACCATGCAGACGCTGCGACAACGAATGAACGGACATCGTGCAACAATCACCAGGCAGGAATGTTCCCTTCCAGTCGGGGAACACTTCAGCAGTCAAGGGCATTCAGCCTCTGATCTCCGGGTAAGCGTTCTCCAAGGCGGCCTTCAGGACCCGCGACAACGCAGAATCGCCGAGCAGAAACTTATAGCCAAGTTCCGCACACATGAGTGCGGCCTCAACCGGGACCTGGGATTCATGTCGCATTACATTCATCCCCCACCATCTGGCCTGCGAAATCCTACCAACTGTCCTGGCTTGATACAATTCACACCTCTTTAACCTGGGGTTACCCGATCTCTGTATCTGTAAAGATTTAATCACCTGCTAATGGTCTCATTCCTAGCATTGTTTGGCATCTTTGAATTTGTCTATATATGTGTTTCTGGAACATACCTCTTCATTCAAATGAGGAAGGAGCAGCGCTCCGAAAGCTAGTGATATCGAAACAAACCTGTTGGACTTTAACCTGGTGTTGTAAGACTTCGTACTGTGCTCACCCCAGTCCAACGCCGGCATCTCCACATCATGAGAAAAGCTTGGCAGGGATTGTTTTCAAACAGGGAGAGAATTGATTCCTGGGAACAGTGATGTTGGGATGTTCCATACATGGCAATGGGGGATTCCTGGGAGCGGGAGCTGTACGAATGACTAAACCTGGGAGGGGTGATCCTTCGGGGTGTTCTGGAGACTGGACAGACCCTATTCTGGACAGGCTGGGCTGCACGGACGGACAGTGGTTGGCAAAGTTGATTCACAGCTCCAGGGTCCCAGGTTAGATTCCCTGTTTGGGTCACTGTCTGTGCGGAGTCTGCATTTTCTCCCCCGTGTGTGCGTGGGTTTCCTCCGGGTGATCCGGTTTCCTCCCACAGTCCAAAGATGTGCAGTTTAGGTGGATTGGCCAAGATAAATTCTGTTTAGTTTCCAAACAATTTCGATGGGGTCACTGGGTTATGAGGATGGGGTGGGCTGAACTGGTTTTCTCTTTCCAAAAGCCGGTGCAGATCGATGGGCCGAATGACTTCCTTTTGTACTGTACATTCTATATTTCTATTGCTCCCATGATTATGAAGTGGGAAGGTCCTGCGTTTGTTTTATTTTTTCTATTGATCGTGGAGTATTCAAATAAACCAGGAGTGGTGTCCAACCCCATCAGAAATCCAGTCCAGGGAACGGTCCAATCTGGGGGGTGTTCCAATAATTGAGCTGGGATGACAATCTCTGGTATGTTTGTATCCGGTTTGGGAAACCTGGCCGGCCTGAGTGAATCCTGTAAATCAGACTAAATGAGAAATGTAACCTCTCCCAAAGGTCTCTGAATTATAAACATTTTCCTACCACTGCCATCAAACTGACAGGGCTGCAATTCACACTTTCCCCCCATTCCCCACCTTTAACACTGGAGTTACATTTCCTACTTCCCTCTCTGCAATGCTAATCTCTGTGCCCACTCCTCTCCCAACACCCCCACCCGCCCACTGTCCATTATATTGATGCTGAAATTGTGTCCTGGTTCAGACAGGGAGATTCATTACCCAGTAATTTCCCGTGTCTCTCCTTTCTCTCTCTGACAGTTAATATACTGGGAATTGTGATTCTGCGTCGGGGGAAGTGTGGCCTCTCTACCTGCACCACTCGCTACCTGGTGGCCATGGCAACGGCGGATCTGCTGTTTATTATCACTAAACCCATACTGAACAGGATCAATGGTTATTATTTCCCCGGGAATTTCCTGTCCCTCACCTCTGTGTGTAGTGTTAAGGGTGCCCTGATCTCTGCAGCCAGGGACTGTTCTGTCTGGTTCACCCTCACTTTCTCCTTTGATCGATTTGTGGCCATTTGCTGCCAGAAACTGAAAACTAAATATTGCACCGGGAAAACTGCGGCTGTGGTTCTGTCCACAAGCGGCCTCCTGCTCTGTGTGAAAAACATCCCCCAGTACTTTACATATGAACCTAGGGAGATATTCGACAATGTCCAGATGAGCTGCGTCACAAAGATCAGCTATTTCACTGACCCTGGATGGGTTGGATATTCCTGGTTTGATCAGGTTTTAACCCCATTGATGCCGTTCTTCTCAATCCTGTTGACCAACGCTCTGACAGTCAGACACATTTTACTCACCAGTCGGGTCCGGAAGGCACTGAAGTCTCAGAGTCAGGGAGACAATCGCACCGACCCAGAGATGGAGAGCAGAAGGAAGTCCATGATTTTACTCTTCAGCATCTCCGGAACTTTCATCCTCCTCTGGACTGTGTCCGTTATTACATTTTTCTATATCGATGTGAGAGGATTAGTTTACATCACCCTATCTCAATATAATTTACAACAAGTCGGATTTATGCTGCAGGATTTAAATTGTTGCACAAACACATTTATTTATGTGGTGACTAAGTCCAGGTTCAGGGAGCAGATCAAAATCGCGGTGAAATATCCGGTTATATCAATTATTAAATTAATGAGAAAATAAATCTGACTGACAGCCGTTCAGCCAATCAGGAGCTCAAGCCGTTGACTCACAGCCTCTCAGCCAAGCAGCAGCTCCAGCTCCTGACTGACAGCCTCTCAGCGAATCAAAAGCTCCAGCCGTTGACTCACTGCCTCTCAACCAATCAGCATGTCCAGCGCCTGACTGACAGCCTCTCAGCCAATCAGCAGCTCCAGTGCCTGACTGACAGCCTCCTGTCCAATCAGCATCACCAGCCGCTGTGACAGCCCCTCAGCCAATGCAGTGCAGTGCAGGCTGTGGGGAGCACTGGCTGTGCTGGCTGTGTGGGTGGAGCACCGGTAGTGCTGGATGTGAGGAGCACTGGCATTGCTGGCTGTGTGTGTGAGAACTAGCAGTGCTGGTTATTGGGTGCGCACTGGCAGTGCTGGCTGTAGGGGAGCACTGGCAGTGTTGGCTGTGTGGAAGGGAGCACTGGCAGTGCTGCATGTGGAGGGGAACACTGCCACTACTGCACTTGTGTGGAACACTGGCAGTGCTGGCAATGGGGGAGCAATGAAAGTGCTGGCTGTGGGGGGGGGGGAGCACTAGGAGTGCTGATGGGGAGCACTGGCAGTGCTGTCTGAGAAGGGAGCACTGGCAGTCCTGGCTGTGGGAGCACTGGCAGTGCTGCTTGTGGGGGACCCACTGGCAGTGCTGGCTGTGTGGTGGGAGCACTGACACTGCTGGCTGTGTGGTGGGAGCACTGACAGTGCTGGCTGTGTGGTGGGAGCACAGACAGTGCTGGCTGTGCGGTAGGAGCACTGACAGTGCTGGCTGTGTGGGGGGAGCACTGACAGTGCTGGTTGTTTAGTGGGAGCACTGACAGTGCTGGCCGTGTGGGGGAGCACTGACAGTGCTGGCTGTGTGGGGAGCACTGACAGTGCTTGCTGTGTGGGTGGAGCACTGACAGTGCTGGCTGTGTGGGGGATCACTGACAGTGCTGGCTGTGTGGAGGGAGCACTGACAGTGCTGGAAGTGTGGGGGGAGCACTGACAGTGCTGGCTGTGTGGGTGAGCACTGACAGTGCGTGCTGTGTGGGGAGCACTGGCAGTGCTGGCTGTGTGGGGGAGCACTGACAATGCTGGCTGTGTGGTGGGAGCACTGACAGGTCTGGCTGTGTGGTGGGAGCACTGACAGTGCTGGCTGTTTGAGGGAGCACGGACAGTGCTGGCTGTGTGGTGGGTGCAGTGGCAGTGCTGGCTGTGTGAAAGGGAGCACTGGCAGTGCTGCCTGTGGAGGGGAACACTGCCACTACTTCACTTGTGTGGATCACTGGCAGTGCTGGCAATGGTGGGAGCACTGGCTGTGCTGGCTGTGGGGAGCACTGGCAGTGCTGGCTGTGTGGTGGGAGCACTGACACTGCTGGCTGTGTGGTGGGAGCACTGACAGTGCTGGCTGTGTGGTGGGAGCACTGGCAGTGCTGGCTGTGTGGTGGGAGCACTGACAGTGCTGGCTGTGCGGTGGGAGCACTGACAGTGATGGCTGGGTGGGGGAGCACTGACAATGCTGTCTGTGTGTGGGGAGCACTGACAGTGCTGCCTGTGTGGTGGGAGCACTGGCAGTGCTGGCTGTGTGGTGGGAGCACTGACAGTGCTGGCTGTGTGGGGAGCACTGGCAGTGCTGACTGTGTGGTGGGAGCACTGACAGTGCTGGCTGTGTGGGGGAGCACTGACAATGCTGGCTGTGTGGGGAGCACTGACAGTGCTGGCTGTGTGGGGGAGCACTGACAGTGCTGGCTGTGTGGGGGGATCACGACAGTGCTGGCTGTGTGTTGGGAGAACTGACAGTGCTGGCTGTGTGTGGGAGCCCTGACAGTTCCAGCTGTGTGGGGGGATCACTGACAGTGCTGGTTGTGTGGTGGGAGCACTGACAGTGCTGGCAGTGTGGGTGGCGCACTGACAGTGCTGGCTGTGTGGGGGAGCACTGACAATGCTGGCTGTGTGGTGGGAGCACTGACTGGTCTGGCTGTGTGGTGGGAGCACTGACAGTGCTGGCTGTGTGAGGGAGCACGGACAGTGCTGGCTGTGTGGTGGGTGCACTGGCAGTGCTGGCTGTGTGAAAGGGAGCACTGGCAGTGCTGCCTGTGGAGGGGAACACTGCCACTACTTCACTTGTGTGGAACACTGGCAGTGCTGGCAATGGGGGAGCACTGGCTGTGCTGGCTGTGGGGAGCACTGGCAGTGCTGGCTGTGTGGTGGGAGCACTGACACTGCTGGCTGTGTGGTGGGAGCAGTGACAGTGCTGGCTGTGTGGTGGGAGCACTGGCAGTGCTGGCTGTGTGGTGGGAGCACTGACAGTGCTGGCTGTGCGGTGGGAGCACTGACAGTGATGGCTGTGTGCGGGAGCACTGACAATGCTGTCTGTGTGTGGGGAGCACTGACAGTGCTGCCTGTGTGGTGGGAGCACTGGCAGTGCTGGCTGTGTGGTGGGAGCACTGACAGTGCTGGCTGTGTGGGGAGCACTGGCAGTGCTGACTGTGTGGTGGGAGCACTTACTGTGCTGGCTGTGTGGGGGAGCACTGACAATGATGGCTGTGTGGGGAGCACTGACAGTGCTGGCTTTGTGGGGGAGCACTGACAGTGCCAGCTGTGTGGGGGGATCACGACAGTGCTGGCTGTGTGTTGGGAGAACTGACAGTGCTGGCTGTGTGCGGGAGCCCTGACAGTTCCAGCTGTGTGGGGGGATCACTGACAGTGCTGGCTGTGTGGTGGGAGCACTGACAGTGCTGGCAGTGTGGGGGGAGCACTGACAGTGCTGGCTGTGTGGGGGAGCACTGACAGTGCTGGCTGTGAGTGGAGCACTGATAGTGCGGGCTGTGTGGGGAGCACTGACAGTGCTGGTTGTGTGGGGGAGCACTGAAAGTGCCAGCTGTGTGGGGGGATCACTGACAGTGCTGGCTGTGTGGTGGGAGCACTGACAGTGCTGGCAGTGTGGGGGGAGCACTGACAGTGCTGGCTGTGTGGAAGGGAGCACTGGCAGTGCTCCCTGTGGAGGGGAACACTGCCACTACTGCACTTGGGTAGGAACACTGGCAGTGCTGGCAATGGGGGAATCACAAGAAGAGCTGGCTGTGGTGTAGCACTGGCAGTGCTGGCTGTGTGGAAGGGAGCACTGGCAGTGCTGCCTGTGGAGGGGAACACAGACACTACTGCACTTGATTGGGAACACTGGCAGTGCTGGCAATGGAGGAGCACTGGCAGTACTGGCTGTGGGGAGCACTGGCAGTGCTGCTTCTGGGGGACCCACTGGCAGTGCTGGCTGTGGGGAGCAGTGGCACTGCTGGCTATGGGGAGCAATGGCAGTCCTGGCTGCAAGCGGGAGCACTGGAAGTGCTGGCTGTCGGGGTGGAGCACTGGCAGTGCTGGCTGTGTGGTGGGAGCACTGACAGTGCTGGCTGTGGGGAGCACTGACAGTGCTGGCTGTGTGGGGGAGCACTGACAGTGCTGGCTGTTTGGTGGAGCACTGACAGTGATGGGTGTGTGGGGGGGGGGGGGCACTGACAGTGCTGGCTGTGTGGGAGCACTGGCAGTGCAGGCTGTGTGGGGATATCACTCACCGTGCTGGCTGTGTGGGGGGAGCACTGACAGTGCTGGCTGTGTGGGGGAGCACTAACAGTGCTGGTTGTGTGGTGGGAGCACTGACAGTGCTGGCTGTGTGTGGGGAGCACTGACAGTGCTGACTGTGTGGGTGGAGCACTGACAGTACTGGCTGTGTGGGAGCACTGGCAGTGCTGGCTGTGTGTGGGGAGCACTGATATTGCTGTCTATGTGGGGGAGCACTGACAGTGCTGGCTGTGTGTGGGGAGCACTGACAGTGCTGGCTGTGTGGGGGGTGAGTCACTGACAGTGCTGGCTGTGTGGTGGGAGCACTGACGGTGCTGGCTGTGTGGTGGAAGCACTGACAGTGCTGGCTGTGTGGTTGGGAGCACTGACCGTGCTGGCTGTTTGGGGGAGCTCTGACAGTGCTGGCTGTGTGGTGGGAGCACAGACAGTGCTGGCTGTGTTGTTGGGAGCACTGACAGTGCTGGCTGTGTGCTGGGAGCACTGACAGTGCTGTCTGTGTGGGGGAGCTCTGACAGTGCTGGCTGTGTGAGGGGTGCACTAACAGTGCTGGCTGTGTGGTGGGAGCACTGAGTGCTGGCTGTGTGGGGGAGCACTGACAGTGCTGGCTGTGTGGGAGAGCACTGACAGAGCTGGCTGTGTGGTGGGAGGATTGACAGTGCTGGCTGTGTGGGGGAGCACTGACAGTGCTGGCTGTGTGTTGGGAGCAGTGACAGTGCTTGCTGTGTGGGGGGAGCACTGACAGTGCTGGCTGTGTGGTGGGAGCATTGACAGTGCTGGCTGTGTGGGGAGCACTGACAGTGCTGGCTGTGTGTTGGGAGCAGTGACAGTGCTTGCTGTGTGGGGGGAGCACTGACAGTGCTGGGTGTGTGGTGGGAGCACTGACAGTGCTGGCTGTGTGGAGGGAGCACGGACAGTGCTGGCTGTGTGAGGGGAGGACTGACAGTGCTGGCTGTGTGGGGGAGCACTGACAGTGCTGGCTGTGTGTTGGGAGCAGTGACAGTGCTTGCTGTGTGGGGGGAGCACTGACAGTGCTGGCTGTGTGTGGGGAGCACTGACAGTGCTGGCTGTGTGGGGAGCACTGACAGTGCTGTCTGTGTGGGGGAGCACTGACAGTGTTGTCTGTGTGGTTGGAGCACTGACAGTGCTGGATGTGAGGAGGAGCACTGACAGTGCTGGCTGTGTGGTGGGAGCACTGACAGTGCTTGCTGTGTGGGGAGCACTGACAGTGCTGGCTGTGTGGTGGGAGCACTGAGAGTGCTGGCTGTGTGGTGGGAGCACTGACAGTGCTGGCTGTGTGGGGAGCACTGACAGTGCTGGCTGTGTGGTGGGAGCACTGAGAGCGCTGGCTGTGTGGGAGGTGCACTGAACATGCTGGCTGTGTGGGGGGTGCACCGACAGTGCTGGTTGTGTGGTGGGAGCACTGACAGTGCTGGCTGTGTGGTGGGAGAACTGACGGTGCTGGCTGTGTGGTGGGAGCACTGACAGTGCTGGCTGTGTGGTTGGGAGCACTGACCGTGCTGGCTGTGTGGGGGAGCTCTGACAGTGCTGGCTGTGTGGTGGGAGCACAGACAGTGCTGGCTGTGTTGTTGGGAGCACTGACAGTGCTGGCTGTGTGCTGGGAGCACTGACAGTGCTGGCTGTGTGGGGGAGCTCTGACAGTGCTGGCTGTGTGAGGGGTGCACTAACAGTGCTGGCTGTGTGGTGGGAGCACTGAGTGCTGGCTGTGTGGGGGAGCACTGACAGTGCTGGCTGTGTGGGAGAGCACTGACAGAGCTGGCTGTGTGGTGGGAGGATTGACAGTGCTGGCTGTGTGGGGGAGCACTGACAGTGCTGGCTGTGTGTTGGGAGCAGTGACAGTGCTTGCTGTGTGGGGGGAGCACTGACAGTGCTGGCTGTGTGGTGGGAGCATTGACAGTGCTGGCTGTGTGGGGGAGCACTGACAGTGCTGGCTGTGTGTTGGGAGCAGTGACAGTGCTTGCTGTGTGGGGGAGCACTGACAGTGCTGGCTGTGTGGTGGGAGCACTGACAGTGCTGGCTGTGTGGTGCGAGCACTGACAGTGCTGGCTGTGTGAGGGGAGCACTGACAGTGCTGGCTGTGTGGGGGAGCACTGACAGTGCTGGCTGTGTGTTGGGAGCAGTGACAGTGCTTGCTGTGTGGGGGGAGCACTGACAGTGCTGGCTGTGTGTGGGGAGCACTGACAGTGCTGGCTGTGTGGGGGAGCACTGACAGTGCTGGCTGTGTGGGGGAGCACTGACAGTTTTGTCTGTGTGGTTGGAGCACTGTCAGTGCTGGATGTGAGGAGGAGCACTGACAGTGCTGGCTGTGTGGTGGGAGCACTGACAGTGCTGGCTGTGTGGGGAGCACTGACAGTGCTGGCTGTGTGGTGGGAGCACTGAGAGTGCTGGCTGTGTGGTGGGAGCACTGACAGTGCTGGCTGTGTGGGGAGCACTGACAGTGCTGGCTGTGTGGTGGGAGCACTGAGAGTGCTGGCTGTGTGGGAGGTGCACTGACAGTGCTGGCTGTGTGGGGGGTGCACCGACAGTGCTGGTTGTG
The DNA here is from genome assembly GCF_047496885.1 of Scyliorhinus torazame. Taxonomy (NCBI): domain Eukaryota; kingdom Metazoa; phylum Chordata; class Chondrichthyes; order Carcharhiniformes; family Scyliorhinidae; genus Scyliorhinus; species Scyliorhinus torazame. The sequence continues at coordinate 124,332,041 of NC_092726.1, read as the reverse complement.
TGGTGGGAGCACTGACAGTGCTGGCTGTGTGGTGGGGACACTGACAGTGCAGGCTGTGTGGGGGAGCACTGACAGTGCTGGCTGTGTGGTGGGAGCACTGAGAGTGCTGGCTGTGTGGGAGGTGCACTGACAGTGCTGGCTGTGTGGGGGGTGCACCGACAGTGCTGGTTGTGTGGTGGGGACACTGACAGTGCTGGCTGTGTGGGGGAGCACTGGCAGTGCTGGCTGTGGGGTTTGTGAGAACTGGCAGTGCTTACTGTGGGAGCACTGGCAGTGCTGGATGTTGGGAGACCATTGGCAGTGCTGGCTGTGTGGGGGGAAACACTGGCAATGCTGGCTGTGGGGAGCACTGGCAGGGTTTTCTGTGGGGGAGCGCTGGCAGTGTTGGATGTGGGAGGAGGGAGCACTTGCTGTGCTGGCTGTTGTGAGGGGGTACTAGCAGTGATGGCCGTGTGTGGGGAGTACTGGCAGTGCGAGTTGTGGAGGGGAGCACTGGCAGTGCGAGTTGTGGAGGGGGGCACTGTCTGTGGAGGGGAGCATTGCCAGTGCTGGCCTTGTGGGGGAGAGCACAGGCAGTGCTGGCTGTGGGGGAGCTCTGGCCGTGCTGGCTATGGGCGGGTGCACTGGCAGTGCTGGCTGTGGGGGTGCACTGGCAGTGCTGCCTGTGGAGGAGAGCACTGGCTGTGTAGGGTAGCATTGCCGGTATTGTCTGTGTGGTGAGCACTGGTAGTGCAGTATGTGTGTGGGGACGAGCACTGGTAGTGCTGGTTTGGGGACCACTGGCTGTGCTGGCTGTGGGGGAGCACTGACATTGCTGGCTTTGCGGGGGAGAACTGGCAGTACTGACTGTGGGAGCACTGGCAGTGCTTGCTGTGGGGAAGCACTGGCAATGCTGGCTGTGGGGAGCACTGGCAGGGTTGCCTGTGGGGAGCGCTGGCAGTGTTGGACGAGGGAACACTGGCAGTGCTGGCTGTTGTGAGGAGGCACTGGCAGTTATGGCCGTGTGTGGGGAGCTCACACACACACAGGCACACACACACACAGGCACACACACACACAGGCACACACACACACACACACAGAGGCACACACACACACAGGCACACGCACAGGCACACGCACACACACACACACAGGCACAGGCACACACACACACACAGGCACACACACTGCAATGAAGTTACTGACAAAATCCCCTAGTCGCCAAACTCTGGCGCCTGTTCGGTAACACTGAGGGAGAATTCATAATGTCCAATTCACCAAACCTTCTGGACGTCAGGGATGAAACCGGAGCACCCGGAGGAAACCCACGCAGACAAGGGCAGAACGTGCCGACTCCGCACAGACTGTGACCCAAGCCGGGAATCGATCCTGGGACCTGGAGCTGTGAAGCTTCAGTGCTACCCACTGTGCTACCGTGTAACTTACAGTGCCGTGTAAAGAATGACACACATACACCCCCCCCCCCCCAGACACACACACACACGCGCACAGAAAAACACATACTCAAACTCAGACAGGTTGGGTCAATACATCTTTCAAATGGAGAGATATCACATCTCCACCTTTAACTTGGAGAGGTGTATCTGGCCTGTGTGTGACCCAAGTCACACACTGACTCTGAACATCCTCACAACAGCTTGGGGACAGGCATTTCTAAAGCACTTTTCATAACCTTTGGGTATCACAAACTGCTTCACAGGCAACGGAGCCCTTTTGAAAAGTGGTAATTTAGGAAATGGACCAGCTAATTTCAGAGAGAGAGAGAGGCACAGAAACAGGATGAGATTGTGCTGGACATGTTTCAGAGCTGTCACTGAGACACACATGAGATGTACAATATCAATTATTATTCTGAAGCATTTGATTAAATCACCCCGAGACTAAATTCCAGTGTTCCAGAGTAAAGCTTCATCTACACTGTCCATCAAACACTCACAACTGTCTGGGGTTAAATACAGAGTAAAAATCCCTCTTCCAAGGAATTTTTCATTGCAGATAGTTATTTTTATTTTTTGGAAAAGCAGAACTTAAATCGCACAGAATCCCAGGGTGGACTCTTGTTTATTGCAATCATGAGTTCAGCACTTCACATTTAAACATGAAGTTTAAGCTCCGATTACAGGTGTCTGCTTGTCTGGAAATTCAATGTTCCTGTAGCTTTTTCACTTGCCTGAAGTATTTGAATAATAGGCCTTGGTTAATCAATCCTTTCTCACAGCACATAGAAGTTGTGAATCTTCAAGGCTCTCAGTCCAATGTAGTTAACAAACAACTGCATCCTTTGATCAGCAATCCATTTCCCAACCCTAAATAGATCTCACACATTTCCATAATGCAGGAATATCTCCATCAAAACTTCGAGTCAGTTCACAATACACTTGTTAACACTTGTCTGTATGAAGTAAATTCTACTGACAGATTCTGAAAGCTGCACAGAAAAATGACTGGTTATTTTAAACTTTGAAACGGAACTATTTTAACTTGTCCATCAGTCCTATTAAATAGAAATCCCTGTGGGATGACAGTTTCTCAGCAAGATTTAAACATTGAGGGACCCCACGTACTACATTTGACAACATCTGTGGCACTTCCAAAATCTACGATACATTGCTGTCGGTATTGTGTGAATCCAGCTGTGAAATATCTGCACAGTTTAAACTTCCACTGTTTCTGCATTCTCTCATTGATAAAGAAGACCGAGTTAATATTTGTAAGTCTAAATTACATCATCTTACATTTCCCTACACTGAAATGAGTCCACCAGTTCAGTCTTCAGACAAAATATGAATATCTCTCTGCAATTTGGTTCAGCAATGTTGCTTACAATGATGTCTAATGCTTGGTGTCATTGGCAAAATAGGATTCATTAAAGGGCTAATTTACATAACGAAACTGTGTGTGTGCGTGTGTGCGCACGCACACATGTGTCTATGTAGGAGTGTATGTGTGTGTACACGTGTATCTGTACACGTGTATGTATCTGTCAGTGTGTGCACGCGCATGTGGTTGTGTTTGACAAACTAATCCCAATGCGCAGTTTTCTCCACATAGCCCTGTATCAATCCCCACACTAATCACACTGCACTACTATCTCCCCATAGCCCTGTAGCAATCCCCAAACTAATCACACTGCCCTACTATCTCCCCATAGCCATGTATCAATCCAAGCTAATCCCACTGTCCCGCTCTATTCTCATAGCGCTGTATCAATTTCAAACTAATCCCACTGCCCCATCCTCTCCCCATAGCCCTGTATCAATCCCCAAACTAATCACACTGCCCTACTATCTCCCCAGAGCCCTGTATCAATCCCAAACAAATCCCACTGCTCCACTCTACCCTCACAGCCCTGTATCAATCCCAAACTAATCCCACTATCTTCCCATAGCCCAGTTCCAATCCCAAACTAATCTCACTGCCCCACTCTTTCCCCGTAGCCCTGTATCAATCCCAAACTAATCCCACTGCCCCACTCTCTCCTCATATACCTGAACCAATCCCAAACTAATCTCACTGCCCCACTCTTTCCACGTAGCCCTGGATCAACCCCAAACTAATCCCACTGCCCCATTCTCTCCCCATAGCCCTATATCAATCCCAAACTAATCCCACTGCCTCACTCTCCCCATAGCCCTGTATCAAACCTCAAAATAATCCCACTGCCCCACCCTCCGCATAGTCCTGTATCAATCCCCAAACTAATTCAATCCTACCCGTAGCCCTGTATCAATCCGCAATCTAATCCCACCCTCCCCGTAGCCCAGTGTCAATCCCCAAACTAATCTCACTGCCCCGCTCTCTCCCCATAGCCCTGTATCAATCCCCAAACTAATCTCACTGTCGCACTCTCTCCCCATAGTCCTGTACCAATCCCCAAACTAATTCCACTGCCCCACTCTCCCCCCGTCGCTCTGTATCAATCCCCAACTAATCCCACTGCCCCGCTCTCTCCCCATAGCCCTGTATCAATCCCCAACTAATCCCACTGCCCCGCTCTCTCCCCATAGCCCTATATCAGTCCCCAAATTAATCCAACCCTCCCCGTAGCCCAGTGTCAAACCCCAAAATTATCCCATTGCCCCGCTCTCTCCCCATAGCCCTGTATCAATCCCCAAACTAATCTCACTGCCCCACTCTCTCCCCATAGTCCTGAATCAATCCCCAAACTAATCCCACTGCCCCGCTCTCGCCCACCATAGCCCTGTATCAATCCCCAATTTAATCCCACCGCCTCGCTGTCTCCCAGCATAGCCCTGTATCGATCCCGAAACTAATATCACTGCCCCGTTCTCTGCCCATAGCCCTGTATCAATCCACAAACTAATCCCACTGCCCCACTCTCTCCCCTTAGCACTGTATCAATCCCAAACTAATCCCACTGACCACTCACTCTCCATAGACAGTACCAATCCCAAACAAATCTCACTGCCCCACTCTTTGCCCGTGGCCCTGTATCAATCCCAAACTAATCCCACTGCCCCATTCTCTCCCCATAGCCCTGTATCAATCCCGAAAACTATTCGCATTGCCCCACTGTCTACCCATAGCCCTGAATCAAGCCGCAAACTAATCATACTGGCCGCTCTTCCCATAGTCCTGTGTCAATCCCCAAATTATTCCACTGCCTCACTCTCCCAATAGCCCTGTATCAAACCTCAAAATAATCCCACTGCCCCACCTTCCGCATCGTCCTGTATCAATCCCCAAACTAATCATACTGCCTAACTCTCTCCCCATAGCCCTGTATCAATCCCAAACAAATCCCACTGCCCGGCTCTATCCCCATAGCCCTGTATCAATCCCGAAACTAATATCACTGCCCCGTTCTCTGCAAATAGCCCTGTATCAATCCCAAACAAATCCCACTGCCCTGCTCTATCCCCATAGCCCTGTATCAATCCCAAAACTAATATCACTGCCCCGTTCTCTCCAAATAGCCCTGTACCAATCCCAAACTAATCTCACTGCCCCACTCTTTCCCCGTAGCCCTCTATCAATCCCAAACTAATCCCACTGCCCCATTCTCTCCCCATAGCCCTGTATCAATCCCGAAAACTATTCGCCTTGCCCCACTGTCTACCCAGAGCCCTGTATCAATCCCAAACAAATCCCACTGGCCTCTCTCCCCATAGCCCTGTGTCAATCCCAAACTAATCCCACTGCCCCGCTCTCTCCCCATAGCGCTGTATCAATCCCAAACTAATCCCATTGCCCCACTGTCTCCCCATAGCCCTGTATTAATACCCAAATTAGTCTCACTGCCCCACCCTCCCCATAGCCCGGTGTCAATCCCCAAACTAATCCCACCCTCCCCGTAATCCAGTGTCATTCCCCAAACTAATCCCACTGCCCCACTCTCTCCCCATAGCCCTGCATCAATCCCAAACTAATCCCACTGCCCCGCTCACTCCCCATAGCCCTGTATCAATCCCCAAACTAACTCCATTGCCCAGCTCTCGCCCCATAGCCCTGTATCAATACCAAACTAATCTCACTGCCCACTCACTCCCCATAGCCCCGTTTCAATCCCCAAACTAATTCCATTGCCCCCTCTCTCCGCATAGCCCTGTACCAATCCACAAACTAATTCCACTATCCACTCTCACCATAGCCCTGTAACAATCCCTCGACTAATCCCAATGCCCCAACCTCCCCGTTGCCCTAAATCAATCCCCAAACTAATATCACTGCCTACTCACCCACATTATCCCAGTATCAATCACAAAATTAATATCACTGCCTCACTCTCTCCTCATAGCCCGGTGTCAATCCCAAACTAATCTCACTGCCCCGCACTCACCCCATACCCCTGGATCAATCCCCAAATTAATATCACTGCCTCACTCTCTCAACATAGACCTGTGTCAATCCCAAATTAATCTCACTGCCCCGCTGTCTCCCCATAGCCCTGTGTCAATCCCCAAATTAATCTCACTGCCTCACTCTCTCCCCATAGCCATGTATCAATCCCCATTCTAATATCACTGCCTCACTATCTCCCCATAGCCCTGTATCAATCCCCAAACTAACCCCACTGCCCCGCTCTCTCCCCATAGTCCTCTAACAATCACTGAACTAACCCCACTGCCCACGCTCTCCCGTAGCCCTGTATCTATCCCAAACTAATCTCACTGCCCACTCACTCCCCATAGCCCCGTTTCAATCCCCAAACTTATTCCATTGCCCCGCGCTCTCCCCATAGCACTGTATCAATCCCGAAACTAATCCCACTGCCCCCACTCTCTCCCAATAGCCCTGTATCATTTCCCAAACTAATCCCACCGCCCCACTATCTCCCCATAGCCCTGCATATATCTCCAAACTAATCTCACTGCCCCGCTCTCCCCCCATAACCCTGTATCAAACCCCAAACTAATTCCGTTGCCCCGCCCTCACCCCATAGCCCCGTTTCAATCGCCAAACTAATCCCATTGCCCCGCTCTCTCCCCATAGCACTGTATCAACCCCAAACTAATTCCATTGCCCCGCCCTCTCCCCATAGCCCCGTTTCAATCCCCAAACTAATCCCATTGCCCCGCTCTCTCCCCATAGCACTGTATCAACCCCAAACTAATTCCATTGCCCCACTCTCTCCCCATAGCACTGTATCAACCACAAACTAATCCCATTGCCTCGCTCTCTCCCCATCGCACTGTATCAACCCCAAACTAATCCCATTGACCCGCTCTCTCCCCATAGCCCCGTTTCAATCCCCAAACTAATTCCATTGCCCCGCTCTCTCCCCATTTCCCTGCACGAATCCTCAAACTAATGCCACTGTCACTCTCCCCATAGCCCTGTATTAATCCCGAAAGTAATCCACTACCCCACATTTCCCGTAGACCAGAGTCAATCCCCAAACTAATATCACTGCCTACTCACCCACCACAGCCCTGTATCAATCCCCAACTTAATCTCACTGCCCCGCTCTCTCCCCATAGCCCTGTATCAATCCTCAAACTTATCCCACTGCCCCGCTCTCTCCCCATAGCCATGTGTCAACCCCATAAACTAATCTCATTGCCTCACTCTCTCCCCATAGGCCTGTATCAATCCCCAAACTAAACTCACTGTCCCAATCTCTCCCACCATAGCCCTGTATCAATCCCCTATCTAATGCCACCGCCTCGCTGTCTCCCTCATAGCCCTGTATCGATCCCCAAACTAATATCACTGCCCCACTCTATCCCCATAGTCCTGTATCAATCCCCAAACCAATCCCACTGCCCAGCTCACTCCCCATAGCCCTGTATCAATACCAAACAAATACCACTGCCCGGCTCTATCCCCATAGCCCTGTATCAATCCGGAAACTAATATCACTGCCCCGTTCTCTGCCCTTAGCCCTGTATCAATATCCAGACTATTCCCACTGCCCCATTCTCTCCCCATAGCCCTGCATCAATCCCCAAACTAATCCCACTGACCACTCACTCTCCTTAGACCTGTATCAATCTCAAACAAATCCCACTGCCCGGCTCTATCCCCATAGACCTGTATCAATCCCGAAACTAATATCACTGCCCCGTTACCAGCCCATACCCCTGTATCAATATCCAAACTAATCCCACTGCCCCATTATCTCCCCATGGCCATGCATCAATCCTCAAACTAATCCCACTGCCCCATGCTCCGCATAGCCCTGTATCAATCCCCAATCTAATCTTACTGCCTAACTCTCTCCCATAGCCCTGTATCAATCCCCAAACTAATCCCACTGCCCCACTCTCTCCGCAAAGCCCTATATCAAACCACTAACTAATCCCACTGCGACACTCTCTTCATTGCCCTGTATCAATCCCCAAACTAATCCCACTGCCCCACCCTCCCCATAGCCCTGTATCAATCTACAAACTAATCTCACTGTCCCACTCTCTCCCCACAGTCCTGTATCAATCCCCAAACTAATTCCACTGTCCCACTCTCTCCCCATAGCCCTGTATCAATCCCCAAACTAATCCCACTGCCCCGCTCTCTCCCCATAGCCCTGTATCAATCCCAAAACTAACCCCACTGACCCGCACTCTCCCGTAGCCCTCTATCAATCCCAAACTAATCTCACTGCCCACTCACTCCCCATAGCCCCGTTTCAATCCCCAAACTAATTCCATTGCCCCGCGCTTTCCCCAGAGCCCTGTATCAATCCCCAAACTAATTCCATTGCCCCGCTCTCTCCCCATAGCACTGTATCAATTCCCAAATCAATCCCACCGCCCCACTGTCTCCCCGTAGCCCTGTATATATCTCCAAACTAATATCACTGCCCCGCTCTCTCCCCATAGCCCCGTTTCAATCCCCAAACTAATCCCATTACCCCGCTCTCTCCCCATAGCCCTGTATCAAACCCACACTAATTCCATTGCCCCGCTCTCTCCCCATAGCCCCGTTTCAATCCCCAAACTAATTCCATTGCCCCGCTCTCTCCCCATATCCCTGCACGAAACCTCAAACTAATGCCACTATCACTCTCCCCATAGCCCTGTATCAATCCCGAAACTAATGCACTACCCCACATTTCCCGTAGACCAGAGTCAATCCCCAAACTAATATCACTGCCTACTCACCCACCATAGCCCTGTATCAATCCCCAACTTAATATCACTGCCTCACTCTCTCCACATCGCCCTGTGTCAATACCAAACTAATCTCACTGCCCCGCTCTCTCCCCATAGCTCTGTATCAATCATCAAACTTATCCCAATGACCCGCTCTCTCCCAATAGCCCTGTGTCAATCCCCAAAGTAATCTCATTGCCTCACTCTCTCCCCATAGCCCTGTATCACTCCCCAAACTAATCCCACTTCCCCACTCCCTCCCCACAGCCCCGTATCAATCCCCAAACTAATGTCAATGCCCCGATCTCTCCCCATAGCCCTGTATCAATCCCCAAACTAATCCCACTGCCCCGCTCTTTTCCCACAGCCCTGTATCAATCCCCAAACTAATCTCCCTGCCGCTATCTCACCCCATAGCCCTGTATAAATCCCCAAACTAATCCCACTGCCCCGCTCTCTCCCCATAGCCCTGTATCAATCCCCAAACTAATCCTAGTGCCCCGTTTGCTCCACATAGCCCTGTGTCAATCCCCAAACTAATCTCACTACCTCACTATCCCCATAGACCTGTATTAATCCCCAAACTAATCTCACCTCCGCGCTCTTTCCCATAGCCCTGTATCAATCCCAAAATGATCCCACTGCCCCGCTCTCTCCCCATAGCCCTGTATCAATCCCAAAATGATCCAACTGCCCCGCTCTCTCCGCATAGCCCTGTATCAATTCCCCAACTAATCCCATTACCCAGCTCCCTCCCCATTGCCCTGTATCAATCACAAACTAATCCCACTGTCCCGCTCTCCCCATAGCCCTGTATCAATCCCCAAATTTATCCCACTCTCCCCACAGCCCTTTGTCAATCCTAAACTGATCCCATTCTCCCCACAGCCCTGTGTCAATCCCCAATCTAATACCACTCTCCCCACAGCCCTGTATCAATCCCCAAACTAATCCCACTGCCCACTCTCTCCATCGCCGTCGATCGAACCCGAATCTAATCCTACTGTCCGTTCTCTCCCCAAGTCCCTCTATCAATTCCCCCAATTTTGTTGTGTAAATCTAGAGTGCGCAATTATCATTATTTTCCATTTAAGGGGCAATTTAGCGTGGGCAATCCACCTATCCAGAACATCTTTTGGTTGTGGGGGTGAAACCCAGGCAGACTCCGGGGGAATGTGCAAACTCGACAGAGACAGTGACCCAGGCCCGGGATTCAAACCAAGGTGCTCAGCACCGTAGACAGCAGTGCTAACCAATGTGCCACGTGCCGCTTATCAATCCCAGCTTTATGTGACTGTCCCACTCTCCCGACAGGCCTGTGTCAAATCCCAAACGAAATCCATAGCCCCATAGCGGTGTCAATTCCAAAACTAATCCCATCTCCCCATATCCCTGCGTCAATGCCAACACTAATCTAACTGCCCTGCTCTCTCCCCGTAGCCCTGTATCAATCCCCAAACTAAACCTATTGCCCCTCTCTCTCTATATAGCCCTGTATCAATCCCCAGACTAAATCCATTGCCCCTCCCGCTCCCCATAGTCATCTATCAATCCCCAAACTGATCCCATTGCCCCTCTCTCTCCCCACAGCCCTGGATCAATCACTGAACTAATCCCACTGCGCCACTCTCTCCCAATAGCCATGTATTAATTCCAAACTAATACCGCTGCCGCTCTCTCCCCATAGCCATGTATTAATCACTGAACTATTCCCACTGCGCCACTCTCTCCCATAGCCATGTATCAATCCCAAAATAATCCCACTGCCCGGCTCTTCTCCCATTGTCCTGTATCAATCCCAAACTAAGCTCACTGCCCCACTCTCTCACTGTAGTCCTGTATCAATCCACAAACTAATGCCACTGCCCCGCTCTCTCCCCATAGCCGTGTATCAATTCCCAAAGTAATCCCACTGCACCACTCTCTCGCCATAGTCATGTATCAATCCCTAAAGTAATCCCACTGCCCCACTCTCTACCCATAGCCCTGTATCAATCCCCAAACTAAACCCATTGCCCCTCTCTCTCTCCCCATAGTCATGTATCAATCCCCAAACTAATCCCATTGCCCCTCTCTCTCCCCATAGCCATGTATTAAATCCAAACTAATCCCTCTGCCGCTCTCTCCCCATAGCCATGTATCAATCCCAAACTAATCCCGCTGCCGCTCTCACCCCATAGCCATGTATTAATCACTGAACTAATCCCACTGCGCAACTCTCTCCCATTGCCCTGTATCAATTCCAAAATAAGGTCACTGCCCAACTCTCTCACTGCAGCCCTGTATCAATCTCCAAAGTAATCCCACTGCCCCACTCTCTCCCCATAGTCATGTATCAATCCCCAAACTAATCCCATTGCCCCTCTCTCTCCCCACAGTCCTGGATCAATCACTGAACTAATCCCACTGCGCCACTCTCTCCCAATAGCCATGTATTCATTCCAAACTTATCCCGCTGCCGCTCTCACCCCATAGCCATGTATTAATCACTGAACTAATCCCACTGCGCAACTCCCTCCCATTGCCATGTATCAATCCCAAACTAATCCCACTGCCCGGCTCTTGTCCCATTGCCCTGTATCAATCCCAAACTAAACTCACTGCCACACTCTCTCACTGTAGCCCTGTATCAATCCCCAAACTAATGCCACTGCCGCGCTCTCTCCCCATAGCCCTGTATCAATACCCAAAGTAATCCCACTGCTCCACTCTCTCCCCATAGACCTGTATCCATTCCCAAACTAAACCCATTGCCCCTCTATCTCTCCCCATAGTCATGTATCAATCCCTAATCTAATCCCATTGCCCCTCTCTCTCGCCATAGCCCTGTATCAATCACTGAACTAATCCCACTGCGCCACTCTCTCCCCATAGCCATGTATCAGTCCCAAACTAATCCCACTGCCCCTCTCTCTCCCCATAGCCAAGTATAAATCACTGAACTAATCCCACTGCCCCACTCTCTAAGAGGCTGTTTAGCACAGGGCTAAATCGTTGGCTTTGAAAGCAGACCAAGGCAGTCTCCCGTAACAGCCTCCCTGAACATGCGTCGGAATGTGGCGACTAGGGGCTTTTCACAGTAACTTCATTGAAGCCTACTTGTGAAAATAAGCGATTTTCATGTCAGTTCCCCCTTTAGCAATGTATCAATCACTGAACTATTTCCACTGCCCCACACTCTCCCATAGCCCTGCATCAATCCCAAACTCATCTCACTGTCCTCTCTCCCCATAGCCCCTTTTCAATCCCCAAACTAATCCCATTGCCCGGCTCTTGTCCCATTGCCCTGCATCAATCCACAAACTAATCCCACTGCCCCGCTCTCTCCCCATTGCCCTGTATCATCCCCAAACTAATCCCACTGCCCCACTCTCTCCCCATAGCCCTGTACCAATCCCCAAACTAATCCCACTGCCCCACTCTCTCCACATAGCCCTGTATCAATCCCCAAACTAATCCCACTGCCCCACTCTCTTCCCATAGCCCTGTACCAATCCCCAAACTAATCCCACTGCCCCACTCTCTCCACATAGCCCTGTACCAATCACCAAACTAATCCCGCTTCCCCACTCTCTCCACATATCCCTGTACCAATTCCCAAACTAATCCCACTGCCGCACTCTCTCCACATAGCACTGTACCAATTCCCAAACTAATCCCACTGCCGCACTCTCTCCACATAGCACTGCATCAATATCCAAACTAATCCAACTGCCCCACTCTCTCCCCATAGCCCTGTATCAATCCCCAAACTAATCCCACTGCCCACTCTCTCCATAGCCGTCGATCCAACCCGAATCTAATCCCACTGTCAGTTCTCTCCCCAAGTCCCTCTATCAATTCCCCCAATTTTGTTGTTTAAATTTAGAGTGCGCAATTATCATTGTTTTTCCATTTAAGGGGCAATTTAGCGTGGCAATCCACCTACCCAGAACATCTTTTGGTTGTGGGGGTGAAACCCAGGCAGACTCCGGGGGAATGTGCAAACTCGACAGAGACAGTGACCCAGGCCCGGGATTCGAACCCAGGTGCTCAGCACCGTAGACTGCAGTGCTAACCACTGTGCCACGTGCCGCCCTTATCAATCCCAACTTTATGTGACTGTCCCACTCTCTCCACAGGCCTGTGTCAAATCCCAAACGAAATCCATATCCCCATAGCTGTGTCAATTCCAAAACTAATCCCATCTCCCCATATCCCTGCGTCAATGCCAAAACTAATCTAACTGCCCTGCTCTCTCCCCGTAGCCCTGTATCAATCCCCAAACTAAACCTATTGCCCCTCTCTCTCTCCATTGCCCAGTATTAATCCCCAAATAAAACCCATTGCCCCTCTCTCTCTCCATAGCCCTGTATCAATCCCCAGACTAAACACATTGCCCCTCCCGCTCCCCATAGTCATCTATCAATCCCCAAACTAATCCCACTGACCACTCACTCTCCATAGACAGTACCAATCCCAAACTAATCTCACTGCCCCACACTTTCTCCGTAGCCCTGTATCAATCCCAAACTAATCCCAATGCCCCATTCTCTCCCCATAGCCCTGTATCAATCCCCAAACAAATCCCACTGGCCGCTCTTCCCATAGTCCTGTGTCAATCCCCAAACTAATCCCACTGCCCCGTTCCCTGCCCAAAGCCCTATATCAATATCCAAACTAATCCCACTGCCCCATTCTCTCCCCATAGCCATGTATTAATCCTCAAACTAATCCCACTGCCCCATGCTCTGCATAGCCCTGTATCAATCCCCAAACTAATCTTACTGCCTAACTCTATCCCCATAGCCCTGTATCAATCCCCAAACTAATCCCACTGCCCCACTCTCTTCGCATAGCCCTATATCAAACCTCTAACTAATCCCACTGCGACACTCTCTTCATTGCCCTGTATCAATCCCCAAACTAATCCCACTGCCCCACCCTCCCCATAGCCCGGTGTCAATCCCCAAACTAATTCGACCCTCCCCGTAGCCCTGTATCAATCCGCAATCTAATCCCACCCTCCCCGTAGCCAAGTGTCAATCCCCAAAGTAATCTCACTGCCCCGCTCTCTCCCCATAGCCCTGTATCAATCTACAAACTAATCTCACTGTCCCACTCTCTCCCCACAGTCCTGTATCAATCCCCAAACGAATGCCACTGTCCCACTCTCTCTCCGTAGCCCTGTATCAATCCCCAAACTGATCCCACTGCCCCGCTCTCTCCCCATAGCCCTGTATCAATCCCCAAACTAACCCCACTGCCCCGCACTCTCCTCATAGCCCTCTAACAATCACTGACCTAACCCCACTGCCCCACGCTCTCCCGTAGCCCTCTATCAATCCCAAGCTAATCTCACTGCCCACTCACTCCCCATAGCCCCGTTTCAATCCCCAAACTAATTCCATTGCCCCGCGCTTTCCACATAGCCCTGTATCAATCCCCAAACTAATTCCATTGCCCCGCTCTCTCCCCATAGCACTGTATCAATCTCCAAAGTAATCCCACTGCCCCACTCTCTCCCCATAGTCATGTATCAATCCCCAAACTAATCCCATTGCCCCTCTCTCTCCCCACAGTCCTGGATCAATCACTGAACTAATCCCACTGCGCCACTCTCTCCCAATAGCCATGTATTCATTCCAAACTTATCCCGCTGCCGCTCTCACCCCATAGCCATGTATTAATCACTGAACTAATCCCACTGCGCAACTCCCTCCCATTGCCATGTATCAATCCCAAACTAATCCCACTGCCCGGCTCTTGTCCCATTGCCCTGTATCAATCCCAAACTAATCCCACTGCCCGGCTCTTGTCCCATTGCCCTGTATCAATCCCAAACTAAACTCACTGCCACACTCTCTCACTGTAGCCCTGTATCAATCCCCAAACTAATGCCACTGCCGCGCTGTCTCCCCATAGCCCTGTATCAATACCCAAAGTAATCCCACTGCCCCACTCTCTCCCCATAGACCTGTATCCATTCCCAAACTAAACCCATTGCCCCTCTATCTCTCCCCATAGTCATGTATCAATCCCCAATCTAATCCCATTGCCCCTCTCTCTCCCCACAGCCCTGTATCAATCACTGAACTAATCCCACTGCGCCACTCTATCCCCATAGCCATGTATCAGTCCCAAACTAATCCCACTGCCCCTCTCTCTCCCCATAGCCATGTATAAATCACTGAACTAATCCCACTGTCCCACTCTCTCCCCATAGCCATGTATCAGTCCCAAACTAATCCCACTGCCCCACTCTCTAAGAGGCTGTTTAGCACAGGGCTAAATCGTTGGCTTTGAAAGCAGACCAAGGCAGTCTCCCGTAACAGCCTCCCTGAACATGCGTCGGAATGTGGCGACTAGGGGCTTTTCACAGTAACTTCATTGAAGCCTACTTGTGAAAATAAGCGATTTTCATGTCAGTTCCCCCTTTAGCCATGTATCAATCACTGAACTATTTCCACTGCCCCACACTCTCCCATAGCCCTGCATCAATCCCAAACTCATCTCACTGTCCTCTCTCTCCCCATAGCCCCTTTTCAATCCCCAAACTAATCCCATTGCCCGGCTCTTGTCCCATTGCCCTGCATCAATCCACAAACTAATCCCACTGCCCCGCTCTCCCCCCATTGCCCTGTATCATCCCCAAACTAATTCCACTGCCCCACTCTCTTCCCATAGCCCTGTACCAATCCCCAAACTAATCCCACTGCCCCACTCTCTCCACATAGCCCTGTATCAATTTCCAAACTAATCTCACTGCCGCACTCTCTCCACATAGCCCTGTACCAATCACCAAACTAATCCCGCTTCCCCACTCTCTCCACATATCCCTGTACCAATTCCCAAACTAATCCCACTGCCGCACTCTCTCCACATAGCACTGCATCAATATCCAAACTAATCCAACTGCCCCACTCTCTCCCCATAGACCTGTACCAATACCCAAACTAATCCCACTGCCCCACTCTCTCCTCATAGCCCTGTATCAATCCCCAAACTAATCCCACTGCCCACTCTCTCCATAGCCGTCGATCCAACCCGAATCTAATCCCACTGTCCGTTCTCTCCCCAAGTCCCTCTATCAATTCCCCCAATTTTGTTGTTTAAATTTAGAGTGTGCAATTATCATTGTTTTTCCATTTAAGGGGCAATTTAGCGTGGCAATCCACCTACCCAGAACATCTTTTGGTTGTGTGGGTGAAACCCAGGCAGACTCCGGGGGAATGTGCAAACTCGACAGAGACAGTGACCCAGGCCCGGGATTCGAACCCAGGTGCTCAGCACCGTAGACTGCAGTGCTAACCACTGTGCCACGTGCCGCCCTTATCAATCCCAACTTTATGTGACTGTCCCACTCTCTCCACAGGCCTGTGTCAAATCCCAAACGAAATCCATATCCCCATAGCTGTGTCAATTCCAAAACTAATCCCATCTTCCCATATCCCTGCGTCAATGCCAAAACTAATCTAACTGCCCTGCTCTCTCCCCGTAGCCCTGTATCAATCCCCAAACTAAACCTATTGCCCCTCTCTCTCTCCATTGCCCAGTATTAATCCCCAAATAAAACCCATTGCCCCTCTCTCTCTCCATAGCCCTGTATCAATCCCCAGACTAAACACATTGCCCCTCCCGCTCCCCATAGTCATCTATCAATCCCCAAACTAATCCCACTGACCACTCACTCTCCATAGACAGTACCAATCCCAAACTAATCTCACTGCCCCACTCTTTCTCCGTAGCCCTGTATCAATCCCAAACTAATCCCAATGCCCCATTCTCTCCCCATAGCCCTGTATCAATCCCCAAACAAATCCCACTGGCCGCTCTTCCCATAGTCCTGTGTCAATCCCCAAACTAATCCCACTGCCCCGTTCCCTGCCCAAAGCCCTATATCAATATCCAAACTAATCCCACTGCCCCATTCTCTCCCCATAGCCATGTATCAATCCTCAAACTAATCCCACTGCCCCATCCTCTGCATAGCCCTGTATCAATCCCCAAACTAATCTTACTGCCTAACTCTATCCCCATAGCCCTGTATCAATCCCCAAACTAATCCCACTGCCCCACTCTCTCCGCATATCCCTATATCAAACCTCTAACTAATCCCACTGCGACACTCTCTTCATTGCCCTGTATCAATCCCCAAACTAATCCCACTGCCCCACCCTCCCCATAGCCCGGTGTCAATCCCCAAACTAATTCTACCCTCCCCGTAGCCCTGTATCAATCCGCAATCTAATCCCACCCTCCCCGTAGCCAAGTGTCAATCCCCAAAGTAATCTCACTGCCCCGCTCTCTCCCCATAGCCCTGTATCAATCTACAAACTAATCTAACTGTCCCACTCTCTCCCCACAGTCCTGTATCAATCCCCAAACGAATGCCACTGTCCCACTCTCTCCCCATAGCCCTGTATCAATCCCCAAACTAACCCCACTGCCCCGCACTCTCCTCATAGCCCTCTAACAATCACTGACCTAACCCCACTGCCCCACTCTCTCCCGTAGCCCTCTATCAATCCCAAACTAATCTCACTGCCCACTCACTCCCCATAGCCCCGTTTCAATCCCCAAACTAATTCCATTGCCCCGCGCTTTCCACATAGCCCTGTATCAATCCCCAAACTAATTCCATTGCCCCGCTCTCTCCCCATAGCACTGTATCAATTCCCAAACTAATCCCACCGCTCCACTCTCTCCCCGTAGCCCTGTATATATCTCCAAACTAATCTCACTGCCCCGCTCTCTCCCCATAGCCCCGTTTCAATCCCCAAACTAATCCCATTGCCCCGCTCTCTCCCCAAAGCCCTGTATCAACCCCAAACTAATTCCATTGCCCCGCCCTCTCCCCATAGCCCCGTTTCAATCCCCAAACTAATTCTATTGCCCCGCTCTCTCCCCATTTCCCTGCACGAAACCTCAAACTAATGCCACTGTCACTCTCCCCATAGCCCTGTATCAATCCCGAAACTAATCCACTACCCCACATTTCCCGTAGACCAGAGTCAATCCCCAAACTAATATCACTGCCTACTCACCCACCATAGCCCTGTATCAATCCCCAACTTAATCACACTGCCTCACTCTCTCCACATAGCCCTCTGTCAGTACCAAACTAATATCACTGCCCCGCTCTCTCCCCATAGCTCTGCATCAATCCTCAAACTTATCCCAATGACCCGCTCTCTCCCCATAGCCCTGTGTCAATCCCCAAAGTAATCCCATTGCCTCACACTCTCCCCATAGCCCTGTATCAATCCCCAAACTAATCCCACTGCCCCACTCCCTCCCCACAGCCCTGTATCAATCCCCAAACTAATCCCACTGCCCCGCTCTTTCCCCACAGCCCTGTTTCAATCCCCAAACTAATCTCATTGCCGCTATCTCTCCCCATAGCCCTGTATCAATCCCCAAACTTATCCCACTGCCCCGCTCTCTCCCCATAGCCCTGTATCAATCCCAAAATAATCTCACTGCCCTGCTCTCCCCATAGCCCTGTATCAATCCCCAAACTAATCCTACTGCCCCGTTGTCTCCACATAGCCCAGTGTCAATCCCCAAACTAATCCCACTGCCCCACTCTATCCCAATAGACCTGTACCAATCCCCAAACTAACCCCACTGCCCCACTCTCTCCTCATAGCCCTGCACCAATCCCCAAACTAATCCCACAGCCCCACTCTCTCCACATAGCCCTGTATCAATTCCCAAACTAATCCTACTGCAGCACTCTCTCCACATATCCCTGTATCAATTCCCAAACTAATCCCACTGCCGCACTCTCTCCACATATCCCTGTATCTATTCCCAAACTAATCCCACTGCCCCACCCTCTCCACATACCCCTGTATCAATACCAAAACGAATCTCACTGCACCGCTCTCTACCCATAACACTGTGCCTAGCCCAAACTATTCTCAATGCCCCACTTTCTCCCTATAGCCCGATAGCGATCCCAAACTAATCTCACTGTCCACTCTCCACCCATAGCCCCTTTTCAATCCCCAAATTAATCCCATTGCCCGGCTCTTGTCCCATTGCCCTGTATCAATCCCAAACTAACCTCACTGCCCCGCTCTCACCCCATAGCCTGTATCAATCCTCAAATTAATCCCACTCGCCCACTCTCTCCCCATAGCCCTGTATCAATCCTAAACTAATCCCACTGCCCCACTCTCTCCCCATAGCTCTGTATCAATCCCAATCTAATCCCACTTCCCGACACTCACCATATACCCCTGTATCAATGCCAAGCTAAACCCACTGCCCCACTCTCTCCCATAGCCCTGTATCAATCCCAAACTAATCTCACTGCCCCGCTCTATCCCCATAGCCCTGTATCAATCCCGAAACTAATCCCACTTCCCGACACTCTCCATATACCCCGGTATCAAGGCCAAGCTAATCCCACATACCCACTCTCTCCCATAGCCCTGTATCAATCCCAAACTAATCTCACTGCCCCGCTCTCTCCCCATAGTCCTGTATCAATCCCGAAACTAATCCCGCTTCCCGACACTCTCCATATACCCCTGTATCAATGCCAAGCTAATCCCACTGCCCCACTCTCTCCCATAGCCCTGTATCAATCCCAAACTTATCTCACTGCACCGCTCTCTCCCGAAAGCCCTGTATCAAGCCTCAAACTAATCCCATGGAGCCGCTCTCTCCCCATAGCCCCTTTTCAATCCCCAATCTAATCCCATTGCCCCGCTCTCGCCCCATAGCCCCGTTTCAATCCCCAATCTAATCCCATTGCCCCGCTCTCGTCCCATAGCCCCGTTTCAATCCCCAATCTAATCTCATTGCCCTGCTCTCTCCCCATAGCCCCGTTTCAATCCCCAATCTAATCCCATTGCCCCGCTCTCTCCCCATTTCCCTGCGCGAAACCTCAAACTAATGCCACTGTCACTCTCCCCATAGCCCTGTATCAATCCCGAAACTAATCCACTACCCCACATTTCCCGTAGACCAGAGTCAATCCCCAAACTAATATCACTGCCTACTCACCCACCATAGCCCTGTATCAATCCCCAATTTAATCTCACTGCCTCACTCTCTCCACATAGCCCTCTGTCAGTACCAAACTAATCTCACTGCCCCGCTCTCTCCCCATAGCTCTGTATCAATCCTCAAACTTATCCCAATGACCCGCTCTCTCCCCATAGCCCTGTGTCAATCCCCAAAGTAATCCCATTGCCTCACTCTCTCCCCATAGCCCTGTATCAATCCCCAAATTAATCCCACTGCCCCACTCCCTCCCCATAGCCCCGTTTCAATCCCCAATCTAATCCCAATGCCCCGCTCTCTCCCCATTTCCCTGCACGAAACCTCAAACTAATGCCACTGTCACTCTCCCCATAGCCCTGTATCAATCCCGAAACTAATCCACTCCCCCACATTTCCCGTAGACCAGAGTCAATCCCCAAACTAATATCACTGCCTACTCACCCACCATAGCCCTGTATCAATCCCCAACTTAATCTCACTGCCTCACTCTCTCCACATAGCCCTCTGTCAGTACCAAACTAATCTCACTGCCCCGCTCTCTCCCCATAGCTCTGTATCAATCCTCAAACTTATCCCAATGACCCGCTCTCTCCCCATAGCCCTGTGTCAATCCCCAAAGTAATCCCATTGCCTCACTCTCTCCCCATAGCCCTGTATCAATCCCCAAACTAATCCCACTGCCCCACTCCCTCGCCAAAGCCCTGTATCAATCCCCAAACTAATCCCACTGCCCCGCTCGTTCCCCACAGCCCTGTATCAATCCCCAAACTAATCTCACTGCCGCTATCTCTCCCCATAGCCCTGTATCAATCCCCAAACTTATCCCACTGCCCCGCTCTCTCCCCATCGCCCTGTATCAATCCCAAACTAATCTCACTGCCCTGCTCTCCCCATAGCCCTGTATCAATCCCCAAACTAATCCTACTGCCCCGTTGTCTCCACATAGCCCAGTGTCAATCCCCAAACTAATCCCACTGCCCCACTCTCTCCCCATAGACCTGTACCAATCTCCAAACTAACCCCACTGCCCCACTCTCTCCTCATAGCCCTGTACCAATCCCCAAACTAATCCCACAGCCCCACTCTCTCCACATACCCCTGTATCAATCCCAAAACGAATCCCACTGCACCGCTCTCTCCCCATAACGCTGTGTCTAGCACAAACTATTCTCAATGCCCCACTTTCTCCCTATAGCCCGATAGCGATCCCAAACTAATCTCACTGTCCACTCTCCACCCATAGCCCCTTTTCAATCCCCAAACTAATCCCATTGCCCGGCTCTTGTCCCATTGCCCTGTATCAATCGCAAACTAACCTCACTGCCCCGCTCTCTCCCCATAGCCTGTATCAATCCTCAAATTAATCCCACTGGCCCACTCTCTCCCCATAGCCTGTATCAATCCTAAACTAATCCCACTGCCCCACTCTCTCCCCATAGCTCTGTATCAATCCCAATCTAATCCCACTTCCCGACACTCACCATATACCCCTGTATCAATGCCAAGCTAAACCCACTGCCCCACTCTCTCCCATAGCCCTGTATCAATCCCAAACTAATCTCACTGCCCCGCTCTATCCCCATAGCCCTGTATCAATCCCGAAACTAATCCCACTTCCCGACAGTCTCCATATACCCCGGTATCAAGGCCAAGCTAATCCCACATACCCACTCTCTCCCATAGCCCTGTATCAATCCCAAACTTATCTCACTGCCCCGCTCTCTCCCCATAGTCCTGTATCAATCCCGAAACTAATCCCGCTTCCCGACACTCTCCATATACCCCTGTATCAATGCCAAGATAATCCCACTGCCCCACTCTCTCCCATAGCCCTGTATCAATCACAAACTTATCTCACTGCACCGCTCTCTCCCGAAAGCCCTGTATCAAGCCTCAAACTAATCCCATGGAGCCGCTCTCTCCCCATAGCCCCTTTTCAATCCCCAATCTAATCCCATTGCCCCGCTCTCGCCCCATAGCCCCGTTTCAATCCCCAATCTAATCCCATTGCCCCGCTCTCGTCCCATAGCCCCGTTTCAATCCCCAATCTAATCCCATTGCCCCGCTCTCTCCACATAGCCCCGTTTCAATCCCCAATCTAATCCCATTGCGCCGCTCTCTCCCCATAGCCCCGTTTCATTCCCAAGCTAAACCCATTGCCCGGCTCTCGCCCCATTGTCCAGTGTCAATCCCAAGCTAATCCCATTGCCCGGCTCTCGCCCCATTGTCCAGTGTCAATCCCAAACTAATCCCACTACCCAGCTCTCTCTCCATAGCCCTGTATCAATCCCCAAACTAATCCCACTTCCCCACACACTCCATATACCCCTGTATCAATGCCAAGCTAATCCCACTGCCCCACTCTCTCCCAGAGCCCTGTATCAATCCCAAACTAATCCCACTGCCCTGCTCTCTCCCCATTGCCCTGTATCAATCCCCAAACTAATCCCACTGCCCCGCTCTCTCCCCATTGCCCTGTATCAATCCCCGAACTAATCACACTGCCCCGCTCTCTCCCCATAGCCCTGCATCAATCCCCAACCTAATCCCACTGAGCCGCTATCTCCCCATAGCCCTGTATCCATGTCAAGCTAATCCCACTGCCCCACCGACTCCCATAGCACTGTGTCAATCTCAAACTAACACCAATGCCCCGCTCTCTCCCCATAGCCCCGTTTCAATCCCCAAACAAATCCCACTGCCCCGCTCTCTCCCCATAGCCCCGTTTCAATCCCCAAACAAATCCCATTGCCCCGCTCCCCCATAGCCCCGTTTCCATCCCAAACTAATCCCATTTCCCGGCCCTAGTCCCATTGTCCTGTGTCAATCCCAATCTTTTTTTAAATATACATTCATTACATTTTTTAACACAGTTTTTGTCCCTTACAAACAATACCCCCCCCCCCCCCCCCGGAACAAAAAAAAACGAGAAATCGCGCAGAGCAAGATATATACATGGCAAAATGATATATTTACACAGCTTTGTACACTGGCCCTCACCCGTACTCCCCAACCCTTCATGTTATTTCTTACTCATCCACACCCACCCAGGCAGTCGCCCATTTCCCCCCTCCCTTTCCCCCCCCCTCCCCGGACGTCCCCTCCACCCCCCCCCCCCCCCCCGCCCCCCCCCACCCCCAGTGCTGCTGCTGCTGACCGACCTTCCTCTAACGCTCCGCGAGATAGTCCAGGAACGGTTGCCACCGCCTGTAGAACCACTGCGTAGACCCTCTCAAGGCGAACTTAATCCTCTCCAACTTTATGAACCCAGCCATATCATTTATCCAGGCCTCCACGCTGGGGGGCTTCGCCTCCTTCCACATTAGCAAGATCCTTCGCCGGGCTACTGGGGACGCAAAGGCCAGAATGCCGGCTTCTTTCGCCTCCTGCACTCCCGGCTCGTCCAATACTCCAAATATTGCTAGCCCCCAGCTTGGCTTGACCCGGACTTTCACCACCTGGGATATTGCTCCCACCACTCCTCTCAAGAACCCCTCCAGTGCCGGGCATGACCAAAACATATGGACATAGTTCGCCGGGCTCCCTGAGCACCTCCCACATCTGTCCTCGACCCCAAAGAACCTACTCAACCTCGCCCCCGTCAAGTGCGCTCTGTGGACCACCTTAAATTGTATCAGGCTGAGCCTGGCACATGAGGAGGAGGAATTAACCCTACCTAGGGCATCGGCCCACAGACCTTCCTCCATCTCCTCCCCCAGCTCCTCCTCCCATTTACCCTTCAACTCATCTACCAGCGCTTCCCCCTCTTCTTTCAACTCCTGGTGTATTTCCGACACCTTGCCCTCCCCGACCCATACACCCGAGATCACCCTATCTTGAACGTCTTGTGCCGGGAGCAACGGGAATTCCCTCACCTGTCGCCTCACAAAATCCCTCACCTGCATATATCTAAAGGCATTTCCCGGGGGGTCACTCGAACCTCTCCTCCAGTGCCCCTAGGCTCGCAAACGTCCCATCGATGAACAGGTCCCCCATTCTTCCAATCCCCGCCCGATGCCAGCTCTGGAACCCTCCGTCCATCTTCCCCGGGACAAACCGGTGGTTACCCCTGATCGGGGACCACACCGATGCTCCCATTGCACCCCGGTGCGGTCTCCACTGGCCCCAGATCCTTAGCGTTGCCGCCACCACCGGGCTCATGGTATACTTTGTCGGCGAGAGCGGCATGCTCGTTCCTTTACAGGGCGCCATCTCCATCCTCTTCCATGCCGCCCCCTCTCCCTCCATAACCCACTTGCGGATCATCACCACATTTGCTGCCCAGTAGTAGCTCCCCAGGTTTGGCAGCGCCAACCCTCCTCGGTCCCTACTGCATTCCAGGAACCCTCTCCTTACCCTCGGGGTCTTTTTCGCCCACACAAACCCCATAATACTCCTGCCTACTCTCTTAAAGAAGGCCTTAGTGATCACAATGGGAAGGCACTGAAACACAAACAGAAGGACCACCTTTTTGACCGACTGCACTCTACCCACCAGCGAGAGCGGTAACATGTCCTATCTTTTGAAATCCTCCTCCATTTGCTCCACCAACTTCGTCAGATACAGTTTATGTAGGGTCCCCCAACTCCTGGCTATCTGGATCCCCAGATACCGAAAGTTCCCCTCCACCCTCCTCAGCGGTAGGTCCCCTATCCCTCTTTCTTGGTCCCCCGCCTGTAATACAAAGAGCTCACTCTTCCCTACATTGAGCTTAGAGCCCGAAAACTCCCCAAACTCCCATAGAGTCTGCATGACCTCCACCATCCCCTCCATTCGATCCGCCACGTACAGCAACAGGTCAGCCACATATAGCGACACCCAATGCTCGTCTCCCCCTCGGACCACCCCCCTCCATTTATTAGACTCCCACAATGACATGGCCAATGGTCGGATCGCCAATGCGAACAACAGGGGGGACAGGGGGCACCCCTGCCTCGTCCCTCGGTACAGTCGAAAGTACTCCGAACTCCGCCGGTTCGTCACTACACTCGCCATCGGGGCTCTGTAAAGGAGTTTAACCCAATTGATAAACCCTACCCCGAACCCAAACCTACGCAGCACCTCTTGAGGTACTCCCACTCTACTCGGTCAAAGGCCTTCTCCGCGTCCATAGCTGCCACTATCTCCGCCTCTCCCTCATCCGATGGCATCATTATCACGTTTAAGAGCCGCCGCACATTGGTGTTTAGTTGCCTGCCCTTTACAAATCCCGTCTGGTCCTCGTGGATTAACCCCGGGAAACAGTCCTCGAACCTCGTGGCCAGCACTTTTGCCAGCAACTTTGCATCCACATTGAGGAGCGAGATCGGCCTGTACGATTGACATTGCAGTGGGTCCTTGTCCCGCTTTAGGATACAAGCACCTTTCGATACACGCACTCACTTTCCCACACACCACCTCGTCCGCCAGCATTCCCACATCCAGCCACCACAACGGGCGTTGGACCCTCTCCTCTCCCAGCTCCAGTTCCACCCAGTGCGGGGCATGGTCCGAAACAGCTATAGCCGAATACTCCGTCCCCTCCACCCTCGGGACGAGCGCCCTACCCAGAACAAAGAAATCTATCCGGGAGTAGGCTTCGTGTTCATGGGAGAAGAAAGAAAATTCCCTGGCCTGCGGCCTTGCAAACTGCTATGGGTCCACTCCCCCCATCTGATCCAAAAAAAACCTAAGTACCTTGGCCGCCGCTGGCCTCTTTCCAGTCCTTCATTTGGTGCGGTCCAGTGCTGGATCCAACACTGTATTGAAGTCCCCTCCCATTATCAGGCCTCCTATCTCCAGGTCCGGAATGCGCCCCAAAATGCGCTTCATGAATCCTGCATCATCCCTTGCAGCCGACCGCTCACCATTACATATCGCCCTCCATTGTCCGCTACAATAGTCTTGGCCTCAAATGACACCCGCTTTCCCACCAATATTGCCACCCCTATATTCTTGGCGTCCATTCCCGAGTGAAATACCTGTCCTACCCATCCCTTTCTTAACCTGACCTGATCCGCCACCTTCAGGTGAGTCTCTTGGAGCATGGCCACGTGTCCTTCAGTCCCTTTAAGTGCGCGAACACTCGAGCCCTCTTCACCGGCCCATTGAGGCCCCTCACATTCCACGTTATCAGCCGGATTGGAGGGGCTCTCACAACCCCCCCCCCCCCCCCACGCCCCGCTGACTAGCCATCTCCTTTTCTGGGCCAGTCCCGTGTCCACACCTCCCTCACCCACCAGTCCCCCAGAGGGGGGACCCCGGTCCCCTCCCCCCGCTAGACCCCTGTCTAGCTTTTTTGCTCCCCCCATGTCACTCCCATAAGTCAGCTGACACCTGCTGACCCCAGCTTCCCCCGCCGTCCCATTGACCTCCCCACGTGGTAGTCTCCCAATCCATATGCATTCCTTTGTTCCCCTTCCCGCCTGTCTTCCCGCGCGTGGGAAAAAACCCCGCACTTTCCAAAGCTCGCTCCACCCCCTCTGGCGCAGCTCCTGTCGCGGCCTTGTCTCTCTCCCCCAGCCCATGTAACATTTCCTGCGCGTGATTGACCCCCTATATACAACAACCATCACACATCAAACCCCAAAACATCCCCCCCACCCTCACAAACCCTCAGTTAGAGTCCAACTTTTCGGCTTGTACAAAGGTCCACGCCTCTTCAGGCGTTTTGAAGTAATAGTGTTGGCCCTTGTATGTGACACACAGTCGTGCTGGCTGCAGCATTCCGAATTTCACTTCTTTCCGGTACAACGCCGCTTTGGCCCGGTTGAAACCCGCTCTCCGCTTTGCAACCTCCGTGCTCCAGTCCGGGTATAGTCGGATCTCTGCATTGTCCCATTTACTGCTCCGCTCCTTCTTGGCCCATCTCAGGACCCACTCTCTGTCCGTGAACCGGTGGAACCTCACCACCATCGCCCTTGGCGGCTCATTTGCCTGGGGCTTCTTCGCCAGCACCCGGTGTGCCCCGTCCAACTCCAGCAGCCTCCAAGGGGCCTTCGTGCCCATCATCGCCTCGAGCATCGTGCTCGCGTATGCCCCGGCATCAGCCCCCTCCACTCCCTCAGGGAGACCCAGGATTCACAGATTCTTTCTCCTCGACCTGTTCTCCAGGTCCTCGAGTCTTCCCGCCCACCTCTTGTGTAGCGCCTCGTTCTGCTCCCCTCTCACCGCCAGGCCCACGAGCTCGTCCTCGTTCTGACTGACTCTTTTCTGTACCGCCTGGATCTTAGATTCGTGGGCCTTCTGCGTGATCCCATGACTTCCAATTGCCAAAAGCATAGGCGCCAACATCTCTTTGCGCATCTCCTCGCGCTGCTCCTCGAATCAGCGCTTGATGAACTCCTGCAGCTCCCCTTTGTCCCTGGCCGCCGCCATTTTGTTTTCTTTCCCTCGCTTCTCCCGTTGCTCCAGTGCCGCTCCTTTGGCCGTTACACTTCTGGTCCTTTTCATAGAAGTTGGCAGTGTTTGCTTCACCAGTCTGCCCCAAAATGTCTATGGAAACTCCTGAAAAAGGTCTGAGAGTCGGTTCCAGACGAGAGCTGCCAAATGCGCGACCTACTCCTCCACGGCCACGACCAGAAGCCTCGTCCCTGCTTCTTCAATGGCCTTGGTAGATCTTTTCACAGTTGTTCCCTCTGCTGCTAGGATTCACCTTTGATAGAGTCAAGTCAGATTGCAGCTTTAAGCTTGCCCTTCCCCCGCCTGCATGCTGGAAGAGGCCTTTGTCTATTGTTGCAGCTCAAGCCAAATCTTTTACTGTTTCTGCCGGGTCTGGTAGTCAAAAGGCTTAACATTCCTGGGGGACACTGTCAGGGGAATGCTGCAGTCTTCTTCCCACGCCGGGAAATGTGAAACAAATGCCGTGGGGGCCCTGTAAAAGAGCCCAAAAGTCCGTTCCAAGCGGGAGCTGCCGAATATGCGACCTAACTCTGCATAGCCGCACCCGGAAGTCAGTGTGTATGTAAAATGTACACTGCTGGAAGGAAAGTCAGTGAAAACAGTGCCTTACAGTAAACAGAGAAATTAAACCCTACACTACTGTAAACAGTCTATGTAAAACTTACCTCCAGTAAACAGTATTTAAACAGCACCATACAGTAAACAGAGTGAAAGTAATCCTTACATTAAAGTGAACAGACCCTTTGTAAACTGTGACTTCTAGTAAAACGTGTTAATGTAAACCGTACACTGCTGTAAACAAAGACTATGTACACAGTGCACTAACGTAAACAAAATTTAACCTGTGCCCTACAGTAACAGAGTCTATGTAAACAGTGTCCTACAGCAAAGAGGGTGAAAGTAAACCATTCACTTCTGTAAACAGAGTCTATGTAAACAGTGCCCCACAGTAAACAGTGTTTCTGTAAATCGTACACTGCTGTAAACAGTGACTATGTAAACAGTGCCCTACGCTACACAGTCATCCTAACAGGGCGCTATAGTAAACAGTGTTTCTGTAAATCGTACACCGCTGTAAACAGTGACTGTGTAAACAGTGCCCTACGCTAAACAGTCATCCTAACAGGGCGCTATAGTAACCAATGTTTATGGAAACCGTACACTACTGCAAACAATCTTTGTGCATGTGCCCTGTAGTTTATATAGTCTATTTAAATAGTGTCCTGCGTTAAACACTATACTAAAACCGTACATTTCTGCAAAGAAGGCTATGGAAACAGTGCCGTACAGTAAACAGTCTCATTGTAAACCGTACACTGCTGTAAATAGTCTCTGTAGACAGTGACCTACAGTTATCTGTGTTTATTTAAACCGTACATTACCGTAAACAGAGTCTATGTAAATATAGCACTACAGTAAACAGTGTTTATATAAACGGTATACACTGGAAACAGACTATTTTAACAGTGTCCTGCTGTAAACAGGCTGCATAAACAGGGGCCGGATAGTTAACAGTCTTTATGTAAACCGTACACTGCTGTAAATAGTCTACATAAACTGCTGTCCTGCTGTAAACAGTGTTAATGTAAACCGTACACTGTTGTAAACAGTCTATGTAAACAGTGCCTAATGTAAACAGAGTCAATTTAAACAGTGCCCAACAGTAAACAATATTTAAACCGGACATTGCTGTAAACAGAGTCTATGTGAACTGGACCTGCAGTAAACAGTGTTTATGGGAACAGTACCACTGTTGTAAACATCGTCTATATAAACAGCGTACTGCAGTAAACAGTGTGTATGTAAACCGTACACTGCTGTAAAGTCGACGTAAACAGTGCCCTACAGTAACCAGTGTTTATATAAACCGTACACTGCTATAAATAGTATGTGCAAACAGTGCGTACTGTAAACAGTGTTAATCAGAACCGCACCCTGCTGTAAAAAGAGTCTGCGTAAACAGTGCCATACATGATTGCTGACCATACAACTGTAGTGGGTAGGATCTCAAACAGCGATGAGACAGAATACTGGACGGAGATAGAGAACCCATGAAACTAAGAGAATTCGGAATGTCCAAACTGACTCTTACCGATTTTAGTAGATGCACCATAGAAAGCATCCTATCGAGCTGCATCACAGCCTGGTATATCACCTACTCCGCCTAAGAACATAAGAAACTATAAACAGTCGTGTACACATCCAGTCCATCACACAAACCCGCCTCCCGTCCATTTACTCTGTCTACACCTACCGCTGCCTTGGGAAAGTGTGCAGCAGAACCCGATACCCCTAACACCCGGTCTACTCACTCTTCCAACCTCTTCCATCTGGCAGGAGGCACAAAAGTCTGAGAACACGCACGAACAGACTCAAAAACAGCTTCTTACCCGCTGTTACCAGACTCCTAAACGAACCTCTTATGGACTGGTCTGATCTATTCGCACGCTTCTCTACTGCGTAGTACTACACCTGTATGCTTCACCCGATGCCAGTGTCTATGTATTTACATGGTGTAGTTTATGTTTACCCGATGTATTTTCTTTTCATTTCCGGAATAATCTGTCTGAACTGTACGCAGAACAATGCTTGTCACTGTGCCCATGTACACGTGACAATAAACCATTCCAATCCAATCCAGCTGTGCCCAATAACCAAAAGCCTGTGTTCCAGGGTGTGCGCGACTGCTGCAGTCATGGAGAAAGAAAAATCTTAGGTTGAATTGCAATTAGGCATTGTAAAAGCTTGGGCGAATGCAATTTTGTTTGGATTAAGGAGATTCCCTAATTTTTAATTGAAGACGAGGACGTTTATTCAAGCAAATTAATGAATCCATTTTGTGTTTTTCACGTGACACTGTACCCCATATCTGCAAGAACACTCAAGACGTTCTGAAAATTGAACTTATTGTCACAAGTAGGCTTCACATGAAGTTACTGTGAAAAGCCCCTAGTCGCCACATTCTGGCGCCTGTTCGGGGAGGCTGTTACGGGAATTGAACCGCACAGCTGGCCTGCCTTGGTCTGCTTTCAAAGCCAGCGATTTAGCCCTGTGGTAATCAGCCCCTGAACCATCCAGGACCAAGCATCCCGCTTGATTGCGCCCACTTCCGGAAGCACTGACACCCTCCACCGCGGACGCACAGTAGCAGCGCTGCAATCCATCCCAAAATGCACTGCGGTAACTCATCAAGGTTTCTGAGCCAGCACCTTCCAAATCCACAACCACTATCCTCTGGAAGGACAGCAAAAGGCCGTAGGTGGAGTTCTTCCCTCAAGTCACACACAACTCCCACTTGGGATCATAGAATCGTTCCTTCACGGCACCGGGAAAAATTCCTGAAACTCCCTCCCTAAAAGCACGGTGGGTGTACCTGCATCTCATGGATTGCAGCGGTTCAAGAAGGCAGCTCACCACCACCTTCTCGAGAAGAACTAGAGATGGGAATTAAATACTGCCCGAACCAGCAACTCGCAAATCCCATAACAGTGATCTCTTTAAT
Source organism: Scyliorhinus torazame (assembly GCF_047496885.1). NCBI lineage: Eukaryota > Metazoa > Chordata > Chondrichthyes > Carcharhiniformes > Scyliorhinidae > Scyliorhinus > Scyliorhinus torazame. The sequence continues at coordinate 124,301,603 of NC_092726.1, read as the reverse complement.
GCTTTGAATTTCTGGGAGCTGGTTTAGCACAGTGGGCTAATCAGCTGGCTTCTAATGCAGAACAATGTCAGCGGCGCGGCTTCAATTCCGGAACCGGCCTCCTCGAACAAGCGCCGGAATGTGACAACGAGGCGTTTTTCACAGGAACTTCATTGAAGACTACTTGTGACAATAATCGATTGCTATTATTATGAACTGTTCTCAATTATTCCGGTGGAGTGCATCATGTTACTTCAGCTTCGGAGGAATCTGGTTCTATGGTATTTCTAACAACAGGACTCCTGGTACACAGAAACCATGTGCTTGATGCAGTATAGTGGAAGGGTGTGGGGTGCAATCTAACCTGGCTTCAAACGCTCTCCCCCTTTCTATGTTTAACACTCTCCTTCGTTCTGTTTCTGTGTCTGTTTTCTTTCTCTTGGTATCGGGTGAAGGTTTGATTTGCTGCAGTTCTCGTGAGCAGAATATTCTTCCACATCTTTTTCTAGTCAGACACATTCTGTGACATTGTTGCTTTTTGGAACCACTGCAAACATGAAGTGTACTTGGAACTTCACAACAGGATATTTTCTCCATCATTACTGTGTCTGTGCCCATCATTACTGTGATACAGACACATGGTTAGGACATTGAATACAGGATTGGGACGTCTTGTTGAAGTTTTAAACGACATTAGTAAGGTCACACTTGGAATATGGTGTATAGTTCTTTTATTCAAACGACATTATTAAACCAGAAAAAGGGCTGAAAAGATTGACAAGGGCGCTATCGGCACTTAATGGTTTGAGTTGTCAGGAAAGACTGGATCGAATGGGTCTTTTTCCCGAGGATCTTTGGAGGTTCAGGGGTGAACATACAGAGGTCTATAAAATAATGAAGGGCATAGATAAGGTACATAGACAACACTTTTCCCCCAGAGGTAGGGAGTCGACAACTAGAGGGAATAGGTTTCAGGTGAGACGGGAGATATGCAAAAGTGTACAGACGGCAATTTGTTCACACTGAAGGCGGTGAGTGTCTGGAACTGTAATTGGCAGCAATCGAGGCGGTTACAATTTTGCTTTTTACAAAGCGTTTTGATAGTTATATGGGTAAGATGAGTACAGCGGGATATGGGCGAAATGAGGGCAATTGGGACAGGCTTAGTGGTAAAAACTGAGCGACATTTGCAAGTTGAACCAACGGGTCTGTTTCTATGCTGCAAACCTGTATGACTCTATCCCACCTTCCATCTCTGGAATGCAGCAGATTCGAGCACATCCTCTGTCTGTCCAGATCAGATTGAAATGTTGCTGTGGGTGTCTCCATCCGTTATTTTTATGGACAATGATCTTTAAGGGAATGAAAAGATCTGAGGAACAGGCAGGAAATGACATTCAGGCAGAAGTTCAGCTATGATCAAGTTGAATGGTGGAAGAGGAGTCAGTGGCCGTGCAGTCTCCCCATGTTGTCATTGGTTATCAGTTCCAGTTGTCACATTACTTGCTGATGGATATGGCTGCAAGATAAGATTTCTAAGTTACATCCAAGAGTTCTTTCTATATTCATGGATACAGTTCATTAAGAGCCACATTATGCGGACCTAATGTAATTTTAGATGTGTCGAACGGATCTCACATCTTCACCTTTTATATCCAATAACGCAGCCTCAGCGTATCCCAGCATCCCGAACGGGGAACTACTAACCGATTCCCACAGCCAGTGGTTCTGATCTGGTCTGCACGGCCTGGGATTTCGGTGGAGGCAGATACAACAGTGGTTTCAAAAGGGAGTGGGAGTGACAAGAATCAAATGCATCCCTCTGGTGAAAGGCGGTCAAATGAGATTGACTGATCTGATCAATCCATATTGGCGCTGAGGTCAAACGGAATGAATGTCCTCCGTAGCTACGCCACGCACTTTTAAGTTGTTTGGTGTCGCCTGGCTGTGAGATGGTAGGGACCAGTACCTGGAGTTTCCCCTCAATGTTACCCACCACGTGAGTATGATCACGGTAATGAGAGCATAAGACATTGGAGCAGAATTAGGCCACTCGGCCCATCGAGTCTGCTCCGCCCTTCAATCATGGTTGATATTTTTCTCATCCCTATTCTCCTGCCTTCTCCCCATAACCCTGATCACCTGATTAAACAAGAATCTATCTATCTCTGCCTTAAAGACACACAGTGATTTGGCCTCCACAGCTTTCTGCGGCAAAGAGTTCCCCAGATTCGCCACCCTCTGGCTGAAAGAATTCCTCCTGATCTCTGTTTTAAAGGATCGCCCCTTCAATCTGAGATGGTGTCCTCTGGTTCTAGTTTTTCCTACAAGTGGAAACATCCTCTTCACGTCCACTCTATTCAGTCCTCGCAGTATCTTGTACGTTTCAATGAGATCACATTTCATCCTTCTAAACTCCAACGAGTACAGACCCAGAGCCCTCAAACGTTCCTCATATGACAAGTTGTTCATTCCAGGGATCATTCTTGTGAACCTCCTCTGGACCCTTTCCAAGGCCAGCACATCCTTCCTTAGATATGCCCAAATCTGCTCACAGTACTCGAAATGGAGCCTTATACAGCCTCATAAGTACATCCCTGGTCTTATTTTAACCCTGTTGACATGAATGCTAACATTGCATTTGCCTTCTTAACTGTTTTTCAAACTTTTTTTACATGGACTCATTTTTAGGAAACGACCAACCTTCGCACCCACTCCGGCCGACCTTCGTGACCCAGGAAGGCAGTCATTCGTGACCCACCATTTTTGCTTACCTTTAATGCGAGAGCTGAGCCTGCTTGGTCCTCACAATCTCACTCCAAGCAGGTTCACAGGGGGAGAGGGCTCTGCACATTCCGGGTGCTGGATTCAGCCGGGTCCTTTCGTAGAATTTGCAGTGCAGAAGGAGGCCATTCGGGCCATCGAGTCTGCACCGGCTCTTGGAAAGCGCACCCTACCCAAGGTCAACACCTCCACCCAATCCCCATAACCCAGTAACCTCACCCAACACTAAGGCCAATTTTGGACACTAAAGGCAATTTATCATGGCCAATCCACCGAATCATCACATCTTTGGACTGTGGATGGAAACCGGAGCACCCGGAGGAAACCCACGCACACACGGGGAGGATGTGCAGACTCCGCACAGACAGTGACCCAAGCCGGATTCGAACCTGGAACCCTGGAGCTGAGAAGCAAGTGTGCTATCCACAATGCTACCGTGCTGCCCCTTTGCGCTGTCATCTTAGTGAGTAAGGAAAATCCAACCTCGTACACGGAGGTCGTTGTGAAGGGCAAAAGCAACAAAATGCTTGTTTTACTCAGCTCCGGATACTCCTCGGTGACGCTACTCCAAAATGCTGACAGTTTGATTGACTCGTGCCGTGATTTTAATGCGCTGTCAAAACTGAGGCGCAGAAGTCCAGTCAGCTTCATTTGGAGTCAGTCTATCCAGTTCATCTACACTTTCCTTACTAATGCTGTTTTCTTTGATGTCCCGGGGCAGTGTGGGGGACATCTGGTGATTTTGGCTTTGCATCGCAATTGCCAAACTTTCAATGGGTTTTGGAAAGCTGCGATTTCTTCACAGAGCCGAAAGCAACCACCATCCTTCTCTTGCTATTTGAGGTTCAGTTCATTTAGAATTGAAAAGTTGATAGTTAGCATTCAAATTTCATCAGCAATCGAATCAGCAGTGAGGGCAATTTCTCCAGGAGGAAAGTGTGGAATTCGTACCTCAGTTCGTAAACTCTGCATATCTCCCCTGTTCAGTGATCATTACAGTAACTTTTCAAGCGGATGATGTCAACCGTCATTGGGATTGACTGATCACTGTATCGATTCAATGCTTTAATGTAGTTTTAATGGTCAGCAAAACACTTTCAGCCATCCTTCGAGGGGGGCGATGTGGTGAATTCCCATGGATCTCATTATATCCCTTGCCAACCGTTCAGTTCAGTGCATGGTGAGACCATGAGGGATATAGACTCTCTCCAGATCACTTGAGTAATGTTTAGGGATGCCAAAACGATCGAGATAATAGCCTTGTTCATCATCAGTGATCACCGCGCCTTCAGCCGCCGCCATCCGCGATCGCACCTTGACCCCAGGTTCAGGTCCCAACACTCCGGGCCGCATGAGTACTGATGAACGCCGCAAAGGCTGGCCCCGTGACACTCCCGACACCTGCCCGCGACCCACCTGTGTGTCGCCACCTCCACTTCGAAAATGCCTGCATTATATACATTGTAACCGTGCCTGAAGCCAGCGTCAGCTTTAGCTCACTGGCTACTTCACAGCATCAACATCATTGTAAGTTCAAACCTGTCTGACCTTGGGCGCTGCCTGGCGTTTTTAATATTTCCAAAACAGATGTTTTGCACCGATTAAAAGCAGACCCAGATTTCTAAATTAGAAGTAGGTGTATTTTTTAGAGGTTGCACTACAATTATTTTTCAATGCGGCTTGTGCCACGTGTTTACTTTCTGGTTCTCACTGAGGAAAGGCAAGTTCGAATCTAGCTCTGCACAATAACTGACCTCTTTGATTTGATTTATTCGTCTCACATTATTAGTCTACAGTGAAAAGAATGGTTTATTGCATGCTATACAGAGAATGCATACCGTACATAGGGAAGGAAGGAGCGACTGCAGAATGTCATGTTCCAGTTATAGCTCTGGTGTAGAGAAAAGATCAACTTAATACAAGGTAGGTCCATTTAAATGTTTGATGGCAGCAGGGAAGAAGCTGTTCTTGAGCCGGTTGGTACGTGACCTCAAACTTTTGTATATTTATACTGACGGAAGAAGGTGGAAGATGGTATGTCCGCGGTGCGTTGGGTCCTTAATTATGCTGGCTGCCTTTCCAAGGCAGCGGGAATTGTAGATAGAGTCAATGGATGGGAGGCTGGTTTGCGTGATGGACTGGGCTACATTCACAATCTTTTGTAGCTTCCTGCGGTCTTGGGGAAGATCAGGATCCATACCAAGCTGTGATACAACCAGGAAGAATGCATTATATAGTGCATCTGTAAACGTTGGTGAGAGTCGTAGCTGACATGCCAAATTTCCTTAGTCTTGTGAGAAGGTAGAGTCGTTGGTGAGCTTCCTTAACTATAGTATCGGCATGAGGGGACCAGGTCAGGTTGTTGGTGATCTGGACACTTTAAAGATTGAAGCCTTTGTATTTAATTCCCATTGATGTAGACCGGGGCATGCTCTCCACTACGCTTACTGAAGTCGATGACAATCTCCTTCATTTTGTTGACATTGAGGGAAAGATTATTGTTGTGCGCCAGTTCACCATATTCTCTCTCACACTTTGTCATTTACAACTTTATTCACAACTTTATTCATTCTTCACAACTTTAATGCAGGAAACGTGCTTTAGCGAAATCTACTTCATTGATTATCTGATTTTATCATTTAGAAACGAGATTATGTCGTGGGAGTGTGCCTTTCAGAAAGGTTTTTGTCTCATCACATGGCTTCAGTGATGTCATTTTGTGGGTGAAGCTGAGCTGTGGCTGTGTGATGTTATTACATTCGCTTTCAATTTTGATTGTTGTGGACTCAGACAGAGAAAAGAAGTGTTTTGGCCTGTTTATCTATTTTCACACTTAATATCTGACTCTAGATGATTATAAATCTTGTCTCTTAAAATCCACTCCAAGACTTTACCCACAACAGACGTGAGGCACACTGGGCTATAGTTGCCGGGGTTGTCTCGACTCCCCTTTTTGAACAAAGGGACCACATGTGCTACCTCCAGTCCTCTGGCACTATTCCTGTAGCCAATGATGACATAAAAATCAAAGCCAAAGGCTCAGCAATCTCTTCCCTGTCTTCCCAGAGAATCCTAGGATAAATCCCATCAGACCCCGGGGACATATCTATTTTCAGCCTGTCCAGAATTGCCAACACCTCTTCCCTACGTACCTCAATGCCATCTATTCTAATAGCCTGGGTCTCAGCATTCTCTTCCACAACATTATCTTTTTCCTGAGTGAATACTGACGAAAAATATTCATTTAGTATCTCGCCTATCGCTTCAGACTCCACACACAACTTCCCATCCCTGTCCTTGACTTGCCCTATTCTTACCCTACTCATTCTTTTACTCCTGACATACCTATAGAAAGCTTTTGGGTTTTCCTTGATCCTACCTGCCAAATACTTCTCATGTCCCCTCCTTGCTCGTCTTAGCTCTCTCTTTAGATCCTTCCTCGCTACCTTGTAACTATCAATCGCCCCAACTGAAACTTCACACCCCATCTTCACATAGGCCTCCTTCTTCCTCTTAACAAGAGATTCCACTTCTTTGGTAAACCACGGTTCCCTCGCTCGACGCCTTCCTCCCTGTCTGACCGGTACGTACTTATCAAGAACACGCAGTAGCTGTTCCTTGAACAAGCTCCACTTATCCAGTGTGCCCAACACTTGCAGCCTACTTCTCCAACGTATCCCCCCCCCCCCCAAGTCATGTCCAATGGCATCATAATTGCCCTTCCCCCAGCTATAACTCTTGCCCTGCGGTGTATACTTATCCCTTTCCATCACGAACGTAAACGCCATCGAATTTTGGTCACTGTCCCCAAAGTGCTCACCTACCTCCAAATCTAACACCTGGCCTGGTTCATTACCCAAAACCAAATCCAATGTGGCCTCGCCTCTTGTTGGCCTGTCAACATATTGCGTCAGGAAATCCTCCTGCACACATTGTACAAAAAACGACCCATCTAATGTACTCGAACTATATATTTTCCAGTCAGTATTTGGAAAGTTAAAGTCTCCCATAATAACTACCCTGTTACTTTCGCTCTTAATCGCTTTCAGTGACCTTTTCGCCTTACTATTCATGATTTCCACACAAATTGATTCAACCTTGGCCGCCATAGCACCAATATCATCCCTTACTATTGCCCGGATGCCATCCTTAAACAACAAAGCTACACCACCGCCCTTCCCGTCCATTCTATCCTTTCGTATAGTCTGATACCCTTGGATATTTAACTCCCAGTCGTGACCATCCTTTAACCATGTTTCAGTAATGGCCACGAAATCATAGTCATTCACGATGATTTGCGCCATCAACTCATTTACCTTATTTCTTATACTACGAGCATTCAGGTAAAGTCCACTTATGCTTTTTTTATGTCTTTGTTATGAACCCTAACACCTTGATCAGTAACTTTTCGCAATTTATTATTCTTCCTACCCTTTCTCCTAATTTTCCTTGTCTTTGAACCCATATCTCTACATAATAACCTGTCACGTAACCTGCTGCCTTGATCTCCATTAACCATTATACTGTCCATAGCTTTACACTTCCCTACCCCCCAACTTGCTAGTTTAAAGTCCTTGTGACTAACCTATTTATCCTATTCGCTATAACACTGGTCCCAGAATGGTTCAGGTGAATACCGTCCCAACGGTACAGGTCCCTCCTGCCCCAGTACTGATGCCAATGCCCCATGAAATGTAATCCCTCTTTCGCGCACCACTCCTTTGGCCACGTGTTAACTTCTCTAATTTTCTCAACCCTATGCCAATGGGCACGTGGCTCGGGTAGTAATCCAGAGATTATAACCCTGGAGGACCTATTCTTTAATTTAGTCCCCAGTGTTTGATACTCCCCAAACAGGTCCTCTTTCCTAGTCTTACCTATGTTGTTAGTCCCAATGTGGACCACAACAATTGGATCCTCCCCCTCCTTCTCCAAAATCCTTTCAAGCCGATCAGAGATGTCCTTCACCCTGGCACCGGGCAGGCAACATACCATGCGGGACTCTCGATCTGGCTTACAAAGGATACCATCAATCCCCCTAATTATAGAATCCCCAACAACTACCACTTGTCTTTTTGCTCCCCCCTCTTGAATAGCTTCCTGTACCACGGTGCAATGGTCAGTCAACGCATCCTCCCTATAGCCCTCTTCCTCATCCACACAGGGAGCAATTACCCCATACCTGTTGGACAAGGTCAAGGGCTGAGGCTCCTCAACTCCTAAACTCAGGATCCCCCTACCTGCCTCCCTTGCAGTCACACCACTCTATCCCTGACCACTGTCCGAATTAACAGAACCTATTCTACCGGGTGTGACTGCCTCCTGAAACATAGCGTCCAGGTAATGTTCCCCCTCCCTGATGTGCCGCAGTGTGTGCAGCTCGGTCTCCAGCTCATCAATTCTGAGCCGAAGTTCCTCGAGCAGCCAACACTTGCTGCAGATGTGGTCACTGACGGTCTCAATGGGATCCACCAGTTCCATCATCATACAGCAACAGCACACCACCTGTCCAGCCATATTCAACTAGTTAATTAATTTAAATATTTTTTTTCATAATTCTCTCTATAGAACCTCAAGGATAAACCCCAACACCAACAAAAACACAGCCACTCACCCGAACTCAGTCACTCACCTAAACTCAGATGCACTCTGTTCCAATCAGCACTCAGTCACTCACCTAAACTCAGATGCACTCTGTTCCAATCAGCACTCCGTGACTAAAGGCACACATGACACACCTTTTGTGCACTCACCTCTCCCAGCACTGTCCCGGCTCTCTCCTCCCCCGCTTTTTAAATCTCCCGGCTCTCTCCTCCGGCGCTGTTTTCACCTCCCACACCCCCTCATCTCCCTCAACCGCTCTCCCCCTCACCCATTCACCGCCCTCAACCCCCTCAACCCCCCTCAACCCCCCTCAACCCCCTCACCCTCCTCACCCCCTTACCCCCTTGCCCCCTTACCCCCTCACCCCCTCAAGCCTCTCACCCCTTCACCCTCTCACCCCCTCACACATCTCACCCCCCTCTCCCTCTCACCCCCTCAACACCGAACACCCTCACCCCCTAACCACCGAACACCCTCACCCCCTCACCCCCCTCACCCCATCACCACAGAACGCTGTTCAAATTCCTGGATCAATTTATTTCCTGGCAGCATCAGTAGCTGTAAATGCTGCTGTACACTCTATCTGAAATATTACTGCATTAGAGAATGTCATTGGGAATATTAGCCTGTAATATATAACTGTTCACATCCATATCGCTATTGCGAACACATTAGCTCCTTCCCCAGTTACCACTGCAGTTGACCCGGTCCCTATTTATACTATAAGCTCTTGTCCCAGTTAATACAACATTCCACCATGTGGATGTGTCACTACAATTATTCCTTTTGGAGTTCTGACTACCATGTACCCAGGGTGAGAGCCTGTGAGACTACACTGTATTATAATCTCTATTATTGTCACAGGTGGGTTTAAATGAATACTACAATGAAGTTACTGTGAAAATCCCCTAGTCGCCACACAGCATCGCCTGTTCGGGTACACAGAGGGAGAATTCAGAATGTCCAATTCACCTAACTGCACGTCTTTGGACAGTGGGAGGAAACCAGAGCACCCGGAGGAAACCCACACAGACACGAGGAGAACGTGCAGACTCCGCACAGACAGTGACCCAAGCCGGGAATCGATCCCGGGACCCTGGCGCCGTGAAGTCACAGTGCTACCCACTGTGCTACCATGCCGCGTAAAGAGTCACACACACAACTCCCCCCCCCCCCCAGACACATGAACACGTGTATACACAAACACAAACTCACACACAGACAGACACAAACTCAGACAGGCTGGGTCAATGAATCTTTCAAATGGAGCGAGATCCATTCTCCACCTTGAACTTGGTGAGGTGTATCTGGCCTGTGTGTGACCCAAGTCACACACTGTCTCTGAACATCCTCACAGCAGCTTGGGGACAGGCATTTCTAAAGCACTTATCAGAATCTTTGAGTATCACAAACTGTTTCAAAGACAATGGAGCCTTTTTGAAAAGTGGTAATTTAGGAAATGGACCAACTAATTTCAGACAGAGAGAGACACAGAAACAAGATGAAATTGTGCTGCACATGTTTCAGAGTTGTCACTGAGACACACACGAGATGTACAATATCAATTAATATTCTGAAGCATTTGATTAAATCACCCCTTAACCTGAATTCCATTGTTTCAGAGTAAAGCTTCATCTACACTTTCCATCAAACACTCACAACCCAAATACTGTCTGGGGTTAAATACAGAGTCAAAATCCCTCTGTCCTGTCCAAGGCATTTTTCATTGCAGATAGTTATTTTTATTTTTGGGAAAATTTATTTTTTGGAGAAACAGATCTCAAATTGCACAGAATCCATCTATCCACATACCAACCCACCCACCCATCCACGCACCCACACATCCACCCAACACCCATCCACCCACCCATCCATCCATCCACCAACCCACCCACCCACCCACCCATCCATCCATTCACCCATCCACCAACCCACCCATCCACCCACCCACCCATCCACACATCCACCCACCCACCCATCCACCCATCCACCCACCCACCCATCCACCCATCCACCCACCCACCCACCTCCCCATCCATCCATCCACCCACCCACCCACTCATCCATCCATCCACCCAACCACCCATCCACCCATCCAACCAACAACCCACCCACACATCCACCGATCCACCCACCCACCACCCCCCACCCACCCACCCACCCATCCACCCACCCACCCATCCACCCATCCACCCACCCACCCATCCACCCACACACTCACCCACCCAGCCACCCAGCCACCCACCCATCCATCCATCCACCCACCCGCCCATCACCCACCCACCCATCCACCCACCCACCCATCCACCCACACACCCATCCACACACCCACCCAACCACCCACCCACCCATCCACCCACCCACTCACCCTTCCACCCACCCACCCACCCAGCCATCCACCCATCCACCCAAACACCCATCCACCCACCCACCCACCCAACCACCAATCCACCCACCCACACATCCACCCACCCACCATCTCACCACCCACCCACCCACCCTCCTCCCACCCACTCATCCACCCATCCACCCATCCACCCACCCATCCACCCATCCACCCAACCAACCATCCACCCACCCACCCACCCATCCATACACCCACCCATCCACCCATCCACCCACCCACCCATCCACCCATCCACCCACACACCCACCCACCCATCCACCCAGCCACCCACCCATGCATACATTCACCCACCCGCCCACCCACCCATCCACACATCCATCCACCCACCCACCCATCCACCCACCCACCCATTCAAACACCCACCCACCCACACAACCACCCATCCACCCACCCACTCATCCTTCCACCAACCCACCACCCACCCATCCATCCATCCACCCACCCATCCACCCATCCACCCACCCAGCCATCCACCCATCCACCGCCTACCCATCCACCCACACACCCCTCCACCCACACACCCACCCACCCATCCACCCACCCATCCATCCATCCACCCTTCCACCCATCCACTGATCCACTCACCCACCCATCCATCCACCCACCCATCCACCCATCCACCCACCCACCCATGCACACACCCACCCACCGATCCACCTATCCACCCATCCATCAACCCACCCACCCGCCCACCCTCCCACCCATCCACCGATCAACCCACCCATCCACCCATCAACCCACCCACCCACCCACCCAACCATCCACCCATCCACCCATCGATCCATACGTCCATACATCCATCCATCCATCCATCCTTCCATTCTTCCATTCTTCCATCCTTCCATCCATTAATTCATCCATCCTTCCATCATCCCATTCTCCCTCCCTACCTCCCTACCTCCTTCCCTCCCTCCATCCATCCATCCGTCATGTTCTATGGATCACTGAATAGTCACAGTTACAGAGGTAGCTACACCCCAGAGTGCAGTGGAACCACCCAGAGAAACACACTGGCAATTGGAACTGAACCACTGAATGGTCAGTTACAGAGGCAGCTACACCCCAGAGTGAAGTAGAACCACCCAGTCAAACACACTGACAATTGGCACTGAATCACTGAATGGTCACCGTTACAGAGGCAGCTACATCCCAGAGTGCAGTGTAACCACCCAGAGTAACGCACTGACAATTGGAACTGAATGAATGAATGGTCACAGTTACAGAGGCAGATACACCCCAGAGTGTAGTGGACTCACCCAGAGAAACACACTGACAATTGGTACTGAATGGTCAGAGTTACAGATGCAGCTACACCCCAGAGTGCAGTGGACTCACCCAGAGAAACACAATGACAATTGGAACTGAATCACTGAATGGTCACAGTTACAGAGGCAGCTTCCCCCAGAGTGCAGTGGACTCACCCAGAGAAACACACTGACAATTGGAACTGAATCACTGAATGGTCACAGTTACAGTGACAGCTACACCCCAGAGTGAAGTGGAACCACCCAGATAAACACACTGACAATTGGAACTGAATCACTGAATGGTCACCGTTACAAAGGAAACTACATCCCAGAGCGCAGTGGAACCACCCAGAGAAACACACTGACAATTGGAACTAAATGAATGAATGGTCACAGTTAAAGAGGCAGCTACACCCCAGAGTGAAGTAGAACCACCCAGAGAAACACACTGACAATTGGAACTGAATCACTGAATGGTCACAGTTACAGAGGCAGCTACACCCCAGAGTGTAGTGCACTCACCCAGAGAAACAGACTGACAATTGGAACTGAACCACTGAATGGTCACAGTTACAGAGGCAGCTACACCCCAGAGTGTAGTGGACTCACCCAGAGAAACACACTGACAATTGTAACTGAATCACTGAATGGTCACAGTTACAGAGGCAGCTACCTCCCAGAGTGCAGTGGACCCACCCAGAGAAACACACTGACAATTGGAACTGAATCACTGAATGGTCACAGTTACAGAGGCAGCTACATCCCAGAGTGCAGTGGAACCACCCGGAATAACACACTGACCATTGGAACTGAATCACTGAATGGTCACAATTACAGAGACAGCTGCACCCCAGAGTGCAGTGGACCCATCCAGAGATACACACTGACAATTGTTACTGAATCACTGAATGGTCACAGTTACAGAGACAGCTACATCCCAGAGTGCAGTGGAACCACCCGGAATAACACACTGACAATTGGAACTGAATCACTGAATGGTCACAGTTACAGAGACAGCTGCACCTCAGAGTGCAGTGGACCCATCCAGAGAAACACACTGACAATTGTTACTGAATCACTGAATGGTCACAGTTACAGAGACAGCTACACCCCAGAGTGCAGTGGAACCACCCAGAGAAACACACTGACAATTGGAACTGCATCACTGAATGGTCACAGTTACAGAGACCGCTACATCCCAGAGTGCAGTGGACCCACCCAGAGAAACACACTGACAATTGTTACTGAATTACTGAATGGTCACAGTTACATAGGCAGCTACATCCCAGAGTGCAGTGGACCCACCCAGAGAAACACACTGACAATTGGAACTGAATTACTGAATGGTCACAGTTACAGAGGCAGCTACATCCCAGAGTGCAGTGGACCCACCCAGAGAAACACACTGACAATTGGAACTGAATTACTGAATGGTCACAGTTACAGAGGCAGCTACATCCCAGAGTGCAGTGGACCCACCCCGAGAAACACACTGACAATTGGAACTGAATTACTGAATGCTCACAGTTACAGAGGCAGCTACAGCCCAGAGTGCAGTGGAACCACCCAGAGAAACACACTGACAATAGGAACTGAATCACTGAATGGTCACAGTTACAGAGGCAACTACACCCCAGAGTGCAGTGGCACCACCCAGAGAAACACACTGACCAATGGAACTGTATTACTGAATGCTCACAGTCGAGCGACAAATATCACTGCAAAACTGGGAGATCTCAAGATGGTACTAATGGTGTCTCAGTGGACAGCATCCTTTAGGTTATTGTTAGTTCATCAATGTGATTAACACAGTCCAGTGTTTGCAAAGTGGTCGCTCACTCAAAATATCATATTTTATTTCACTGAGCCTAATGTCGTAATCTGTTTGCTCATATCTTTCGAAACGTAAGTTGAACAATGTTGCAACTTCAATATCCCTGAGGTGATTCCTCAGGGTGTAAATTAAAAACTGTGGAAATATATAATCTCAGACTTTAAGACAGAGGCACTGACAACAGCACGAAGGGACGCATCACTTTACACTGAAAATGCTTTATCCAATTCATGTTGCTGAGAAAATATTCTACCCAATCCTTGCTATTGTTGGTGTTCCTGGTAAGTGACTATCACCATTGAAGGTGTGTAAATCTGTGTGTGAGCGGCTCTCTGATTTTAAACTCTGACTGAAAATGTTTACTGCTGATTGCGTGCTTACTGTTAGACAGACATGTGATCGAGGATATCATTCACTTCAGTTAAATGTCTTTACACATGTGTATGGTATGAATCCATTTCATCAACTGACAATAAACCTCTGTTTGGAGCTCACATGTACACTGATCAATACAGTGTATATATTTAGTGGAATATTGCATAATGTTAGATTGGATCTCAGTGAAGGCAATCTCTCTGAAGGAAGGTTTAGTGGGAGTAACCATGAAATCATACTGAGTGTGGGTCATTAACCAGAGTGGAGTATCCGACAGCAGTGAACAAAGTTTACTGGAAGTGTCTGTCAGTGTAGCTTTGTACTGACTGTGGGCCCATCACCAGAGTGAAATATCTGATCCAACCTTCTATCTAGTCCTAGGACTCTGTCCGTGGGAAATTCTATTGTGTGTGGGTCAGGAACTGGACTGAAATGAAATGGTTCTATTTTGAAATAATGCATTTTGTTGATGTGTGTGCGCTACATTCTAAGGAATCTCTGTCTCTCTTTGTTTTGTGTCTGGAATACGTTGAAAATAGGAAGAGTTTGCCTGTGTTTTGAAGATGTTTGATATTTACTGTGTGAAGTGAAATGTCTCGGTTTTCAATTGAACTGCCCCAAATGAAACAGATATCACCCACACTTTGATATTTATAACCCCCACAATAGAGCAGTTTTGTGATATGTTTCGTGATATTTTCTAATTTCTATTAATCCTGTAATAAACTCCAATGTTTATTCATTTTTATGGGTGTTTAATAAACAGTGTTGCTGCTTCACACGATTTGTCATCTGTTCAGCTGAACCCAGAAACCCCTCCAGTCCATTCAGACTCTTTTCCCAGGTTTGAACAAAGAAGAACAAAGACAAATTACAGAACAGGAACATGGCCCTTCGACCCTCCCAGCCTGCGCCGATCCAGATCCTCTATCTAAAACTGTCGCCTATTTTCTAAGGATCTGCATCCCTCTGCTACCAGCCCATGCACGTATCTGCCTAGATACATCCTAAGTGACGCAATCGTGCCCGCCTCTACCACCTCCGCCGGCAATGCCTTCCAGGCGCCCACCACCCTCTGCGTAAAGATCTTTCCACCCATATCTCCCTTAAACTTTTCCCCTCTCACCTTGAACTCGTGACCCCTAGTAATTGAGTCCCCCATTCTGGCAATAAGCTTCTTGCTATCCTCTATACCTCTATGCCTCTCATGATTTTGTAGACCTGAATGAGGTCCCCCTTCAACCTCCGTCTTTCTAATGAAAATAATCCTAATCTACTCAACCTCTCTTCATAGCTAGCACCCTCCATACCGGGCACCATCCTGGTGAACCTCCTCTGCACTTTCTCCAAAGCATCCACATCCTGTTGGTAATGTGGCGACCAGAACTGTACGCAGTATTCCAAATGTGGCCGATCCAAAGTCTTATACAATTGTAACATGACCTGCCAACTCTTGTACTCAATACCCCTTCCGATGAAGGAAAGCATGCCGTATGCCTTCTTGACCACTCTATCGACCTGCGCAGCCAACTTCAGGGTACAATGCACCTGAACATCCAGATATCTCTGTATCTCAATTTTACCCAGGGCTTTTTCATTTACCGTATAGTTCGCTCTTGAATTGGCTCTTCCCGGACTGAGCTCCACCTGCCATTTCCCCGCCCAACTCTCCAATCTATCTATATTCTGCTGTATTCTCGGACAGTCCCCTTCACTATCTGCTACTCCACCAATCTTAGTGTTATCTGCAAACTTGCTAATCAGACCACCTATACCTTCCTCCAGATCATTTATGTATATCACAAACAACAGTGGTCCCAGCACGGATCCCTGTGGAATACCACTGGTCACAGTTCTCCATTTTGAGAAACTCCCTTCCACTACTACTCTCTGTCTCCTGTTGCCCAGCCAGTTCTTCATCCATCCAGCTAGTACACCCTGGACCCCATGAGACTTCACTTTCTCCATCAGCAGACCATGGGGAACCTTATCAAATGCCTTACTGAAGTCCATGTACATGACATCTACAGCCCTTCCCTCAGCAATCAACTTTGTCACTTCCTCAAAGAATTCTATTAAGTTGGTAAGGCATGGCCTCTCCTGCACAAAACCACGTTGCCTATTACTCATAAGCCCATTTTCTTCCAATTGGGAATAGATCCTATCCCTCAGTATTTTCTCCAGCAGCTTCACTACCACTGATGTGAGGCTCACCGGTCTGTAATTATCTGAATTATCTCTGCTACCCTTCTTAAACAATGGGACAACATTAGTAATTATCTAGTCCTCCGGTACCTCACCCGTATTCAAGGATGCTGCAACGATATCTGTTAAGACCCCAACTATTTCCTCTCTCACTTCACTCAGCAACCTGGGATAGATTCCATCCGGACCTGGGGTCCTGTCCATCTTAATGCCTTTTAGAATACTCAACACATCCTGCCTCCTTATGCCTACTTGACCTAGAGTAATCAAACATCTATCCCTCACCTCAACATCCGTCATGTCCCTCTCCTCGGTGAATACCGTTGCAAAGTACTCGTTAAAAATCTCACCAATTTTCTCTGACTCCACGCATAACTTTGCTCCTTTGTCCTTGAATGTGCCAACCCTTTCTCTAGTTACCCTCTTTCTCCTTATATATGAATAAAAGGCTTTCGGATTTTTCTTAACCCTGTTTGCTAAAGATATTTCATGGCACCCTTTCGCCCTCTTGATCCCTCGTTTCAGATTGGTCCTATATTCCCGATATTCTTCCAAAGCTTCGTCTGTCTTCAGTCGCCTAGACCTTATTATAGATTATCATAGAATTTACAGTGCAGAAGGAGGCCATTCGGCCCATCGAGTCTGCACCGGCTCTTGGAAAGAGCACCCTACCCACGGTCAACACCGCCACCCTATCCCCATAACCCCACCCAACACTAAGGGCAATTTTGGAAACTAGGGGCAATTTATCATGGCCAATCCACCTAACCTGCACATCTTTGGACTGCGGGAGGAAACCGGGGCACCCGGAGGAAACCCACGCACACACGGTAAGGATGTGCAGACTCCGCACAGACAGTGACCCAAGCCGGAATCGAACCTGGGACCCTGGAGCTGTGAAGCAATTGTGCTATCCACAAGGCTACCTTGCTGCCCCAATGTACGATTATGTGATTGGGAGACTTAGTGTTCTGATCACAATGTCACAGCGTACACTGAGCCGTCGGGAAATTATTTTCACATTCAAATACCCAGATTGCAAATTTATAATTGATGATGAATGTGTGACTGTATTTAGTTGTATTCTTCCCCTGCATTCACTGTCAGTCTCAATTTGGTTTTGTCTGTTAATTCTGGAATTAATATTCTGCTTCCCGATTCAATCTTGTTGATGTGAATGGTGAAGGAGAGTGATCCCAGTTCTGATCCTTGTGGAACACCACATCCCACCTTCCACCAATCAGTCTAAATCCCTTTAACTCCTCTCCCTGTTCTCTGTGTCTGTTTCCAGCTTGCTGTCCATTCTGTTGCTTAGTCCTGGAACTCCACTGGCTCTGACATTACGCATGAGTCTGTTATGTCGGATCTTACTGAAGGCCTTTAGAAAATCAAATTGCTTCACATCTGTCGTACTAATGAAATCCACAATTTCTGCTAGTTATTGAAAAAAAATAATCAAATCTGTCAGGAATGATGTTGACTTTGCAATATGTGCTGACTATGTATTATACTCCGTGTTATTAGATGTTTTAATTCAATTTTTCCGACCATTAACGTTGTGACTGGAGAGTGTTTTCTGGGATTGTTTTACATTCTGTTTTAAATTGAAGAGTAACAGAAACCGACTGCTGCCTTTCAATTCGTTGGTAATATTCTGATGATGATCAGTGAATAGATAAGAGTATTTCTGCTGTTTCACTCTGTCTATTTTATGAATATTTGTGGTTCAAACCCATCCGCCTCCAGCATTCTCTCTCGACCTGGCCTCCTTTCTGCTCTTGATCTGTTCATTTAAATCTATCAGTGCGACATAAACCGTCTCAATAACTCTGTGCCTCTCAGATGCTCTATCCTGTCTCCCTCTGCACTTGTTCCAACGCACTCTCTAATATCCAACCCTGACCTGGTGAAATGAAATGAAATGAAAATCGCTTATTGTCACGAGTAGCCTTCAATTAAGTTACTGGGAAAAGCCTCTAGTCGCCACATACCGGCGCCTGTTCGGGGAGGCTTGTACGGGGATAAAAGCTACTCACAAATGTGGTGCCATTCTTGTCTGACGTTCTGAACTCTTCCTCACATAAACTGAGGGCCAACTCTCAGGTACATTCTGCTACATCTGCGTAGACCAGGACCCCACCACCAAACATCATGATATTGTGTCCAGGACTTTCACTGAACTCATCAGTTCTGGCAATCTTCCGTTCACATAGTCCCGCAACGCCATACATACTGCATAAACCTCCTGCTTCTAGCTCCTTCACAGAATGCCCAAACAGAAATCTTCTGGTAGACCTATTAGTTCAGTATGTTCCAGCCTCACCAAACATATTTGTTAAAGGGACACTCACATGACACATCCCTGGAACATCTCGACAACAAGGACTCCTACATGAGATTCCTATTTATTGACTAAAGCTCCGCCTTCAACGTCATAATCCCAGCCAAGCTCATATCAAATCTCCAAAACCTAGACTTGGCTTCTCACTCTGCAAATTGATCCTCGACTTTCTCACCCACAGACCACAATCAGTAAGAATAAAGAAAAACACCTCCCCACGAAAGTTCTCAATACTGGGAACCCGCAAACCTGCGTACTTAGTCCCTTATTATACTTCCTATACACACACAACTCCAGTGGAAAAATCTGGCTTCAACTCCATCTACATATTTACTGACGATACGACCAGAGTGGGTCGGATCTCGAAAAACGTCGAATCAGAACACAGGAGGTCGATAGATAACCTAGTGCAGTGTTGTGACGACGCCGATCTATCCGTTAATGCCAGCAAAACTAAAGAGCTGGTAATTGTTTTCAGGAAGCAAAGTACTGTACACACCTCTGTCAGCATCAACGGAACTGAGATGGAGATGGTTGACAGCTTTAAATTACTAGAGGTGCATAACAACATAAAACTGCCATGGTCCTCCCACGTCGGCACTACCACAAAGAAGAAAAAACAGCGCTGATACTGCCTCAGGAAACTAAAGAAAATCGGTATGTCCACATTAACTGAGACAAAAGGTGAAGACACACGGGATCATGGGTGAGCTGTCAAGATGGATACAGAATTGGCTACGTCATAGAAGGCAGAGAGTAGCAATGGGAGGGTACTTTTCTGATTGGAGGGCTGTGACTAGTGGTGTTCCGCAGGGATCAGTGCTGGGACTTTTGCTGTTCGTAGTATATATAAATGATTTGGAGGAAAATCTAACTGGTCTGATTAGTAAGTTTGCAGACGACACAAAGGTTGGTGGAATTGCGGATAACGATGAGGACTGTCAAAGGATACAGCAGGATTTAGATCGTTTGTAGACTTGGGCGGAGAGATGGTAGATGGAGTTTAATCCGGACAAATGTGAGGTAATGCATTTTGGAAGTCTGATGCAGGAGGGAATGGACATTGAATGGTAGAACCCTCAAGAGTATTGACAGTCAGAGAGATCAAGGTGTACAGGTCCACAGGTCACTGAAAGGGGAAACACAGGCGGAGAAGATAGTCAAGAAGGTGTACCTTCTTGCCTTCATAGGACGCGGCATTGAGTAAAAGAATTGGCAAGTCATGGTGCAGCTTTATAGAACCTTAGTTAGGCCACACTTGGAGTATAGTCTTCAATTCTGGTCGCCACTCCAACAGAAGGATGTGGAGGCTTTAGAGAGGGTGCAGAAGAGATTTACCAGAATGTTGCCTGGTATGGAGGGCATTAGCTATGTGGAGCGGTTGAATAAACTCGTTTTGTTCTCACAGGAACGACATAGGTTGAGGGGCGACCTGATAGAGGTCTACAAAATTATGAAGGGCATAGACAGAGTGGCTAGTCAGAGGTTTTTCCCCAGGGTGGAGGGGTCAATTGCTTGGTGGCATGGATTTAAGGTGCGAGGAGCAAGGGAGAGGAGATGTCCGAGGCAAGTTTTTTTACACAGAGGGTAGTGGGTGCCTTGAACTCGCTGCTGCACGAGTTGGTGGAAGCAGGGGCGATAGTAACGTTTAAGGGGCATCTTGACAAATACGTGAATAGGATGGGAATAGAGGGATACTGACCCCGGAAGTGTAGAATATTTTAGTTTCGACGGGCAGCATGGTCGGCACTGGACTGGAGGTCTCAAGGGCGTGTTCCTGTGCTGTACATTTCGTTGTTCTTTGTTTGTTCTAACTCTAACTCTTCCCAAATTTTACAGATGCACCATAGGAAGCATCCTATCTAGCTGCATCATAGCCTGGTATGGTAACTGCTCGGCTCAAGACCGCAGGAAACTTCAGAGAGTCGAGAATACAGCCCAGGCCATCACACCTACCTGCTTCCCATCCGTTGACTCTACCTGCACCTCCCGCTGCCTTGGGAAAGCGGCAGCATAATCAAAGACCCCTCCCACCAGGCTTTCTCACTCTTCCCACTTCTTCCATCGGGCATGAGATACAAAAGCCTGACAACACACACGAACAGATTCAAAAACAGCTTTTACCCCGTTGTTACCAGACCCTAAACTGACCTAATTAATAGTCTACTCCTGTATGATTCACCGGATGTCAGTGCCTATGTATTTACAATTGTACCATGTGTGGCCTGTTATGTATTTTCTTTCCATGTACTAAATGATCTGTTTGAGGTTCTCGCAGAAAATACTTTTCTTTGTACCTCGGTACACGTGACAATAAACACATGCAATGCAATGTCTGTCATTGTGTGCGTTATGTGAAGACTCCCTGTTCCTGTTCTACTCCTATCGCCTCCCACAGATCAATTTCTGTCACAACGATGACATGAAGTATTCGTGACACTTCATGCGTCTGTCTGGACCTGGAGACATGAATCGATTTTTCTTCCAATATTCACTTCTCCATCACACCAAACACCCCTTTCCCTGCCTCCGGCACCTTCCCTTGGAAACACAGACGGTGCAACAACTTCCCCTTTACCTCCTCCCGTCTCATGATTCTCGGCAGCAAACTTTCCTTTCTGGTGAAGCAGTATTTAACTCGTGCTTCCTTCAGTTTGGTCTGCAGTATTCAGTGCTCCCAGAACAGTCTCCTCTACATTGAGAAGACGAAACGGAGACTGGGTGACCGCTTTGTAGAACACCTTTGTAGAATCACTCAGAAAGCAAGCACGAACCAAGCATTCCTGCTGCGGCCATTTTAACTCAGCACCTTGCCCACATGTCTGTCCTGGGCCTGCTTCAAGGATCCAGTGAAGCCCAACGCAAGCTGCAGGAGCAACATCTCATCTTCCAATTAGTCAGGTTACAGCCCTCAGGACTTAGCTTTAAATTCATCAATTTTGGACGGGGAGAGGGTACCTGACGAATGACTGAACCAGGGAAAGGAGTGCTCAGGAAATGTTCTGGAGATTGGGGAAACTCTATTTGTCTCATAATTATGACCTGGGAAGCTCCTGCGCTTGTTTTTTTTTTGGCGTTGATCACGGGGGATTAAATGATCCAGGATTGGTGAGCAACCCCATAAGGAATACAGTCCAGGGAACGGCCAATCCGGAGTGTGGTCCAATAATTGGGAGTGAGGAGGGATGACAATATCTGGTATGTTTGTGTCCGGGTTGTTTAACCTGGCCGGTCTGAGTTAATCCTGTAACTCAGACTAAATAAGAAATGTGACCTACCCCAAAGGTATTTGAATTTTCCTACCGGACGTCACGGTAGCACAGTGGTAGCACTGATGCCTCACAGTTCCAGGTTCCCAGGTTCAATTCCTTCCACGGGTGACCGCCTGTGTGCAGTTTGTACCATCTCTCCCTGTCCGTGTTAGTTTCCTTTGTGTGCTCCGCTTTCCTCCCACAGTCCAAATAAGTGTGGGTTAGGTGGATTGGCCGTGCTAAGTTGCTCCTTCATGTCCAAAAGGTTAGGTGCGCTTACTGGGTTATGACGATGGGACGGAGGCCTGTGCTTAGGTAGGGTGCACCAGGGTGCCCCGTCCAAGGGATGGTGCGGGCTCTATGGGCTGAATAGCCTCCTTTTGCACTGTAAATTCTATGATTCCAAATTTAGAGTTCCCAATTATGTTTGTTCCAATTGAGGGACAATTTCTGTGGCCAGTCCACCTAGCCTGCACATATATGGGTTGCGGGAGTGAGACACACGCAGACGTGGGGAAAATGTGCAAACTGCACATGGACAGTGACTCGGGGCTGGATAGAACCCGGGTCCTCGGTGCCGCGAGGCAGCTGTGCTAACCACTGCACCATTGTGGCCCCCAAATGGTGTCTGAATTGAGACTATTTTCCTGTCACTGCCAGCAAACTGAGAGAGCTGCAATTCACACTTTCCCTATTTCCACGTCTTTAACGTTTGGGTTACATTTGCTACTTCCCTCTCTGAAATTTAATTCGTTGTGCCCACTCCTCTCACAACACTGTCACCCACCCACTGTTCATTTGATTGATGCTGAAATTCTGTCCTGTTTCTGACACGGATAATGTTTAATCAGTAATTTTCAGGCTCTTCTCCCTTCTCTCTCTCTGACAGTTAATTTACTGGGAATTGCGATTTTGTGTCGGGGCAAGTGTGGTCTCTCTACTTGCATCACTCGCTACCTGGTAGCGATGGCAACGGCGGAACTGCTGTTTATTATCACTCGTCCGATTCTGAGCAAGATCAATGATTATTATTTACCCCTGAATTTCCTGCACCTCACCCCTGTGTGTCGTGTTCGTGGTGTCCTGCTGTTTGCAGCCGCGGACTGTTCTGTCTGGTTCACCCTCACTTTCTCCTTTGACCGATTTGTGGCCGTTCGCTGCCAGAAACTGAAAACTAAATACTGCACCGAGAAAACTGCTGCTGTCGTTCTGTCAACAACCGGCCTCCTGCTTTGTGTGAAAAACATCCCGCAGTACTTTACAAGTGAACCTGTACAGATAATCGACAATGTCCAGTTGGGCTGTCGGACAAAGAGCAGATTTTACACTGACCCGGGATGGGTTGCATATAACTGGTTTGATCGGATTTTAACCCCACTGATCCCATTCTCCTCAATCTTGTTGATCAACGCTCTGACAGTCAGGCACATTTTACTCACCAGCCGAGTCCGGAAGGCACTGAGGGCTCAGAGTCAGGGAGGGAATCGCACAGACCCAGAGATGGAGAGCAGAAGAAAGTCAATGATTTTACTCTTCAGCATCTCCGGAACTTTCATCCTCCTCTGGACCGTATCTGTTATTAAATTTTTCTATGTAGATGTTAGAGGAGTATATTACATCACCCTTTCTGAATATACTTTCCAACAAGTCGGATTTCTGCTGCGGGATTTAAATTGCTGCACAAACACATTTATTTATGTGGTGACTCAGTCCAGGTTCAGGGAGCAGATCAAGATCGCGGTGAAATATCCACTTCAATCAGTTCTCAAAGTAATGAGTAAATAAAACTGAATGACAACCCCTCAGCCAATCAAGGGCACCAACCAATGACTGGCAGCCCCCCCCCCCCCCCGGCCAATCAGGAGCACCGGATGCGGATTGACAGCCCCTCAGCTAATCAGGAGCTCTATTTGCAGGCTGACAACCGCCTCAACCACTTAGCGGTCGCTCGTACTTCCTGACGACAACGTGTAGCCAATTAGAAGCACGAAACGGACTCACAACAGGGTGAGCCAATCGGGGCATCTGCTTTCAGACTTATAGCCCCTCATACAATCAGGAGCTCCATAGTCTTGGACGTCACTGGCAGGGCTGGTTTGGGGGGCATTGGCAGTGCTGGCTGAGTCGATACTGGCAGGGCTGGCTGAGGGGGACTCTGGCAGGGCTAGTTGGGGGGCACTGGCAGTCTGGCTATGCGGGACATTTGCAAGGATCACTGGGGGTGTGCACTGGTTGGGGGCAATGGCTGTGCTGGCTCAGGGGGGCAATGTTAAGGCTGGCTGGGTGCACTCGAAGAGAGGGTCACTGGCTGGGCATAACGGTGGCACTGGCAAGGCTATCAGGGGGCAATGGCTGAGCTGGGGTGGATCTGGCAGCGCTGGCTGTTTGGAGCACTGGCAGGGCTGGGATGGGGCCACTGGCAGGGCCGGTTAGGGGCACTGGCAGGGCAGGCTGGGGTGGTATTTTCAGAGGTGGCTGGCGGGAGGGGCCTGGCAAGGCTGATTTCGGGGGAACTGGAAAGGCTGGCGGACACTGGCAGGGCAGGCTGGACGGCATTGGCAAGGCTGGCTACAGGTAGTCCCTTTGCTGACTTGGAGCACTGGCTGGGGGAGGGGGGGTCAGTGGTATGGCTGACGTGGCTCGGCATTCGCATGTCTGACTGGGGGCCACGGGTTGGTATTCACTGTCAGGGCTGGTTGGGGTTGGACTGGCTGAGGGGCATTTTGCAGGGCTGGCTGAGGGGGGCTTTGGCTGGACTGGCTTGGGAGCATTTGGCAGGGCTGGCTGTGAAATTATCGCTGGGGAAGTGCACTGGAAGCGCTGGCTGGGGAACGTCGCTGGCAGGAATTCAGGATGGGGTCAATGGCAAGGCTGTATAGTAGGAGGGCACTGGCAGTGCGGACTGGGAGTCATGGCAGGGCTGGCTGTCGGGGACAGGCAGGGCTTGCTGTGGGAAAGGGTGACACTGACAGGGCTAGCTGGGGGAAACAGGTCGTGCTCGCTTGGTGTGGAGACTGAGAGGACCGGCAGGGGTGTTCACTGGCAGCGTTATCTAGGGTGAGAGGCACTGGTAGAGCAAGTTGAGGGTGGGAGTAGTGTCTGGACTATCTGGGGGGTACTCACAGGGCAGACTGAGGTGGCAATGGAACGGCTTGGTGAGGGCAATGGCTGAGGGGGGTTATCGGCAGTGCGGGAAATGGGAGCACAGGCAGGACAGGTTTGGAGTCATTGCCAAGGCTGGCTGTGGGTGGGGTACTTGCAGGGCTGGCTGAGGGCACATTGGCAGGGCTGGTTTATGGGGGTACTGGCAGGGCTGGCTAAGAAGTCACTGGCAGAACTGGCTGGAGGCACTGGCTGGGGAGTAACTGGCAGGTCTGGTTTGTGGGGTACTGTCAGGTCTGTCTGAAGGAGCACTGGCTGGGTTGGCTGAGGGGGCACTAGCAGGGCAGTTGAGGGGTCACTCGCAGGAGTGCCTGAGGAGGCACTGGCAGGGCTGGCTGAGTGGGACACTGCCAGAGCTCGGGGCACTGGCAGGGATGACTGGGGGGCACAGCATAGCTGGATGGAAAGTAACTGGCAACTGGCCGGGGACGCTGGTTGTGGTGTCACTGGCATGGACGATTTTGGGAACCACCGGCAGGACTGGCAGGATTGGCAGGAAAAGCACTGGCAGGAATGACTGTGGACAACATTTCCAAGGATTGCTGGGGGAATGCACTGCGAGCGGCTGAGGGATGTCACTGGCAAAACTGGACGGTGGGGGTCACTGGCAGGGCTGAATAGTTTGGGGGCATTGGCAGGGCTAGCTCGGAAGCACTCGCAGGGCTAGCTGGAAAGAGAATTGGCTTGGCTGGTGGCACTGGCAGGAATGGGGGATACTGGCTGGGCTGGCTGGGAGGAACGGCAGGACCGATTGAGTGGTCAATGGCAAGTCTGGCTGTAATGGCACTGGCAGGGCTCGCTGGCGGCCCTGGCTTGGGGGTCACTGGCAGGTTTGTTTGTGGGGCACTGTCAGCGCTGGCTGAGCGGGGCACTGGAAGTGGTGCATGAAGGGAGCACCAGCAGGGCTGGCTGGGTGGTCCATTGGCAGTGCTGGAGACATTTGCAACGATCGCTGGGGGAATGTACTGGAAGCACTGGCTAGGGGGTCTCACTGGTAGCTCTGGATGCTGGGTCACTGGCAGGGCTGGATGGTTGGAGGGCACTGGTAGAGCTCAGTGGCAGGCACTGACTAGGCTGGCTGGAGGGAACTGTCAGATCTTGCGGGGGGAGGGGGACGCTGCCAGTACTGGCTGGGGTGGCACGTGCGGGTGGGGTCACTGGCAGGGCTGCTTGGCGGGGGCACTGACAGGGCTGGCTGGTGAGCACTCACTGGGCTAGCTGGGGGGAGCTGGCAGGCATGGCTGAGGTGAGGGTGCCCTGGCAGGGCTTGCTGTGAGACGGGGGGACACTGGCAGGCCTGCTAGGGAGGGCACAATAGCGCTGGCTGTGCGATCGGGGTACTCTGGCAGTGCTGGCTGGGGGCAGGTGGAGGGCACTCGCAGGGCTGGCTGAGGGATACTGGCAGGACTGACTCGGAGTGGTCACTGAGATGGTAGGCAGGAGTTTTCAGTGGCAGAAATGGCTGTGGTGTCACTGGCAGGGCTAGCTGGGTGGGCACTGGCAGGGATAACCGAAGGGTAGTCACTGGCAGGGCTGACAGGGGTGTGCACCGGCAGCGCCAGCAGGGGTTCACTGGCAGTGCTGTCTGGGGTCTGGCGGCTCTGGCAGGGCTGGATGGAGATGGGCTGCACACTAGCGCCGCACCCTCCACCACCGCAGCCTGCCACCCAGGCAACCACAGTTCGAACCGTCACCCCAACTCCCACCCTGCCAACCTACCCCCCAACCGGCAGCCACCCACCGGTGGGTCATCACACGTCCCACCCATGGCCCACAGCGGCCCCTACAGGAGGCCACTGGATGGGGACCGCGGAATCTCGCGCTGGCATGTGTAATGCCAGTCAAGGGGACCCCTATGAGCAGGGATGGGCCAGGGCCAGGGCCCCCACGGTGACCGGAGGTCAGAAAGATCACCTTTTGTATGGCTATATCGTTGGCTGTCTCTTTTTATATTAGCTGCAACTTCTCATTGAAGACTGGAAGAGATACAGTGACGAGATAGACATAGAACATAGAACATAGAAAATACAGCACCGAACAGGCCCTTCGGCCCACGATTTTGTGCCGAACGTTTGTCCTAGATTAAGAACAAATTAATCTACAACACATCATTCTACCGCAATCCATGTAGCTATCCAATAGCCGCTTGAGGTCCCTGATGTTTCCGGCTCAACTACTTCCACAGGCAGTGCATTCCATGCCCCCACTACTCTCTTGGTAAAGAACCTACCTCTGACATCCAGCCCCCCCCCCCCCCCCATATAGACATGGCGTTGCACATCCACATCACCCAGGTGCACGTCTCTACTCTCCCTGGCTCGAGAAAGTGTGTCAGCGACAGGTCGGTGCTCGTCTGGTGTGTATGTTAGGTCGAAATCGTAGCGTTGAAGCTTCATCGTCATCCGCTGGATCTGCGGCGACTTTTGGAACGAGTGGCCTGTGGTCAATTTCCTCGAAAACCTCAGAAGACCATACACAGAACGATGGAAAATTACCAAATCCGTGATTAACTCTCAGAAGACCACACACAGAACGATGGAAAATTACCAAAGCCGTGATTAACTCTCAGAAGACCATACACAGAACGATGGAAAATTACCAAACCCGTGATTAACTCTCAGAAGACCATACACAGAACGATGGAAAATTACCAAACCCGTGATTAACTCTCAGAAGACCACACACAGAACGATGGAAAATTACCAAACCCGTGATTAACTCTCAGAAGACCACACACAGAACGATGGGAAATTACCAAACCCGTGATTAACTCTCAGAAGACCACACACAGAACGATGGAAAATTACCAAACCCGTGATTAACTCTCAGAAGACCAAACACAGAACGATGGGAAATTACCAAACCCGTGATTAACTCTCAGAAGACCACACACAGAACGATGGGAAATTACCAAACCCGTGATTAACTCTCAGAAGACCAAACACACAACGATGGAAATTTACCAAACCCGTGATTAACTTAAGGCATATTTTTCAATTTGCACATGCCTGCTGTGGAAGGGAAGTTAATGAGTTACTAATTTAGAAGCATGCTGGGAATATTAACTATATTTTAACACTGCTTTTGAGCGGAAACAAGGAGGTCAAGTAATGTAAACCAAACACTGCTTAGTATGTGGTACTGGCCTTATTATGATAATAAGTTGTTCTTCCGAAGGACAACAAAATGCGGACTCGAAATGTTTTTAAACCAAGGGCAAAACATTCATATTTCCTCTTGGGTATGTTCCCAAGCTTTATCTCTTCAAAGTCGTTTCTTTCAACCTATAAATATAATGTTTTTTCACTGCAGAACTCAGCGTGCAGTGCCTTGGCTTTGCAGCTGAAACACTCTCTCTCCACAAGTATATTTGTGTAAATAAATTTCCTTAAATCGAAGCTCGAGGAATTTGTCTTTATTATGATTTTCACGACACCTGCGCTTCGTCTCGGACATCACTCCGGATGTCTCTGCCACAGCCAGCCAGCTGTCGTCTGCATCCTGCTGCAACAACACCGCTCCTAGGCCATCCTTAGATGCATCGGTCTAAATTTTGCTCTTTTCCACCGGGTCACAAAATGCTAGGAATGGCGCTGTCATCAGCGAGATACGCACTGCTTGCCACTAATGATCATAAGAACATAAGAACTAGGAGAAGGAGTAGGCCATCTGGCCCCTCGAGTCTGCTCCACCATTCAATGAGATCATGGCTGATCTTTTTTGGACTCAGCTCCATTTTCCGGCCCGAACACCATAACCCTTAATCCCTTTATTCTTCAAAAAACTATCTATCTTTATCTTAAAAACATTTAATGACGGAGCCTCTACTGCTTCACTGGGCAAGGAATTCCATAGATTCACAACCCTTTGGGTGCAGACGTTCCTCCTAAACTCAGTCCTAAATCTACTTCCCCTTATTTTGAGGCTATGCCCCCTAGTTCTGCTTTCACCCGCCAGTGGAAACAACCTGCCCGCATCTATCGTATCGATTTCCTTCATAATCTTATATGTTTCTATAAGATCCCCCCCTCATGCTTCTAAATTCCAACGGGTACAGTCCCAGTCTACTCAACCTCTCCTCGTAATCCAACCCCTTCAGCTCTGGGATTAACCTAGTGAATCTCCTCTGCACACGCTCCAGTGCCACTACGTCCTTTTTCAAGTAAGGAGAACAAAACTGAACACAATACTTCAGGTGTGGCCTCACTAACACCTTATACAATTGCAGCATAAGCTCCCTAGTCTTAAACTCCATCCCTCTCGCAATGAAGGACACCATTCCATTTGCCTTCTTAATCACCTGTTGCACCTGAAAACCAACTTTTTGTGACTCATGCACTAGCACACCCAGGTCTCTCTGCACAGCAGCTTGTTTTAATATTTTATCATTTAAATAATAATCGATTTTGCTGTTATTCCTACCAAAATGGATAACCTCACATTAGTCAACATTGTATTCCATCTGCCAGACCCTAACCCATTCACTTAGCCTATCCAAATCCCTCTGCAGACTTCTAGTATCCTCTGCACTTTTTGCTTTACCACTTATCTTAGTGTCGTCTGCAAACTTGGACACATTGCCCTTGGTCCCCAACTCCAAATCAGCTATGTAAATTGTGTACAGTTGTGGGCCCAACACTGATCCGTGAGGGACACCACTAGCTACTGATTGCCAACCAGAGAAACACCCATTAATCCCCACTCGTTGCTTTCTATTAATTAACCAATCCTCTATCCACGCTACTACTTTCCCCTTAATGCCATGCATCTTTATATTATGCAGCAACCTTTTGTGTGGCACCTTGTCAAAGGCTTTCTGGAAATCCAGATATACCACATCCATTGCCTCCCCGTTATCTACCGCACTGTTAATGTCCTCAAAAAATTCCACTAAATTAGTTAGGCAGGACCATGTCTGAGACACCAATGAAAAACTGCATCCTTTTTTTAATAGAATCCCGTAGTTGCGAAGTTTTAAAAGCCGGGTTGAAAATAAACGTGCCAACATTGTTGATCATCCCTAGTATCTGTAAGATGCCCTTATTATTGTGGGACGTGGCATCAATAACATGGCCTTCATCTTGTGATTATCCGGCTGCACAACTTGTGCCAAGAACCTGTCCCCGACAAAGGTCATACTCGCAACACTGGATTGACATTTTGCTTCATTAAGCTTCAGGCCATTTTTTGTATCCGTTGTCGGACTCTGAAAGCTTCCGTCACACTCGTCGCATGTGGACCTCTAGATAATTATATCATCAACATAAACGCGGGTGCCTCGTGACCCTTCAACTGTGTGTTCCATGGCACGATGAAAAATTTCAGACGCCGAAATTATGCTGAATGGCATACTGAAAAAGCAGTATGGGCTGGTTTAGCACAGGGTTAAATCTCTGGCTTTGAAAGCAGACCAAGGCCAGCAGCACGGTTCAATTCCAGTACCAGCCTCCCATAACAGGCGGCAGAATGTGGCGACTAGGGGATTTTCACAGTAACTTCATTGAAGCCTACTTGTGACAATCAGCGATTTTCATTTCAGTAGCGCCGAAAGTGTGTATTAAACGTGTACAGTGTTGTGCTCGCTTTGTCCAGCTTGAGTTGCCAGAAACCTTGTGACTCGTCCAGCTTGCTGAAACATGTGGCTCCATTATTTCTTCCGTCTGGGATATTGGGTAGTGCTCTCCCTCTTGATGTTAAGGTTCAAGTCTTTGGGGTCCATGCATATCCGCAAGTAATTGCTCCTCTTTTTAACACACCATGGAGTTAACCCAGTTAGTAGGTCCTTCTATGCATCTGGTGACTCCTAGACCCGACATTCTGTCTAACTCGGCCTTCAGTTTGTCCCTCAGCAGAGCAGGAGCACGTCTCGGCACCTGTAATTCTCCTTCAATTGGATACTTTACATAAAAGGTAGAGTGCCGAAGCCTTGAAATATCTCCAAAAAGTCCTTTATGACCGATTCCATGGCTCCATGCTGGCTGGGTGCCATGGTTTCTGCAATGTACACCCGCTGAACGAATCCAAGCTCTTCACATGCTTCCACTCCGATGAGCGATTTGCGCTCTGTCTCCACTGTGGAATTGTGATCATACACGTTCTCTCCTTGACCGTGTGTTGCAAGCTCATAAACTCCTAACTTTGTGATCTGATTCCCATTGTAGTCCTTCTGTCGTATTGATCTTCGGACCATTTTCGGTTTGATTTTTAATTATTTCAACGCTGACAGAGTGATCAGATTGGTTTTCACTCCCGTTTCGAACTTGCATCTCATTAGCGTGCCACTAACCATCAACCGAATCATCCATCTATCCTCTATGGTCATTGCATTCACATCACTATGGGTGCAAGTGGTGAGAAAAAAATTGCCATTGTGGCTGGTTGGAAAATTTGTGTCCTCCGGTGAAATCATGTTTAGCCAGGTAATCGATGCATATTTTATCATCTACACTAACTGTCCTGTTTGGCCAACTGTTGGACGTGAGGGAGATCGCCTAGCAAAGTGTTCTTAGTGCCACACTTGTAACATACCTTTCCAAGAGCGGGACATCGCCGTTGAAAATGTCGAATGCCGCATTGATGGCACAAAATGGCGGATCCAGTTGTCAGCTCAAAATAGCCGCCAGCACTTATACCACGTTTCCTTTTGGATGTGTCACAGTTCTTATGGTACTGCCATTTTCTTCCAGATTAGCGGCAAAATGTTCCGGGTTGAGCATACTGATCCACTGTGTGGCTAGCTCACTTGCATGGCAAATGCTGGTGGCATTTTCTAATTTCAGGGCTTCTTCCCTCAGCAATCTCTCACGTACTTTGTCATTCAATAAGCCGAACAGTATCTGGTCGCTGATCATCGACGAGTCTAAAGTACAAAAATTGTACGACTGCGCCTTCAACAGCAAGATGGTTACAAAAGAATCAACAGATTCGCCTGCTTTTTGGGTACACGAACGAAACATATAACGTTCAAACGTCTCATTTTCCTTCAGAGAGCAAAGCCCATCAAAGGCCTATATTCATTAATCGAAGCTCCTGCTCTCGACTTCACTGTCGTTGGCGAAGGTATTGTATATTGATATTGCTTGGGGATTTGCTGCCGTGAGCAGCAACGCAATACGCCTCTCGTCAGGCTGTGATTGCAGGCCAAGGGCTGAAACATAGAGTCTAAATTGCAGCATGAAAACACGCCAATTTTCA
The DNA here is from genome assembly GCF_047496885.1 of Scyliorhinus torazame. Lineage (NCBI taxonomy): Eukaryota > Metazoa > Chordata > Chondrichthyes > Carcharhiniformes > Scyliorhinidae > Scyliorhinus > Scyliorhinus torazame. The sequence continues at coordinate 124,269,220 of NC_092726.1, read as the reverse complement.
ACTACGTTAAACGAGACTTGAAGCTGGTGCGTGCGTTGAAACCTTCCAACTTTAACTTCACAGTCTTTCATCGCGTTGAGTTGCAAATGGCCACAGTTCACGAGGTCGGTGGAAGAAGTTTCTCTTTTCATTGTTCAGCATTATTTCGCCCCGTATTCCCCGACATTATCTTTAATTGTTCTGCACTCATGGTACCACGTTGTGTTATGTGCGATGATCGTTGTAATGATGTACACAGGGCATCTAGTTGTTTGACTAGAAAGATGATTTATTAACAAACACGTGGAAAGATAACTAACAAAGTATAATACAGATAATGGCTACCAAAGGAATTCAGTGAATTCTCATGGAATTTCCTCTTGTACCACTCACTGCCAATTGACCAGTGACAAGTCAAGTAGTGGATCTCTATCCCCACCTGCTGGTTGGAGGTTTTATTGATAACTGGGTAAACCGAGAGACAACTATATACATTGATGTGTACATGCCTGTCACCACACTCATGCCTATTTAATTACCTTTGTTTAGTTGCAGAACGCTATTGATGGGCTCCAATTTCTCGCCCGCAAACTTGAGTTCAATCATACTATAGTCAATACTCCCGAGTCAATTACGCCATTAATTAATCCTCATCACACAATACAAGATCCAGAATAGCCTGCTCCCTCATTTGTTCCATAACGTGTTGTTGCAAGAAATAGTCTCCAATACATTTAATGAACTCTCCCTCAAGGCTACACTTGCAAATTTGATTCCTGGAGCCTATGTGCACATTATCCAAGATTATTGACATACATTTCTTACAAACCCTCAGTATTTCCTGGTTAAGCCTGTGCACCACTGAGAAACTATTGTTTGGGGACTTATAGAATATTTCTCCCAAGGACATTTCCCCTTTCCTATTTCTTATTTCCACCCAGAGGTATTCGACATCTTGATCTCCAGTGCTTATATCATTTATCATTAGAGCGCTGATCTCTTTCTTCAGCAGGGACGCTATACCACCTCGTATTCCCTTCAACCTATCTTTACAAAATACTGAGCACTCAGAGATATTAAATTCACTGAGCTGGGCTCCTTGTAACCATGTCTCAGTAAGCACGACCACATTATACCCATTTGCCTCGATGTGTGACGTTAACTCATTAGTTTTGCTTCAAATGCTTCGTGAATTTATATGCAAATCTTTGAAATGTGTTCTATTGTCAAATTTCAGTACTATTTTATAATTCCGTGGTGCAGAAAGGCCGTTCTGTCCCTCACCTATAATTTCTGGTAACCATCTGCTACTCTGCATCCCTATCTCCTCCTTTAATTTTGTTTTTCTAATAATCCTTTTAACTGAACCCTCTCTCTCTCCACCCCCCCCCCCAACCACTAATATTCAGATTAAATCCCAATCTACAGCCCGAGGTATTAGAATCGCCTGGGCACTGATGCCAGCATGCTTCAGGTGAAGACGGTCCCATCGGAACAGGACCCTACTTCCTGAGCGCTGATGCTCAATTCCCATGAATTTGAACCAATTTCTCCCACACCAACCATTAAGCCACGATTTTACCTCATTGATCTTATTCACCTGTCTCAATTAGTTCATGGCTCAGGTCGTAATCCAGAGAGCATTACTTTTTTGATTCTGCTTTTTATAGCTGCTCATATTCATTCAACAGGACCTTTGTCCTCATTCTACCTACTTTACTGGCAGCTTCATACAAACTGTGTGCTTTCCCTTCCACTCCAAGTTCCATGGCCGCCTAGATGAGATAATGCGCACCAGGCGGGCGACACAACTTTCGGGATTCTCGACACTGGTCACAGAGAACATTATCTATGTCGCAAACTATACTATTCGTGATTGGACTGCATATCTTTTCTCTAAACCTCGTTGAATTGTTCCGTGTATCGCACTGTTGTGGTCATCTTGTGCATCCTCCCTACAACCTTTTTCCGGTCCATACAGGGAGCAAGAGTCTCGTATCTGCTGGACAAGAACAGAGGCTCCTGCCACACTATCTCTGAATACCTCTACTTGTCTCATTCTGTGCCCCTCCATCCTGCTCCTGACCACTGGCCGAATTCACGTTAATTGGTCGAAGGCAGTGTTTGTCAAACTTTTTGTTCCCGGGACCCTCTTTTGCCAACAGACCATCTTCGGGATCAAAGTCAGCCGACATGCGGGAGCCATGCCGGCTGAGCTTCGAGACCACGTCACATTTTCTCCCCCAGTCTCTCCTGATTCAAGGCACTGTTTGAAACAAAAACGTTTTCAGGCCCCGGGCAAGGGACGGAGAACAAGACATGATTCCCTGATCTTATTCACTATCCAGTAGCCCCTGGCGCATTGAATTAATCCCAACATTGTGTGAGGACAGGATCATATATACCAGTTATGAACTCCAACCTCCAAACGTTCATTGTCCAGGTGTCACGTGAGAGGACCTTGAAGAAATGGGTGTGTATATAAATATCTGTAGTGAGAGTGCCGTTAAGAAATGGGTGTTTATTACTGCAGTAATGACGGAGAGTGAGTGGAGCTGGGCTGTCTGTCAGCTTTTTACTTTCGCTTTAAGCTTTCCCTGCAGGCTGGGTTTGGTTTCATTTTAGTTTTGGAGAAGCTGCAATCACAGCAAGATGTGAGTGTGAATCTCTGCAAGCTTATGATTGTCCATTTGCTGATTTCAACGTGGTAGCTGTTCTCAGTAGTGAAGTTAAGCCTGATGTCTTTCTGGTTTGAAGGTTTTTTCTCAAGTCGTGTGGATGTTAAAAAGACAGCTGAAGCATTATTTCGTGTTGTATTCTTTGGGGGTGGTATTTGAATTGATGGTTGCTAAGATGTTCACTGTATGTTTTAAAACTGTTTACTTGAGTTCATAGAATAAACATTATTTTGCTGAAAAAAATACTTTTCCATTCCAGCTGTACCACACATGTAGAGTGGGCCGTGTGCTCCCCATACCACATTCTTTCAAAAGTCGTGGTTCAGATGAACTCCATGATATACTTTGGGGTTCTCTAAAACCTGGCCCATAACAAATTGGGGGCTCGTCCTGGATAAAAGTCTATCTATTGGAATGGCTTAGTGAACTTTACGACAGTGAGGTGTGAACATATTGTGTTGCTTCTGAGCTGTGGTATTTCAGTTTCAGTAGGGAGTGTGTTGTGGACAATGGCTCTTTCAGAGACTCTGAGGTTTTTGGGGGTGGAGACGGTCACACACAGTACCTCACGGACAGAGACTAAAAGCAGACTGTTAGATTTGGCAAAAGCATTACAGTTAACATTACCTGACAAAATGCAAAATACAAGGTAATGTTGGCGCTGGCTAAGCATTTAAAGTTGCGTGAGATACAGTTTGACTCATTGGAAATGGCAAAAATTCAGGTACAAATTAAACAAATGGAAGATGAGAAAGAATTAAAGCAGTTTGAATACGAAGGAATGAAAAGGAAAGAGATAGAGCGCCAAAAGAAAGAGAAAGATATAGAGAGGTAAAAAAGAGAGAGAGGTAAAAGAAAAGGAGAGAGAAGAAAGGAGAAAAGGAAGAATAGCCCTAGCAGAACAAAAAGAAAGAGAAAGGGAGATACAGATTATGAAAAAAGATAAAGAGAGAGAATTTGAACTTCAGAAAGTGGCCATGAAACATGACAGTCAGTTAAAATTGGTAGACTTAAAGGGAAACGTACAGTTGGATGATAGTGATGAGGATAGTGAGAAAGAGCGACAAAGTCGAAGGTTTGGTGGGAATCTATTTAAATATGTCCAAGCATTGCCAAGGTTTGACGAGAAGGAGGTAGGCGCCTTTTTCATTTCATTTGAGAAGGTAGCTAAACAAATGAAATGGCCGCAGGACATGATTCAAACATAGATGATAGGCAGGGCGAGTGACGTGTTTGCATCACTACCGGCGGAGGTAGCTGGGACGTATGAGGAGGTGACGAAATGCATCTGAGGTGCAAATGAACTAGTGCCTGAAGCCTACAGACAAAAGTTTAGAAATTTAAGGAAAGAATTTGGCCAAACATACATGGAGTATGAAAGCATCAAACGGAGTAATTTTGATTGGTGGATAAGGGCTTTGAAAATAGACAAAACGTATGAAGCTCTCAGAGAAATTATACTTTTCAGAAATGTAAAAATGTAATTCCTGATGTAGTGAGAACTCATGTGGAAGAGCAGAGGGTTAAAACTGCGTGATTAGCAGCAGAAAGGCAGGTGATTATGAATTAGTTCATAAATCAAAGCTTGGATTCCGACATCAGTTTCAGCTGTGAGGGACAGTGCTGGGGACATGAGAAGTGCTCAGGTGGTAAACGTTAAGGTGATCTGATGGGAGATAATAAGGAGAGTGTACATCAGACTAAAAAAGCAATCCTGGAGGGTGGAAAAGAAAGGAAACGTTTCAAATGTTTTCACTGTAATAAACTACGCCATGTAAAGTCACATTGTTGGTGGTTGAAGAAAAGCACTGGGAAGGCTGATGAGGTAAAACAGCATAAGGCAGTTGAGTTTGTTAAAGTGGTAAAGGAAAGCCCAAGTGAAGCTAAGGAGTTGCAAAAGGTTGTACTGCCTGATCAAGAGATGATTGACAAGAAGGTGCCAGATCTCTTCAAATAATTTACTTGTGTGGGTAAAGTTTACTCACTTGTGTCAGGAGGAGCAGGTAAAGCACTCACAATTTTAAGAGATACGGGAGCTAGTCAATCTGTAATGGTAAGATATGAGGAGTTATGTAGTTTGGGAAGAATGTTTCCAGAAAAGGTAGTAATATGTGGAATTCAGGGTGAGAGGAGTAGTTTTCCATTATATAATGTAAGGTTGGAAAGTTCAGTGAATAGTGGTGAAGTGGTAGTAGGAGTAATAGAGAAAATATCTTGTCCAGGAATACAGTTTATCTTGGGTAATGATATAGCTGGATCGCAGGTGGGAGTGATGCCTACTGTGGTTGATAAGCCGGTGGAAAATCAGACAACTGAATTGTTCAAGGACGAATATCCTGGGATTTTTCCGGATTGTGCAGGAACAAGGTCGCAAAGTCACAGGATAAGACAAGAGGAGAAATCAAAGAGTGAAGATGAATTTGAAGTGCTATTATCAGAAACGAGTTTTGATCAGATTGTTAAAAAATAACAAAAACAGGTGGAGAATGAGGCAGATATTTTTCGTTCAGGAAAATTGGCTGAGTTGCAACAGGTGATGTAGAGATAAAACGGAAGTTCCAGAAAGCATACACGGAGGAGGAATCTGAGTGTCTACCAGTGTGTTATTACCGTAAAAGTAATGTCTTGATGAGAAAATAGAGACCTTTACATATGCAGGCGGATGAGTAGTGGGCAGTTCTTCAAGTAGTATTGCCGGTATGGTATAGAAAGGAGGTGTTGCGAGTTGCACTTGAGGTACCAGTGGGAGGTCACTTGGGAATCGGGAAAACTCAAGCTAAAATGGGACTACAGAAAGATGTAGTTACATATTGTCAATCACGTCACACATGTGAAGTGATAGGGAAGCCTCAAGCGGTGATAAAACCAGCGCCCTTAATACCCAATCCAAAATTGGAGGAACCTTTCACAAGGGTCCTAATTGATTGCATAAGACTGCTTCCTAAAACGGAAAGTGGGAATCAATATCTTTTGACTATAATGGATGTGTCTACTAGGTTTCCAGCGGCCATTCCAGTGCATGACATTACAGCTAAAAAGATTGTGGAGGAGTTAGTTAAATTCTTTACTCGATATGGACTACCTACAAAAATACAATCGGATCAAGGATCAAATTTTACCTCAAGGTTATTCAAAGACAATTTAAATCATCTGCGTACCATCCAGAATCGCAGGGAGCGTTAGAAAGGTGGCATCAGACATTTACGACAATGTTGAGGGCTTATTCTCAAGATTATCCAGAGGATTGGGATAAAGCAATTCCATTCGTACTGTTTGCAATTAGGGTTGCACATAATGAATCAACCAAATTTAGTCCTTTTGAATTAATTTTTGGTGATGAGGTAAGAGGACCACTGAAATTGATTCAGGAAAAATTGGTGAGTGAGAAATCGGAAATTACATAATTGGAATACGTGTTAAATTTAATTGAATGATTAAATAGAGCAGGTGAATTGGCTAAACAACATTTAAAAGTTGCGCAAAATGTGATGAAACGGGTAGCAGAAAAGAAATCCAAAGTTCGCAGTTTTGCCAGTGGAGATTAAGTTTTAGTGTTGGTACCAGTGGTAGGTTTTGTGGACCTTATCAGATTGAAAGGAAATTAAGTTAAGTGAATTGTGTGATAAGAACGCTAAATAGAAGGAAAACGCACCGAGTGTGACATGTGAATATGCTTAAAATGTACTTTGAAAGGGAAGAATAAAAAAAGGAGGAGGTTTTAATGATTCTAACTCAAAGTGACGAACCAAATCCAGATGACTGTGAATTTGACATACCTCAAATTAAATTGGAAAACGAGGATGTTGTGAAAAATTGGGATGAATTGTTGAGTTACGTTCCAGAGGAAAAACGAACTGACCTGAAAAAGTTGTTGATGTCACATGGGCAAGTTTGTGGAGATAAATTGGGAAGTACTATAATGGCAATACATGATGTAGATGTGGGAAATTCTGCTCCAATCAAACAACATCCATACAAACTTAACCGTTAAAAATTGGCACAGGTTAACACAGGAATTGAGAGTATGCTTAAAAATGGCAGAATTGAAGTGGGTTGCAACCAATGGAGCTCACCCATAGTGATGGCACCAAAACCAGACGGTACCCAACAGTTGTATGTGGACTTTAGAAAGGTTAATGCAGTTAATGAACGGACTCTTATCCTATCCCACGTTTAGAGGATTGCATTGAGAAAGTGGGACAATCACATTTAATGCCTCAACTAGATTAACTTAAAGGCTACTGGCAGGCACCTTTATCTGAAAGGGCGAAGTAGATTTCAGCTTTTGTGACTCCAGATGGTATACACCAATTCAAAGTTATGCCATTTGGCATGAAAAACGCCCCAGCCACATTCAAACGGTTAACTAACAAAGTGGTTTCAGGATTACCCAATTGTGCGGTATACATCGACGATCTGGTAATTTTCAGCCAGACATGGAAAGAACATTTGAAACATCAGATGGAGTTATTCGATCGACTTCAGGAGGCGGGTTTGGTGATAAACCTAGCCTAAAGTAAATTTTGAAACGCCCAACTCACTTTCCTTGGCCATACAATCGGACAGGGTCGAATGGTCACACGGGATGTGAAACCATCACTTATTGAGGACTTTTCAATTGTCTCAAGACGAAGGGAAATCTTGCTATTTCTTGGCATGAATGGATGTGATCGAACAGTTGTCAAATGTTTTGCAGCGTTATTGCTCCACTGATGGACTTGCTGAAGAAACGTCGAAAATTTCAATGGACGGCAGATTTTAATCAGGCATTTGACTGCCTCAAAGATGTGATAACCAATGCTCCTGTATTGGAGAATTACAAGGGACTCTGTGATCAGAATCATCTAAAGTATCTGACTTTGAAGAGACATGCCGAGACATAGAGAAATGAATGGATCGTGCAGCGACCTTCTTGTTCAAAGAAACTGTCATTCAACAATGATTCCAGTTGGAGGAAGAAGAAAAAATTGGACTATATTATTGTACCTGTATGCGTGTGTGTTATTTTAAAACAAAAAAGTATATTTACTGTGTGCATTTCTTAAAGAATAGTGACAAGGTGAAAAATAAAATCATCTTGAAATTGATGGTTTATTTTTTTCTCTTGTGGGGAGGTGTCATGTGAGAGTACCTTTCAGAAATGAGTGTTTATAAATGGGTGTGTATCTAAATATCTGTAATGAGAGTACCTTTAAGGAATGGGTGTTTATTTCTGCAGTGATGTCAGCGAGTGGTTGGAGCTGGGCTGTCTGTCAGCTTTTTACTTTCGCTTTTGGTTTTTGCTGCAGGATTGGTTTGGTTTCATTTTAGTTTTCGAGAAGCTACAATCACAGCAAGATGTGAGTGTGAATCTCTGCAAGCTTATGAATGTCCATTTGATGATTTCAACGTGGTAACTGTTCTCACTCGTGAAGTTAAGCCTGATGTCTTCCTGTTTTAAACGTTTTTAAAGTATTTTTTTAAGATGTTAAAAGGACAGCATGAACATTATTTGGTGTTGTATTCTTTGGCGGTTGTATTTGAATTGATGGTTGCTAAGATGTTCACTGTATGTTTTAAAAAGGTTAACTTGAGTTCATAGAATAAACATTGTTTTGCTGTAAAAAAAACAAGTTTCCATTTCTGCTGTACCACAACTGTAAAGTGGGCCGTGTGCTCCCCATACCACAATCTATTAAAAGTTCTGGATCAGGTGAACTCCATGATACATTTTGGAGTTCTCTAAACCCTGGCCCATAACCCAGGGTGACACATGAAGGATACTTACTCATGATAGAAACTGGAGGGATACCGACAATTGTGAACCTGCATTCATCATGGGACCGTGCCTCTAGAAATCAAACAAGGAAGAAGACTGAGGTGAGGAGCATAAAGAGCTAATATCACTGTGAGAGCCATTTGTGGTTCCTTGAAATAAAAAAGCCATAAACCTGAAGATAGTGATTTTAAAATATTAATTCATAATTGGCTTTTTAGTGTATTTGATGCAATTTATTCAGCGTCAGGGTGCACGACTAAAAACCATTTCACCAATGTTTGTTTGCTGACAACACTAAAATTGAGACAACGACAACTGACTCCCTAATTGTTCTGCTTGTAATTAATCAGGCAAATTCATCATAGAATTTACATTGCAGAAGGAGGCCATTCGGCCCATCGAGTCTGCATCGGTCCTTGAAATAGCAGCCTACCCAAGCCCACACCTCCACCCTATCCCCGTAACCCAGCAACCCCACATCATCTTTTTTGGACACTAAGGGCAATTTATCATGGCCACTCCCCCTGACCGGCACATATTTGGACTGTAAGAGGAAACCGGAGCACCCCGATGAAACCCACGCAGACACGGGGAGAACGTGCAGCCTCTGCACAGACAGTGACCCAAGCCGGGAATCGAACCTGGGACCCTGGAGCTGTGAAGCAACAGTGCTAACCAAGTGCCACAGTGCCGCCACAATTCTACATTGAAAAATATTTTATCAAATCTTCACAATTACACGAAGATATGTCAGTGGAGCCACTTCGTGGAGACTGTTGTATCCAATAATGTAGCTCTTGCTGCAATGGCAGCCTATTTCCTCCCACTCAATGTCCTTCAATGCTATCGCTGACACACACGCTTCTGGCCCATCAGCAGCAACCACGCAGCAAGGAGACATGCAGAAGATGTGTAAGCTAATTCTCTGCATTGAGAGACACACGCACACATATACAAGGGATTCCTATCCACGTGTGTGCTCGATTATCGACATACTCTGACTATCGGATCTGCCGAGCTTGACGGTAAGTTCTCTCACAGACTCCTGCATAATGACAGTCGTTTTCTGCGGCAGGATTGTCTCCCAGAAGATGGTGTCTTCCTGCGGACCACTGTTCTGCATCAGGGCAGAACACATGGGATCCATGACTAAGAGGCTGGGAGCACAGTTGGACCGAGTCTGGACGAAGCTCTTGATCTGCAGCTTTCGCCAGGAGAGATCATGAGATTCGCAAAATATTTTGCGGCACATGATTTTCAAAGATCCTTCCGCGATCCTTCTGATACCCGCAGGCGACCGACCCGTGGGTTGCGTCCTGCGGCTTGCGAATCCCTGCTGTCGGGCGCTGTTTAGTAGACCCTATTTAGGGCAGCACGGTAGCACAAGTGGATAGCACTGTGGCTGCACAGCGCCAGGGTCCCAGTTTCGATTCCTCGCTGGGTCACTGTCTGTGCGGAGTCTGCACGTAGTCTGCGTGGGTTTCCTCTGGGTGCTCCGGTTGCCTCCCACAGTCCAAACACGTGCTGGTTACCTGGATTGGCCATGATAAATTGTCCTTAGTGACCAGAAAAGTGAGGAGGGGTTATTGGGTTACGGGAATAGGGTGAAAGTGAGGGCTTAAGTGAGTTGGTGCAGACCTGATAGGCCGAATGGCATCCTTCTGCACTGTATGTTCTATGTTCGATGTACTGTAGGACACTGTTTAAATAGACTGTTTACCGTCGGACACACCTGATCGAGAATGCTAACTGTAAGGCAGTGTTTAAATAGTCTGTGTTTACTGTAGGGCACTGCTTCAATGGACTCTGTTTACTGTAATGCATTACTTTCATAGACTCTGTTTCCTGTATTACAACGTATAAATAAAATCTGTTACAAGGGATATTATTGACATACTGTTTTGTGTCGGGCACTGTTTAAATATTCAGTGTTTATTATAAGGTACTGTTTAAAGAGTCTGTTTACGCCGGACATTGTATAACTAGACTCCGTTTACTGCAGGACACTGTTTAAATAGACTCTATTTGCGTAGGAAACTGTTTATATCGACTCTTTACTGCAGGACACGCTTGAAACAGATTCTGTTTGCGGTAGGGCACTGTTTAATAGACTCTATACTCTTGGACACTTTTTATATAGACTCTATTTAGTGCAAGACACTGCTTAAACAGGCTCTGTTTACGGTAGGACACTCTTTAACTATAAGACCATGAGACATAAGAGCAGAATTAGGCCACTCGGCCCATCGGGTCTGCTCCGCAGAATAAATAATCATGGCTGATAATTTCTCATCCACATTCTCCTGCCTTCTTCCCATAACCCCTGATCCACTTATTAAACAAGAACCTAACTGTCTCTGTCGTAAAGTTACTAGTGAATTGGCCTCCACAGCCTTCTGCGGCAAATAATTCCACAGATTCGCCACCCTCTGGCTGAAGAAATTCCTCCACATCTCTATTTTAAAGGATCGCTCCTTTATTCTGAGATGGTGTCCTCTGCTTCTAGTTGTTCCTACAAGTGGAAACATCCTCGCCACGTCCACTCTACCCATGCCTCGCAGTATCCAGTAAGTTTCAATAAGATCCCCCCTCATCCTTCCAAACTCCAACGAGTACAGACCCAGAGTCCTCAACCGTTCCTCATACGTAAGAAGTCTTACAACACCAGGTTAAAGTCGAAGAGATTTGTTTCAAACACTGACTTTCGGAGCACTGCTCCTTCCTCAGGTGAATGAAGAAGTATGTTCCAGAAATATATATATATAGACAACTCAAAGATGCAAGACAATGCTTAGAATGCGAGCATTTGCTGGTAATTAAGTATGTACAGATCCAGAGATAGGGGTAACCCCAGGTTAAAGAGATGTGAATTGTCTCTAGCCAGGACAGTTGGTTGGATTTCGCAAGCCCAGGCCAGATGGTGCGGGATGAACGTAATGCGACATGAATCCCAGGTCCCGGTTGAGGCCGCACTCATGTGTGCGGAACTTGGCTGTTCCTAATTTTATATGTTTCTGTATATCGCCCCTCATCCTTCTAAATTCCCACCAGTAAGTACTGAGGTAAGTACTGATTAACTTACTTACCTTGCAGGTCAGCTGTTTAGTTCGGCAGTGAGAGCTGGGACCTTAGAAACAGCGCGGGAATTTGAAAAAGCGCGGGAGCTGCGAGGCAGAGGGGACAGATTAAAAGGTCGCAGCCTGGGTGAGGTAAGTACAGATTAACCACTTCCTTACGTTGCAAGTCAGCTGTTCGGGAGAGAGAGGGAGCCGAGACCTTGGAAACAGTGCGGGAGTTTGAAAAAGCGCGGGAGCAGCGAGGCAGAGGGGACCGTTTAAAAGGTCGCTGCCTGGGGTGAGGTAAGTATTGATTAACTTACTTACCTTGCAGGTCAGCTGTTTAGTTCGGGAGTGAGAGCTGGGACCTTAGAAACAGCGCGGGAATTTGAAAAAGCGCGGGAGCTGCAAGGCAGAGGGGACCATTTAAAAGGTCGCAGCCTGGGTGAGGTAAGTACTGATTAACTTACTTACCTTGCAGGTCAGCTGTTTAGTTCGGGAGTGAGAGCTGGGACCTTAGAAACAGCGCGGGAATTTGAAAAAGCGCGGGAGCTGCAAGGCAGAGGGGACAGATTAAAAGGTCGCAGCCTGGGTGAGGTAAGTACTGATTAACCACTTCCTTACGTTGCAGGTCAGCTGTTCGGGAGAGAGAGGGAGCCGGGACCTTGGAAACAGCGCGGGAGTTTAAAAAAAGCGCGGGTGCTGCGAGGCAGAGGGGACCGTTTAAAAGGTCGCTGTCTGTGGTGAGGTGAGTACAGATTAACAACTTACTTACCTTGCAGGTCAGCTGTTTAGTTCGGGAGTGAGAGCTGGGACCTGAGAAACAGCGCGGGAATTTGAAAAAGCGCGGGAGCTGCGAGGCAGAGGGGACAGATTAAAAGGTCGCAGCCTGGGTGAGGTAAGTACTGATTAACAACTTACTTACCTTGCAGGCCAAGTCGATTTCAGCAGGAGCGGACGGGGGCAGTGCTGAAGTGATTTCTGGGATGTAAGTCTCTCCTTTAATTTTTTTTTTTTAAATTTTGTTGTTTAAGGTGGGAACAGCAAGTCGACCCGCGGACGTCTGGGAAGACCCTCACCAATAAATTCTGGTGGAGAGGAAACCCGAGACACTACACGTGTAGTGTCTCCAACCCGCCCTCCTCCTCTAACCTAATAATAAGACCCATTGGTGTGAGGTAAGTACCATATTTTATTATTGTTATTAATATATTTTTTTTATATAAAAAAAATAATTTAGTTGTTAGCCAGGTCTTGGTAGAAAGTTAGAGGGATGGCAGGGAAGGGAGTGCAATGTTCCTCCTGCAGGATGTTTGAGGTGAGGGATGCCGTTAGTGTCCCTGCTGATTTTACCTGCAGGAAGTGCTGCCATCTCCAGCTCCTCCAAGACCGAGTTAGGGAACTGGAGCTGGAGTTGGAAGAACTTCGGATCATTCGGGAGGCAGAAGGGGTCATAGATAGCAGCTTGAGGGAATTAGTTACACCAAAGATTGGCGATAGGTGGGTAACTGTAAGCAGGACTGGGAAAAAGCAGTCAGTGCAGGGATCCCCTGCGGTCGTTCCGCTGAGAAACAAGTATACCGCTTTGGATACTTGTGGGGGGGGGGGGCTTACCAGGGGTAAGCCATGGGGTACGGGCCTCTGACACGGAGTATGTCCCTGTTGCTCAGAAGGGAAGGGGGGAGAGGAGCAGAGCATTAGTAATTGGGGACTCTAGTTAGGGGCACAGATAGGTGATTTTGTGGGAGCGTAAGAGACTCACGTTTGGTATGTTGCCTCCCAGGTGCAAGGGTACGTGATGTCTCGGATCATGTTTTCCGGGTCCTTAGGGGGGAGGGGGAGCAGCCCCAAGTCGTGGTCCACATTGGCACTAACGACATAGGTAGGAAAGGGGAAAAGGATGTCAGGCAGGCTTTCAGGGAGCTAGGATGGAAGCTCAGAACTAGAACAAACAGAGTTGTTATTTCTGGGTTGTTGCCCGTGCCACGTGATAGTGAGATGAGGAATAGGGAGAGAGAGCATTTAAACATGTGGCTACAGGGACGGTGCAGGCGGGAGGGATTCAGATTTCTGGATAACTGGGGCTCTTTCTGGGGAAGGTGGGACCTCTACAGACAGGATGGTCTACATCTGAACCTGAGGGGCACAAATATCCTGGGGGGGGGGGAGATTTGTTAGTGCTCTTTGGGGGGGGGGGGTTAAACTAATGCAGCAGGGGCATGGAAACCTGGATTGTAGTTTTAGGGTAAGGGAGAATGAGAGTATAGAGGTCAGGAGCACAGATTATACGTCGCAGGAGGGGGCCAGTGTTCAGGTAGGTGGTTTGAAGTGTGTCTACTTCAATGCCAGGAGTATACGAAACAAGGTAGGGGAACTGGCAGCATGGGTTGGTACCTGGGACTTCGATGTTGTGGCCATTTCGGAGACATGGATAGAGCAGGGACAGGAATGGATGTTGCAGGTTCCGGGGTTTAGGTGTTTTAGTAAGCTCAGAAGGAGCCAAAGAGGGGGAGGTGTGGCGCTGCTAGTCAAGAGCAGTATTACGGTGGCGGAGAGGATGCTAGATGGGGACTCTTCTTCCGAGGTAGTATGGGCTGAAGTTAGAAACAGGAAAGGAGAGGTCACCCTGTCGGGAGTTTTTTTATAGTCCTCCTAATAGTTTTAGGGATGTAGAGGAAAGGATGGCGAAGATGATTCTGGATAAGAGCGAAAGTAACAGGGTAGTTATTATGGGAGACTTTAACTTTCCAAAGATGGACTGGAAAAGATATAGTTCGAGTACAATAGATGGGCAGTTTTTTGTACAGTGTGTGCAGGAGGGTTTCCTGAAACAATATGTTGACAGGCCAACGAGAGGCGAGGCCACGTTGGATTTGGTTTTGGGTAATGAACCAGGCCAGGTGTTGGATTTGGAGGTAGGAGAGCACTTTGGGGACAGTGAGCACAATTCGGTGACGTTTACGTTAATGATGGAAAGGGATAAGTATAAACCGCAGGGCAAGAGTTATAGCTGGGGGAAGGGCAATTATGATGCCATTAGACGTGACTTGGGGGGGATAAGGTGGAGAAGTAGGCTGCAAGTGTTGGGCATACTGGACAAGTGGGGCTTGTTCAAGGATCAGCTACTGCGTGTTCTTGATAAGTATGTACCGGTCAGGCAGGGACGAAGGCGTCGAGCAAGGGAACCGTGGTTTACCAAGGAAGTGGAATCTCTTGTTAAGAGGAAGAAGGAGGCCTATGTGAAGGTGAGGTGTGAAGTTTCAGTTGGGGCGATGGATAGTTACAAGGTAGCGAGGAAGGAGTAAAGAGAGAGCTGAGACGAGCAAGGAGGGGACATGAGAAGTATTTGGCAGGAAGGATCAAGGAAAACCCAAAAGCTTTCTATAGGTATGTCCGGAATAAGCGAATGACTAGGGAAAGAATAGGACCAGTCAAGGACAGGGATGGGAAAATGTGTGTTGTGTCTGAAGAGATAGGTGAGATACTAAATGAATATTTTTCGTCAGTATTCACTCAGGAAAAAGATAATGTTGTGGAGGAGAATGCTGAGCCGCAGGCTAATAGAATAGATGGCATTGAGGTACGTAGGGAAGAGGTGTTGGCAATTCTGGACAGGCTGAAAATAGATAAGTCCCCGGGACCTGATGGGATTCATTCTAGGATTCTCTGGGAGGCCAGGGAAGAGATTGCTGGACCTTTGGCTTTGATTTTTATGTCATCATTGGCTACAGGAATAGTGCCGGTGGACTGGAGGACAGCAAATGTGGTCCCACTGTTCAAAAAGGGGAGCAGAGACAACCCCGGCAACTATAGACCGGTGAGCCTCACGTCTGTAGCGGGTAAAGTCTTGGAGGGGATTATAAGAGACAAGATTTATAATCATCAGGATAGAAATAATATGATCAGGGATAGTCAGCATGGCTTTGTGAAGGGAAGGTCATGCCTCACAAACCTTATTGAGTTCTTTGAGAAGGAGACTGAACAGGTAGATGAGGGTAGAGCAGTTGATGTGGTGTATATGGATTTCAGCAAAGCGTTTGATAAGGTTCCCCACGGTAGGCTATTGCAGAAAATACGGAGGCTGGGGATTGAGGGTGATTTAGAGATGTGGATCAGAAATTGGCTAGCTGAAAGAAGACAGAGGGTGGTGGTTGATGGGAAATGTTCAGAATGGAGTACAGTCACAAGTGGAGTACCACAAGCATCTGTTCTGGGGCCGTTGCTGTTTGTCATTTTTATCAATGACCTAGAGGAAGGAGCAGAAGGGTGGGTGAGTAAATTTGCAGACGATACTAAAGTCGGTGGTGTTGTCGATAGTGTGGAAGGATGTAGCAGGTTACAGAGGGATATAGATAAGCTGCAGAGCTGGGCTGAGAGGTGGCAAATGGAGTTTAATGTCGAGACGTGTGAGGTGATTCACTTTGGAAGGAATAACAGGAATGCGGAATATTTGGCTAATGGTAAAGTTCTTGAAAGTGTGGATGAGCAGAGGGATCTAGGTGTCCATGTACATAGATCCCTGAAAGTTGCCACCCAGGTTGATAGGGTTGTGAAGAAGGCCTATGGAGTGTTGGCCTTTATTGGTAGAGGGATTGAGTTCAGGAGTCAGGAGGTCATGTTGCAGCTGTACAGAACTCTGGTTCGGCCGCATTTGGAGTATTGCGTACAGTTCTGGTCACCGCATTATAGGAAGGACGTGGAGGCTTTGGAGCGGGTGCAGAGGAGATTTACCAGGATGTTGCCTGGTATGGAGGGAAAATCTTATGAGGAAAGGCTGATGGACTTGAGGTTCTTTTCGTTGGAGAGGAGAAGGTTAAGAGGAGACTTAATAGAGGCATACAAAATGATCAGGGGGTTAGATAGGGTGGACTGTGGAGCCTTCTCCCGCGGATGGAAATGGCTGGCACGAGGGGACATAGCTTTAAACTGAGGGGTAATAGATATAGGACAGAGGTAGGTTCTTTACGCAAAGAGTAGTGAGGCCGTGGAGTGCCCTACCTGCTACAGTAGTGAACTCGCCAACCTTGGGGGCATTAAAAAATTTATTGGATAAACATATGGATGATAATGGCATAGTGTAGTTTAGATGGCTTTTGTTTCGGTGCAACATCGTGTGCCGAAGGGCCTGTACTGCGCTGTATTGTTCTATGTTCTATGCTCACACAAAGTTTTTGCTTCTGATTCATAGTGTGCAATCCCATCGGCTGAATTGTCTCTGAGTTCTTTAACAAACGAAAGTAAAGATGATAGCAGAAGATAACCTTCAAATACATCAAAACCAGGGGTTTGAGTTTCTTACTTGTTTTGTTGAAACGCTCCAGCACTTCTTCGCAAACGTCTGTTAAAATAGTATATTCCAGCTTTACCAACTTGTGGTATAAATTCTTTGCATCTCGTTTACATTCAGGGTTCTCTTCTGTGTCTTCAAAAATATGTTTGAGAGTTTGTAAAATACCCATGTATCCATTTTTAATTGCTCGGACTGTTTCATAGTGTGCAGAACATCTAGTTACACTAAGCTCTTTAGAGAAAAATGTAGAAGGACTTTTGTTTAAAATCCCCCATCTTCATGGAGATCGAGAAAAGAAAACATACAGCTCCTGCAAAATGCCAAAATAGTCAACAACTTCAGGTATAGTTGACACTGCCTTTTCTCCGACAAGGTTAAGTGAATGGGCTGCACATGGTACATAGTCTGCGTACCTGTTAATGTTTTTAAAGAGTGCTTGCAGCCCTTTCTCCGAGCCCTTCATGTTAGATGCATTATCGTAGGACTGACCACAAATATTTTCAAGTGAAAGCCTCTGTTCACCCAGGACTTGTCGTATTTTGTTGAACAAGGTCGTGGATGTAATGGTTTTCTATCGGTAAAAATGTTAAAAATCTCTCACAGGGTTTTCCATGATAGCAGTATCGAACCACAATTGCCAGCTGGTCAGGTCAGACGTAGAGTCAACAATAATGGAGTAGTATTTGGTGTGTAGGTTGTTGATTTGATTCACAATTACATCTTGCACATGTTTTCCCATGATTTCTATCAATTCTTCATACATGGGTTTGGAAAAGTAGCATTTACTTTTCATTTTTACATTTCTCGAGATGTTCATGTAAAAATGGGTCGAACTCTGCAATAAGTTCAATGGCCCCCATGAAGTTTCCATTATTTGCTGAGCCCCACTTCATCTCATGACCTCTAAATGCCACACCTCTTTCACTTAAAAACTTTATAACAGCTACAACTCTTTTCAGTACTTCAAAATAGTACTGAAAGGTTTTCCTCATCTGTTCTTCAAATTGCTGATCCACAGTATTTTTATTTGACTTTCTTGATATCCAACACAACATTGCCCTCTTATGTCCCATGCTGTCTTCATGATTCTCCAGAGTTCTGAGTACATTCATCCAGTCAGAAAACCCACCTATTGTAAGTGATGTTTTGCATTTAGAAAAAAGTTTACAAACAAAACTGTATATACAGCCTTTGCTCTTTGAGTAAACTAACCAGGATCTCATCACAGTCTGGCCATTTTTCAATCTTCTTTCAAAATATTTGTTTAAGGAACTTTGGTTTTGCTCCTTGCAAACCCTGCTTGATTCGGTCTATACATCATCTGGTTTTTTATTTTGAAAAAAACCTATGTCTTGCATTAAACAATTCTGTATGAAATAATTATCAACTGTTATGGGCCAGTTTTCGAGGTCACTGTATTCTTTGAAATCACTGAATTTGCTTCCAGTTTCATGTTTCTGCTCAGTCTCTGCTTGTTCCACGGTACCTTCATGTTGACCACTGTGATCGTCATCTGTATCAAAAGCGTCAACAGTGGGTTGAATATTGCTAGAAAGAGCTCCCACGGTTTGTGAACTATCACTGGCTTCAATGGTGTTTGCTTGGCTTGTTTCAAATGTAGGTGTTGACAAACTTGACATTGCAAAATAATTTGTTAGTTTTTGACATTAAGAAATTTCGTCAAATCGCTTTTCATTCAGTTTGCGTTTTTGGTATCCACTTAAGTACTTTCGGGAATTCATTGTTATTCCTGCAGGGTCTTGACCTCTGTTAAAAAGGGGGGGAAATACATTAGCCGCATCAGAACAGCCAACTTACCGCGACACTCCACCTTTACAACATTTGTGCTACTGACTCTCAAACTTTCGGATTGTTGAAATATATACAACAAAAAATTAATCCATTTGAGTCGTGCGACTATTGTCGCATGCTTTGAAAGGGGAAAAAAATTATGTCTATGTTCTGAGAAAGGTTTTTTAAAAAAACTCATTCTCAGAAAGTAAAGTGCCATTTTTAAAGATTTATAATAAATAAGCTTAATAGGCTAAACTAGGCTATGTTCAAGCTAGTCGACGCTAGGGTATGCTACGTTAGTCAAGACTAGGCCACCAAAACTCATAGGCTAAGGTAATGTAACACACTTTTATCATTATTTTCATAATAACCACCTGTAATTTAACACATTCACACTTTTATTATTTTTTCATAAATACTTGTAATATAGTATTAGCCTAGGCTATGCGGTCAGAGCGTACCTTCCGTTCACCTCTTCATAAAAACAATAGGCTTAGGCTAATCTAATACTATTTCACCTTTATTACTTTCCTTACTATTCTAAATATTACATTTATTTTTGAATAGGGGGAATTAAAATATCATATCCTGATGAACACTTCATTGAAAAAAATTCACGTCATCTACTGTTTGTATTTCATAGATTATCATAGAATTTACAGAGCAGAAGGAGGACATTCGGCCCACCGAGTCTGCACCGGCTCTTGGAAAGAGCACCCTACCCAAGGTCAACACCTCTATCCTATCCCCATAACCCAGTAACCCCACCCAACACTAAGGGCAACTTATCAAAGCCAATCCACCTAACTGCACATCTTTGGACTGTGGGAGGAAACCGGAGCACCCGGAGGAAACCCACGCACACACGGGGAGGATGTGCAGACTCCGCATAGACAGTGACCCAAGCCGGAATCGAACCTGGGACCCTGGAGCTGTGAAGCAAATGTGCTATCCACAATGCTACCGTGCTGCCCACTGTCATAAATGCTAATAGTGTTTTAAATTATTTATAATTATTTTATATCAAATATATTTAGAATGAAAAATCCTTAATTTGAACTTTTTTTCGTTGCCGGCGAGCCGACATGATACTTTAATAACCTTTTAATTTTTATTTTAGCTATTATTTTGTATTGAATTACACAATATTATTAATATTATTTTTTTTTAAACCCTTCTCAGACAGTAGACACAAATGTTTTAAGCAATGTGGACTAAAGTCGCTTCTGGGGCCCCTCCGGGATTAGGGGCCCTGAAGCTTAAGCTTCGCTAGTTTCATAGTAGATCCGTCCCTACCAGTACCACTGTGCGGCTGTGGTGCACGGATGCCTCTCTGTGGAAGGGGAAACAATCTAGCGGGGTGGTTGGTTCTGGATAGTGTTGAGAGTTCTTGGAGATAAGGGAAACAGTGTATCACATGCAAAAAACAAAACGGATTAAGCAATTTCGCTGAGTAATCATCTTGCTACTAAATTGTAAAATAAAATAATCCATCATTTAAATATTCTTCATGCACATTTCCTCCATTTAAGTTGTGAATAATTGACAACGTGTGACGCGTCAGTGCAGAGCTGGAATCGAACTTGGGTTTCCGCAATAAGAGACCAGGAAGTAATCACGTGACACAAGTCGCTTTCAAAAATAATTTGAAATACACCTACTTCTAATTATTAAATGTGTTTCTACTTTTATTTGGTGCAACACAAACGTTTTGGAAATATTGTAAAGGCCTGGCAGTTCCTTCCCACGGTGAGACAGGTTCGAACTTACAATGAAGTTGATGCTGTGAAGTAACCAGTGAGCTAACGCTGACGCTGATTTCGAGCTGACGCTGATTTCGAGCTGACGCTGACTTCGAGCTAAAACTGACGCAGGCTTCAAGCACGGCCACATTGGAGACAAAGCATTTCCGTGAACATACTCGTGGTGAGAGGTAACTTGGAGGGAACCTCCACATGTTGGTGCAGATCATCTCACTGCCAGACCAGACCCAAAAAGATAAAAGTGCGCGAAGTAGCGACGGAGGACATTCATTCAGTTTGATGCCAGCGGCTCTATAGATTAGCAGATCATTCAATTGCCCTCGACTGCTCTTGCCCCAGAGTCATGCATTTGATTTCTGTCGCTTCCCCATTTCCTTTTGAAAGCCACTGTTGTATCTGTCTCCGCCAGTGTCCCAGGCAATGCAGACCAGATCAGAACCACTCGCTGCGTGAATCGTTGTGAAGCAGTTTGCCCTTCGGATCGATTCCATAGGCTGGGGCAGGTTTATTGGAAATAAAATACGATAATGTGAGATTCGTTCGACACGTCTAAAATTATGCATGTTCTGGGTAATGTGGATATAAATTAAGTACTTCCATGAACAAAGCAACATGTGTTGGAATTATGTAATTTAGAAATCTTGTCTTGCAGCTCTATTCATCAGCGAGTCATGTGGCAACCGAACTGATAACCAATGATAACATGTGGGGACCACTCGGCCACTCATTCCTGGCCCACCATTCAATTTCATTACATCTGAGATTCTGCCTCAATGCCATTTCCCGTCGGTTCCTCAGATCCTTTCATTCCCTCAAAGATCATTGTCAATGAGAATGATGGAGGCAGACACACAAAGCATAATTATGACCCCTCCCACCCGGCTTACTCACTCTTCCAGCTTCTTCCATCAGACATGAGAACACGCACTTACAGATGCAAAACAGCTTCTTCCCCGCTGTTACCAGACTCCTAATCGACCCACTTATGGACTGACCTGATTGATACTGCACTCCTGTATGCTTCACCCAATGCCGGTGTCTATGTATTTCCATTGTGTACCTTGTGTTGCCCTATTATGTATTGTCTTTTTATTTTAGTTTCTTTTTATGTATGTATTAATCTGTTTGAGCTGCCCGCAACAAAAATAATTCACTCTACCTCGGTACACGTGACAATAAAAAAATCCAATCCATATAGATGGGGCGCTCGAATCTGCGGCGTTACAGAGCTGAAAGGTGGGATAGAGTAATTGCTTCAAAAAAGGGTTGAAAAGGACTCAGCTTGTTCATGCCACCTACATTTTCCCACTAAACTTGTCCCAATTGGCCGCATTGTCCCTCTGTGCCCATCTTACCCATGGGACTGTCGAAATGCTTTTTGAAAGACAACATTGTAATCGCCTCTGACAGCTCATTCCAGACACTCACCACCTCCTTTATGGAAAAATACGCTCTCTGGACCTATTGGTATCTCTCCCATCTCACTTCAAACCTATGCCCTCTAGTTTTAGACTTCCCTACTTTTTGGAAAATATGTTGACTATCGACCTTATCTCTGCCACTATTGTTTTATATACCTCTACAACATCACCCCTAATCCTCCAATGCTCTACGGAAAAAAAGTCGCAGTCTATCCAGCCTCTTCTTATAACTCAAACGAACATGTTAGCAGCCTAGTAATCTTTTCTTCACTCTTTCTTGTTTAATGATGTTATTTCGATAATAATCTGACCATAACTGTACACAGTATTTCAGGTTTGTCCTTACTAATGTCTTTTGCAACTTCAGCAAGACGTTCCAACTCATGTATTTAATGTGCTGACCATGTCTCTGCATAAGAATAGTGATGGGAACAGACTCAGTAATGCTGGAGCAAATAGCATCATTCAGGGCTGTGAATTTCCAATTATTTTTCATGTCTGCAGTGGTTCGAAAAAATAACAAAGTCACACAATATGTCTGACTGGAAAAGTATGTCGAAGAATATTCTGCCCAGGAGTACTGCAGCAAATCAAATCTTCACCAAATACCCAAAGAAATAAAACAGAATCAGAACTAAGTAGAGTGCTAAAGAGAGAAAGGGGAGAGTGTTTGAAGCCAGGATAGATTGCACACTACTCCCATCCACCTTACTGCAACAAGCACATTGTTTCTGTGTTCCAGGAATCATGCTGTTAAAAATACCTTAGAACCAAGTTCCTCTGAAGCAGCAGTTTCACGATGCACTCCACCGTAAGAAAGGAGAACAGTTCATCACAGGCGCCAGAAAAGGAATGCAACAATCCATTAAAAATATCACTTATACGGGATGTGAGAGTTGCTGGTTAGGGTAGCATTAATTGCCCATGCCTAGTTGCCCTTCAGAAGGTGGTGGCCAGCTGCCTTCTTGAACCGCTGCAGTCCGTGAGGTGTAGGTACACCCACTGTGCTTTTCGGGATGGAGTTTCTTTTTTTTCACCATTGCCGTGATGACCGATTATGTGGTTTCAAGCGTAAGTGGTCTGTAACTGCCAGCGGAAATTCTAGTTGGCGGTATTCCCAGATAAGGTTTGTTCTTGTCCTTCAAGGTTATAATGGTCGTGGGTCTGGAAGGTGCTGTCTCAGCAACCTTGGTGAGTTACAGCATTTTGGGATGTTACTGAAGTGCATTGTGGGATGGTACTCAGGGCTGCCGATGTTTGTCGGTGGTGGAGGCTTCGAATGTTTGTGGAAGGGGAGCAATCAAGAGGGCGGCTTTGTCCTGGATGGTGTCGAACTTCTTGAGTGTTGTTGGAGATATGGGGAACTGGGTATCTCTGCCAAACACAAAACGGATTAATAAATTTGCCTGGGTAAACAATCTTGCTCCTAAATTATAAAATACGATAATTGATGAAGTGAATATCGATAATGCTCTTTTCCTCCATTTAAGTTGTGAACAATTGGCAAAGTGTGATCAGTCTGTTATTGTGCAGAGCTAGAATGGAACTTGGATTTCCGCAGTGAGCGAAATTCACAACCCTGAATGATGCTCTTTGCTGCAGCATTACTTAGTCTGTCCCCATCATTCTTCTTATGCAGAGACATGGTCAGAACATTAGCCGTGTCTAAAAATAATTATAATGCAACATCTAAAAAAATTCATATAATTCGAATTGAAAAATCTGTGTCTGCTTTTATTCGGTGCTCACAAATGTTTTTGAAATATGGAAAACGCGAGGCAGCGCCCATGGTGAGCCGGTTCGAACTTATAATTCAGTTGATGCTGTGAAGTAACCAATGAGCTAAAGCTGACGCCGGTTGCAAGCATGGACACATTGTGTATAAAGGATTACCGCAAACATCGTCGCGTGGCGGGCACGTAGGCGAACCGCCACTGTTGGTGCACATTATCTCACAGCCAGACGCTATCCAAAGACTTAAAAGTGCGTAAAGCACCGATGGAGGACATTCATTCCGTTTGACGACAGCGACACTATTGATTAGTGGATCATTCAATCCCAGGAGTCCCCCCTTTCCCCAGAGGCACGCATTTGATGTCTGTCACTCCTACCATTCCCTCTTGAAACCACTGTTATATCTGACTCCACCCGTGTCCCAGGCAGTGCGAACCAGATCAGAACCACTTGCTATGTGAGTCGTTTAGAAACAGTTTACAGTTCGTAATAATTGGATAGGCTGGGTCGATGTTATTGGAAGTAAAAGACGATGATTTGAGATTCGTTCGATACATCTAAGATTATATAACTTTTGAATATTTGGAATAAAAATGAACTGTTTCCATGAACAATATAAATATCTGTTGTAATGGTGTAACTTAAAAATATTCTCATGCAGCTATATTTGTCAGCGAGTAATGTGGCAACTGAACTGTTAACAAATAACAACACGAGGAGACCACACGGCCACTCATTCCTCCTCCACCGTTCAACCTGAGCTTCTGCCTCAATGTAATTTCCCGCCTGTTCCTCAGATCATTTCATTCCCTCAAAGATCATTTTCGATAAGAATAATGGAGGAAGACTCCCAAAGCAACATTTCAAAGCGACTTGGACATTTACGACCATTGGTCCATAGGACATGGGATCGGAATTAGGCCACTCGGCCCATCGGGTCTGCGCCACCATTCAATCATGGCTTATGTTTTTCACATCCCCATTCTCCTGCAGTT
Organism: Scyliorhinus torazame; assembly: GCF_047496885.1. Taxonomy (NCBI): domain Eukaryota; kingdom Metazoa; phylum Chordata; class Chondrichthyes; order Carcharhiniformes; family Scyliorhinidae; genus Scyliorhinus; species Scyliorhinus torazame. The sequence continues at coordinate 124,244,752 of NC_092726.1, read as the reverse complement.
TCCTCATAACCCTGATCTCCTTATTAATCAAGAACCCATCTATCTCCGTCTTAAAGAAACTCAGTGATTTAGCCCCACAGCTTCACTACCATCTGGCTGAAGAAATTTCTCACTCGGTTTTAAAGCATCGCCCCGCTAGTCTGAGATTGTATCCTCTGGTACTTGATTATCCGACAAGTGGAAACCTCCTCTCCACATCCACTCCATCCAGGCCTCGTAGTATCCTGTATGTTTCAATAAAATCCCCTCGCATCCTTTTAAACTCCAACGTGTACGGACCCAGCGGTCGCAGCCGTTCCTCATACGATACGCTCTACATTCCAGGGATAATTATTGTGAACCTCCTCTGGACCCTTTCCAACGACAGCACATCATTACTTAGATATGGGGCGCAAAACTGATCACAATACTCCAAATGTCCAGAGCCTGATGCAGCCTCATAAGTACATCCCTACCCTTGTGCTGTAGCCCTCTCGACATGAATGCAAACATTGCATTTGCCTTCACCACTGCCGACTGAACTTTCACGTTCACCTTAAGAGAATCTTACACACGGACTCCCAAGTCCCTTTGTGCATATGATTTCTTAAACATTTCCACATTTATAAAATAGTCAACGCCTGCATTCCTCCTTCCAAAGTGCATACCCTCATGCTTTTCCACATTGTATTCCATCTGCCACTTCATTGCCCACTCTCCGAGCTTGCCAAATCATTCTGCAGTCCCAGATTCCTCAATACTATCGTTCCACTATTGAACTTTGTATCGTCTACAAACGTAGCAACAGTGCCTCATGTTCCTTCTTCCAGGTTATTAATGTTTGTGTGAAAATGTGTGATCTAAGCACAGACTCCTGAGGCACACCAGTAGTCACCGGCTGCCAGATTGAAAAAGACTCCTTTATCCGCACTATCTGTCTTCTGCCAGTAGGCCAATCCTCTGTTCATGCAAGGATCTTACACTTAACACCATGGGCTCTCCAGTCTCCTATGAGGCACCTTGTCAAGGCCTTCTGTAAAACAAAATAAATTCCCCTTTGTCTAACTTCCTTGCTCGTTCCTCAAAGAACTCTAACACATTTGTCAGACATGATCTCCCCTTGACGAAGCGGTGCTGACTCAGTCCTATTTTACCATGCACTTCCAAGTGCTCCGCGATCTCATATTCAATGATTGACTCTAAAATGTTACTAATGAAGAGGCTGGTTTAGCACACTGGGCTAAATCGCTGGCTTTGAAAGCAGACCAAGGCAGGCCAGCAGCATGATTCAATTACCGTACCAGCCTCCCCGAACAGGCGCCGGAATGTGGCGACTAGGGGCTTTTCACAGTAATTTCATTGAAGCCTACTCGTGACAATAAGAGATTTTCATTTCATGCGCGAAGTCAGTCTAACCAGCCCATAATTTTGCGTCTTCTGCCTCCCTGCCTTCTTAAACAGCAGTGCTACATTAGGGACTTTCCAGTCCTCTGGGACCCTTTCTGCCTTCAGTGATTCCTGAAAGATTACCACCACTGCCCCCATAATCTCCTCTGCTATCTATTTTATGATTTCCACATATGCTTTTCCACATTGTATTCCATATGCCACTTCATTGCCCACTCTTTGGAAGGAGGAATGCAGGCTTTGACTATTTTATAATGTGGATTTGTTCAGGAAATCATGTAGTCCATCCTTTCAGTGTCCCCAGAAACGTCTCCTTAGTGATGGTCACTGCAGTCCCCTCTGTTCCCTGATTTTCCTGGAGCACTCGCATCCCACTGGTGTCTTCCACTGTGAAGACTGGTTCAAATTAAATATTCACCTCCTCTGCCATGTCTTTCTTTCCTATTATTACTTCTCCAACCACATTTTCCAGTGCTCCCGTCTATGTTCTTGCCTCTCTCTTACCTTTTATGTATTGAAAAATATATATTCCTACATTATTTTATTCATAGCTAGTTGCCCTTATATTTAATCTTCTCCCGCCTTATTGCTTTTTCTGTTGTCCACTGCTCGCTATTAAAATTTTCCCAATCCTCTGGCTTCTCACTAATCCTCGCCACCTTTTCTTCTTTTTATTTGGCTTGACTGCTGTCCTTGACTTCCCTCGTCGGCCAATGATGCCTTGTCCTTCACTTAGCATGTCTCCTCCTCCTTGGGATGAAATTCTGTTGTGCTTCCCGAATAACCCCCGAAAACTCCTGCGATTGGCGGTCCACTGTCTTCCTTGTTAGGCTCCATTTCCAAGCAACTCTGGCCATCCCCTCCCCCATGCCTTTGTATTTACCCTTATTTAATTGTAATACCGTTAGGTCTGATTCCATCTTCTCCCTCTCAAATTGAAGAATGTTTTCTATCATATTGTTGTCACTGCTTCCTAAGGGTTCATTCACCTTGACTTCCTTGACCAAGTCTGCCTCATTACAGATCACTGAATCCAGAATTGCCTGTCCCCGAGTAGGTTCTATCACAAGCTGCACCAAAAAGACACCTCTTAGACATTCCACAAATTCCTCTGCAACTTGGATGTGACCACGTCTCTGTAACTCCTATCTATGACGCGTTCCGCCACCTGCATACTCCTTAGTGCATCTGACTGCTGCTTCAACCGAACCACGCGGTTTGTGAGGAACTGCCATTGCTTACACTTTCTAAAGGCGTGGTGAACCGGAACGCTGGAATAGTCACAAATCTGCCACATCTCACAGTTAGAGCACTGCACCCCTCTGAGTGACATTTATGCACTAGTTAATTAATTCAAAATAAATGCTTACATTGTTATCAGATTCAGTTATAATTTACGATGTGGCCCTGGCGCTTGATTTTTACTGTTAAATGAAATGCTAAACATTAATCCCTGCCCTCAGGTTCAGCTGCTCCTCTACCTAGTTAATTTATTAGCTGCTGCAGTTCTATAGAACATTGAATAGGCCACACTCAGAATATGGGTTCAATTCTGGTCTCCACACCACCAGAGGGATGTGGGGGCTTTAGAGAGGGTATGGAAGAGTTTCCAATGATATTGTCTGGCATGGAGAAGGTTAACTATTAGCGTCAGTTGGATGACAATGGTTAGCACTGCTGCCTCACGGCGCCGAGGTCCCAGGTTCGATCCCGCACTGGGTCACTGTCTGTGTTTGCGTGGGTTTGGCCCTCAGAACCCAAAGATGTGCAGGGTAGGTAGATTAGGTGTGCAAAATGGCCCCTTAATTGGATAAAATGAATTGTGTACTCTAAATTATTTTTTTTAAAGACAAAAGATGAACTCGGTTTGTTATCACTGATACTTCGGAGGTTGAGGGGCGACCTGATAGAAACCTACAAAATTATGAGCGGCAGGGACAGAATGGATAGTCAGAGGCGTTTTCCCAGCCTGAAAGAGTAAATTAAGAAGCGACAGAGATTTAAGTGTGTGGGGGGGGGGGGGGGGGGGGGGGCAAAGTTTAGAGGAGATGTGCGTGGACGCTTTTTTACATAGAGGTTAGCTGGTGCCTGGAAGGCACTTCAGGAGGAGGCGGTGGAAACACGTACGATAGTGACGTTTCAAAGGCGCGTTGAGAAATAAGAGTAGCATGGGAATACAGGGAAACGGACGCCGGAAGTATGGAAGATTTAAGTTAGGTGGGCAGCATGTCCAGCACAGGCTAGAGGGCCGAAGGGCCTGTATCTATGTTGCACTTTTCTTTGTCCTTTATTCATTGACCTAACTATTTATATCAGGTATTGCTCATCCAGTAGTCATAAATCGTAACCAAAAATATATGTTTCAAGTGTTTGTCTTGAACAATGAAGACGAGGTAATGGGACTGAGAGACTGGAGGAGATAATCCCACACCTTCTGGGCTCGGCAGCTGAATACAAGGCATCATGTGTTCAACTATTAATATAATAATACTCTTTATTAATAAAAGTAATAATAATCTTTATTAAAGTCACGTGTAGTTTTACATTGACACTGCAATGAATGTGAAAAGCCCCTTAGTCGCCCACTCCGGCGCCTGTTCGAGTACTCTGAGGGAGAATTCAGATGTCCAATTCACCTAAAAGGGTGTCTTTCTGGACTTGTGGGTGGAAACTTGTGCACCAGGAGGAAGCCCGAACAGACACGTGGAGAACATGCAGACTCCGTTATAGACAGTGACGCAAGACAGGAATCGAACCTGGGACCCTGACGCTGTGAAGCAACAGTGCTAATAACTGTGCTACCGAGCCGCTCTTAAATCAGGAATCCTCAAGTATTGGGAGAGTGTCTGTGTCACGGAGAGCTATGAATCTGCTGTGTAATACTGAGAAATAAAATACCAAGGCCAGGGCAGTGTTTGATTCTCATACAATCTGCCAGCTCCAATCTTGATCATCACATTGGACCCCTAGCATTGGGCAGTCCATTAAACCATGGAAACATACTTTAATTGATAAATAATGAATGAAAGCAGTAGTGACTGATCATATTCGTATTGTGAAACTGTCAGTATTTTGCCGAGGACAAACCCGAGAGGATACAGAAGGGAACCAATAGGACCAGTATTCCGAACAACACCAGCGGGAGTTTGTGGTTATCCAGTTCTGGCAGTCAGATAGCCTCAATAATTTAAATAAATATGTAACACAATATATAATTGTTTTTCAGGCCATTACTTCCCGGCTTCGATCACTCAAACAGCTGAGGCATCTCAGTAGAAACAGGCAGTGAGATCACAAGGTATTCCGCCAAATAGCAGCGATAATTCTAGTAATGAATGGATTTAAAACGTGAAAGATAATTGCTGGTATTCATAGACATTTCTAAATGCATATTATTCGGAAAAGTACAAACATTTCTAGATATATTCAGTAATCACTGGATTGAAAATAATCAGGTTCTTGTCAAGATGATTCGATTGAACAACAATCACAGTTTAGTTAATTGTGAGCCAGAATGCACATAGATACATAGATACATAGAAGATACGAGCAGGAGGAGATCTTTTGGCCCTTCGAGCCTGCTCCGCCATTCATCACGATCAAGACTGATAATCCAACTCCATAGCCTAATCCTGCTTTCTCCCCATCGCCTTTGATCCCATTCTCCCCAAGTGCTACATCCAGCCGCCTCTTGAATATATTAAAAGTTTTAGCATCAACTACTTCATGTGGTAATGAATTCCACAGGTTCACCGCTCTTTGTGTGAAGAAATGCCTCCTTATCTCTGTCCGAAATGGTTCACCCTGAATCCTGAGACCGACCCCTGGTTCTGGACACACCCATCATTGGTAACATCTTCCCTGCATCTACTTTGTCTAGTCCTGATAGAATTTTATCAGTCTCTATGCGATCCCCCTCATTCTTTTGAACTCCAGGGAGAACAATCCCAACCTAGTCAATTTCTCATCGTATGACAGTCCCGCCATCCCTGGAATCAGTCTGGTAAATTCACTGCACTGCCTACTCCCACATGTTCAATTTATTGTATTATTATTGTGAAGTCAGGATTTACAGACTTTATTTGAAATAAAATAATATTGTGATTATTGTCTGAACAATATTTAGAATACACCTAAGAGTATTGGAAGAAACAATCCTTTAATAATCGCACTGAAAGCTGCAATTAAATGTTCTTTGATATTTGCCGTGTTCAATGGACTGAAAACTAATTTTATGCTTTATATCAATTTTGTGCAAAACATGACGGTGTAATATATATCATCCTAGATTCCATCACTGGAGTGCTTAGTTTTCTTTGGTAAAACAGGCAGAGAGAATTGTCACACTATTAGGGAAATCAGGAGGGCAAAAAGGGGACATGAAATTGCTTTGGCAAATAATGCAAGGGAGAATCCAAAGAGATTCTACAGATACATAAAGGGGAAAAGAGTAACTAGGGACAGAGTAGGGCCTCTTAAGGATCAACACGGGCATTTATGTGCAGAGCCACAAGAGTTGGGTGAGGTCCTGAATGAATATTTCTCATCGGTATTCACGGTGGAGAAAGGCATGGATGTTAGGAAACTAAGGGAAATAAATAGTGATGTCTTGAGAAGTGTGCATATTACAGAGGAGGAGGTGCTGGAAGTCTTAAAGCGCATCAAGGTAGATAAATCCCCGGGACCTGATGAAATGTATCCCAGGATGTTGTGGGAGGCTAGGGAGGAAATTGCGGGTCCCCTAACCGAGATATTTGAATCATCGGCAGCCACAGGTGAGGTGCCTGAAGATTGGAGAGTGGCGAATGTTGTGCCCTTGTTTAAGAAGGGCAGCAGGGAAAAGCCTGGGAACTACAGACCGGTGAGCCTAACGTCTGTAGTAGGTAAGTTGCTAGAAGGTATTCTGAGAGACAGGATCTACAAGCATTTAGAGAGGCAAGGACTGATTCGGGGCAGTCAGCGTGGCTTTGTGCGTGGAAAATCATGTCTCACAAATTTGATTGAGTTTTTTGAGGGAGTGACCAAGAAGGTAGATGAGGGTAGTGCAGTAGACGTTGTCTACATGGACTTTAGCAAAGCCTTTGACAAGGTACCGCATGGTAGGTTGTTGCAGAAGGTTAAAGCTCACGGGATCCAGGGTAAGGTTGCCAATTGGATTCAAAATTGGCTGGACGACAGAAGGCAGAGGGTGGTTGTAGAGGGTTGTTTTTCAAACTGGAGGCCTGTGACCAGTGGTGTGCCTCAGGGATCGGTGCTGGGTCCACTGTTATTTGTGATTTATATTAATGATTTGGATGAGAATTTAGGAGGCATGGTTAGTAAGTTTGCAGATGACACCAAGATTGGTGGCATAGTGGATAGTGAAGAAGGTTATCTAGGATTGCAACGGGATCTCGATCAATTCGGCCAGTGGGCCGACGAATGGCAGATGGAGTTTAATTTAGATAAATGTGAGGTGATGCATTTTGGCAGATCGAATCAGGCCAGGACCTACTCAGTTAATGGTATGGCGTTGGGGAGAGTTATAGAACAAAGAGATCTAGGAGTACAGGTTCATAGCTCCTTGAAGGTGGAGTCGCAGGTGGACAGGGTGGTGAAGAAGGCATTCGGCATGCTTGGTTTCATTGGTCAGAACATTGAATATAGGAGTTGGGACGTCTTGTTGAAGTTGTACAAGACATTGGTACGGCCACACTTGGAATACTGTGTGCAGTTCTGGTCACCCTATTATAGAAAGGATATTATTAAACTAGAAAGAGTGCAGAAAAGATTTACTAGGATGTTGCCGGGACTTGATGGTTTGAGTTATAAGGAGAGGCTGGATAGACTGGGACTTTTTTCCCTGGAGCGTAGGAGGCTTAGGGGTGATCTTATAGAGGTCTATAAAATAATGAGGGGCATAGATAAGGTAGATAGTCAACATCTTTTCCCAAAGGTAGGGGAGTCTAAAACTAGAGGGCATAGGTTTAAGGTGAGAGGGGAGAGATTCAGAAGGGCCCAGAGGGGCAATTTCTTCACTCAGAGGGTAGTGAGTGTCTGGAATGGGCTGCCAGAGGTAGTAGTAGAAGCGGGTACAATTGTGTCTTTCAAAAAGCATTTAGATGGTTACATGGGTAAGATGGGTATAGAGGGTTATGGGCCAAGTGCGGGCAACTGGGACTAGCTTAATGGTAAAAAACTGGGCGGCATGGACTGGTTGGGCCGAAGGGCCTGTTTCCATGCTGTAAACTTCTATGATTCTATGATTCTATTCGGTCATGGCACAACAATGCTTAATGGAATAAAAACCTGAGATATAATTGCTGGTATTGTAGACATGGAAATTATTTCTCAATACATATTATTGTGACAAGTTAAAATAATTATACATAGCGTTAGTGATCAGTGGATTGAAAGTAATCAGTATCTTGCCATGATAATTCTTTTGGAAAATGAATTTCGCTTCAATGTCATGTACACGGTTCACCGTCCCGTGAGTCCCGTTACCAGCACTGCATGCCCCCGCCGCAACAGGAATGTTGGTTCCCGCAGCCAGTCAATGATGTTTCCCATTGTGGCCACCCCACGCCAGCGAGAAACCCGCCGACATGGGGGCGCTGCCGGCGGAATTGGAGGATGCTGCCGAGGGAGAATCCCATTGATTGGGATTGTGAGCTGAACAAATGCATTTTTAATTGATGCTATTATTGTTGTGTGGTCAGGAATTACAGATTCTGTTCCACTGATTATCAATCTTCATTTGATTATGGTCTGAACAGTAATTGGAAACCGCTTGTGATTATTGGAATGACCAATTCTTTGGCAATCAGTAAAAAGTGCAATGAAATGCGTTTAGTTATTTGCTGTGTTTAATGGACTGAAAACTAATTTGGGATTTTCAATCAATGTTGCGCAAATAATAATTGGTCGTGTAATGTTTGTTGGACTTCAACATAATGAGCTATTCACTGATTTAATTCAATCACACAATTAATAAATGAGACAATTGATTATTCGACCAAACAATCAATTCAAGTTCACTCTGATTATTGGGATGAACTATGTTAACAGGTGACTAATCATCGATTGATCATCGACTGGTTCTGGGTGATTTATAGATAGAATAACAGATACCCAGTACTAAGTTACAGAATGGAACCTAATCGAGGGGGTCGGAGCAGTTTATATACAGAACAGCAGATACCGGGAATAAATTACAGCGTTGAATCGAATTAAAGATTTTGGGATGGTTTACATGTAGCATAACAAACAAACGGGCTAGATGTGCAGACTAAAATCCAATTAAGCGGTCCAGGGTGGATTATATAATAGAGAAATAACTTCCCATGAGTAAATTACACACTGTAATCTAATCGAGGGGTTCTGGGTGTTTGAGATACCGAATCGCAGATAACCGGGAGTGGGTTACAGATCGGAATCTAATCGGGGGGACATTGTGTGGGGACGATGGCGTGAGTTGGTGCACGCACGGCGGTTCTTGCCAGAAGCTATTGGGTTTGGCCTTTCTGTTCTCTCTCCTCATAGCCCTTGAACGATCGCAAAACTAATTTCACGGTCCCTCTTGTGCCCGTGGCACTGTATGAATCCCCAAATTAATCCCTCTGTTCCTCTTGCTGCGCTTGGCCCTCTATCAATCAGCAAGCTAATCCCACTGACCGTCTTGCTGCCCATTGCCCTGTATGGATTCCTAAACTAATTCCACTGCCCCCATAGAATTCACAAATTTCATATAATCCCTCCAGTGCAGAAGGAGCCCGTTCAGCTCATCGATTCTACGTAGACCTTGCAAAGGACCACCCTACCTAAAGCCAATTCGGCACACCCACTATGGGCCAAGCCACCTAAAGTGCACGTCTTTGCACTGAGCGAAGAAAGGGGAGCAACCGGAAACAACCTACGCAGATAATGGGAGAATGTGCAAACACCACTCAGAAAGTCACCCGAGGACAGAATCAAACTCGGGTCCCTCACTCTGTGAGGCAGCAGTGCAAACGACTGTTTCGTCGTACGGCCTGCTGCCCGTTGCCCTGTATCACTCTCTCGCCACAGTCGTGGATAAATCTTACCCAGTCTCTCCGCATAACCATATATCAATCCCCAAAACATTCCCACTGCCCTGCTCTATCCCCATAACCATGTATCAAAGTCAAATAAATCTCACTGCCTCACTCTCTCCCCATGGCCATGTATCCCAAAGCTAATCCCACTGCTGCACTCTCCTCCCATCACCCTGTATCAATCCCAAAGCTAATGCCACTGCCTCACTCTCTCCCCATAACCATGTATCCCAAAGCTAATCCCACTGCTGCACTCCTCCCATCACCCTGTATCAATCCCAAAACTAATCCCATTGCCTCACTCTCCCCCATAGCCATGTATAAATCCCAATATCAATCCCACTGCCTCACTCTCTCCCCATCGCCCTGTATTAATTCAAAACAAATACCACTGCCTCACTCTCTCCCCATAACCATGTATATGTTTCAAACCAATTCCACTGCCCCGCTCTCTCCCCATGACCATCTATTAATTCCCAAAATAATCCCACTGTCTCACTCTCTCCCCAGAACCATGTGTGAGTTTCAAACCAATTCCACTGCCCCCCTCTCTCCCCATGACCATCTATTAATCCCCAAAATAATCCCACTGCCTCACTCACTCCCATAACCATGTATAAGTTTCAAACCATTTCCATTGCCCCGCTATCTCCCCATGACCATCTATTGATGCCCAGAATAATCCCACTGCCTCGCTCACTCCCCATGACCATGTATCAATTACACATTAATAATACTGGCCCGCTCTCTACCCATGGTCATATATTAATAGCCAAACTAATCTCTCGCTCTCGCTCTCGCTCTCTCCCCCAAAAACTGTATCATTCCCAAGCTAATCCACCTGCCTCACACTCGAACCATAGCTCTGTATCAATCCGGAAATAAATCTCAATATCCCGCTGCCGCCCCATAGACCATTTCCTTTCCACAATGAATTCCACTACACCACCCCCTCTGCATAATACTGCGAGAATCTCCAAAATAATATCACCAAGCAATTCACACTATCCCGCTCTCTCCACGTTGTCATATATCAATCAAGAAATTTATCTCACTGCCCGACGCTCTAGCCATTTAGCTGCATCAGTACCCAAACTGATCCCACTATCCCGCTCTCTCCCCAGAGCCCTATACCAATCGCCAAAGTAATCGCACTGCCCTGAAGTATCCCGTATGCCAGTGTCACTCCCCAAACATACCCCACTGTACAGCTCTCTCCCCAACATCCGATATCAATCCCTGAACCACTCACACTGCATGTCCCTCTCCCCATAGCCCTGCATCAGTCCCCAAAACTAACCTCAATGCCCAGGTCCCTCCCGATAGCCCTGCGCCAATCCAAAGTGAATCCCATTGCACGGCCATCTCCAAATCACCCTGTACAAATTTCCAAATAATCTCATCGGACAAATCAGACTGTCCCACTCTCGCCACATAACCCTGAATAAATTCGCAAACTAAGCTCACTGCCCAAGCCAAAGAGAAAATGTTGGAAAATCTCAGCAGGTCTGGCAGCATCTGTAGGGAGAGAAAACAGCGGACGTTTCGAGTCCAGGTGTCCCTTTGTCAAAGCTTTGACAAAATCAAAGATTTCTGCAATTGAAAGCTTCGAAGGTGAAGATACTGAATACAGTTAAGAAGGAATGGTGGATGTCGAGACTGTAAAAGTGCCAGAGGTCATTAGAGAACTTTGGTGTATGGTGTTGACTTAGATCCAAACAACTGGGGAAACTTGGGGCACATTCACCAAAGGTTTCGTCAAACGTCGTTAGTTTCTGGATATTTTTCAAACAAAGAAATATAGAATGCCTCCAATGCAGAAGATTGTGTTTTGGCCCATTGTACTACACTGACCCTGTGAGAGAACATCATACCTCAGTCCACTCCGCTGCACTCTCCACACAAACCCACCTAACCTCTAAACCTTTGGACATGGAGGCGCAATAATTTTTGGTATGGTCAAACCACCTAACGTGCACGGATTTGGATACGATGGGGAAATTTTATTTAGCATGGCAAATCTACCTAACCTTTGAACTGTGGGAGGAAACTGGGTCACCCGGAGGAAATCCAGACGCAGCGAGAACGTGCAAAGTCCAGACAGACAGTCAGGAAGGCCTTAATGGAGAAAAGTGAGGTATTAACACAGAAAGGTTCAGGGAAGGAATTCCAGAGATAGAGTCCATGCAGTTGACGGCAGAACCACTGATGGTGAAACAATTAAAAGTGTGGATTCTCAGGATTTAATGAAAAGTGATATTGGAGGATGGTGAGACTGGAGAACATTGGGAGGGCTCAATCATACCCGAACCAGTTTCCATTGTTCGCCTGAAAGCTTTCCTCAAATCTCCTCTTGATTCTTCGGAACTCCAGGGAAAGCAGCACTTGCTTGTGTTTTTTCACCAGAATTTACCAATTTCCGAACTGGTAACATTCAGGTAAATCTACACTGCACATAAATATACATTACCTCCCTCCCTCCACCTCCGAGACCGACAAGTTTCTTTGACCCTCCACTGTATCCAGATTTTTTCTATTTAGAAAGACATCTGTTCTCTTCTTTTTAAAATGGGAGACACACATTTGCCAAAAATCCATCTTTGGCTATTGGGCCCTTGATCTTCAGGCATTATAATATGTCTGCATTACTGTTTACTGCTGCCGATGTGCGTGCACGTTGGCGAACATTATATCTCTTTATCTCCATTCATTACTAAATAGTCAAACTGACATGCGCGTGGATGCGCACACACATGTATACACACACAAACACACACATACGTGAACACACAAACAGGCAGAGACACTGACGCGCGCATACACACTGACACATACACTGACAGACAGACACACTGGCACACACGCACAAATTCACATACATATACACATTCTGACACAAACACAATTACATGCGTACACACACAAACACACACAAATAAATTTGTTAGCACTGAAGTGACGAGAAATCTCTTAACCCAGGGAGTAGTGAGTCTATTAATGTCACCACCACAGAAAGTAGTCGGAGCCAAAATGTTGTGCATTTTCGAGAACGTCTTCGATGAACCTCTTGGTACTAAGGGGACCAAGGGACATTCGGGGAAGGTGGGATCAGGGGATTGAACTTCATGATCAGCCACGGTAGCACAGTGTATAGCGCAGTTGCTTCACAGCTCCAGGCTCCAAGGTTCGATTCCCGGCTCGGGTCAATGTCCACGCGGAGTCTGCACGTTCTCCACGCGTCTGCATGTGTTTCCTCCGGGTGCTCCGGTTTCATCCCACAGTCCAAAGATGTGCAGGTTAGGTGGGTTGGCCATGATAAATTGCCGTTAGTGTCAAAAACGGTTAGGTGGGGTTACTAGGTTATGGATGTGGCCTTACGTATGGTGCTAATTCCAAGGGCCGGTGAAGACTCGATGGGCCGAATGGCGTCCTTCTGTGCTGTAACTTCTAATTCTATTCTCTGGTCATGAAGAGCGGCCACGCATGCTCATACTGCCGGACGGCCTATTCCGACTTCTAGTTTATATGTATATTTCGACATAGGTTTATCAGAGATGGTGAACCCAATTGCACATTCCACGCCCCCACCCCACCCCCACATCACTGTTTATTTGGGAAAACCTTCGCTCAACACTGACCCTCATTTACCACACTCCCATGGTATTCGAGGCAAGGTACTAACATGGATTGACGATTGGCTGTCAGGCAGAAGGCAGAGAGTTGGGATAAAAGGTTCTTTTTCGGAATGGCAACCGGTGACGAGTGGTGTCCCGCAGGGTTCAGGGTTGGGGCCACAGCTTTTCTCTTTATATATTAAAGATCTTGATGACGGGACTGGGGGAATTCTGGCTAAGTTTGCCGATGATACAAAGATAGGTGGAGGGGCAGGTAGTACGGAGGAGGTGGGGAGGCTGCAGAAAGATTTAGACAGTTTAGGAGAGTGGTCCAAGAAATGGCTGATGAAATTCAACGTGGGCAAGTGCGAGGTCTTGCACTTTGGAAAAAAGAATAGAGGCATGGACTATTTTCTAAACGGTGACAAAATTCATAATGCTGAAGTGCAAAGGGACTTGGGAGTCCTAGTCCAGGATTCTCTAAAGGTAAACTTGCAGGTTGAGTCCGTAATTAAGAAAGCAAATGCAATGTTTTCATTTATCTCAAGAGGCATGGAATATAAAAGCAGGGATGTACTTCTGAAGCTTTATAAAGCATTAGTTAGGCCCCACTTAGAATACTGTGAGCACTTTTGGGCCCCAGACCTCAGGAAGGACATACTGGCACTGGAGCGGGTCCAGCGGAGATTCACACGGATGATCCCAGGAATGGTAGGCCCAACATACGATGAACGTCTGAGGATCCAGGGATTATATTCATTAGAGTTTAGGAGGTTGAGGGGAGATCTAATAGAAACTTACAAGATAATGAGTGGATGTAGGGAAGTTGATACCATTAGCAGGGGAGACTAGGAGCCGGGGTCACAGCCTTAGAATAAAAGGGAGTCACTTCAGAACAGAGATGAGGAGAAGAGAACAGAGAGTGGTGGGTCTCTGGAATTCATTGCCACAGAGGGCGGTGGAGGCCGAGGCGTTGAGTGTCTTTAAGACAGAAGTTGATAAATTCTTGATTTTTCGAGGAATTAAGGGCTATGGAGAGAGAGAGTGTAAATGGAGTTGAAATCAGCCATGATTGAATGGTGCAGTGGACTCGATGGGCCGAATGGTCGGACTCCCGCTCCTATGTCTTATGGTCGTATGGTCTTATCAGGGGACACTGTTGGTTACCCCAGCTTATCATTTCCCCAACCCTCCCCACACCGATTATCAGGGAACCGTTTATGTCGGCTAGCTCTCCGCCCACCCCCACCCCCTCCTCAGCGCATCTGCACCCCACCCCAATTTTTTCAGGGACACTGTCGCTGATCGCTGCTCCTTACCATCCTCACCCCTTGTTTCTTGGGAACCCTGTCGATGCACTCTGTCACTCATCCTCTTCCACCTCCTGAGTATCAGCGGCGGACACGGTCGGTGATCTCTGACCCTCATTCCCGCGCCCAAGCCCTGTTTAACTGCAGTCACTCTCGGCAAACTCTGTTCCGCATTCCCCGCTCCGCCATTTTTCCGGGTCACAGCCAGTGATGTGTGTCCCATATTTCCTCCCCCTCCACCTGTTTATAAGGGGCACACGGTGGACTCGTTCCCTCATCAATCCTTTTTTGGTGGACAGTGTGGGTTACCTCTGGCTCTGATCCACCTCCCACCTCCTCGAATTGTGTGCTGTCTGAAAAGGAAAATATCGCCACAGAATAAATTTGGCTCTAGAGCAATTTGAAAACATTGAACCATAATTTATGCAAGTGGATTCAGTGATTTTTAGATCTGTTTGTCATTTTTATCAACGACCTAGAGGGGGGCGCAGGAGGGTGGGTGTGTAAATTTGCAGACGACACTAAAGTCGGTGGTGTTGGCGACAGTGCGGAAGGGTGTAGCAGGTTACAGAGGGACATAGATAAGCTGCAGAGCTGGGCTGAGAGGTGGCAAATGGAGTTTAGTGTAGAGAAGTGTGAGGTGATTCACTTTGGAAGGAATAACAGGAATGCGGAATATTTGGCTAATGGTAAAGTTCTTGGAAGTGTGGATGAGCAGAGGGATCTAGGTGTCCATGTACATAGATCCCTGAAAGTTGCCACCCAGGTTGATAGGGTTGTGAAGAAGGCCTCTGGAGTGTTGGCCTTTATTGGTAGAGGGATTGAGTTCCAGAGTCATGAGGTCATGTTGCAGCTGTACAAAACTCTGGTACGGCCGCATTTGAAGTATTGCGTACAGTTCTGGTCACCGCATTATAGGAAGGACGTGGAGGCTTTGGAGCGGGTGCAGAGGAGATTTACCAGGATGTTGCCTGGTATGGAGGGAAAATCTTATGAGGAAAGGCTGATGAATTTGAGGTTGTTTTATAGAACATAGAACATAGAACAATACAGCGCAGTACAGGCCCTTTGGCCCACGATGTTGCACCGAAACAAAAAGCCATCTAACCTACACTATGCCATTATCATCCATATGTTTATCCAATAAACTTTTAAATGCCCTCAATGTTGGCGAGTTCACTACTGTATCAGGTATGGCATTCCACGGCCTCACGACTCTTTGCGTAAAGAACCTACCTCTGACCTCTGTCCTATATCTATTACCCCTCAGTTTAAAGTTATGTCCCCTCGTGCCAGCCATATCCATCCGCGGGAGAAGGCTCTCACTGTCCACCCTATCCAACCCCCTGATCATTTTGTATGCCTCTATTAAGTTTCCTCTTAACCTTCTTCTCTCCAACGAAAACAACCTCAAGTCCATCAGCCTTTCCTCATAAGATTTTCCCTCCATACCAGGCAACATCCTGGTAAATCTCCTCTGCACCCGCTCCAAAGCCTCCACGTCCTTCCTGTAATGCGGTGACCAGAATTGTACGCAATACTCCAAATGCGGCCGTACCAGAGTTCTGTACAGCTGCAACATGACCTCCCGAATCCGGAACTCTATCCCTCTACCAATAAAGGCCAACACTCCATAGGCCTTCTTCACAACCCTATCAACCTGGGTGGCAACTTTCAGGGATCTATGTACATGGACACCTAGATCCCTCTGCTCATCCACACTTTCAAGAACTTTACCATTAGCCAAATATTCCGCATTCCTGTTATTCCTTCCAAAGTGAATCACCTCACACTTCTCTACATTAAACTCCATTTGCCACCTCTCAGCCCAGCTCTGCAGCTTATCTATATCCCTCTGTAACCTGCTACATCCTTCCACACTATCGACAACACCACCGATTTTAGTATCGTCTGCAAATTTACTCACCCACCCTTCTGCGCCTTCCTCTAGGTCATTGATAAAAATGACAAACAGCAACGGCCCCAGAACAGATCCTTGTGGTACTCCACTTGTGACAGAACTCCATTCTGAACATTTCCCATCAACCACCACCCTCTGTCTTCTTTCAGCTAGCCAATTTCTGATCCACATCTCTAAATCACCCTCTATCCCCAGCCTCCGTATTTTTTGCAATAGCCTACCGTGGGGAACCTTATCAAACGCTTTGCTGAAATCCATACACACCACATCAACTGCTCTACCCTCGTCTACCTGTTCAGTCACCTTCTCAAAGAACTCAATAAGGTTTGTGAGGCATGACCTACCCTTCACAAAGCCATGCTGACTATCCCTGATCATATTATTCCTATCTAGATGATTATAAATCTTGTCTCTTATAATCCCCTCCAAGACTTTACCCACTACAGACGTGAGGCTCACCGGTCTATAGTTGCCGGGGTTGTCTCTGCTCCCCTTTTTGAACAAAGGGACCACATTTGCTGTCCTCCAGTCCTCTGGCACTATTCCTGTAGCCAATGATGACATAAAAATCAAAGCCAAAGGTCCAGCAATCTCTTCCCTGGCCTCCCAGAGAATCCTAGGATAAATCCCATCAGGTCCCGGGGACTTATCTATTTTCAGCCTGTCCAGAATTCCAAACACCTCTTCCCTACATACCTCAATGCCATCTATTCTATTAGCCTGGGGCTCAGCATTCTCCTCCACAACATTATCTTTTTCCTGAGTGAATACTGGCGAAAAATATTCATTTAGTATCTCGCCTATCTCTTCAGGCTCCACACACAATTTCCCATCCCTGTCCTTGACTGGTCCTACTCTTTCGCTAGTCATTCGCTTATTCCTGACATACCTATAGAAAGCTTTTGGGTTTTCCTTGATCCTTCCTGCCAAATACTTCTCATGTCCCCTCCTTGCTCGTCTTAGCTCTCTCTTTAGATCCTTCCTCGCTACCTTGTAACTATCCATCGCCCCAACCGAAACTTCACACTTCATCTTCACATAGGCCTCCTTCTTCCTCTTAACAAGAGATTCCACTTCCTTGGTAAACCACGGTTCCCTCGCTCGACGCCTTCTTCCCTGTCTGACCGGTACATACTTATCAAGAACACGCAGTAGCTGATCCTTGAACAAGCCCCACTTATCCAGTGTGCCCAACACTTGCAGCCTACTTCTCCACCTTATCCCCCCCAAGTCGCGTCTAATGGCATCATAATTGCCCTTCCCCCAGCTATAACTCTTGCCCTGCGGTGTATACTTATCCCTTTCCATCATTAACGTAAACGTCACCGAATTGTGGACACTTTCCCCAAAGTGCTCTCCTACCTCCAAATCCAACACCTGGCCTGGTTCATTACCCAAAACCAAATCCAACGTGGCCTCGCCTCTTGTTGGCCTGTCAACATATTGTTTCAGGAAACCCTCCTTCACACACTGTACAATAAACGACCCATCTATTGTACTCGAACTATATCTTTTCCAGTCAATATTTGGAAAGTTAAAGTCTCCCATAATAACTACCCTGTTACTTTCGCTCATATCCAGAATCATCTTCGCCATCCTTTCCTCTACATCCCTAGAACTATTAGGAAGCCTATAAAAAAACTCCCAACAGGGTGACCTCTCCTTTCCTGTTTCTAACTTCAGCCAATACAACCTCGGAAGAAGAGTCCCCATCTAGCATCCTCTCCGCCACCGTAATACTGCTCTTGACTAGCAGCGCCACACCTCCCCGTCTTTTGCCTCCTTCTCTGAGCTGACTAAAACACCTAAACCCCGGAACCTGCAACATCCATTCCTGTCCCTGCTCTATCTATGTCTCCGAAATGGCCACAACATCGAAGTCCCAGGTACCAACCCACGCTGCCAGTTCCCCTACCTTGTTTCGTATACTCCTGGCATTGAAGTAGACACACTTCAAACCACCTACCTGAACACTGGCCCCATCCTGCGACGTCAAATCTGTGCTCCTGACCTCTATACTCTCATTCTCCCTTACCCTAAAACTACAATACAGGTTCCCATGCCCCTGCTGCATTAGTTTAAACTCCCCCCCCCCCCAAAGAGCACTAACAAATCTCCCCCCCCAGGATATTTGTGCCCCTCAGGTTCAGATGTAGACCATCCTGTCTGTAGAGGTCCCACCTTCCCCAGAAAGAGCCCCAGTTATCCAAAATTCTGAATCCCTCCCGCCTGCACCATCCCTGTAGCCACGTGTTTAAATGCTCTCTCTCCCTATTCCTCATCTCACTATCATGTGGCACGGGCAACAACCCAGAGATAACAACTCTGTTTGTTCTAGTTCTGAGCTTCCATCCTAGCTCCCTGAAAGCCTGCCTGACATCCTTGTCCCCTTTCCTACCTATGTCGTTGGTGCCAATGTGGACCACGACTTGAGGCTGCTCCCCCTCCCCCCTAAGGCCCCGGAAAACACGATCCGAGACATTAGAGAGAAGAAGGTTAAGAGGAGACTTAATAGAGGCATACAAAATGATCAGGGGGTTAGATAGGGTGGACAGTGAGAGCCTTCTCCCGCGGATGGATATGGCTGGCACGAGGGGACATAACTTTAAACTGAGGGGTAATAGATATAGGACAGAGGTCAGATGTAGGTTCTTTACGCAAAGATTGGTGAGGCCGTGGAATGCCTTACCTGCTACAGTAGTGAACTCGCCAACATTGAGGGCATTTAAAAGTTTATTGGATAAACATATGGATGATAATGGCATAGTGTAGGTTAGATGGCTTTTGTTTCGGTACAACATCGTGGGCCGAAGGGCCTGTACTGCGCTGTATCGTTCTATGTTCTATGTTTTCCGATTCATAATGAGGATGCTGCTGTTCCTCCACGTCCGCCCGGCCATGACGAGCTGCTTCAGTTTTACCTGCGGCGGCTTCTGCTCCCCCCAACCACCCCCCCTCCCCGTGTTAGCACTTGAACCCGCTCCTCTGTCCAGCCACTGCCCTGGGGGTTAAATAGCCGCGTCCCAGATTAAAAGATTGAGGCATAAACATAAACGCACAGCTGCCTGTTCGCATGTGAGAAAGGTCTCTCTCCCAGACGGCAGACCGCAGACCATCGAATCATCGACACCCTCAACCCTGCCAATGCATGAACGATAACCCAAGGTGGCTACCTAATTTCTCACCTGGAAATAAAAGATGGCTACTAACCCCCTACGCTGGAAAGACTACATGGGCGTTAACCATCTCCCCTGGAAACGTAAGAGGGCCGTCAACCTGCAATGCAGGATGAACAATCAGTGAGGCTGGCTGGTAACAGAAGTTTGAGTGGCCAATGGGAGGTAACAGATGACGTGTCTGGGGGTTTCTCTCTCAGCATTTAATCAATTGCAGAATTGGCGTAAAGGGAAATTTCAGCACACTCGTCAACTGCTGTCTGAACTGAGTCTGTGTCACGGCATAAATCGCAGTGTTTGTGCAGCAGCTCAGGAGCTGCAACATGAAACCCAATTCTGAAACATATAGAGCTAATGAGACAGAGGTAGCGTTCAGATATAACATCCGGTTCCACATAGAATAAACCATTAACATTAACCATAAGAGGATAAAATTGGTTGAGATAATGAATAGCAAAATGATGGATTTCCTCCGACTCTCCATTTCTGGGTCTCTGGGACTCTCCCCACTGCCGTGAGCCCGGAGTCTCTTGCGGGCCCTGCTGCTCACTGCAATGTGTCTGACGGTGAAACAATTGAGCAGCAGAATCAGGACAAATGGTACACACGGGGTTAGAATAATGTGGAGAAGCTCGATTGATGACCACACCAGCGAGAACTGAACATTGATTGCGACATCACAAAACCAGGGGTCGTTCCACAGCGAATACCGACCTGTGAACATAAAATACCAGAAGATGTTCTTCAAACAGCTCAGCACAGTCACTGTTCCCAGAACCACAGCCGCCGTTTTCTGGCTGCAATAATTACTTTTCAGCTTTGAGCAACAAATGGCCACATATCGATCAAAGGTGAAAGTGACGGTGAACCAGACAGAACAGTCAGTGGCTGCATAAAGGAGCACGGCGTGGATATTACACACGGGGATGGACCGCAGGAAATTAAAGTCTTCCTTATAAACAATGGGGATGTGCCTCAATATCAGGTCGAGAATAACGACCAGTAGATCCCCCACTGCCATGGCCAACAGGTAACAAGTCACACATTTGGACAGCCCACAGTTGTTTCTCTTCAGGATCACAATTGTGATGAGGTTCACTGTGAGGAAGGGAAATTAACAATTAAATTATGGACCAGGACGGGGAAGGCTTTGCAGGTTAGATTGAGGTGATGATGACATAGACAAACAAATTTACCCAGACACACACAGATAGAAAAAAATACACCCACCCAAAGAAACAGAGAAACACACATACACGCACACAGAGACAACATAAACACCCTCACAGACACGTAAAAAAAGTATTCAAACTATGACTCAGAGATGCAACTACATGCGCGCACAGCACAGACAAAATACACGCAAACCAGACACAGAAAGATAAATATACACACTCACCGGTACATGGACACACATATACACACTCAGGCACATACCTCAAACACACCCACATCCAAGCATACACCCACACTGCCAGGCACAGGCACACACACACACGAACACTCACACTTAACCACTCTCGCACTGACATACCCGCACACACAAACTCTCACAACCAAACACCAACATTCACAGCCCAAAACCCACAGACAAGCCCAAACACAGACTCACACACAGATCCCCAACAAACCCACATACGCAGCCACACACACATACACTCGTGGACACACACATGCTCCCACAGACACTCACACAAAGACGCTGTCACACACACACCCACTAACCCACCCACTCAAACATACACTTACGCACATGCACAGACGCACACACACCTACACACACCCAGACAGTCAGCATCCCCACACACACTCACTGACACACTAAGATCCACAGACACAGGCCAACACCCAAACATCCACCCACATTCCCACAGTCAGAAACACACCCACACAGACGCACATTTCCACAGACTCACACACAAGCACTCAGTCGCCCACACAAGCAAACATGCACCCAGCCCCACCATACACCCAACGACACATACGCGTGCCCACATACACACTACAAACACACAGCAACAAACATACATAAACACAGAGACACCCACCCCCACACACCCACACATGCATGCACACACCCACACACACACACGCCCATGCACCAACACACTCATACAGGTTAACACACACACGCACATATAAAACCACACACTCGCCCACAAACAAACACAGACTCGCCTCACCCACACCTGCACACCCAAACATGCACATTCACAAACAATTATATTCACACACACACACTTACCCACACACACTCACTTACTCATACATACACACGCCCATGCACCAACACACCCATTCAGACTAACACAGGCGCACGCGCACGTGAAACCACACATACGCCCCACAGACGCACCCAATCTCGCCCACAAACACACATAGATCCCCACTCACCCAGACCCACACACCGAAAGGCTCCTGACACACATTCACAAACAGACACACTCACCCACTCACTCACCCACAGACACAAAGTCCTACACAGACGCACACACACCCATTCACATACCCATTAAAACACGCACTCGCAAACAGCCACGCCTCCAGGCACATACACATACCCACACATTCACCAACACTACTTCACACGCCCACACAGACAGAAGCACATGGCGACCCAAACGCTCACCTACTCACACTCTACCATAGACACATTGAAAGGCACCCACACATATGTACTCTTAGCTACAGACACACACAAACACACCCACACAGACAACACGCACAATCCCCACGCACAGATACTGACACACACAGCCACTCTCCCACACACACGAACTCAGTCAAACACACATAGCCACATACAAATCCTGATAGACCCACACATTCACCCACACACACTTACATTCACAATCTTCCACAACAAACAATCATACTCACACACACACACCTAGATTGTCACCACACGTACATTCACACGCACACTCAAATACACACACACATATATACTCACAGCCACAATCACAGACCAAGAAACAGAAATCACAGACCCACATGCACACTTACACAGACAACCAAGCACACACTCAACCACACGTGCTTACACATAATCACAGTCCCCCCACACACACGCATCAACAAATATGCACACGTATACACACGCCAACACACTCGCCCACATACCCACATCTAAACATGCACAACTACACGTTCACTCAAACACCTGCACACACACACACACACACAGAAGCAAACACATATATGCCGGCCTAGATACACAGATGCACTAACACGCACACGCACAACCACACCCCTCCCACACACAGCTACACACTCACGCACTAGCACTCACTTCCCAAATATAAATAAACACACGCCCAGCCACCCATACATGCCCACCGATACCCCCCGGCTAGGATGAACGGAAAGGCGGTCTGCCGTTCCCCCCCCCCACTGAAAGCCAGCAGACTACGCCCAGCTGAGCTGCACTCACTGGGGAAGCACTGTGTAGGAGCACTCGGCAATTTAGAGAATTCACAAGAAAGGGACGATGGGAATACACGTGTGGCCGGAGGAGAGGGTTAACAAAGAACACAGAACAATACAGTACAGGAACAGGCCATTCGGCCCTCCGAGCCTATGCTGGTCATGACACCAACTTTGGCCAAAAACCTCAGCACTTCCTTGAGCCGTATCCTCTATACCCATCCTATCTACAGATTCGTCGAGGTGCCCTTTGAACGCCTTTAATGTGTCTGCTTCCTCAACATCCTCTGTGAGGGCGTTGAGGCACCACCCTCTGTGTAAAAACTCCTTCCTCTCGCATCTACTCTAAACTTTGCCCCACGGACCTGAGATCTATGCCCCCTGATGACTGCTCCCTTCACCCTGCAAAAGTGTGCCTGCCCATCCACTCTATCCATGTTCCTCAGAATCTTGCAGGCCCCTATCAAATCACCCTCAACCTCCGTCGTACTAATGAAAATAGTCAGAGTCTATTCAGCCTCACCACATAGCCACATCCTCCAGACCAGGCAAAATCCTGGTAACCCTGCCCTGCACCCTCACCAAAGGCCCCACATCCATTGCTCGTGTGGCGACCAGAATTGTGCGCAATATTATAAGTGCAGCCTCACTAGGTTTCCAATCAACAGTAACAGGACTTGTCAGTTTTTATCCTCGATGAGCCGTCCAACCAAGCTCAGCATTCCATATGATTTCTTGAATACATTGTCCAGTTGTGTTGCCACTTTCAAAGGACCTGTACGCCTAGATAGCTCTGATTTTCTATATACCTAATAGTTTTGCCGTTTAATCAATATTTCACCTCGATCTACGAAAATGCATTCCCTAATATTTGTCCAGGTTAAACTCCATTTGCTATTTCTGTGACCAACCTGTCTGTGTCCTGTGGTATCCTTTGACAATCCTCACACTCTATGCCTGGGTGTCATCCGCGAATTTACTAATTTGACCAGCTACACCTTCCTCCAAATCGGTTATGTATACTACAAACAACAGAGGCCCCAGCACAGATCTCTATGGGACACCACTAGTCACAACCTTCTTTTCAGAAAAAAACACCCTTCCACTGCAACTCTGCCTTATGTGACCGAGCCAGTTCTGTATCCATCTTAGCACCTCACCTGTGATCCCATTGGGCCTCACCGTTTGTACAAGACTGCCATGAGACACCTTGTCAAAGGCTTTACTGAAGTCCATGTGTACAAGATCCACTGTCCTCCACTCATCAATCACCTTTGTCACCTCATCAAAAAACTCGATCAAGTTAGTGAGACACGACCTCCCCTTCTCAAAACCATGCTGTCTGTCGCTGACGAGTCCATTTGTTTCCAAATGTGTATAAATTATGTCCTTGAGAACCACCTCCAATAATTTACCTGCTACCGATCTGAGGCTTACCAGCCTATAGTTTCATGGATTATCCCTGCTACCTTTCTTAAACAGCGGTACGGCATTAGCTATTCTCCAGTCCTCTGGGATCTCAATGACGATACAACGATGTCAGTCAGTGCCCCAACAATTCCCTCCCTTGCTTCCCTCAGTAATCCGGTGAGAATCTCATCCGGCCTAGTAGACGTATCTAACTTAATGTTTTTTAAAATACCCAATATCTCCTCCTTTTCGATGTCAATGTGACCGAGACTGACGACACACCCTACCCAAGAATCATCATCCACAAAGTCCCTTTCTGTGGTGAACACAGATGCAAAGTATTCAGTTAGTATCTCGGCCATTTCCTCTGGCTCAACACAGAAATTTCCCCCACTCTCCTTAATTGGTCCAATCGTTTCCCTGGCCATCCACTTTCTTTTTACATACGAATTAACATTTTGGGGATTCAAGTGACTCCTATTTGCCAAGGAATTTTCATGACCCCCCCCCCCCCCCCGCCGCCCCCGCCCCGAGCCCTCCTAATTTCCCGTGTGTGTACCTTCCTGCTTTCGTTATACTCCTTAAGGCTATTGTCTGTCACCACCCTTCTAGATCGTACAATAGGCTATTTTGTTCCTTAATGGCGTTAATCACAATACCACTCGTCATCCAAGGCTCCCTAAAATTCCCATACTTATCCCTCGTTCTCTCAGGAAAGTGACATTCCCGAATCCAATCAACTGTCCCTTGAAAACTCCTCCATGTCCCATGTAGAATTGCCCTCCAACAGCCGCACCCCATCCAAATTCTTCAATTCCTGTCTGATGTTATCGCAATTTGCCTTTCCCCAATTAAGCACCTTAACCCGAGTGGTACCCGCATCCCTGTCCAAATGTACCCTAAAACGTACGGAATTGTGGTTAATACTCCTAAAATGTTCCCCTACTGAAAGCTCAGCCACCTGTCCAGGCTCATTCCCCAATACCAGGTCCAGTATTGCCCCTTCCCGAGTTGGACTATCTGCATCAGAAGCCTTCCTGGGTACACATTACAGACTCTGCCCATCCACACCTCCAGCACTCATTGAGTCCCAGTCAATGTCGGGGAAGCTCAATTCCACCACGACAACAACCCTGTTATTTTAGCATGTATGCAAAATTTATCTACCTATATAGACCTCTATCTCTCGCTGGCAGTTTGCGGGCCTGTAACAAACTCTCAACAATGTTACCCCCTTACTCTTCCTAAATTCTACCCAGATTACCTGATTGTATACACCCTCTGAGGTGTATTCCCGCAGTAGGGCGATATTATTCTCTTTAACAAGTAATGCTCCTTGCCCGCCGCTTTTAAATCCTCCTCTATCTGTCCTGAAACATTTATATCTACCAACGTTGAGCTGCCAATCTTGCCCATCCTTCAACCACCTGGTTCTGTTGGCTGGTAAAAAGAGAATGAAAACATTTGGTTGCTGTTTTTTATTACAGAATAGTGGGCAAGAGAACGCTGTGATGGGGTGGTCTCGTGCAGTTGTAACAGTGGAGATTGGGGTATCCATGGTGGAAAAGGGAAGTTGTTCAATGGGAACAGCGTCACTCAGGGTGGAATACATTCCGGAAAATACATTTCTGTCTCCTACTCTTCCTTACGTTTCTTCCACTTCTGTCTTGGCCTCTGTAAGTCTGGTTGGAATATCAGCCCAGGTAGTGTCCTGGACCCATCCATCTTCAGTAGCTGCATCAATTCCCATCCCTCTAAAATAATGTCTATGATGGCGTCAGGCTGATGCTTGACTTATTTGCGAGAACAAGCCCCAGATTTTAATAATTAGGACTTAGCAGGATCGACACTGCTGAATTTGCCGTTGTTATCTCTCGTTCCAATATCGATGTCGGGTGGTCCTTCCAGTGTTATTTATGTACATACTTAGAGAA
Source organism: Scyliorhinus torazame (assembly GCF_047496885.1). NCBI lineage: Eukaryota > Metazoa > Chordata > Chondrichthyes > Carcharhiniformes > Scyliorhinidae > Scyliorhinus > Scyliorhinus torazame. The sequence continues at coordinate 124,218,518 of NC_092726.1, read as the reverse complement.
CTTTGATACAACTCAGTAACATTCTCGGCTATTTCAGAGGGAAGTTAAGATTCAACCACATTGCAGTGACTCAGGAGTTGCATGAGGGCCAGTCCAGGTAAGGACTGCAGATTTCCTTTCCGAAAGGGCATTAGTGAACCTGATATGCTTTCACAACAATCGACAATGGGTACAAAGTTATCATTAGACTTTTAATTCCGTTCTTTGTGTCATATTAAATTTAAATTTCAACAATTTCCCTGGTCGAATTGGAACCTGTGCCTATTCGAGAATTGTCCCTTTATCACTGAATAACCAGTTCAGCGACAATACCGCTGCGTTCTTGCAGAATTGGGGTCGGTAGCGAAGAGCCGTCCTCAATCTCTCTCTTTACAGAACTTCCCCTCCCTGCAGCATCTGCTCCATTTGTTGGGCCTGTGACTGATCCAGATACACAGTAACTACAGTCCCCATTCCTCGTCCAAGAGTTGGGTCACCAAATGCTCTGTCCTCCCTGAATGTATGCAGCATCTCAGCACAACCTCCAGAAACCCATGCACAACATCTCCATTAACATTCAAGTAACAGAAGGAAGTTACAAGCGACTCAGGTACAAATTATATCCCTGGATCATGGACACGAGAGGATGCTCCTCGTGTTGCTGAACGCATGTTCAGCTGAGAGTGTCTAACACAGAAATTCAGTGAACAGCCACAGCCTAAATTTCAAAAACATGTGTCAGAGCTTCTGAAATCCTCGGTTCAACATACAGCCCGACACGGGAGACGCCAGAAACTGAATACAAAGGATTTCATGTTTTATGAACCCTGTCACACCAGCACCAGTGACTCTACGGAGACAAATTCAAAACCAGGGATAGATACGGAGGGACATTAATTCACTTTCAACTGGAATTTCTACACTCAATTAGCGGGGATAGGCTGTGGAGGTATGAGAAAATGGTCTGTTATAAATTAGTGGGGGGGGGGGGGAGGGGAGCGGGGCTTTGAAAGACAAGAAAGGGAATATTAAAATTCAGAAACTACTGGGCTGATTGAAACAACTAACTGATGTTACATTCAGAAGCCTCATATTACCTGCCGAAGCTCGATACACCTCGACACGTTGTCCGTCCAGCTTCGGGAGATGGACAGGCCACTCTGGAAGTGACAAGCCGTGTGACTGCACCCTTTATGAATCGACATTTCACAGCACAGGGACAAGTATCAGCGAAAACTGGTATTAGGGAGAGATATGGCGTGGGGATGGCAACGCGAAGATTGGGGTGGCGAGGTGGGGTGGGGGTCCCCAGCGTGTTTTCGGCGCTGTTTAAACATGAAAAGGCAGAACCATTTGGGTAAATGGACGCAGAATGGGAGAATAAGACGGGGAAAGCCATGCAGGGATTTGGGCAGATCATTGAGCAAATTATCGCTTTGTCAGAGCGAATGGTGAGAGAGTCCAGTGAGCACAAGGAAGATGGTTCAAGTGGATTTGCTGAGATGATTGCATATGGAGAGCAAATTCTGCGATGAGATTTGATACTGGAATAGCCGAGTCTGAAAACCACATTGACAACTGGGTGAGCCAGAGGACGATATTCTGAAGGTGACAGCAGGTATCAATAATGATGGAGTGCATGTGGGTTCAAAAATCAGCTCCAGGATAAAGGGTACGAGAGGGGATAATGATCCTGCTCCATCCTTAGGTACAGGAAGGCAGTCATTGGATACGGAACAAAGTTTGTGAGATGAATTCAAGGCATTGTCCATGTTTCCATTACTTATATTCAAAAGGACAGAAATTCAATGAAAAGTGGATTGTGAATATAAATGCTGCATTTTCTACTCAGCAGCAATTCCACTAGGAGACAGAGTGAAGTTTAAAAAAAAACACTAAAGGGTTAGCACGTTTCGTAGATTTAATAAATTGATTCAGAGGTTCAACTAAAACATTAGAAAAGCAAGGCAGAGTAAACAGCAAGAACAGTAATGCAGTTAAACAGGATTTGTAGAATTATAGTCTGGATGGAGAGACTTACCAGGGACACCAATAATAGCCAGGATCGGATAATATACCTTTTGAGTAATCAGAAGTACTTCTCGAATCGTGAATGTGATTGGCATCAGTATTTGGGAAATAGTCGTCATACTCCACAATACATTCCTGTCCGTTGTTGAAACGTTCCAATTGATTGTTCCAAGATTCTGATCGACTTCTGTAACGTTCTGATTGGTCGTTCTTAAATTCTGACACATTTTTGTAACATTCCACTCGGTTGCTCTCAGATTCTGACGCTCCCTCTCCGTCTATCTGGAGCCGCTGATCTCTGTTCGTGTTGGAGTTCACACTCAAGCTGACAGTTTGGGATAACACATTGAATATAATCCCTTATTAATAGAAGATGGAAACCCTCTAGTGATACGATAAAGATCGATGGAGACTGACGTTAATGACGGTTACTAAACAAACAGTTTCTGTTAACTCCTTTTAATCCAACATGTTTTATTTCATAACAGAGGAGAATATTGATCTATATGGATTGGCGTTATGCGTCAGTGAGGGATGGAAAAGTGATAATGGTTGAGGGACTGAATAATCTTTCAATTTTCCTTGGAAATCTGAGTGCTCCTTTTGTTAATATGGTGTTAGAGCAGGTTATATTTATTTCAGAATAATAGATACTGCTTAAATGTCGGATTATGTGAAACTTTACATTTGTTAAATAACTGTTATGTACAGCAAAAACTTAGCAAGAGGCTTCACATTGAACAATCTCACATTATGATTTACAGTCCAACCTTTATCGACGTTTCACATATAATTATCAAGGTTATGTTCATCACATCTTTGCAGGAAGCTTCACGTTGGACAGTATAATTTGATCAGGGTTATATACAATTCAACGTTAGCAAGTGTCTTCCATAAGAATATAAGATATAGGAGCTCAGTTCGGAAATTCGGCCCAAAACGTCGACTACGCCAGTCAGTCGTGTCTGATATGTTCCTCATCGAAATTCTATTGCCTTCTCCCCCAAACCAATGATGCCATAATTAATTAAGGAGAACTCTTATTAACCAAGAACACAAGGTTTGTTCTTGAGATGCAGTTACGTACAGGGCTGCTGACCATGAGCTAGAAGGTGGAAATAGACAGTATATTACTTTCATGGAACATTAGCACTTTAGAACTAGTAGCAGCAGTGGGACATTTAGCCTCTTGAACGTGCTTCACCGTTAAATCTGTCTCATTCCTCCCTACATTTACTCACTGTCCCGGCAACCAGCACACTGGGATCGCGAATCCGCAGATTCACAACCCGTTGTGAGAAGGAGTTTTTCCTTGTCTCTGTTTTAAATTTGCAACCACTTACACCGAAACTATGACCTCTCGTTCTAGAATGTTCCACAAGAGGAAACATCCACCTCACGTCTACTTCATCCACATATTTTATCGTCGTAAATACCTCATTTTCATCTCTCCTCATTCTTCTAACTTCTCGAGAGAATTGTCCGAAACTGCTCAATCTCTTCGTATGACAAACTCCTGATCCCTGCAATCGATATAGTGAAACTCCATGAACTGCCCCCAAGTCACTTCATCGTTCCTCAAATTCGGTGACCAAAACTTTGTGTAATAATCCAAATACTGTCTCACAAATTCCCTGTTCAGTTGCAACAACATTTACTTACCCTTATACTCTCGTCATCAATAAATGCCAACGTTCCCTTTACTTTCTTTATTATCTGCTGGACATGCATGATAGTTTAAGCGACTCATGCACGAGGATAGTCACCTCCTCTGCACCAGAACACTCAGCACTCTCTCCTCATCTGGATGTCTTTCGATTTTTCCGACCAAACGTATGACCTCACGGTTTTCCACATTTAAATCGATCTGCCAGATTTTGGCCCATTCGCCTAACCGATCGATATCCACTTGTAAATTTCTTATTTCATCATTGCAGCTTACTGCCCCACTATTTTACTGTCATCTAACAATTGGAAGGACCTTCACATAGAATTATCAGTGTTATGTTCAGTCGATCCTCAGCAAGCCGCTTCACATAGTATTATCTCTTCGTCTTATGTACAGCACAATAATATCAAGGGTGTTCACTTATAACTATCTCTAACTGTTATGTTCAGTACGACCTCAGCAAGAGGCTTCACATAAAACCAACTCTTAGCGTTGTGTATTAAACAAAATTCTTAAGGGTCTTCACATAAAACTATCTCTCAGTGTTATGTACAGCATCATTTTAGCAAGGGGTTTCACATAGAACTATTTCTACCTGCTATGTACAGCAACATGTTAGCAAGAGGTTTCATATGGAACTATGTTTCAGTGTAATATACAGCACGACCTTCGTTAAAAGCTTCATTTAATACTCTCTCCCAGTGTAATGTACAGCACAACCTTAGCAATAAGCTTCTAAATTAACTGGTCTCAGTTTTCTGTACGGCACAAACTTAGCAAGAGGCATCACATAGAAATATCTCTCTGTGTGCTGTATGGTATGACCTTAAGAAGAGACTTCATATAGAACTATCTCTCAGTGTTGCTTACAGTACAGATTAGCAAGCGGCTTCACAGAGAACAATCTCTCAGTGTAATGCGCAGTACAGATTAACAAGAAGCTTCACATAGAACTATCTCTCAGTTTTATATACAGTACAGATTAGCAAGAGGTTTCACAGAGAACTATCTCTCAGTGTTCTGTCGATACAAACTTAACAAAATACTTCACAAAGTACTGTCTCTCAGTGCTGTGTACAGTATGGATTAGCAAGAAGCTTCACATATAATTAGCACTCAGTGTTACATACAGTTCGACCTCAGCAAGACACTCCGCACAGAACTATCTCTCATTGTTATGTACTGCACCATATTAGTAATACATTTACACATAACTATATCTTAATATGATGTACAGCACAATCTTCTACAACTCTCTGAGTGAGTGTGCGGTTCACAGGGCCTGGAGTCCCTCCAAAAGTTAAGTAACCAATAATTCATAAATCATTCATGAGATTGTTGGTGAATTACAGTCACCAGACGTGTAAGTGAAACACAACACTGTATTACAAAAAATAGATATAAAACATGCAATAATCACAATAAAATAACTGATCTACTACTCTCACCTCCTAACGCCCCGCCCCTCCCCCTCTACGTTCACACAAGACATACACATGCAGAGGGCTGGGAAAGAGAAAAACAGATGATGATTAATGTGTGATGAAAAACAAGTTTCCTCCGTTGAATGTCGAAGTTGTTTTTCCAATTCACTGTCTTTCTAAGGCGCGCTGTCCTGAATGTATTAGTTGGATGGTCACCAAAGGTCTTCTGGCTGGAGCCTCCAGGCATATCTCTCAGGCTGCGGGTTCCGCCTTGTAGTCACGTTACCTAATACAACAGTTCTCCACACAATTTATCATGAAGGATTTTCTTTGACCCTCCAAATTTGCCGCGCTCCCACATTTGCCCACCCCAAATTCCACACCCTCAAAAAAAATGTTAGCCCACCCTCAGGATATTTGCAACCTCCCCCCCCCCCCCCCCCCGCACCGAGCCTGTGTTCCCTCCTCCTCCCAAACTCCATCTCCGAAACTGTAATAAGTCATCCAACGCTGGGTGTGAAAATGACCCTGATCTATACGCCCTGTCACTCACTCCCATCAGAGACACTGAGACTCCTACACCTCCACAAACAGACCCCATGTCTTGAGTGACTATCCCACAAGTCTATTCTGAGGGGAAAGGGGGGGGGGGGTAATAATACATGACGATGACGTATTGACATTTATTCTGTTTCTCTCAGTTTATAGCTCATTTCTGATTACCCGCTGAGTTAAGATTCTCTTTGCGTCCTCCAAGCTTTAAATCAACTGAGAAAGAGAATTTGATTACAGCCAATCATTTTTGAAATAAAAAGGCACAGCAGGATCCCCGTGCTTCTCCAACTTTGATAGTCACAATCTCAGTTTTGTAAAACCCATTTTATGAACACTTCTGGAGAATGGAACAGTTTCATTAAAAAAAACATTAAAGCACCCTGGGAATGGGGGGATGGATGGTGGGAGGGAGGGTTAGGTACATCAGAGGATGGTCAGCGAATAAAGACTGGAGACACACTCCCAAGGCATGTGTCTCCCTCGTATGTTTAATCTGCCACCTCCGAACCTCTCCCAGTCACTGCCCAACTCACCCACTTTATATGCTCACTCCAGTATTAGTGGTTAACCTCACCTTCGATTCACTGTCCAGCTCAACCACTCTACCTTTTCACTCCTGAATTGTTGTGTTGTCTTTAATATTAATCACCAACCTTACACTTCCTAGGCACAGACTCCATATGGGATTCCCACGCACTCTATGCCTCTTCCCACCCCTCACCGCACCCCCACAAACCCCTCCTAAGCTCTGCTATCTTTTCCCTCTTCCCTCGTACAATTAATACACCCACCCATTTCTCTTAATCGGGGAGAAAGGTAGGGACTCAGAGGGAGAGACGAGACCATTTTACTATCAAATATTCAGACAAGTGAAAGAAAATGTCTCCCAGGCCACCCACTCCTGAATTGCTACTGTTTCTTCGCTCAATATAAAAAATAAAACTTCCCCTTCTATCTGTGATCGTTCAATAGATTAGGCAAAAGAGGATTATTTTAGAAGTCAACTTAGTCACCTCGACTGTACTGTAGGTAGCCAAAGAACCCCTCCAGTGACAAACAAGAGGAAGGTCATCGTCAAATAGAGGCGGCAGAAGTGTATTCTGGCCGAAGTCAACTCAGCCACCTCGACTGTACTGTGGTAGCCGAGGAGGGTGTCGAGGAGTGGTGAAGCCCGAAACACTACAGTAGTGTTTCCCTTCTCCTCTAACAAAAAGAAAAGGCTCTGTGAGGAGGACAAGCAAGATTGATTCTGCGAGAAGTCAACTCAGTCACCTCGCCCAGCAGGTGATTGGCTGGTGATTGTAAAGATGTTTTTCCTTTCAATTTTCTCTTTCTCTCTTGGCATTGTAGTTTTTGTTGTTCTAAGTTAACTAAAGTGTTAAGACATGGCAGGAGATCACACACCCTTGTCATGCTCCTCTTGTGCGATGTGGGAGTTCAGAGAAGTGGCCACGGTCCCTTGCTCCTTCACGTGCAAGAGGTGTGTCTTGCTGCTGCTCCTGCCAGACCGCTTCACGGCTCTGGAGCTGCGGATGGACTCGAGTTGGAACATCCACGATGCTGTGTAAGTCGTGGACAGCACTTTTAATGAGCTGGTCACACGGATGATAAAGCGTACTGAGGGAGATAGGAAATTAATCAGCACCAGGCAGAGGAAGAGTAGGAAGGCAGTGCAGGAGTTCCCTGCTGTCATCTCTCTCCAAAACAGGTGCACCGTCTTGTATACTTTTGGGGGAAATGGCTGACCAAGGGAAGGCAGCAGTAGCGAGGTTCATGGCATGTTGGCTGGCCCTCTCCGCAGGAGGGCAGGGAAACGCATGGTAGAAATACAGCAATAGTGATTCGGTTCAAATGGGAGTAGACAGATGTTTCTGCGGACGCAAACGAGTCTCCAGGAAGGGTGCTGGATGTCTCAGATTGGCTGCAGGACATCCTAAAGGCGGGGGTGAACAGCCAGCTGTGGTGCATATAGGCACCACCGATGTAGGTAAACAACGGGATGAGGTTCTGCATGCTGAATTTAGGGAGTTAGAAGATAAACTACAAAGTATGACCTCAAAGGTAGTAATGTCGGGATTGCCATCGGTGTCACGTGACAATCAGAGTAGGAATGACTGGATCGACTGGATGAATATGTAGCCTGAGACGTGGTGCAAGAGGGAGGGATTGCGATTTTTGAGACATTGGGACCGGTTCTTGGAGAGGTGGGACCATTACAAATCGGACGGTCTGCACCTGGGCAGGGCTGGAACCAATTGCTAGCGGTGTTGGGAAAGGTTTAAAATAATGTTGCCAGGGGATGGAACCGATATAGGTAGTCGGGGTAGTAAAGAGGGGAGAAAAACAAAATCTAGTAAGGAGAAAAGTGGAAGACAGAGGAACAGATTGAACTTTCTAGTATGGCAGCGGGTGGGTACCAGAGCAGTAGGTCAGCGAGAAAAACAACTAAGGGAGAGCTACAGACCAACGCAAGTAAGATTAAAAGGATGAGTAGGCCGGAAGTGGATGGACAACGCAATGGGGTTGGTGGGCTAAAGTGCATCAGTTTCAATGCGAGGAGTATTTCAGGGAACACAGGTGAACATCGATTAGTACGTGAAATAATGATGTTGTTGCTATTACAAAAACTTGGTAGAAAGAGGGACAGGATTGGCAACTGAACATTCTAGGATTTCAGGCAGGATGGGGGGATATGCAAATTGGGTGGGTAAGTTGCATTATTGGTAAGGAGAATTCCACTGTTGTGATGAGGGAGGACACTTTGGAGGGTTAAGGTAGCGAGGCTATATGTGTAGAGCTCAGGAATGGGAAGCGCGTTGTCACAATGTTTGGGGTTTACTACATGCATCATAACAGCCAGAGGGACAGAGAGGAGCAGATATGGAGAGACATCTTGGAAACAATCGGGTTGTTGTTGTGGGTGATTTTAACTTATCCGATATTGACTGGGACACACTTGCTGCTAGAGGCATGGATGGAGCAGAATTTTTCAGGGGCGTCCAGGAGGGTTCTTTGAAACAATTTTTAAATAGCCCAACTCGGAAAGGGGCCAAATGAGACCGAGTGCGGTGGAATGAGCCCGACCACGTGATCGAAGTTTCAAAAGGAGATCATTTCAGGAACAGTGATCAGAATTCTGTAAGTTTTAAGCTGCTTATAGAAAAGGACAAGAGTGGTCCTCGAGTGAAGGTGTTAGACTGCGGGGAGGCTAATTACAACAGCATTAGGCAGAATCTGCAGAGTGTTGACTGGGAGAGGCTTTTTGAGGGAAAATCAAAATCCGGCATGTAAGAGACTTTCAAATGTCAGGAGGCTTTTAAATAGGGAACCCTGGATATCGAGGGATATTATGAACCGTGTCAAAAAGAAAAAAATAAGTATTTATAATGTCTACAATGTTGGGGACAGACGAAACCCTCGCAGAATATAACACAAGTAGTAAGGAACTGAAGGGAGGAATTAGGAAGGCGAAAAGTGGTCATGAAATGCCGTTGGCAAACAGGATTAAGGAACATCCTAAGGCCTTTTGTTGATACGTAAAGAGAAAGACTGTAGCCAGAGAAATGTTTGGTCCATTCAAGGACATTGGAGGAAATCTATGTATGGAACCAGAGGAAATGTGTTAGACATTAAATTAATACTTGCCCTCAGAATTCAACCAAGAGAAGGACTTGTTGGATGAGGAGTATAGAAAAGTGTGCGTAAATATTCTGTCATGTTGATATTAATAAAGAGGAGTTGGGCATATTAAAAAGCATTCATGTATTTAAGTCCCCAGGGCCTGATGGGATCCACCCCGGAATACTGAGCGAGGCAAGGGAGAAAATTGCTGGGGACTTGACAGTAATCTTTGTATCCTCATTGGTTACAGGTGAAGTGGCAGAGGACTGGAAAGTGACCAACATTGTTCCATTGTTTAGGAAGAGCAGAAGGGATAATCCAGGAAATTATAAACCGGTGAGTGTTATGTCAGTGAGAAGGAAATTATTGGAAAAGATTCGGAGAGGCAGGGTTAACTTATATTTGGAAACAAATATACGTTTTAGTAGAGAACAGCATGGTTTTGTGAATGGGAGGTCGTGCGTCAATAATTTGACCGCGTTTTTCGAGAAAGTGACAAAGATGGTAGATGAATGAAATGCAGGTGTTTTTGCATCCATCGACTTCAGGAATGCCTTTGACAAGGTACCTAATGGTAGACTGGAACAAAAGGTGAAGTGACATGGCATCAGAAGAGAGCTGTCAAGTGGGACACAGAGCTGGCTTGGATACTTTTGTGAGGGCCACGAAGAATCCAGCACGAGTTTTAAGGATACAAAGTAATAACATTTATTTACAATAACATATATATATAACAGCAGCAGCAACTTCCCTTGCTACACACTTCTTCCTGCTGGTTCTTAAACTGGCCAGCTTTATTTATACTAGGAGTTTACTAATGGTTTCTCCGCCCCCCTCATTGGGGAAGCTCATACTCCCACAGGATTGTGGGATTGTCATTAGTCCCCAGCCAATGGTAAGTAGGCAGGTTATAACAGATACCGAATACAGAGAGTAGCAGCAGAACGGTGCTTTTCTGAATGGAAGGCTGTGAGTAATGGCGTTCCACAGGGATCAATTGTGGGGCATTTGTTGTTTGTGGTGTACATCTGAATGATTTGGAAGAAAATGTAGCTTGCCTGATTTGTATGTTCGCAGACGACACAAGAATTAGTGGAGTTGCGGGCAGTGAAGAGGATTGTCCGTGGGAACAGCAAGATATGAACTGGTTGGAGTCTTGGGCGGAAAAATGGCAGATGGAGTTTAATCTGGGCAAGTGCGAGGTAATGCACTTGGAACGTCCAATGCATGTAGAAATTTCACATTAAATGGTAGAACACTTGCGAGTACTAACAGGCAGAGAGATGTGTGCGTGCATGTCCACCGATCAACGGACATGTGGATAAGGTGGTCAAGAAGGCTTACGGCATGCTGGCCTTTATAGATCGAGGGATTGAATATAAAATTGGCATGTCATGTTGGAGTTGTAAAGGAACTCAGTTAGTCGTCATTTGGAATGTTGCGCACAATTCTGGTCGCCACACTACCAAAAGGAGGTGGATGCTTTGGAGAGGCTACAGAAGCGGTTTACTCGGACGTTGTCAGTGATAAAGGGCATTAGCTGTAAAGAGAGAGTGGATAGGCACTGTGCTCTCACTGGAATGACTGAGGTTGAGAGGCGAACTGATTGAGGTCTCGGAGATTGAGTGGCATCGGCAGAGTGGACAGTCAGAGTTTTTATTCTAGGGTAAGAGAGTCATGTGCGTGGGGACTTGGGTTTAAAGGGCGCGGGGAAACGTTTAGAACAGATGTGCGAGGGAATGTTTTTACACAGATTGAGGTAAGTATATGGAACATGCTGCCTGGGAAGGTGATGGGAGCAGGTACGATAGCGGCATTTAAGGGCATCTAGGCAAATATATGAATAGTATGGGAATGGGCGGATACGGACTCTGTAAGTCCATACGGCTTTACCTTCGGCAGGTATCATGTTCGGCACTGACTTGGAAGGCCAAATGGCCTATTCCTGTGCTATACTGTTCTTTGTTCTTTGGTACCTTCCATCGTAAATACTGATGCAATGTACACTTCAGTTCCTCTGACATTTTAATGTTCATCATTACCTCTTCTCCAGCATCATATTCGAATGGTCCAATATCCATTATTAATTCTCTCTTTTCGTTTAAATATCCAAAACTACCGCAATCTTATTTTACATTACTAGCTGGCTGACATTTCTGTGCCACCCTATCCCCACTATTGAATATAAAGTTGATCCCTACAGATTTGTATTCGCCCCTTCGGTTACCAACTGCTCAGCTGTCAACTGTCGGTTATCAACAGTCTCCATGTTCTGATCTTGCATTACTTATCTTTTTATCATCCGCCGAATTTTACTGTGAGTATGATTCATCACCCGCTCTCGTGGGTGAACCACATCTATCCTGGTTTACTCGGGGTGAGTCCTTGTCTGGTCGATTCCTCTGAAGACTACACACTGGTTATTAGAACCTCATGGACGTTTAACGCGATGCCTCTCATGTTTTAATCACTAGAATAGGCCGATCAAGGTAACATCTGTTTTTATTATTAAATAATCTCTGTCTAACCCAAAATATACCTCCAACTTTTATCTACCTGTGGCGTTATTTGTCAAATTGTTCCCTGAAAAAACGTTTTGGAATCAATTCTCCTATCTCCCTTTATCTATTATCATGTCCATTTTGTCACGAATTAATTCAGGCTGATGACAGGTATTTGAGGGGTTATCCAGATGTTGGACTTGGGAGCGTCTATGCAGTCAGTTTTCCATGTTCAAGTTGGTGCTTCATGGGAAAAGGTGGCAATTAAGGATACACAGAGCATCGCAGCCGAGGAGGTGGTGCAGAACGTCGCACAACATCTTCGTCCAATCCACTAGCTGGACGATGAACTTCCGATTCTTTCTCAGTTTCATTCTCCACCTTGCTCCAACTCCGACCTTCCGTTCCATGGTCTTCTGGACTGTTCCAGTCAAGCTCAAAGGAAGCTCGATAATCATCGTTATTGTTCAGACTCGGCAATCTCCAGGCTTCTGTAACCAACACTGAGTTCAACAAGTTTATCTCATAACCTCGGTCTCCATCTTGTTGCATGTTTTCGATTTCTGTTTGACTTTTTGGGGTTCTTGTCTTGTTTTGTTGATTTATCTCATCCTAGTACATTCGAATCGGTTCCACCTATCAATAACACTTCGTTTAGACACAACTTGTTTCGTTATTAGTTCTATGACCATTCCCTCTGGCGTTGTATCTTGAAATACTTTGTTCTCCAATGGTTGCTGGTCCCACCCTTTCACAGAGCTTCTCATTTCTCCACCCTGATCCCTCCTTATTTCCACCAGTTTATTAACTCTGACACTTATATCATTCTTCAGTTCTGATGGAAGGATATCTTAAACTGAAATGTTAACCTGGTGTATCTTCATCGATGCTGCCTGACCTGCTCAACTTCCCAAGTATGTACTGTTCCTGTGTCAGATTTCCAGTCCACACAGGATTAGGTTTTGAATTTAATCTTTATGATTTAACCTGACCCGTGCAGTGGAACAGCTCAGTTCACCCGTCTCCATGTTGTTATCTCTGGGTTGTTGCCCGTGCCACGTGATAGTGAGATGAGGAATAGGGAGAGAGAGCATTTAAACACGTGGCTACAGGGATGGTGCAGGCGGGAGGGATTCAGATTGTTGGATAACTGGGGCTCTTTCTGGGGAAGGTGGGACCTCTACAGACAGGATGGTCTACATCTGAACCTGAGGGGCACAAATATCCTGGGGGGGGGGGAGATTTGTTAGTGCTCTTTGGGGGGGGGGGGTTAAACTAATGCAGCAGGGGCATGGGAACCTGGATTGTAGTTTTAGGGTAAGGGAGAATGAGAGTATAGAGGTCAGGAGCACAGATTTGTCGTCGCAGGAGGGGGCCAGTGTTCAGGTAGGTGGTTTGAAGTGTGTCTACTTCAATGCCAGGAGTATACGAAACAAGGTAGGGGAACTGGCAGCATGGGTTGGTACCTGGGACTTCGATGTTGTGGCCATTTCGGAGACATGGATAGAGCAGGGACAGGAATGGATGTTGCAGGTTCCGGGGTTTAGGTGTTTTAGTAAGCTCAGAGAAGAAGGCAAAAGAGGGGGAGGTGCGGCGCTGCTAGTCAAGAGCAGTATTACGGTGGTGGAGAGGATGCTAGATGGGGACTCTTCTTCCGAGGTAGTATGGGCTGAAGTTAGAAACAGGAAAGGAGAGGTCACCCTGTTGGGAGTTTTTTATAGGCCTCCTAATAGTTCTAGGGATGTAGAGGAAAGGATGGCGAAGATGATTCTGGATATGAGCGAAAGTAACAGGGTAGTTATTATGGGAGACTTTAACTTTCCAAATATTGACTGGAAAAGATATAGTTCCAGTACAATAGATGGGTCATTTTTTGTACAGTGTGTGCAGGAGGGTTTCCTGAAACAATATGTTGACAGGCCAACAAGAGGCGAGGCCACGTTGGATTTGGTTTTGGGTAATGAACCAGGCCAGGTGTTGGATTTGGAGGTAGGGGAGCACTTTGGGGACAGTGACCACAATTCGGTGACGTTTACGTTAATGATGGAAAGGGATAAGTATACACCGCAGGGCAAGAGTTATAGCTGGGGGAAGAGCAATTATGATGCCATTAGACGTGACTTGGGGGGGATAAGGTGGAGAAGTAGGCTGCAAGTGTTGGGCACACTGGATAAGTGGGGCTTGTTCAAGGATCAGCTACTGCGTGTTCTTGATAAGTATGTACCGGTCAGACAGGGAGGAAGGCGTCGAGCGAGGGAACCTTGGTTTACCAAGGAAGTGGAATCTCTTGTTAAGAGGAAGAAGGAGGCCTATGTGAAGATGAAGTGTGAAGTTTCGGTTGGGGCGATGGATAGTTACAAGGTAGCGAGGAAGGATCTAAAGAGAGAGCTAAGACGAGCAAGGAGGGGACATGAGACGTATTTGGCAGGAAGGATCAAGGAAAACCCAAAAGCTTTCTATAGGTATGTCAGGAATAAGAGAATGACTAGGGAAAGAGTAGGACCAGTCAAGGACAGGGATGGGAAATTGTGTGTGGAGTCTGAAGAGATAGGCGAGATACTAAATGAATATTTTTCGTCAGTATTCACTCAGGAAAAAGATAATGTTGTGGAGGAGAATGCTGAGCCCCAGGTTAATAGAATAGATGGCATTGAGGTACGTAGGGAAGAGGTGTTGGCAATTCTGGACAGGCTGAAAATAGATAAGTCCCCGGGACCTGATGGGATTTATCCTAGGATTCTCTGGGAGGCCAGGGAAGAGATTGCTGGACCTTTGGCTTTGATTTTTATGTCATCATTGGCTATAGGAATAGTGCCAGAGGACTGGAGGACAGCAAATGTGGTCCCTTTGTTCAAAAAGGGGAGCAGAGACAACCCCGGCAACTATAGACCGGTGAGCCTCACGTCTGTAGTGGGTAAAGTCTTGGAGGGGATTATAAGAGACAAGATTTATAATCATCTAGATAGGAATAATATGATCAGGGATAGTCAGCATGGCTTTCTGAAAGGTAGGTCATGCCTCACAAACCTTATTGAGTTATTTGAGAAGGTGACTGAACAGGTAGCCGAGGGTAGAGCAGTTGATGTGGTGTATATGGATTTCAGCAAAGCGTTTGATAAGGTTCCCCACGGTAGGCTATTGCAAAAAATACGGAGGCTGGGGATTGAGGGTGATTTAGAGATGTGGATCAGAAATTGGCTAGCTGAAAGAAGACAGAGGGTGGTGGTTGATGGGAAATGTTCAGAATGGAGTACAGTCACAAGTGGAGTACCACAAGGATCTGTTCTGGGTGGACAGTGAGAGCCTTCTCCCGCGGATGGATATGGCTGGCACGAGGGGACATAACTTTAAACTGAGGGGTAATAGATATAGGACAGAGGTCAGAGGTAGGTTCTTTACGCAAAGAGTAGTGAGGCCGTGTAATGCCCTACCTGCTACAGTAGTGAACTCGCCAACATTGAGGGCATTTAAAAGTTTATTGGATAAGCATATGGATGATAATGGTATAGTGTAGGGTAGATGGCATTTGTTTCGGTGCAACATCGTGGGCCGAAGGGCCTGTACTGCGCTGTATTGTTCTATGTTCTATGTTCTATGTGGTCTCCAACTCTAGCAACTGTCCAGATGGATTGAGGATTGTTGTGGGATGGATGTGACTGGAATTGGAAAATAATGAGCTGTTTTTTCTGTTCATTCCGCCATGTGCCACCTCACACAAGGCTAGCATGATTTATCCTTCCCTAGATTTCCCATGAATGCAGTGTCTAACTCGGCAATTTCATAGGGAAGGTGATATTCATCCAGAATTCTGTGGATATTCGGTCACATGTAGACCAGAGCAGGAGCGAATCATCACACCAAGAAGTAAGGATAGAAATATTTCATCGGCACGGGGCTGACTGCAGTTTGTGTTTCAAAGAACAAAGAAAGAAGAACAAATAAAAATTACAGCACAGGAACAGGCCCTTCGGCCCTCCAAGCCTGCGCCGCTCCAGATTCTCTATCTAAAACTGTCGCCTATTTTCTAAGGATCTGTATCCCTCTGCTCCGTGCTCATTCATGTATCTGTCTAGATACATCTTAAATGGCGCTATCGTGCCCACCTCTACCATCTCCTCCGGCAATGCGTTCCAGGCACCCATCACCCTCTGTGGAAAGAACTTTCCACGCATATCTCCCTTAAGCGTTTCCCGTCTCACCTTGAACTCGTGATGCCTAGTAATTGAGTCCCCCACTCTGGGAAAAAGCTTCTTGCTATCCACGCTGTCTATACCTCTCATGATTTTGTAGACCTCAATGAGGTTCCCCCCTCAACCTCCGTCTTGTACTCAATACCCCTTCCGATGAAGGAAAGCATGCCGTATGCCTTCTTGACCACTCTATCGACCTGCGCAGCCATCTTCAGGTACAATGGAACTGAACGCCCAGATCTCTCTATACATCAATTTCCCCAGGGCTTTTTCATTTACCGTATAGTTCGCTCTTGATTCGGATCTTCCATAATGCATCACCTCGCATTTGCCCGGATTGAACTCCACCTGCCATTTCTCCACCCAACTCTCCAATCTATCTATATTCTGCTGTATTCTCTGACAGCCCCCTTCACTATCTGCTACTCCACCAATCTTAGTGTAATCTGCAAACTTGATAATCAGACCACCTATACCTTCCTCCAGATCGTTTATGTATATCAGAAACAACAGTGGTCCCAGCACGGATCCCTGGGGAACACCACTGGTTTCTCCATTTTGAGAAACTCCCTTCTTTCATTTATATTCTGTCTACCACGTGGCACTGGTAGCAATCCTGAAATTCCTACCTCTGAGGTCCGACTTTGTAACTTTGCTCGAAACTCACTACATTTTGCTTGTCGGAAGTCATCCCGTTTTTTAATCTATATCATTGGTGCCTATATGCACCACCACAACTGGCTGTTCACCCTCCCCCTTCTGAATGTCCCACAGCTGATCTGAGACATCCCCGTGCCCTGGGAGGCAACATACCATTCGGGAGTCTCGTTTTCGACCACAGAACCGCCTATCCACTCCCCTTACAATTGAATCCCCTATGACTATAACCCTTCCACTCTTTTCCCCGCCCTTCTGTACAGCAGAGCCAGCCAGGGTGCCATGAACCTGGCGACTGCTGCCTTCCCCTGGTGAGCGATCTCTCCCAACAGTATCCAAAACGGTTTACCTGTTTTGGAGGGAGATGACCGCAAGGGGCACTTGCACTGCCTTCCTGCTTTTCCTCTGCCTTTTGGTCACCCATTCCCTTTCTCCCTCAGCAATCCTAATCTGTGGTGTGACCAATTTGCTAAACGTGCTATCCACGACCTCCTCAGCACCGCGAATGCTCCAAAGTGAGTCCATCGGCAGCTCCAGAGCCCTAATTCTGTCTAACAAGAGCTGAATCTGGACACACTTCCGGCACGTGAAGGAGCCAGGGACATCAGCCATGTCCCTGAGCTCCCGCATTGAGCAAATGGAGCATAACATGGGTCTGAGATCTTCTACCATTTTTAATCTTAAGCTTAACTTAATCCAACTATAATATCAAATAATAGATAAATGAAAAAGGAAAAAAGAGAAAAATTGTTATCAATTACACGATGAAAAAAAAAATTGAAATAGAAAAACCTTACCTTATCAACACACCTCAGTGAATAGAAAAACTACTTACCAGTCACCAGCCAATCACTTTCCAGCTGTGTGACGTCACGGTCCAACTTCTTTCTACTTCTACCTGCTCTCGAGTCTCCCTCTTGATCTTTACTCGGCTGGATCCTTACAGTGATTGGGTTTTTTTGGTAAGAGGAGAAGGTAGGGAGTGAAACATTGAAGAAGTGTTTACGGTTTAACTGTCACTTGACAACAGCTCCTCCGCAACCACCTTCTGGATACAGTGACCGCAATGCACTGATGCAAATCTTCTCCGCAACAGTCAATCAGCGGCTCCGCTCTGTTGCCCTCTGCTGGATGCTTGCCTTCACTTGAACAGGGAGGGTATCTTGCTCAGGTACACCTTCTGGATACAGTGACCGCAATGCATGATGCAAATTTTCCCCGCAACAGCCAATCAGCGGCTCCGATCTGCTGCCCTCTGCTGGATATCCATAAACCATGTCAGTCAAGTTACAGCACAGGACACATATGTGGACATAACTACCCCATAGTTTCATTGTTCTCTCTCTGAATGTTTCAGAGCGAGCTGTACTGGGACTACTCAGGTCAGTCAGATTTACTGGACAGGCAACGTGTAATTATCTATCCCATGATATTATTGCGTCTCTCTGTCTGTTTCAGATAGAGCGGTACTGGGCCAGAACAGTCAGGTAGAATTACAGGTCAGTCTCTGTTCAAATAGACGTGCATTGTATCATTGCTTCTCGCTGTCTGTTTCAGAGGGAGCTGCCCTGCGACACCGCAGTTCAGTCAGAATTACTGGACTGTCTCCGTGTAGATATCTCTCCCAGTATTAAATGGCTTCTCTCTGTCTGTTTAAGAGGAGTCCATCAGGTTCAGCACGGGTGAGTGAGAATTACTGGACAGTCTCTGTGATAATATCTACTGCACGTACAATTGCTTCTATCTGACTGTTCCAAAATGAACTGTAATTGGGACAGCAGAGGTCAGTGAGAATTATTGGACCGTCTATAACTGAGCAAATATCTATCCCAAGGTCTCATTTCTTCCCTCTGACTGTTTCAGCGGAAGCTGTATTATCACAGCACAGGTCAGTGAGAATTATTGGACAGTCTGCCACTGTACAAATATATATACCATGATATCATAGCTTCTATCTGAATGTTTCAGAGGCTGCTGTGCTGGAACAGGAAAGAACAATGAGAATCACTGGACAGTCTCATTGTAAGTGTTTATCCAATGGTATAATTTATTCTCTCTGGCTGTTCCAGCGGGAGCTGTTTTGGGACAACACCGGTCAGTGAGAATTGCTCGACAGTCTGTAAGTGTGGAATTATCTATCCCGTGATATAATCCGGTATGAGCAGAAGAAATGTGAGCAACATTGGGCCATTCGGCTGCTGGATTTCCTTATTAATCAATAACCTATTCATGTCTGTCTCAAGGACACTCCGAAATAATGTTTTGGAATTAATTCACCTAATTCCCTTTTTCTTTTACATTGTCGATATTATCAGTTATAAATTCAGGCGAGACCAGAGGGCTTATCCATATTCTGGGGTTCGGAGTGTGTATGCAATTAAGGAAGCGTATTTAAATTGGTGCCTCGTGGGTAAAGGTGGCAGCTGAGGATACATAGAGTTTCGCAGACAAGGAAGTTGTGGCAAAGGCACACAATTCATCTAAGCCTCCACAAGCTTGGCCATGAGCTTCCGATTCTTTAAATTCTCCACCTTGCTCTAACTGTAACCGTTCTGCTTTTTGTCCGCTTCAATGTTCCAGTGAAGCTCAATGCAATCTCGAGAATCAGCTCCTTCTCGTCCAGACTCCCAATCCTCCTCTTTGGATGGAATAGAAACTGGCTTGGCTGTAGAACACAGAGAGTAAGAGTGGACGGGAGTATTTCAGAATGGAGATCTGTAGCCTGTGGTGTTCCACAGCGATCAGAGATGGGACCACTGTTGTTTGCAGTACATATAAATATCTGGCCGAAAATGTCGATGGTCTGATTAGCAAGTATGCAGATGGCATTACGATAGCTAGAGTTGCAGATCGTGAAGGGTCTCTCTGGGAATACAACAGAATACAGATAGAATGGACTGTTAGGCAGATAATTAACAGATGGCGTTCAATCCGGAGAAATGCGAGGTGATGCATTTTGGAAGAGCAAATGGCACAATCCTTCATCATTGACATACAGAGAGATCTGGGCATCAGGTCCATAGTTCCAAGAAATTAGCAATGCAGTTGGATAAGGTGACCAAGAATGCATACGGCATGCTTGCCTTAATCGGGACTGGCATTGAGTACAAGAGTTAGCAGGTGATGTTACAGTTGTATAAACTTAAGCTGGGCCACATTTGGAATATTGCGTGCAATTCTCGTCTCCACACCAGGTGGTTGCTTTGCAGCGAGAGCAAATATTTTTTTTCCTGGATGTTGGCTGGTCCGGTGCGTGTTACCTGTGAGGACAGGTTGAATAAACTCGGACTGTTTTATTGTAAAGACGGGAGCTGACAGGAGACCTAACTGATGCCTGTAAAATGACGGGTGATATAGACAGGGTGAATAGTCAGAAGTATTTTTCCCAGGGTGGAAGTCTCAGTTACGCGCGGCGGGCACAGGTTCATGGTGAGAGGGGGTAAGGTTCGGGAGGCTGTGCGGGGAACACATGTATCTTGATAGACGGGTGAACGAGTGGGTAATGGTGGGGTACAGATCTTTTGGGCAATATGTAGTAGACCGAAATAAGGAATCTGGATAGGCGCAGGCTTGGTGGACAGAGGAGCCTGTTCCTACGCTGCAATGTTATTTGTCCTTGGTCCTTTGTATTTCTGGACTCAAAATTGAGTGAAACAACTTTACCCCAAAACCTCTGTTTCCATCTTTCTTTCTGTGTTTGATTTGTGTTTGACTTCGCTGGTCTTGTTTTGTTTCTTTCGCTCATCATGTTACATTCAGATGAGTTTCGTGTATTAATCAGACCTCATTTCGGCACAATCTTTGTTTCATGACTCCATCCATTAACAGTCCGCCTGTCTTTCCATACAGAAATGTGTTGTTCTTCAATATTTATTGGGTTCCACCCTCACACACAACTTCTCGGCACGGCGACAAGGTGGCACAATGGCTAGCACTGCTCTCCCAGAACTCCAGAGAACCCCGGTTAATTTCTGGCCTCGGTTGACTGTCTGTGTGGAGCTTGCACTTTCCCCTCTCGTCAGAGTGGGTATCGTCCAAGTGCTGCGGTTTCTTCCCAAGTTCCTAAGGTGTGCAGGTTAGATGGATTGGCCATGCGAAATTGACCCTTAGTGTACACAAAGTGACGTGGGGTTACTGGTAAATAGGGTGGAGGCGACGACATAAGTAGGGCGCTCTTTCCAAGCGCCGGTGCAGACTCGACGGGCCGAAGAGCCTCCTTCTGCACTGTAAATTTATGATCCTGTGATCATTTTTAAAATTATTCCCACTCCTCACATCCCCTGGTTTGTTAACTCTGATGTAACACGGTATCATCGGCTCTTTTGAATGATTTAGAGGGAGTTGTACTGGGGAAGCATAGGTCAGCCAGAATTACTGGACAGCCTCCGTCTAAATATATGTCCCATTATTTCACTGCTTCGCTCTGTCTTTTTCAGGGGGAGCTGTACGGGGTCAGCATAACTCAGTGAGAATTACGGGATAGTCTCTGTGCAGATATCCACCCATGGTATCATTGCTTCTCTCTGACTGTTACAGAGGGAGCTGTGCTGGGATCACAGAGGACTGTACGAATCACTCGATCGGAGATGTGTAAATATTTATCCCAGTTTAGCATTACTTCTCTCTGGCTGTTTCAGAGGGAGCAGTTTTGGGACAGCACAGGTCAGTGAGAATCACTAGACAGTTTGTAACTGTTTAAATATCTATTCCGTAATTTAACCAGGTAAGAAATATGAGCTGTATTGTCAATTCTGCCGTCGGTCTCGTTATTTATCAATAACATATTCATCTATGTCTTAAGGACACTCTCTGAGTTTGCCCCAGAGCCTTTTGTGAAGCGCCCTAAAGGATGGCCCTTTTAGACGCCTAAAACTACTCACAATATTGCAAATGGAGTCTGAGCAGAGCATTATACAGACTCAACAGTACATCCGTGTCTTGTATTGTAGCCACCTCAACATGAAATCTAACATGTACATTTGCCTTCCCAACTACCAGCTGAGCTTCAATGGTAACTTACACCGAATATTTAACTGGGGCTTCTCTTTATGCTTCTGATAGCCAACGATTTTTCCCATTGAGAAAATGGTGCCAGAAAATATTTGCCCCGCCAAAGTATTTAAAAGCACGATGTTACATATCATATTTCATTTGCTTCTTCGTTACCCACTCTCCCAGCCTGGTAAAGTCCTTCTGCAGCCTCCCACTTAGAAAAAGTTACTTGTCCCTTTCTATATATTGGAATCATCAGCAAACGTTGCAACAATGCACGCACTTCCTTCTGAAAGATCGCTTGTGTATATCACGAATAGTTGTCGTCCCAACACTGTCCCCTGCGGAACAAGCGTCATCACCATGTGCCATCCTGAAAAAGATCACTTTGTCCCCACTCTCTGTCAATGCCAACTATCCAAGCATCTATCCATGCCAGTAACTTGCCCTAATGACATGGGCTCTGATTTGGCGGCTTTCTGTACGGCACATTACCTAAGGTCTTCTGGAAATCTAAATGGCTCCAGTCCTAGGTTCTCTTTTGTCTAACTTACTTGGTGCGTCTTATGAAAATATAAGAGAATTGTCAGGCATGATTTCGCACTAACGAAGCAATGGTGACTCAGTCCTATTTCCCATGCAGTTAGATTGGATTGGATTTGTTTATTATTATGTGGACCGAGGTGCAGTATTTTTCTACGAGCAGCTCAACTAGATCATTAAGTCCATAAGAAATAAAGTAAAAGAAAAGAAAATACATGATAGGGCAACACACGATGCACATGTAAATACATAGACACCGGCGTCGGGTGAAGCATACAGTGGTGTAGTGTTAATAAGTTCAGTCCATCATAGGGCCGTTTAGTAGTCGGTAACAGCTGGGAAGAAGCTATCTTTGATCGTGTTCGTGCATGTTCTCAGATTCTTGTGTCTCCTGCCCGATGCAAGAAGTTGTAAGATTTGAATAAGCCGGGTGGGCGGGGTCTTTGTTTATGCTGCCCGCTTTCACCAGTCAGCGATAGGTGTGCATGGAGTCAATGGATGGGAGGCAGGTTCGTGTGATGGACTGGGCTGTCTTCATGACTCTCTGAAGTTTCATGAGGTCTTGGGACGAGCAGTTACCATACCGGGTGTGAGGCAGCCAGATAAGATGCTTTCTATGGTGCATCCATAAAAGGGGGCAGCATGGTAGCATTGTGGATAGCACCATTGCTTCACAGCTCCAGGGTCCCAGGATCGGTTCCGGCTTGGGTCACTGTCTGTGCGGAGTCTGCACATCCTCCCCGTATGTGCGTGGGTTTCCTCCGGGTGCTCCGCCTTCCTCCCACAGTCCAAAGATGGGCGGGTTAGGTGGATTGGCCATGATAAATTGCCCTTAGTGTCCAACATTGCCCTTAGTATTGGGTGGGGTTATTGGGTTATGGGGATAGGGTGGAGGTGTTTACCTTGGGCTGGGTGCTCTTTCCAAGAGCCGGTGCAGACTCGATGGGCCGAATGGCCTCCTTCTGCACTGTAAATTCTATGATAATCTATGAGTTACTGTGGACATGCGGAATTTCCTTAGCTTTCTGAGGACGTATAGGCACTGTTGTGCTTTCTTGGTGGTAGCCTCGATGTGGGTGGACCAGGACAGATTTTTGGAGATGTGTACCTCTAGGAATTTGAAGCTGTTAACCATCAACACCTCGGCCCCGTTGATGCTGACAGGGTTGTGTACAGTATTTTGCTTTCTGAATTCAATGTCTAGCTCTTTAGATTTGGTGGCATTGAGAGATAGATTGACGTTGTTGCATCACTCCAGTAGGTTCTCAATCTCCCTCCTGTATTCTGACTCATCGCTATTCGCGATCCGGCCCACCATTGCCGTGTCGTCAGCAAACGTTTAGATGGAGTTCGAACCAAATTGTGCCACGCAGTTGTGTGTGTACAGAGAGTATAGGAGGGGGCTAAGTACGCGGCCTTGCAGGGCCCCGGTATTGAAGACTATTGTGGAGGAGGTGTTGTTGTTTATTCTTACTGATTGTGGTCTGTGGTCAGAAACTTGAGCATGCAATTGCAGAGTGAGGAGCCACGTCCTTGGTTTTGGAGCTTTGATATGAGTTTGGCTGGGATTATGGTATTGAAGGCGAAGCTGTAGTACCCCTCAATGTTATCCTTAATAAATGACTCTAAAACCTTACAAATAACCGAAATCAGGCTAAACAGACGATAATTTTCCGTCTTCTGCCTCCCTCCCTCCTTATTCAGAGTGTTAAATTTGCAATTTTAACCTCCGCAGTGGACCTCACTGCCGATAATGATTCCTGAAAGATCACCACCAATGCCTGCACAATCTCCTCAACTGTCCCCGTCAGAAAGCAAGTGTGTGGTGGAAACGGTCTGGGTGACTAATCCGTCCCCACACCTTTTCTTTTCCCAAACACTGTATCCTTAGTAATGGCCCCTCACTCACTTCTGCCCCCTGATTCTCTAGCCGTTCTCGTGTCTCATTGGTGTCTTCCACTGTGAAGACGGATGCCAAGTACCTATCAGATTCTCTTCCAATTCCTTTTTCTCAATTAGTACTTCCGCAGCGTCATTTTCCAGTTGTCCAATGTCTATTCTGAGGTCTCTTATATTTTATATTTAGAATAAAACGCATGCAACTTTATTCTATGTTGATAGCTAACTTACACTCATATTAAGAACATAAGAACATAAGAACTAGGAGCAGGAGTAGGCCATCTGGCCCCTCGAGCCTGCTCCGCCATTCAATGAGATCATGGCTGATCTTTTGTGGACTCAGCTCCACTTTCCGGCCCGAACACCATAACCCTTAGTCCCTCTATTCTTCAAAAAGCTATCTCTGTTTATCTTAAAAACATTTAATGAAGGAGTCTCTACTGCTTCACTGGGCAAGGAATTCCATAGATTCACAACCCTTTGGGTGAAGAAGTTCCTCCTAAACACAGTCCTAAATCTACTTCCCCTAATTTTGAGGCCATGCCCCCGAGGTAATGCATTTTGGAAGATAAAATCCAGCTGTGAATTATGCATTAAATTAGACCTTTGGGACGATTGTCATCAGAGGGATCTGGGCGTTCAGGTCCATCCTTCCATGAAAGTGGCAAAGCAGGTGGATAATGTGGCGAACAAGACATACAGCATGCTTGCCTTCATTGGCCGGGCATTGAGTACAAGAGTTGGCAGGTCATGTTACTGTTGTATTAAACGTTAGCTAGTCAACATTTGGAATATCGCAGTAGTTGTGGTCGCCACACGACCAGAAGGACGTGGAAGCCTATGAGAGAGTGCACACAAGCTTTACGAGTCGGTTGCCTGGTCTGGAGGGAGTTAGCTGTTGTAGAGAGTTTGAATAAATTCGCCTTTTTTCCATTGGAAAGACGGAGGCCGAGGAGTCACATGACTGAGGTTCAAAATTACGAGAGGTATAGACAATGTGAATAGTCAGAAGCCTCAATTAGAAGCGGGCACAAGTTCATGGTGAGAGGGCGATGCCTAGGGGCGATGTTCGGGGAACGTTTTGTCACCTAAATATTGGTGGGTCGCTGTAACGAGTCGCCAGTGGAGGTGGTGGAGTCCGGAACGATAGCAGTGTTTCAGATGTATCTTGATAGGCTGATGAACGGGCGGGTAATGGAGGGATACAGTGTCAGTTGGTGCTGCACTGGGAGAGCACAATTCAGTGAGAATTACAGGACAGTCTTTAAAAATTGTAAATATCTATCCCATAATATCATTGTTTTCTGGAACTGTTTTAGAGGAAGCGGCACTGGAACTGCACATGCCAGAGTGATTTACTGGACAGTCTGTAACTGCATCAGTATCCCATGACATAAAACCCACCGACAGCCATCCTGAACAAGACCCCTTTATCCTGACACTATGCCTTCTGCCAATCAGACAATCATCTATCTACGCCAGTATCTTGCCCGCAACACCATAGTCTATTATCTTATTTAGCAACCTCCTGTACGGCACCTTGTCAAAGGCCTTATGGAAATGCTAGTACATCACGTCCACTTGTTCTCCTCTGTCCAACTTCCTCGCCAACTCCTCGGTGAATTCTAACAGATTTGGTAGGCACAACTACCCCTTGGCGAAGTCGTTTCTCTCTCTTTTTATCATGAAATATTTTGTTCTTCAATGTTGTTGGTCTCCACGCTCTCACAGATCTCCTTTGTTCATCCTGACCACTGCTCACTTCCGCCAGTTTATTTCCTCTGACATTTCTTAAATTCTTCAGTTATGATGGAAGAACATCTTGAACTGAATCTTTAACCAGGTTTATCTTCACCGACGTGCCTGACCTGCTGAACTGCTCAAGTATGTGTTATTACTGTGTCAGATCTCCAGTATGTGGGTTTGAATTGAACCGTTATTATTAAACCTGCTCCGTGCAGTGGAAAAGTTCAGTTCACCCGTCTCCATGTGCTGTGCAAATCTTGCAATTGTCCAGAATGTTTGAGAATTGTTGTGGGACAGATGAGTTTGGAACTATATATATTTGATTTGAATACATTGTGTTTGATTGATTCTGGTGTTTTTCTACAGACTGGCGCTTGGAGCATTGCATCACCAGGGCTCCCAGGGAAGAGGTATGTTTTTATATTCGTGTTGTGAAAAAGAATACGATGAGCTGCTTTGTGTTCCTTCTGCCATCCGCTGTGTCACGCAAGCCAGCATGACTTGTCCATCCCTAAATTTCCCGAGAACTCATTGTCCAACTCGGCCATTTCAGAGAAAAGGAAATATTAACCAGGATTCTGGGAACCTGCACTCAAATGTAGTCCAGAGCAGGAGCCAATCATTACTTTAAACAATAAGGAAAGAGAGATTTTCTCGGCACAGTGGCTAACTGCAGTTGCGTTGAAGCCCATAAACTAGATCAGTCATGTTACAGGAGATTCCCCCTTGTGGAACCATCTATCTCATGGCATCATTGTCTCTGTCTGAATGGGCTCCCAGAAAAGAGTTATTTTTATCGTTTACTGCTGTGAACAGAATATAACGAGCTGTTTTTTGTTCCTTCTGCCATGTGCCATCTTACACATGGCCAGCATAATTTATCCATCCCTAAATTGCCCCAGACATCAATGTCTAATTCGGCCTTTATCTGCGTCCACATCCTCCTGTCACTCACCACCCTCTGTGCGAAATACCTGCCTCGCACAGCTGCTGTAAAAATTGACTCACCCACATTAAAGCTATGGCCCCTGGTGACTGACCTCTCCACCCTGGGAATGAGATCCTGCAAGTCCACTCTATCGATGCTTCTCATAACCTTGTAGACCTGTATCAGGTCACACATCAACCTCCGCCGTCCTAATGAAAACAATCCGAGTCTATTCAGCCTCTCCGCTTAGCGACCTGGATTGTACACAATATTCCAAATCGGCCAGACCAAGTTTCTGGACAACTGTAGCATGACTTGCCAGTTTTTATATTCGATGACCCGTCCAATGAAGGAAAGCATTTCATATGCTTTCTTGACTACCTTTCCACTTGTTTTGCCACCTTCAAAATTCTCTGTACTTTAAGACAGAGATGGAAAGATAATGAAGTCGTTGGGATGATTGGTTCTATGCAGCTCTTATATTTTATAGCTTTAGCGGGTTATATCTCGCGATAAATATTTGCACAGTTACAGGCTGTCCAGTAATCTTCACTGTCTTCTGTTGTCCCAAAACAGCTGTCCATGAGACAGCCAGAGAGAAGCAATGATACAATGAGATAGATATTTGCACATGTAGTGTCAAGTGCTTCGCACTGTCCTCTGCAGTCCTGGTACAGATCCCTCAGCAATAGTTAGAGAGATGCAACGATGCTATGTAATAGATATTTACACAGACGTTGCCCAGTATTTCTCACCGTCCAGTGCTGTCGCGGTGCCTCTCTGTAACAATAAGAGTGAAGCAATGATACCATGTGATCGATATTTACAAAGTTACAGACTGTCCAGAAATTCCCACTGCCCTTTGCTGTCTCAAGTCAGCTCCCCTGAGGACAACCTGCGAGAAGCAATGGTCCTGTGCGATAGATATTTACACAACGACTGTCCAGTAGTTCTCACTGCGCTGTGTTACCCAGTGCAGCCTCGTCTGAAACCGGTACTACTCAGAGGGATATTTACTGGCACAGCACTGGTCAGTCAGAATTACTGGGCCTTCTCCGTCTTCCATTGCTTCTCTCCGTCTGTTTCAGACGCGCGACAACGCAGAATCGCCGAGCAGAAACTTATAGCCAAGTTCCGCACACATGAGTGCGGCCTCAACCGGGACCTGGGATTCATGTCGCATTACATTCATCCCCCATCATCTGGCCTGCGAAATCCTACCAACTGTCCTGGCTTGACACAATTCACACCTCTTTAACCTGGGGTTACCCCATCTCAGGATCTGTAAAGATTTAATCACCTGCTAATGCTCGCATTCCAAGCATTGCCTGGCATCTTTGAATTTGTCTATAAATATGTTTCTGAAACATACCTCTTTATTCACCTGAGGAAGGAGCAGCGCTCCGAAAGCTAGTGACATCGAAACAAAACTGTTGGACTTTAACCTGGTGTTGTAAGACTTCGTACTGTTTCAGAGGGGTATTTGCTGGGACAGCACATGCCATTCAGAACTACTGGGCATTCTCCGTGTTCCATTGCTTCTCTCTGTCTGTTTCAGAGGGTGCTGAACTGGGTCAGCACAGGTCAGTGAGAATTACAGCACAGTCTCAGTCTCTATTAAAACATCCAGGATTCTGCGAGGCCTGCATAGAGTGGATTTGGAGAAGATGTTTCCACTTGTACGAAAAACTAGAACCATTGGACACAATCTCAGACTAAATGGGTGATTCTTTTTAAACAGAGATGAGGAGGAATTTCTTCATCCAGCGGGTGGTGAATCTGTGGAACTCTGCAGCAGAAGGATGTGGAGGCCAAATAACTGAGTGTCTTTAAGACAGAGATGGATATGCCCTTGATTAATAAGTGGATCACGGGTTCTAGGCAGAAGGCAGGAGAATGGGGATGAGAAAAATAGCAGCCATTCTTGAATGGCGGAGCGGACTCGATGGGCCGAGTGGCCTAATTCTGCTACTATGTCTTATTTTCTTATAGCAAGAAGTCTTATAACACCAGGTTTAAGTCCAACAGGTTTGTTTCGAATCACTAGCTTTCGGAGCACTGCTCCTTCCTCAGGTGAATCAAGGAGCTGCGCTCCGAAAGCGAGTGATTAGAAGCAAACCTGTTGGACTTTAACACAGTGTTGTAAGACTTCTTACTGTGCACACCCCAGTCCAATATTGGCACCTCCACATTATGGTCTTATGGTTTTATGCTGCCTCAGGAAACTAAGGAAACTCGGCATGTTGACTCTTACTAATTTTTGCAGATTCATCATGGAAAGCATCTGGTCTGGCTTCGTCACAGCCTGGTATGGCAACTACTCGGCCTCAGACCACAGAAAACTACAGGGTCGTGAACACAGCCCAGTCCATCACACAAACCTGCCCCCATCCATTGACTCTGTCGACAGCTGCCGCTGCATTGGCGAAGTGAAGCGGGCAGCATAATCAAAGATCCCCGAGTGGCTTACTCACTCTTCTAACTAGCCAAAACTTCGAGGTTTCTCAAAGGTCTTTTATTATAACACGAAGTTCGCGGAGGGAGTTAGAGTGACCACCGTCCTTCTAATTGTCCCCACCTTACAAGAGTATAGCAGTACTTAATATGGTTTAATAAGCAATATTTAGAAAAACCGAGGCATTCCTTTGATAAGCCCAGACACAGAAAAGCGAGCAGGATTAAACAACAGGCCTTGAATTCCCAGCCTAAGAACAATAATAATTGTCTACTCTCAGCAAAATGTGCAGCTGTGCACTTGTTTAGATAGTCTGACCTTCTGCCTATTGCATGCAGAACTTCTTGACTGAAATAAAGCTAATATATCCATCATGCTTTGCCAAGTGCCTATTGCCATGAAATATAGTCAAGCAGCCAGTTAAGAAGGAACACAGGGTACTAAGGCAATTAATCCGCCAACTAAAGTTCCTTCTACAATTCCCTCCTTGTTGGTCATATGATCAACACATTGTTAGTACATCACAGTGTCCTCAGCAGCAAAGGGTGGGTTATAATGTACGGGGAATGGGCGTATGATAGACACCTGTTTGTTAAGAGGCTGGGACCATGGAGGCAAAGCTGACATCCGCGCCCCCATGTCCTGACAACATCCTGAGCAACATTTAAACAGTAACCATACGACAATCAGCATTACAATAATGATTTCAATCCAAATCACAATCCTCTTTCCGAATGTTCCCAACCATCCAAAGCCAAAGTCCCATCCCTCATCCTCATGCAATCGTGCTACCTCTCGACGAATGTGATCCACCAGGTTATCAATTTTCTCTGAGTTATCAGGGATGTATGTGCAGCAGTCACTGCCAATCAGGGCACAAGTACCTCCCTTCTCTGCTAACAATAAATCAAGGGCCATCCTATTCTGTAGGGCAACTGCTTTTATAGCAACCATCTCAGTCTCTATTTGGTGAACAGCTTCCGCAGTGTCCTTAGCTACCTGCTCAAGGATGTCTCTTAATTTGCGTAGTTCGTATGCATCCCTATGGTGGCATCATGATTCCCAGCATTTGTGCCCATGTCATAACACTGCGTGTCGTCCTGTGATGTGGATGGTCCTTTAGTTGTTGGACGTGATGTACATAAGGCACTACGTATCCCAAATAGCAGGAGCCCTCCCAATTTTCTGGTAAACATGGGTACGCATTGCGTCCACAGATAAAGTATGTGCTGTTATATGCGGTCAGGTTTCCTTTACTATCAGTCATCATTAGTCTAATCGGATCCCCTCCCCAGGGGCCTCCATTAGTAGGATTTTC
This sequence comes from Scyliorhinus torazame, assembly GCF_047496885.1. Classification (NCBI taxonomy): domain Eukaryota; kingdom Metazoa; phylum Chordata; class Chondrichthyes; order Carcharhiniformes; family Scyliorhinidae; genus Scyliorhinus; species Scyliorhinus torazame. Next base: position 124,188,010 of record NC_092726.1, on the reverse strand, counting down.
AACCGCTAACCAGTCAAATACGAATAGCCCTTTAACTGTAAGGCGGGGCATAGGGGGTTGCCAATTCAAGGTCTGGTCGCACTGACTTGTGCCGACTGGGTAGGTCCCATATGTTTTATGTTTCCTAAACCATATGCCACCTTTTGGAACTCCAGTATAATTGGGAAGGATCAAACAGGGCGGCTGGCGTGTCACATTAAATCTAGGCCACCACCATCCTTTAAACCTAATCATCTCGTATCCAGCTGATCTCCAATCTAACATATCCTGTCTATCTTCTCCACGTCCTGTACTATTTTGTCTTAGAGTCCATTCTGCTATCTCTTTACTGCCGAAGGGGATAGGTCGCACAGGGAAGCCCTCCTCCAAGCATCTGGGAATTTGTGTACAAACCCAACAACTGAATTTATTTACCCTCTCTGTGTATAAGTGAGACATGTATAGTAAGGTGTTAGTGTTCAGTTTACCCTCTACATGATGTTGGAGTAATATGATAATATAAAAACATCAACGCCGTCATTCTCTTCAGGTTAGCGTCTCACTAGTACTCTCAAAGTTCTGTATGATGTAGTTTACACGAGTTGCGTGGATCCCATTTGGCTTTTCTTTTACTTTAACGGCTGTTCGGGTTGTTAACAGCACTTGGTCGGGTCCATTCCACCTGGGAGAAAAATAATCTTTGTTTAGTGCTTTCACATACACTTGATCTCCAGGTTTTCAGGGTGTGTATTTCCCTCTTTTGGATGCATCTGAACGTTTTGCACCTTTTCATGTTGTTGTTTTTTGCAACGGTTTCACACATGGCCTGGGCATACTTTAGTGATGCCTCATCTGCCCATATTATGGCTACTGCCGCTGGAGTCATTGGGGGTTTAGTTCCAGTTGACATGGGACGTTCCAATTATTTTCTCATCCGGGGTTAAACCCGTATTACGATTTCTCTGATTTCTCAGGGCATACATTACTATGGGTCTGGCATCTGGCCACAGCAGCCCATTTTGTTGACACACTTTTGTAACTGCAGTTTTAATTACTCCATTTGCCCTTTCCACCGTTCCTGAGGATTGGGGCTGATTGGGGATATGCAATTTCCAGTCAAATCCCGTGGCTTCTGTTCGGGCTTTGGTCAATTTGCTAGTGAAATGAGTTTCCCTGTCACTGTTAATACCCATTGGTATCACAATCGCAGGATATTCGTCCTTTAACACTTCAGTTGTCTGATTTTCCATTGGCTTATCAACTCCCACCTGCGATCCAGCTCTATCATTACCCAAGATAAACTGTATTCCTGGACACGATAATTTCTCTATTCCTCCTACTACCACTTCGCCACTCTTCGCTGGACTTTCCAACCTCACCTTATATAATGGAACACTACTCCCCTCACCCTGAATTCCACATATTACCACCTTTTCTGGCAACATTGATCCCAGACTACATAACTCCTCATCCCTTACCATCAAAGATTGACTAGTTCCCGTATCTCTTAAAATTGTGACTTCTTTGCCTACTGCTCCTGATACACATGAGTAAACTTTACCCACACAAGTAAATTCTTTAAAAAGAACTGGCACCTTCTTATCAATCACCTCTTGAACAGGCTGTACAATATTTTGCAACTCCTTCGCTTCACTTGGGCTTTCCTTTACCACTTTCTCAAACCCCACTGTCTTATCCTGTTTTACCATATCAGCCTTCCCAGCGCTTTTCTTCAACCACCAACACTGTGACTTCACATGGCCTAGTTTATTACAGTGAAAATAATTGAAACTTTTCACTTATGTTCCACCCTCCTGGATTTATTTTTTAATCTGAGGTACACTCTCTTTATTGTCTCCCATCACATCACCTTTACCTTTGCCACTTGAGTATTTCTCATGTCCCCCGTTTCTATCCCTCACCAGCTGAAATTGATGTCGAAAACCAAGCTTTGATTTATGAACTAATTCATAATCATCTGCCATTTCTGCTGCTAATCTCGCAGTTTTAACCCTCTGTTCTTCCATATGAGTTCTCACTACATCAGGAATTGAATTTTTAAACTCCTCCAAAAGTCTAATTTCTCTGTGAGCTTCATACGTTTGGTCTATTTTCAAAGCCCTTAACCACCTAACAAAATTGTCTAGATAGCAACCTGCTTTTAACGAAGAGTGATGCTCCTGTAGGGAGGCTTGCTCCTGCGTCTGTTTTAACTTTGGTTCTGTTATGGTGGATGGAAGTTCAATTACAGCCGCTTGCAGTTGTGGCTGATGTTTGAGAGCCCCTTCCTTTGCTATGTTATAGCAAATCTATTGCCGCATGAGACTTCATCGTCTGCGATAGTATGCGCTTCACACTTTAAAACGGCTATCTTGCTGGGCAGCTGAACAGCATCTAGTAAATTTAAAACCAATTTAGCATGTTTAATAGGTTGGCCGGAGGAAGTTATGAATCCCCTATTTTTCCATAACTGGCCAAAATCATGTACTACCCCAAAAGCGGATCGGGAATCAGTATAACTATTGACTGTTTTATTTCTAGCTCGAATACATGCTTTAGTAAGGGCAAACTATTCGGCCGCTTGAGCAGACTTTCCCGAAAGCAGAGCAAAAGCTTCCACAATCTTGAATGGAGTTACTATTGCATCACCGGCCAGGAGGGTCAGATCATTTGGTCGGTTTGCTGACCCATTGGTGAGAAAGATGATGTCTGGATTTTCTCGTGGGTGACTCAATAAATCAGGTCGAGAGGTTGTGGTGGCTTCAACCAATAGTAAACAGTCTTGATCATCCATATGTTCTGTTTCCGAGGGCGCGGGTAAAGTGTAGCAGGGTTGACAGCTGGCGCTCGCTTGTAGGTAAAGTTGGTTTTAGAGAGGATTACTTCGTACCCAGTGTGTCGAGCCGCAGTAAAATGCTACGTTGTGGATGAATTAAGCAGCAGCAAAACTGATTTTTTTTCTACTATGGCCGCTGTGGCTGCTACTGCTCTTAAGCAATTTGACATACCCTTTACCACACCGGGTAATAGGCAAGGTGTCTTTTCCCTCCTCAATGCTCTTGCACCAGGTCCCCTGTTGCAAATCCCCCTGCTTCATTCACATAAAGAGTAAAGGGTTTGCTGAAAGTAGGAAGTCCCAAGGCAGCGGCGCTAATCATGGCTTGTTTCAAATTACGAAATGCTTGCTCCCTCTCTGGGATCCAGGTAACAACTGAAGGGGCATCCTGTAGGGTAGCCTTTCGCAATACTGTGTCCATCGCTCTATAGTCCAGTATCCACTGCCTGCAATAGCCCACCATTCCGAGGAAGGTAAAGGTTTCCTTTTCCATGCGTGGTATTGGAACCCTTGCGACAGCCGGTATTCTTTCAGACCCAAGCCTCCGCTGTCCTTGCTGCAGCTGAAATCCAAAATACCGAACTGTCTCCTGACAGAATTGCAGCTTGTCCATTGAGACCCTATGCCCTCTTTCTGCCAGATGTGGCAGAATAACACAAGGGTATTCTGTTGACAAACTAGCCCTCCCTCTGAGGCTATCAATAAAGTGTCATCATATTGAGGGACTGTTGAGCCAGCAGACAACTGGCACTCGTCCAAGTCTGTTTTAATACTGTTAATTCCGATATGTAGGGTAAATTGATGTTGACCTTCCGGGTGCAGTGGTATGGAGAAAAAGGCTGAGAAATATCCTTGTTGGTGGTATAGAAGACAACATGACATTTATGTCCGGCACCAATGGAAAATAGTGATAACAATTTTATTGATGGCTCAAAGATCTTGCACAAACCACCACTCGTTGGGTCTTCCTACCTTTGGAATGGGGAGTATAGGGGTGTTACAAGGGCTTTGTGTTCTCTTCAGCACCCCTTGCTGTAATAGTGCATTGGTCACTCCCTCTATCTCTTTTTCTGCTTCCGGTGCCAACCTGTATAGTTTTAGGCAGGGCAGGGCAACGTTCTTCTGTAGCTGCACCCTATGCGCTGGGGCAGAATGTACTTTTCCAACATGATTTTTATGTTGGGGCCCGTAGATGTGCCACTACCTGGGCCAGGATTGAAGGGAGTAAATGATGGCTCTCTCGGGGAGGTTGTTGTCTTTCAAATGTAGTGGGTCATTGCTCCTCTTTCCAGGTCACTTTGCCCTCCTGTTTGCCATAAAATTCTATCAGGCAATTTCGTCCGTCCATTTCAATATAAATCCCATGTATTACTTTTTTCCTTTGCCTCTTTGATTACTTCTCCTATTTGCTTTGTCTTGCGGCCAATGTTAAATGGGGTTCTGAAGGTAAACACATCCTAAAAAGGTCCCTCTGTCTATAGGTCAACTGTACTAACATTCCTAATCCCACAACACCGAAAAATAAAAAGGAGTGACATGTAATGAGGTCTGCTTTCCTAAGTGACTTTGTGTTTGTAAATTGTATGCGTGTTAATCCTCACGAGCATACCAAGCCGTGCAATGGGTCACTATATTCTCTCATCTGGACTCTAACAAGTGTTTTAGTAGCTGTGCCCAAGGGCCATTAATCTTTTGTAAGACTTCCTGCAGTTTTTAATTTTTTTTTTAACAGTGGTACTGTAAGGGTTCAAGTTCAGCTTCCAGCAGAGAACACAGACACAGAGCGATCGGGCGCAGTCTCAGAAGTTATTACATTTTTCAGCTGATGAGCTCATATTTGAGACAGTTCTATAAACATTCCATTACCAATGCGATGTATTACCCTTCCTAATTTGCAGAGCGTATGTCTGCCTAATAGGGTCAGGTGTCGCTAGTTGCGTTACATCGTTCCTGGGGGTTAATTGCTCCTTGGCCCCTTGCACGATAGCCTCTTTCCCTTTATTTCCAACCAGTGTTCGAGGGACTCATTTCCTTCATCCAAACGATTATCATTATTGGGAACCCAGCCCCCTTTTATGTCGCGTGGGACTGCAATCCCAAAGCTTCAAAGCAAAGATGCACCATAAGAGTACTTTAGAAGCAGCAACACCCCCTGGGAGGAGGCTATACATAGTACACATTTAAGTCAATTTCCAATGATTGATTTTATAGGCATTAGCTAGTCTTCGAGACGTATATTTTTTCTTTGTCAATTCAGAAAAGATCAACTGTCTGCTGAAATGGTTAATGTTTCCTGCAGAATCTAAGGGGCAGAGAACTTGGCATGATGCCATTTACGTTTTTTCACGTAATCTAAAAATGTATTCATATTCAATTACTTTCATTCGTAAAGGCACTTTCTTTCTTTGAAACTGATCGTAATTTCCAATGTTTCCGTTCATTAGAGAAATCTCAACAAAAATCACTTAAATTATAATCTCTGACTCACAAAGACAGACGATAAAAAATACAACCCACTTCATGCTTTGACTAAAATTAATTGGTTAAACAAAATACAGATTCTCACAGCTCACAAATATCACAGTTAACCGTTAGCCTTATGTCACGGCTACAGACAAATCTCGTTTTTACCTTAATCTTCTATTTACTTTTACTCGCCTGTTTTTTTCTCCGAAAGGGGGTCAGCTTCATTAGATTCCTATGTGGGACATATAGGTTCACCTACCTCATTCCGTTGCTTTACGATTATTTCTTTTCATTTTCTTACTCATTTTGACTCCCTTATCTGTCCTCTTTAAGGAGTTCACCTTCTTTCTCGCTCCGGATATCTTTACCGAGGCTTTGGGACGACCTGTGAGGGAGCGGCGAGTTTAGTGCTCATCGTTCCGTCTGCAAAATACTTTAGAACATATAAATAACAATAACAACAACCGCGGAGATCCGAAATGATTTACAAATACAACAGGGAGCGCACACCGCTGTTTATCATTTCACGAACCTCAAAGTCTTTTTTTATTTATTTCAGTCTCCAAGGCACCTTTTTCTTCCCATGCAGCTATCATTAATTTATCAACTAAGATAACTCTCCGAGCATGAGTCACTGGCCAGTAATTAAGCCTGCCGAGCCGCAGACCCCCCTTTCAGCTGGGGTCGCGCTATAGCTCTCTCCCTTTCAGCTGAGAGAGTCCTGTTTCGAGATTCGTTTCGGGGTTCATGTCCCGTTAAATTAGGAAAACTGCAATTCTTTTCTGAATTGACAAAAAAAAAATATACGTCTCGAAGAATAGCTAATCCTATAAAATCAATCATTGGAAATTGAGTAAATTTGTCGTGAAAATCATAATAAAGATAAATTCCTCGAGGTTCGATTTAAGGAAATTTATTTACACAAATATACTTGTGGAGAGAGATTGTTTCAGCTGCAAAGCCAAGGCACTGCACTCTGAGTTCTGCAGTCAAAAACCATTATATTTATAGGGTGAAATAAACAACTTTGAAGAGATAAAGCTTGGGCACATACGCAAGAGGAAATATGAATGTTTTGCCATTGGTTTAAAAACAATTCGAGTCCGCATGTTGTTGTCCTTCGGAAGAACAACGTATTATCATAATAAGGCCAGTACCACATACTAAGCAGTATTTGGTTTACAGAACTTGACCTCCTTATTTTCGCTCAAAAGCAGTGTTAAAATATAGTTAATATTCCCAGCATGCTTCTAAATTGGTAACTCATTAACTTCCTTCCACACTTACCGACACACAAAGAGTTAAGTTTCTCCCAGCTACTGCTAATTGGAGCACTTTCCTTCCCAGCCAATCAGGTCACGGCTTTGCTGTGATGTCACTCTTCAAGGTAAGATTTTAAAGTTTTGAAAGAGGAAAACTTACCTTCCTGACTGACCCCTGGCCACTGCTCCCGCCGAAAATCTGACGGCCACTTCTCCGGCAGCTGTGTCCCCGCCGCACTCCTCACGCTCTTTTATCCTCTCTCCCCGCTCCCCTCCTCGGGCCCTTTGATCCTGTGTACCCGCCGCTCTCCTCGCGCTCTTCCACTGTCTCCCCGCCGCTCTCGTCGCACTCTTTTATCGTGTGTCCCCGCAGCTCTCCTCGCCCTCTTACACTGAGTCTCCGCCGCTCTCCTCTCCCTCTTTCACTGAGTCTCCGCCGCTCTGCTCGCGCTCTTTCACTGAGTCACCGCCGCTCTCCTCGTGCTCTTTCACTGACTCTCCGCCGCTCTCCTCGCGCTCTTTCACTGTGTCCCCGGCGCTCTCCTCGCGCTCTTTCACTGAGTCTCCGCCGCTCTACTCGCGCTCTTTCAATGACTCCCCGCCGCTCTCCTCGCGCTCTTTCCCTGAGTCTCCGCCGCTCTCCTCGTGCTCTTTCACTGAGTCTCCGCCGCTCTCCTCGCGCTCTTTCAATGAGTCCCCGCAGCTCTCCTCGCGCTCTTTCCCTGAGACTCCGCCGCTCTCCTCGCGCTCTTTCACTGAGTCTCCGCCACTCTCCTCGCGCTCTTTCACTGAGTTTCAACCGCTCTCCTCGCGCTCTTTCACTGTGTCCCCGCCGCTCTCCTCGCACTCTTTCCCTGAGGCTCCGCCGCTCTCCTCGCCGCCCTCTTTCACTGAGTCTCCGCTGCTCTCCTCGCGCTCTTTCACTGAGTCCCCGCCACTCTCCTCGCGCTCTTTCACTGAGCCTCCGCCGCTCTCATCGCGCTCTTACACTGTGTCCCCGCCGCTCTCCTCGCGCTCCGCAGATCTCCTCGCGCTCTTTCCCTGAGTCTCCGACGCTCTCCTCATGCTGTTTCACTGAGTCCCCGCCATTCTCCTCGCGCTCTTTCACTGAGTCTCCGCCTCTCTCCTCACGTTCTTTCACTGAGTCCCCGCCGCTCTCCTCGCGCTCTTTCCCTGAGTCTCCGCCGCTCTCCTCGCCCTCTTTCATAGAGTCTCCACAGCTCTCCTCGCGCTCTTTCACTGAGTCCCCGCCGCTCTCCTCGCACTCTTTCCCTGAGTCTCCGCCGCTCTCCTCACGCTCTTTTATCCTGTGTCCCCGCCGCTCTCCTCGCGCTCTTTCACTGAGTCTCCGCCGCTCTCCTCGCACTCTTTCACTGAGTCTCCGCCGCTCTCCTCGCGCTCTTTCCCTGAGTCTCCGCCGCTCTCCGCGCGCTCTTTCACTGAGTCTCCGCCGCTCTCCTCGCGCTCTTTCGCTGAGTCTCCGCCGCTCTCCTCGCGCTCTGTCACTGAGTCTCCGCCGCTCTCCTCGCGCTCTTTCACTGAGTCTCCGCCGCTCTCCTCGCGCTCTTTCACTGAGACCCCGCCGCTCTCCTCGCGCTCTTTCACTGAGTCTCCGCCGCTCTCCTCGCGCTCTTTCACTGTGTCCCCGCCGCTCTCCTCGTGCTCTTTCACTGAGTCTCCGCCGCTCTCCTCGCGCTCTTTAACTGAGTCCCCGCCGCTCTCCTCGCCCTCTTTCCCTGAGTCACCGCCGCTCTCCTTGCGGACTTTCACTGCGTCTCCGCCGCTCCCCTCGCGCTATTTCACTGAGTCCCCGCCGCTCTCCTTGCGCTCTTTCCCTGAGTCTCAGCCGCTCTCCTCGCGCTCTTTCACTGAGTCTCCGCTGCTCTCCTCGCGCTCTTTCACTGAGTCCCCACCGCTCTCTTCGCGCTCTTTCACTGTGTCCCCGCCGCTCTCCTCGCACTCTTTCCCTGAGTCTCCACCACTCTCCTCGCCGCCCTCTTTCACTGAGTCTCCGCCGCTCTCCTCGCGCTCTTTCACTGAGTCCCCGCCGCTCTCCTCGCGCTCTTTCATTGAGTCACCGCCGCTCTCCTCGCGCTCTTTCACTGAGTCTCCGCCGCACTCCTCGCGCTCTTTCACTGTGTCCCCGCCGTCTCCTCGCGCTCTTTCACTGAGTCTCCACCGCTCTCCTCGCGCTCTTTCACTGAGTCCCCGCCGCTCTCTTCGCGCTCTTTCCCTGAGTCTCCGCCGCTCTCCTCGCGCTCTTTCACTGCATCCCCGCCGCTCTCCTCGCGCTCTTTCACTGAGTCCCCGCCGCTCTCCTCGCGCTCTTTCCCTGAGTCTCCGCCGCTCTCCTCCCGCTCTTTCACTGAGTCTCCGCCGCTCTCCTCGCGCTCTTTCACTGAGACCCCACCGCTCTCCTCGCACTCTTTCCCTGAGTCTCCACCGCTCTCCTCGCCGCCCTCTTTCACTGAGTGTCCGCTGCTCTCCTCGCGCTTTTTTACTGAGTCCCCGCCACTCTCCTCGCGCTCTTTCACTGAGCCTCCGCCGCTCTCCTCGCGCTCTTACACTGTGTCCCCGTCCGCTCTTCTCGCGCTCCGCAGATCTCCTCGCGCTCTTTCGCTGAGTCTCCGACGCTCTCCTCGCACTCAGCAGATTTCCACGCGCTCTTTCCCTGAGTCTCCGACGCTCTCCTCGTGCACTTTCACTGAGTCCCCGCCATTCTGCTCGCGCTCTTTCACTGAGTCACCGCCTCTCTCCTCACGCTCTTTCAATGAGTCCCCGCGGCTCTCCTCGTGCTCTTTCCCTGAGTCTCTGCCGCTCTCCTCGCCCTCTTTCACTGAGTCTCCACGCGCTCTTTTACTGAGTCCCCGCCGCTCTCCTCGCGCTATTTCCCTGAGTCTCCGCCGCTCTCCTCGCACTCTTTCACTGAGTGTCCGCAGCTCTCCTCGCGCTATTTTATCCTGTGTCCCCGCCGCTGTCCTCACGCTATTTCACTGAGTCTCCATCGCTCTCCTCGCGCTCTTTCACTGAGTCTCCGCCGCTCTCCTCGCGCTCTTTCACTGAGTCCCCGACGCTTTCCTTGCGCACTTTCACTGCGTCTCCGCCGCTCTCCTCGCGCTCTTTCACTGAGTCCCCGCCACTCTGCTCGCGCTCTTTCACTGTGTCCACGCCATTCTCCTCGCGCTCTTTCACTGAGTCTCCGCTGCACTCCTCGCGCTCTTTCGCTGAGTCTCCACCGCTCTCCTCGCGCTCTTTCCCTGAGTCTGCGCCGCTCTCTTTGTGCTCTTTCACGGAGCCTCCGCCGCTCTCCTCACGCTCCGCAGATCTCCTCGCGCTCTTTCGCTGAGTCTCCGACGCTCGCTTGCGCTTCGCAGATCTCCACACGCTCTTTCCCTGAGTCTCCGACGCTCTCCTCGTGCACTTCAAATGAGTCCCCGCCATTCTCCTCGCGCTCTTTCACTGAGTCTCCGCCTCTCTCCTCACGCTCTTTCACTGAGTCCCCGCCGCTCTCCTCGTGCTCTTTCCCTGAGTCTCCGCCGCTCTCCTCGCCCTCTTTCACTGAGTCACAACAGCTCACCTTGCGCTCTTTCACTGAGTCCCCGACGCTCTCCTCGCGCTCTTTCCCTAAGTCTCCGCCGCTCTCATCGCGCTCTTTCACTGAGTCTCCACAGGTCTCCACACGCTATTTTATCCTGTGTCCCCGTCGCTCTCCTCGCGTTCTTTCACTGAGTCTCCGCCGCTCTCCTCGCGCTCTTTCACTGAGTCTCCGCCGCTCTCCTCGCGCACTTTCCCTGAGTCTCCGCAGCTCTCCTCGCGCTCTTTCACTGAGTCTCCGCCGCTCTCCTCGCGCTCTTTCACTGAGTCTCCGCCGCTCTCCTCGCGCTCTTTCACTGAGTCTCCGCCGCTCTCCTCGCGCTCTGTCACTGAGACTCCGCCGCTCTCCTCGCACTCTTTCACTGAGTCTCCGCCGCTCTCCTCGTGCTCTTTCACTGAGTCCCCGCCGCTCTCCTCGCGCTCTTTCACTGAGTCACCGCCGCTCTCCTCGCGCTCTTTCACTGAGTCTCCGTCGCTCTCCTCGCGCTCTTTCATTGAGTCCCTGCCGCTCTCCTCGCGCTCTTTCACTGAGTCACCGCCGCTCTCCTCGCGCTCTTCCACTCAGTCTCCGCCGCTCTCCTCGCGCTCTTTTACTATGTCCCCGCCGCTCTCCTCGCGCTCTTTCACTGAGTCTCCGCCGCTCTCCTCGCGCTCTTTCACTGAGTCCCCGCCGCTCTCCTCGCGCTCTTTCCCTGAGTCTCCGCCACTCTCCTCGCGTTGTTTCACTGAGTCCCCGCCGCTCTCCTCGCGCTCTTTCCCTGAGTCTCCGCCGCTCTCCTCGCGCTCTTTAACTGAGTCTCCGCCGCTCTCCTCGCGCTCTTTCACTGAGTCCCCGCCGATCTCTTCGCACTCTTTCCCTGAGTCTCCGCCGCTCTCCTCGCGCTCTTTCACTGAGTCTCCACCGCTCTCCTCGCGCTCTTTCACTGAGTCTCCGCCGCTCTCCTTGCGCTCTTTCACTGAGTCTCCGCCGCTCTCCTCGCGCTCTTTCACTGAGTCTCCGCCGCTCTCCTCGCGCTCTTTCACTGAGTCCCCGCCGCTCTCCTCGCGCTCTTTCACTGAGTCACCACCGCTCTCCTCGCGCTCTTTCACTGAGTCTCCGTCGCTCTCCTCGCGCTCTTTCATTGAGTTACTGCCGCTCTCCTCGCGCTCTTTCCCTGAGTCTCCGCCGCTCTCCTCGTGCTCTTTAACTGAGTCTCCGCCGCTCTCCTCGCGCTCTTTCACTGAGTCCCCGCCGCTCTCTTCGCACTCTTTCCCTGTGTCTCCACCGCTCTCCTCGCCGCCGTCTTTCACTGAGTCTCCGCTGCTCTCCAAGCACTCTTTCACTGAGTCCCCGCCGCTCTCCTCGCGCTCTTTCACTGAGCCTCCGCCGCTCTCCTCGCGCTCCGCCGCTCTCCTCGCGCTCTTTCACTGTGTCCCCGGCGCTCTCCTCGCGCTCTTTCACTGAGTCTCCGCCGCTCTACTCGCGCTCTTTCAATGAGTCCCCGCCGCTCTCCTCGCGCTCTTTCCCTGAGTCTCCGCCGCTCTCCTCGTGCTCTTTCACTGAGTCTCCGCCGCTCTCCTCGCGCTCTTTCAATGAGTCCCCGCAGCTCTCCTCGCGCTCTTTCCCTGAGACTCCGCCGCTCTCCTCGCGCTCTTTCACTGAGTCTCCGCCACTCTCCTCGCGCTCTTTCACTGAGTTTCAACCGCTCTCCTCGCGCTCTTTCACTTTGTCCCCGCCGCTCTCCTCGCACTCTTTCCCTGAGGCTCCGCCGCTCTCCTCGCCGCCCTCTTTCACTGAGTCTCCGCTGCTCTCCTCGCGCTCTTTCACTGAGTCCCCGCCACTCTCCTCGCGCTCTTTCACTGAGCCTCCGCCGCTCTCATCGCGCTCTTACACTGTGTCCCCGCCGCTCTCCTCGCGCTCCGCAGATCTCCTCGCGCTCTTTCCCTGAGTCTCCGACGCTCTCCTCATGCTGTTTCACTGAGTCCCCGCCATTCTCCTCGCGCTCTTTCACTGAGTCTCCGCCTCTCTCCTCACGTTCTTTCACTGAGTCCCCGCCGCTCTCCTCGCGCTCTTTCCCTGAGTCTCCGCCGCTCTCCTCGCCCTCTTTCATAGAGTCTCCACAGCTCTCCTCGCGCTCTTTCACTGAGTCCCCGCCGCTCTCCTCGCACTCTTTCCCTGAGTCTCCGCCGCTCTCCTCGCGCTCTTTCACTGAGTCTCCGCAGCTCTCCTCACGCTCTTTTATCCTGTGTCCCTGCCGCTCTCCTCGCGCTCTTTCACTGAGTCTCCGCCGCTCTCCTCGCACTCTTTCACTGAGTCTCCGCCGCTCTCCTCGCGCTCTTTCCCTGAGTCTCCGCCGCTCTCCGCGCGCTCTTTCACTGAGTCTCCGCCGCTCTCCTCGCGCTCTTTCGCTGAGTCTCCGCCGCTCTCCTCGCGCTCTGTCACTGAGTCTCCGCCGCTCTCCTCGCGCTCTTTCACTGAGTCTCCGCCGCTCTCCTCGCGCTCTTTCACTGAGACCCCGCCGCTCTCCTCGCGCTCTTTCACTGAGTCTCCGCCGCTCTCCTCGCGCTCTTTCACTGTGTCCCCGCCGCTCTCCTCGTGCTCTTTCACTGAGTCTCCGCCGCTCTCCTCGCGCTCTTTAACTGAGTCCCCGCCGCTCTCCTCGCCCTGTTTCCCTGAGTCACCGCCGCTCTCCTTGCGGACTTTCACTGCGTCTCCGCCGCTCCCCTCGCGCTATTTCACTGAGTCCCCGCCGCTCTCCTTGCGCTCTTTCCCTGAGTCTCAGCCGCTCTCCTCGCGCTCTTTCACTGAGTCTCCGCTGCTCTCCTCGCGCTCTTTCACTGAGTCCCCACCGCTCTCTTCGCGCTCTTTCACTGTGTCCCCGCCGCTCTCCTCGCACTCTTTCCCTGAGTCTCCACCACTCTCCTCGCCGCCCTCTTTCACTGAGTCTCCGCCGCTCTCCTCGCGCTCTTTCACTGAGTCCCCGCCGCTCTCCTCGCGCTCTTTCATTGAGTCACCGCCGCTCTCCTCGCGCTCTTTCACTGAGTCTCCGCCGCACTCCTCGCGCTCTTTCACTGTGTCCCCGCCGTCTCCTCGCGCTCTTTCACTGAGTCTCCACCGCTCTCCTCGCGCTCTTTCACTGAGTCCCCGCCGCTCTCTTCGCGCTCTTTCCCTGAGTCTCCGCCGCTCTCCTCGCGCTCTTTCACTGCATCCCCGCCGCTCTCCTCGCGCTCTTTCACTGAGTCCCCGCCGCTCTCCTCGCGCTCTTTCCCTGAGTCTCCGCCGCTCTCCTCCCGCTCTTTCACTGAGTCTCCGCCGCTCTCCTCGCGCTCTTTCACTGAGACCCCACCGCTCTCCTCGCACTCTTTCCCTGAGTCTCCACCGCTCTCCTCGCCGCCCTCTTTCACTGAGTGTCCGCTGCTCTCCTCGCGCTTTTTTACTGAGTCCCCGCCACTCTCCTCGCGCTCTTTCACTGAGCCTCCGCCGCTCTCCTCGCGCTCTTACACTGTGTCCCCGTCCGCTCTTCTCGCGCTCCGCAGATCTCCTCGCGCTCTTTCGCTGAGTCTCCGACGCTCTCCTCGCACTCAGCAGATTTCCACGCGCTCTTTCCCTGAGTCTCCGACGCTCTCCTCGTGCACTTTCACTGAGTCCCCGCCATTCTGCTCGCGCTCTTTCACTGAGTCACCGCCTCTCTCCTCACGCTCTTTCAATGAGTCCCCGCGGCTCTCCTCGTGCTCTTTCCCTGAGTCTCTGCCGCTCTCCTCGCCCTCTTTCACTGAGTCTCCACGCGCTCTTTTACTGAGTCCCCGCCGCTCTCCTCGCGCTATTTCCCTGAGTCTCCGCCGCTCTCCTCGCACTCTTTCACTGAGTCTCCGCAGCTCTCCTCGCGCTATTTTATCCTGTGTCCCCGCCGCTGTCCTCACGCTATTTCACTGAGTCTCCATCGCTCTCCTCGCGCTCTTTCACTGAGTCTCCGCCGCTCTCCTCGCGCTCTTTCACTGAGTCCCCGACGCTTTCCTTGCGCACTTTCACTGCGTCTCCGCCGCTCTCCTCGCGCTCTTTCACTGAGTCCCCGCCACTCTGCTCGCGCTCTTTCACTGTGTCCACGCCATTCTCCTCGCGCTCTTTCACTGAGTCTCCGCTGCACTCCTCGCGCTCTTTCGCTGAGTCTCCACCGCTCTCCTCGCGCTCTTTCCCTGAGTCTGCGCCGCTCTCTTTGTGCTCTTTCACTGAGCCTCCGCCGCTCTCCTCACGCTCCGCAGATCTCCTCGCGCTCTTTCGCTGAGTCTCCGACGCTCGCTTGCGCTTCGCAGATCTCCACACGCTCTTTCCCTGAGTCTCCGACGCTCTCCTCGTGCACTTCAAATGAGTCCCCGCCATTCTCCTCGCGCTCTTTCACTGAGTCTCCGCCTCTCTCCTCACGCTCTTTCACTGAGTCCCCGCCGCTCTCCTCGTGCTCTTTCCCTGAGTCTCCGCCGCTCTCCTCGCCCTCTTTCACTGAGTCACAACAGCTCACCTTGCGCTCTTTCACTGAGTCCCCGACGCTCTCCTCGCGCTCTTTCCCTAAGTCTCCGCCGCTCTCATCGCGCTCTTTCACTGAGTCTCCACAGGTCTCCACACGCTATTTTATCCTGTGTCCCCGTCGCTCTCCTCGCGTTCTTTCACTGAGTCTCCGCCGCTCTCCTCGCGCTCTTTCACTGAGTCTCCGCCGCTCTCCTCGCGCACTTTCCCTGAGTCTCCGCAGCTCTCCTCGCGCTCTTTCACTGAGTCTCCGCCGCTCTCCTCGCGCTCTTTCACTGAGTCTCCGCCGCTCTCCTCGCGCTCTTTCACTGAGTCTCCGCCGCTCTCCTCGCGCTCTGTCACTGAGACTCCGCCGCTCTCCTCGCACTCTTTCACTGAGTCTCCGCCGCTCTCCTCGCGCTCTTTCACTGAGTCCCCGCCGCTCTCCTCGCGCTCTTTCACTGAGTCACCGCCGCTCTCCTCGCGCTCTTTCACTGAGTCTCCGTCGCTCTCCTCGCGCTCTTTCATTGAGTCCCTGCCGCTCTCCTCGCGCTCTTTCACTGAGTCACCGCCGCTCTCCTCGCGCTCTTCCACTCAGTCTCCGCCGCTCTCCTCGCGCTCTTTTACTATGTCCCCGCCGCTCTCCTCGCGCTCTTTCACTGAGTCTCCGCCGCTCTCCTCGCGCTCTTTCACTGAGTCCCCGCCGCTCTCCTCGCGCTCTTTCCCTGAGTCTCCGCCACTCTCCTCGCGTTGTTTCACTGAGTCCCCGCCGCTCTCCTCGCGCTCTTTCCCTGAGTCTCCGCCGCTCTCCTCGCGCTCTTTAACTGAGTCTCCGCCGCTCTCCTCGCGCTCTTTCACTGAGTCCCCGCCGATCTCTTCGCACTCTTTCCCTGAGTCTCCGCCGCTCTCCTCGCGCTCTTTCACTGAGTCTCCACCGCTCTCCTCGCGCTCTTTCACTGAGTCTCCGCCGCTCTCCTTGCGCTCTTTCACTGAGTCTCCGCCGCTCTCCTCGCGCTCTTTCACTGAGTCTCCGCCGCTCTCCTCGCGCTCTTTCACTGAGTCCCCGCCGCTCTCCTCGCGCTCTTTCACTGAGTCACCACCGCTCTCCTCGCGCTCTTTCACTGAGTCTCCGTCGCTCTCCTCGCGCTCTTTCATTGAGTTACTGCCGCTCTCCTCGCGCTCTTTCCCTGAGTCTCCGCCGCTCTCCTCGTGCTCTTTAACTGAGTCTCCGCCGCTCTCCTCGCGCTCTTTCACTGAGTCCCCGCCGCTCTCTTCGCACTCTTTCCCTGTGTCTCCACCGCTCTCCTCGCCGCCGTCTTTCACTGAGTCTCCGCTGCTCTCCAAGCACTCTTTCACTGAGTCCCCGCCGCTCTCCTCGCGCTCTTTCACTGAGCCTCCGCCGCTCTCCTCGCGCTCCGCAGATCTCCTCACGCTCTTTCGCTGAGTCTCCGACGCTCTCCTTGCGCTCCGCAGATCTCCACGCGCTCTTTCCCTGAGTCTCCGACGCTCTCCTCGTGCACTTTCACTGAGTCCACGCCATTGTCCTCGCGCTCTTTCACTGAGTCTCGGCCTCTCTCCTCACGCTCTTTCACTGAGTCCCCGCCGCTCTCCTCGTGCTCTTTCCCTGAGTCTCCGCCGCTCTCCTCGCTCTCTTTCACTGAGTCTCCACAGCTCACCTCGCGCTCTTTCACTGAGTCCCCGCCGCTCTCCTCACGCTCTTTCCCTGAGTCTCCGCCGCTCTCCTCGCGCTCTTTCACTGAGTATCCGCAGCTCTCCTCGCGCTATTTTATCCTGTGTCCCCGCCGCTCTCCTCGCGCTCTTTCACTGAGTCTCCGCCGCTCTCCTCGCGCTCTTTCACTGAGTCTCCGCCGCTCTCCTCGCGCTCTTTCCCTGAGTCTCCGCCGCTCTCCTCGCGCTCTGTCACTGAGTCTCCGCCGCTCTCCTCGCGCTCTTTCACTGAGTCTCCGCCGCTCTCCTCGCGCTCTTTCACTCAGTCCCCACCGCTCTCCTCGCGCTCTTTCACTGAGTCACCGCCGCTCTCATCGCGCTCTTTCACTGAGTCTCCGCCGCTCTCCTCGCACTTTTCACTGTGTCCCCGCCGCTCTCCTCGCGCTCTTTCGCTGAGTCTCCGCCGCTCTCCTCGCGCTCTTTCACTGAGTCCCCACCGCTCTCCTCGCGCTCTTTCACTGTGTCCCCGCCGCTCTCCTCGCACTCTTTCCCTGAGTCTCCGCCACTCTCCTCGACACCCTCTTTCACTGAGTCTCCGCTGCTCTCCTCGCGCTCTTTCACTGAGTCCCCGCCGCTCTCCTCGCGCTCTTTCACTGAGCCTCCGCTGCTCTCCTCGCGCTCTTACACTGTGTCCCCGCCGCTCTCCTCGCGCTCCGCAGATCTCCTCGCGCTCTTTCCCTGAGTCTCCGACGCTCTCCTCGTGCTCTTTCACTGACTCCCCGCCATTCTCCTCGTGCTCTTTCACTGAGTCTCCGCCTCTCTCCTCACGCTCTTTCACTGAGGCCCCGCCGCTCTCCTCGCACTCTTTCCCTGAGTCTCCGCCGCTCTCCTCGCCCTCTTTCACTGAGTCTCCATAGCTCTCCTCGCGCTTTTTCACTGAGTCCCCGCCGCTCTCCTCGCGCTCTTTCCCTGAGTCTCCGCCGCTCTCCTCGCGCTCTTTCACTAAGTCTCCGCAGCTCTCCTCGCGCTCTTTTATCCTGTGTCCCCGCCGCTCTCCTCGCGCTCTTTCACTGAGTCCCCGCCGCTCTCCTCGCGCTCTTTCCCTGAGTCTCCGCCGCTCTCCTCGCGCTCTTTAACTGAGTCTCCGCCGCTCTCCTCGCGCTCTTTCACTGAGTCCCCGCCGATCTCTTCGCACTCTTTCCCTGAGTCTCCGCCGCTCTCCTCGCGCTCTTTCACTGAGTCTCCACCGCTCTCCTCGCGCTCTTTCACTGAGTCTCCGCCGCTCTCCTTGCGCTCTTTCACTGAGTCTCCGCCGCTCTCCTCGCGCTCTTTCACTGAGTCTCCGCCGCTCTCCTCGCGCTCTTTCACTGAGTCCCCGCCGCTCTCCTCGCGCTCTTTCACTGAGTCACCACCGCTCTCCTCGCGCTCTTTCACTGAGTCTCCGTCGCTCTCCTCGCGCTCTTTCATTGAGTTACTGCCGCTCTCCTCGCGCTCTTTCCCTGAGTCTCCGCCGCTCTCCTCGTGCTCTTTAACTGAGTCTCCGCCGCTCTCCTCGCGCTCTTTCACTGAGTCCCCGCCGCTCTCTTCGCACTCTTTCCCTGTGTCTCCACCGCTCTCCTCGCCGCCGTCTTTCACTGAGTCTCCGCTGCTCTCCAAGCGCTCTTTCACTGAGTCCCCGCCGCTCTCCTTGCGCTCTTTCACTGAGCCTCCGCCGCTCTCCTCGCGCTCCGCAGATCTCCTCACGCTCTTTCGCTGAGTCTCCGACGCTCTCCTTGCGCTCCGCAGATCTCCACGCGCTCTTTCCCTGAGTCTCCGACGCTCTCCTCGTGCACTTTCACTGAGTCCACGCCATTCTCCTCGCGCTCTTTCACTGAGTCTCGGCGTCTCTCCTCACGCTCTTTCACTGAGTCCCCGCCGCTCTCCTCGTGCTCTTTCCCTGAGTCTCCGCCGCTCTCCTCGCTCTCTTTCACTGAGTCTCCACAGCTCACCTCGCGCTCTTTCACTGAGTCCCCGCCGCTCTCCTCACGCTCTTTCTCTGAGTCTCCGCCGCTCTCCTCGCGCTCTTTCACTGAGTATCCGCAGCTCTCCTCGCGCTATTTTATCCTGTGTCCCCGCCGCTCTCCTCGCGCTCTTTCACTGAGTCTCCGCCGCTCTCCTCGCGCTCTTTCACTGAGTCTCCGCCGCTCTCCTCGCGCTCTTTCCCTGAGTCTCCGCCGCTCTCCTCGCGCTCTGTCACTGAGTCTCCGCCGCTCTCCTCGCGCTCTTTCACTGAGTCTCCGCCGCTCTCCTCGCGCTCTTTCACTCAGTCCCCACCGCTCTCCTCGCGCTCTTTCACTGAGTCACCGCCGCTCTCATCGCGCTCTTTCACTGAGTCTCCGCCGCTCTCCTCGCACTTTTCACTGTGTCCCCGCCGCTCTCCTCGCTCTCATTCACTGAGTCTCCGCCGCTCTCCTTGCGCTCTTTCACTGAGTCCCCGCCGCTCTCCTCGGGCTCTTTCCCTGAGACTCCGCCGCTCTCCTCGCGCTCTTTCACTGAGTCTCTGCCGCTCTCCTCGTGCTCTTTCAATGAGTCCCCGCCGCTCTCCTCGCGCTCTTTCGCTGAGTCTCCGCCGCTCTCCTCGCGCTCTTTCACTGAGTCCCCACCGCTCTCCTCGCGCTCTTTCACTGTGTCCCCGCCGCTCTCCTCGCACTCTTTCCCTGAGTCTCCGCCACTCTCCTCGACACCCTCTTTCACTGAGTCTCCGCTGCTCTCCTCGCGCTCTTTCACTGAGTCCCCGCCGCTCTCCTCGCGCTCTTTCACTGAGCCTCCGCTGCTCTCCTCGCGCTCTTACACTGTGTCCCCGCCGCTCTCCTCGCGCTCCGCAGATCTCCTCGCGCTCTTTCCCTGAGTCTCCGACGCTCTCCTCGTGCTCTTTCACTGACTCCCCGCCATTCTCCTCGTGCTCTTTCACTGAGTCTCCGCCTCTCTCCTCACGCTCTTTCACTGAGGCCCCGCCGCTCTCCTCGCACTCTTTCCCTGAGTCTCCGCCGCTCTCCTCGCCCTCTTTCACTGAGTCTCCATAGCTCTCCTCGCGCTTTTTCACTGAGTCCCCGCCGCTCTCCTCGCGCTCTTTCCCTGAGTCTCCGCCGCTCTCCTTGCGCTCTTTCACTAAGTCTCCGCAGCTCTCCTCGCGCTCTTTTATCCTGTGTCCCCGCCGCTCTCCTCGCGCTCTTTCACTGAGTCTCCGCCGCTCTCCTCGCGCTCTTTCACTGAGTCTCCACCGCTCTCCTGGCGCTCTTTCACTGTGACCCCGCCGCTCTCCTCGCCCTCTTTCACTGAGTCTCCGCAGCTCTCCTCGCGCTCTTTTTGTTGAATTTGGGGACTGATATAGGGCTATGGGGAGAGAGCGGGGCAGTGAGATTAGTTTGGTACTGACACAGGGCTATGTGGAGAGAGTGAGGCAGTGATATTAAGTTGGGGATTGATACAGGGCTATGGTGGGTGAGTAGGCAGTGATATTAGTTTGGGGATTGACTCTGGTCTACGGGAAATGTGGGGTAGTGGATTAGTTTCGGGATTCATACAGGCCTATGGGGAGAGTGTCAGTGGCATTAGTTTGAGGATTCGTGCAGGGATATGGGGAGAGAGCGGGGCAATGGAATTAGTTTGGGGATTGAAACGGGGCTATGGGAAGAGGGCGGGGCAATGGAATTATTTTGGGGTTGATACAGGGCTATGGGGAGAGAGCGGGGCAATGGGATTAGTTTGGGATTGAAACGGGGCTATGGGGTGAGGGCGTGGAAATGGAATTAGTTTCGGGATTGATACAGGGCTATGGGGAGAGAGCGGGGCAGTGAGATCAGTTTGGAGATATATACAGGGCTATGGGGAGAGAGTGGAGCGGTGGGATTAGTTTGGGAATTGATACAGTGCTATGGGGAAAGAGCGGGGCAATGGAATTTGTTTGGGGATTGATACAGGGCTATGGGGAGAGCGCGGGGCAATGGAATTAGTTTGCGGATTAAAACGGGGCTATGTGGAGTGAGTGGGCAGTGAGATTATTTTGGGATGGATAGAGGGCTACGGGAGAGAGTGGGGCAGTGGGGTTAGTTCAGTTATTGTTAGAGGGCTATGGGGAGAGAGCGGGGCAGTGGGGTTAGTTTTGGGATTGATACAGGGCTCTGGGGAGAGAGCGGGGCAGTGGGATTAGTTTGGGGATTGATACAGGGCTACAGGGGAGAGTGGGACAGTGAAATTAGTTTGGGGATTGATACAGGACTGTGGGGAGAGAGTGGGACAGTGAGATTAGTTTGTAGATTGATACAGGGCTATGGGGAGAGAGCGGGGCAGTGAGATTAGTTTGGGGATTGACACTTGGCTACGGGGAGGGCGGGATTAGATTGCGGATTGATACAGGGCTACGGGGAGTGTGGGATTAGATTGCGGATTGATACAGGACTCCGGGGAGGGTAGAATTAGTTTGGGGATTGGCACCGTGCTATGGGGAGGGTGGGGCAGTGGGATTAGTTTGGGGATTGGTACAGGGCAAAGAAGTTAGTGGTTTGATATAGGGCTATGCGGAGAGAGTGGGGCAGTGGGATTAGTTTAGGGATTGATTCAGGGCTATGGGGAGAGAGTTAGGCAGTAAGATTAGTTTGGGGATTGATACAGGTCTATGCGGAGCATGGGGCAGTGGGATTAGTTTGAGGATTGATACATGGCTATGGGGAGAGAATGGGGCAGTGGGATTAGTTTGGATATTGATACAGGGCTATGGGCAGGGAACGGGGCAGTGGGTTTAGTTTGGGGATTGACACAGGACTATGGGAAGAGCGGCCAGTGGGATTTGTTTGGGATTGATACAGGGCTATGGGTAGACAGTGGGGCAATGCGAACTGTTTTCGGGATTGATTCAGGGCTATGGGGAGAAAATGGGGCAGTGGGATTAGTTTGGGATTGATACAGGCCTACGGGGAAAGAGTGGGGCACTGAGATTAGTTTGGGATTGGTACTGTCTATGGAGAGTGAGTGGTCAGTGGGATTAGTTTGGGGATTGATACAGTGCTATGGGGAGAGAATGGCGCAGTGGGAATAGTTTGGATATTGATACAGGGCTATGGGCAGAGAACGGGGCAGTGATATTAGTTTCGGGATTGATACAGGGCTATGGGGATAGAGCCGGGCAGTGGGATTTGTTTGGGATTGATACAGGGCTATGGGGAGTGAGCGGGGCAGTGTGATTAGTTTGGGGATTGATACAGGGCAATGGGGAGAGAGCGGGGCAGTGAGATTAGTTTGGCGATTGACACTTGGCTACGGGGAGAGTGGGATTAGATTGCGGATTGGCACCGGGCTATGGGGAGGGTGGGGCAGTGGGATTAGTTTGTGGATTGATACAGGGCAATGCGGAGAGTGTCGCAGTGGGATTAGTTAGTGGTTTGATATCGGGCTATGCGGAGAGAGTGGGGCAGTGGAATTAGTTTGGGGATTGATACAGGGCTATGGGGAGAGAGTTAGGCAGTAAGATTAGATTGGGGATTGATACAGGGCTATGCGGAGCATGGGGCAGTGGGATTAGTTCGAGGATTGATACATGGCCATGGGGAGAGAATGGGACAGTGGGATTAGTTTGGATATTGATACAGGTCTATGGGCAGGTAACGGGCAGTGATATTAGTTTCCGGATTGATACAGGGCTATGGGGATAGAGCCGGGCAGTGGTATTTGTTTGGGATTGATACAGGGCTATGGGGAGTGAGCTGGGCAGTGGGATTAGTTTGGGGATTGATACAGGGCTATGGGGATAGAGTGGGGCAGTAAGATTAGATTGGGGATTGATACAGGACTGTGTGGAGAGAGTGTGGCAGTGATATTAGTTTTGGGATCGATACAGGGCTATGCTGGGAGACAGCGAGGCGTTGGGATTAGATTGGGGATTGATTTAGGGCTATGGTGGGAATGATTGGGACAGTGAGTTTAGTTTGGGGATTGATACAGGGCTATGGGGAGAGAGTGAGGCAAAGAGATCAGTTTGGGGATTGACACAGGGCTATGGGGAGAGAGCGGGGCAGTGGGATAAGTTTGAGGATTGATACAGGGCTATGGGGAGAGAGCGGGGCAGTGAGATTAGTTTGGTACTGACACAGGGCTATGTGGAGAGAGTGAGGCAATGATATTAAGTTGGGGATTGATACAGGGCTATGGTGGGTGAATAGGCAGTGATATTAGTTTGGGGATTGACTCTGGTCTACGGGAAAGGTGGGGTAGTTGATTAGTTTCGGGATTGATACAGGTCTATGGGGAGAGTGACAGTGGCATTAGTTTGAGGATTCGTGCAGGGATATGGGGAGAGAGCGGGGCAATGGAATTAGTTTGGGGATTGAAACGGGGCTATATGTAGAGGGCGGGGCAATGGAATTAGTTTGGGGTTGATACAGTGCTTTGGGGAGAGAGCGGGGCAATGGGATTAGTTTGGGGTTGATACAGTGCTATGGGGAGAGAGCGGGGCAATGTGATTAGTTTGGGGTTGATACAGTGCTATGGGGAGAGATTGGGGCAATGGAATTAGTTTGGGGTTGATACAGTGCTAGGGGGAGAGAGCGGGGCAGTGGGATTAGTTTGGGGATTGATACAGGGCTATGGGGAGAGAGTGAGGCAATGAGATTAGTTTGGAGATTGACACAGGGCTATGGGGAGAGAGCGGGGCAGTGGGATAAGTTTGAGGATTGATACAGGGCTAAGGGGAGAGAGCGGGGCAGTGAGATTAGTTTGGTACTGACACAGGGCTATGTGGAGAGAGTGAGGCAGTGATATTAAGTTGGGGATTGATACGAGGCTATGGTGGGTGAGTAGGCAGTGATATTAGTTTGGGGATTGACTCTGGTCGACGGGAAATGTGGGGTAGTGGATTAGTTTCGGGATTGATACAGGGCTGTGGGGAGAGTGACAGTGGCATTAGTTTGAGGATTCGTGCAAGGATATGGCGAGAGAGCGGGGCAATGGAATTAGTTTGGGGATTGAAACGGGGCTATGGAGAGAGGGCGGGGCAATGGAATTAGTTTGGGGTTAATACAGGGCTATGGGGAGATAGCGGGGCAATGGGATTCGTTTGGGGATCAAAACGGGGCTATGGGGAGTGAGTGGGCAGTGAGATTAGTTTGGGATTGATAGAGGGCTACGGGAGAGAGTGGGGCAGTGGGGTTTGTTCAGTGATTGTTAGAGGGCTATGGGGAGAGAGCGGGGCAGTGGGGTTAGTTTAGGGATTGTTACAGGGCTATGGGGAGAGAGCGGGGCAGTGGGATTAGTTTGTGGATTGATACAGGGCTATGGGGAGAGAGTGGGACAGTGGAATTAGTTTGGGGATTGATACAGGACTATGGGGAGAGAGTGGGACAGTGAGATTAGTTTGTGGATTGATACAGCGCTATGGGGAGAGAGCGGGGCAGTGAGATTAGTTTGGGGATTGGCACCGGGCTATGGGGAGGGTGGGGCAGTGGGATTAGTTTGGGCATTGATGCAGGGCAATGAAGAGAGTGTCGCAGTGGGATTAGTTAGTGGTTTGATATAGGGCTTTGCGGAGAGAGTGGGGCAGTGGAATTAGTTTGGGGATTGATACAGGGCTATGGGAGAGAGTTAGGCAGTGAGATTAGATTGGGGATTGATACAGGGCTATGCGGAGCATGGGGCAGTGGGATTATTTTGAGGTTTGATACATGGCCATGGGGAGAGAAAGGGGCAGTGGGATTAGTTTGGATATTGATACAGGGCTATGGGCAGGTAACGGGGCAGTGATATTAGTTTCGGGATTGATACAGGGCTATGGGGATAGAGCCGGGCAGTGGGATATGTTTGAGATTGATACAGGGCTATGGAGAGAGAGTTAGGCAGTAAGATTAGTTTGGGGATTGATACAGGTCTATGCGGAGCATGGGGCAGTGGGATTAGTTTGAGGATTGATACATGGCTATGGGGAGAGAATGGGGCAGTGGGATTAGTTTGGATATTGATACAGGGCTATGGGCAGGGAACGGGGCAGTGGGTTTAGTTTGGGGATTGACACAGGACTATGGGAAGAGCGGCCAGTGGGATTTGTTTGGGATTGATACAGGGCTATGGGTAGACAGTGGGGCAATGCGAACTGTTTTCGGGATTGATACAGGGCTATGGGGAGAGAATGGGGCAGTGGGATTAGTTTGGGATTGATACAGGCCTACGGGGAAAGAGTGGGGCACTGAGATTAGTTTGGGATTGGTACTGTCTATGGAGAATGAGTGGTCAGTGGGATTAGTTTGGGGATTGATACAGTGCTATGGGGAGAGAATGGCGCAGTGGGAATAGTTTGGATATTGATACAGGGCTATGGGCAGAGAACGGGGCAGTGATATTAGTTTCGGGATTTATACAGGGCTATGGGGATAGAGCCGGGCAGTGGGATTTGTTTGGGATTGATACAGGGCTATGGGGAGTGAGCGGGGCAGTGTGATTAGTTTGGGGATTGATACAGGGCAATGGGGAGAGAGCGGGGCAGTGAGATTAGTTTGGCGATTGACACTTGGCTACGGGGAGAGTGGGATTAGATTGCGGATTGGCACCGGGCTATGGGGAGGGTGGGGCAGTGGGATTAGTTTGTGGATTGATACAGGGCAATGAGGAGAGTGTCGCAGTGGGATTAGTTAGTGGTTTGATATCGGGCTATGCGGAGAGAGTGGGGCAGTGGAATTAGTTTGGGGATTGATAAAGGGCTATGGGGAGAGAGTTAGGCAGTAAGATTAGATTGGGGATTGATACAGGGCTATGCGGAGCATGGGGCAGTGGGATTAGTTCGAGGATTGATACATGGCCATGGGGAGAGAATGGGACTGTGGGATTAGTTTGGATATTGATACAGGTCTATGGGCAGGTAACGGGCAGTGATATTAGTTTCCGGATTGATACAGGGCTATGGGGATAGAACCGGGCAGTGGGATTTGTTTGAGATTGATACAGGGCTATGGAGAGTGAGTGGTCAGTGGGATTAGTTTGGGGATTGATCCAGGGCTATGGGGAGAGAATGGGGCATTGGGAATAGTTTGGATATTCATACAGGGCTATGGGCAGAGAACGGGGCAGTGATATTAGTTTCGGGATTGATACAGGGCTATGGGGATAGAGCCGGGCAGTGGTATTTGTTTGGGATTGATACAGGGCTATGGGGAGTGAGCTGGGCAGTGGGATTAGTTTGGGGATTGATACAGGGCTATGGGGATAGAGTGGGGCAGTAAGATTAGATTGGGGATTGATACAGGACTATGTGGAGAGAGTGTGGCAGTGATATTAGTTTGGGGATCGATACAGGGCTATGCTGGGAGACAGCGAGGCGTTGGGATTAGATTGGGGATTGATTTAGGGCTATGGTGGGAATGATTGGGACAGTGAGTTTAGTTTGGGGATTGATACAGGGCTATGGGGAGAGAGTGAGGCAAAGAGATCAGTTTGGGGATTGACACAGGGCTATGGGGAGAGAGCGGGGCAGTGGGATAAGTTTGAGGATTGATACAGGGCTATGGGGAGAGAGCGGGGCAGTGAGATTAGTTTGGTACTGACACAGGGCTATGTGGAGAGAGTGAGGCAATGATATTAAGTTGGGGATTGATACAGGGCTATGGTGAGTGAGTAGGCAGTGATATTAGTTTGGGGATTGACTCTGGTCTACGGGAAAGGTGGGGTAGTTGATTAGTTTCGGGATTGATACAGGTCTATGGGGAGAGTGACAGTGGCATTAGTTTGAGGATTCGTGCAGGGATATGGGGAGAGAGCGGGGCAATGGAATTAGTTTGGGGATTGAAACGGGGCTATATGGAGAGGGCGGGGCAATGGAATTAGTTTGGGGTTGATACAGTGCTATGGGGAGAGAGCGGGGCAATGGGATTAGTTTGGGGTTGATACAGTGCTATGGGGAGAGAGCGGGGCAATGGGATTAGTTTGGGGTTGATACAGTGCTATGGGGAGAGATTGGGGCAATGGAATTAGTTTGGGGTTGATACAGTGCTAGGGGGAGAGAGCGGGGCAGTGGGATTAGTTTGGGGATTGATACAGGGCTATGGGGAGAGAGTGAGGCAATGAGATTAGTTTGGAGATTGACACAGGGCTATGGGGAGAGAGCGGGGCAGTGGGATAAGTTTGAGGATTGATACGAGGCTATGGTGGGTGAGTAGGTAGTGATATTAGTTTGGGGATTGACTCTGGTCGACGGGAAATGTGGGGTAGTGGATTAGTTTCGGGATTGATACAGTGCTGTGGGGAGAGTGACAGTGGCATTAGTTTGAGGATTCGTGCAAGGATATGGCGAGAGAGCGGGGCAATGGAATTAGTTTGGGGATTGAAACGGGGCTATGGAGAGAGGGCGGGGCAATGGAATTAGTTTGGGGTTAATACAGGGCTATGGGGAGATAGCGGGGCAATGGGATTCGTTTGGGGATCAAAACGGGGCTATGGGGAGTGAGTGGGCAGTGAGATTAGTTTGGGATTGATAGAGGGCTACGGGAGAGAGTGGGGCAGTGGGGTTTGTTCAGTGATTGTTAGAGGGCTATGGGGAGAGAGCGGGGCAGTGGGGTTAGTTTAGGGATTGATACAGGGCTATGGGGAGAGAGCGGGGCAGTGGGATTAGTTTGTGGATTGATACAGGGCTATGGGGAGAGAGTGGGACAGTGGAATTAGTTTGGGGATTGATACAGGACTATGGGGAGAGAGTGGGACAGTGAGATTAGTTTGTAGATTGATACAGGGCTATGGGGAGAGAGCGGGGCAGTGAGATTAGTTTGGGGATTGGCACCGGGCTATGGGGAGGGTGGGGCAGTGGGATTATTTTGGGCATTGATACAGGGTAATGAAGAGAGTGTCGCAGTGGGATTAGTTAGTGGTTTGATATAGGGCTTTGCGGAGAGAGTGGGGCAGTGGAATTAGTTTGGGGATTGATACAGGGCTATGGGAGAGAGTTAGGCAGTGAGATTAGATTGGGGATTGATACAGGGCTATGCGGAGCATGGGGCAGTGGGATTATTTTGAGGTTTGATACATGGCCATGGGGAGAGAAAGGGGCAGTGGGATTAGTTTGGATATTGATACAGGGTTATGGGCAGGTAACGGGGCAGTGATATTAGTTTCGGGATTGATACAGGGCTATGGGGATAGAGCCGGGCAGTGGGATTTGTTTGAGATTGATACAGGGCTATGGAGAGTGAGTGGTCAGTGGGATTAGTTTCGGGATTGATCCAGGGCTATGGGGAGAGAATGGGGCAGAGGGAATAGTTTGGATATTCATACAGGCCTATGGGCAGAGAACGGGGCAGTGATATTAGTTTCCTGATTGATACAGGGCTATGGGGATAGAGCCGGGCAGTGGTATTTGTTTGGTATTGATACAGGGCTATGGGGAGTGAGCTGGGCAGTGGGATTGGTTTGGGGATTGATACAGGGCTATGGGGATAGAGTGGGGCAGTGAGATTAGATTGGGGATTGATACAGGACTATGTGGAGAGAGTGAGGCAGTGATATTAGTTTGGGGATCGATACAGGGCTATGCTGGGAGACAGCGAGACGGTGGGATTAGATTGGGGATTGATATAGGGCTATGGTGGGAGAGATTGGGACAGTGAGTTTAGTTTGGGGATTGATACAGGGCTATGGGGATAGAGTGGGGCAGTGAGATTAGATTGGGGATTGATACAGGACTATGTGGAGAGAGTGAGGCAGTGATATTAGTTTGGGGATCGATACAGGGCTATGCTGGGAGACAGCGAGACGGTGGGATTAGATTGGGGATTGATATAGGGCTATGGTGGGAGAGATTGGGACAGTGAGTTTAGTTTGGGGATTGATACAGGGCTATGGGGAGAGAGTGAGGCAATGAGATCAGTTTGGGGATTGACACATGGCTATGGGGAGAGAGCGGGGTAGTGGGATAAGTTTGAGGATTGATACAGGGCTATGGGGAGCGAGCGGGGCATTGAGATTAGTTTGGTACTGACAAAGGGCTATGTGGATAGAGTGAGGCAGTGATATTAAGTTGGGGATTGATACAGGGCTATGGTGGGTGACTAGGCAGTGATAATAGTTTGGGGATTGACTCTGGTCTACGGGAAATGTGGGGTAGTGGATTAGTTTCGGGATTGATCCCGGGCTATGGGGAGAGTGACTGTGGCATTAGTTTGAGGATTCGTGCAGGGATATGGGGAGAGAGCGGGGCAATGGGATTAGTTTGGGGTTGATACAGTGCGATGGGGAGAGAGCGGGGCAATGGGATTAGTTTGTGGTTGATACAGCGCTATGGGGAGAGAGTGGGGCAATGGAATTAGTTTGAGGTTGATACAGTGCTATGGGGAGAGAGCGGGGCATTGGGATTAGTTTGGCGATTGAAACGGGGCTATGGGGTGAGGGCGGGGCAACGGAATTAGTTTGGGGTTTGATACAGTGCTATGGGGGGAGAGCGGGGCAGTTAGATTTGTTTGGAGATATATGCAGGGCTATGGGGAGATAGTGGGGCGGTGTGATTAGTTTGGGAATTGATACAGGGCTATGGGGAGAGAGTGGGGGCAGTGGGATTAGGTTCGGGATTGATACAGTGCTATGGGGAGAGCGCGGGGCAATGGAATTTGTTTGGGGATTGAAACGGGGCTATGGGGAGTGAGTGGGCAGTGAGATTAGTTTGGGAGAGATACAGGGCTACGGGAGAGAGTGGGGCAGTGGGGTTAGTTCAGTGATTGTTAGAGGGCTATGGGGAGAGATCGGGGCAGTGGGGTTAGTTTGGGGATTGGTACAGGGCTATGGGGAGAGAGCGGGGCAGTGGGTTTAGTTTGAGGATTGATACAGGGCTATGGGGAGAGAGCGGGGCAGTGGGATTAGTTTGAGGATTGATACAGGGCTATGGGGAGCGAGTGCGGCAGTGATATTAGTTTCGGGATTGATACAGGGCTATGGGGAGAGAGTGAGGCAGTGATATTAGATTGGGGATTGATACAGGGCTATGGGGAGAGAGTGAGGCAGTGAGATTAATTTGGGGATTGACACAGGGCTATGGGGAGACAGCGGGGCAGTGAGATTAGTTTAGGATTGACTCAGGTCTATGTTGAGAGAGTGAGGCAGTGATATTAATTTGGGGATGGATGCAGGGGTATGGGGTGAGTGCGGGGCAGTGAGATTAGTTTGGGATTGACACCGGGCTATGAGGAGAGAGTGAGGCAGTGATATTAATTTTGTGATTGATACTAGTATAATGGGTGAGTAGGCAGTGATATTAGTTTGGGGATTGATTTTGGGCAACGGGAAGGGTGGGGCATTGGGATTAGTCGAGGGATTGTTACAGGGCTATGGTGAGAGCGGATAATGGAATTAGTTTGTGGATTGGTACAGGGCTATGCGGAGAGAGGGGCCAATGGAATTAGTTTGGGGATTGAAACGGGGCTATGGGGAGTGAGTGGGCAGTGAGATTAGTTTGGTATTGATACAGGGCTATGGGGAGAGAGCGGGGCAATGGAGTTAGTTTGGGGATTGATACAGGGCTATGGGGAGAGAGCGGGGCAGTGAGATTAGTTTGGTACTGACAAAGGGTTTTGTGGATAGAGTGAGGCAGTGATATTAAGTTGGGGATTGATACAGGGCTATGGTGGGTGACTAGGCAGTGATAATAGTTTGGGGATTGACTCTGGTCTACGGGAAATGTGGGGTAGTGGATTAGTTTCGGGATTGATCCCGGGCTATGGGGAGAGTGACTGTGGCATTAGTTTGAGGATTCGTGCAGGGATATGGGGAGAGAGCGGGGCAATGGGATTAGTTTGGGGTTGATACAGTGCGATGGGGAGAGAGCGGGGCAATGGGATTAGTTTGTGGTTGATACAGCGCTATGGGGAGAGAGTGGGGCAATGGAATTAGTTTGAGGTTGATACAGTGCTATGGGGAGAGAGCGGGGCATTGGGATTAGTTTGGCGATTGAAACGGGGCTATGGGGTGAGGGCGGGGCAACGGAATTAGTTTGGGGTTTGATACAGTGCTATGGGGGGAGAGCGGGGCAGTTAGATTTGTTTGGAGATATATGCAGGGCTATGGGGAGATAGTGGGGCGGTGTGATTAGTTTGGGAATTGATACAGGGCTATGGGGAGAGAGTGGGGGCAGTGGGATTAGTTTCGGGATTGATACAGTGCTATGGGGAGAGCGCGGGGCAATGGAATTTGTTTGGGGATTGAAACGGGGCTATGGGGAGTGAGTGGGCAGTGAGATTAGTTTGGGAGAGATACAGGGCTACGGGAGAGAGTGGGGCAGTGGGGTTAGTTCAGTGATTGTTAGAGGGTTATGGGGAGAGAACGGGGCAGTGGGGTTATTTTGGGGATTGATACAGGGCTATGGGGAGAGAGCGGGGCAGTGGGTTTAGTTTGAGGATTGATACAGGGCTATGGGGAGAGAGCGGGGCAGTGGGATTAGTTTGAGGATTGATACAGGGCTATGGGGAGCGAGTGCGGCAGTGATATTAGTTTCGGGATTGATACAGGGCTATGGGGAGAGAGTGAGGCAGTGATATTAGATTGGGGATTGATACAGGGCTATGGGGAGAGAGTGAGGCAGTGAGATTAATTTGGGGATTGACACAGGGCTATGGGGAGACAGCGGGGCAGTGAGATTAGTTTGGGATTGACACAGGTCTATGTTGAGAGAGTGAGGCAGTGATATTAATTTGGGGATGGATGCAGGGGTATGGGGTGAGTGCGGGGCAGTGAGATTAGTTTGGGATTGACACCGGGCTATGAGGAGTGAGTGAGGCAGTGATATTAATTTTGTGATTGACACTGGGATAATGTGGGTGAGTAGGCAGTGATATTAGTTTGGGGATTGATCTAGGGCAACGGGGAGTGTGGGGATTAGTCGAGGGATTGTTACAGGGCTATGGTGAGAGTGGATAGTGGAATTAGTTTGTGGATTGGTACAGGGCTATGCGGAGAGAGGGGGCAATGGAATTAGTTTGGGGATTGAAACGGGGCTATGGGGAGTGAGTGGGCAGTGAGATTAGTTTGGTATTGATACAGGGCTATGGGGAGAGAGCGGGGCAATGGAGTTGGTTTGGGGATTGATACAGGGCTATGGGGAGAGAGCGGGGCAGTGAGATTAGTTTGGGATTGATGCAGGGCTATGGGGAGAGAGTGGGGCAGTGGGATTAGTTTGGGGAATGACACTGGATTACGGGGAGGGTGGGATTAGTTTGGGGATTGTCACCGGGCTATGGGGAGGGTGGGGCAGTGAGACTAATTTGATATTAATACAGGGCTATGGGGAGACAGTGGGGCAGTGGGATTAGTTTGGGATTGATACAGCGCTATGGGGAGAGAGCGGGGCAGTGGGATTAGTTTGGGATTGACACAGGACTATGGGGAGAGAGGCCAGTGGGATTTGTTTGGGATTGATACAGGGCTCCGGGTAGACAGTGGGGCAATGCGAATAGTTTTCGGGATTGATACATGGCTATGGGGAGAGAATGGGGCAGTGGGATTAGTTTGGGATTGATAGAGGGGTACGGGGAAAGAGTGGTGCAGTGAGATTAGTTTGGGATTGGTACAGGGCTATTGGGAGAGAATGGGGCAGTGGGAATAGTTTGGATATTGATACAGGGCTATTTGCAGAGAACGGGGCAGTGATATTAGTTTCGGGATTGATACAGGGCTATGGGGATAGAGCCGGGCAGTGGGATTTGTTTGGGATTGATACAGGGCTATGGGGAGTGTGCGGGGCAGTGGGATTAGTTTGGGGATTGATACAGAGCTATGGGGAGAGAGTGGGACAGTGAGATAAGTTTGGGGATTGACACTTGGCTACGGGGAGGGTGGGATTAGATTGCGGATTGATACAGGGTTACGGGGAGGGTTGAATTATTTTGGGGATTGGCACCGGGCTACGGGGAGGGTGGGGCAGTGGGATTAGTTTGGGGATTGATACAGGGCAATGAGGAGAGTGTCGCAGTGGGATTAGTTGGTGGTTTGATATAGGGCTATGCGGAGAGAGTGGGGCAGTGGGATTAGTTTGGATATTGATACAGGGCTATGGGCAGGGAACTGGGCAGTGATATTAGTTTCGGGATTGATACAGGGCTATGGGGATAGAGCCGGGCAGTGGGATTTGTTTGGGTTTGATACAGGGCTATGGAGAGTGAGTGGTCAGTGGGATTAGTTTGGGGATTGATCCAGGGCTATGGGAAGAGAATGGGGCAGTGGGAATAGTTTGGATATTGATACAGGGCTATGAGGAGAGAGCGGGGCAGTGGGATTAGTTTGGTGATTGATACAGGGCTATGGGGATAGAGTGGGGCACTGAGATTAGATTGGGGATTGATACAAGGCTATGGGGAGAGAGCGGGGCAATGGGATAATTTGGGGGATTGACACTGGGATACGGGGAGGGTAGGATTAATTTGGGGACTGATATAGGGCGATGGGGAGAGAGCGGGTCAGTGGGATTAGTTTGCGATTGATACATGGCTATGTGGAGGGTGTGGCAGTGGGATTAGTTTAGGGGTTGATACAGGGCTATGAGGAGTGAGTGGGGCAGTGGGATTAGTTTGGGGATTGATACAGGGCTATGGGGAGTGAGCGGGGCAGTGGGATTATTTTGGGGAATGATACAGGGCTATGGGGAGAGAGTTGGTCAGTGGGATTAGTTTGGGGATTGACCCTGGTCTACGGGGAGGGTGGGATTAGTTTTGGGATTGATACAGGGCGATGGGGAGAGAGCGGGGCAGTGGGATTACTTGGGATTGATACAGGGCTATGGGGAGAGAGTTGGTCAGTGGGATTAGTTTAGGGATTGATACAGGGCTATGGGGAGAGAGTTTGTCAGTGGGATTAGTTTGGGGATTGATACAGGGCTATGGAGAGAGAGTGGGGCAGTGGGATTAGTTTGGGGAATGACACTGGGCTACGGGGAGGGTGGGATTAGTTTGGGGATTGACACAGGGGTATGGAGAGTGTGGGGCAGTGAGATTAGTTTGGGGATTGATACAGGGCGATGGGGAGAGAGTGGAGCAGTGGGATTA
This sequence comes from Scyliorhinus torazame, assembly GCF_047496885.1. NCBI lineage: Eukaryota > Metazoa > Chordata > Chondrichthyes > Carcharhiniformes > Scyliorhinidae > Scyliorhinus > Scyliorhinus torazame. The sequence goes on along the minus strand of NC_092726.1, from coordinate 124,154,701 downwards.
GTTTGGGGATTGATACAGGGCGATGGGGAGAGAGTGGGGCAGTGGAATTAGTTTGAGATTGATACAGGGCTATGCGGAGAGAGCGGGGCAGTGGGATTAGTTTGGGATTGACACAGGGCTATGGGGAGAGAGTGGAGCAGTGGGATTAGTTTGGGGATTGATACAGGGCGATGGGGAGAGAGTGGGGCAGTGGAATTAGTTTGGGGATTGATACAGGACTGTGGGGAGAGAGCGGGTCAGTGAGATTAGTTTGGGGATTGACACTGGGCTACGGGGAGGGTGGGATTAGATTGCGGATTGATACAGTGTTACGGGGAGGATTGAATTAGTTTGGGGATTGGCACCGGGCTATGGGCAGGGTGGGGCAGTGGGATTAGTTTGGGGATTGATACATGGCAATGAGGAGAGTGTGGCAGTGGGATTAGTTTGTGGTTTGATACAGGGCTAGTGGGAGAGTGAGGCAGTGGGATTAGTTTGGGATTGATACAGGGCTATGGGAAGAGTGGCCAGTGTGATTAGTTTGCGGCTTGATTCAGGGCTATGGGTAGACAGTGGGGCAATGTGAATAGTTTTCGGGATTGATACAGGGCTATGGGGAGAGAATGGGGCAGTGGGATAAGTTTGGGATTGATACAGGGCCACGGGCAAAGAGTGGTGCAGTGAGATTTGTTTGGAATTGGTACTGTCTATGGAGAGTGAGTGGTCAGTGGGATTAGTTTGGGATTGATACAGTGCTATGGGGAGAGAGTGGGGCAGTTGGATTAGTTGGGGATTGATACAGGGTTATGGGCAGAGAACGGGGCAGTGATATTAGTTTCGGGATTGATACAGGGCTATGGGGATAGAGCCGGGCAGTGGGATTTGTTTCGGGATTGATACAGGGCTATGGGGAGTGAGAGGGTCAGTGGGATTAGTTTGGGGATTGATAGAGGGCTACGGGAGAGAGTGGGGCAGTGGGGTTTGTTCAGTGATTGTTAGAGGGCTATGGGGAGAGAGCGGGGCAGTGTGGTTAGTTTAGGGATTGATACAGGGCTATGGGGAGAGAGCGGGGCAGTGGGATTAGTTTGTGGATTGATACAGGGCTATGGGGAGAGAGTGGGACAGTGGAATTAGTTTGGGGATTGATACAGGACTATGGGGAGAGAGTGGGACAGTGAGATTAGTTTGTAGATTGATACAGGGCTATGGGGAGAGAGCGGGGCAGTGAGATTAGTTTGGGGATTGGCACCGGGATATGGGGAGGGTGGGGCAGTGGGATTAGTTTGGGCATTGATACAGGGCAATGAAGAGAGTGTCGCAGTGGGATGAGTTAGTGGTTTGATATAGGGCTTTGCGGAGAGAGTGGGGCAGTGGAATTAGTTTGGGGATTGATACAGGGCTATGGGAGAGAGTTAGGCAGTGAGATTAGATTGGGGATTGATACAGGGCTATGCGGAGCATGGGGCAGTGGGATTATTTTGAGGATTGATACATGGCCATGGGGAGAGAATGGGGCAGTGGGATTAGTTTGGATATTGATACAGGGTTATGGGCAGGTAACGGGGCAGTGATATTAGTTTCGGGATTGATACAGGGCTATGGGGATAGAGCCGGGCAGTGGGATTTGTTTGAGATTGATACAGGGCTATGGAGAGTGAGTGGTCAGTGGGATTAGTTTGGGGATTGATCCAGGGCTATGGGGAGAGAATGGGGCAGTGGGAATAGTTTGGATATTCATACAGGCCTATGGGCAGAGAACGGGGCAGTGATATTAGTTTCCTGATTGATACAGGGCTATGGGGATAGAGCCGGGCAGTGGTATTTGTTTGGTATTGATACAGGGCTATGGGGAGTGAGCTGGGCAGTGGGATTGGTTTGGGGATTGATACAGGGCTATGGGGATAGAGTGGGGCAGTGAGATTAGATTGGGGATTGATACAGGACTATGTGGAGAGAGTGAGGCAGTGATATTAGTTTGGGGATCGATACAGGGCTATGCTGGGAGACAGCGAGACGGTGGGATTGATATAGGGCTATGGTGGGAGAGATTGGGACAGTGAGTTTAGTTTGGGGATTGATACAGGGCTATGGGGAGAGAGTGAGGCAATGAGATCAGTTTGGGGATTGACACATGGCTATGGGGAGAGAGCGGGGTAGTGGGATAAGTTTGAGGATTGATACAGGGCTATGGGGAGAGAGCGGGGCATTGAGATTAGTTTGGTACTGACAAAGGGCTATGTGGATAGAGTGAGGCAGTGATATTAAGTTGGGGATTGATACAGGGCTATGGTGGGTGACTAGGCAGTGATAATAGTTTGGGGATTGACTCTGGTCTACGGGAAATGTGGGGTAGTGGATTAGTTTCGGTATTGATCCCGGGCTATGGGGAGAGTGACTGTGGCATTAGTTTGAGGATTCGTGCAGGGATATGGGGAGAGAGCAGGGCAATGGGATTAGTTTGGGGTTGATACAGTGCGATGGGGAGAGAGCGGGGCAATGGGATTAGTTTGTGGTTGATACAGTGCTACGGGGAGAGAGTGGGGCAATGGAATTAGTTTGAGGTTGATACAGTGCTATGGGGAGAGAGCGGGGCATTGGGATTAGTTTGGCGATTGAAACGGGGCTATGGGGTGAGGGCGGGGCAACAGAATTAGTTTGGGGTTTGATACAGGGCTATGGGGGGAGAGCGGGGCAGTTAGATTTGTTTGGAGATATATGCAGGGCTAGGGGAGATAGTGGGGCGGTGTGATTAGTTTGGGAATTGATACAGGGCTATGGGGAGAGAGTGGGGGCAGTGGGATTAGTTTCGGGATTGATACAGTGCTATGGGGAGAGCGCGGGGCAATGGAATTTGTTTGGGGATTGAAACGGGGCTATGGGGAGTGAGTGGGCAGTGAGATTAGTTTGGGAGAGATACAGGGCTACGGGAGAGAGTGGGGCAGTGGGGTTAGTTCAGTGATTGTTAGAGGGCTATGGGGAGAGATCGGGGCAGTGGGGTTAGTTTGGGGATTGATACAGGGCTATGGGGAGAGAGCGGGGCAGTGGGATTAGTTTGAGGATTGATACAGGGCTATGGGGAGCGAGTGCGGCAGTGATATTAGATTGGGGATTGATACAGGGCTATGGGGAGAGAGTGAGGCAGTGAGATTAATTTGGGGATTGACACAGGGCTATGGGGAGACAGCGGGGCAGTGAGATTAGTTTGGGATTGACACAGGTCTATGTTGAGAGAGTGAGGCAGTGATATTAATTTGGGGATGGATGCAGGGGTATGGGGTGAGTGCGGGGCAGTGAGATTAGTTTGGGATTGACACCGGGCTATGAGGAGTGAGTGAGGCAGTGATATTAATTTTGTGATTGACACTGGGATAATGTGGGTGAGTAGGCAGTGATATTAGTTTGGGGATTGATTTAGGGCAACGGGGAGTGTGGGGATTAGTCGAGGGATTGTTACAGGGCTATGGTGAGAGTGGATAGTGGAATTAGTTTGTGGATTGGTACAGGGCTATGCGGAGAGAGGGGGCAATGGAATTAGTTTGGGGATTGAAACGGGGCTATGGGGAGTGAGTGGGCAGTGAGATTAGTTTGGTATTGATACAGGGCTATGGGGAGAGAGCGGGGCAATGGAGTTGGTTTGGGGATTGATACAGGGCTATGGGGAGAGAGCGGGGCAGTGAGATTAGTTTGGGATTGATGCAGGGCTATGGGGAGAGAGTGGGGCAGTGGGATTAGTTTGGGGAATGACACTGGATTACGGGGAGGGTGGGATTAGTTTGGGGATTGTCACCGGGCTATGGGGAGGGTGGGGCAGTGAGACTAATTTGATATTAATACAGGGCTATGGGGAGACAGTGGGGCAGTGGGATTAGTTTGGGATTGATACAGCGCTATGGGGAGAGAGCGGGGCAGTGGGATTAGTTTGGGATTGACACAGGGCTATGGGGAGAGAGGCCAGTGGGATTTGTTTGGGATTGATACAGGGCTCCGGGTAGACAGTGGGGCAATGCGAATAGTTTTCGGGATTGATACATGGCTATGGGGAGAGAATGGGGCAGTGGGATTAGTTTGGGATTGATAGAGGGGTACGGGGAAAGAGTGGTGCAGTGAAATTAGTTTGGGATTGGTACAGGGCTATTGGGAGAGAATGGGGCAGTGGGAATAGTTTGGATATTGATACAGGGCTATTTGCAGAGAACGGGGCAGTGATATTAGTTTCGGGATTGATACAGGGCTATGGGGATAGAGCCGGGCAGTGGGATTTGTTTGGGATTGATACAGGGCTATGGGGAGTGAGCGGGGCAGTGGGATTAGTTTGGGGATTGATACAGAGCTATGGGGAGAGAGTGGGACAGTGAGATAAGTTTGGGGATTGACACTTGGCTACGGGGAGGGTGGGATTAGATTGCGGATTGATACAGGGTTACGGGGAGGGTTGAATTATTTTGGGGATTGGCACCGGGCTACGGGGAGGGTGGGGCAGTGGGATTAGTTTGGGGATTGATACAGGGCAATGAGGAGAGTGTCGCAGTGGGATTAGTTGGTGGTTTGATATAGCGCTATGCGGAGAGAGTGGGGCAGTGGGATTAGTTTGGGGATTGATACAGGGCTATGGGGAGAGAGTTAGGCAATAAGATTCGTTTGGGGATTGATACAGGGCTATGCGGAGCATGGGGCAGTGGGATTAGTTTGAGGATTGATACATGGCCATGGGGAGAGAATGGGGCAGTGGGATTAGTTTGGATATTGATACAGGGCTATGGGCAGGGAACTGGGCAGTGATATTAGTTTCGGGATTGATACAGGGCTATGGGGATAGAGCCGGGCAGTGGGATTTGTTTGGGTTTGATACAGGGCTATGGAGAGTGAGTGGTCAGTGGGATTAGTTTGGGGATTGATCCAGGGCTATGGGAAGAGAATGGGGCAGTGGGAATAGTTTGGATATTGATACAGGGCTATGAGGAGAGAGCGGGGCAGTGGGATTAGTTTGGTGATTGATACAGGGCTATGGGGATAGAGTGGGGCACTGAGATTAGATTGGGGATTGATACAAGGCTATGGGGAGAGAGCGGGGCAATGGGATAATTTGGGGGATTGACACTGGGATACGGGGAGGGTAGGATTAATTTGGGGACTGATATAGGGCGATGGGGAGAAAGCGGGTCAGTGGGATTAGTTTGCGATTGATACATGGCTATGTGGAGGGTGTGGCAGTGGGATTAGTTTAGGGGTTGATACAGGGCTATGAGGAGTGAGTGGGGCAGTGGGATTAGTTTGGGGATTGATACAGGGCTATGGGGAGTGAGCGGGGCAGTGGGATTATTTTGGGGATTGATACAGGGCTATGGGGAGAGAGTTGGTCAGTGGGATTAGTTTGGGGATTGACCCTGGTCTACGGGGAGGGTGGGATTAGTTTTGGGATTGATACAGGGCGATGGGGAGAGAGCGGGTCAGTGGGATTACTTGGGATTGATACAGGGCTATGGGGAGAGAGTTGGTCAGTGGGATTAGTTTAGGGATTGATACAGGGCTATGGGGAGAGAGTTTGTCAGTGGGATTAGTTTGGGGATTGATACAGGGCTATGGAGAGAGAGTGGGGCAGTGGGATTAGTTTGGGGAATGACACTGGGCTACGGGGAGGGTGGGATTATTTTGGGGATTGACACAGGGGTATGGAGAGTGTGGGGCAGTGAGATTAGTTTGGGGATTGATTCAGGGCTAAGGGGAGACAGTGGAGCAGTGGGATTAGTTTGAGATTGATACAGGGCTATGCGGAGAGAGCGGGGCAGTGGGATTAGTTTGGGATTGACACAGGGCTATGGGGAGAGAGTGGAGCAGTGGGATTAGTTTGGGGATTGATACAGGGCGATGGGGAGAGAGTGGGGCAGTGGAATTAGTTTGGGGATTGATACAGGACTGTGGGGAGAGAGCGGGTCAGTGAGATTAGTTTGGGGATTGACACTGGGCTACGGGGAGGGTGGGATTAGATTGCGGATTGATACAGTGCTACGGGGAGGATTGAATTCGTTTGGGGATTGGCACCGGGCTATGGGGAGGGTCGGGCAGTGGGATTACTTTGGGGATTGATACATGGCAATGAGGAGAGTGTGGCAGTGGGATTAGTTTGTGGTTTGATACAGGGCTAGTGGGAGAGTGAGGCAGTGGGATTAGTTTGGGATTGATACAGGGCTATGGGAAGAGCGGCCAGTGTGATTAGTTTGCGGCTTGATTCAGGGCTATGGGTAGACAGTGGGGCAATGTGAATAGTTTTCGGGATTGATACAGGGCTATGGGGAGAGAATGGGGCAGTTGGATTAGTTGGGGATTGATACAGGGTTATGGGCAGAGAACGGGGCAGTGATATTAGTTTCGGGATTGATACAGGGCTATGGGGATAGAGCCGGGCAGTGGGATTTGTTTCGGGATTGATACAGGGCTATGGGGAGTGAGCGGGTCAGTGGGATTAGTTTGGGGATTGATACAGGGCTATGTGGATAGAGTGGGGCACTGAGATTACATTGGGGATTGATACAGGCCTATGTGGCGAGAGTGAGGCAGTGATATTAGTTTGGGGATCGATACAGGGCTATGCTGGGAGACAGCGAGGCGGTGGGATTAGATTGGGGATTGAGACAGGGCTATGGTGGGCGAGAGCGGGCAATGGGATTAGTTTGTGGATTGATTCAGGACTATGGTGAGAGAGTGGGGCAGTGAGATTAGTTTGAGGATTGATACAGGGCTATGGGGAGAGAGCAGGGCAATGGGATAATTTTGGGGTTTGACACTGGGCTACGGGGAGGGTAGGATTAATTTGGGGACTGATATAGGGCTATGGGGAGAGAGTGGGGCAGTGGGATTAGTTGGGGATTGATACAGGGCTATGGGGAGAGAGCGGGGCAGTGGGATTAGCTGGGGATTGATTCAGAGCGACGGGGGGAGAGTGGGGCAGTGGAATTAGTTTGGGGATTGGTACAGGACTATGGGGAGAGAGTGGGACAGTGAGATTAGTTTGCGGATACATACAGGGCTATGGGGAGAGAGCGGGGAAGTGAGATTAGTTTGGGGATTGACACTGGGCTACGGGGAGGGTGGGATTAGATTGCGGATTGATACAGGGCTACGGGTAGGATTGAATTAGTTTGTGGATTGACACAGGACTATGCGGAGGGTGGCGCAGTGGGATTATTTTGAGGTTTGATACAGGGCTATGGGGAGAGTGAGGCAGTGGGATTAGTTTGTGATTGATATAGGGCTATGGGGAGAGTGAGGCAGTGGGATTAGTTTGGGGATTGACACAGGACTATGGGAAGAGTGGCCAGTGGGATTAGTTTGAGGATTGATACAGGGCTATGGGTAGACAGTGGGGCAATGCAAATAGTTTTCGGGATTGATACAGGGCTATGGGGAGAGAATGGGGCAGTGGGATTAGTTTGGGATTGATCCAGTGCTACGGGGAAAGAGTGGGGCAGTGAGATTAGTTTGGGATTGGTACAGGTCTATGAGGAGAGAGTGGGGCAGTGGGATTCGTTTGGGATTGATACAGGGCTACGGGGAAAGAGTGGGGCAGTGAGATTAGTTTGGGATTAGAACAGGGCTATGGGAAGATAGTGGGATTAGTTTGGGATTGATACAGGGCTGTGAGGGTAGAGTGGAGCAGTGGGATTTGTTTGGGATTGATACAGGGCTCTGGGGAGATAGTAGGGCCGTGGGATTAGTTTGGGATTGATACAGGGCTATGGGGAGAGGATGGGGCAGTGGGATTAGTTTGGAATTGATACAGCGCTATGAGAATAGAGCGGGACAGTGGGATTAGCTTGGATTGATACATGGCTATGGGGAGATAGTAGGGCAGTGTGATTAGTTGGGGGATTGCTACAGGGCTATGGGGAGATAGTAGTGCAGTGTGATTAGTGTGGGGTTTGATACAGGGCTATGTGGAGAAAACTGCGGTGGGATTAGTTTGTCAAACACAATCACATGCGCGTGCACACACTGACAGATACATACACGTGTACAGATACACGTGTACACACACATACACTCCTACATAGACACATGTGTGCGTGCGCACACACGCACACACACAGTTTCGTTATGGAAATTAGCCCTTTAGTGCATCCTATTTTGCCAATGACACCAAGCAGTAGACAGCATTGTAAGCAACATTGCTGAACCAAATTGCAGAGAGATATTCATATTTTGTCTGAAGACTGAACTGATGGACGCATTTCAGTGCAGGGAAATGTAAGATGATGTAATTTAGACTGACAAAGATTAACTCTGTGTTCTTTATAAATGATGAGAAGGCAGAAACAGTGGAAGTTTAAACTGTGCAGATATTTCACAGCTGGATTCACACAATACCGACAGCAATGCATCGTAGATTTTGGAAGTGCCACAGATGTTGTCAAGTGTAGTACGTGGGGTCCCTCAATGTTTCAATCTTGCTGAGACACTGCCATCCCACAGGGACAACATTTCTATTTAATAGGACTGATGGACAAGTTAAAATAATTCCGTTTCAAAGTTTAAAATAACCAGTCATTTTTCTGTGCAGCTTTCGGAATCTGTCAGTAGAATTTACTTCATACAGGCAAGTGTTAACAAGTGTATTGTGAACTGATTAGAAGTTTTGATGGAGATATTCCTGCATTATAGAAATGTGTGAGATCTATTTAGGGTTGGGAAATGGATTGATGATCAAAGGATGCAATTGTTTGTTAACTACATTGGACTGAGAGCCTTTAAGATTCACAACTTCCATGTGCTGTGAGAAAGGATTGATTAACCAATGCCTATTATTCAAATACTTCAGACAAGTGAAAAAGCTACAGGAACATTGAATATACAGACAGAGACAAGCAGACACCTGTAATCGGAGCTTAAACTTCATGTTTAAATGTGAAGTGCTGAACTCATGATTGCAATAAACAAGAGTCCACCCTGGGATTCTGTGCAATTTAAGTTCTGCTTTTCCAAAAAATAAAAATAACTATCTGCAATGAAAAATTCCTTGGACAGGCCAGAGGGATTTTTACTCTGTATTTAACCCCAGACAGTTGTGAGTGTTTGATGGACAGTGTAGATGAAGCTTTACTCTGAAACACTGGAATTTAGTCTCGGGGTGATTTAATCAAATGCTTCAGAATAATAATTGATATTGTACATCTCGTTTGTGTCTCAGTGTCAGCTCTGAAACATGTACAGCACAATCTCATCCTGTGTCTGTGTCTCTCTCTCTCTCTGAAATTAGCTGGTCCATTTCCTAAATTACCACTTTTCAAAAGGGCTCCGTTGCCTGTGAACCAGTTTGTGATACCCAAAGGTTATGAAAAGTGCTTTAGAAAAGTCTGTCCCCAAGCTGCTGTGAGGATGTTCAGAGTCAGTGTGTGACTTGGGTCACACACAGGCCAGATACACCTCTCCAAGTTAAAGGTGGAGATGTGATCTCTCTCCATTTGAAAGATGTATTGACCCAACCTGTCTGAGTTTGAGTATATGTTTTTCTGTACGCGTGTGTGTGTGTCTGGGGGGGGGGGGGGGGGGTGTATGTGTATCATTCTTTACACGGCACTGTAAGTTACACGGTAGCACAGTGGGTAGCACTGCAGCTTCACAGCTCCAGGTCCCAGGATCGATTCCCGGCTTGGGTCACAGTCTGTGCGGAGTCGGCACGTTCTGCCCTTGTCTGCGTGGGTTTCCTCCGGGTGCTCCGGTTTCCTCCCTGACGTCCCGAAGGTTTGGTGAATTGGACATTATGAATTCTCCCTCAGTGTTACCGAATAGGCGCCAGAGTTTGGCGACGAGGGGATTTTGTCAGTAACTTCATTACAGTGTGTGTGCCTGTGTGTGTGTGTGCCTGTGTGTGCGTGTGCCTGTGCGTGTGTGTGCCTGTGTGCGTGTGTCTGTGCCTGTGTGTCTGTGCCTGTGTGTGTGTGCCTATGTGCGTGTGTCTGTGCGTGTGTGTGCCTGTGTGTGTGTGCCTGTGTGTGTGTGAGCTCCCCACACACGGCCATCACTGCCAGTGCCTCCACACAACAGCCAGCACTGCCAGTGCTCCCTCGTCCAACACTGCCAGCGCTCCCCACAGGCAACCCTGCCAGTGCTCCCCATAGCAAGCACTGCCATTGTTCCCACAGCCAGCACTGCAAGTTTTCCCCACCCCCACAGCCAGCACTGCCAGTGCGCCCCCCATAACCAGCACTCACAGTGCTCCCTCCACAACCAACACTGCCAGTGCTCCCAACACAGCCAGCATTGCCAGTGCTCGCCACAAAGCCAGCACTGCCAGTGCTCCCTCCACAGCCAACACTGCCAGTGCTCCCCATACAGCCAGCACTGCCAGTTCTCCCCCGCAAAGCCAGCAATATAAGTGCTCCCCCACAGTCTGCACTGCCAGTGCTCCCCACAGCCAGCACTGCCAGTGCGCCCCCCATAACCAGCACTGCCAGTAGTCCCATAGAGAGCAAGCATTGCCAGTGCTCCTCCCACATCCAGCACTGCCTGTGCAACCCACACACAGCCAGCACTACCAGTTTTTACTCCACAGCCTGCACTGCCAGTGCTCACTACCATACAGCCAGCACTGCCAGTGCTCCCACAGCCAGCACTTCCCGTGCTCCCCATATCCAGCACTGCCAGTGCTCATCCCCACACACATACTGCACTACCATTGCTCCCCACACAGACAGTACCGGCAATGCTGCACTACACAGCCAGTGCTCTCCTCCACAGCCAGCACTGCCAGTGCACCGCCACAGCCAGCACTGCCAGTGCACCCCCCATAGCCAGCACTGCCAGTACTCCCCACACACGGCCATCACTGCTAGCATCCCCTCACAACAGCCAGCACAGCAAGTGCTCCCTCCTCCCACATCGAACACTGCCAGCGCTCCCCCACAGAAAACCCTGCCAGTGCTCCCCACAGCCAGCATTGCCAGTGTTTCCCCCCACACAGCCAGCACTGCCAATGGTCTCCCAAAATCCAGCACTGCCAGTGCTCCCCACAGTAAGCACTGCCAGTTCTCACAAGCCCCACAGCCAGCACTTCCAGTGCGTCCCCCCATAACCAGCACTGCCAGTGTGCCCACTCATAGCCATCATTGCCAGTGAACCCCCACAGCCAGCACTGGCAGTGCTCCCACCAATTGCCAGCACTGTCAGTGCTCCCACCGCACAGACAGCACTGTCAGTGCTCCCCACACAGCCAGCACTGTCAGTGCACCCCCCACACAGCCAGCAATGTCAGTGCTCCCCCAAACAGCCAGCACTGTCAGTGCTCCCCACAGCCAGCACTGTCAGTGCTCCCCACAGCCAGCACTGTCAGTGCTCCCACCACACAGCCAGCACTGCCAGTGCTCCACCCCGACAGCCAGCACTTCCAGTGCTCCCGCTCGCAGCCAGGACTGCCATTGCTCCCATAGCCAGCACTGCCACAGCTCCCCACAGCCAGCACTGCCAGTGGGTCCCCCACAAGCAGCACTGCCACTGCTCCCCACAGCCAGTACTGCCAGTGCTCCCCCATTGCCAGCAATGCCAGTGTTCCCACTCAAGTGCAGTAGTGGCTGTGTTCCCTTCCAGAGGCAGCACTGCCAGTGCTCCCTTCCACATAGCCAGCACTGCCAGTGTTACCCCACAGCCAGCACTTCTTGTGATCCCCCCATTGCCAGCACTGCCAGTGTTCCCACCCAAGTGCAGTAGTGGCAGTGTTCCCCTCCACAGGGAGCACTGCCAGTGCTCCCTTCCACACAGCCAGCACTGTCAGTACTCCCCCACACAGCCAGCACTGTCAGTGCTCCCCGCACAGCTAGCACTGTCAGTGCTCCCACCACACTGCCAGCACTGTCAGTGCTCCCACCACACAGCCAGCACTGTCAGTGATCCCCCCACACAGCTGGCACTCTCAGTGCTCCCCCGCACAGCCAGCACTGTCAGTGCACCCCCACACAGCCCGAACTATCAGTGCTCCCCACACAGCCAGCACTGTCAGTGCTCCCCCACACAGCCAGCACTGTCAGTGCTCCAACCACACTGCTAGCACTCCCACCACACTGCCAGCACTGTCAGTGCTCCCACCACACAGTCGGCACTGTCAGTGATCCCCCCACACAGCCAGCACTGTCAGTGCTCCCCCCACACAGCCAGCACTGTCAGTGCTCCCCCACACAGCCAGCAGTGTCAGTTCTCCCACCACACAGCCAGCACTGTCAGTGCTACCCCCACACAGCCAGCACTGTCAGTGCTCCCCCACACAGCCAGCACTGCCAGTGCTCCCCACACAGCCAGCACTGTCAGTGCTCCCACCACACAGCTGGCACTGTCAGTGCTCCCCCACACAGCCAGCACTGTCAGTGCTCCCACCACACAGCCAGCACTGCCTGTGCTCCCCACACAGCCAGCACTGTCAGTGCTCCCACCACACAGCCAGCACTGCCAGTCCTCCCACCTCACAGGCAGCACTGTCAGTGCTCCCCACACACAGCCAGCACTGCCAGTGCCCCCCCCCCCCACCCCCACAGCCAGCAATGCCAGTGCTCTCACCACCCCCCACAACTGTCAGTAGCGGCTGGAGCTGCTGATTGGCTGAGGGGCTGTCACAGCGGCTGGAGATGCTGATTGGCTGGGAGGCTGTCAGTCAGGCGCTGGACATGCTGATTGGTTGAGAGGCAGTGAGTCAACGGCTGGAGCTTTTGATTGGCTGAGAGGCTGTCAGTCAGGAGCTGGAGCTGCTGCTTGGTTGAGAGGCTGTGAGTCAACGGCTTGAGCTCCTGATTGGCTGAACGGCTGTCAGTCAGTTTTATTTTCTCATTAATTTAATAATTGATGTAACCGGATATTTCACCGCGATTTTGATCTGCTCCTTGAACCTGGACTGAGTCACCACATAAATAAATGTGTTTGTGCAACAATTAAAATCCTGCAGCATAAATCCGACTTCTTTGAAATTATATTTAGGAAGGGTGATATAATATAATCCTCTCACATCCATATAGAAAAAATTAATAACAGAGACGGTCCAGAGGAGGATGAAAGCTCCGGAGATGCTGAAGAGTAAAATCATTGACTTCCTTCTGCTCTCCATCTCTGGGTCGGTGCGATTGTCTCCCTGACTCTGAGCCCTCAGTGCCTTCCGGACCCGACTGCTGAGTAAAATGTGTCTGACTGTCAGAGCGTTGGTCAACAGGATTGAGAAGAACGGCATCAATGGGGTTAAAACCTGATCAAACCAGTTATACCCAAACCAACCTGGGTCAGTGAAAGCGCTGCTCTTTGTGTCACAGCCCCACTGGACATTGTCGATTATCTCCCAAGGTTCATATATAAAGTACCAGGGGATGTTTTTCACACAGAGCAGGAGGCCGCTTGTGGACAGGACCACAGCCGCAGTTTTCCCGGTGCAATATTTAGTTTTCAGTTTCTGGCAACGAATGGCCACAAATCGATCAAAGGAGAAAGTGAGGGTGAACCAGACAGAACAGTCCCTGGCTGCAGTCTGCAGGACAGCGTTAACACGACACACAGGGGTGAGGGACAGGAAATTCCAGGGGAAATAATAACCATTGATCCTGTTCAGTATGGGTTTAGTGATAATAAATAGCAGATCCGCCGTTGCCATGGCCACCAGGTAGCGAGTGGTGCAGGTAGAGAGGCCACACTTCCCCCGACACAGAATCACAATTCCCAGTATATTAACTGTCAGAGAGAGAAAGGAGAGACGCGGGAAATTACTGGGTGATGAATCTCGCTGTCTGAACCAGGGCATAACTTCAGCATCACTATAATGGACAGTGGGTGGGTGGGGGTGTTGGGAGAGGAGTGGGCATAGAGATTAGCATTGCAGAGAGGGAAGTAGGAAATGTAACTCCAGTGTTAAAGGTGGGGAATTGGGGGAAAGTGTGAATTGCAGCCCTGTCAGTTTGATGGCAGTGGTAGGAAAATGTTTATAATTCAGAGACCTTTGGGAGAGGTTACCTTTCTCATATAGTCTGATTTACAGGATTCACTCAGGCCGGCCAGGTTTCCCAAACCGGATACAAACATACCAGAGATTGTCATCCCAGCTCAATTATTGGACCACCCCCCGGATTGGACCGTTCCCTGGACTGGATTTCTGATGGGGTTGGACACCACTCCTGGTTTATTTGAATACTCCACGATCAATGGAAAAAATAAAACAAACGCAGGACCTTCCCACTTCATAATCAAGGGAGCAATAGAAATATAGAATGTACAGTGCAAAAGGAGGTCATTCGGCCCATCGAGTCTGCACCGGCTTTTGGAAAGAGAAAACCAGTTCAGCCCACCCCATCCTCATAACCCAGTGACTCCGTCGAAATTGTTTGGAATCTAAACACAACTTATCTTGGAAAATCCACCTAAACTGCACAGCTTTGGACTGTGGGAGGAAACCGGATCACCCGGAGGAACCCACGCACACACGGGGGAGAAAATGCAGACTCCGCACAGACAGTGACCCAAACAGGGAATCGAACCAGGGACCCTGGAGCTGTGAATCAACTTTGCCAACCACTGTCCTACCGTGCAGCCCAGCCTGTCCAGAATAGGGTCTGTCCAGTCTCCAGAACATCCCGAAGGATCACCCCTCCCAGGTTTAGTCATTCGTACAGCTCCCGCTCCCAGGAATCCCCCATTGCCATGTATGGAACATCCCAACATCACTGTTCCCAGGAATCCATCCTCTCCCTGTTTGAAAACAATCCCTGCCAAGCTTTTCTCGTGATGTGGAGATGCCGGCGTTGGACTGGGGTGAGCACAGTGCGAAGTCTTACAACACCAGGTTAAAGTCCAACAGGTTTGTTTCGATGTCACTAGCTTTCGGAGCGCTGCTCCTTCCTCAGGTAAATGAAGAGGTATGTTTCAGAAACACATATATAGACAAATTCAAAGATGCCAAACAATGCTAGGAATGCGACCATTAGCCGGTGATTAAATCTTTACAGATCCAGAGATGGCGTAACCCCAGGTTAAAGAGGTGTGAATTGTATCAAGCCAGGACAGTTGGTAGGATTTCGCAGGCCAGATGGTGGGGGATGAATGTAATGCGACATGAATCCCAGGTCCCGGTTGAGGCCGCACTCATGTGTGCGGAACTTGGCTATAAGTTTCTGCTCGGCGATTCTGTGTTGTCGCACGTCCTGAAGGCCGCCATGGAGAACGCTTACCCGGAGATCAGAGGCTGAATGCCCTTGACTGCTGAAGTGTTCCCCGACTGGAAGGGAACATTCCTGCCTGGTTATTGTTGCACAATGGCCGTTCATTCGTTGTCGCAGCGTCTGCATGGTCTCGCCAATGTACCACGCTTCGGGACATCCTTTCCTGCAGCGTATGAGGTAGACAACATTGGCCGAGTCGCACGAGTATGTACCGCGTACCTGGTGGGTGGTTTTCTCACGTGTAATAGTGGTATCCATGTCGATGATCTGGCACGTCTTGCAGAGATTGCCATGGCAAGGTTGTGTGGTGTGGTGGTCACTGTTCTGAAGACTGGGTAGTTTGCTGCAAACAATGGTTCGTTTGAGGTTGCGAGGTTGTTTGAAGGCAAGTAGTGGGGTGTGGGGATGACCTTGGCAAGATATTCATCGTCATCAATGACGTGTTGAAGGCTGTGAAGAAGATGACGTAGTTTCTCCGCTCCGGGGAAGTACTGGACGACGAAGGGTATTCTGTCGGTTGTGTCCCATGTTTGTCTTCTGAGGAGGTCGGTCCGGTTTTTCGTTGTGGCGCGTTGGAACTGTCGATCGATGAGTCGAGTGCCATATCCCGTTCGTACGAGGGCATCTTTCAACGTCTGTAGATGTCTGTTACGCTCCTCCTCGTCTGAGCAGATCCTGTATATACGGAGCGCTTGTCCATAGGGGATGGCTTCTTTAATGTGTTTAGGGTGGAAGCTGGAGAAGTGGAGCATCATGAAGTTATCCGTGGGTTTGCAGTAAAGCGAAGTGCTGAGGTGACCGTCCTTGATGGAAACGAGTGTGTCCAAGAATGCCATTGATTTTGGAGAGTAGTCCATGGTGAGTCTGATGGTTGGATGGAACTTATTAATGTCATCGTGTAGTCGTTTCAGTGATTCTTCGCCGTGGGTCCAAAGGAAAAAAATGTCATCGATGTATCTGGTGTATAACATCGGTCGAAGGTCCTGTGCGGTGAGTAGGTCCTGTTCAAACTTGTGCATGAAGATGTTGGCGTATTGGGGTGCGAATTTGGTCCCCATGGCTGTTCCGTGCGTCTGGATGAAGAACTTGTTGGCGAAGGTGAAGACGTTGTGATCCAGAATGAAGCGGATGAGTTGCAGAATTGCGTCTGGAGATTGGCAGTTGTCGGTGTTGAGTACTGAGGCTGTTGCAGCAATGCTGTCGTCATGGGGGATGCTGGTGTAGAGTGCCGAGACGTCCATTGTGACGAGGAATGTTCCTGGTTCAACTGGTCCATGGGTGCTGAGTTTCTGTAGGAAGTCCGTCGTGTTGCGACAGAAGCTGGGTGTACCTTGTACGATGGGTTTCAAGATGCCCTCGATGTAGCCAGAGAGGTTCTCACACAGGGTCCGATTGCCTGAAACGATTGGGCGGCCTGGTGTGTTGGCCTTATGTATTTTTGGGAGGCAGTAGAGATCTCCAATGCGGGGAGTACGTGGGATGTGAGCACGTAGGGTGCTCTGAAGATCTGGATCCAAGGTCTTGATC
Organism: Scyliorhinus torazame; assembly: GCF_047496885.1. Taxonomy (NCBI): domain Eukaryota; kingdom Metazoa; phylum Chordata; class Chondrichthyes; order Carcharhiniformes; family Scyliorhinidae; genus Scyliorhinus; species Scyliorhinus torazame. Next base: position 124,138,025 of record NC_092726.1, on the reverse strand, counting down.
AGTCTGTTTTATTGGCGGATGTGTTCCTTGGTCGGATCTGCGGGTAACTGTCTGTAGTGTTCTTGGTTGTACAGTTGTCGGTATACTTCTTTGCAGTAGTCCGTTCTGTTCAGTACGACAGTGGCCCCCCCTTTGTCTGCTGGTTTGATGACGATGCTGTGGTTGGTCTTGAGAGCGCGGATGGCATTGCGTTGTGCTTGGGTGACGTTCGGGGTTGTCTTGTGAATGTGACTGATGAATCTGGCATTGACGCGACTCCTGACGGCTTGAGCATACATGTCGAGTCTAAGGCAGCGGCCTTCCGGAGGGGTCCAATTCGACTCTTTCCTCTTCGGTTGCCGCACCGCAGATCTCTCGGTCTGCTGTTCCGGTTCATTGGTAGTCTGCTTGGGTTCGCTGTTGGCCTCTTGGGGTCTGTGGAAGAATTCCCGGAGCCTCATTCGCCTGATGAATTCCTCCGTGTCTGCCGCAAGACTGATGGGGTCCATTTTGGTGGTGGTGCAGAAATTGAGCCCTCTGCTGAGGACTTCGATTTCGTCTGGTTGAAGGGTGTAGTCTGACAAGTTGACAATAGATTTCCCTGTATTGTTTTCTACTGTGACACCGGGGGTGGCTTCGGGGATTATACTTCTAAGGGGAGGCCATAATTTGTGAAGTACTCCGACAGCGATACCACGACTACCTTCGTGGCAATTTTCATAAATGCCCTGATGCCCTTCCTTCGTTTTAGACCATGCTCCCAGATATTCGACAAGCACTTTACAGAGATAGAGAGTGACAGGGAGAGAGAATATTTGGCCGGAAATTCCAGTGGCGGGTTGTGGAGACGGATTGCCACTTCAATCGAAGATCTGCAGGAACGTTTCATCTGGATCGCAAATCTAGAACAATAGGTCACAGTCAAAGAAGATGTGTTGGGCCATTTAAGACTGGGATTCGCCGAAACCTCCGCACTCAGAGGTTTGCGAAATTGTGGAATGTTCAACGCCAGAAGGCATTAGAGTCAAAGTTACTCATATATTACGGAAGTCAATATTTGAATATAAAGTCATTAAAGAAATGGGAAGTGTGCTGGAATATGCCGCAGAGACGGAGGATCAATCATGATTATGTCCAATGGCGGGTCTGGCATGTAAGGCCCAACAGTCTCCTCCTCCTACTATTTACATTCTTTCGATTTTCTATGTTGTTTACCTGAAATAACACACCTTCGTCACTTGCCCAACCTTCTGTGTTAGGAAGAGAGAAATGTGTGTAGCGCAAAAAGGCAGTCAGCGGGGGAAACTAGTGAATATGCTTTTTTTTCAGGGCACTTTCTGCCCTGAAGCAGATCTGCCCAAATAGTCAGTCACTGAGCAGCCAGTGATCATAGAATTTACAGTGCAGATGGAGACCATTTGGCGATCGAGCGTGCGCCGAATTTAGCATGGCCAATCCGCCTACGCTGCACATCTTTAGACTGAGGGAGGAAACCCGAGCACCGGGAGGCAACCCACGCAGACACGAGAAGAAGGTGCAGACTCAGCTCAGATCGTGACCCAAGCCGGGAGTCAAACCTGGTACGCTGGTGCTGTGAAGCAACTGTGCTAACCACTGTGCTACCGTGAAGTCCACAAACTGATAGCTCAGTTCATAAAGGAAGTGGGAAGGATTGGACGACGTGATATGGGGGACGAAAGCAGTCCCATGGGATAGGGTAGGTATGATTAGGATAGGCAGCACGTTAGCATAAGTGGTTTCACAGGGCCACAGGTTCGATTCCCCGCTGGGTCACTGTCTGTGCGGAGTCTGCACGTTCTCCCTCTGCATGCGTGGGTTTCCTCCGAGTTCTCCGGTTGCCTCCCACAGTCCATAGACGTGCAGGTTAGGCGGACTGGCCATGACAAATTGCCCTTAGTGACCAAAACATGTTGGGAGGGGTTATTGGGTTACGGGGATAGGGTGGAAGTGAGGGCTTAAGTGGGTCTGTTTAGATTCGATGGGCCGAATGGCCTCCTTCTGCACTGTATCTTCTATGTTATTCATGATATGTTATCAGTGAGGGAAATTAGGTCGTCATTACGTGTGTGGGAGCGGGTGAATGCAATTGGCCAGGCGGCTGCCGTGTCGTCAGCGAGTGGGGAGGAAATTCGCTCTGGTGCTTGTAGATTACTGGGTGAGTAACAGACGGCTTCTTCTCACCTCCGAATGTTCGCGATGGTGGCTGGGCGGGTTACCCTGTGGCGTGCCGGACGAGGTCCGTTATCCAGAAACTAGAATTGAATTTAATTCATCTGCAATTTACTCCATAACCATTCAGATTAGAATGCCAGAGCGATCAGAGCATTGCAATGTCTTACAATTTTAGATATTTCCGATGCCGAATAATTGTCGGTCAGACGTTTGCACTTGTGGAAACATTATATCGACACTTCAGGTGTGGGGAGGGACGGGGAGTTATGTGGTGCCCCCAGACGTTGCTATAGTGCGAACCCCAAGGCACTGCCCTGGTGCGTAATTTACATTTCAATGAATTTCTGGCATAGATGAACATAATAATTAGGATTATGTCAATTGCCCCACGAGGCTGAATTGGAATTCAGTAAGATCATGTCTGATTCGAATGTAAACTCACCCTTATAATCCTGCCTACCCCCGATCACGTTTCAATCCCGAAGTAGTCAATAATCTATCTAGCTATGCTTTAGAACATTGGAAGATTCTGCGTCCACCCCCTTTCAAGGAAGAGACTTCCAAAAACACACATGGCTCAGAGAATTCCATACCCCCTACTCTGATTAAAATCACTGACCACTTATATCCAAACAGCGATTCCTCTTACTGGATTCTCCGACAAGAAGAAACATGCCCATCAAGTACTACCTTTGAAGGAAAGGTTGATGTGAATGCAGGACAGACATGTCCCTGTTAAAATGAGGGATACAAATGGCAGGCTTAGGGAACCATTGATGACGGGTGGAATTGTGAGACTAGCTAAGATGAAAAAGGAAGCATACATAAGATCTAGGCGACTTAAACTGATGAAGCTTAGGAGGAATATCGGGAAAGTAGGTCAAATCTCAAACGCGCAATAAAGAGGGCTAAAAGGGGTCATGAAATATCTTTGGCTAACAGGGTTAAGGAAAATCCCAAAGCCTTTTATTCGTATATAAGGAGCATCAGGGTAACTAGAGAAAGGATTGGTCCACTCAAAGACAAAAGAGGGAATTTATGCGTGGAGTCAGAGGAAATGGGTGAGATTCCTAATGAGAACTTTGCATCGCTATTCACCAAGTAGAGGTCATGACGGATGTTGAAACTAGAGATGGATGTTTAAATACTCTTGGTCAAGTCGGCATAAGGAAGGGGGGGACTTTTGGGTATTCTAAAAGGTATTAAGGTGGACAAGTCCCCAGGTCCGGATGGGATCTATCCCAGGTTACTGAGGGAAGCGAGGGAAGAAATAACTGGGGTCTTAACAGATATCTTTGCAGCATCCTTGAGCACGGCTGAGGTCCCGGAGGGCTAAATAATTGCTAATGTTGTCCCTTTGTTTAAGAAGGGTAGCAGGGATAATCCAGGGAATTATAGACCTGTGAGCTTGACATCAGTGGTAGGCAAACTGTTGGTGACGATACTGAGGGATAGGATCTATTCATATTTGGAAGAAAATAGACTTATCAGTGATAGGTAGCATGGTGTTGTGCAGGGAAGGTCATGTCTTACAAACCTAATAGAATTATTTGAGGAAGTGACAAAGTTAATAGATGAGGGAAGGACTGTAGATGTCATATACATGGACTTCAGTAAGGCGTTTGATAAAGTTTCCCATGGCAGGTCGATGAAAAAAGTGAAGTCGCATGGTGTTCAGGGTGTACTGGCTAGATGGATAAAGAACTGGCTGGGAAATAGGAGACAGAGAGTAGTGGTGGAAGGCAGTGTCTCAAAATAGAGAAAAGGGACTAGTGGTGTTCCACAGGGATCCGTGCTCGGACCACTGTTGTTTGTGATATACATAAATGTTTCTGGACGAAGGTATAGGTGGCCTGATTAGCAAGTTTGCAGATGATACTAAGATTGGTGGAGTTGCAGATAGCGAGGAGGACTGCCAGAGAATACAGCAACATATAGGTAGACTGGAGAGTCGGGCAGAAAAATGGCAGAGGGAGTTCAATCCAGACAAATGCGACGTGATGCATTGTGGAAGATCTAATTGAAGAGCGGACTATCCGGTCAATGGAAGAGTCCTGGGGAAAATTGATGTCCAGAGAGATCTGGGAGTTCAGGTCTATTGTACTCAGAAGGTGGCAACGCATTGTCGATAGAGTGGTCAAGAAGGCACACAGCATGCGTGCCTTCATCGGACGGAGTATTGAGTATTGAGGACAACTGTCGGCAGGTCATGTTGTAAAGGACTTTGGTTAGGCCACATTTGGAATACTGCGTGCAGTTCTGTTCGCCACATTACCATGAGGATGTGGATGCTTTAGAAAGGGTGCAGTGGAGGTTCACCAGGATGTTGCCTGGTATGGAGGGTGCTAGCTTTGAAGAAAGGTTGAGCAGATTAGGATTGTTTTCGTTGGAAAGACGGAGGTTGAGGGGGGCCCTGATTCAGGTCTACAAAATTATGAGAGGTGTGGACAGGGTGGATAGCAACAAGCTTTTTCCAAGAGTGGGGGTGTCAATTATTAGGGTTCACGATTTCAAGGTAAGAGGGGGAAAGTTTAAGGGAGATGTGCGTGGAATTTCTTTTTACGCAGAGGGTGGTGGGCGCCTGGAACGCTTTGTCAGCGGAGCGGGCACGATAGCATAATTTAAGATGCATCTAGACAGATGTATGAACGGGCGGGGAACAGAGGGAAGTAGATCCTTTCTACATGGGCAAGAGTAGCAGAGGGCTTAGTGAATAGAGTTCTTACAGGGAACAGATCAGTCCGAGGGGGAGTCGTTGAGGTGTCTTGTGGCTGTGGGGAAGAATCTCTCTCTATGTCTGGATGTGCGGGTCTTCAGACCTCTCTACCCTCTGCCTGATGGAAGGGTCTGAAAGAAGGCAACGCCTGGATGCGAGGGGTCTCTGATAATGCTGTCTGTGTGTACAGAATCAATATTGGCGTGACAAGCTTGTGTGATGCGTTGAGCTGAGTTAAACACACTCTGCAGTTTGCCGAGATCTTGGATCGAGCAGTTGCCATACCAAGCTACGATGCTGCCGGACAGGATGCGCTCTGTCGCACATCTGTAGACGTTTGTGAGAGTCGATGCATACATGCCAAATTTCTTCAGTTTCCGTGGGAAGTAGGGACGTTGTTGAGCTTTCTTGACTGTTGCATCAACGTGAGCGGACCAGGACAGACGGCTGGTGATGGTGACCCCAGGAACGTTAAGCTATCGAACACCTCCAGTTCGGAGCCAATGATGCAGACGGGAGTGTGTGTCCTGCTCCGCTTCCAGAAATCGATGATTAGGTCCTTGGTCTTTCCGACATTTAGAGAGAGGTTATTTTCGGTACACCATGCAACCATGTGATTTATCTCATTCACTAGAACGTTTCCCACTGACACATTGTGTCAGCATTTTGAGGTTACCTTCAGTTGCCTCCTTCTGTCATCTTCAGAAATTACTTTAGCGCCAGTATTCTGCAATCAGCAAATTTATTGACCGACCCTCCTGGCCCTTCGTCCAAGTCATTTCTATCAACGGGAATCACAAGCGATCTAACCTTTCCGAATCGCTGCATTTTCAAGTCACAGCAATATTATGGCAAATCTTTTGCACTCTCACTAGAGCACTAATGACATTATTGTAATGTGGCGACCATAAATGTACACAAAATTCCAGCTGCGTTTAATACAGATCCAACGTTAAATCCTTGCTTTTTGTAATCAACACTTTGTCCAATAAAGGGAAACATTATATATCTGCCTGCCGACTTGTACACTTACCCTGCCACTTTCGCGACCAGTTGGCGTGCACTCAAACGTATCTCACTTCCTGACTCCCTCTCAAAATCCTCCCGGTGTTTGAGTATTTCCTTTATTTTGTTACGCTCCCCAAAAGCATTGCAGCATCGTTTTCCAAATTGAACTCCATTGTCACATTCCATTCTTTCTTTGATGTAATGCTGAAGTCAACATAAATCTTCTTCCTCTTCCTTAGATATTCGACCATGTGATTGAATACATTTCCTTACACATTAGGCCTTTATGCCTGGTCATTATTCCGTGTCACCAACCTCCCATACTTCCACCGACAAGGCGGATATACTCATGGTCAGTGGGAAAGCTGTGCGGGACTGGAAACCGCTGATGCATTCCTATCTCTACATGACTTTGTTGAACAGCTGGTGTGTAAACTATCAGTACACCATATTAAACTGTTTGCCTTCTAACTGAAAAATAAATTAAACAACGAATATCTTGACATGGAAATTTGGGTACAGGAAGTGCCACTGCTTTTGCTAATGGTGTTGGTTTGGAAAGGGGGGGGGGGATGGGCGAGATAACATTAAGAGATCTCCCTTTTCTAACAGAGATTAGAAGTAAGAAGTCTTACTACACCAGGTTAAAGCCAACAGGTGTGTTTCACATCATTAGCTTTCGGAGCAATGCAGCTTCCTCAGGTGAATGAAGAGGTAGGTTACAGAAACATTAGTATAGACAAAGTCAAAGATGCAAGACAATACTTTGAATGCGAACATTTGCAGGTAATTAAGTATTTACAGAGCCAGAGAGAGGGACAATCGCAGGTTAAAGAGGCGTGAATTGTCTCAAACCAGAACAGTTGGCAGGGTTTCGCAAGCCCAGGCTAGATGGTGGGTGTGAATGTAATGAAACATGAATTCAAGGCCGCACTCATGTGTGGGAAATTGGCTATAAGTGTCTGCTCGGCGATTCTGCGTAATGCGCATCCCGAACAACAATTCAGAAGCGTTTAGATGAACATTTAAAACCCCAGAAATGGGAATGGAACAGTTAGGGTGCTTGGTGGGCGGCACGGACAGGATGGGCCGAAAGGTCACTGCTGTAAAACATGCCAGAGGAGCAGCAAGATCCCTCACAGCAGAGCGGGGCAAGAAACTGGCTTTAAAAGCAACAATTAATTAAAGGCCTCGAAAATAGTCACTGATGGATGCAATTCTCCACGCAGAAAGGAAAGGATGTTCAGATGTATGCAAGGCTGAGTTAGTCACATGATGTAACACACTGTAAATACTGCGGGACACAGGGTAACAGAGTGCCAATTACCCCAAGACATTCCAAACTTGACATCCATTTCTATCTTAGATTTTGTTTTGTATTTGTAAACTGCAATAATAACGCTTTGAATTTTATTCATTTCAGAGATTGCATTACTTACATTCCTCAAATCTCTCACAGTACTTGTATGGCCTATGTAGGAGTGCCTTTTGTCTGTTTGTTGTCCCTGGTTATTTCGCACTTTTCGCCAAAGCATTTTTTTTCCAGTATGAAAATATGTGCAGCTGTTCAGTAGCACTCTATACCATCTATTCAAGGAAAACAATGCAAATATCGAAATACACATGGAGGACCACATAGGTGAGGGATCAGAATTAGTGCATTCGGCCCATTGCGTCGGCCCCGCCATTCGATCGTGGCTGAAATGCTCCTGCCTTCTCCTCATAACTCCTGACCCAATTATTAGTCACGAAATCCACTTAGTAATCAAGGACACGATTTTTCTTTGAGGTGTGGTTACGTACAGGGCATCAGGCGAAGAGCTGGAAGGTGAACTCAGAAAGAAAAGTTCTTTCTGAAAAATATAGTATGAGAAAAACAGGAAAAGGAGTGGTCAATTAAACCTACTAGAGGCAGAATTCTGCAGCCAAAGATAGTTAATTAGAACGCGACCCTATCAACATCATCAGTCCTGTGTAATAGTACTGCATAATAATTATTTAGAAAACTGGCCTTCTGACAGCAATGGCACAAGAGGCGCGAGAATGTATCAGTAAATATGTTGGGTTAAGGGTCAATAGATGTGATAATCGTGGGAGTTCTTCATTTTCCGCATAATGGGAAGGGAAAATTGGCAAAACTAGTCTGGAGGCATTGTCCATGATGTACATTTGTAACATATTCTTTCAATAACACTTTCTGGTGACAACCAGGGGATTTTTAACATTAGCCGAGATGTGACAAGTCGGCCCGAAATAATGAATAGATGCATAATAAATGACCCAAAAGCGAAGGACCAACATTTCAAGTCAACACATGCATTCACTAAGATTGCTAAAAATGCATGTATTTTCATAATGTGGACTCCTTGTGCTCCTGTGATGATGATTCAGTTATGTGAACATCAGGTTTGTGTATTTAAACATAAGCACATTTATTCATCGCCGATCAGTTCGAAGTTTTGCGTGGTTCTGATGTTCCGCCAAGCATGGCAGTTGCTTTCAGATTGATCTTCCAATTTGTACTCTTACCACACATCGCACCGTGGGCGGTGTTAAACTACAGTTACACGCGAACCTTTAGCCTACTGAGTATGTGACTTCATGATTCATACAGGTACATGTCATCACAGGTCTGAAAACTGATTCTGAACATAACTGGCGGCAATAATAAGTGGTTTAAGATAGAGTTGGCCGAAGTGGAAATGGAAAATAAGTTTACACATAAGGCGTCGGGGAAGGGCTGACAAAACATTCAAGTTTGGGATTAGAACAGGGCTATGGGAAGATAGTGGGATTAGTTTGGGATTGATACAGGGCTGTGAGGATAGAGTGGAGCAGTGGGATTTGTTTGGGATTGATACAGGGCTCTGGAGAGATAGTAGGGCCGTGGGATTAGTTTGGGATTGATACAGGGCTATGGGGAGAGGATGGGGCAGTGGGATTAGTTTGGAATTGATACAGCGCTATGAGAATAGAGCGGGACAGTGGGATTAGCTTGGATTGATACATGGCTATGGGGAGATAGTAGGGCAGTGTGATTAGTTGGGGGATTGCTACAGGGCTATGGGGAGATAGTAGTGCAGTGTGATTAGTGTGGGGTTTGATACAGGGCTATGTGGAGAAAACTGCGGTGGGATTAGTTTGTCAAACACAATCACATGCGCGTGCACACACTGACAGATACATACACGTGTACAGATACACGTGTACACACACATACACTCCTACATAGACACATGTGTGCGTGCGCACACACGCACACACACAGTTTCGTTATGGAAATTAGCCCTTTAGTGCATCCTATTTTGCCAATGACACCAAGCAGTAGACAGCATTGTAAGCAACATTGCTGAACCAAATTGCAGAGAGATATTCATATTTTGTCTGAAGACTGAACTGATGGACGCATTTCAGTGCAGGGAAATGTAAGATGATGTAATTTAGACTGACAAAGATTAACTCTGTGTTCTTTATAAATGATGAGAAGGCAGAAACAGTGGAAGTTTAAACTGTGCAGATATTTCACAGCTGGATTCACACAATACCGACAGCAATGCATCGTAGATTTTGGAAGTGCCACAGATGTTGTCAAGTGTAGTACGTGGGGTCCCTCAATGTTTCAATCTTGCTGAGACACTGCCATCCCACAGGGACAACATTTCTATTTAATAGGACTGATGGACAAGTTAAAATAATTCCGTTTCAAAGTTTAAAATAACCAGTCATTTTTCTGTGCAGCTTTCGGAATCTGTCAGTAGAATTTACTTCATACAGGCAAGTGTTAACAAGTGTATTGTGAACTGATTAGAAGTTTTGATGGAGATATTCCTGCATTATAGAAATGTGTGAGATCTATTTAGGGTTGGGAAATGGATTGATGATCAAAGGATGCAATTGTTTGTTAACTACATTGGACTGAGAGCCTTTAAGATTCACAACTTCCATGTGCTGTGAGAAAGGATTGATTAACCAATGCCTATTATTCAAATACTTCAGACAAGTGAAAAAGCTACAGGAACATTGAATATACAGACAGAGACAAGCAGACACCTGTAATCGGAGCTTAAACTTCATGTTTAAATGTGAAGTGCTGAACTCATGATTGCAATAAACAAGAGTCCACCCTGGGATTCTGTGCAATTTAAGTTCTGCTTTTCCAAAAAATAAAAATAACTATCTGCAATGAAAAATTCCTTGGACAGGCCAGAGGGATTTTTACTCTGTATTTAACCCCAGACAGTTGTGAGTGTTTGATGGACAGTGTAGATGAAGCTTTACTCTGAAACACTGGAATTTAGTCTCGGGGTGATTTAATCAAATGCTTCAGAATAATAATTGATATTGTACATCTCGTTTGTGTCTCAGTGTCAGCTCTGAAACATGTACAGCACAATCTCATCCTGTGTCTGTGTCTCTCTCTCTCTCTGAAATTAGCTGGTCCATTTCCTAAATTACCACTTTTCAAAAGGGCTCCGTTGCCTGTGAACCAGTTTGTGATACCCAAAGGTTATGAAAAGTGCTTTAGAAAAGTCTGTCCCCAAGCTGCTGTGAGGATGTTCAGAGTCAGTGTGTGACTTGGGTCACACACAGGCCAGATACACCTCTCCAAGTTAAAGGTGGAGATGTGATCTCTCTCCATTTGAAAGATGTATTGACCCAACCTGTCTGAGTTTGAGTATATGTTTTTCTGTACGCGTGTGTGTGTGTCTGGGGGGGGGGGGGGGGGGTGTATGTGTATCATTCTTTACACGGCACTGTAAGTTACACGGTAGCACAGTGGGTAGCACTGCAGCTTCACAGCTCCAGGTCCCAGGATCGATTCCCGGCTTGGGTCACAGTCTGTGCGGAGTCGGCACGTTCTGCCCTTGTCTGCGTGGGTTTCCTCCGGGTGCTCCGGTTTCCTCCCTGACGTCCCGAAGGTTTGGTGAATTGGACATTATGAATTCTCCCTCAGTGTTACCGAATAGGCGCCAGAGTTTGGCGACGAGGGGATTTTGTCAGTAACTTCATTACAGTGTGTGTGCCTGTGTGTGTGTGTGCCTGTGTGTGCGTGTGCCTGTGCGTGTGTGTGCCTGTGTGCGTGTGTCTGTGCCTGTGTGTCTGTGCCTGTGTGTGTGTGCCTATGTGCGTGTGTCTGTGCGTGTGTGTGCCTGTGTGTGTGTGCCTGTGTGTGTGTGAGCTCCCCACACACGGCCATCACTGCCAGTGCCTCCACACAACAGCCAGCACTGCCAGTGCTCCCTCGTCCAACACTGCCAGCGCTCCCCACAGGCAACCCTGCCAGTGCTCCCCATAGCAAGCACTGCCATTGTTCCCACAGCCAGCACTGCAAGTTTTCCCCACCCCCACAGCCAGCACTGCCAGTGCGCCCCCCATAACCAGCACTCACAGTGCTCCCTCCACAACCAACACTGCCAGTGCTCCCAACACAGCCAGCATTGCCAGTGCTCGCCACAAAGCCAGCACTGCCAGTGCTCCCTCCACAGCCAACACTGCCAGTGCTCCCCATACAGCCAGCACTGCCAGTTCTCCCCCGCAAAGCCAGCAATATAAGTGCTCCCCCACAGTCTGCACTGCCAGTGCTCCCCACAGCCAGCACTGCCAGTGCGCCCCCCATAACCAGCACTGCCAGTAGTCCCATAGAGAGCAAGCATTGCCAGTGCTCCTCCCACATCCAGCACTGCCTGTGCAACCCACACACAGCCAGCACTACCAGTTTTTACTCCACAGCCTGCACTGCCAGTGCTCACTACCATACAGCCAGCACTGCCAGTGCTCCCACAGCCAGCACTTCCCGTGCTCCCCATATCCAGCACTGCCAGTGCTCATCCCCACACACATACTGCACTACCATTGCTCCCCACACAGACAGTACCGGCAATGCTGCACTACACAGCCAGTGCTCTCCTCCACAGCCAGCACTGCCAGTGCACCGCCACAGCCAGCACTGCCAGTGCACCCCCCATAGCCAGCACTGCCAGTACTCCCCACACACGGCCATCACTGCTAGCATCCCCTCACAACAGCCAGCACAGCAAGTGCTCCCTCCTCCCACATCGAACACTGCCAGCGCTCCCCCACAGAAAACCCTGCCAGTGCTCCCCACAGCCAGCATTGCCAGTGTTTCCCCCCACACAGCCAGCACTGCCAATGGTCTCCCAAAATCCAGCACTGCCAGTGCTCCCCACAGTAAGCACTGCCAGTTCTCACAAGCCCCACAGCCAGCACTTCCAGTGCGTCCCCCCATAACCAGCACTGCCAGTGTGCCCACTCATAGCCATCATTGCCAGTGAACCCCCACAGCCAGCACTGGCAGTGCTCCCACCAATTGCCAGCACTGTCAGTGCTCCCACCGCACAGACAGCACTGTCAGTGCTCCCCACACAGCCAGCACTGTCAGTGCACCCCCCACACAGCCAGCAATGTCAGTGCTCCCCCAAACAGCCAGCACTGTCAGTGCTCCCCACAGCCAGCACTGTCAGTGCTCCCCACAGCCAGCACTGTCAGTGCTCCCACCACACAGCCAGCACTGCCAGTGCTCCACCCCGACAGCCAGCACTTCCAGTGCTCCCGCTCGCAGCCAGGACTGCCATTGCTCCCATAGCCAGCACTGCCACAGCTCCCCACAGCCAGCACTGCCAGTGGGTCCCCCACAAGCAGCACTGCCACTGCTCCCCACAGCCAGTACTGCCAGTGCTCCCCCATTGCCAGCAATGCCAGTGTTCCCACTCAAGTGCAGTAGTGGCTGTGTTCCCTTCCAGAGGCAGCACTGCCAGTGCTCCCTTCCACATAGCCAGCACTGCCAGTGTTACCCCACAGCCAGCACTTCTTGTGATCCCCCCATTGCCAGCACTGCCAGTGTTCCCACCCAAGTGCAGTAGTGGCAGTGTTCCCCTCCACAGGGAGCACTGCCAGTGCTCCCTTCCACACAGCCAGCACTGTCAGTACTCCCCCACACAGCCAGCACTGTCAGTGCTCCCCGCACAGCTAGCACTGTCAGTGCTCCCACCACACTGCCAGCACTGTCAGTGCTCCCACCACACAGCCAGCACTGTCAGTGATCCCCCCACACAGCTGGCACTCTCAGTGCTCCCCCGCACAGCCAGCACTGTCAGTGCACCCCCACACAGCCCGAACTATCAGTGCTCCCCACACAGCCAGCACTGTCAGTGCTCCCCCACACAGCCAGCACTGTCAGTGCTCCAACCACACTGCTAGCACTCCCACCACACTGCCAGCACTGTCAGTGCTCCCACCACACAGTCGGCACTGTCAGTGATCCCCCCACACAGCCAGCACTGTCAGTGCTCCCCCCACACAGCCAGCACTGTCAGTGCTCCCCCACACAGCCAGCAGTGTCAGTTCTCCCACCACACAGCCAGCACTGTCAGTGCTACCCCCACACAGCCAGCACTGTCAGTGCTCCCCCACACAGCCAGCACTGCCAGTGCTCCCCACACAGCCAGCACTGTCAGTGCTCCCACCACACAGCTGGCACTGTCAGTGCTCCCCCACACAGCCAGCACTGTCAGTGCTCCCACCACACAGCCAGCACTGCCTGTGCTCCCCACACAGCCAGCACTGTCAGTGCTCCCACCACACAGCCAGCACTGCCAGTCCTCCCACCTCACAGGCAGCACTGTCAGTGCTCCCCACACACAGCCAGCACTGCCAGTGCCCCCCCCCCCCACCCCCACAGCCAGCAATGCCAGTGCTCTCACCACCCCCCACAACTGTCAGTAGCGGCTGGAGCTGCTGATTGGCTGAGGGGCTGTCACAGCGGCTGGAGATGCTGATTGGCTGGGAGGCTGTCAGTCAGGCGCTGGACATGCTGATTGGTTGAGAGGCAGTGAGTCAACGGCTGGAGCTTTTGATTGGCTGAGAGGCTGTCAGTCAGGAGCTGGAGCTGCTGCTTGGTTGAGAGGCTGTGAGTCAACGGCTTGAGCTCCTGATTGGCTGAACGGCTGTCAGTCAGTTTTATTTTCTCATTAATTTAATAATTGATGTAACCGGATATTTCACCGCGATTTTGATCTGCTCCTTGAACCTGGACTGAGTCACCACATAAATAAATGTGTTTGTGCAACAATTAAAATCCTGCAGCATAAATCCGACTTCTTTGAAATTATATTTAGGAAGGGTGATATAATATAATCCTCTCACATCCATATAGAAAAAATTAATAACAGAGACGGTCCAGAGGAGGATGAAAGCTCCGGAGATGCTGAAGAGTAAAATCATTGACTTCCTTCTGCTCTCCATCTCTGGGTCGGTGCGATTGTCTCCCTGACTCTGAGCCCTCAGTGCCTTCCGGACCCGACTGCTGAGTAAAATGTGTCTGACTGTCAGAGCGTTGGTCAACAGGATTGAGAAGAACGGCATCAATGGGGTTAAAACCTGATCAAACCAGTTATACCCAAACCAACCTGGGTCAGTGAAAGCGCTGCTCTTTGTGTCACAGCCCCACTGGACATTGTCGATTATCTCCCAAGGTTCATATATAAAGTACCAGGGGATGTTTTTCACACAGAGCAGGAGGCCGCTTGTGGACAGGACCACAGCCGCAGTTTTCCCGGTGCAATATTTAGTTTTCAGTTTCTGGCAACGAATGGCCACAAATCGATCAAAGGAGAAAGTGAGGGTGAACCAGACAGAACAGTCCCTGGCTGCAGTCTGCAGGACAGCGTTAACACGACACACAGGGGTGAGGGACAGGAAATTCCAGGGGAAATAATAACCATTGATCCTGTTCAGTATGGGTTTAGTGATAATAAATAGCAGATCCGCCGTTGCCATGGCCACCAGGTAGCGAGTGGTGCAGGTAGAGAGGCCACACTTCCCCCGACACAGAATCACAATTCCCAGTATATTAACTGTCAGAGAGAGAAAGGAGAGACGCGGGAAATTACTGGGTGATGAATCTCGCTGTCTGAACCAGGGCATAACTTCAGCATCACTATAATGGACAGTGGGTGGGTGGGGGTGTTGGGAGAGGAGTGGGCATAGAGATTAGCATTGCAGAGAGGGAAGTAGGAAATGTAACTCCAGTGTTAAAGGTGGGGAATTGGGGGAAAGTGTGAATTGCAGCCCTGTCAGTTTGATGGCAGTGGTAGGAAAATGTTTATAATTCAGAGACCTTTGGGAGAGGTTACCTTTCTCATATAGTCTGATTTACAGGATTCACTCAGGCCGGCCAGGTTTCCCAAACCGGATACAAACATACCAGAGATTGTCATCCCAGCTCAATTATTGGACCACCCCCCGGATTGGACCGTTCCCTGGACTGGATTTCTGATGGGGTTGGACACCACTCCTGGTTTATTTGAATACTCCACGATCAATGGAAAAAATAAAACAAACGCAGGACCTTCCCACTTCATAATCAAGGGAGCAATAGAAATATAGAATGTACAGTGCAAAAGGAGGTCATTCGGCCCATCGAGTCTGCACCGGCTTTTGGAAAGAGAAAACCAGTTCAGCCCACCCCATCCTCATAACCCAGTGACTCCGTCGAAATTGTTTGGAATCTAAACACAACTTATCTTGGAAAATCCACCTAAACTGCACAGCTTTGGACTGTGGGAGGAAACCGGATCACCCGGAGGAACCCACGCACACACGGGGGAGAAAATGCAGACTCCGCACAGACAGTGACCCAAACAGGGAATCGAACCAGGGACCCTGGAGCTGTGAATCAACTTTGCCAACCACTGTCCTACCGTGCAGCCCAGCCTGTCCAGAATAGGGTCTGTCCAGTCTCCAGAACATCCCGAAGGATCACCCCTCCCAGGTTTAGTCATTCGTACAGCTCCCGCTCCCAGGAATCCCCCATTGCCATGTATGGAACATCCCAACATCACTGTTCCCAGGAATCCATCCTCTCCCTGTTTGAAAACAATCCCTGCCAAGCTTTTCTCGTGATGTGGAGATGCCGGCGTTGGACTGGGGTGAGCACAGTGCGAAGTCTTACAACACCAGGTTAAAGTCCAACAGGTTTGTTTCGATGTCACTAGCTTTCGGAGCGCTGCTCCTTCCTCAGGTAAATGAAGAGGTATGTTTCAGAAACACATATATAGACAAATTCAAAGATGCCAAACAATGCTAGGAATGCGACCATTAGCCGGTGATTAAATCTTTACAGATCCAGAGATGGCGTAACCCCAGGTTAAAGAGGTGTGAATTGTATCAAGCCAGGACAGTTGGTAGGATTTCGCAGGCCAGATGGTGGGGGATGAATGTAATGCGACATGAATCCCAGGTCCCGGTTGAGGCCGCACTCATGTGTGCGGAACTTGGCTATAAGTTTCTGCTCGGCGATTCTGTGTTGTCGCACGTCCTGAAGGCCGCCATGGAGAACGCTTACCCGGAGATCAGAGGCTGAATGCCCTTGACTGCTGAAGTGTTCCCCGACTGGAAGGGAACATTCCTGCCTGGTTATTGTTGCACAATGGCCGTTCATTCGTTGTCGCAGCGTCTGCATGGTCTCGCCAATGTACCACGCTTCGGGACATCCTTTCCTGCAGCGTATGAGGTAGACAACATTGGCCGAGTCGCACGAGTATGTACCGCGTACCTGGTGGGTGGTTTTCTCACGTGTAATAGTGGTATCCATGTCGATGATCTGGCACGTCTTGCAGAGATTGCCATGGCAAGGTTGTGTGGTGTGGTGGTCACTGTTCTGAAGACTGGGTAGTTTGCTGCAAACAATGGTTCGTTTGAGGTTGCGAGGTTGTTTGAAGGCAAGTAGTGGGGTGTGGGGATGACCTTGGCAAGATATTCATCGTCATCAATGACGTGTTGAAGGCTGTGAAGAAGATGACGTAGTTTCTCCGCTCCGGGGAAGTACTGGACGACGAAGGGTATTCTGTCGGTTGTGTCCCATGTTTGTCTTCTGAGGAGGTCGGTCCGGTTTTTCGTTGTGGCGCGTTGGAACTGTCGATCGATGAGTCGAGTGCCATATCCCGTTCGTACGAGGGCATCTTTCAACGTCTGTAGATGTCTGTTACGCTCCTCCTCGTCTGAGCAGATCCTGTATATACGGAGCGCTTGTCCATAGGGGATGGCTTCTTTAATGTGTTTAGGGTGGAAGCTGGAGAAGTGGAGCATCATGAAGTTATCCGTGGGTTTGCAGTAAAGCGAAGTGCTGAGGTGACCGTCCTTGATGGAAACGAGTGTGTCCAAGAATGCCATTGATTTTGGAGAGTAGTCCATGGTGAGTCTGATGGTTGGATGGAACTTATTAATGTCATCGTGTAGTCGTTTCAGTGATTCTTCGCCGTGGGTCCAAAGGAAAAAAATGTCATCGATGTATCTGGTGTATAACATCGGTCGAAGGTCCTGTGCGGTGAGTAGGTCCTGTTCAAACTTGTGCATGAAGATGTTGGCGTATTGGGGTGCGAATTTGGTCCCCATGGCTGTTCCGTGCGTCTGGATGAAGAACTTGTTGGCGAAGGTGAAGACGTTGTGATCCAGAATGAAGCGGATGAGTTGCAGAATTGCGTCTGGAGATTGGCAGTTGTCGGTGTTGAGTACTGAGGCTGTTGCAGCAATGCTGTCGTCATGGGGGATGCTGGTGTAGAGTGCCGAGACGTCCATTGTGACGAGGAATGTTCCTGGTTCAACTGGTCCATGGGTGCTGAGTTTCTGTAGGAAGTCCGTCGTGTTGCGACAGAAGCTGGGTGTACCTTGTACGATGGGTTTCAAGATGCCCTCGATGTAGCCAGAGAGGTTCTCACACAGGGTCCGATTGCCTGAAACGATTGGGCGGCCTGGTGTGTTGGCCTTATGTATTTTTGGGAGGCAGTAGAGATCTCCAATGCGGGGAGTACGTGGGATGTGAGCACGTAGGGTGCTCTGAAGATCTGGATCCAAGGTCTTGATCAGTCTGTTTTATTGGCGGATGTGTTCCTTGGTCGGATCTGCGGGTAACTGTCTGTAGTGTTCTTGGTTGTACAGTTGTCGGTATACTTCTTTGCAGTAGTCCGTTCTGTTCAGTACGACAGTGGCCCCCCCTTTGTCTGCTGGTTTGATGACGATGCTGTGGTTGGTCTTGAGAGCGCGGATGGCATTGCGTTGTGCTTGGGTGACGTTCGGGGTTGTCTTGTGAATGTGACTGATGAATCTGGCATTGACGCGACTCCTGACGGCTTGAGCATACATGTCGAGTCTAAGGCAGCGGCCTTCCGGAGGGGTCCAATTCGACTCTTTCCTCTTCGGTTGCCGCACCGCAGATCTCTCGGTCTGCTGTTCCGGTTCATTGGTAGTCTGCTTGGGTTCGCTGTTGGCCTCTTGGGGTCTGTGGAAGAATTCCCGGAGCCTCATTCGCCTGATGAATTCCTCCGTGTCTGCCGCAAGACTGATGGGGTCCATTTTGGTGGTGGTGCAGAAATTGAGCCCTCTGCTGAGGACTTCGATTTCGTCTGGTTGAAGGGTGTAGTCTGACAAGTTGACAATAGATTTCCCTGTATTGTTTTCTACTGTGACACCGGGGGTGGCTTCGGGGATTATACTTCTAAGGGGAGGCCATAATTTGTGAAGTACTCCGACAGCGATACCACGACTACCTTCGTGGCAATTTTCATAAATGCCCTGATGCCCTTCCTTCGTTTTAGACCATGCTCCCAGATATTCGACAAGCACTTTACAGAGATAGAGAGTGACAGGGAGAGAGAATATTTGGCCGGAAATTCCAGTGGCGGGTTGTGGAGACGGATTGCCACTTCAATCGAAGATCTGCAGGAACGTTTCATCTGGATCGCAAATCTAGAACAATAGGTCACAGTCAAAGAAGATGTGTTGGGCCATTTAAGACTGGGATTCGCCGAAACCTCCGCACTCAGAGGTTTGCGAAATTGTGGAATGTTCAACGCCAGAAGGCATTAGAGTCAAAGTTACTCATATATTACGGAAGTCAATATTTGAATATAAAGTCATTAAAGAAATGGGAAGTGTGCTGGAATATGCCGCAGAGACGGAGGATCAATCATGATTATGTCCAATGGCGGGTCTGGCATGTAAGGCCCAACAGTCTCCTCCTCCTACTATTTACATTCTTTCGATTTTCTATGTTGTTTACCTGAAATAACACACCTTCGTCACTTGCCCAACCTTCTGTGTTAGGAAGAGAGAAATGTGTGTAGCGCAAAAAGGCAGTCAGCGGGGGAAACTAGTGAATATGCTTTTTTTTCAGGGCACTTTCTGCCCTGAAGCAGATCTGCCCAAATAGTCAGTCACTGAGCAGCCAGTGATCATAGAATTTACAGTGCAGATGGAGACCATTTGGCGATCGAGCGTGCGCCGAATTTAGCATGGCCAATCCGCCTACGCTGCACATCTTTAGACTGAGGGAGGAAACCCGAGCACCGGGAGGCAACCCACGCAGACACGAGAAGAAGGTGCAGACTCAGCTCAGATCGTGACCCAAGCCGGGAGTCAAACCTGGTACGCTGGTGCTGTGAAGCAACTGTGCTAACCACTGTGCTACCGTGAAGTCCACAAACTGATAGCTCAGTTCATAAAGGAAGTGGGAAGGATTGGACGACGTGATATGGGGGACGAAAGCAGTCCCATGGGATAGGGTAGGTATGATTAGGATAGGCAGCACGTTAGCATAAGTGGTTTCACAGGGCCACAGGTTCGATTCCCCGCTGGGTCACTGTCTGTGCGGAGTCTGCACGTTCTCCCTCTGCATGCGTGGGTTTCCTCCGAGTTCTCCGGTTGCCTCCCACAGTCCATAGACGTGCAGGTTAGGCGGACTGGCCATGACAAATTGCCCTTAGTGACCAAAACATGTTGGGAGGGGTTATTGGGTTACGGGGATAGGGTGGAAGTGAGGGCTTAAGTGGGTCTGTTTAGATTCGATGGGCCGAATGGCCTCCTTCTGCACTGTATCTTCTATGTTATTCATGATATGTTATCAGTGAGGGAAATTAGGTCGTCATTACGTGTGTGGGAGCGGGTGAATGCAATTGGCCAGGCGGCTGCCGTGTCGTCAGCGAGTGGGGAGGAAATTCGCTCTGGTGCTTGTAGATTACTGGGTGAGTAACAGACGGCTTCTTCTCACCTCCGAATGTTCGCGATGGTGGCTGGGCGGGTTACCCTGTGGCGTGCCGGACGAGGTCCGTTATCCAGAAACTAGAATTGAATTTAATTCATCTGCAATTTACTCCATAACCATTCAGATTAGAATGCCAGAGCGATCAGAGCATTGCAATGTCTTACAATTTTAGATATTTCCGATGCCGAATAATTGTCGGTCAGACGTTTGCACTTGTGGAAACATTATATCGACACTTCAGGTGTGGGGAGGGACGGGGAGTTATGTGGTGCCCCCAGACGTTGCTATAGTGCGAACCCCAAGGCACTGCCCTGGTGCGTAATTTACATTTCAATGAATTTCTGGCATAGATGAACATAATAATTAGGATTATGTCAATTGCCCCACGAGGCTGAATTGGAATTCAGTAAGATCATGTCTGATTCGAATGTAAACTCACCCTTATAATCCTGCCTACCCCCGATCACGTTTCAATCCCGAAGTAGTCAATAATCTATCTAGCTATGCTTTAGAACATTGGAAGATTCTGCGTCCACCCCCTTTCAAGGAAGAGACTTCCAAAAACACACATGGCTCAGAGAATTCCATACCCCCTACTCTGATTAAAATCACTGACCACTTATATCCAAACAGCGATTCCTCTTACTGGATTCTCCGACAAGAAGAAACATGCCCATCAAGTACTACCTTTGAAGGAAAGGTTGATGTGAATGCAGGACAGACATGTCCCTGTTAAAATGAGGGATACAAATGGCAGGCTTAGGGAACCATTGATGACGGGTGGAATTGTGAGACTAGCTAAGATGAAAAAGGAAGCATACATAAGATCTAGGCGACTTAAACTGATGAAGCTTAGGAGGAATATCGGGAAAGTAGGTCAAATCTCAAACGCGCAATAAAGAGGGCTAAAAGGGGTCATGAAATATCTTTGGCTAACAGGGTTAAGGAAAATCCCAAAGCCTTTTATTCGTATATAAGGAGCATCAG
Source organism: Scyliorhinus torazame (assembly GCF_047496885.1). Lineage (NCBI taxonomy): Eukaryota > Metazoa > Chordata > Chondrichthyes > Carcharhiniformes > Scyliorhinidae > Scyliorhinus > Scyliorhinus torazame. The sequence goes on along the minus strand of NC_092726.1, from coordinate 124,117,086 downwards.
GGTAACTAGAGAAAGGATTGGTCCACTCAAAGACAAAAGAGGGAATTTATGCGTGGAGTCAGAGGAAATGGGTGAGATTCCTAATGAGAACTTTGCATCGCTATTCACCAAGTAGAGGTCATGACGGATGTTGAAACTAGAGATGGATGTTTAAATACTCTTGGTCAAGTCGGCATAAGGAAGGGGGGGACTTTTGGGTATTCTAAAAGGTATTAAGGTGGACAAGTCCCCAGGTCCGGATGGGATCTATCCCAGGTTACTGAGGGAAGCGAGGGAAGAAATAACTGGGGTCTTAACAGATATCTTTGCAGCATCCTTGAGCACGGCTGAGGTCCCGGAGGGCTAAATAATTGCTAATGTTGTCCCTTTGTTTAAGAAGGGTAGCAGGGATAATCCAGGGAATTATAGACCTGTGAGCTTGACATCAGTGGTAGGCAAACTGTTGGTGACGATACTGAGGGATAGGATCTATTCATATTTGGAAGAAAATAGACTTATCAGTGATAGGTAGCATGGTGTTGTGCAGGGAAGGTCATGTCTTACAAACCTAATAGAATTATTTGAGGAAGTGACAAAGTTAATAGATGAGGGAAGGACTGTAGATGTCATATACATGGACTTCAGTAAGGCGTTTGATAAAGTTTCCCATGGCAGGTCGATGAAAAAAGTGAAGTCGCATGGTGTTCAGGGTGTACTGGCTAGATGGATAAAGAACTGGCTGGGAAATAGGAGACAGAGAGTAGTGGTGGAAGGCAGTGTCTCAAAATAGAGAAAAGGGACTAGTGGTGTTCCACAGGGATCCGTGCTCGGACCACTGTTGTTTGTGATATACATAAATGTTTCTGGACGAAGGTATAGGTGGCCTGATTAGCAAGTTTGCAGATGATACTAAGATTGGTGGAGTTGCAGATAGCGAGGAGGACTGCCAGAGAATACAGCAACATATAGGTAGACTGGAGAGTCGGGCAGAAAAATGGCAGAGGGAGTTCAATCCAGACAAATGCGACGTGATGCATTGTGGAAGATCTAATTGAAGAGCGGACTATCCGGTCAATGGAAGAGTCCTGGGGAAAATTGATGTCCAGAGAGATCTGGGAGTTCAGGTCTATTGTACTCAGAAGGTGGCAACGCATTGTCGATAGAGTGGTCAAGAAGGCACACAGCATGCGTGCCTTCATCGGACGGAGTATTGAGTATTGAGGACAACTGTCGGCAGGTCATGTTGTAAAGGACTTTGGTTAGGCCACATTTGGAATACTGCGTGCAGTTCTGTTCGCCACATTACCATGAGGATGTGGATGCTTTAGAAAGGGTGCAGTGGAGGTTCACCAGGATGTTGCCTGGTATGGAGGGTGCTAGCTTTGAAGAAAGGTTGAGCAGATTAGGATTGTTTTCGTTGGAAAGACGGAGGTTGAGGGGGGCCCTGATTCAGGTCTACAAAATTATGAGAGGTGTGGACAGGGTGGATAGCAACAAGCTTTTTCCAAGAGTGGGGGTGTCAATTATTAGGGTTCACGATTTCAAGGTAAGAGGGGGAAAGTTTAAGGGAGATGTGCGTGGAATTTCTTTTTACGCAGAGGGTGGTGGGCGCCTGGAACGCTTTGTCAGCGGAGCGGGCACGATAGCATAATTTAAGATGCATCTAGACAGATGTATGAACGGGCGGGGAACAGAGGGAAGTAGATCCTTTCTACATGGGCAAGAGTAGCAGAGGGCTTAGTGAATAGAGTTCTTACAGGGAACAGATCAGTCCGAGGGGGAGTCGTTGAGGTGTCTTGTGGCTGTGGGGAAGAATCTCTCTCTATGTCTGGATGTGCGGGTCTTCAGACCTCTCTACCCTCTGCCTGATGGAAGGGTCTGAAAGAAGGCAACGCCTGGATGCGAGGGGTCTCTGATAATGCTGTCTGTGTGTACAGAATCAATATTGGCGTGACAAGCTTGTGTGATGCGTTGAGCTGAGTTAAACACACTCTGCAGTTTGCCGAGATCTTGGATCGAGCAGTTGCCATACCAAGCTACGATGCTGCCGGACAGGATGCGCTCTGTCGCACATCTGTAGACGTTTGTGAGAGTCGATGCATACATGCCAAATTTCTTCAGTTTCCGTGGGAAGTAGGGACGTTGTTGAGCTTTCTTGACTGTTGCATCAACGTGAGCGGACCAGGACAGACGGCTGGTGATGGTGACCCCAGGAACGTTAAGCTATCGAACACCTCCAGTTCGGAGCCAATGATGCAGACGGGAGTGTGTGTCCTGCTCCGCTTCCAGAAATCGATGATTAGGTCCTTGGTCTTTCCGACATTTAGAGAGAGGTTATTTTCGGTACACCATGCAACCATGTGATTTATCTCATTCACTAGAACGTTTCCCACTGACACATTGTGTCAGCATTTTGAGGTTACCTTCAGTTGCCTCCTTCTGTCATCTTCAGAAATTACTTTAGCGCCAGTATTCTGCAATCAGCAAATTTATTGACCGACCCTCCTGGCCCTTCGTCCAAGTCATTTCTATCAACGGGAATCACAAGCGATCTAACCTTTCCGAATCGCTGCATTTTCAAGTCACAGCAATATTATGGCAAATCTTTTGCACTCTCACTAGAGCACTAATGACATTATTGTAATGTGGCGACCATAAATGTACACAAAATTCCAGCTGCGTTTAATACAGATCCAACGTTAAATCCTTGCTTTTTGTAATCAACACTTTGTCCAATAAAGGGAAACATTATATATCTGCCTGCCGACTTGTACACTTACCCTGCCACTTTCGCGACCTGTTGGCGTGCACTCAAACGTATCTCACTTCCTGACTCCCTCTCAAAATCCTCCCGGTGTTTGAGTATTTCCTTTATTTTGTTACGCTCCCCAAAAGCATTGCAGCATCGTTTTCCAAATTGAACTCCATTGTCACATTCCATTCTTTCTTTGATGTAATGCTGAAGTCAACATAAATCTTCTTCCTCTTCCTTAGATATTCGACCATGTGATTGAATACATTTCCTTACACATTAGGCCTTTATGCCTGGTCATTATTCCGTGTCACCAACCTCCCATACTTCCACCGACAAGGCGGATATACTCATGGTCAGTGGGAAAGCTGTGCGGGACTGGAAACCGCTGATGCATTCCTATCTCTACATGACTTTGTTGAACAGCTGGTGTGTAAACTATCAGTACACCATATTAAACTGTTTGCCTTCTAACTGAAAAATAAATTAAACAACGAATATCTTGACATGGAAATTTGGGTACAGGAAGTGCCACTGCTTTTGCTAATGGTGTTGGTTTGGAAAGGGGGGGGGGGATGGGCGAGATAACATTAAGAGATCTCCCTTTTCTAACAGAGATTAGAAGTAAGAAGTCTTACTACACCAGGTTAAAGCCAACAGGTGTGTTTCACATCATTAGCTTTCGGAGCAATGCAGCTTCCTCAGGTGAATGAAGAGGTAGGTTACAGAAACATTAGTATAGACAAAGTCAAAGATGCAAGACAATACTTTGAATGCGAACATTTGCAGGTAATTAAGTATTTACAGAGCCAGAGAGAGGGACAATCGCAGGTTAAAGAGGCGTGAATTGTCTCAAACCAGAACAGTTGGCAGGGTTTCGCAAGCCCAGGCTAGATGGTGGGTGTGAATGTAATGAAACATGAATTCAAGGCCGCACTCATGTGTGGGAAATTGGCTATAAGTGTCTGCTCGGCGATTCTGCGTAATGCGCATCCCGAACAACAATTCAGAAGCGTTTAGATGAACATTTAAAACCCCAGAAATGGGAATGGAACAGTTAGGGTGCTTGGTGGGCGGCACGGACAGGATGGGCCGAAAGGTCACTGCTGTAAAACATGCCAGAGGAGCAGCAAGATCCCTCACAGCAGAGCGGGGCAAGAAACTGGCTTTAAAAGCAACAATTAATTAAAGGCCTCGAAAATAGTCACTGATGGATGCAATTCTCCACGCAGAAAGGAAAGGATGTTCAGATGTATGCAAGGCTGAGTTAGTCACATGATGTAACACACTGTAAATACTGCGGGACACAGGGTAACAGAGTGCCAATTACCCCAAGACATTCCAAACTTGACATCCATTTCTATCTTAGATTTTGTTTTGTATTTGTAAACTGCAATAATAACGCTTTGAATTTTATTCATTTCAGAGATTGCATTACTTACATTCCTCAAATCTCTCACAGTACTTGTATGGCCTATGTAGGAGTGCCTTTTGTCTGTTTGTTGTCCCTGGTTATTTCGCACTTTTCGCCAAAGCATTTTTTTTCCAGTATGAAAATATGTGCAGCTGTTCAGTAGCACTCTATACCATCTATTCAAGGAAAACAATGCAAATATCGAAATACACATGGAGGACCACATAGGTGAGGGATCAGAATTAGTGCATTCGGCCCATTGCGTCGGCCCCGCCATTCGATCGTGGCTGAAATGCTCCTGCCTTCTCCTCATAACTCCTGACCCAATTATTAGTCACGAAATCCACTTAGTAATCAAGGACACGATTTTTCTTTGAGGTGTGGTTACGTACAGGGCATCAGGCGAAGAGCTGGAAGGTGAACTCAGAAAGAAAAGTTCTTTCTGAAAAATATAGTATGAGAAAAACAGGAAAAGGAGTGGTCAATTAAACCTACTAGAGGCAGAATTCTGCAGCCAAAGATAGTTAATTAGAACGCGACCCTATCAACATCATCAGTCCTGTGTAATAGTACTGCATAATAATTATTTAGAAAACTGGCCTTCTGACAGCAATGGCACAAGAGGCGCGAGAATGTATCAGTAAATATGTTGGGTTAAGGGTCAATAGATGTGATAATCGTGGGAGTTCTTCATTTTCCGCATAATGGGAAGGGAAAATTGGCAAAACTAGTCTGGAGGCATTGTCCATGATGTACATTTGTAACATATTCTTTCAATAACACTTTCTGGTGACAACCAGGGGATTTTTAACATTAGCCGAGATGTGACAAGTCGGCCCGAAATAATGAATAGATGCATAATAAATGACCCAAAAGCGAAGGACCAACATTTCAAGTCAACACATGCATTCACTAAGATTGCTAAAAATGCATGTATTTTCATAATGTGGACTCCTTGTGCTCCTGTGATGATGATTCAGTTATGTGAACATCAGGTTTGTGTATTTAAACATAAGCACATTTATTCATCGCCGATCAGTTCGAAGTTTTGCGTGGTTCTGATGTTCCGCCAAGCATGGCAGTTGCTTTCAGATTGATCTTCCAATTTGTACTCTTACCACACATCGCACCGTGGGCGGTGTTAAACTACAGTTACACGCGAACCTTTAGCCTACTGAGTATGTGACTTCATGATTCATACAGGTACATGTCATCACAGGTCTGAAAACTGATTCTGAACATAACTGGCGGCAATAATAAGTGGTTTAAGATAGAGTTGGCCGAAGTGGAAATGGAAAATAAGTTTACACATAAGGCGTCGGGGAAGGGCTGACAAAACATTCAAGGAAACGTTACATTACTGTCATTTATTTTGCGAAAGAAAGAGTCTACATGCCAACAGTACAAACCGCTGCAGTCGAATTATATGCAGGTGAGATGGATTGGTCATGCTAAAATTGGCCCTTACAGTCCAAAGATATAGGTTTTCCGGGGTAACCGGGTTGAGTTGATAGAGTAGCGGACTGGGCCGAGAAAAGCTCAGTGTAGAGTATGTCGGCCGAATGGCCTTCTTCTACACTGCAGGGATTCGACGAATCCCAAAAAAACAAATAATATAACATGAAGGGCGCAACATCAACGATGAAGTAAGGGAGTGAGTGTTGGATCCAATTTCAAAACGACATACTGCAGTACTGCAAAATATCATTAACTACCAGAAGATTGGGTTTTGCATTAAATGAGAAAAAATATAAATAAGACATAATAAGGGGAAATAATATTCGTACGCCAATGAACTAGGAAGCAATATGTTTTTAAAGTAATGCTTCCAAGCAATGTTTTCAGAAAGAGTGAGAAAACGGAATAAATAAGAGGGAAGAATTAAATGGCAGAGTCTTTATCATAGATTATCACAGAATTTACAGTGCAGAAGGAGGCCATTCGGCCCATGGAGTCTGCACCGGCTCCTGGAAAGAGCACCCTACCCAAGGTCAACACCTCCACCCTATCCCCATAACCCAGTAACCCCACCCAACACTAAGAGCAATTTTGGACACTAAGGGCAATTTTTCATGGCCAGTCCACCTAACCTGCACATCTTTGGACTGTGGGAGGAAACCGGAGCACCCGGAGGATATGTTACAGATATGTTAATCTACATTTGGTGAAAGGGGAGCGAAACATTTTCAAGTGAAGTAGAAACTCAGAAATTAAACGGTAGAGTCAAAACCAAAATAATCACGTTGTGTATTAAAGCTTCCATGGATCTGTTGGGCCTAATCACGTGTCTCACGTAAAGAAAATGGGGACAGAATTGGCAGATGTATTCCCTGTAACTTTCCGGACTAAACTGACGCTGGGAAAGTTCTTGTGAAATTTGTGGTCGCAAGTATTAGTCCGATATGAGAAGAAAGAAAACTATAGACGAATTCTTCTAAAACTTGCCATCATGCAAACAAAATGATAAATTGTCACTGGAAGCAGCAGGGGTTGACTTAAATCAGAATACCATCAGGACGGGGTTAACGTGTTACTTGTGAAAATGTTTTGCTCAATCTATCGGTTTTTTTAAGATTAACAAGTTTTGTGCTAAAGTGGAATGAATAGATGTGAACTACTTAGAATTTCAAAATCCGTTTCCTACCATGCTGTGTCAAATATCGCTGCAAAAACCTTCTGCTGGTGATTTATTGACATTGATGTGGATTTTTTAATCAGTTGCAGTCCTATAATCGCGACTACTGCCTTATGTTGCTGTTGAATAATTCTGAAGAGTGGGGCCGACCAAGCCTATGGGCTGGGCCACAATTATGTTCAATCTGTACCAATATCATTGATCACGGGGCTGACACGATTGCACTTACATTATTGCGCTCCGATCATTAAACTGAGAGTTAACACAGCAAGTTCCGATGTTAAAATCATGTTTGCAAATGGATAGAATTATCTACTGAGTTGTGGAAATTGGCCCATGGATTATAATTGTTCACGTTAGCAGCAATAAATTATATACAAAACATAACTTAAATGGAGAGAGATTACAGATTTCAGCATGAGGAAGGTATCTGGGTTTCCTTCTATATAAATCACAAAAGCTAGCGGAGAGGTATCTGCAATAAGCAAGAAAAATGGATTGATATCCTTCAATAATAATCGCTTATTGTCACAAGTAGGCTACAATGAAGTTGCTGTGAAAATCCGCTAGTCGCCAAATTCCGGCCCTTCCCTGGGGAGGCCGGTACGGGAATTGAACCCGCGATGGTGGCATTTTTCTGTCTTGCAAGCCAGCTTTCTAGCCCACTGTGCTAAACCAGCAAGTTTAAGTGCCAAATTGTAAAGTTCACCTGGTATCCATTTTCCCGTGTTTGCGTGGTTTCACCCCCACAATCCAAATATATGCAGCTAGGTGATTGGACACGCTCGATTGTCCCTTAATTGGAATTAAATAATTGGGTGCTCTCAATTTATTTCGAAAAAATAAAAATATTGTCAGACCACGCACAGAGAAACTGCAATTTTGGTCTCTCAGTCCTCAGCATTGTTGTTATTGTCTTGGATGGAGCGAACATTTCAATGCTTCAGCAAATTGTTGGCTGATATGACAGGAGTTTTGACAATAGATTACATTTCTCGCACCCTGCAGAATGGGTCTGACATCAGATTTGACTATATTCCTCTTCATACTGCTCTTTCATTCGGAATCATCATCTGACCCAATGGCATCCATGTCTTTAGCATACGTTTCACTTGTGTCCATGACTCAGTCTCATAGTCTACCCAGCGGGTTGCAGAAGAACACGGCACACATATATAGGGAGATTATTTAATAAATAATGTCATTGAACTTTACATGTCACAGGGCGCAGAAGATGACTGAAATTATTATTCGTTACAATTGAAATGCTGTTACACTTTGACCCCCTCCCCCGCAGGATTCCCACACTACATCCGTCACTATTTCTTCCTCCCGCTTCTGCCTTGTTCCTCCAGTGGCGATGCCGCCATTTATAAACGTTGGCCATATCTGTCCCCGCAGTTCCCTTTTCCACATATGCCACAGCTGGTAGCTACTCCAAAATTCTGTTTCTCGGGGCGCTCGGGTACCTCGTCGTCTCCTTGCAGAGAATGCTTTTGACGTAGCAATGCCCGTAAGGAGAGCGTTCGGTCCAACAGGGCCATGTCTGAATTAATCCAGAGGCACAGATGCACCAGGCAAGGATGTTCCTGTACAGCCTGGAAATTGAACTCCGGCCATCGCCCTGCGTTGCACGAGTGGATGGAAGGGAATCCGAAGAGGAGGTAGAGGGCACAGAGTTTCGTTCTATGCGGATAATCTGCTCATCTACATCTCGGATCCGCATAACGGCATCAAATAATCATATTTAGGGAGATCTACTCTGATTGTACTTCATCCATGCCACAGGGGTGTTGACTGGCGCAATGAAGCTGAACACTTTCTGCCTGTCTAACCTAGCCATTCTGCTGGTGTGGGACTGTTGGATCGCTGTGACCTTGAATTATACTTGGAATCCACATCATTTCAAATACTATGGGGTGATTTGAGAACATTAGCAGGATGAAAATGGAAAATGTGGGAAAACATGGGAACGTATTTTCGTTCTTTACGGTGGACAAAACGGGAGATGGGTGGAGGAGGATGCATATTATGCAACTCGTCATCATCTTAAAACCACTTGTTAGTGTGTTGAGAGCTTTGTGGTGCCGTCCGTTGGCACGGTGGTTAGAACTGTTGCCACACAGCGGCTGGCACACCGTTTAATTCCGGCCTAAGTTGACTGTTTGTGTAGAGTTTGCACTTTCTCCTGTGGGGGAGCACCCGTTCGATGGGGTTAAGGGGTTACGAGGAAGGGGCAGGGGGAGTGGTGACAGATGGAGTGATCTTCTGGAGGGTTTTTGCAAAATTGACCGGCCAAATGGCGTCCTTGTGCACTATAGAAATTATATGATACGGCAACACTGATCCGGTATTGAATGACAGATGAGCAGTCAGTTTATTACTGGTAGCTCTCAGGTTATTCAGGAAGAGCCGGGGCTTTGCGCTTTTAGGCGATGTGGGTGTTGCTGACGGAGGTTTAAAGGGGGAGTGAGAGCCAGCTAGGATTTGTCTCCCCCTTGTGCATTACTGTATTGGCAATCGCTACTTCGTACTGCAGAATGTGGATGAACATGGGAATAGGACAGGTGTAGAGGAACGTGGAAAGAAGGGTTCACTCAACAGCAATGACGGGTATTTCAGAACCGGAATGAACCATCGATCGCTTCGGTTCAGAAGATGACGCAATGCTTTTCAGAGAGTGTGTCAGCGCCCAAGTAAACAGAATCATAAACCATTTTCCGTCACCTACCTTTCATTTAGCAAACGGAGCCCCTCACTTGGCATTCCTCGGAAGTGGCAGCCTTGTCCGTTAGCTGCCCAGTGGAAGAGAGCTGGCAGCGACCAGAAATGGGAAATTGAAGAGTGGTGTGGTCCAAGTATGGATTTGCACATACTGATATGATGCAGAATCAACTTAAGATTATTTAAAGCACTACTGCTTTTGTAAATCTAATTAATTCCATTCTGAGGAGTTGTAAGATCTGGAGGGTTAAGCCACTGGGAGGTGGGGTAAGGAGAGACAATGATTGATGTTCCATCGTCTCTCCTTCAGATACCAAACTGACTTTCGTTCTGGCCAATCAGGTTCCCAATTTTACAAACTCATCTCCAACAGAGTACTGTTATGTAAAATGTATTTGCTCGGCGTCCACTGGTTAATATTTAAATTACGCGCTGCGAAATGCGGGGCACCCCTCTGGGCATCTATTACTTACATTGTTTATTAATGAATTGGGTGATTGATTTTACGGGATAATTTCCCATGTTTTTGACGTGCTCTCAGAATTTGGACTGTGTCATCCCATATGTAAATGTATGTGCAACAACTTAAATTCCTCAGCATCCTTCCAACTTGTTGAAATCTGTACTCAGAATCGTTGTCATCTCCTGGAGCTTTACCGGACATGTTATAATATATGAATTCTATAAAAGCTATCAACCAAAGAAGAATAATGTTTCTGGATATGGTAAAGAGCAAAATAATAGATCTCCGCCTTCTTTCCATTTCTGGGTCATTGTGATTCCCTCCCTTGCTCTGATCCCTTACGGATTCGACTTGCCACTAAAATGTGTCTGACTGTAAGAGCATCCAGCAACAAAACAAAAGTGAACGGTAGCAATGGAGTTAAAATTGTATCAAACCAGTCAAATGCCATCCATGCTGTCTCAATAATAGCTAGGATTAATAAAACAGTACCAGGGAACGTTGTCAATTATCCTCCCAGCTTCTTGAGGAACATAGAAGGGAACATTTTTTTAAGCAGAGCAGGCTGCAGGTTGTTGCTAGAACCACGGTCGCAGTTTCCTTGGTGTAGTATTTTGTTCTTAGATTCTGGCAACAAATAGCCACATATCGCTCAAATGAGAAAGTTACAGTACACCAGACGGAACAGTCTGTGGCAGCACGGCTCACAACACTGACAACGCTAAAGACAAGGGTGATGTTCAGGAAAGACCTTGGGAAATAATAGTTACTGTTCCACCGCAGAATAACCTCCGCGATAATAAGAAATAGATCCGGCGCCGTCATGGCCACCATGTAGTGGGTGGTGCAAGTAGAGGCCACACTTTCCTCGGGACAATATCAGGATCGCCAGTAAATTAACTGTATGTAACAGAGAAGCACAAATGCACTGTGAATTAATAGTGAAATCTTTTCCGTTTTGACTGAGAAAGAACTGATTGTTTTATCAGCCAAATTTTCAATATTTTTGTGGCATGTCAGAGGTTATAATTTTAAAGTTGCAAACAAGAGTTCCCCAAACCTCCTATGATGTTCTAAAATCGAGTTGTTTCAGGCAGCGTAGAGTTGGACAAATAGTCCCAGAACGAGGTTTGTGCCACTGCACTTGGCCGTAAATCCGGAATCTCTGATTTAATCCATTTAAAACATGTTGTTCTCTGACCGATCCTATGTCCCTGTTATACATAAATCCCGAAAGGAAAGACAGTAGTTGGCGATCCCACAATTCCACGAACTCCTCTCTGATCTTGTGTGCTTGATTCAGTTTCAAAATCTATGTATATGCTCCAATAAAGTTGTTGTAACATTTCAAACAGCATTATACAACAGGTGAGTAGAATGGTCTCCTCACTTCATCATTTGCAATGCCCCAATGTCATTACCTATTGACTGAGACTTGTTTGAAATGTTAGAAAAACACAGGGCGCGCATGTTGAAGTTGGCATCTCGCTGAGCTTAGAAAAAACTAAGTTCTGCTTCGACATCATATGCCTAATTTCTGATTGGCCGGTATGAGAGTGTTCTTCAAAGTTTAATCATTTAAACTTCACACGGGTTCAAAGCATTCACCAACAGAAATACCAGGACGAAAACGCTCTTGAATAACAAATTCTCAGGATGTTCTTCGGTGAGCAGAGGTAATTGGTACATAAACACAAGTACTAAGTCACCTGAACTATGGTTTCAAAATCGAGCAAGCTTTTTATAGCCTCTGATGCACATCCGATCAAATGTTATTGTGTTGGATAATCCCAATTATATGTGATCATTCCATGATTAAAGCATGGAGTCATGGGGATAGAAGAAGAGGGGGTGGGTCTATGTGGAGTGCTGTCTTGGTGGGTTAGTGCATTCTCGATGGGCCGAATTTCCTCCATCTGCACTGTACGCATTCTATATAGGGAATCCGTATTCAGGTGGGCCCTCATTTATTCAACATTATTCATTACCATTCGACGACGACGGACTCTCCCCCTGACACATTCTCTCTGCGACCATCTGTGAAACTGACTTTCATGCCACACACACATAAAACTGCACTGGCACAATGTCTGAACAACAATTTAGTGGACAGTTAAGTCTGCACTATGTTATGCTGCAACAGTAGACTATGCTCAACTGAAGACAACAAGGGCGGCACGACAGCAAAGTGGTTAGCACAGTTGCTTCCCAACTCCTGGGTCCCAGGTTCGATCCCCGGCTTGGGTCGCTGTCTATGTGGAGTCTGCACGTTCTCCCCGTGTCTGTGTGGGTTACCTCCAGTAGCTCTGGTTTCCTCTCGCAGTCCAAAGATGTGCAGGCCAGGTGGATTGGCCATGATAAATTACCCTCAGCGCTCAGAAACTTTAGGTTGTGTTACTGGATTGCGGGGATATGGTGGAGGTGTGCCTTGGGAAGGCTGCTCTTTCCAGGGGCAGATGCGGACCCTATACGCCGGGTGTCCTCCTTCTGCACTGTGGATTCTATGATCTGTGAAGTATTAATCTCAGTGCGCCTCAACTGTAGAACTATAAGCTTGTTTTCAGAACCGGTTACTGCAACACGATGCACAGATAATAAAACAGATTTCAGGAAATACATTTTATCATTGACTGGGTGTCTACATCCGTCAACACTAGAGCAGTGTGTAACATTTCCAACAACAAGATGAAATCATAATCATCCAGCACAACATGTTTGCACAACACCGATTGTTTTACTCATTTACCAGGAACACCAAGAGCAGCAAGGGTCAGGTAATAGGTTTTCTCAATTCTGTTAAAAAGATCACGCATTTTCTATCACTTGATGCTGAGGGAAGTCTTTCCCTATTAAACTCTAATGTGGTACATTTTCAGAACATTATAGTTATACCCTGTGTGTTCGCCTCAGGGAAGCAGCGAGCACTTTAAGCCTTAAAGATCTATCAGGTTACGACACCCATTTCAGTCCGCCCATATTGTGATAGAATAGATTCTGTTCAAAGACTGAATTGCTGATCTTTTAAAACTGGACTATCTCCATCACAATAACTCACTATTGACAAGAACAATTTCAAGTTATCCGACAATATTATTTTTTCTTGTTTTCTTTTTTACTGACGCACCATTGGCGCGATCTCGTAATATCTTGCTGTTTCAGTGATGGCCTGCACTCGACTTTGGCCACACAGTAATAGGTTCCTTGAGTGGGGGAGGGGGGTGGGCACGTTATAAATGCCCACAGCGCCAGTGGCCCGAGTGCGGATCAGACATTGGATGGCGGGTTGTGTGGAGTCTGCACAGTACACAAATGTGCAGGTTAGGTGGGTGTTCCAATGAAGATATCCGATGAACTGATGCATAACCTTCAAATTATTCAGATCATCAAACTATACCATTCCCTAATCTTATCACACCGAGGGAATCGTATTTATTGGCCATATGACATAAACTGCTAAACCCATTCAGACCCTCGAACCTGTTTCGAACCTCCAAACTCTTTCGATTCCCTACTTGGTGGCGACAATTATTTGATTCATCCCCTCCGTTTGTACTAGCAATCCATAGTCCCAACATTATCATCTAAAAGCGCAATTGAATTCAGGGTTTCCCAAAGCTTTTGACCCAAGAGGCCGGTCGTGACATCTGAAGTACATCGGGGACGTTCAGCATTGCCATAATGTCGACGTCCCTTATTGTCGCAGAATATGTGCGATCACATAATTCAAATGCAAAACGTGTTTCCTTGCTACATTTATGTATATTTCAGAATTAGAAACAGGCACACATTCACAAATGCATCCAGCAGCTCCAAGACCACCATATGTTAAAAAGCCTGGCCAAGCCAAACTCCCAGTTCCACTTCACATAAACCATGGATTAAGTCCGTCTTTGCCAGCAGTTCATCTGGTCATAATTAATTCGTTATCTGATTTGAAAAATATAACGTAACTCTTAATGTTTCTTTTTTTCAATGGGAGGAATGATGCTGCAAAGCTAATTCGCATATCGGGCAGATTCATCTGTCGCTTCCTCAAAAGTACCCACACACACGTTTATCTCAGACATATATTCACACTGCAGTCTCTCATTACTGTCTCTCATTACTGTCCTTACAAAACACTCTCCACCTCACAGACGTTAATCCTAACACTCTCACTGATCCTAATACACACACAAATAAATAATTATCCTCACACAAAGCACACTGATCCACTCAGGAAAACTCAATCACCCTCATATACAAACACCCTCACTGCACAAAAAGACGCATACACTGATTCAGACACTCAAACTCACACATCCTCATACACACAGACACACATACCAACAGATACATCATGATTGGAAAGTTCGCGTGTTTCTGGGTCCTTCCCACCCCGGGAATTTCCAGGAATACGTCATCACCCTACAGCTACTCCAAAGTCACAGTGTTAGTGACTCATTGAGCAATTATGTTGCTAAACAGCTGTGTCACATTGTTCATAACTATCTGCATCCTCAAACTAGGTTTCGAGAGGTTCTTCCAGTGGCTGGTATGGTGACAGTTTGATTGAACCTGTATGGATGCGAAACCATACTCTATATTTCCGGCTGCTCACATGTTAGCGGGAGAGAATATCAAATAAATCACTCAACGCCCAGGGCTACTGGTCCTCGCAACAAATGGTTTATTTCGCCGGCGGGGAGATGATTTCTGTCAAAGTCTCAGACCATCTCACCACCGAACAAAGGAAATCATCCATTCTTATATTTTTCAAAACAGCTACACAGCCCATTTCTGTTGGACCTTGTCCAATAATACTGACTGTAGATTACATACATTAGATATATTTTCAATTAAATTTGACATTAAGTAAAGAGGTTGATGTCTTACCATCCCCTAACTCCGTGAAGGTCACTCAAAACTAACTGTTAAAGTTATGCATCCTCCCTGCACTTGGAGACCTTGAACTGGCGAGGATACATAATGCTCTCTGCCCTGCGGAGCTGTTATCAGTCGCTGGTGAAGTCCTACCGTGTCTGTTTCAATCATTCTTGTCCCCTTAACTAACTCTGCTGTCTGTGATAAAACGATGTTGTTTATACCAGTTTGAAATTTAACCCATATTATGATTGTTCAGGAATGTGGCTAATTCAGCTAAAAGCTATTTTGTGTCTTTTAGTATTGCTAGCTCACCTAACACGCATTTTGTGTCCTTTCTGACATTAGTAATTCATAGGTTATAAAATCACAAGCATTGATTATACACTATCTATTCCTACAAATTGGCTCTTATACAAGCATTTAAGGTAATGGGTACCTTTTGTCTAAAAACCTTCTTTCTAAACCTGATTCAGCAAGCCCAGCCTCCGAAACCGAACCTTTAAAAACTAATGTACAGGATAGTATTTTTTCGCCCGGTACTTCATGCCTCAGCGTCCTGAAGTCACGTGATTTGCGGAATACCGTTCCGTCATATCAATTGATATTGGTCCGATTTAGTTTGTCTGTTCAACTGGGTAATGTCTCGTAAGTCCTTAGCAGTGGCCTTAACCCTCTTGCGTTGCTGGTAATTTTTACACGTTCGGCAAGCAGTGATGCTCCAGGGCTATTAGCAATTGCAATTCCACAATTGTGTGCGAAATGATTCTTATACAAGGTTATATATTAACATTTAATTCCGTGCCACACTCTCTGCCACCAACTTTCACTCTGAAGTACATCGTGTGTGCCTTTTTCCAATGCATGGATTTTTGTCTGTATGTGGTGGTAAAGCTCAACTGAATGACTGACTTTGAGTCTTAGCTCCCTCAGAGTATTTGGAAGATGCGGATGCGGGGCCATCTTTGGCTCTTTATAATCCGAACTAGAATGACCCTTTCGAGGCCGATACTGGTGGGCCTTTGGGGAACAAAAGTTAGGTTGGGGGATCATGAGTACAAGACCATTTTATCAATAGGAGGTTCCAGTGGTGGATACACAGTATTTTCCTTTTCCTCCATCACCTTAAATTTCATGGGGCCAGGTGCAATCTCTAAGACACAGCCATGAGTTCTGATGAACTCATATTCGTCCAAATCTCAGTCTCCCACCGGGTGGGGGCACACTGTAATGCCCCCTTTCTGTTTAAACCCCATGAGGGAGATCCCATATAGGGTAAGTGTATTATTCCTGGTATAGCAGAGGTCTCAGTGAGATAGCACCTGAGGGAGGTTGTAGCCTGTACCATTCAAATGATCTCCAGTTGGTTGTGAGGGAATGGCCCTGAATCCGGTGTGATGATAGGGCACACCTACGCCGTTATCTCGCCCATTTTGCAGTCAGGGATCGCTGAGTATACTCTGGTTCGTCCCTTCAGAGTACAATTGTCCAGCGTCCCTTCAAATGAAAAAGAATGAAAATTAAAATCGCTTATTGTCACAAGTAGGCTTCAAAATGAAGTTACTGTGAAAAGCCCCTAGTCGCCACATTCCGGCGCCTGTTCGGGGAGGCTTGTTTGGCTGGCTTAGCCTGTTGTGGGCTGTCTAGCCAATCCAACCTCGCCCCTTTGGATCTGATCAAGGTTTTGCCTTAGCTGCGCCTGCCAGATCAGTCTGGCGTTCTCCCTTTCTCGGTCGATGCGTTTGTTGATTGTCTTAGTGTGGGCCTCTAACACTGTTATCACACCCAATTGTATACCCCGCCCCTCTTCTCCCTGCTGGCTAGGCCTTTATCTGCTTTCTATAAGATCCCTTCAGTATTCCTTGAATTTGTTCCACCTTTGCATTTGACCCTTGCATGTCTCGTGACTTTACCACAGAAGTTCCTCTGTTAAGTCCCGTCACTGCATCATTGATTATGCCCATTCTTACCCTGTGTAGGTCGTCCTGCGCTCAAAATCTTGTGGCACCCGTGACATTGGCAGCCTGCTTCATTACAACCTTACTTAATACACTATACATATTTATTTCATGTTATAAACAATATCCCGGCATCAGATCCCGGGAGAAGTACAGGCACAATTTGTATCCGCATATTCTGTCTTTCCCCGAATGTACCTGCAGCCACGCATTAAAATGAGTTCTACCATTGTCCCAATCTCTGGTTGCTGGGATACATATCCCGTCACCAAAATGATACAAAGCACCATAGATCATGTAGGTACATTCATCCTGTATCCGTTGCGACATCAGTGATGTTCCTGCGCTCGTATGTGCTTGGAGTTGTTCTGAGATCTGAAGAGCAATCACGAGTCCCCACAGTTGAAGCAGCTGCTGTCGTTCCATCGTTTTGAATGTTTAATGTGAACATTTAAAGGAGATTTGACCTGGTCGTGACCAGATGTTAGTTGTTGTCCGCATAACGCTTTTCCTGTATGGGCCGAACACATCTGTTATTAACGGGTCAGAAGGTCACATGTTTTACAACCTTTTCATGTCTATTTTCCTCGTGTTTGCGAAAAACCCCGACCCTGACGTGCTTGTGCCTGTTTAGTTAGCCACCTTACTATAACCCATGTCCTCTCCCCAACTATCTCAAATTCCTGAAGCTACTGCAAATCTTGTTCCACTTGCAGTTACTTGTAAAGTAAAACACAAGAGGACCATTCTACTTGGGACAGAGTGGGTTAATAAATATGAATATATCTGACAATTCAAAACTTAACAATTGTTATTCCCAATTAAAAATACATCTTCAGCTGTTTTTTTATTTACTTTATCAGAGTTACAAAGCCAGGTTCCAGAGTCTGGACAGCGGCAAACCCCTAATCCAGCCCCTGCCTATTCCGAAAAACAATTCACATTGAATCCAATTCATGGTCTCCACAAGAGAGACAGATCTTTTGGATTTAGCTTTATTTGATTTTTATTCCGTTTCTTTTTGACATGTCTTTTTAATATAAATGCTGATTGAACATATACATTTGTGCGAATCCGGGGCGTCCCCCTGGCAGGAAACCTCACAACTCAATAAAGATCAGATTGTATTTAATCATCTGATCGATAAACCTTTGTTCTAACTATCAAATGGCACATCAGGGAACTCTTCTGTCCCCACTCGAGCTCTATATTTTACTTGTCATGCCTGGCTGGGACTGGAACCGTCAGGAATCTACTCTCAGAGTCCGCTTCTAACTCGAGCGCACCTTGTGGTAATGAAAATGAAATGAAAATCGCTTATTGTCACATGTCGGCTTCAAATGAAGTTACTGTTTAAAGCCCCGAATCGACACATTCCGGCGCCTGTTCGGGGAGGCTGGTACGGGAAGGCACGTCTCTTGGCGCGTTGTCGGATCACAAGTCAGTCACTTACTTATCACACGCCTATAAGGTAGTTTCAGACAACACCCGACAACGCCTACGTCCCTTAACCAACTAGCCGCCACCGTTTGACTGCAGGCCAGACCCTGTTAACAGGTTCAGAATTCGTCAGCCGCCGGAAACCGTGTGGTCCACGGGATACGTTTACTCACCCGGTTCTCTGACCATATCGGTGCACTGAAGAATTCGAGGCACGGTACCGAACTGTAATCGGGAGAGGATCTCAAAGAATCACTCAACGCCCAAGGCTACTGGTCCTCACATCAAACAGTTTATTTCGCCGGCGGGAAGATGGCGTCTGTTAAACTCCCAGACCTTCTCTCCACCGAACAAAGGAAAACATCCATTCTTCTATTTTTCATACCAAATTTCGGCTGGAACTTGTCAAATAATATTGTTTCTACATTACATACATTAGTTACAAATCCAATTAAATTTGACATTACATAAAGTGGGTTGGCCCTTTACCAGCCCCTGACTTCATGAATAACTCACTCATACTAACTGTTAACGGTATATTTCCTGCCTGCACCTGATCTTGGGCTGGCGAGGATGCATAAAGCTTTTTGTCCCGTGGAGCTGTTATCAGTCGCTGGCGAAGTTCTCCCGAGAATCTCCCATAAACGTTTCCCATTCAATGCCTTGATATCCATTATTCTTGTCTCCGTGACTAGCTCTTCTGTCTGTCATTAAATGCTGTGATTTATACTAGTTTGCAACTCAACCCAGCTAATGATTGTTCAACAATGTGGCTACTTCAGCTAAAAGCCATTTTGTGTCTTTAGCATGGCTCGATCAGCACGCAGCGATGTTGTGCCTTTCTGACATTACTAATTCTACGGTTATAAAATCACAAACATTATTTATCCACTACCTATTCCAACAAGTTGTCTCTTATACAGGCATCTAAACCAATGGGTATCTTTTGTCGACAAACCTTCTTTTGAAATCTGACTGCAACCGTCGTCTCTGGTTAATGTAGGACTTTTTAAAATGATCTCTGTTTAATGTAGGACATTGTTTAATTGGTCTTAAATTGTAAAGGTGTGGTGCCATAATCTCACTAGAACATTTCCTATCCCATCAGGGGCGACAACACTGACGAGCAGTGCTACACAAAAATCAAAGGCGCCTACCGTTGCATCCCCCGACCGCACTTTGTAAAATCGTACCATAAGGCGGTGCTCGTTCTTCCGGCATACAAACAGAATCTTAAGCGGAAGAATCTAGCGAAGAAAGCCGTGCAGTGCTGGTCCGAGGAAATAGAAGAACTCCGAAGTGACTGCTTAGAGACAGTGGACTGGTCATATTTAAAAACTCAGCGACCAACCTAAACGAGAATGCCACCACCGTCACAGACTTTATCAGCAAATGTGTGGAAGACTGTGTGCCAAAGAAACCGATACGTATGTTCCCCAAACTGAAACCATGGTTCAATTACGAGGTTGACTCCCTAATGAAGGGGAGGTCTGAGGCATGCAAGCCACGTGCGCGGACTGGACCTATACAAGGAATCAGGTCCGACCTCCGCCAGGTCATCCGTGATTCCAAGAGAGAATTTCAGACGCAGCTGGAGTCACAGACTAGCGTTACAGACTCTGGCGATTGTGGCAAGGCCTAAACAATATATCGGGCTACAAAGCAAAGCCGGGCAGGATCTTTGGCAGCAGCGCAACGCACCCTGATGAACTCAATGAACTCAATGGATTCTATCCTCGTTTCGAGCAGGAAACCATCAGTCGGCTGTCGACTGCCCCAGCAGCCGCGGCCACGTCTATACCCACCGGCTCAGCTTCCAAAACCAGATGGGATTCGTGAATGAGAACCCTCGGAAAGCCACGGGCCCCGCCGGCATTCCTGGATCAGATGTCGATGTGTTCGCGGACATATTCAACATTTCCCCACTCCGTTCCGAGGTCCCCACCAGCTACAGGAAGACCACCATCATACCGGTATCAATGAAAGGATGAAAAGTGATTCAACGAATTTCCTCCACTGGTGCTCACTTCGATCGTAATGAAGTGCTCCGAGAGGTTGGTCGTGAGGCACATCACCACTATATTCCCAGAATGCCGAGTTCCACTTTAATTTGCATACTGCCGCAACCCGACCACTTCAGGCGCCATTTCCCTGGCCCTACACCCATCCCTGGGGCATCTCGACAACAAGACCTCCCACATCAGACTCCTATACATTATCTCCAGCTGCGTCTTCAATACCATAATCACGGGCAAGCTCATATCAAAGCTCCAAACCTAGGACATGGCTCCTCACTCTGCTACTGGATCCTCGACGTTCTGACCCATAGACCACAATCAGTGAGGATAAACAGCAACACCTTCTCCACGATAGTCCTCAATACCGTGGCTCCGAAAGGCTGCGGACTTAGCCCCCTGCTATACTCCCTGTACACAAATTACGTGGCAAAATTTGGTTCCAACTCTATCTACACGTTTGCTGACGAGACGACTGTAGTCGGTCGGATCTCTAACAATGGAATCAGAATACAGGAGGGAGAAAGTGAACCGAGTGGAGTGGCGCAACGATAACAATCTCTCCCTCAATGTCACCAAAACTGAAGAGCTGGACATTGACGCCTGGAGGCAAAGTACTGTACACACCCCTGTCTGCATCAACGGGGCCGAGGTGGAGGTGGTTGATAGGTTCAAATTCAAAGCTGGGCACATCACCAAAAATCTGGCCTTGTCCACCTACGCCAATGCTGCGCCCAAAAATGCACAGCAGCGCGTATACTTTCTCAGGAAACAAAGGGAATTCGGCATTTCCACATTGACCGTTACCAACTTTTTTAGATCCACCAGAGAAAGCATCCTATCTGGCTCCATCACAGCCTGGTATGGCAATTGCTCGGCCCAAGGCTGTAAGAAACTACAGCGAGTCTTGAACACTACCCAGTCCATAACAAGAACCTACTGACTCTATGTACACCTCCCGCTGTCTGGGGAAAGCGGGCTGCAGAATCAAAGACCCCTCCCATCCGATTCGTTCACTCTTCCAACTTCTTCTATCGGGAAGGAGATACAAAAGTCTGTGAACAAGCACTAACAGATTCAAAACAGCTTCTTGACGCTGTTACCAGACTCCTAAACGACCCTCTATGGACTGATCTGATCGCTTCACACATCTTCTCTGCTGCGTAGTACTACACTCCTGTATGCTTCACCCCATGCCTGTGTCCATGTATTTACATTGTGTATTTATGCTTTCCCTATGTATTCCCTTTTCAATTACAGAATGATCTGCCTCAACTGTTCGCAGAACAACACTTGTCACTGTACCCCGGTACACGTCACAATAAACCAATCTAATCGAATCCAGCTCTGCGGAGTAACTGACGCATCACACGTTGTCAATTGTTCACAAGTTAAATGGAAGAAATGTGCATTAAGGATATTTACTTTATGGCTATCTTATTTTCGAATTTGAGAAGAAGATTGTTAACTCAAGCAAATTGATTAATCCGTTTGGTGTTTTGCACGTGATACACTGTTCCCATATCTCCAAGAACACTCAGGAGGTTTGACACCTTCCAGGACAAAGCAGTCTTGTTGATTTCTCCCCTATTCACAAACATTCAATCTCTCCACCGCAGACGCACAGTGACAGCCCTGTGTACAATACTGCAGGAGCTCATGATGGTTCCTGAGACACCACCGTCCAAATCCACGACCAATACCATCTGAAAGGAGACGAAAAGCCCGTAATTGGAGATTTCCCCTCAAGTCACTCATAACTCCCACTAAGAATAATATTTCTGCACGATACCGGGGAAAAAAGTCCTGAACGTCCATCCCTAAAAGCAGGATGTGTGCATCTGCGCCTCATGGACTGCAGTGGTTCAAGAAGGCAGCTCACCGCCACCTTATCGAGAAGAACTAGACATCGGAATTACATGCTGCCGTAACCAGCAACTCCCAAATCCTATAAAAGTTAATGCATTTCTGTTTTTAATTTTGGGGTCCTGGGTTGAACATGTTCTCTATTGTTAAGGTGGCGTCCATTATGTAACTTCTACTTCAGCGGAACCTGGATTTAAGGTATTTCTAATAGCATGAATCCTGGAAGACAGAAACATTGTGCTTGCTGCAGTAAGGTGGAAGGGAGTGGTGTGCAATCTAGTCTGACTTTGAATTCTCTCTCCCACTTTCTCTCTTTAGCATTCTACTTCGTTCTGTTTCTGATTTGTTTCTCTTGGTATCGGTTGGAGAGTTGATTAGCTGCAGTTCTCCTGAGCAAAATATTCTTCAACATCTCTTTCCAGTCAGACATACTTTGGGATAGTGCTCCTTTTTGCAACCACTGCAAACACGGTGAATAATTGAAATTTCACAACACTGAAGAAGGTTACTTGCTCCAACAATACTCTCTCTGTTTATTACCTTAGCACTCTGTTCCATTGGTTTCTGTGGCTTTCATTCTCTCACGCCACAGGATAACGTTTTCCCACTTTCTATGTCTTTTAGCTTTAACAAAGGGCCGTCTGGACTCGAAACATTAGCTCTTTCTCTTGGTAAAGACGCTGCCAGACCTGCTGAGATTTTCCAGCATTTTCTATTTGTCTTCCCATTATTACTGCTGGACAGACACATGGTCAGAATATTGAATACATGCATTAGAATGTCTCGATGAAGTTTGAAACGACATTAGGAATGCTAATCTTGGAACACTGTGTACAGTTCTCGTCTGGTGACCATGTTATAGAAACGACATCATTGAAGAAAAAAATGGCAGAAACGATATACTAGGATGCTACCGGAACTACATGGTTTTATCTGTCAGGAAAGGTTGGATAGAATGGGTATTTTTCTTCCAGGATATTTTGGAGTCTTAGGGGGGAACTTATAGTGGTTTATGTTGGGCATAGCTAATGTAGATAGACAACATTTTTTCCCAAAGATGGGAGAGATACAAAAGTGTTCGGTGGGTTACCTTTTTTCACAAAGAGGATAGTGAGTGTCTGGAACGAGCTGTAACAGGCAGTAGTAGAGGCGGATATTTTTTTACGTTTGAAAAGCATTTAGACAGTTATATTGGTCAGATGGGTACAGAGGGATGTGGAGCAAATGCGGGCATTTCGACACATTTAGTGATTAAAATTGGATGACATGGACAAGTTGGGCCAAAGGGCCTGTTTCCATGCTGTAAAGCTCGGTGACTCTATGCCTCTATTCCATCTTCCAGCTCTGTAACGTGCAGATTTGAGCAGTCCATGTCTATGTCAAAGACGGTTTGAAATTTTGTTTTCGGAGTCTGCCTCAATTATCTTTTTAGGAAACGATCTTCGAGGGAATGAAAGGATCTGAGGACCAGGCGGGAAATTACATTCATGCAGAAGCTCAGCGATGATTACATTGAATGGTGGGGCAGGATTGCGTGGCCGTGCAGTCTGTCTATGTCGTTATTTGTTATCAGTCCCAGTGGCCACATTACACGCTGACAAGTAAAGCTGCAAAATAAAAAAAACTAGTTACATCGTTCCAACAGATATTCCTATTATTCATGGTAATAGGTCATTTAGATACACATTACTCATAACTTACATAATTTTGTATGTGTCGAGCAAATCTCTAATAATCGTGTTTTATTTCTAATAACCCAGCCCCAGCCTATTCAATCATCCTGATCGGTGAACTACTTCGAGAATTCGCACAGCGAGTGGTTCTGATTTGGTCTGCACTGCCTGGGAGACTGCTGGAGGAAGACATAACAATGCTTTCAAAAGGGAATGGAAGAATCGATATAAATCAAATGAATGCCTCTTCGGAAATAACCGTGTCGTGGGATTGAATGATCTGCGAATCTAGAGAGACGCTGATGGTAGAAGAAATGAATGTCCTTCATCGGTTTTTCACGCACTTTTACGTTTTTGGGTCACGTCTGGCTGTGAAATGATGCGCACGGGCACCGGAAGGTTCCCCTAGAAGTTATCCAGCACTGCGAGTATGTTCACGGCAATCCTTTATAAACACTGTGTCCGCATTTGAAAACAGCGTCAACTTTAGCTCACTGGTTACTTCACAGCATCAACGTAATTGTAAGTTCGAGCCTGTCTCCCCGTGGGCATTTTCCATATTTCCAAAACATTTCTGTAGCACTGAATAAAAGCAGAACCATATTTAATCATTAGATCCATGTGTATATTTTATAGAGGTTGTATTGCAATTATGTTAAAAAACATCTTGTGCCTCTTGTTTCATTTCTCGTCTCTCACTGCGAAAAACCAAGCTCGATTCCAGCTCTGCACAAAAACTGACCTATCTCACTTTGTCAATCATTCACAACATAAATGGAGGAAACGTGAATTGAGGATATTTATTTTTCGATTATAATTTTTTTACATTTACGAACAAGATTGTTTACTCAGCCAAATGTATTAATCCATTTTGTACGTGATACCCTGTTCCCCATATCTCCAAGAGCACAAGAAGATCGACACCACGGAGGACCAACCAGCCCGTTTGGTTGCTCCTCCTTCCACAAACATTCGTTCCCTCCACCACAGCCGCACATGGTGGCCCTGAGCATCATGCCAAAATGCCCTGGATTAACTCAACAAGGTTTCTTAGCCAGCATCTTCCAAAGTCACGACCATTATCATCTTGAAGGACATGAAAAAATAACCTTACCTGGGAACACCATTAAGTTGCGTTACCCCTCCAAATCAGTCACCACTCTCACTTGGAATCATATAATCGTTCCTGCACGGTAACGCTAAAACAATAATGAAACTCCCTTCCGAAAAGATCGTTGGATGCACACACACCTCTGGACTGCAGCGGATCAAGAAGACAGCCCGCCACCACAATCTTAATGACGAACTAGGGATGGGCGACAAATGCTGCCCCAACCAGCAACTCGCACATCCCGTAAAACTGATCGTTGTAATGCATTGTTGCATTGAATATATGGGGTCTGGGATGAATTGTTTTCCATTCTTACTGTTGAGTGCATAATGCAACTTCTGCTTCAGACGAAACTGGATCTAAGGTATTTCTAACAGCGGGAATCCTGGAACACAGAAAAAACAATGTGCTTGCTGCAGTCAGGTGGGCGGTAGTGGTGTTGAATCTAACCAGGCTTCAAACGCTATCGACCCTTTTCTCTCTTCAACACTTTCCTTTGTTATGTTCATGTTCTTTCTTCTTCTTTGTATCTGGCGAAGATTTGGTTTGCTGCAGTTCTCCTGAACAGAATATTCCTCGGCATCATTTTTCAGCCATACATACATTGGGACATTATTGCTTTTTGGAACCACTGCAAACATGAAGAATAATTGGAATTTAACATC
The DNA here is from genome assembly GCF_047496885.1 of Scyliorhinus torazame. NCBI lineage: Eukaryota > Metazoa > Chordata > Chondrichthyes > Carcharhiniformes > Scyliorhinidae > Scyliorhinus > Scyliorhinus torazame. The sequence goes on along the minus strand of NC_092726.1, from coordinate 124,091,528 downwards.
ACTGATGGAGGCTATTTGCTCCATCATTACTGTTAAACAGACACATGGTCAGAACATTGAATAAAGGAGTTGGGACTCTTATTGAAGTTGTACAAGGCCACGTTGGATTTGGTACTTGGTAATGAACCAGGCCAGGTGTTAGGTTTGGAGGTAGGTGACCACAATTCGGTTACGTTTACTTTAGCGATGGGAACGGATAGGCATGTACCAGAGGGCAAGAGTTATAGCTGGGGGAAAGGTAATTACGATGCGATTAGGCAAGACCTAGGATGCATTGGATGGGGAAGGACACTGCAGGGGATGGGCACAATTGAAATGTGGAGCTTGTTCAAGGAACAGCTACTGCGGGTCGTTGATAAGTATGTACCTGTCAGGCAGGGAGGAAGTGGTCGAGCAAGGGAACCGTGATTTACTAAAGCAGTCGAAACACTTGTCAAGAGGAAGAAGGAGGCTGAAAAAAGATGAGACATGAAGGTTCAGTTAGGGTGCTCGAGAGTTACAAGTTAGCCAGGGAGGACCTAAAGAGAGTTACGAAGAGCCAGGAGGGGACATGAGACGTCCTTGGCAGATAGGATCAAGGAAACCCCAAAAGGCGTTCTATAGGTATGTCAGGAATAAAAGAATGACCAGGGTAAGAGTAGGTCCAGTCAAGGACAGTAGTGGGAAGTTGTGCGTGGAGTCCGAGGAGATATGAGGGGCGCTAAATGAATATTTTCCTTCGGTATTTACACAGGAAAAATACAATGTTGTCGAGGAGAATAATGAGATACAGGCTACTAGACTAGACGGGATTGAGGTTCATAAGGAGGCGGAATTCATTAATTAGTGTGAAATTAGATAAGTCCCCTGGGCCGGATTGGCTTCATCCTAGGATTCACTGGGAAGCTAGGGAGGAGATTGCAGAGCCTTTGGCTTTGACCTTTAGGTCTTCATTGTCTACAGGAATAGTGCCAGAAGTCTGGAGGATAGCAAATGTTGTCCCCTTGTTCAAGAAGGGGAGTAGAGACAACCCCGGTAATTATAGACCAGTGAACCTTGATTCTGTTTTGGGCAAAGTCTTGGAAATGATTATAATTGACAGGATTTATAATCATCTAGAAAGGAATAATTTGATTAGAGATAGTCAACACGGTTTTGTGAAGGGTAGGTCGTGCCTCACAAATCTTATTGTGTTCTTTGACTAGGTGACCAGCAGGTGGGCAAGGGTAAAGCAGTTGATGTGGTGGATATGGATTTCAGTAAAGCGTTTGATAAGTTTCCCCACGGTAGGCTATTGCAGAAAGTACGGAGGCATCGGATTGAGGGTGATTTAGCGGTTTGGATCAGAAATTCGCTAGCTGAAAGAAGACAGAAGTTGGTGGTTGATGGGAAATGTTCAGCCTGGAGTTCAGTTACCAGTGGTGTACCACAAGGATCTGTTTTGCTGCCACTGCTGTTTGTTATTTTTATAAATGACCTGGAGGAGGGAGTAGAAGGATGGGTGAGTAAATTTGCGGATGACACTAAAATCGGTGGAGTTGTGGATAGTGCGGAAGGATGTTGCAGGTTACAGAGGGACATAGATAAGCTGCAGAGCTGGGCTCAGAAGTGGCAAATGGAGTTTAATGCAGAAACGTGTGAGGTGATATATTTTGGAAGGAATAACAGGAAGACAGAGTACTGGGCTAATGGTAAGATTCTTGGTCGTGTGGATGATCAGAGAGATCTCGGTGCCTATGTACATAGATCCCTGAAGGTTGCCACCCAGGTTGATAGGGCTGTTAAGAAGGCGTACGGTCTGTTAGCTTTAATTGGTAGAGGGATTGTGTTTCGGAGCCATGCGGTCATGTTGCAGCTGACCAAAACTCTGGTGCTGCTGCATTTGGAAAATTGCGTGCTGTTCTGGTCGCCGCATTATGGAAAGGATGTGGAAGCATTGGAAAGGGTGCAGAGGATGTTTACCAGGATATTGCCTGGAATGGAGGGTAAAACGTATGAGGAAAGGCTGAGGGACTTCAGGTTGTTTTCATTAGTGTGAAGAAGGTTAAGAAGTCACTTAATAGAGGCATAAAAGATGATCAGACCATTAGATAGGGTGGTCAGTGAAAGCCTTTTTTCCTCGGATGGTGATGGCTAGCACGAGGGGATAGACCTTTAAATTGAGGGGAGATAGATATAAGACAGATGTCAGAGGTAAGTTCTTTACTCAGAGAGTAGTAGGGACGTGGAATGCTGTGCCTGCAACAGTCGTGGACTCGCCAACATTAAGGGCACTTAAATGGTAATTGGATAAACATGTGAATGATAATGGAATAGTGTAGTTGGGCTTTAGATTGGTTTCACAGATCGGCGCAACATCAGGGCCTGTACTGCGCTGCAATGTTCTATTAGAACATAGAAAACATAGAACATAGAAAATACAGCACAGAACAGGCCCTTCGGCCCACGATGTTGTGCCGAACGTTTGTCCTAGATTAATCATAGATTATCATTGAATTTACAGTGCAGAAGGAGGCCATTCGGCCCTTTGAGTCTGCACCGGCTCTTGGAAAGAGCACCCTACCCAAACTCAACACCTCCGCCCAACACCAAGGGCAATTTGGACATTAAGGGCAATTTATCATTGGCCAATTCACCTAACCCGCACATCTTTGGACTGTGGGAGGAAACCGGAGCTCCCGGAGGAAACCCACGCAGACACGGGGAGGACGTGCAGACTCCGCACAGACAGTGACCCAAGCCGGAATCGAACCTGGGACCCTGGAGCTGTGAAGCAATTGTGCTATCCACAATGCTACCGTGATGCCCTTGAGAACAAATAACTCTACACTATATCATCTTACCGTAATCCATGTACCTATCCAATAGCTGCTTGAAGGTCCCTAATGTTTCCGACTCAACTACTTCCACAGGCAGTGCATTCCATGCCCCCACTACTCTCTGGGTAAAGAACCTACCTCTGATATCCCTCCTATATCTTCCACCTTTTACCTTAAATTTATGTCCTCTTGTAATGGTTTGTTCCACCCGGGGAAAAAGTCTCTGACTGTCTACTCTATCTATTCCCCATATCATCTTATAAACCCCTATCAAATCGCCCCTCATCCTTCTCCGTTCTAATGAGAAAAGGCCTAGCACCCTCAACCTTTCCTCGTAAGACCTACTCTCCATTCCAGACAACATCCTGGTAAATCTTCTTTGCACCTTTTCCAAAGCTTCCACATCCTTCCTAAAATGAAGCGACCAGAACTGTACACAGTACTCCAAATGTGGCCTTACCAAAGTTTTGTACAGCTGCATCATCACCTCACGGCTCTTAAATTCAATCCCTCTGTTAATGAACGCGAGCACACCATAGGCCTTCTTCACAGCTCTATCCACTTGTGTGGCAACTTTCAAACATGTATGAACATAGACCCCAAGATCTCTCTGCTCCTCCACATTGCCAAGAACTCTACCGTTCACCCTGTATTCCGCATTCATATTTGTCCTTCCAAAATGGACAACCTCACACTTTTCAGGGTTAAACTCCATCTGCCACTTCTCAGCCCAGCTCTGCATCCTATCTTTGTCTCTTTGCAGCCGACAACAGCCCTCCTTACTATCCACAACTCCACCAATCTTTGTATCGTCTGCAAATTTACTGACCCACCCTTCAACTCCCTCATCCAAGTCATTAATGAAAATCACAAACAGCAGAGGACCCAGAACTGATCCCTGCGGGACGCCACTGGTAACTGGGATCCAGGCTGAATATTTGCCATCCATCACCACTCTCTGACTTCTATCGGTTAGCCAGTTCGTTATCCAACTGGCCAAATTTCCCACTATCCCATGCCTCCTTACTTTCTGCATAAGCCTACCATGGGGAACTTTATCAAATGCCTTACTAAAATCCATGTACACTACATCCACTGCTTTACCTTCATCCACATGCTTGGTCACCTCCTCAAAGAATTCAATAAGATTTGTAAGGCAAGACCTACCCCTCACAAATCCGTGCTGACTATCCCTAATCAATCAGTGTCTTTCCAGATGCTCAGAAATCCTATCCTTCAGTACCCTTTCCATTACTTTGCCTACCACCGAAGTAAGACTAACTGGCCTGTAATTCCCAGGGTTATCCCTAGTCCCTTTTTTTGAACAGGGGCACGACATTCGCCACTCTCCAATCCCCTGGTACCACCCCTGTTGACAGTGAGGACGAAAAGATCATTGCCAACGGCTCTGCAATTTCATCTCTTCCTTCCCATAGAATCCTTGGATATATCCCGTCAGGCCCGGTGGACTTGTCTATCCTCAAGTTTTTCAAAATGCCCAACACATCTTCCTTCCTAACAAGTATTTCCTCGAGCTTACCAATCTGTTTCACACTGTCCTCTCCAACAATATCGCCCCTCTCATTTGTAAATACAGAAGAAAAGTACTCGTTCAAGACCTCTCCTATCTCTTCAGACTCAATACACAATCTCCCGCTACTGTCCTTGATCGGACCTACCCTCACTCTAGTCATTCTCATATTTCTCACATATGTGTAAAAGGCCTTGGGGTTTTCCTTGATCCTACCTGCCAAAGATTGTTCATGCCCTCTCTTAGCTCTCCTAACCCCTTTCTTCAGTTCCCTCCTGGCTATCTTGTATCCCTCCAATTCCCTGTCTGAACCTTGTTTCCTCAGCCTTACATAAGTCACCTTTTTCCTCATAACAAGACATCCAACCTCTCTTGTCAACCATGGTTCCCTCACTCGACCATCTTCTATCGTTCTAAGACATTATTAAGGCCACACATGGAACACTGTGTACAGTTTTGGTCACTCTCTGATAGGAAGTATACTCTTCAATCAGTAAGAGTCCAGAAAAGATTTACTAGGATGGTCCTGAACTTGCTGGTTTGCGTTAGAAGGAATTACTTTTTCCCTATAGCGTTGGAGAATAAGGAGTGATCTTCAACATCTCTATAAAATTATAGGGGCAGAGATAATAGTCAACATATTTTCCAAAAGATAGGGGAATCTAAAACTAGAGTGCATAGGCTTAAGGTGAGGGGGCAGATATACAAAAGTCTCGAGGGAGCAATGCTTATGCAAAGAGAGTGGGGAGTGTCTGGAACGAGCTGTCAGAGGCAGGAGAGAGGCGAATTCAATTGTGTCTTTTGAGAAGCATTTGGACAATGTTATGGGTAAGCAACGTACAGAGGGATATTAGCCAAATGCGGGCAATTGGGACATGCTTGGTGATAAGAACAGGGCGACAGGACCTCTTTCCAAGAAGCAATGACTCTATCCTACCTTCCATCTCTGTAAGCTGCAGATCCGAGCACTCCATCCGTATGTCCAATTCGGTTTGCAAATGTGCTTTGGGTGTCTGCCTCCATCATTCTTATAGACAATGATATTTGAGGGAATACAAGGATCTGAGGAACACGCGGGGAATGGCATTGAGGCATAAGCTCAGCTATGATCAAACTGAATGGTGGAGCAGGAGTGAGTGGCCGTGTAGTCCCCCAATGTTATCATCTGTTATCAGTTCCAGTTGCCACATTACTCGCTGATGATTTAGCTGCAAGGGAAGATTTTTAAGTTATATATTTCCAAGATAAATCCCATTGTTCATGAAAATAGTTCATTTAGAGCCACATTATTCAGAATGTACATAATTTTAGTTGTGTCGAACGAATTCCACATCCTTGACTTTTCTTTCCATAAACCGACCCCAGCCTATCCAGATTCGTTTCTAAACAATTCAAACAGCGAGTGGTTCTCATCTAGACTGCACTGCCATGGATACTGGTGGAGGCAGAAATAACAGTGGTTGCTAAGGGGAATGGGAGAAGTGACCAAATTCAAGTGCATGCCTCTGCGGGATGGGCGGTCGTGGGGGATTGAATTATCTGCTAATCTATAGAGCCGCTAAGGTCAACATGAATGAATGTTCTTAAAGAACAAAGAACAAAGAAACGTACAGCACAGGAACATGCCCTTCGGCCCTCCAAGCCTATGCCGACCATGCTGCCCGTCTAAACTAAAATCTTCTACACTTCCTGGCTCCGTATTCCTCTATTCCCATCCTATTCCTGTATATGTCAATATGCCCCGTACTTCACGTCCTTTTACGTTTTGGGGTTTCGTCTGGCTCTGGGATGATGTGCACCAGCATCTGGAGGTTTCCTCGAAGTTCCCACCATCGCGAGTATGTTCACTGTAGTCCTTTATATAATGTTTCTCCATGTTTGATACCGACGTCAGCTTTATCTCACTGGTTACTTCATCGCATCAACTTAATTGTACGTTCGGACCTGTCTCACCGTGGGCGCAGCCTGGCGGTTTGAATATTTTCAAAATATTTGTGCTTCACCGAATAAAAGCAGAAGAGCATTTAATAATTATAAATAGGTGTCATGTGTTTAGAGGGTGCATTTCAATCATTTTTAGAAGCGGCTTGTGCCACGTGTTTATTCTCTGCTTCCACATTGCGGAAACCCGTTCGGTTCCAACTCTGCACAATAACTGACCTATCACACGTTGTCAATTGTCCACAATTTAAATGGAGGAATATTGCATTCAGTATATAATGATAATTGATTCTCTGATGTTATAGTTTAGGAGCAAGATTGTTTATTCAGGCGAATTGTTAATCCATGTTTGTGTTTTGCACGTGATATACTGCTCCCCATATCTCTAAGAATACTCAAGAAATTCGACACCATCCTTGACAAAGCATCCCGCTTGATTTCACCCCCTCCCACAATCAACCCCTCCATCACAGGCGCACATTATAGCCATGTGTACCATGCCAAAATGCACAGCAGCAACTTTCCAACATTCCTTCGAAAGCATCTTCCAAACCCACAACCTCTATCATCTTGACGGACCAGAAAAGCCCATCCCTAGGAACTCCACCAACTGGAATTTCCCCTCCGAGTCACTCAGCACTCCCACTTGGACACATGTAATCATTCCTTCACGGTAACTGGACACAGCTATGAAACTACCCCCCCCCCCCCCCCCCTAAAAGTACAGTGACTGTACCTACACCTCACGGACTTCAGCGGTTCAAGGATGAAGCACACTACCACAATCTGAAGCGCAACCAGGGATGGGCAATTACTGGTGCCCTAACCAGCAACTCGCACATTCCAAAGAAATGTTCGTCTTTTTAATGTATTGTACCTTTGATTTAAGGGGCCTGGCATGAGTCTTAAGGTGTGTCCATCACGTAATTTGTGCTTCAGAGGAACCTGGAGCTAAAGTATTTCTAACAGCATGAATCCTGGAACACAGAAACAAGGTGCTTGCTGTAGAAAGGTGGAAAGGTGTGTTGTGCAATGTAACCAGGCTTGAAGCGCTCTCTCTTAACACTCGACAAGATTTTGTTTCTGATATGTTTCTCTTGGTATTGAGTGAAGATTTGATTTGCAGCAGTTCTCCCGAGCAGAATATTCTGCAACATATTTTTCCAGTAATACATAGTTTGCGACTTTGTTGCTTTTTGGAACCACTGCAAACGTGAAGCATAATTGAAAATGCGCAGAAGTAAAGGAGGCCATTTGCTCTGTAATTACTGTGCCTGTGGCCATATTCACTGTTGTACAGGGACCTTAATACAGGAGTTGGGACGTCTTGTTGAAGTTGTACCAGTCTTTAGTAGGGCCACACATGGAATATCGCGTGCAGGTCTGTTCACCCTATCAAAGAAGTACATTATTAAACTGGAAAGAGTTGAGAAAAGATTTTCAAAATGCTGCCGGAAATTGATGGGTTGCATTATAATGAGTGGTTGGATTGATTGCGACTGTTTCCCAAAAGCATAGGAGGCTGAGGGATGATCTTATAGATGTCTATCAAGTAATACGGGAAGAGATAATAATCAACATATTTTTCCAAAGTCAGGGGAGTCTAAATCAAGAGGGCATAGGTTTAAGGTGAGAGGGGGGAGATACAAAAAGGTCCAGAGAACACTTTTTCACAAAAAGTGCGGTGATCGTCTGGAATGAGCTGTCAGAGGCAGTAAAGGGGCGGGTAAAAAGTTGTCTTTTAAAAAGCATTTGGACAGTTTCAGAGGTAAGATGGGCATGGATATATATATGAGACAAATGCAGTCAACTGGGACAAGTTTAGTGGTTAAATCTGGGCGGCATGGACTACTTGGGCCAAAGAGCCAGTTTCCATGCTGTAAAAATCTATGAAGCAGTGACTCTATCCCATCTTCCCGATCTGAAACGCTGCAGATTCGAGCACTCCATCTATATGTCCAAGTCGGTTTTAAATTTGGCTTCGGGTGTCTGCCTTCATAACTTGAATGGTGGAGCAGAAGTGAGTGGCCGTGTAGTCTCCCCATGTTGCCATTTGTTATCAGTTCCGGTTCCACATTACCCGCTGAGGAATATAGCTGCAAGAAAAGAGTTTTAAGTTACATCATTCCAACAGATATTTCTATTGTTCATTGAAGCAGCTTATTTATAGCCACATTATCCAGAACTTGTATAATCTTAAGTGTGTCGAACGAATCTCACACCAGCGACTTTTATTTCCAATAATGCAGGCCGATCGTATCCACTTATCCCGAAAGGGAAACTTCTTCAAAAACATTCAGAAACGAGTGGTTCTGATCTGGTTTGCACTGTCTGGGATACTGGAGGCAGATACATCCGTGGTTTTCAAAAGCGAATGGGAGAAGTGACAGAAATAAAATGCCTGCTTCTGGGGAAAGGGTGGTCGAGTGGGATTGAATGATCTGCTGATCTGTACAGCCGCTGACATCAAAAGGAATGAATGTCCTCCGTCAGCTCCCAGTTCCCCAACACCGCGGGTATGCTCACTGTAATTCGATATATTCACTTCGTTCGGCCATGAACCCAGCGTCAGTTTTAGCTCACTGGTTACTTCACAGCATCAACCTAATTGTAAGTTCGAACCTGTATCACAGGAGGCGCTGCCTGGCGTTTTTAATGTTTCCAAAACATTTGTGTCGCACCGAATAAAGGTAAAAACACATTTCATAGTTAGATGTATGTGGATTCCTTTTTAGAATTTGCATTACAATTATTTTTAAAAGCGGCTTGTGTTTACTTTCTGGTCTCACATTGCGGAAACCCAAGTTCGATTCCAGCTCTGCACAATAACTGATGTGTTACACTTTGTCAATTATTGACAATTCAAATGGTGGAAAAAGTGCATTGAGGACATTTACTTTATCGATTATCTTATTTTAACATTTAGGAGCAAGATTGTTTCCTCAGTCAAATTGGTCAATCAATTTTGTGTTTTGCATGATCTCTACTGTTCCCCATATCTCATGAACAGTAAAACTGTCGACACCATCCAGGACTAAGCACCCGCTTGATTGCTCCCCCTTCCACAAATATTCAATCCCTCCACCTCAGACGCACAGTCGCAAATCAGTGTACCATCCCAAAATGCACGAATGTAACTCACCAATATTGCTTACACAGCCCCTTACAAATCCACGACGACTATCATCTTGAAGGAGAAGAAAAGACCGTATTTGGGAACACCACCAATTGGAATTTCTCCTCCAAGTCACTGAACACTCCCACTTGGATTCATGTAATGGGCCCTCACGGTAACGGAAACAAAAATCATGATACTCCGTCTATAAATGCACGGTGGATGAACCTGCACCTCACGGGCTGCAGCGGATCAAGAAAGCAGCTCATCACCATCTTCTGAATGGCAACTAGGGATGCGAATTAAATGCTGCCCTAACCAGCGACTCGCAGATCCCGTAAAAGTGAGATTTTAAATGCATTTTGCTTTGAATTCTAGGAGCCTGGGCGGAACTGTTCTCCATTCTTACGGTGGAGTGCATCCTATAACTTCTGCATCAGAGGAACCTGCACTTAAGTTACGTCGAACAGCATGAATCCTGGAAAACAGAACCAATGTGCTTTCTGCAGTCAGGTGGAAGGGAGTGGTATGCAATCAAACTGAATTTACACGTTCTCTCCCCTTTCTCTCTTTCACGTCCTCCTTGGCTCTGTTTCTCTTTTGTTTCTCTTTTCCTATAATATTTTTATTCTCCTCCATTTTCACGTTTTCTACAAAATTTACACCCACCAACAAATAATCAACGTTGACAAATAAAATGTCAACCCCCTTATCAACAACAACAATCCCATCCTCGCACCAACCATCAAACAACAATCCGCCTGTCAACACAAACATCAAATTAAAGGGAATCCAGGAAACACCCATAGTGGCCATCAACATACACAGCCCCCTCCCCAACCCCCTAACCAACCCCCCAATGTTCCATGCCATCAACTTCGCGAAGGTGCACAATGAATAACGCTCATGAATTGTAAGGACCCTCCATCCTTCCCCTCAGTCAAAATGTCACGTTTTAGAGAGTAAAGAGCATTGAGAGAGAGAGCGAGACTTCAGTAAAGAGCGCAGAGAGAGAGGGTGAGACTTCAGTAAAGAGCACGGAGAGAGAGAGGGCGAGACTTCAGTAAAGAGCGCGCAGATAGAGAGACCGAAACTTCAGTAAAGAGCGCAGAGAGAGAGGGCGTGACTTCAGTAAAGAGCGCAGAGAGAGAGAGGGAGAGACTTCAGTAAAGAGCGCAGGGAGAGAGAGAGAGGGCGAGACTTCAGTAAAGAGCGCGGAGAGAGAGAGGACGAGACTTCAGTAAAGAGCACGGATTGAGAGAGGGCGAGACTTCAGTAAAGAGCGCGGAGAGTGAGAGGGCGATACTTCAGTAAAGAGCGCAGAGAGAGAGAGGGAGAGACTGCAGTAAAGAGCGCAGGGAGAGAGAGAGAGGGCGAGACTTCAGTAAAGTGCGCGGAGAGAGAGAGGACGAGACTTCAGTAAAGAGCACGGAGTGAGAGAGGGCGAGACTTCAGTAAAGAGCGCGGAGAGAGAGAGGGCGATACTTCAGTAAAGAGCGCAGAGAGAGAGAGGGCGAGACTTCAGTAAAGAGCGCGGAGAGAGAGACGGCGAGACTTCAGTAAAGAGCGCGGAGAGAGAGAGGGCGAGACTTCTGTATAGAGCGCAGAGAGAGAGGGCGAGACTTCTGTATAGAGCGCAGAGAGAGAGGGCGAGACTCCAGTAAAGAGTGCGGAGGGAGAGGGCATGACTTCAGTAAAGAGCGCAGTGAGAGAGTGGGCGAGACTTCAGTAAAGAGCACGGAGTGAGAGGGCGAGACTTCAGTGAAGAGGATGGAGAGAGAGGGCTAGACTTCAGTAAAAAGCACGGAGTAACAGAGGGCGAGACTTCAGTAAAGAGCGCAGAGAGAGGGAGGGAGATACTTCAGTAAAGAGCGCAGACAGAGAGAGGACGAGACTTCAGTAAAGAGCACGGAGTGAGAGAGGGCGAGACTTCAGTAAAGTGCGGGGAGAGAGAGAGGGCGATACTTCAGTAAAGAGCGCGGAGAGAGAGAGGGCGAGACTTCAGTAAAGAGCGGGGAGAGAGAGACGGCGAGACTTCAGTAAAGAGAGCGGAGAGAGAGAGCGCGAGACTTCTGTAAAGAGCGCATAGAAAGAGGGCGAGACTTCAGTAAAGAGCGCAGAGAGAGAGAGGGCGAAACTTCAGTAAAGAGCGCGGAGAGAAAGAGGGCAAGACTTCAGTAAAGAGCACGGAGTGAGAGAGGGCGAGACTTCAGTAAAGAGCGCGGAGGGAGAGGGCAAGACTTCAGTAAAGAGCACAGTGAGAGAGTGGGCGAGACTTCAGTAAAGAGGATGGAGAGAGAGGGGGATACTTCAGTAAAGAGCGCGGAGAGAGAGAGGACGAGACTTCAGTAAAGAGCACGGAGTGAGAGAGGGCGAGACTTCAGTAAGGAGTGCGGAGAGAGAGAGGGCGATACTTCAGTAAAGAGCGCGGAGAGAGAGAGGGCGAGACTTCAGTAAAGAGCACGGAGTGAGAGAGGGCGAGACTTCAGTAAAGAGCGCGGAGAGAGAGAGGGCGATACTTCAGTAAAGAGCGCGGAGAGAGACATGGCGAGACTTCAGTAAGAGCGCGGAGAGAGAGACGGTGAGACTTCAGTAAAGTGCGCGGAGAGAGAGAGGGCGAGACTTCTGTAAAGAGCGCAGAGAGAGAGGGCGAGACTTCAGTGAAGAGGATGGAGAGAGTGGGCGAGACTTCAGGAAAGAGCACGGAGTAACAGAGGGCGAGACTTCAGTAAAGAGCGCAGAGAGAGAGGGCGTGACTTCTGTAAAGAGCGCAGAGAGAGAGAGCGAGACTTCTGTAAAGAGAGTGGAGAGAGAGATGGCGAGGCTTCAGTAAAGAGCACGGAGTGAGAGAGGGCGAGACTTCATTAAAGAGCGCAGAGAGAGGGCGAGACTTCTGTAAAGAGCGCGGAGATAGAGAGGGCGAGACTTCAATAAAGAGCGCGGAGAGAGAGGGCGAGACTTCTGTAAAGAGCGCAGAGAGAGAGAGAGGGCGAGACTTCAGTAAAGAGCGCATAGAGAGAGAGGGCGAGACTTCAGTAAAGAGCGCGTAAAGAGCGAGGGCGAGACTTCAGTAAAGAGCGCAGACAGAGAGAGGACGAGACTTCAGTAAAGAGCACGGAGTGAGAGAGGGCGAGACTTCAGTAAAGTGCGGGGAGAGAGAGAGGGCGATACTTCAGTAAAGAGCGCGGAGAGAGAGAGGGCGAGACTTCAGTAAAGAGCGGGGAGAGAGAGACGGCGAGACTTCAGTAAAGAGCGCGGAGAGAGAGAGGGCGAGACTTCTGTAAAGAGAGCATAGAAAGAGGGCGAGACTTCAGTAAAGAGCGCAGAGAGAGAGAGGGCGAAACTTCAGTAAAGAGCGCGGAGAGAAAGAGGGCAAGACTTCAGTAAAGAGCACGGAGTGAGAGAGGGCGAGACTTCAGTAAAGAGCGCGGAGGGAGAGGGCAAGACTTCAGTAAAGAGCACAGTGAGAGAGTGGGCGAGACTTCAGTAAAGAGGATGGAGAGAGAGGGGGATACTTCAGTAAAGAGCGCGGAGAGAGAGAGGACGAGACTTCAGTAAAGAGCACGGAGTGAGAGAGGGCGAGACTTCAGTAAGGAGTGCGGAGAGAGAGAGGACGATACTTCAGTAAAGAGCGCGGAGAGAGAGAGGGCGAGACTTCAGTAAAGAGCACGGAGTGAGAGAGGGCGAGACTTCAGTAAAGAGCGCGGAGAGAGAGAGGGCGATACTTCAGTAAAGAGCGCGGAGAGAGACATGGCGAGACTTCAGTAAGAGCGCGGAGAGAGAGACGGTGAGACTTCAGTAAAGTGCGCGGAGAGAGAGAGGGCGAGACTTCTGTAAAGAGCGCAGAGAGAGAGGGCGAGACTTCAGTGAAGAGGATGGAGAGAGTGGGCGAGACTTCAGGAAAGAGCACGGAGTAACAGAGGGCGAGACTTCAGTAAAGAGCGCAGAGAGAGAGGGCGTGACTTCTGTAAAGAGCGCAGAGAGAGAGAGCGAGACTTCTGTAAAGAGAGTGGAGAGAGAGATGGCGAGGCTTCAGTAAAGAGCACGGAGTGAGAGAGGGCGAGACTTCATTAAAGAGCGCAGAGAGAGGGCGAGACTTCTGTAAAGAGCGCGGAGATAGAGAGGGCGAGACTTCAGTAAAGAGCGCGGAGAGAGAGGGCGAGACTTCTGTAAAGAGCACAGAGAGAGAGAGAGGGCGAGACTTCAGTAAAGAGCGCGTAGAGAGAGAGGGCGAGACTTCAGTAAAGAGCGCGTAAAGAGCGAGGGCGAGACTTCAGTAAAGAGCACGGAGTGAGAGAGGGCGAGACTTCAGTAAAGAGCGCGGCGATAGAGAGGGCGAGACTTCAGTAAAGAGCGCGGAGAGAGAGAGGGCGATACTTCTGTAAAGAGCGCAGATAGAGATAGCGAGACTTCTGTAAAGAGCGCGGAGAGAGAGAGGGCGAGACCTCAGTAAAGAGCACGGAGTGAGGGAGGGCGGGAATTCAGTAAAGAGCGCAGAGGGAGAGGGCGAGACTTCTGCAAAGAGCATGGAGAGAGAGAGGGCGAGACTTCTGTAAAGAGCGCCCAGGCGTAAGACAGCTGCTTGGTTGTCTCAACATTGAAAAAAAATAAACGGCATTGTGACGTCACACGAGACCGTGAGCTGATTGGCTGACAGTAAGACCTGGCTAAAGTTGAATATCTGGAGTTCCTGATTGAAATACTAGTTTTGATTTGACTTAGATTATCATTTTTACGTTGATTTGAATTACTATTTTTAAAAATTTTAATTTGACTTAAATAACTGTTTTGGGTTGATTTAAATTACTATTTTTAATTTGATTTGAATAACTTTTTAAATTACAATTTAATAACTATTTTTAATTTGTTGTCAGATCAAGAGTGATAAATACTGAGTTTAAAAAATGTCTAATTATATAGTACACGGGGATTGGATTTAATCTGACACAAAAACATCTTTCTAAAGTTTAATTTCAAAGGTTTAATTTAAAGAAATAATTCATGGCAGGACATTTCCAAGAGGAAAGTTTATCTTGCTCTATGTTGCAAGCTAGGGACATTTCCAGTCCCCAGGGTCAGCATGTGTTGCCTCCCAGGTGCCAGGGTGCGTGATGTCTCGGATCGTGTTTTCGGGGTCCTTAAGGGGGAGGGGGAGCAGCCCCAAGTCGTGGTCCACATAGGTATAAACGACATAGGTAGGAAAAGGGATAGGGATATAAGGCAGGAATTCAGGGAGCTAGGGTGGAAACTTAAATCTAGGACAGAGTTATTATCTCTGGGTTGTTACCCGTGCCACGTGATAGCGAGACGAGGAATAGGGAAAGAGAGGAGTTGAACGCGTGGTACAGGGATGGTGCAGGAGGGAGGGTTTCAGATTTCTGGATAATTGGGGCTCATTCTGGGGTCGGTGGGACCTCTACAAACGGGATGCTCTACACCTGGACCAGAGGGGTACTAATATCCTGGGGGGGTGGGGGGGGGGGGGGAGGATTGCTAATGCTCTTCTGGAGGGTTTAAACTAGTTCATGAGTGACTTGGGAACCTGAATTGTAGCTCCAGCATACAGGAGGTTGAGAGTAGTGAGGTCATGAGTAAAGTTTTAAAGTTGCAGGAGTGTACCGACAGGCAGGAAGGTGGTTTAAAGTGTGTATTCTTCAATGTCAGGAGCATCCGGAATAATGTGGGTGAACTTGCGGCATGGGTTGGTACCTGGGCCTTCGATGATGTGGCCATTTCGGAGACATGGATAGAGCAGGAATGGTTGTTGCAGGTGCCGGGGATTAGATATTTCAGTAAGCTCAGGGAAGGTGGTAAAAGAGGGGGAGGGGTGGCATTGTTAGTCAAGGACAGCATTACGGTGGCAGAAAGGACGTTTGATGAGGACTCGTCGATTGAGGTAGTATGGGCTGGGGTAAGAAACAGGAAAGGAGAGGTCACTCTGTTAGGGGTTTTCTATAGGCCTGCGAAAATTTCCAGAGATGTAGAAGAAAGGATTGCAAAGATGATTCTGGACAGGAGCGAACGCAACAGGGTAGTTGTTATGGGGGACTTTAACTTTCCAAATATTGACTGTAAACGCTATAGTTCGAGTACTTTAGATAGGTCCGTTTTTGTCCAATGTGTGCAGGAGTGTTCCCTAACACAGTATGTAGATAGGCCAACGAGACGCGAGGCCGTATTGGATTTGGTACTGGGTAATGAACCAGGACAGGTGTTAGATTTGGAGGTAGGTGAGCACTTTGGTGATAGTGACCACAATTCGATTACGTTTACTTTAGTGATTGAAAGGGATAGGTATATACCGCAGGGCAAGAGTTATATCTGGGGGAAAGGCAATTATTATGCGATGAGGCAAAGAACAAAGAACAAAGAAATGTACAGCACAGGAACAGGCCCTTCGGCCCTCCAAGCCCGTGCCGGCCATGCTGCCCGACTAAACTACAATCTTCTACACTTCCTGGGTCTGTATCCCTCTATTCCCATCCTATTCATGTATTTGTCAAGATGCCCCTTAAATGTCACTATCGTCCCTGCTTCCACCACCTCCTCCGGTAGCGAGTTCCAGGCACCCACTACCCTCTGCGTAAAAAACTTGCCTCGTACATCTACTCTCAACCTTGCCCCTCTCACCTTAAACCTATGCCCCATAGTAATTAACCCCTCTACCCTGGGGAAAAGCCTCTGACTATCCACTCTGTCTATGCCCCTCATGATTTTGTATACCTCTATCAGGTCTCCCCTCAACCTCCTTCGTTCCAGTGGGAACAAACCGAGTTTATTCAACCGCTCCTCATAGCTAATGCCCTCCATACCAGGCAACATTCTGGTAAATCTCTTCTGCACCCTCTCTAAAGCCTCCACATCATTCTGGTAGTGTGGCGACCAGAATTGAACACAATACTCCAATTGTGGCCTAACTAAGGTTCTATAAAGCTGCAACATGACTTGCCAATTGTTATACTCAATGCCCCGGCCAATGAAGGCAAGCATGCCGAATGCCTTCTTGACTACCTTCTCCACCTGTGTTGCCCCTTTCAATGACCTGTGGACCTGTACTCCTAGATCTCTTTGACTTTCAATACTCTTGAGGGTTCTAACATTCACTGTATATTCCTTACCTGCATTAGACCTTCCAAAATGCATTACCTCACATTTGTCCGGATTAAACCCCATCTGCCATCTCTCCGCCCAAGTCGCCAAACAATCTAAATCCTGCTGTATCCTCTTACAGTCCCCATCGCTATCCGCAATTCCACCAACCTTTGTGTCGTCTGCAAACTTACTAACCAGTCCAGTTACATTTTCCTCCAAATCATTTATATATACTACAAAGAGCAAAGGTCCCAGCACTGATCCCTGTGGAACACCACTGGTCACAGCCCGCCAATCAGAAAAGCATCCTTCCATTGCTACTCTCTGCCTTCTATGACCTAGTCAGTTCTGTGTCCACCTTGCCAGCTCACCCCTGATCCCGTGTGACTTCACCTTTTGTACTAGTCTATCATGAGGGACCTTGTCAAAGGCCTTACTGAAGTCCATATAGACAACATCCACTGCCCTACCTGCATCAATCATCTTAGTGACCTCCTCGAAAAACTCTATCAAGTTACTGAGACACGACCTCCCCTTCACAAAACCATGCTGCCTCTCACTAATACGTCCATTTGCTTCCAAATGGGAGTAGATCCTGCCTCGAAGTATTCTCTCCAGTAATTTCCCTACCACTGAAGTAAGGCTCACCGGCCTGTAGTTCCCTGGATTATCCTTGCTACCCTTCTTAAACAGAGGAACAACATTGGCTATTCTCCAGTCCTCCGGGACATCCCCTGAAGACAGTGAGGATCCAAAGATTTCTGTCAACTCCTCAGCAATTTCCTCTCCAGCCACCTTCAGTATTCTGGGGTAGATCTCATCAGGCCCTGGGGACTTATCTATCTCAATATTTTTTAAGACACCCAACACCTCGTCTTTTTGGATCTCAATGTGACCAAGGCTATCTACACACACTTCTCCAGACTCAACATCTACCAATTTCTTCTCTTTGGTGAATACTGATGCAAAGTATTCATTTAGTACCTCGCCCATTTCCTCTGGCTCCACACATAGATTCCCTTGCCTATCCTTCAGTGGGCCAACCCTTTCCCTGGCTACCCTCTTGCTTTTTATGTACGTGTAAAAAGCCTTGGGATTTTCCTTAACCCTATTTGCCAATGACTTTTCGTGACCCCCTTCTAGCCCTCCTGACTCCTTGCTTAAGTTCCTTCCTACTTTCCTTATATTCCACGCAGGCTTAGTCTGTTCCCAGCCTTTTAGCCCTGACAAATGCCTCCTTTTTCTTTTTGACGAGGCCTACAATATCACTCGTCATTCAAGGTTCCCGAAAATTGCCGTATTTATCTTTCTTCCTCACAGGAACATGCCGGTCCTGAATTCCTTTCAACTGACACTTGAAAGCCTCCCACATGTCAGATGTTGATTTGCCCTCAAACATCCGCCCCCAATCTATGTTCTTCAGTTCCCTCCTAATATTGTTATAATTAGCCTTCCCCCAATTTAGCACATTCATCCTAGGACCACTCTTATCCTTGTCCACCAGTACGTTAAAACTTACTGAATTGTGGTCACTGTTACCGAAATGCTCCCCTACTGAAACATCTACCACCTGGCCGGGCTCATTCCCCAATACCAGGTCCAGTACCGCCCCTTCCCTAGTTGGACTGTCTAAATATTGTTTTAAGAAGCCCTCCTGGATGCTCCTTACAAACTCCCCCCCCCCCTCCCCGTCTAAGCCCCTGACACTAAGTGAGTCCCAGTCAATATTGGGGGAGTTGAAGTCTCCCATCACCACAACCCTGTTGTTTTTACTCTTTTCCAAAATCTGTCTACCTATCTGCTCCTCTATCTCCCGCTGGCTGTTGGGAGGCCTGTAGTAAACACCCAACACTGTGACTGCACCCTTCTTATTCCTGATCTCTACCCATATAGCCTCACTGCCCTCTGAGGTGTCCTCCCGCAGTACAGCTGTGATACTCTCCCGAACCAGTAGCGCAACTCCGCCTCCCCTTTTACATCCCCCTCTATCCCACCTGAAACATCTAAATGCTGGAACGTTTAGCTGCCAATCCTGCCCTTCCCTCAACCGGGTGTTTGTAATGGCAACAACAACATAGTTCCAAGTACTAATCCAAACTCGACGTTTATCTGCCTTACCCGTAATACTTCTTGCATTATAACATATGCACTTCAGGCCACCAGACCCGC
Organism: Scyliorhinus torazame; assembly: GCF_047496885.1. Classification (NCBI taxonomy): domain Eukaryota; kingdom Metazoa; phylum Chordata; class Chondrichthyes; order Carcharhiniformes; family Scyliorhinidae; genus Scyliorhinus; species Scyliorhinus torazame. The sequence goes on along the minus strand of NC_092726.1, from coordinate 124,072,882 downwards.
TGTGTTCAGCAACTTCTCCCTGTCTGCCCTGCATCAGAGCCCCACTGTCCCTATTCCCTAGTTCTCCCTCAATGCTCTCAACTTCTGACCTATTGCTCCCGTGACCACCCCCCCCCCCCTGCCATACTAGTTTAAACCCTCCGGTGTGACACTAGCAAACCTCGCGACCAGGATATGTATGCCTCTCCGGTTTAGATGCAACCCGTCCTTAGAACATAGAACATAGAACATAGAACAATACAGCGCAGTACAGGCCCTTCGGCCCACGATGTTGCACCGAAACAAAAGCCATCTAACCTACACTATGCCATTATCATCCATATGTTTATCCAATAAACGTTTAAATGCCCTCAATGTTGGCGAGTTCACTACTGTAGCAGGTAGGGCATTCCACCGCCTCACTACTCTTTGCGTAAAGAACCGACCTCTGACCTCTGTCCTATATCTATTACCCCTCAGTTTAAAGTTATGTCCCCTCGTGCCAGCCATATCCATCCGCGGGAGAAGGCTCTCACTGTCCACCCTATCCAACCCCCTGATCATTTTGTATGCCTCTATTAAGTCTCCCCTTAACCTTCTTCTCTCCAACGAAAACAACCTCAAGTCCATCAGCCTTTCCTCATAAGATTTTCCCTCCATACCAGGCAACATCCTGGTAAATCTGCTCTGCACCCGCTCCAAAGCCTCCACGTCCTTCCTATAATGCGGTGACCAGAACTGTACGCAATACTCCAAATGCGGCCGTACCAGAGTTCTGTACAGCTGCAACATGACCTCCCGACACCGGAACTCAATCCCTCTACCAATAAAGGCCAACACTCCATAGGCCTTCTTCACAACCCTATCAACCTGGGTGGCAACTTTCAGGGATCAATGTACATGGACACCTAGATCCCTCTGCTCATCCACACTTTCAAGAACTTTACCATTAGCCAAATATTCCGCATTCCTGTTATTCCTTCCAAAGTGAATCACCTCACACTTCTCTACATTAAACTCCATTTGCCACCTCTCAGCCCAGCTCTGCAGCTTATCTATATCCCTCTGTAACCTGCTACATCCTTCCACACTATCGACAACACCACCGACTTTAGTATCGTCTGCAAATTTACTCACCCACCCTTCTGCGCCTTCCTCTAGGTCATTGATAAAAATGACAAACAGCAACGGCCCCAGAACAGATCCTTGTGGTACTCCACTTGTGACTGTTCTCCATTCTGAACATTTCCCATCAACCACCACCCTCTGACTTCTTTCAGCTAGCCAATTTCTGATCCACATCTCTAAATCACCCTCAATCCCCAGCCTCCGTATTTTTTGCAATAGCCTACCGTGGGGAACCTTATCAAACGCTTTGCTGAAATCCATACACACCACATCAACTGCTCTACCCTCGTCTACCTGTTCAGTCTCCTTCTTATATAGGTCACATCTGCCGCGGAAGAGCAAGACTGAGGATGCATCAGATGGAGAGGAAAACTGCAGGGGATGGGCACAATCGCAATGTGGTTCTTGTTCAAGGAACAGCTACTGCGAGTACTTGATAAGTATGTACCTGTCAGGCAGTGAGGAAATGGTCGAGCAAGGGAACCGTGGTTTACTAAGGCAGTCTAAACACTTGCCAAGAGGAAAAATGAAATGAAATTAAAATGAAGGAGGCTTATGTAAAGATGAGACATGAAGGTTCAGTAAGGGCGCTCGAGAGTTACAAGTTAGCTATGAAGGACCTAAAGAGAGAGCTAAGAAGAGCCACGAGGGGACATGAGAAGTCTTTGGCAGGTAGGATCACGGATAACCCTAAAGCTTTCTATAGATATGTCAGGAATAAAAGAATAACTGGGGTAAGAGTAGGGCCAGTCAAGTACAGTAGTGGAAAGTTGTGCTTGGAGTCCGAGGAGATAGGAGAGGTGCTAAATGAATATTTTTCGTCAGTATTCACACAGGAAAAAGACAATGTTGTCGAGGGGAATACTGCGATTCAGGCTACTAGACTAGAAGTGCTTGAGGTTCATAAGGAGGAGGTGTTAAATATTCTGGAAAGGATGAAAATAGATAAGTCCCCTTGGCCGGATGGGATTTATCCTAGGATTCTCTGGGAAGCTAGGGAAGAAATTGCTGAGCTTTTGGCTTTGATCTTTAAGTCATATTTGTCAACAGGAATAGTGCCAGAAGACTGACGGATAGGAAATGTTTTCCCCTTGTTCAAGAAGGGGAGTAGAGACAACCCCGGTAACTATAGACCAGTGAGCCTTGCTTCTGTTGTGGGCAAAATCTTGGAAAGGTTTATAAGAGATAGGGTATATAATCATCTGGAAAGGAATAATTTGATTAGACATAGTCAACACGATTTCGTGAAGGGTAGGTCGTGCCTCACAAACCTTATTGAGCTCTTTGAGAAGATGACCAAACAGGTGGATGAGGATAAAGCAGTTGATGTGGTGTATATGGATTTCAGTAAAGCGTTTGATAAGGTTCCCCACGGTAGGCTACTGCAGAAAATGCGGAAGCATGGGATTCAGGGAGATTTAGCAGTTTGGATCAGAAATTGGCTAGCTGGAAGAAGACAAAGGGTGGTTGTGATGGGAAGTGTTCAGACTGGAGTCCAGTTACTAGTGGTGTACCACAAGGATCTGTTTTGAGGCCACTGCTGTTTGTCATTTTTACAAATGACCTGGAAGAGGGCGTAGAAGGATGTGTGAGTAAATTTTCAGACGACACTAAATTCGGTGGAGTTGTGGACAGTGCGGAAGGATCTTACACGTTACAGAGGGACATAGATAAGCTGCAGCGC